>NW_023601754.1:56340190-57694204 GCF_014898055.3 Talpa occidentalis
GTCCCAGGCTCGCCCACCCTGGCCCCAGCTCCGACCCCCATCCCCCCACTCAGCCCCCGGCCTGTGCTCACCCTCCTTGAGCATGCCCACCCGCAGGCACTTGGTGAAGCGGCAGGCCTGGCAGGCCTTGCGTCTCCGCTTGGTGATCTCACACTCGTTGGAGGCCGGACAGCTGTACTCGATGCTCCCTGCCAGGAAGAGGCAGGGCTCCAGTGGCGGCCTCCCAGGACCCGTTGCGGGGCCCAGTGGACAGGAGAGCCCTGACTCACCGGGGGCAAGCACTGGTCTGGGGAGAGCAGGAGTGCGTGAGTGGGGCAGGGAAGCCCGGGGCAGTGGGGGGAAGGGTAGGGGTGGGGGCCCTGCACAAGCAAGGGAAAGGCTGGGACCAGGGTGGTCAGGCTGCACTTCTGCCCAAGCCTCTTGACAAGCCACGCCTCTGGGCTGTATCCTCTACCTCAGGCATGTATATTACTACGTCCCATGGCCAAGCCTCATCCTTGCCCTGAAGGGGCACCGCGTGGGTCAGTCACACCCTACTCCTAGAAACACTTGTCTTTTTGCTTCTAAGCCTCCTGGCTGTCACCCCTTCACCTCATGGTTTCCCAGCATCTCCCTGAGCTCCATCCACTGAAGAACCCAGGGCTGCCTCTGCAGGGCGCCTAACGCTTCCTAAGGGGATCCCTTGATCTACCCTCCCAACCTGCACCGCCACTGACCAGGTGCTCCAGCAGTCACCTTTGATTCCTCTCACGTCAGATCCAACCCACGGACAAACCCTGGTGGGCTTCACCTCCTAATACATGCAGACGCCCACCTGTGTGCCCCCCGGCAACTGCTTCCGCCCTTGACCCTCCCGCGCCTCTCGCTGCCTTGCCTCCTCCAGTTCTCAACACAGCAGCAGAAGAGCTGATGGGCCAAGAGTCCAGCCCCGTCACTCCCCTGCTTTCCTTCTCAGAGGAAGCGCCAATGAACCCCATAGCCTGGGAGGCCCCCTGCTGCTGCCCCCTCTCCCAGCTCATCCCCCACACACTGCCACTCTGCCCCACTCCACTGTCCTCCTTGGGGCTCCTCAAACAGGCCCTGCCTCAGGGCATGCCACCCCTTTATCTCTCACAGCTCTCTGGCATTACCCAGGGAGGCCGGCCCTGCCCAGCCTGCCCTTCTGCAGACATTGCCAGACTTTTGCCACTGCCCGCTGGTGTCTTGTCCAGAGAACCATCAACTACACCTCCAGGGCCTGGTGCTTTGATGGGTGCCTGAATGAGCGCATGGCGCCCCCTACCCAGCCCAGGCAGGCGGGGTTACCCCAGAGACTGCAAGGCACAGCCAGCACCCCATGTGCGTTCTCCTCACCCTACTGAGGCTTGCTTATGTGCTCAGTTCAGGCACCCCCTCAGGGAAGCCCTCTAGAGCCACAGTCCAGTCAGGCCACTGTTAGAATATAGCTGTTTTCTGCAAGGTGCTGCTTTCTCCCTCCCCACTCTGCCAGAACGTAAATCACCTGAGGTTAGTCCCAGGCCTAAGCTTCAAACCCTGTTTTCCCACCTGTAAACATGGGATGATAAAAACTGTCCTCCTTACAAAGGAGATTGCGAGCACTGCAAGGCATAATCGAGGCAAACGTTCAGCATGGCTCACGGCACCGCAATGCTCAATTAATGGTGACTACCCCATGGCCGGTGTTCCAGAAATACTTGTCAACTGAGTCAACAGAGGGTGAAGGGTTCAAGGATGGGCTGAAGACACCGGCCCCAGACCTGCTGGCTCACTGGGGGAGCAGGGAGCGTGGTAGACCGTGGGTCTCGCCAGGTTAGACCTCACCAGAGTGTCACAATCCGTCGTGAGGCATCTGACCGAAGTTCAGCTATTAGTAAGAAGTGCAGGAAGCTCTGGGGCATTTCCAAGTTCAGAGCCCTGATTCTGCCATTTTCTAATCAAGTGTCCCAAACTGCTCTGGCCTCAATATGGTTAAGAGGGTGGGCACTTTCTAGGCGGCCATAGGGGTGCTGAGATCAGGGAAGTAAAATGGCACAGTGCCCAGTACGGGGTAAGCACGCAAGAAATATTTTCCAGAATCATGCACGTTACAGCAGGCTACAAAAAATAGAGTAACAGCCATGTCCCCAGTGGCGTCTGCTACCCGGTGGCTCTCTCACTCGCTTGCTCACATTTTGATCTGCTTTCCCAAGTAAGCAAAAGTAATAAATGCTGTAAGCAGGGGCACCTATTAATCTTCTTAAGGTTAGAGGCTGGGGGCCTCCCCGGTGGCCCAGCAGGTTGAGCACCGCGCTGTGAAGCTGTCCGCAGCCTCTGCAGCGCGGGTTCCATTCCCGGCCGGCCAGGGAGAAACCCGCATGGCGCAGCAGACCTCTCCTGTCTCGCCCGCTGCTCCCCTCAGCAGTGTCTTCAGTCCGTCTGCCTGTTCTGCTCCCCGCTCTGTCTCTGGTGAATTCTCTCACCCTCCCGTGCCTCTGACCTGTACCCCAGTTCTTGTATAAATAAATAAAAATAAATAAAATATAAATTTGTAAAGTTAGAGGCTGAAAGAAATATAATTGATAAAGGCCCCTTTCTGTTAGTCATGAAAACCCGCCCCAGGCTGGTACTGCGTGGAGAAATCAACAAAAAGGGGAAGACGTGTTCTACCTGGTGAAAGGTCAGAAGCTGCCAGAAGCAAGAACAAAATTTAGGAGCAGGCAGAGGCTGCCAGGAGCTTCTTTAGCATCACTGTGGAAGGGACTGAGCCTACAGTATCCAGAAACCACAGAGGCACCCCAAGTCCTCACTCACAGCCCACATCCTATGCATCCACACACCCTGGAGGCTTTATTTAACTTGGAAGGGAAAGGGCACGCTGGGAGGTAGGAGGGCCTGGGAACACCAGATTCCCACCCCAGTGGTACTGTGGCAGTCTGCGGGCCTGCAGCCACCCAGCAGTGCACCAACTGGGCGCCTCAGCACCGGGGCAAAGGGCACTGAGTGGAGTGGGAGCTCACCCTGGATGGTCCTCTTGAAGAAGGCTTTGCAGGCCTCACAGGATGCCACACCATAATGGTAGCCGGAGGCCACGTCCCCACAGACCAGGCAGAGGCGTTTGGGCAGGGAGCTGAGCACCAGCTTCCCCCCACCCTGCTCGCCAGGCCCGGCCCCCTCCCCATCCTCCTCCTCCTTGTGGCCTGGGAGGCAGCGGGTGGGAGCTGGGCCAGGGACCAGGGCCACGGGAGGCTCGGGCTCAGTCTCCGAGGAGCCCTTCGGACTGTCGGGGCTGGCTGGCTCTGCCTTAATGTAGAGTGGCTCAATGCCCACCACCTGGCTGGACATGGCGCTGGTCACCTGTGGGAAAGAGACCCGGCAGGTCACAGGGAAGCCCTGGGTGCGGGGTGGAGAGCCACCCTACCACCCTGGTTGCCCAACCCCAGGCCTGGGGCCAGGGTTCCAGGCTCAGCAAAGGCCAGAGAGGGGGGACAGAGTCCAAGAAAGGGCTGCCCATAAAGAGGGCCCCCCCAGCTGTTGCCATGGGAACAGGGCCAGTAACTGACTGCAGGTCTCCCCCTTGGGAGTCTGGGCAAGGCTTGGAAACCCTCTACTGCCACCCAGACCAGGGCACAGGGTAACCTTTGCCCCTATATGACCTTCAACCTCACCCAGAATCCCCAGCCAGAGATCAAAACTTCTCCACAGTTTTCCCCAAATGTTGGGGACCCGGTGACTCCCCCTCACCTGGGTGTCCTGCACTCAAGAGCGCAGAGGCCACCAGCCCGGGCGGCTGACGTGCTCACACGTGTGTTCACACCCCACAGCCGCGGCTCCCAGTCCTGCGCCCGCCGGGCCGCACACGCCTCCCGGGGCGCGCCCCCCGCGAGTCTCGCTCAGGCTGACGGTCCCGAAGCCGCTCCCAGCCCTGCGCGCGCCGGACCCCGGCGGGGACACGGCCCCGCGCCCCCACACCTGACGCCGGCCCCGCCGCCCCGCACGCCCGGGCGGGCCCCTCGGCGGCGGCGCGACTCCGCCCCCCGCACCTCCGCGCGCGCTGCCGCGGACCCCGCGGCGCCCCCCGACCTGCGCGCACCTCGGGAAGTTGCCCGAAGTTGCCGCGCCTCCCCCGCCCGGCCCGCCAGGTTGCGAGGAAGCGGCCGGCGCCGGGAGGAGGAAGCTCTCCCCGCGGGCGCGACCTTTGACCCAGAGGCGGGGGCCGCGCCCCGGCGAGCGCCCCCACGTGGCCCGACCCCGGCCCCGCGAGCCGCAGCCTCCGCCCGCCGCCGGGCCCGGCGCGCTCGCGGGCGGGTCGAGCCGCGCGGGGCCGGATCCGCCGCCCGCGCCGACCCGCCGGACCCGCGCCCGCGCCGCGGCGCCCGGCCCGGCCGGCGCCGGGACTGGCCGCGGCTCCCGCCGGACCCTGCCGCGGGCTCTCGCCGGGGCCCGGGGCGAGCAGGGCCGGGGGGCGGCCCCGCCCGCGCCGCCCCGGGTCCCGCCGCGCCCCCGCCCGCGCCCACCCCCGCGGCGCGCCCCCCGCCCGGACCTGGGGCTCCGGCGGGCGGGCGGGCAGGCATGGGGGCCGGGGCCCGGAGCGCCGGGGTGAGCCGGGGGCCGCGGGCGGCCCCTCCTCCGCCGCCTCCTCGGGCCGCGCCGCCGCGCCGCGCCGCGTCCCCTCACTCGGCGGCGCCGCCGGCGGCTTGTAGGACACAAAAGGACATCGCGGCCGCTTCCTACTCCGCTTCCTCCAGCTGACAGCGGGGGCGGGGCCGGCGCGCGCATGCAAAGCAGGGGGCGGGGCCCGGCGCCCTATGCTAATCAGGCGGGCGGGGCGGCAGCGCCGGCGCGCCCGGGCGGGGCGGGGCGGAGTCGGCAGAGCCGCGGGCGGGCCCTCCCCGCGCTCCCGCCGCCGCGCCGGCCTCTGCGGCGCCCCCGCGCACGCCGCCGCCGGGGGGCGGGGCCGGGGACGCGAGCGGCCCCGGCAGGGGCGGGGCCAGGGCGCTCGTCGGCGCGGAGGGGGCGGGGCGCGCTGTGCGCGAGCGGAGGGGGCGAGGCCGCTCGGTGGCCGGAGCCGCGGGCCGGGGCGACCACATACATATGTAAATGAGAGGGCGCGGCCGGCGGGCAGGCTTCGCATCTGCATATGCATGAGGGGCGGGGCCTAGCAGCCCCAGCTGGAGGGTAGGCGCTGCCCCGCTCCCTCCGTCCCCTTCCCCCAAGGTAACACTTTCGGGACGCGCGGACCGCTGACCCGGTGTCCCGCACAGCCGCGGAGCCGGGTAGGAGAAGCCTAGAACCTGCAAGAAGTCCTGGATTGCGCGTCCTGGGAAGGCAGAACCGATAGGGCCCGGACGGAGAACGCTCAAGGTCACTGCGGTGACCGAGTGAAGGTCATGGGGAAAGGCGGGGCCTCCGACGTCCGCCTCACGCGGGCAGAAACGCACTGACTCACGGACCATGCACGGACTCTTTCATTTCTCTAGGGCTCAAATTCCACGGAATAGGGTCGGGCTTGGGTCAGGGGACGGGACAGGGAAGGGGCTGGAGCCGGGCGGTCCCTCGAGACCCAGGCGGTGCTCTCAGCGCGCGGAGACGTGCGTTCTCCTGTTCCGGTGCCTCTTGAGCCCCTCGATGTATCGCTGCAGCTGCTGGGTCAGGGCGTGGTCCCTGCCGATTCCTGACCGGTAGCCTGGAGGGTAGATCTCTGCTCAGCAGTGAAAAGGCTTGTGACCTCTGCGGCTATGGGCGCTGCATGTTAGGGGTGACCAGAGCGCTGGGTGCTCAGGTCTGGGTTAATTTGGGCAACTTTGGATCTCGCGAATGCTGGGCCCTTCCAGTTTGGCTTCAGATGGTTAAGTTATAGATCTGTTCTCCAAGTGAGGGATAAGGAGCAGGATGGGTCTTGAGGGGTAGGATGGATGAGGGCAAAGCTAGAGAAGATGTCTCAGGCCCGAGGGGGACAGAGGTAGCTGGCATCCTAGGGGAAACCCCCTGGGCCACAGAGTCTAAGCCATTAGCCTGCCCTACACCCCAGCCTTGCCAGCCCACACACATATATCATAAGCAGGACAAATCAGGTGAAGTTTACCCAAATAATCCACTGTCCAGAGGCTCCTTTACCCAAATAATCCACTGTCCAGAGGCTCCCCACAGCACCCAGTTTGGGGGCTACAGAAAGGCTGCCGTCCCCACTGAGCTGGTGAAGAGCATCTTGGAAAAGCCACAGCAGCTAGAGAGGGGCTGCTCTCAGGTTGGAACCCAGGCCCCTGACATTTGCTGCAGGCTCCTCCCACACAGTGGCACCCCCTCCCTGCATGATCCCCCAACTTTTTACTTTTTTGTGTGGCTGCTGGAATGTTTGTGGGTGTTAAGGGAATCTGACAAGGCAGACATCCTGAAACCCCACTCCCACAGGTCCAAGCCCTGCACAACCACCACCCCCCCCACCTTGTGGGAGTTGGGGAGGGACTCACTCCGGAGGGCTTTGGTAAGGATTTCCAGAGCTTCGCTCTCCATGAGTTCCAATAGGGGCAGCGGCAGCTGGGAAGGCAGAAAGAGGTTCCAATGTCCAGGGGACCTCAGCTCTGCCCCTTGCTGAAATGTCCCACCTGCTCCCTCCAGCCTCAAGACCCCCAACCAACTTCCACCCCTGTGCCCTATCACTTGCCCACCCCCCACCCACTAAAATCCCCGGTCTTCCTGGTGCCTCCAACCCTGTTCTGCTGCTCCATCCAGTAGGCTTGATGGGGTTTCTGCTTCAAGTTGCTGCTTAATGATCCTGAGGAAGACTTTCCTGGGAGGAGAGAAAAGAGGGGATCAGTCATCTGTAGTAGCAGCTGGGTCTTGCCCGGCACAGAGGAGATGTATGAGTAGGCCACGTCGTGGAGGAATGGTCAGTGGTGCACAGCCCTGGGCTTTATTGTCCCACCCACGGGCGTTCCAGCTCTGACTGCCCCCCGCACCCCATGTGAGACTTAGAGCCAGTGACTGTCTCTCTAAAATGAAAGAGGAAGGATGATCCCTTACAGAGGCTATAAAGTTAAAGGTGAGCATGCAAGGGAAGCCCAGTGCCTGGCAGACAGTAAGCGCTCAATAAATTGCAGTGGTTCTATTGTTATGGGTTCTAATTCGCCCAGGGCTGCTGAGTGGAGAGGGATGCAAATCCCCAACAGTGCCCATTACCCAGCAGGTTCCAAAAACTGCCATCAACAACTAACTGGATGAAAGGCCGACCTCGCTTCAGGCACCTTCCCCAGACGAGGAATTAACCCCTCCTCTGCCGCGTCCCGGAGAGTCCATTAAAAGCACCGGTCGCGCCGCGCCAGTCTCCCCCGAACCCCGCGAGCCACGCGCACGGGCCTTCCCGAGGCCGCGGGCAGGGGGCGCTCCGAGGGTGGCTGCCGCAGGCCAAGCGTGAACGGTTAGCCTGGCCCGCGCAGCCCCACCTCCCAGGGACTCCCAGAAGCTTGAGGTCCTGCAGCTTCTCCTCATTTTCCAGCAATAAAAACTGAGGCCCCGGCCAGCCCCCTGCCCTGTGGACGCCCGAGCCCGGTGAGGCCACACTGACCGGTGGACTCGTCCCCCTCCAAACGGAAGCTTCCCAGGTAGCTGCCGCGGTCCAGAGCCAGTTTCAGCGAGGTCTGCTCGTCCAGGTCGGGCTTGAAGCTGTCCTTGTCCACCCCGTAATCGGACTCTTCCCAGCCGAGGTCCGAGTCGTGCTCGGCCCTCCTCGCGGTGTAGGTCTTGCTCCCGATGCTAACGCACTCCATGTCGGAGAGCTCGCAGACGTTGGCCAGCGGCGTGACCAGCTTCGACTGCGACAGGGTGGCCGTGGTCCACAGATGGCGGATGTCCCCGATCTCGCTCACATCGCTGCGGGCGCCCCTGCGGGACCTGGGCGAAGGCTGCGGGCCACAAACAAGGCGGGGCGTCGAGGGTCGCGGGCCGCGGGGGAGGGGAGGGAGGGAGGAGCAGGCGGGGCCCTGAGGTCTCGGGGTCCTGAGCCCTGCGAGGCGGTGCGTGTCCGTCGGGGCGAGGCCTGTTGGGAGCTGCCGGGAGCCGAGGCTGCCCCGGGACGAGGGTCAGGGGCCCAGGCGGGGCCCGGCATCAGCCTGGGTGGGTGGCGGGGTGAGGGGCCTGGGAAGGGGTCTTACATTCAGAGGCTTTTTCTCCCCCATGGTTCTGTCCCAACCGACCCAGTCGCCGCCGGGCCTCGGGGTGGGGAGGAGGAGTCTCGCTCCAGGGGGGGAGGGGCAGGTCTCCTTCCCTTCGGTGAAGGGGGTGGGGGTGGGGGGTCTCTCGCCGGGGCCGTTCACTGCCACGCTCGCTCGCAGTCCCCTCGCGCCCCTGAGAGCTGTGCTGGGGTGAAGACTCACAGCCCATCTTGCCCATTTCTGTGCCCGACCCTCCAGGTAACTTCAGAGATGGCCAGAGGGCCCCCCCTGGACGGCGCTGAGCCCGGGGGGCCCGCCGCCCGCACCCCACCAGGCACTGGCTCCTGAGCCCGCCGTCCGCAGCGGTGCGGGCCGATTTCCTTTATTGGGGGGCTTTGAGGCACAGTCGTGAGTGTGGGGGGGACAGGCCCAGCCGGGACAGCGAAACAAAGAGCCGCGGGGGCCTGGGGGGGGGACGGAGTGAGGAAAGGCCCGGGGTGGCCGACGAGCCCGGCGCCTCCCTGCGGGGCGTCGCTCGGGTCCGGGGAGGGTCTTGGAGAAACGAGCAGAGCATGCCGGGGAGGGGCGAGCACCGGGCCTGGCGAGCCCCGGGCGGGCCGGGGGTGCAGCCATCAGGCGGCCGCGCCCTTGCCCCGAGGGCGCGCGGGCTTCTTGGGGGGGTTGGGGGGCCGGCGGCGGCCCCGCGGGGCGCGAGGCAGGGCGCAGCTGCGCTCGCTCTGCGTGTCCGAGGACTCGTCGATGAAGGCCAGGTTCTCGCTGGGGTAATCCAGCGCCGAGGCCGTGGGCGGCGAGGGCGGCTCGGCCTTCTCCTTCCCCGGGGGCTCGGGGGAGCCGGGCCCGCCCGAGGGCTGCGCGGGGCGCGGCGGCGGCAGGAGGGGTCGCTCCTTCTCCGGGGGCGGGGGCGCGGCGGGGCCCACCCGCTGGGTCACCCGCGCCGTGACCGTGCCCGTCCAGCTGGCGGCCTGGGCCGTGAGGCCGCCCACCTGCACCGAGAGGGAAGACAGCCTCACCCGGGGCTCCGCACGCGCCCCGGCCCCTCCGCGACCCCGGCTGGCCTACCCCGGCCCGGTCCTCTCCCTCGCCTCGGCCGCGGGAGGGTGAAGGCTCACGTCCCTGTCGCACGCGCTTTCCTGATCCCTCAGCACCAACGCACCCTCCTGTCCTCCTTTCTAGAAAGTCCCAGTGTGATTTCCACTCGCCCTTGGTGCGGCGGAGAGCTTGGCGCCTGCACGCTGCCCGCTTCCCTCCAGCGCCACACACTACAGTTCGCCCAGTTAAAAGTTGAATTTCAGATAAATAACCAATAAAAGCGAAGCATAGGCATGTCCCGTGGAACATCTGTGACATACTCATATGAAAATATCGGTTGCTATTTATCTGCTATTCACATTTAATGGACTTCCTGCACTTTTATGGGCTAAATATGGCAACCCTGCCCTTGATAGCAGAGATGAGCCACCTGCCAGCCAGGGTTTTACCTCTTTGCCCCAGGCCCGGGACACACTGGGGCACACTCAGGCCCTGCCTGGAGGAGCCCACGCTCTGGAAGGGAGGCAGGCTCTTCAAGCTGTTGTGAGGTGCAGCGGGACAGCCACCCCTCGGCAGGCACAGCACCCAGACCCACCTACCTCTGCCCGGGTGCGGCGGGACACTACTCGGAGCCAGTTCCCAATGGTGGTGAGCACCGAGGCGAAGTAGGCCAGGCCAAGCAGGATCCAGAACCACACCAGTGGCTGGTAGGCTGCAGATTTCTGGTTGGGACTGGCGCCTGGGTTACCACCGGGGAGGGCAGAAAGAGGTGGGTTGTGGGGCAAGTGTGGGAGGTGTGAGCCGCCGGTTCACGGAACCTCCTTCCAGCTCCTTGGGAGGACCTGCTCTCACCGGGGCTATGGGTGTGTGCTAGTATGTGAGTACAAGAAGGTGAGTACATACACATGCTTGAAGTTGTGCAAGAAAAGAGCATGCAGTTGGGACTGCTCTCGTGCAAGAAGTAAGCATGTGCAAGCTGCACTTAATAGGTGTGAGCACACACAGGGGTGCAGTCATGCACGAATGTATGCGTGCATGAGGTGTTGCATCCGTGCAAAGATGTGAGGGTGCATTAGAGAGTAGATTGGGAGGTGCGATCACACAGAGGTCACGTAGAATTTGGAAGGGAAAGCCAGAGTGCAGAGCCCCCGGGCAGGAATCCAGTGGGTAGGGAAGTGCAGCACAAAAAAAGGTGGCCTCACCGGCCACATAGTCCCCGAAGCCCACCGTGGTGAGCGTCACTATGACGAAATAGATGGCTTCCAGTTTGCTCCAGCCTTCCATATAGCAGAACACGAACGTGGGCGTGAGGACAAAGAGCAGGCAGCCGACCAGCAGGAAGAGCACCGCAGAAAGTATCCGAACCAGCCCCGGGGGCACGTGCCACTTCTGCAGGGAGAAGGAGGGCGGAGTCGCCAAAACCTCCGCTCTCATACCCCACACCCCTCCTCCAGGCGTCTGAGCTCCGCAGGGAGGCAGGGAGGGTATCTCCAGCCCGAGGCTGGGGTGCGCCATGGGAGGAGCAGCTCACCAGGAAGATGGCTTCGATGTGACCTATGCCACGGCGCAGGGAGGAGCCCAGCCGGTCTCCGACCCCTGCCAGCAGGATCCCGAACAGCGGGATCCCCACCAGGGCATAAAAGATGCAGAAGAGACGCCCAGCATCCGTGCGCAGGGCTGCATTGCCATAGCCTGGGCAGAGGGAACACGCAGGAGGTCTAGAGGCTACCTGGCACCCCCTACCTCCCCCTGCGCCTTCCCTGTGAGAAAGCCCAGCCCCCCTCGCCCCCCTCCACATGACCCGTCCCCGCCCCCACCGATGGTGGTGATGATGGTGCCAGAGAAAAAGAAGGCGCTGCCCAAGTCCCAGGCTGAGTGGTTGCTGTTACTGGTGGAGTTGGATTCAGGGTTGGCACCCCCTCCCAGGGCGTCAGCCACCGCCTGCAGGACAAGGCGCAGAAGGAGGAATCTCAGTCCTTCCCGCCTGCCCTGGCCAAGCCCCTGACCAAGCCCCTGGCCCTCCAGTGTCCAGGATGTTCACCTCCCTGACCCTCCGGGCCGGTCCCTTCCCTCTAGTCTCCAGTCCTTAAAGGCAAACCATTGTAAACTGGGTGGCCCAATTGTGTTCGCCATCCATTGTTTCAGAGACATTTGAGTTACTGGCGCTCTAATTTCACACAACACACTTCCAGCGTGAGAGCCCTCCGGAGCACGGACTCTGGGGCCAGACTGCCTGGGTTCAAATTTTGGTGCACTGTGAACTTGGGCACGTTGTTCCATGAGCTCCATGAGCCTCCATTTCTACATCTGCCAGGTGGGCCCGACGATAGCAGCACCCACCTCACCCACTTGTTGCGAAGAGGTAAAGCACTCACAACAAAGTTAGCCCTGCTGGTTGTTCAACCAGTCCCCATGGAGTGAGCGAACCCAGCTTTCTGCAGACCCCACTCCCATTGTTCCTACAGGAGCTGGTTAGAGCCCCTTGCATTAGCAAATCTGAGGAAAGTTAGAGACCTTCCTTCCAGGAGAGTTCACATAGCCGATGCTAGGCCGTCTGCGGAAACACAAACCCCCGCCAGCCCTGCTGAAATCCAAGCCAGAGCCTTCGCTGCAATGCAGAGGGGCAGTGCACTGACCACCAGCATGCAACGCCCATGTCTGCCTCTCTTGCCAGCGGCAGGTCCCTCCCTGGCTGGCTGGGGTCCGTGTTTCTGGAGTAGCGGCCACCAGCGGTAGGTAACAGAGCATCATGAGGAGGGGGTGCAGAGGGGCCCTTCTCCAAGGAGCACAGAGCCTAACCATGAAGTTCGTGGGGTGGGGGGATCTTGAACCACCTTCTTGCGCTCTGACTACAGTTCTCATTAGCAAGTGGCATTCTACACTGAACTTCCTGAGTAACCGCTCAAAATCCTGCAGAGCTCCCTGCTGTCTGCAGAACAGAATCTAAACTCCCCGGCCAGCAGCTAAGCTCCTTTTCCACCTGGTCACGACCCTCCTTTCTTCAGTCTTCCCTCCTGGGACTCCCGTTTCCGAACCCAAGTTCCAGTGGCCTTGCCCCCAGTTTTCTGAGATGATCTCATTTCCTGTAATAATAATTTCTTAAATAAAGCCAAGAAGTGAAATGGCTTAACGTGATTTTAATTTTTATTTTGTAACGCTTTCCAATAAATTTACTTCTTGGGGGAAAAAATCCATCCTCTGTGTTCTAATTTTTGCTTCGAATGACCAGGCACGTGCTACATCCAAGGCTTCGCAAAATATCCTGAGTTCTCCAGCTTCCCGCCTTTGCCCATGCTGTCCCTCTGCCTGTGAGTCTCTTCCCCCAGTGACACATCTCTAAACTCTGTCCACCTCATGAGGCTCATTTCAATTACCAGCTCTCCCCAGAGGCCCCTGGCATCTCCTTCTCGCCCCCCCCCCCCCCCCCCCCGCACCTGGCCCAGGGTCCAGCACACAACAGATGCTTAACAAAGAAGGAAGTTAGGGAAACTGCCTTTTATTGAATCTGACAGTGATGGCTCAGTCACCCCATGGACAAATCTGTCCATAGATTTGTCCCCTCTCCTAGATGTGACATCCCTCGCCGAAGATGCACCCCCCTATCTTATCCACCCCCACCATCACTTCCCCTGTCTCCCTATGGTGGATAGCACAGCACCTTGCACACAGTAGGTGCATACTTGCTGCATGACTGACTGTGGAAAAGTATAAAGCAGCAGTCACCCATCCTTCTAGGTCCTGTTCTTCCTTTTCTTCTGTTTTTATTAAGAGAAAAAAGCACAATTCCTTTGTGAAGATTAAAATAGGTCAGACACCTCCCTCCCTCTGCCCTGTGGTCTGGCCAGACACACTCTCCTACCCGGCGTCTCTGAGCCTTGCCTGGCATTCTGGAAGTGTCCAAGAAAACATTAGGCTGCCTCTACCCTGGCTCTTCCCCGCTCTCCTCTCTGCTCTGGGTTCTGCCACCTTGGGAATCGGCTGGAACACGGAGGCCTCCATGCCACAGCTCCTGCCTCCAAAAGAACAGGCAGGAGGAAAGAGAGCGCATTGGTCAATGCAGCTGCACACATCAATTTATTAAAGTTGAATCTTAGGGCTTTTTTTTTTTTCCAGCACGATAGTGACTCAGAAATCAGAGAAAGCACCAAGGTGCTTGCTTGACTGAGCCCGGGAGGACTGGAGCCTGGCACTTTCCTTAGTCATTGAACCAAAGCTGACCCCTCCCTTGAACTTCCACATCACAAGTCGTGTCCTGGGGCAGGGGAGGGGCCAGGGGTGCTTAGCATCCTTGGTGGCTTGGACAAGCTTTGGGGACACTGGAGCCCTCTGAAATCAGCTACACATGTTTAACTGCATGTTCCCTGGGGGTGGGGGTGGGGCAGTGATGACTGTGTTCTTGGGCTTCTGCAAGGCAGTATAGGAACCAGGGTGGCTGCCGTATTTAGACCTGAAAATATTGCATGATGAAAAAGAAAATAGCATGGGGCATATTTATATCTAACAAGTATTCATGGTGTAGCTGAAATTCACATTTAACTGGCTTTTCTGGATTTGATGTGGCAATCCTAAGCCAGTGAGTTAAGACTGTAAAAATGTAACCGAGCTCATGCTCCAGTCACTGATTCATGTCTTCCTTCATCCATTCCTTCCTTCACCACCAGCACACCCCGAAGACACCTCCGGGAGCCCCTGTCCAGGCCAGGCCCAGCAAGGACACAAGTGCCCCAGCCACAGACTGAAAACACAATGACCTGGACCCCCACCTCTGCCCTGCACCCCTCACGCCTTGCACCCTGCCCTCTGGGGAGCTGGTCTGGAGCAGCACCCGGGCACAGCGGCCCCCAGCACATGCAGGCATTGCTTGGGGGTGGGGGGGTCAGGTCTAACAGCTTCACCAGCTTCCCCTCCTGCGCACCTTGATGAGGTCCCCCAGGTCCTGGTCGCTCACACACGGATGGGCCCTCAGGAACTTCTCTCGTACCTCCCCCAGCTCCCTCTGGGCCTGCTGCTCGTGGGGCTGCTCCAGGACCTGGAACACCAGGGCACCAGCCACCAAGTAGAGCAGGACCAGCGCCAGCAGGGCCAGGAGTGTGGTGCTGCGCATGGCGTGCCCAGGGGCCCGGCCAACTCTGCCGCCCGCCTGGGGAGGCCCGGCCGGGGGCTCCTGGGGAGCTGCGGTCACTGCGGGCAGAAGCGGGGACGCTGGGATCAATACCCGGCTGCGCCTTCCGCCCTCCCCGTCATCCCCCGCACACCCCAGGGTCCTCAGCCCCCGCCCGACTGCCCGCGGCGCTCCCCCCACGCCTTCCTAGCCGGACGCGCGGTCCCGGGTCACACCCGGTCGCCCACCTCCAACCTCCCCTTACCTCCACCGCCGGCCCTCAGCCCCCGTCCGGGGCTCCAGGGCGGGAGAACAGAGGGGGCCGGGAAGGTGAGGAGCAGGGGGCGCGGGGGAGGAGACCGAGCCCGCGGAGGGAGCGGCCGGGCGAGCAAGGAAATGCGGGGGGCCCGGCGGGGGCGCGGGGGCCCGGCGGGGGCGCGGGGGGCGTCTTCCCGGAGGAGGCCGGGCGGGCGCGGAGGCGCGAGGAGCGCGGGCGGAGGTGGCGGGTCCCGGCTCGTCCGCTGCGGCTGCGGCAGCACCTTCCGGGCCGCCTCCCCGGCCCTGCCCGCCGCGAGGGGCCGGGCGGGGAGCCTCCCAGGCCCCAGCATCCCGCCGGGCTTTCTAGGAACCCGGGGCGGGTCCCGGCGCCGCGCGCGGGCGAGGCGGGGGGGGGGGGCGCAGGGCGCGCGGCTCCGGGAAGGAGCGGGCGCGGCGAGGGGCGAGCCCGGCTGCAGCCCCGGACGGCTGGAGCCCCGGACAGCTGCAGCCCACGCCGGGCACAAAGGCGCGCCCGCGCCCCTCCCGGCCGCCCGGCCCGCGCGCACCCGCTGCCCCCGCGCGCTCGCGGGCACACCCGGCCCCCCAGGACCGTGCGCCCCGGGACCGGCGCCCCGAGGTCTGCGCGCACTCGCGCGCGCACCCCGCCGCGGGGCGCCCCCCGGACACAGGCGCCCCCGCCGCCCGCCCGCCGGCTCCCCGCGTCCCCACGCGCCGCCGCCGAGCGACTCCAGGAGGCGCCCACGCGCGCGAGGTGGGATCCCCGACACGCCCCTGCCGGGGAGTCGGCCGCGCCCCACGCCCGCCCGCCCCCCGCCCCCGCCCCCGCCCCGCACTCACTGTCGGCCCCGCCGGCTGCGGCTGCAGCCCCGGCTCCCGCGCGGCCTCCCGGTGCCGGCTGGGCCGCGGCGGCGGCGGCAGGGGCGGAGCGGGAGGCCGCGGGGCTGGGACCCCCCACTCCTGCCGCCCGAAGCCCCCCTTCTTCCGCGCTTAACCCCTGCCGCGCCGCGCCTCCCTCCAGCCGCGCGCCCCGCCTCCCCCCGCCCCGCCCCCGCCCCCGCCCCCCTCACCTGCGGCTGCCCAGCCCCCCAATCCCAGCGGGCCTTCGGCGATGAGGGGCGGAAGAGCCCGAAGGGGTGGCCGTGTGGTCTGGCCTCGACTCTGCCGGCCGACCGGGCCGGGACCGGCCGGCCGCCTCTTGGGACAGGCCCCGCGCGGATCGCCCAGCGCCGCCCAGGCCCGCCCCCGCATCCCCGCGCCCGTGGACTCACTCGGCGGGCAAAGGGGTGGGGGACCGTCTGGGGCCCCCGGACTTGGCTGACTCCCCTGATCTGGGAAGTCATGCTCCTGCCACTTCGGTATCCCCCACCGCGCTGGGCACCTGGGAAGCCCCTCCTAGCGTGGAAGGGGGCCACCCGCGCGTCCCTACCGACCAGCCTGAGCCGGGCAGGTGCTGAACTCCACCCCTCTCTGCTCTGACCCACTTTTTTACACCGCTGGATGTCTCCAAAGCCCATCCCCTGCTTGGGGGCCTCCGCCCACTCAAGGCCTGGGGGCCTACCTCTGCTTGGGGGCCTACCCCCTACCCATAGGAGGCCCTCACAGGTCAGGGGACTCTCCCAGAGCCTCCCAGGCCCTGGCCAGGGCATCGGCCGCTCCCCTCTTCCAAGAGGCACCATGCTAATCTCCCAGCACCTCCCAGGCCCACTCCTGGATCCCAGGGGCCCTTAGACTCAGCACTCATGAGGAAAGGGCTCCTTGGGGGTGGGGGGGTTCTGCTCTGAGCCTTAGAGAGATGCTGTTTGTAATGCCCAGAAAGTGCCTGGTATGCACAAGAGCCACAAATGTTAACAATTTTCCCCGCAGGATTGTTCAGCTTCCAGCTGTTGTCTGAGCCCCGGATGCCCTCTATGGAGGCCAGTGCCCCACCCATGAAGGATTTTAGGACAGACTCAGTATTAGGCCCCAGAGACTCCGAGGAGCCGGGAGGTATGTGGTCAGCAGCCAGACCGGGTGATAAACAATGCCCACCCAGGGGGGGACAGAGGATAAATCTGCCAGGGTGGTGGCAACGGAGGGCAGACTGTTGTAGTGGATGCAGCCCACCCATCTGGCCAAATCCACACACAGTAGGGAGATAGGGCTGCTCAGTACCCAGCCTGCCCCTCCTCCACCGGAACTGGACTCACACCTGGACGTGAAGGCCAGTTTGGGCATGATGACAGGGACGAGAGGTCCCCAGAAGTCCCACTTTGCCGGGGGGGTGAGGCATAATGGCGACCTTGACACAGTGCAGTGGGACCCAGGATGGGGCATGGTTCTCGGACCTGGAAGACTTCACAGAGGAAGACACCTGACTCAGTCTTAAGGGAAGAACAGACACTGTGCTGGTAGGGAGGGGACTGGAGTGGTCCCAGGTCTCCCTGACCGGAGGACTGCAGGCGCCTGCCTCTCCCTGTCCAGTAAGGTCAGCGTTTCATCAGCCGTGGCCCCTAGGCCACAGTGCGAGGAATGGAGACGACTGACAAACAGGTGGACCGACGCGGGGCACAGACACTGTTTATTGACTGGCAGGCGCAGGAGAGGTAGCTGGCTCCGATGTAGAAGCAGAGGTGGCAGGTCATGCCAAGGTGCTGTGGGCATCTGGCAGCCAGAGCCAGACCCCCATCCTAGGGGATGGCAGGAGCTCACTATAACAGGAGGAACAAGGAGCTGGCAGGAGGTGGGGAGGGGAGGCGGTGACCACAGCTCCCCGGGTTCCTGGGCAAGAAACGGCAGATAAACCTGGCCCCAGGGCCTGGGGCGGGAGGAACTGGGGTCTCTGTGTTCTGGGGGGAGAGGAGAAGGGGGTCACGTCTGTGGAGTGGAGTAGAGACTGTGGTGGTGGCTGCCTGGTCCCAGCACCTGGGAGAAGAGCAGAGGCGTGGTCCGCGTCTGGCTGCCCCCACACCAGCCTGGCTCCCGTCCGATGGCACCGTACCAGCTCCCAGAGCCTAGGCTGCCCGACATGCTGCAGGCGGAGAGACAGGGTCAGTCCCCGACAGCAACCAGGACCACATTCACAGGAGCAGGGAGAGGGGGAGAAGTTTGAACGGAGCCCAGTAACCCAGCCCTCCAGGGCCCGGAGTCCAGCCCTCCAGACAATGGCCAAGCGCGTCTCGGGTGAGAGGTGGGGGTCTTGGCAGCAGGAAACCAGGGAGGAGCTCACCCAGCACAGAGGGAAAACGGGCTGGATGGCAAGGCCCAGCTCAAGGTCCTCATGAGAATGGAGGCAGCCGGGAGGCTGGGGGCACTAGGGAGGGCCAGGGCTCCTACCTGGTGCTCTCGGCCCGGCTGTGCTCCCAGGGGCAGGCCTCGTCCTCGCAGTGCCCGGCCCGGTCGAAGAAGTAGGATCGGGAGCCAAAGACCTGTCCGCTGAGGATGCGGCTGGTGCTCTGGGGGAGGAAGCCGCCGTCGATGCTGTCTCCTGGCCCTTGGCCTCCCAGCACCCCCACCCCAACCCCAGCCCAGGGCTTCCCAGTGTCCACCGCTCTCCACCGACCCTTACCAGGTCCTGCGGGGGCCGATGCACCCGGAAGAAGCCCACCAGCAGGGTGGTCGGCAGCAGCTCCCACACAAAAAGGATGAGGCCGAATACCAGGTAACCTTTGTTCCCCAAGTCGTTCACCAGGTCCGCCTGTGGGGAAGCAGGGGCTGTGCCACTCTGCAGTCGTGCCCATAGGGCACCCACACATGGCCCAAGCCCGCGAGAGGCCAGGAAACCCGGCTACTATGGAAGGCCCACCTGGTCGGAGACGTTGTACCAGTCATAGTCAAAGGCGTCCAGCCGGCTCCGGGGGGCCAAGGCCAGGGCAGCTAAGTTGTAGCAGGCCCGGCTAGCGTACAGCAGGACCATGGCACCACCCATGGCGGCTGCCTGGCACACACTGGTTCCCTGGCACAGATGACAACAGGGTGCCCTCAGGGAGGAAAGGCCCACCTTCCTCTCTACCCTGAAGGTTCCAAAGGACACCAGAGCATCAGAGCGTGGGGACCACCCTACCTTGGCCTCCAGGTAGATGCTGGTGGAGGGGGCCCGCCGGGCGACCAGGCAGAGGCAGGCAGCAAGAGAGAGCGCACAGATGACAAAGAGGGAGTCGCTCACCAGCACACGCACCAGCAGGAGGGCCCATGGCTGTGTCCGGCGCCGGCGGGACAGCACAGCACACAGCACATTCACCAGCAGAAAGAGCAGCGAGGCCCCCACGAAGGCCCCTCGGACAGCCAGCCTGCAGCCCACAGCACAGTCAGTCCCAGAAACGGCCCCTGGTTCCCCGTCCCCCCTCCCTCCCCCCGGGAGACTCTGTGCCAATCAAATCATCCAGTTTGAACCCTGCCCTTTCAGTTCTACTGATAGGAAAACCGGGGCCCACAGAGGTCACACGGCGACTGACGTCTGCAGTACAGTGGGAAGAACACTGCACCTGGAGTCAGAAATTCAGGTTTAAGCCCTAGCTCTGCCTCATACAAGCTCTGTGACCTTGACCAGGTTGCTCTTTCCTGGGCCTCAGTTTCTCCATCTCTCAAATGGGGATAAGAATAGCCTGACAGGTAAGCTGCAAAACTGAAAGCTGCCTGTGAAGTTCTTGATAAACTTATTCAAATGACAGGAACATTGCCGCCCAAGGTCACCCCGGTTTGGAGCCTCTGCAGGCGGGAGCCTCCAGCGCTCCGGCAACCACAGATGCCACGGGTGCCCTCCCCACGCACAGTATTACGACGGTTTCTATGATCACTGAGCTTCACGTAGGCAGCGCCTCTGCCAGCCATCTGCACCAGGTGCTTAACGTTTCCAAGCTCTGTCACAAATACTCCCTAGGCTGTCCTCGCCTCAGACCTGCCAGGGGGCTGCTCCCTGCCTCTGGCCTGGGGGACTAACCCACCCGTGTCCCGAGCACTTACAAGCCTCGGCTCATCTCTGGCCGGCGCTTCGCCTTGGCCTTGAATACCACCTGGGAACAGAGATGCACATCATTCTTTGGGATCCCGGGGGACTGGCCACCCCACAGCCCACCTCTACCCATTACCATGGTTACCTGGGCAAAGTAGAGGTTCATAAGCGTCAGTGTGAAGAACTGCAGGCAGACAGGGCAGCAGTAGAGAAGCCAAAAGGGCAGGGGTCCCAGGCGGTTGGCGCGGGGGGTGTCTCGGAAGTAGAAGGAGAAGAGGGTGGTACGCAGGGCAGCCCAGAGCAGACAGAGTGCCAGGAACACGGTCTGATAGCTGAGACGTTTGTGCCCATACAGGAGTACCAGCCAAAGCTGGGCATAGACGGAGAAGAAAAGCAGGGCATACAGAGTGGTGTAGGCCGCAGTCAGCCCCAGGGTCACGGCGGGCGGCAGCGCAGGTACCAGCCCAGCAGCAGGCACCAGGCCAGACAGGTTACTCTCCATGTCAGAGAGGTAGGCCTGAGTCCGAGACAGAGATGGAGGGGCTGGCAGGGGGCCAGGGAAATAAATACGGAGGGGTGGGAGTTGCAAGGCTCCGAGACAGAGGTGGGGAACTCAGGAGGGAAGAAGTTGTGACTGGCCAGGCCCTCCCCGCTCAGCAGAGGGACCCTTGCTCTTGGAGGGCACAGGCAGCCTGGGTCTCAGCCCCGGGTCCCTCACTCAGGGGCGTGGAAGGACAATTTCTTCTTCTGAGCAGAGGGGAGGCAGGGGTGCTCCTCCCGAGGCCACGGAGCGCAGGTGAGGGGGTGTAGAGGCTGAAGGAGAGGGGTCCCTGGCCTTGATCGCTCAGAGTAGTCCAGGCAGGAGGGGGAGAGCCGGCCGATGCCCGTTGGCTCAGCGCTGCCGCGGGGGGACGCTCAACGCCCGGCCCTCCCCCTCCCCAAACTGGGGGATTGTCTCCCCTCCAATAATCCGGATGGGGAGGGGATTCTGCCTGTGTCCTCAGGATTCCGGACGCTGTCCCCACGCCCCACACACACTGCGTTTACTCTCCAGCTGTCGGGGGCGGGAGGAGGCCGCCGCCGGGTCCTCAGGCCGCCGCTGGGGGAGCCGGCTCCGGTCGCTGGGACCCGGGGCTCCGGCTCCCCGGCTCCTGCCGCTCCGCCCCTCCTGCGCCTGCGCGGGCGCCGTCCCTACGCCAATTGCGCAGGGTCCGACTCGGGCTCCGCAGCCAAGCGCCGCGCCCGGCGAGGAGCCGTTCGAGAATTGGCGCGAGGTGCGCCGCTGGCGGGCGCCCGGGGTTACCGGAGGCGGCGGGCGGCCCAGAAGCTGGGGCCTCGCCGCGCCCCGCGGGCCCCCGGGTGGACCGTGCTCGGGGCCACCGGCCCTGGCCTGTGCGGGGGGCTCCCAGTTCCCATGCTGCTCTTCCCCATCACACCCAGATCGCGCGCCCCGGCCGGGGGCGGCCGCGACGTCCCCCCACCCTCCCGCTGAAGGGAACTTCCGCCCACAGTCAAGATGGCCCCCGGCCCCGCCCCCGAGCCGCCCCGCGGGGCCCGCCGCCCGCGCCCGGGCCCGCCGCCCGCCAGGAGCGAGCCCGCGGGCCCTCCGGGCGCCTGCACGGGACCCCCCGTCCCTCCCGCGCTGGGAGGAGGCCCCTGGCTCGCCCCCAGGGCGCCGAGATGGCGCGGGGAGGGGCGCCCGAGGCGGGCGCGCGGGGTTTCCACGGCGGGGAGGGGAGGGCGCGGGACTTCCCGACCCGGCCCCCGGCGCCGACGGGGCGGAGGCAGCAGGAGAAGCTGCGCCGCAGCCCGGGCCTCGGCGAGGGCTTCGCAGACGGCGTCCACCCACAGGAGCCGCCGCCGGGCTCACCAGGTCCCTGGCTGCTGCGAGAGGTGTCAGTACCCCATTTTACAGGGATGGAAACCCAGGCCCAGAGGGGCGGAAGGACTTGTTAGCAGACGCTGGCCTCCAGGTTCCAAGGGGGGACCCCCAAAGAATTCCTCGTCCGCTCCCACACTTTCCCCAGGCACGAGGAGATACGGAAGGGCCCCGAGGCGGGCGGGGCCCCGCCCCGGCCCCGCCCCCGTGACATTGCCAGAGTTAATTGGGCCGGAACCATGACAGTTCCCGTTGCCACAGCAACCAGGGCCGGGCTCCCTCAGCACTGGAGAGAGGCTTCGGGCCCGGCTCAGGGGCCTCGAGATCGGGCTTGGGGTGAGACCTGTTGCCCGCTCCTCGGGCGGGGCGGGCGGGGCTCCGCAGCACCAGGGCTCTGAGAGGGCCCGGGTGGACAGGCTGAGCTCCCCGCCGGGCCGGACTCAGCGGGCACATGGGAACACGGGAGGCAGTGCGAACCTGGGGCTTTAGGGTGGGGAGGGAGCCAGGGGCGCGTGCCCACTCTTGCCGTTTGCCCCAGCTGTTCCCTAACTGCCTGCCATCTTGCCCCCCCACAGCCCAGAGCATGTTCCAGATCCCAGAGTTTGAGCAGAGTGAGCAGGAAGAAGACTCCAGTCCTGCATATAGGGGCCTGGGCCCCAGCCCCACAGGGGCCCAGCTGGGCCAGCACCGGAGGACGTCCCCAGACCTCCTGGGAGTAGCTGGTCACCAACAGGGGCAGCAGACTGGCAGCAGCCACTATGAAGGTAGGCATGCCCCTCCCCAGCCACCTGCCTGTGCAGTGGATCCTAGTCCCCTGGCTCCCTGCACCCCAGCCCGTATCCATACTCACTGGGTGGCTTTGTAAGTCCCTAACCTCTCCAGGCCTCAGTTTCCTCTTCTGTAAAACAGCAGTTATTCACCACCACTGTAAGACTGTTGGGATAATTAGTCAAGACTAAGTAGAAAGCACTTAATTATAGTGCACGTGCTAAGCAAACACTCAGGAAATTAATCTGTTATAGGGTCAAGCTGGTAGCACGCCAGAAAGGGGAAGTGACTTGCCTAAGGTCACACTTGCTCCTTTCCTTTGGTAGGAAGCACAGCTGAGAAGTGGAGGTGCCCTGCCGCAGGCTGTCGCCTTCCCGCCACCCCTCCCATGATCTTTCCCGCCCTGCGGCTCACACCCACACAGTGCAGCCCTCACTCGGGCAGGTGACACCCGGCGGCAGCCAGCCCTCCCAGGCAAGGGGTCTGCAGGGGATGGGGAGCAGAGGCAGTCCTCCACACATACACACCCCTGGAGGCCCAGAGCCCAGGTGGGAGTGTGGGCACAGCGGGCAGTCACCATTTCTCAGTAGTGCACCTTTCCAGTAGTCACCCCAGCCTTGGCTCCGGGAACAACCACAGAGACCTGAAACCAGAAATCATGCCCTTGCCTGCTGAAGACTAAGCTGCCATCTCCCCACTTTCAGGAGCAGGAACGCTTATGAAGGCCGCTCGCCTCTCCCACCCACCATGCTGTCAGGCTGAGTGCCACAGTTATTCTTTTTTTTAAAGATTATTTTCTTTAAAGATTTTTTTTTAAAGATTATTTAAAGAACTGGTGTGTAAGCCAGAGGTGCGAGGGGTGATTCACCCGAGAGAGCAGGGAGCAGAAAACTGCTGAGGGGAGCAGCGGGTAAGACAGGAGAGGTCTGCTATGCCGTGTGGGTTGCTCCCTGGCCAGCTGGGGATCGAACTCATGCTGCAGTGGCTGGCGATAGCTTGATAGTGCCACCAGGGAGGCCCCCACAGTTGTTATTTTAACTTCCACAATTCCATACAGCTTTCCACCCCCCACCTGTCTGCCTTTCCCCTCCTTTGTGTACCAAGTGCTTGCCATGGGCCACATGCAGTTCCAGTGCCAGGGTGCATCAGGGACCCAAGGAGGTGAAAGCCCTGGTCCCTGGGGAGCCCATATTCTACTCCCACATGGAGAGATAAACCCTGAACAGAGGCTTTCTCTTTGGAATCCCAAATTCTGTGCCCTGCCCAGGGGGTAACCACTAAGGTGGTGAGTGTCAACCTCGGTAAGAAGCAACACTTGAGCAGACTAGAAGGGATGAGGGGTGGGAAGAGATCCAGGTGTAGGGCAGGGCACATGCAAAGGCCCTGAGGCAGGACGGTGGTCCAGGTGTGGCTCTGGGAGAGAGGGAGGGGAAGGGTGTGAGTGGAGGGGGAGGGGCAGCTGGGCAGGGCCCTGAGGGCCCCTCAGGACTTCAGCAGTCACTTTGGGTGAAGACAAGGGAGGGCTTTGAGCGGCGGCATGCATTTGATGCGGGCAAAATCACCAGTGTCCCTGTGTTCAGACTAGTCTGCAAGGGCCTGAGGCAGTGACAGAGCTGCGGGTGAGAGCTCTGCATAAACACCTGCCAGCAGGATGGTGGCTTGTGCCAAGGCAATGGCAGTGGAGGTGGCAAGTTACCGGACTGTGGGTTTATTTTGAAGGGAGCGCTGGATTTGCTGATGGATTGGAAGCAGGGCACGAGGGAAGGAGCCCAGGAGGCCTCCAAGGAACCTGGCCTGGGCATCTAGAAGGATTGGGTTGCTCAGGAACAGAGAGGACTGGGCAAGATCAGGAGCCCGCCTGGGGGCAGCTCAGGTGAGACGTGCCTTTGTGGCGTACTGGTGGGCATTTGCAGTGCGGAAACGTCCAGGTGGGATTTTGCACTTTGCCCTACCGGCACTGATGTGGTGTGTTCTGGACGCCTGCGGGAGCCAGTGTAAACGGGAGGGCTCTGGAGACTAAGGAGTGGGCAGCCAGGTAGGGGGAAGCTGAGAACAGGCAGGGCCTGAGCAGGTGGAGGCTCTGAGGTGGGGTGGGGGTGGCGCTGTTAACCCGGTCATTGCCTAGAGCAGTTTGAGGGAGGCCTGGAAGGCTGCCCGCAGTAGCTGGGGATAACGGGAAGACCTTTGGAGGCAGAAAGCAAAGCCCGCTCCTGGCAGCTCTGTCCCCGTCAGTGGGCAGCAGAGAAATAGGCGGCAGCTCAAGTCCCAAGGAGAGTCACCGAAAGGTGACTTTATTTAAGCTTTTAAAAGAGAAAAAACAGGGCCTCCCCGGTGGCGCAGCGGTTGAGCACTGGGTTGCGAAGCCACCCGCGACCTCTGCGGCGCCGGTTCGATCCCCAGCTGCTCCCCGGCCACCAGAGGAGGGTCCCACATGGCGCGCAGACCTCTCCTGCCGCCCGCTGCTCCCCTCAGCAGTGTCCTTCGGTCCTTCTGCCTGCTCTGCTCCCCGCTCTGGCTCTGGTGAATTCTCTCACCCTCCCGCGCTTCTGACTGTACCCAGTGCTTGTATAAACAAACAAACAAACAAATAAAAAACATGCCTTCATATAAAAAAAAATAAAAGAGAAAAAATAGAGCAAGTTCATAAGCTGATGGGCGCCATCCAGGATTGAGGGGGAGAGTGGTGATGCAGGAGGGGAGACTTGCTAGACAGGTAGGAGAGCCGGGGGTCTGGCGCCCAGAGGCGGGGTAGCTCAGCCAAGGGCAGGGCAGCAGACAAGGGGGGCAGGAAGTTTCTTTTGTGGGTTTTCCAATTCGTCCGTGAAAGGATACCAAGTCAGAGTCAAGAGTGAGGGCCGGGGGTTGAAGAGAGAGGAGAGAGCTTGAGGTGGTCATCCGGGAGCCTGGGAGGTATGCCAGGCCATAGGAAGGGCACCACTTAGTGGCTGTGAATTCAAGCAGACGTGGCCTGCCTGCGCTTGCTCCAGCCACCCTGGCTGCTCAGCGTCAACGCGAGCAGCAGAGCTGGACTTAGCCAGAGCTGTCTGTCCCAGCCTGAGAGAGGGGTAGGGTTGAGGTGCATGCACGGGAGAATGGCTGGTGTGGGAGGTCAGCTAGCCTAGTGGTAAGAAGAGCCCCAAGGTGACCCAGCATCACGAGAGTCAGGGTGCCAAGGAGGTGAGCCCAAGGGAGGTTTGGGATGGTGTTACTGATGGTGACCAGGTCTCAGTTATACCCATGGGAATGACAGTGGCAGGAAAGGTGGAGGAGGGGCAAAGGATGGAGAGCCCAGAGCTGGCAAGGAGCACAGAGGTCCCGTGAAAGATTAAGACAAGAGGGCCTCCCTGGTGGCGCAAGGAGTTAACACGCAACCTGTGAAGCTGTCTGTGGCCACCGCAACATACTTTGATCCCTGACTGGCCAGGGAGCAACCCTCATGGCGCAGCAGAGCTCTCCTGAGTCACCCGCTGCTCCCCTCAGCAGTATATTCAGTAGATCTGCCTGTTCTGTTCCCCGCTCTCTCTCTGGTGAATCCGCTCACCCCTCACACCTCTGGCCTGTACCCCAGTTCTTATATGTATACAGAGGTCGCAGCCCAGCGCTCAACCGCTGCTCCACCAGGGGAGGCCCCATTAATAAATCTTTTAAAAAAAGAAAAATTAAGACAAGATGGTGATGAAGAAAGTGGCAGGTTGGGGCCTCCCTGGTGGTGCAAGGGGCTCATCATCGGCACTATGAAGCAATCTGCAGCTACTACAGCACGAGTTCAATCCCTGCCTGCCAATTAGTGTCTCCCAGAGCAGGGACTGCAGCCCCTTTGTGGGCTGGGCCAGCTCCAGGGAGAAGCCAGGGCCTGGGTCAGGCAGGTGCAGGGGAGCTGTGGGAGTGTGATGGTGGGGAGGGAAGGCGGGGCTCCTAGCTGGGGAAGCCATGGGCTCTAGGCTCTGGTCCAACCAAGGATTCAGAGGCAGCTTAATCTGCTTGACTTAATTTTGTTTTTTTCCCCCTAAAGATTTATTTATTTATGCATACAAGAACTGAGCTGTAGGCCAGAGGTGCGGGGGGTCGTGTGAAAGGATTCACTAGAGACAGAGTGGGGAGCAGAACAGGCGGATCTACTGAGTACACTGCTGAGGGGAGCAGCCGGAAGACAGGAGAGGTCTGCTGTGTCATGTGGGTCAGCTCCCTGGCCGGGGATGGAACTCAGGCCGAAGTGGCTGCCAATAGCTTGATAGCACTGAGACTTTATCTCTGCACCACCAGAGAGGCTCCTGCCTTAGTTTTCTTACTTGTAAAATGGGAATAGAATTAGTCCCACCTCACAGGGGTGCAGGAGTCGGGCAGAGACTATGGCCTTTGATGACCCCAGAATCTACTCTCTGGCCATTTGTAGAACACAGTGGAGCAGATGCCAGCCTCCACTTTTAATGTTTTCTAATTTCCCTTACAATGGAAGGGGCTTTTGTACCTCAGATGGCTGGAGGGTTCATGGGAAGTCCAGGCAGGGCCTGCAGGTGTCTGAGGCTGACAGGCAACATGCCTGCCTAGGGCAGGGCAGCTGTCCACCAAGATCCAGGAATGTGGATGTGTCCAACCGCACCCTCTTACCCAGAAGCCAGTGGGTAAAGAACTTAAAGCTTTGCTGGCATAGGGGGGAGGGGGAGTGGTTACCTCCAGTTCTAGGACCCTCCCATTTCTCTACTCCAGCCTCTTGCCAGGTTCTCAAGAGAGTGGTTCTCAAGAGAATGGAGACCTATGGTCTCCCAGGAGAAGAGCCCAGATTACCTTCTCCACCAGAGAAGTAGCCTATGCCCTGCACAGGGGCCTATGGGTAAGACTGATTGAGTGTGGGATGATGGTTCCTGACAGACTGTCTCCTTCCCCCAGGGAGTTCACAAAGGTGCACTCAGGGTTTTCCAGTAAACAGAACATTTTAAGGCCAGTTTGCACAAGTGGGTATCACTGTGATGGAGGCTGCCTTGGCACTGCTAAACCCGTAGCTTGGATGTGGATGAAAACCCCCACCCCATGGATGGGCTCCCAGTGGAGCTGGCACTAGGGGAAGCCCAGAGGTGCCTTCCCCACCCTGAGCCCTCAGAGTTGCCCGCAGTGCTGCAGAGGGAGCCTGGGGCGTGCAAGTCAAGCACAGTCCCTGGAACAAGGCTGTTAGGCTCGGATCCCAGCTCTGCCACCTATTAGCTGTGTGACATAGCTGTCACTTACCTTCCCGGTGCCTTCATTTTCTCCTCTGTAAAATGGGGACAGCAGGATGTGGTGAGGATGTAGCACTTTCAGCCAGGTTCTGAATCCTGGGCGAAGGGGCAGTGCCCAGACCATGGCCCACCTGCAAGCCACTTCCAGCTCTTGAGCCTCGCGCCTGTCATGTGCAGTGGTTGTGAGGGCATTTAGCGCCTTGAGAAGAAAGTGGACATTTCCTGAGCACCTAAGTGGCCAGGCAGGATGCGCCAGCCACCTGACTTCAGGCACTCCCTACCTCCTCCTCTCTCCGTTTCATCAGCAGTAAATTAGGGTGAACTTGGTGTCTGTTCACTGGGAAGCTGGGGCCTCCACAGTGTGAAAAGCGCAGAAGCTAGTGCTTTCCTTGCCTCACAGTGGCCCCGGGGGCAGGTGGGGGGTGGGTGGTCACAGAACAGGAGCATGGTTGAGGTGGGGCCCACGTAGCTACCAAGCCATGCCACTGCCCACGCTCCACAGCAGGCCTGCTCTTCTTGGGACACCCTCCTCCTAGCTCCTCCAGCCCTGATTTCCAGTCCAGACTGCTGGTTTAGCTGCCTATTCTCACTGTCACCTGGCTCCTCAAAGGCCTATGGCATCGCTCCCTGACGTTAGGCCTGGCCTTTGGTGCCACTCATAACAGCCAGTTGATCGCACCCTCTAGCTCAGGCCCTTCTGGGTGCAGTTCTCACTCCCCTCCTTAGCTTTCTCAGCCCTGTGTTGTGAGCTGGGACCCCAGGAGGGCTGCAGCCCCAGGAGCCTCAGGGCTTTGCAGAAGGCCCTCTAGGCAGGACAAAACACTCTCACTCTGACTTTAGACCCTGGCCTAACTCTTCCTTCCTCTAAAGTGCCTCCCCTAAGACAAGCCTGGCCATGGACTGTGAGCTTATCCCTTGCACTTGCTCCAGGTCTGTCTTTCACTCTGTGACTTAACTCTGGCTTGTGCTCTTGGGCATGGGTCTAGGTCTTTGTTGGCTTGGATATGGCGATGGGGTTGGTAGGATTGGGGGTGACGACGGCTCATAGAATACAGGTCAGACAAACTGGGAGCTCAGAGACGCGCTTCTCTGAATAATGACCACGGTGCACTTTCAGCTTACAAAGCACACTCCCTGTGTTGTGTGACCTTTACACAGTCACTGGCAGCAAGGCTGAGGCTGGACAAGGACAGCGATGCGGATAATCGCTGGACTCTGGATTCCAACAAGCCTTGAGGGACTCTGAGCGGTAGCCTGTGGTGTGGGCAAAAAGTCAGCGGGCTAAGGGCGGGCGGCACAGGAGTTGAGCTTCATCCCCCGACTCTCTGCAGACGCCGGAGCAGTGGAGACTCGGAGTCGCCACAGTTCCTACCCCACCGCGACCCAGGAGGATGAAGGGACGGAGGAGGAAGAACTCAGTCCCTTCCGGGGCCGCTCGCGCTCAGCGCCCCCCAACCTCTGGGCTGCACAGCGTTACGGCCGCGAGCTCCGGAGGATGAGCGACGAGTTTCAGGGATCCTTCCAGGTGAGCGGGGCCCGGGGGACCGGAAGCTGCAGCCCTGGGTCTACACGACCGCACTCCCAGCTCCCTGCCCTGGCCGGCCCCCGCGAGGCCCAGGGCATGCCGGGACCTGTAGTCCTGCACTCTCTCCCTTCGGTGGCCCAGGGCATGCCGGGACCTGTAGTCCAGCTCCCACGCCAGGTCAAAGCTCTTGGGGTCCCCAAATCCACGGAGCGCGAGGCCCGCTAGTGTAAGTTCTCCCGGCCGCCCCTTCCGGGCGTCCCGAGTTTCTTGGCCTCGATTTCAAACCATTTCTTTTCATTCTTGAATTGCAGCCCATTTCCCAGGTGCTACATTTCTGGTTCTGGCACCAACACGCAGGGTCCTGGGTGCCCCCGCCCCCAGTTTCTGGGCTCCACGCCCAGAGCCCCACGCCCAGGCGCCCCCTCTGGGAGCCGCGGCCTTGAGCTTCCCCGGGAGCTCACTTAGCGGGGGGATTCCGGAACTTGAAGGACCTGACAGGACGCGGCGACTCACTCAACCCTTTCCTCCTCCCACCCCGAAGGGACTTCCTCGTCCGAAGAGCGCGGGCACCGCGACGCAGATGCGGCAAAGCCCCAGCTGGACGCGTATCATTCAGTCCTGGTGGGATCGGAACTTGGGGCGAGGAGGCGCCGCCCCCTCCCAGTGACCTAACGGCCTACTTCCCGAAACTCCCCGGGCCTCGCGGCGGCCATCTTGAGCGCGGGCGGAAGTCTCCCTCAAAGCGTCTTGTCGTGTCCGGAAGGAGGCGGTCTGACCCAGAGCCCCATTCTCTTCCGGCGCGCGCCGGGCCGCGGAGGCGGGGCCCCGTCGGAAGCTTTGACGTTGCAGCCCGTCGCCGCCGGAAGTGGCTTCGGGGTCCCGCCCCCTGCCGAGGCCGCCCCAAGGCGCCTGCGCCAAGCTTGGAGCCTGGACGACCCCCGGTTCACCGGGAAGCCCTGCCTTCTCCCGGCCCCTCGCCTCCGCGGCGCGGCCGCGGCCGCCGCTTGGGGCTGATGGCGAATAAAGGCCGCGTCCGTGCCGCCGAGTCTCCGCTGTCCGTCGCTTGCGGCCCCGTGGGCTCGGGGGGCGCTGGCGCTGTATCAAGTGGGGACCCCGCTTTGCACCCAAGGGAGACAGACTGGCGTGGCGGGATCTCGTCCCGGACAGACCGGGACGCGGCCGAGGCGGCGAGCAGAGCTCCGGCTGCTCGGCCCCCGGGAAGCCGGTGCGCCGGGCCCCCCAGGCCTGATCGCGGCGGTGGTCACTGGGGACTCGGCCCGACCGGCCTCCCGAATTCCGCGCTCTGCGAGCCGTGCCCCGGGGGCGGGGGGGGTCACTGGTTCTATTTGGGTCAGTCCTTTCGAGGAGCTACTGTGTGGCCGGCCCGGGGCCAGCGCCGCGCAGGGAGCTGGCGGGGGCGGGGGCGGGGCGGCGAGGCCCGGCGGAGGCCGAGACCGGCGATCACGGGGCAACCAGAGGCGTCTCACCCGGACCTGGGCGCGGAGCTCAGCTCAATTCCAGAAGGATTTATTGGCGCCCCCCTCTGGACAGACCAGTGCTCCGTCCTGGGTTTACAGAGATGAATTGCGCCACAGCCTCGCCTGTCCGAAGCTTTCTGGCAAGGGGAGAGCAGGCCTCTCTGGAGCTACAGCCGGCTGCGGGTGTCCTGACAGAGGGGCCCGGAAGGGGGTGGGGGTGGCAGGACGGCTTCCTCAGGCTGGAGAAAGGGAGGACTTCAGGGAGGCGAGTGGGGACTGGGGCTTGGTGGAGATGGGGGAGCAGCAGAGGCCAGGCTTTCAAGGGGCTTGACTGTGCCACCCAGGACTTTAGTGTTTAGCCTGGCTTTTGAGGACCCTGGAGGCGGACAAGTAGTGTTTTTTGAAATGGAGTCGGGAAGACACAGGCTGTTTGCTGAGGAGTTCGCCCAGGGAGGTGGGCAGACTTGGGGCTGAAAAGGCCTGCAGACAGAAGCAGGGAAAGCCTGGGCAAAGATCCCCAGCCTGGGGAAGGCCCCATTCTGCAAGCCAGGTCTCGGGCTACCCCACCCCATGTGTTTGCCTGAGACTGAAGCAAAAACAAAGAAAGAAAACTCAATTGGCAGGAGATAAGCCCAGATAAGAGGCTGCCTTCCTCTGGAGGAGGGAGGCGGTCAGCCCTGGAAGCGCCAGGAAGCTGGGAGAGGCCTTGAAGAAGTGCCAGCCTGACCCAGCTGCAGAGCCTGGCCGCACCCTCGCTGCGGGTCTGCCACTCCTCGATGGCCTGCGGCGGGAGGTGGAGGCCTGGAGTAGGTCCTCCAAGCTGGCTGGAGACAGTCCACCATAGAGGGTCCAGGCCCACCCTGCCTCCTGGTCAAGGCGTCTTGACTTAGCTGTGGCCTGGCACTCGTGACTTCCGTTCTGGGCCTCAGTTTCCTCACCTGTAAAACAGGAATAACATCTCCCTCACAGGGATGAGGGGGGTGCTGTTTCTCCCAGCCCCTGTGTCAGCAACCTCCCCTTGGGTCACCCCCAGCCCTCCTCCCTCCCACCTGTCCCTGAGCGCCTGGATTCCCAGATGTGGGCAGGTTGTGAGGTGCCCAGTTCCACCTCTGGGTACCCCATCCCTGATCAGAGTCCATTGCCCATGATGGCCCAGGGAACCTCAGGGAAGATGCTGGCACTTGGGTCATGTCAGACAGGAGGGGGTGGGGGGCAGGCAGCAGAGGCCTGTGCCTCCATGAAGGGAGGTCGAGTCCTGCAGGGAGAAAAGTAAGGGGCGGGGTGGGGGGGGGGAGTAACAAGAGCCACAGCTGAAGGGCTGAGGCAGGAAAGCCTGGGGGAGGCCAGAGTGGCCTCTGACCGCACAGTGAGAAAATCAGCCTCTTTCTTATCTGCAGACCTCGGACAAGGTCTCAAGATTCAAACCCAGTAGCCCTTCACTGGGGGCCTGACCTCATCCCCACAAACCCATTTTATAGATGAGGAAACCGAGTCCCAAGAAGTGGCAGAGCTAGCTAGGAGCAGAGTCCACTCCGGCACTGCCCCACCCAAACCACACTGCACACAGGGTCCCTGCAATTTTTTATTCACGGGAAAACTCCCCAAAGAATAAGACTGTGACTCCTTCCCAGAGCTTGAAGTTTCCACTCGTGTGCTCCCCGGGGAAGCGAGGGAGAAGACTCCCACTCAGGGTGGTGGGTATAGGGGGGTGAGCCCCCCCACCAGGCCCGGTGACCCAGCCCCCTCTCTAGGACGGCAGGCGGGAAGGACTGGGGCCTGCCGGGCACTGCAGTGCGCAGGGCTTGTATCAGTTTAAAAAAATAAAATTTCTAAAGATAAAAAGGTTTTTTTAAAAACAAATTAGTGTGAAATAAAAAGATTGGTGTTAAACGAGTTTAAAAAAGTAGTGTTCTAGCCGCTCGCCCTCCCTGCGGCCCTCAGTTTAAAAAAATAAAATTTCTAAAGATAAAAAGATTTTTAAAAAAGTTAAAAAAGATTAGTGTTAAACAAGTTAAAAAAATGAGTGTTTTAGCCTCTGCCCTCCTCCCAGTGTTTGCCCTGGCCCTGCGGCCACCTCTTGCTCAGCCAGTTCAGAGCTTCGTGTTCTCCTCCTGGCTCTCCGAGTCGGCGCCGGACAGGTGCCCGCTGCTCCCGGGTGCGTGACCGTTGCTGGCACAGGCCACTAGAGGCCCGTCCCCCAGCCCCTCTGGCGTCTCGCCTAGCAGGCTCCGGCGGATCTCCTGGGGCAGCCTCGCCCGCTGCTCCTCACACTCCCGGACCAGCTGGGCCCGCAGCTGCACAAGGACAAGTGTCACAGGCCAGGCCGGCGCCCGGCACTGTGCCTGCCCCGCCCCACACCTCCGCGGCCTACCTTGGGCTCCTCTTCCGCCAGCTGCTGAAGGACCTGCTGCTGCCCGGCCAGGAGGCGTTCGTGCCGCTGCTTCTGGGCCTCCTCCAGCTGCAGGGGGCAGGGGCTCAGCCAGGGGTTTCTAAGGGCAGCCCCGTCCCCCGGGGCTCCGAAGTCAGACAGCATAGGCCCCTCAGGTGGTGTCACTAGGTCATGTGAGGTGACCTTACAGCAGAGGCCCCGGGCCCAAAGCCTCCTCCAGGGCCGTGGCACTGTTGTGACACTTGGCTTTGGAGATGGTGTGGGCAAAGGTGAGGTGGTGCCTACAGGGGAAGGGTCTAGGAGCCCCTCTAGGTCACCGCAGCACCAGGCCATGTGCGGAGGAGACGGGTTTTGAAAACTGAAGGCGGGGAGGGGGGCCCTGAGGGACCTGGGCCTCACTTACCCGACGGATGGAGTTGACTGACTCCGTGATGTGCCGGCGATTAATCTCGGTCAGTTCCCTGCACAGGAGCAAGGCCAGAAGGGTCAGTGCCCACGCACCCAGCTTGCTGGCCTCACACCCTGAGATCCCCAGCCCCCATGTCTTACACCTCCTTCTTATGTTTCTCCCTCGTCTTAGCCTCCGAGATACTGTTGTGGCGCTTCCTGTCCAGGATCTTCTGTAGCTCCTTCTTCTCCCTGGAGGGCCAGGGCGGGGGAGTGATAAGTCAGTGGCGGGACTGGAGGCTCTGCCCTCTTTCAGGCACCAGGGAGCGCCCGCCTCTGGCACACAAGACCCCGTGCCTTCACCTCTCGCTCGTTTCCTTCAGCTTCTTTAATTGAGTGGCATGTGCATCGTGGACAATCTCCCTGATCCGCTGCTGAGCCTGTGGACACAGGTGGCCAACAGGTGACACAGGTGGATGACAGGTCTGTCCAGAAAGCACGTGCTCCCTCACCGCCACCTGCCTCTCACCTGTTTCAGGTGCTCTAGCCTCCGCTCAGCCTCTGTGACTGCCTGGGCCTCCCTCAGCTCCAGCAGAGTCTGTACCTGTTTCTTCTGGAACTCTAGAAACCGCTTCCCCACGTCCTCCTCGTTCTCTTTACCTCTGTGGGGAGAACCCCTCTCGGTGATGCCCGGGTGGGTCACGCGGACGTGGGCTGGGAGGCGGCGGGGTCGGGGTCAGAGAGGCCTGTGAGCCCCACCCATGCACACACTCACTGGACACTCCGGGCCCGCGCCTGGGCCAGGATGTCGAGCAGCCGGCGAGTGAGGGCCGCAGCCTTGCGCTGGTGCTTCTTGAGCAGTTCCCGTAGGTCTCGCTCCTGCCGGCTCTGGAGCTTCAACAGAGACTTGTGGCCGCGATGCTCCTCGAGTGAGGCGGGGCCCACCTCTGCGAGCAAGAGCAACAGAGTGTGGCTGGGCCAGCCGCCCCACGGAAACACGTCCCACACCGCCTTACAGGCCCGGCCCCTACCTGAGAGGATGCTGGCAATGAGGTCGTCCCGCTGCCCTGGAAGCAGAGGCAGGAATGAGAAAACCGAGGAGAGAAGCAGCACTGCCCCTCGGCTCACCCCAAGCCCACGCAGCCCTTACCTGGGCTGCTCAGGGAGGGACTGCTGGGGGAGGTGACAGTGCACGGGGGCCGGCGGGGAGAGGCATCCGGCGTGCTGGGCGCAGGATTGGGGCATAGCTGGGACCCCAGCTGTTGAGACTCGGTCGCCTGGCAGGTCTCCGGGCCAGCCTGATCCTGTGGGGCGGAAGCAGAATGCTCTTTCCAGAAATGCTGTTGTCTCTAGGCCCTTCTGTCCTTCCCGATGCTCCCTGTCAGCATCCCCCGCCGGTCGGGCTCTAGGTTCCTCATGTGCAATGAGGGGCTGCCGGGGTAGTTTGTGCAGAATGATAGGAATAAAACAGGCATTTCTAACCCGCTTCCACACCGGTGTGGAGATGATAAGGTGCGATCACATCGCTAGGACACCAGAACTCACTGCCTATGCTCATGAACTTCCAGATTGTTCTCAGAAGGCCTGGCTCAGCCCCAAGTTTCCTCCCCTGTCCAAGTTCCCCCTCCACCCTTGCCCACAGCTGCTCGTCTTCCTTGTTGCTTAGCTCCTGATTAAATCACAAAGGAAGTGACCGCAGAGTGGGCACCGGCCTCTCCCACTAGCAGCCCAGAGCTGCGTCTCATCACTGCCTGCCGCAGGCCCCTCGGGAACGGGTCTCGATGGGCAGGGGAGCCTCTGCTCCTGACCCCTCCCCACAGAAGCCACCGCCCATCTCCTGGCTCCCAGGACCACATTTTAAAAGCTTCTGTGGCTTCTGGCTGCCCAGGGAAAGCCTCAAAAGCCCACACCCCGCTTTGATCCTGCCTGCAGCTGGAGGAACTCCAGCTCAGGCCTGAAAACCTCTCACGGGCAGAGGTGGAGAGACACCAAGGCCACCGGGCCGGTGCTGGAGGCAGAGCCCAGGGCTGGGGGCCCGGGCCGGCGGCTCTGCGTCTCCATCTCTGCACCAGGGCAGACGCAGGAGCTAGAAGGGTTACATGAAGCAAGGAGGTGAAAAGCGCTCACCCATGCCAGCCTGGCAGAGTTGGCGTTCAGCGTTCACTTGGTTTTATTTTGGGTTTGGGTGAGAGAAGAAAGGGTTAGAATAAGCTTCCCCAAAAGAAGGAAGGGCTGGACTTTGCAGTGACGCCCTGGGCAGTCCACTCAGGAAAGGAGGCAACCGCTAGTGGGCAGGGGTGTGACTGCGGGCACCCCCGCAGCCTGCCCCATCCCAGCTTACCTCATTCTCCCCAATAAGGGCGGCCAGCTGATTGGCCCTCTGGTCCATCAGGCTGACGTGCTTGATGGGGTTGATCAGGGCCTCAGCGTAGTCTGGCGGGGGCAGGGACAAGGGTCTTGGAGACGGCACACTGGGGCTACACCCGCCCCCCAGCTCTGGAGTCGCAGAGGGACCACAGAACCCACCGCAGGTCTATGTGCCACTCTCAATTGGGGTCACCCAGGTAGCAGTGCCCAGCCCCCGAGACACCCTTGCCCCTCAGCCTCCAGGCAGGGTCCTCCTGCCACCCAGCTCACCCTGGTGGTCATCGGGGATGTAGTCGGATGCCTCGGTATAGATGAGCAGGGCCGGCAGGCACAGCGGCTGGTTGGCCTCGTTCCGCAGGCAGATGTAGTGGTACCCTGGGAGGCGGGGGCGGGGGGGGACAAGGTGATCAGGAGGCTCCAGCCCCCCACTGCTGCCCCCAATCTGCCCAGGGCCACATGGCCTCACCTGAGCGGATGGCAGAGACGGGCAGGATTCGGTGCCCCACGAACTTGCCCCCCTCCTCAAAGGCTGCGATGCGCAGTGAGGCCAGTGTGGGCAGCACCACCTGAGAGGGGCACAGACGGAGCTGAGCCCTGGGCAGACCCTGACGGGTATGGCCGCCATGGCACAGCCGACCCAGCCGTCAGGCCAGCACACAGCACCGACGCCCACACAAGCTGACCCGACGGGTGACCAGTCGCCGAGCCCGCGGCCTGCGGCTGGTCCTCCCGTCCTCGCTCACCCACAGGGAGCCCGAGCCCGACCATGGGACATGCAGGACCTGGGCTGGGCCTGGGGTGACAGGCCCAGCCTGGACGACCCTCAGCACCCCCGCCTTTTAGCCCCCGGCTGTCACCCGTGGGCCTGCTCCCTGCTCACCCGGGAGAGCCAGGGCGGGGCGGGCGCCGGGCTCACCTTGGGGAAGTCGAAGGGCTCCTCATCCCACACAGGGTTGAAGGAGTTGCCCTGGGAGGTCCGAGTGCGGTACCGGCGCCGGGTGTCGACCGGGAGGCCGAACATGTCCACCTCCACGTAGATGCCCACCTTCCTGTCGGACAGGAACTGCCCCGAGATCACCTGGGGGGCCGGGAGGGTGAGGCGGCGCCGAGCCCCGCTCTGGGGCCCCTGCCCGAGCCCTCCCCGGCCCCACCTTGACCCGCAAGGCGTTGGCCACGATGCCGTCCACGATGACCTCGGTGAAGGGGTCGAAGGACTTGTCGGGCCGCCGCATGAACTCCGGCTTGAGCAGGTAGCCGCTGCGTCCATTGTACTCAAACACGCCCGCGTTGAGCTGCATGGGCACGTCTAGGGCGACACGGCAGGGCACACAAGGTCAGCACGTCCAGTGGGTCGGGGCTCAGGCAGGGCAGCGCCAGGCAGAGGGGCACTAGGGATCACGGGCCGGGGGCGGGGGGCAGATGGAGTCTGGGTCCAGGGGTGGGGCCCAGGGTGAGGAAAGGCGGGACGAGGAGGGCCCAGGCTCAGCCAAGGTCACAGGTGGGGTCGTTAGCCCAGGTCTTGGTTTGGTTTGGGGAACTGAGGTTAGAAAGTCAGAGGTCATTCCGGCAGGACCAGCAGGGTCATCGGTCAGAAGTCAGTGAGCGTGGGCGCCGGGGGTCAAGGGTGGAGTTGGGTCAGGGCGCACCCAAGGTCTGGAAGTTGAGCGCAACGAGCTGACAGCCCACGTTCCAGAAGAGCTGGGGCATGTAGTTGGATGAGTCCACGCGGGTGCCCTTGGGGTAGATGCGGCTGAGCTGCTGCTTGTTGTATCTGAGGTTGACAGTCAGGGCCCACATGTGCCTGGGCCAGCGCCCTGGACTTGCTCTGGCACCCCAGATTCCACCTCCCCACCTTTGCTCAAGGGCCCCCTCTGGAATCCCGCTTCTCAGCCCAGGCCCTGTGAGGTCTCCCAGGCCCACGCGCATCCCAGGGTGCTGGAGAGCCCGGACCCTGAGCAGATGGCCTAAGTGGGAGTCAGAACATCTGAGCTGGGGCCTCCCTGGTGGCGCAGCGGTTGAGCGCTGGGTTGCGAAGCTGCCCGCAGCCTCTGCAGCACTGGTTCATTCCCCAGCCGCCAGGCGAGGGTCCCACATGGCGCGCAGACCTCTCCTGCCGCCCGCTGCTGCCCTCAGTCTGCCTGTTCTGCTCTCCGCTCTGGCTCTGGTGAGTCCTCTCACCCTCCCGTGCTTCTGACTGTACCCAGTGCTTGTATAAATAAATAATCTTAAAAAAAAAAAAAGAACATCTGAGCTGGCCTGCAAGCACCCCCACTCTGACCACGGGCCCCACAACACGGAAGGATACTCCACAAACTCCATGGGGCTCTTAGTCAGTTGCTCCATGGCCTTGGTCTCCACGAAGGATGACATCTCGAAGCACTTGTTCCTCTCTGGGGGTGGGGGGGCAGGGGACAGGAGGGGGTCAGGCCTGGCAGGGCTGAGTTGGCTCCCACCCTTACTATCTGGGACCCAACTCACTTCGAGCAGCCTCAAAGGACTTGAACTTGACTGGCTCAATGTAGTTGACGAGTGTCGACATTTCCTCTGTGGCATTGACCTCGCTGCTGGCAGTGCCCTGTGGCCCCCAAATGCCGGGTCAGTGGTGCTTGCTCCATGGACAAGAGCTGTCCCCGCAACCTCTGCCTCTCCCCCGCCTGCAGCCACACTACCCGTGTGCTGTCAGGGAGGGCCCAGCCCCTGCACAGCCTATTGGGCTGTGCCCATCTGCATCTCTCTGGGGGCCTCAGCCATACGCCCTGGGTCCCACTCTCCTGTCTGCCTGCCTGACTCATGGGAGCTGGAACTCCTCCCCCAGCCCCAGAGTCCACTTGCTCATGTGCAGATGAGCTCAATCTTCACCCCCATCTCCAGTCATGTTGCAAGACCCACCTTGCCCTCTCCTCTGGGTGGCTCACAAGAGCCTTGATCTCAACACCTGTGATGCTGCTCCCACGGGGCCTTTGCACATGCGATTCCACTGTCTCAGGTCTGCCCCACCAACTCGCCATCCAGGTCAGCCCTCCCACCCTCCTCCCAGATCTGAACCCTCTCGCCTTCCTCACCTCGTCATGAACATAATCCCTGTTTGTCTAAGTTACCCCCTTCCGGCTAAGACACACCCTCTGAACAGCAGGTAGACAGAGATAACATCTGACTGTTGTCAGACCCCACCCCCAGTGTGTGCCTGGCATGCAGGTGTTCAGCAAATGCTGGGGAAAGGAATGCATGCTGGCCCCCCCAGTTCCTGCCTGCAGGCCTGACCTCATCCGTGGTTGGCTTTTTAGGGTCTGACTGTTCCTCCTCTTCCTCATCTTCTTCCTCATCCTCACGGTCAGCAGGTCCAAGAACATCAGGGCCCTGCAGCAGCCCTTCTTCCCCCAGAGACTTCTGAAGCTCCAGGCTGGGCTTCTCAAGGCCCACCTCCTCCCCGTTGCTCAGGCCTGTGCAGCTGTCAGAGCTGGGAGACCCTGTAGAAAACAGGGCCACGGGTTGGGGATCAGGGCACATGGACCTCAGGAAGAGGGGCTGCCCCAGTGTGTGTGGTGACTTTGGGGAGGATTCCTAGGGCAGTGTGGCTGAGGGAGAGAGCAGAGGCCAATGGCTGGGTGGTATTAAACCCAGTGGTAGTGCAGAGGGGCTTCAGGTCAAAGTTCAGGGCCCAGAGTTATGCCCATCAGGGAGGTAGCCAGGTAGTTCAGTAGTGGAAGAGGCAAGAATCACGGTCCACCCGTCTTGACAGTGGGGGTTAAGGATGACTTGGCGTAGCTGCAGGTCAGGGGTGAGCCAGAGCCACACCCAGTGAGGTGTGCAAGTGGGGGTCAGGTGGTAGAGGGGCCACAATGAAGTGAGAGGTCAAGGTTAGCTGAAACTATGACCAGTCGGTGGGCAGACTCAGCGGGGGCCACAGGGCAGGGGTCACAAGTCTGAGAGGTGAAAGTGTGAGGACGTGGCTCGCTGAGGTCCTCATTCAGAATTCAGATTGTACTTGGTTGAGTACTTGGTCTGTGAGGTGGAAGGTCGAGGTTGAGAGGTCAGGGGTTAACCACATCCAACAGGGGTTTAATTCAGAGAGGTGAGTGCCTGGGTCAGGGGTCCCCTATGCTAAGAGGCGGTGAGGGGCTCAGCGAGGAGGGAGGTGGGGTCGGGCCCAGGAGCTTCCCGGGGGCCTGGGCTCGGACGGGGGGGCCAGGTCTGCCCTACCCAGCTGGGGGGAGGAGGGCTCGGTGGCCGCGGAGCTCTCGCTCAGGGCGGAGTTGCTCTGCTCTAGAGGCCTCTTGCGCACGGAGCTGTCAGGGACGCTGGAGCTGGGCCGGTGCCGCTTCTTGTTCTTCACCAGGATTCGGCCCATCAGGTCCTGGGGGCTGGGCAGGGGGACGCCCGGGGCCAGCTGGCAGACATGCACAAGTTAGAGCCCACTGCGGTGCCCTCGCCCCCACACCCGCCCCGACTCTGAACCCCCATACCGGGTACTTGTCCAGGGGGTCAATGAGCAACGCGTCCCCAAAGATGGTGCGGCAGTACTCCGCCATCTTGGCCTGCTGCTTGGCCCTGTGGGGCCGAGGTCAGAGGTCAGAGATTCCTGGGGTAGAGCTGAGGTCCACAGGGCAGGTCAGAGGCCCGCTGGGACAGTGGAAGGTCCGGGGTCAGAGGTCACAGGAGCAGTCCGACACGGGAGGACCATCTCCAGGGGGCCAGGGTCCCCCCGTGTACTGGAGATTCCTGGGGGCCCAGGTGTGGGGTCGGCCCAGATCAGGGCCCACTCACGAGTCCACGTGGTTCTCAAAGGAGAGGATGACAGGGTAGGGCGACGTTTTGAAGGCAGTCTCCGCGATGGCCTCCAGCACGTCACGCAGCGGCACCTCGGTGGTCATGGTGAAGCCGTGGGTGATGAAGGGCTCCTCCTCAGGCGGACGCCCTTTCCACACGTCCAGCTCCACGCAGCGGCAGCCCCACAGCAGCGCCTGCCGGTACATCTCCACCGACGAGGTCCCCGTCAGCTGCCCGGCTGCGGGGGAGGCTCTGTCACTGGCCGCCCGGCCAGCCTGGTTCCACCCCGCCCCCCCTCCCGAGGCCTGCGGCAAATCAGGCCATGCTGGGGACAGGCCTGGCGGCAGGGCGGCCCGGTTCCATCCGGCCGGCCCCTGGTGACTCCCGAACTTACTGGAACCAGCACCATCTCTTCCCAGTGTCCCCAGAGTAGAGCCCACTTCTTGCCACCCAGCCCCTGGTGCCCACTCAAGCCGGCAGAGCCGGGGTCCACAATGTCAGCAGACAGCTTGACCCCCAGGACGCACCCTCCTACTGACTGATAAAGGCCCATCACACCCTGCCCACCAGACTGAATCGGGGCAGTCATCCCCAACACCCCACGGCCCCTCGCTTCCCTTCCCCCTCAGCCACCGCTGCCTTGAAACAGCCTCCCTCTCCTCCGCCTGGGGACCGAAGGCCTCAAACAGCTTCCCAGCCAATCTCCGCAGAGCACCTAGCGTCATCCTCCCAAAGACATACCAAGTCACGACACCACCCCCTGCTCAACAGCTCCCCAAAAAGCCCTTCTCGCCCATGAGGTGTCTAGTGAGGGCCCCTGTGCCTGGGGGCGCCTAGCCCTGCCACCTCTCCAGCACCCCCCCACCCCCGCCTTCAGACTCCATGCTGCCTCCTGAGAGCACCAAGATCCATGCTGAGAAGAACCAGGCCCCGGGGAGTGGTCTGTTCCCTGCCTGCACCCCCAGCACCAGCCAACCCTAAAGGAGGGAGTCAGGGCAAGGCCAGAGGTCACGGGGCCATCCCCGCTCCGGTGCCGCCGGCTCACCCGTGAGATAGGTGTTGTGGGAGGAGTTGATGAAGTAGGAGCTCAGCGGCTGGGTCATGTCCGCACTCAGGTCCAGGGTCTCCAGGGGCAGGATGCCATTCTCCTCGCCCCCCAGGTAGCGGCTGAAGCCCTCCATGGACATCTGATCTGGGGGCGGGGTGGGGTCAGTAGGGGCCGCCCCCGCTGCTGTACCCCCTTCCCCCTACTGTACCCCACTCACCCCGCTCCAGGAACTGCTTGTTGGGTTCGTACTTCTCGATGAGCTGCCGGGCCTGGGAGGGCCGCAGGGGCGGGTAGAGCACTTCGTTGAGCCTCGGGTCCCTTTGTTTCTGGTTGATGAAGTCCATGAGCTGCTCCAGCGTCAGGTACGGCTTGCCCTTGGCCCCTCTGAAGGTGGGTGAGAAGCTCGGTCAGGCTGGAGCCTCCTGGGCCATCACTCCAAGCCCCCACCCTGGGAGACGAAGGCAGAAAGCTTGTGCCTGGCTCCAGCAGCCATTGCTTGGGACTGGGCAAGTCATTGCGCTCTCTGGGCCTCAGTTTCCCCGGGCTCTCCTAACCACTCAGCACTGGCACTGGCTCGCAAGGGTCCCGCATGCTTGGCTTGCCACACTGCTTCCAGATCCTGGACCCAAATTCAGCTCCAGCCCTCACTTGCTGACTGAGCTCAAGCCAAATCCATAACATCTCGGAGCCCCTCGGTTCCCATGCCCCAAAAGGGCTGGAGAAAGCAACCCCTCCTGCAAGGGGTTAGCACAGCACTCTGGGCAACGTGGCTCTGGGCTTGGGCACAGCCCTGGCATGCCAGGACCCACCAGTAGCTCCACTTCCTCCCATTGGAAGGCACCAGAGCAGAGGCACGCTTCCCTGGGGGTGCAGGGGTTAGGGTGGAAGCCTCCCCTGCTCACATCTCTAGCAGGATCTTGTCAATGTCCGGCCGGAGACACAACTTGTTCAAAAACCGTTCAAAGATTTCCAAGGTAAATCCATCAGGCCGAATGGACTCACTCTGATGACAAAGGAAAAAGGGGTGAAAACCCAGGGAGAGAAATCTCCTCATAGCACCCCACTCTGCCCCCAGCCCACTCACCCGGTTGAAATTGAGGCCGCAGGATTCCAGTGCTGTCTCTACTCGCTTCTTGTCTGCTGAAAACATCTTCAGGATGCTGAAGAGGCGGGAGGGGTCAGGGTGAGTGGGGGCACAGGTCACCAAGGCCAGGGCAGAGGGGAAGGGTGCTCACTTCTTGACAGGGATGCGTCCATCCTGGTTCACCTGCAGCTTCAGCTTCGTGTATCTGGGGAGGTAGGTGTGACGGTCACACCTGCAAGGCCCACTTGAACCCCAACGCCCCCTCCCCCTGACCCCTGCCAACAGGCCCACAGCTCACGCTTTGCGCAGAAAGGTGTTCCGGGAGGCATTCTGGGCCAGGATGTTCATTGCCAGTTTGAACAGCTCCTCGGACCAGACCTGAGGGGTCAGGACGCAGGGAGGGCATGAGCAGGGGACAAGGGGGCTGGTCAAGCCACAGCCCACACCCAGAACTGCGACGGTACAGCAAGTGCTCAAAAACGCTTCGTCACAGGATGTCAGAAACAAGAGGCAAGGACAGCCTGGTACGTGACTATCAGGCACTACGGCTGACGTATCAACTGAGCCACACATCCCACCCTCCCTGCCAGCTGGCTGGCCCCGGAGCCACAGCCCACCTTAGCTGTGTCGTCCTGCACGGCTATGAAGTTCAAGAATGCTGTGTTAACTGGGTCTGGCCCAGCCACCACCGTCATCAGCCTCTCCTCCAGTCGGGCCTCAGGGCCACCAAAGCCCAGCACCTCCCGGAGCTTGGGATCCTAATCCAGTGAGAACCTAGAGTGAGAAGCAACGTCCCTGTCCCCCATGACCTCCCCTGGGTTCTCAGCCTGGGCCCATCACTCACCTTGGGCATGCGGGCGTAACGGCCAATCCTTGTGTCCCTGATGGAGCTGATGTCCAGCATGTCCACCTCCTGAGGAAAACACACACCAGAGTGAGTCTGAGAAGCTACAGGGCAAAATCTGAGAGCCCCCAAACTCCCTCCCAGGCCAGAGAGTGGCCACCCCCTGCTATATAGCTCCAGCCTCAGCCCCCCACCCCAGCACTTCCGGTCTAGGAGCTGTGGGAGAGGTCAGTCAGCAGCTGGCCCCACCCACATGGCAAGGGAGGGGATTCAGGGGTATGGCGGGTGCCCTAAAGCTGAGCCAGCTGCTCCAGCGCCTGCCCTCACCATGTTGGGTCCCGTCCAGAACAGGAAGAAGCCATTGGCGTCCACGCGCAGGGTCACCAGGTTCCGACTGGAGGTCTCCTGGGAATGCACCAGCAGGGTCAGGAAGTGAGAGCTGCTGCCCAGGCTTGGTCCCGGGAGGCCCTCGGACCATGCACACCAATTTCTGACAGTAAGTGATGATGAAGCCTCACCAGCCCACAGGCCCCTGGCGGCTCCCTATAGTCCTCAGGACAAAGCTGAGGTCCTGGGTGTGACATCTGGGGTCACGGTGTTCTGGTGTTGACACCCCTCCCCCAGCCTCACCGCTCGCCTGCAGATGGCACATGGACCACTAAGTCAGCCCTTTCCCTCCAGTCTTTGCTTCTTGGGTCCTGTGTCAACATATCCTTTCCTTCTTTTTCTCTATCATGAGGCCTTGGAAGGCCCCCATGCTCCCCAAGCACTTGGTTTCTCCTGAAGGCCTGAGAGGTCCCAGCAGCCTCCCAGGAACATTTGTGGGACAAAAGCAGAGGGTTCAGAGTCTGACACCACCCCTCCCCCACAGCCCTTCTGTGCTCTTCAGGGTTCCATGGACACTGGTCACCCTTCACATGTCTCAAAGGCTACTACCCCCCACACTGCACCCCACTGGACCCCCACAGCCTCATCGCTCACCACACCTTAGAGGGCACAGACTGCATCCCCCCAGAAGTGGATTCACCCTGTCTGCGGGGACCGGACAGTGAACCCTGTCGTCCTTCAGTCAGCCCGGGGCAGGGGAGGGTGTGCTGGCCCATTTTCTCAGGAGGGCCCAGCCCCTGGCACACTCCCAGGGCCACCCCATGCCACTCACGACCAGCGGCCTAGACTCATCGGGGCCTGACTCCCAATAGAGGAAACCGCCTCACCTCACTGTCACCCCAAAATGCAGCTCACTGTATGGTGGACAGTGGCTTCAGAGCACAGTGGCTCCCCTCACCCCCTCACACCGCCAGGCCTGCCAGAGCTAAGCGCTCACCATCCAAGGGCTCCCACAGACCCCCAAGGACCCCACAGTGTGTGCGCCTTTGCCCTTCCCACGTTGCAGGCAGGAGACTGAGGCCCCGGACCCCTGCCAGGCGCCCAGCTTTGGTTCTCAACTCCAGCCCCACTGTGGGACCCGTGGGGAGAGGCCAGAGTGCTCCAGCCAGACTCAGTTTCCCCTTGGGGGGATGAGGCCTGCACCAGCCCCACCCATCTCAGGCTTTGCTTACAAAGGACCGGGGAGGCTGACCTAGGAGGGGTTGAAGGCTACAAGGAGGCTCCAGAATTTGACGCTGGTCCCTCCCACCTTACTGCACTGACACCCACCCGAAGCCCCTCTCTGGAGCTTCCAGCCCCACCCCGGGGTTCAGGTCCCCCAACAATGTGAGGAGCTGGGAGTTCTGCAGTGTTCTGTTCCTGGGACATCCCACAGCCCCTCCCCAGGGGTCCGGCCTTCAAAGGCAGCCCCAGGCTCCAGCTTCCAGTCCCAAGTCCCAGTCAGGATCCCCCACCCCACCCCCAGGGCCCTCTCCCGGCTCCCACTTCCTTATTTGGGCTTATCACACTGATAGGAAAAGGAGAAACTTTTCCCTTCAGGCCAGCGGGGGGGGGGGGGGGGGGGGGGGGGGGGGGGGAGGGGTCTGCCCTGTCCTCTGGGGCGCCCAAGCACCCCGAGTGGCACACCTGCTGCCTGCGGCCACGCCCCCAGCCCCTCCCCTAGCCCCACGCCTACCCGCCCCACCCAGGCGGAAGGGAGCCCAGAGTCTTCCAGGCCTCTGGCCCGCCCGGGAAGGCTCGGAGAGGACCGGGCTGCGCTTGGCGGCCCTGGGGACAGGGGCCCGGGTGCAAAGGAGGGGGCACAGGCCAGGTCAGGGAGCCACAGGTGGGAGCCAGGGCATCTGGGAAGCACCAAGCAGGGCAGGTAAGGGGGGGCAGGATTTATTGGGGTTCAAAGTCCCAATCTAAGAAGTGTAGAGCAAAGTCCCCATGGGTGGAGGAACTTGGGGGGGGCGACGACTCCACTAGGGGGTGACCTGGTGCTCCCACCTGAGCAGGAAGCTCAGCGAGATCCAGAAGCAGGGTTAAGGGGTGCCGGGCAGAAAAGGGGGTGAAAACGTGATGAATGGAGAAGCCTGTTCAGCTCGGGCGCTGGGAACGGCCGGGTCCCACCCGGGGCGCAGTGAACCAGCCGGGGGACCCGGCCCTCAAGCCAGAGAGTTCGGAGCCCGCCAGGGGTCCTGGACATGGCCAGGGCCGGGGAGCCAGAGCGGGACCGGCGGGACGGGGTGGGCAGGGCGCGCGCACGAGGGGCCTGGACGTCCCGGCGGGGAAAGTCTCCGGGCCAAGGAACCGAAAGCCGAACTACCCGGGGCTGGGGCTGGGGTGAGGGGCGAAGTCTTCGTTACGGGGACTCGAGTTCCGGCGCAGAGCCCGGCTCGGGCGGGGGCCGCCGCGGCCGGCCCAGGCTGCGGCGCAGAGGCCCCCGGCGTCCGGCCGAGCCCGAGCGGGGGAGTCCCGGGATCTGGGCGGAGCAGGGGGCCCCGCGCTTACCTCGTCCCATTTGATGAACTTACTCCCGCGCCGCAGGGTCTCCCCCACCGCGGGCGGCTCCAGCTGCAGAGCGTGGACGCCGGGCCTGGCGCCTGCCATGGCCGGGCCGGGCGGGTCGGGGGCCCCGACGGGGACCGACGGCGCCGCTGCTGCTCCGCGCGCTCCCGCGCCGCCCCGCTCCGGACCCGCGGCGTCAGCTCCCGCCCGCCCGCCAGTCTGTCCCCGACAGACCAGGGAGTCGGGGGGGCCGGGCGGGGGCCGGGCGGGGGCGGGGCCGCGGCGGCACCGCCCCCTCTCGGCGCCCCCTGGCGGCTGGGCCGGCGATTCCGGCCGGAGAGGGGACGGGAACCGGGGTCGGCCCGAACCCCCGCAGTTGGCTGGGGACTCGGCCGGACCGGCCTGCAGCGGGAGGGGGCAAGGGAGGGCGTGGGGCGCTGGTGGGGTGCAACTAGAGGGACTGGGTGTCGAGTCGGCTCGCTAAGGTTTCGAAGGGGCCGATGACGGGGTGCAATTGGACGGCAGGACTCGGGCGGAGGGGAGGGGCCGAGCTCTTCCCCCGCCAGCCCGGTCCTGCAGCACTTAGCCGAGTACAGGAAAAGCCACTCCCCTCCCCCCTCCCCCCGTCTCACCCCCTCCTGCAGCAGTGCTGTCCCCCCTCCCTGGGAGCACTTAGCCAGCTAATGGGCCTCCCGCCGGCAGCGCCCCTCCTCCCTGGCCCTGGCCCTGGGAGGCCGGGCGCCGGGCGCCTCCTTTGAAGCCCCGGGCATCCTGGCTTTCCAGCCCCAGCCCCGGGAACAGGCGCTTCTGTTCCGCAGGCCCCTTTGGCGGGATCTGCAGCCTGTCCCTGTGGGGCTCAGCACTGCGAAGGGGACCGTGGGTGCTTTGCCCAGAGGGGTGAGAAGTCTTGTGGAGGTCCCGGTGCAAGGAGGGTTGAGGGGCGGCGATGCCTGGCCCACAGCAGGTGCGCGTCCTGAAATCTTCCTTCCAGGGATGGGAGGGGGAGGGCGGGAGGCGCATGGGCACTGGGATGGGTGGGGGCTGCAGCCCCTCCCGCAGGGCTTGGCTGGGGGGGCTCCTGCCTGGGGGCCCCTGTGGGAGCCCCCCCAATACAGAGGCAGTAACAGCAGCAGGTTTAAAGTAGAACTCATCCAGAGGGGCCAGCCAAGTCACCTAGAAACCCAGAAAAGATGGAGCTGATTCTAGGGGAGGAGGGGTCAGGCAAGGAGGAACTGGCCCTGCAGGCCCCTTGGCCGGGGGCTCTCAGACCCCCAGGGAGAGCCCCGCTGGGCTTTGTCCATCACAGTTCTTGTTGATCCTCAACTTTCACCTAAGGAATCTCCTTATCTGGTCAAGGCCCTGTGGGCTGGGATTATTATCTCCCGTGGAGGCCCAGAGAGGGGTTGAGACTTGCCCAGGGTCACACAACCTCATGTAGGAGGACTTGAAGGCCAGTTCATATCCTGCCTCCATTCCTAGTCCTTAAAGACACAAAGGGGGACAGGATTTGTGACCCATATCCTCTCACGAGAGCTGCCACAGAGCCTAGGTCTAGCTGGGCCCTACTCACCTTGTCCAGAGCTGGAAGTGTGTGTGTGTGTGTGTGTGTGTGTGTGTGTGTGAGTGAGAAATAAGCAAATGGCTACCAGATGACCCCTGGCTACAGGCAGCTACCCCTCTGGAGGAGCTAGCAGGCTGTGGGGACCTCAGGATGTAGAAGGAAAGGGCACAGACAGTTGGCAGAGGAGCAGAGCCGGGGCTAGCAGGGCCTGAGCTGTGGGGCCAGAACCCTGGGCCTTGCCCCTTGGACAGGGTGGTAGTCACAGATGTGCTGGGCAGCAGCTGCCTGGCAGACAGCATAGGAGCCTGTGTCCTGAGCTTGAGCCTTCTCCCTTCTCCCCCCACCCCCATGTCCCTGGAGGCCAGGGCAGCCGCCATTAGAGGACTCCCTCCTCCTAGGACACTTTCTCCCAGGCTTGGTAATAGGGTTTCTCGGCAAGCAGTAATGGTGGAAGGAAGGCAGACTTTCCGGCCTCTACCCTCGATTAAGGGAGCGATCATGGCCCACGGGACCCTCTCAGGGCCTCTGCTTCAAGGAGGCATTAAAAACAGCCTTAGCTGAACTCCAGCAGAGGAGGGTTGGGACCCCGGGAGGGGTGGGGCTGGCAAGGATGAGAAGCATCAGGAGCTCCAGTCCCAGTGGGGTTCAGACAAGAGCTCAAGAGCAGGGATGTGATCCTGGAGCAACGAGCTCTGGGTGGGGGGCCTCCCCACTGCAGGTCATGGTAGGGCCCCCTTAAGGAGCCTGAAGGCGGGTAAGGGCTTGTCCAGGCCGCTCAGTCTATGGGATTCAAACCCAGGCCTTGCCCTCCAGGAAAACTGCAGGCCTGCTTGGCCATCTGCACCACTCTTTCAGGGTGGGTGGCCACGGGAACGGACCTAACTGGTAGGCCCCAGGAATCGGGAAGTGCCCCAGTGGTGCCATGGGAAGTGGAAAGTGGGAAAATCAGAAAGAGAATCCCTGGCTCCTTCCAGAGAACTCCACCGAGAACCCTGAAATTTGGACATGATGAAGTGTTCACACCAGCCCTGAAGAGAGGAGAGCAGGAAGGTCAATGCTCAGGGTCACCGCATCTGGGGGGCTAAGAAGGGCTGGCAACCAGATCCTCATGGGCAGTTGGGCCCCCTCCCCACAGCGAGCTCTCAGACGTTAGGGGCTGTTGAGGTATCACCCCCTCAATTATGAGCCCACTCAAGACCCAAACCAGTGCTCTGGTTCAGAAAGAACAGACCTGCTGCTGGGGTGAGGTGGGGTGTGGTGGGGAATTTAACGGGTAAATTGCTCCTCATATCAGGCCAGGCTCAGAGCCCAGGCCTTTCCCAGTGTAAAGGGTGGGTCCTGCTTAATCTGCAGGAACAAGGGTCAGCCCTTGGTGGAAAAGAAGGGATAGGCTGACTGAAGAAAGGCTAAGGCCAGAAGGAAGGCTGGGGTGGAAGAGTCATCAGCTTGCTCTACCTGGCCTGGACTGAGCCCCATAAGCTGCTCCCAACCTAGGTTCCTCAGCAAGAGGCCCACCTCCCCCTTCCACACACCTTTCCCGGGCTCTGCCTTCTGATCCTCTCTTCTCGACTGCGGGGTAAGCCTAAAGGCCTGGGTTGCAGTTTGGCTGCGGCATCAGCTGTGTGACTTTGGGCCAGTCTCAACCGCTCTCTGGGCCCTGGGCTTCTCCCGCATCCAGAGAGGCTGGCGCTAACACTGCTCCCCAAACCACCAGACCCTCAGACCCTGCTGGCAAGGGGTGAGCCTGGCGCCTGTGGAAGCACCCCAGAGGAGCTGCACTACCTTCAGCATGGGTGGTGGGGGTAATGAATAGACTTTGCATAAGGGTGGGGGGGGGTGGGTTCACGGTCTGAGCTCCAGCTCTATCTTGTGACTTCATTAACTTTGTGGTTCAATCACTGACCCCGCCTTGCATTTTCCTATTTAATCTTCGCCACCACCTGCTGAGAAAATGGAGGCACGGAGGAAGCCATTCATTCTTTCATTCAGTCACCTCCAGCGCCTAGAGTCTGACCTGGGTGCTGTGAGTTCAGCCAGAGTCAGGTAATTTACCCAATTCCTGTGGGTTTGAGGCTGTGCAGGGGGACCCAACCCTGGGCAACAGCAGTCAGCTGGGCTGGGACAGGTCTCTGCCTGGCGGAGCTCAGGTTTGAAGTGGGAGACAACGAACAAATGGATGAGGCTATTTAAAGATACAGAAGACCAAATGGGGCGCGGGGACGAGATGTGTGATCTGAGGGAGGGGGGCCAGGTAAAGGCGCCTCCGGGATCTGAACGCCAGAAGGAGCGGCGGGGGAGGATCGCAGGAGAGCACAAGCGGGGCCTCGGTGCCGGAACCGACATTGTGGAACCTACTCATTAAATGCCCTTTGTGGGTCGGCTGTTATTATTTTCATATCGTGAGCGCTGGCTCCCCAACTTCCCTGCTCTTTGCGCCTGACTCTCCTCACCTGCACAGAGGTCGCGGGGGGCCGAAGACCGCCGCTGTCGAGGCCAGGCCTTGGAGGGCGCCCCAAACAAATTCTGCGCTTCGCGGGGAGGACCCCGCGGCGGGGCAGGGCGGCCACGCGGGGCCAGACCCGCGAACTACATTTCCCAGAATTCCGCCCCGCCGCCATTTTGGCCGGTGGGCGGTGGCCGCCTGGGGTCCGGCGCCGCTGCCCGCCGGGCGGCTCTGTTCGCCCTCGACCCCGATCCCCGCCACGAGGGGCGCGGGGCCCGCCCAGCGTGGCGCCCGGCACCGGGGCAGCTCGGGCCCGTCTTCTTCACTCTTCAGCCCCGGGAGCCCGGTCCACGTGTCCGCGCGAAGCCTGCTCGCCCCCGCCGCGGGGAGCCGGAAGACCCGGCGTCGGGGTGCCCCGGCCTCCCCTCGGGACCCCCGCCCTGCGGCTGATGGTCACTGCCCGTCATCCCAAACGCCCCTGTTTCCACTTCAGTGAGGCCAGACCTCGGGTCCCGGCGGGAGCGCACGCCCCGGCCGCGGCGGCCGCGGGCAGAGGCGGCGGGGCGGGCGGGAGCCCCCGACGGCCCCCGACAGCCCGCGCGGGCGGGGGCGGGGCCGCGGCGGGCCGGGCCCTTTAAGGGGGCGTGGCCGGGGCGGGGCGGCGCGAGACACAGCGAGCGGCTCGGGCGGCGGCCGCGGGGGACAAAGGGCGGGCGGATCGCGGGGAGGGGGCGGGGCGCGGCCAGCAGGCCCGGGGGCTCCGCATGCTGCAGCTGCCCCCGGGCGCCCCCGCCGCCGCCCTCGCCGCTGCGCCGCGCGGAGCCGACCCCACGCGCTAACCCGAGCCCCGGCCGGAGCCGGCCGGCGGGCGGCCCGGAGGCGGCGGCGCAGGGAGGGGCCCCGCGGGCGCACGTGGCCCCGGCGGCCGCCATGGCGGACAGCGGCCCCGCGGGGGGCGCGGCGTTGGCGGCCCCGGCCCCCGGGCCCGGCGGCGGCGGCGGCCCAGGGCCCCGCGTCTACTTTCAGAGCCCGCCCGGGGCGGCGGGGGAGGGCCCGGGCGGCGCGGACGACGAGGGCCCCGTGCGGCGCCAGGGGAAGGTCACGGTCAAGTACGACCGCAAGGAGCTGCGGAAGCGCCTCAACCTGGAGGAGTGGATCCTGGAGCAGCTCACGCGCCTCTACGACTGCCAGGTGTGTTCCCCGCTCCGCGCCGGCGCCCGAGAATTCGTCCCAAGTTGGGCCGCCCGGAGCCCCACCTTGCGCCGCCTGTCACCCGAAGTCGACGGGAGCCCCGCTTGCGCGCGCTGCCCTCCCGGGCTCCCCGCCCCCAGCGCGTGCTCTTCCTTGTCTCGCCGAAGTCACTGTCTGCCGCGCTGCCTCCTTCACGCCGCTCCCCGGGGCCAGCTCGGGGTCTCTGGCGGCCTGGAGGGACTGCCCTGCCGAGGACCGGCAGCCAGCCCGGCCGACCGCGGGGGGAGGTCTAAGCTGCCTTTCCAGGACCCGCTGGCTTGGCCGGTTGAAAGGCCTGAGCATGCTTGGTAGGGGGCTTAGAGGGTCCAGCGGTCCTGCTGGCCTGGCCCGAGTGCGCCATCACCCTGGCGTGGGAGCTGTCTAGCCCGCTCTTTGGGTTCTGGTTCTCCACCCCATGACTCCTTCCTTGCTCAAATAGTGACTCAGGCCCCGGGGGGCAGGGTGGAGGAGAGGGTTTGCCCTGTGCTGCCTACCCAGGAATGCAGCTGGCTTCGGACTGGAGAGACGCTTCCCGGGAAGGCCGGGAGGTGGGCATCCCCTCCCTCAGCAAAGCATGGGCTCTTTGTTTCCCCTTTACCAGGCCTGGGTTCTTCCCACTGACCCCTCACCCTTGGCTTCCTCCTCATTCTGGGGAAGCTGTGACAGGTGTTTGGGGGAGGGGAAGGGGCTGTGAGGAGCTGGGACAGCTGGCTCCACCTGTGCTGATTGAGATGGGGGGCCTGGAATTGGGGAAGACATCTGCAGGGGCCCCAGCCCTAGCTGTCTAGCCCTGTCTGGCACCCCGGGTGCTCACTGGCAGAGACGGGAAGCTTCCCTGCATCGGGCAGTTTGCCTTGGCACAGACCTGATCTGTTTTCTTTCTCAGAGCAGCTGCCACTGTCTGCTGGGCAGAGAGGGCTGGTGGCTCTTTCTGCAGCAGGGCAGGGCCTTAGCTGGAGAGCTCCTCACACCCTCTCAACTCGGGTCCTTCTCTTTCTCTTCCCCCCACATCCTCCCCAGGAAGAGGAGATCCCGGAGCTGGAGATAGATGTGGATGAGCTCCTGGACATGGAGAGTGACGATACCCGGGCTGCCAGGGTCAAGGTGAGGGGTGGTGGGGGCTGCCAGGAGGCACATCCCCCCTGGGGTAAGCACTGCCCTAGTCATCGAGCACTGTGACCTTGGGCCTCAGCTTCCGCCTCCACTGTGACCTTGGGCCTCAGCTTCCGCCTCTGTTAAATGGGGTTACTGGTGCTTGCCTATCTGCTGTGAGGCCCCAGTCCCTTGGAAGTGTAGATGAACCGTAGTTTCTGTTCCTGAGAACTCACAGTCATTATTTTCCGCCCGCTAGGAGCTGCTGGTTGACTGTTACAAACCCACTGAGGTAAGTGGCTTTCCCAGAGGGTGGGTGAACGCGACTCCCCTTCACCTTGGGGTCTGATCTCCCTAATATCCTCCCTCCCATGCAGGCCTTCATCTCTGGCCTGTTGGACAAAATCCGGGGCATGCAGAAGCTGAGCACACCCCAGAAGAAGTAAGGGTCCTCGACCCAGGCGAACGGTGGCTCCCAGAGGACAATCGCTGCCCCCCAACCTCATAGCAACAGCAATACCAGGGAGCCCTGCGGCCAGGCCTGGTGCCGTGAGCAGGGCTCCTCATGCCCCTGGCCCAGGGGCCTCTTTCCCTGCCCCTACAAGTTTTCCATTTTTGGGGTTTTTTATTGTTATTAAACTGATGGGACTTTTTGTGTTTTTATATTGACTCTGCGGCGCGGGCCCTTTAATAAAGCTAGGATATGCCTTTGGTGCAGCTAACAGACTTTGCTGGTCTCTTTTGGGGGGCCACACTGCTTCACAACTGCTGCCAGCTCAGCTTCTCCCCAGGTGACCGCAGGCCTTCCTAAGGGCCACGTAGCCATGGCGATAGCCCAGTGCTGGCTCCCAGACCAGGAGCCTAAGTGGCTGGGGAGCTGGCGGGGGAGGGAGTGCTGTTGGTAGGCAGAAACACTCCTTTCTCCCACTGGTTAGCAGCCACCACGCCACCCAGGGCCTGGCCATTGAGACCTCTGCCATTGAGCCTAGACCCCCAAGGCTCTGCAGCCAGGAAGGAGAGGGGTGGGGGGCACTGAGCTATGGTTTCTAAATCTCTCGGGGCCCACAAACAAACACAGGCTCACTCCATGGGTTTTTAAGGTTTTTTTCTTTTTAAACAGTCTGGTCCCTGATGGGGGCCTCTACACTGCCCCTCCCCGGTTTGGCTACAGTTCTGAACGGCGCTCGATTTTGAGCAGCTCCACCTCGAACACCAAAGTTGCACCACCTGCAGGAGAAGTGGGGTCAGAGTGAGAACTGGGGCCACGAGGGGGCGGGATGGGTGCAGGAGGGGGGGACAGGAAGCATATTACCTGGAATCTTTGGGGGAGCTCCCCGCTCGCCGTACCCTGTTGGAGATGCACAAAGAAACAGTGAGCGGTGGTCAAAGAGATGTTCTGCAGACATCTAAGCTGCAGCCAGGCCTCTCCCATTTCCACAGCAAAGTCAGAAATGGAGAAGGTGTCATAAGGGGTCGGGGGGCTGCCAAAGGCCTAGCAGAGGGCAGAGGGGGGCACTAGACCCAAGTGCCCTAGGAGTCCTAGCTGCCTGGTATTGGCCTCTGCCAGACACAGCTAGACTGGGAAGAGCATGTACTATAATGAATGGATGAGGTGGAGACCAATACAGATGAGTCAGCCTGCACTGCCCTGACACATGCCCTCAACTCCCCTATCCCTGCTCCGGAAGGGCCTCTTACCCAGTTCTGATGGGATCACCAGCTTCCGCTTTTCCCCCTCGCACATCCTGCAGGACAACATGTGTTCAGCACATGACAGCACCGAGGCTCCCTGCCACCCAGCCCTGAGGCTTGTCGCCCACAGTTCACCTTCTGGACCCCAGCGACGGCCCCAAGACTCACCCCAGCAGCCCCTGGTCCCAGCCCTTGATGACCTGGCCAGTGCCCAGGGAGAAGACAAAGGGCTGGTTCTGGGGCAGGCTGCTGTCAAACTCCGTCCCATCTTCCAGCTTCCCCTGTGGGATCATGGGAAGGCCAGTGAGGAGGAGGGTCCGCTCTGATACATGTCCCCCATTTTGCTTGCATCAAGCTGTTCCCCCGCCCCTAAACGGCAGCCATAGTCCTAGAAAGGGACAGTCAGGTAGCAGCACAGTACATTGTCATTGCTTGCTGATGTCTATCTGAGAAGTTGTGAAGAGCAAGGTATAGAACCATGAAAACCGGTAAAAGGAGCAGAACTTGCTCAAGGGCATCCACCTTGTGGCAGAGGAACCTGGTTCCCAAGCCCTTTCTGGTCCCCGGAAGCCCCCCCCACCTCAAAGCCCCTCCCCTTCACCCACCGTGTAGTGCATGTGCAGGACATCACCCTTTCTCGATTTGATGGGGCAGTGGTCCACCCTCTTCTTGACCCCGATCTGCAATTTTCTTTTGCCCTCTGCCCCCGCAGGCGTAGCCAGGGCGCTCAGGCAGATGGTCAGTACTGTCAGGATCCAGCTCAGCCTCATGTCTCTGCGGGAACAGACCCCGACCCGCCAACCAATGGGGGGGGGGCGCAGAGGTTGCATGTCATGGAACACAGGTGCCAGGAGGATTCCTCCCCATTGTACCTTGCCTACCCCTGGGGATCCCCTCGTCCCGGGTCACCACCCCCTCCACCGGGCTCCACGGCCACACTTACCAGTCCAGTGAGAAGGGGGCTTGCCCGAGGACCCCAGCAGCGAGGGGAGGGAGTCAGGGGAGGCCACAGCAGCCAGGGCCCCGCCCCTTTGCTCACTCCCAGACCTTCATTCCCTCCCGGTGCCCAGCTCCACTTTTCAGTTCCCACCCGTCCCTTTACGCAAAGTCCAGACCCTATCTGACTGCACAGCAGTTGCCCCGACTGGGCGGCCCCACTCGCGCCACACCCAGTTGCCTCCCGCCCAGCACACCCACACATCTGCGGTCGTTGCAGGGGGCCGGCCCCGAGGCACCCACACATCGCCACTGGGTGGTTCTGGGGAGCCCCGGTCCTCGGGGGGCACTCCCCAGGCCGGTCCTGCGCCTCCGCCCGGGGCGCCGCCCCAGCTCTGAGCCCTCGGGGTCTCCGGGGCACCCAGACCGGCCCCGCGTCGGGTGGCCGCCTGGCGCGTTCCACCCACACCACCTCCCCCGGGGGAGTTCTCGGCCTCGCGCGCCCCCAGGCCCGCCCACCACGGAGGCCGCCCCCGCGTGGACGCCCCGGGCCATTACCTGGGCCTGCCCCTTCGCTAGGCTCCCTGGCCCCGCCCTTTCGAGGGCGCAGTTCCGCCCCTGGCCCCGGAGCCCCGCCCCCGGCAGGCCTGGACCCCTTCTCCTGAGCGGCAACGCCGCCGCCCTCCGGCCGAAGCCCCGCCCCCGGCGCCTGGGGCCCGGCCCCCTTGGTCGCCAAACCCGAGGCCCCGCCTTCCTCTCGCTGCCGCCCCGCCCCCAGGGGCCAGGCCCCGCCCCCTACCAGCCCTGGCCCCGCCCCCGGCGCGGGAGCTCCGCCTTCCCCAGGCACCAGCTCAGAGGCCCCGCCCCTCTCGGCCCCACGTCCCGCCCCGAGCGCCGGGGCTCCGCCCCGTGCAGCGTGAGAACCCTCCCCCTGCGGCATCCCCAGGCAGCTGCGACCCCAACTCCCAATTTCCTCGCAACCTATCCCTCGATGACACTCGGAACCCCAGTCCGCTCCTGCCCGGCCTGATCCAGCCTGCCCTCTCGCACCCCGGGTCCCCCCAGCCCGGGCTGTGGCCCCCGCTCACCTCCTCGCCGCGCCCCCGGAGTCCACCCCAGCCGCGCCGCCGCCTCTGCGCAGGCGCGTCACCGCGGCTGCCAGGCCGGGCCACGCCGCCCGCCCTCATTGGCCGGCGCGGAACCCGCTGCCACATGCTCGCGCGGCGGCTTCTTCCCCGGCCCCGCCCGGGGACCGCGTGATCGCGTCACTTCCGGCGGAGTGGCCGTTCTCGAGGTTAGGTGAAAGTGACTTCCGAAAGGGCTGAAGGCACTTCCGGGCGGGGTGAAATTAAGGTCAGGCGGGCGCGGGTTCCCGGAGGGGGTCTTGGGGCGCCATTTTACGTCGCCCCCCGTCTCACCCCCAGCGCTCCCCTTTGCACCTGGGCCTCTTCTGCGTCCCCAGTTAGTGGCTGGGAGAGAGCCTGGGCTCCAGGGTGAGCCTTGGGTTCGAATCCGGTCTCGGCCTCTGACCAGCTGTGTGACCTTGAGCAAGTTCCCTTTTTAGGACGTCCTGCAACACCCACCCCAAAGACCCCTGTAGGATTGCTGCGATGAGCAAAGCACCAGGCCAGGCTCACAGCGAACGCCCTCCTTGTCTCTCTCCCCTTCCAGGCCTGCCTCAGCCTGTTTCTTCGGGCGCCGCAGCACCCAGCAATGCCCAGGAAATATCTGTCAATCGAAGTAGTCACTCTGCAGTTGGAAAGCAGCTAAAGCTCAGCTGAGTGTTGGGGAGACAGTCGCTGTAAGGTCAAATCCCCAGGTCAATCAGCCTTTCTGAACCTCTTTCCTCTTTTGGAAAGAAAAAAAAGAGAGTTTCTGCTGACCTCAGAAGAGCACGCGGGGAGGATGTGCATATGATGTATTTTGCATGTCCCGCGGCTCAGTGGGCCGCGAGGTGGCAGCTGTGGGGCCCCCGATCCTCAACTGTCCTGTTCTCTTTGGGCTGTGACATGATCACTAATGGCATGACTGAGATTTGAAAATAGTAATCACAATCAGGAACTGTCTCTTGTGTTGTAACCCCGCGCTTGCTTGGGACCTACCAACCCCTCCAACTGAACACGCCAGAGAAAGCCTCACTTAAGGTAGCTGCTTTGGGGTAAACTCTGCCCGATTTTCCTGCCTCAGAAGGACAAAACACTGGTGCTCAAGGTTGGCTTTTGTTCCACCCCCTCACCACTCAGCCCCAGGGACCCTGGTGACTGCGGGCAGAGGTCCAGCTTCCGAGCTAGTGCTGGCCAAAGGTCAGGAGAGTCTCAAGCACAGACGCTGAGGAGGGGTGCCCAAGGTGCAAGGGAGGGAAAGGTGGAGAAATCTATGGTTGGGTCAGGAAGGGCCTGTCTCCCACATCATGCCCACCAGCCACAGACCTTGGGCACTTGCCTCGCAGGGAGATGGGAGTGAGGTGGGACTAGGGCAGGTGTGTCACATTAGTGTTCAGCTAAGGGAGCAAAAAGCAGCAGACAGTGCTGCCAGGCAGGGTAGAGGGGTGTCCTTTTATATGGAGACAGATGCAAACTGCCCAGAGCCCCAGAGCCCAGAACACAGCAGTCATCTGTTCCCTCCACGCACAGTATGAAAACTCAGAAAGCAAGGGGTGACCGCCAAGGTCATTCAGCAAATCTGGTGCCACCTCAAGCTCATTGACTGCAGCAGGTTGTCTCCTTCCAGGAGGAGGAGCTTGTGAGGAGCGGGGTGGCAGGGACTCACCAAGCCCTGACAGTCATGTATGTGAAGAATACATGGCTTTTGGCTCCATCTGGGACCTGGTGTGGGGCCCGGGGCCTGGTTGCCTCCATCTCCCCGGCTTGGGAGGAGGCGGTGCAGTGTGACGCAGGCATTCACGCCCAAACCAGCCAGCAGGGACAGCAACAGAGTGACACAAGCCGGGACAGCTCCTTCCATCTCTTTATCAGGGTTGGGAGTCAACAGTTCTTGTCCCCGAGCCCAAGATTTTCAGCGGATCAGGCTCTTCTCAGCAAGCAGAGGGGGAGCGGGTGTGAGACGCTCACTCGCACAGGGTGCTTAGGAACTGAGCCAGACCTTTTCCCACGCTGGTACGTGACCCCGCCTGCCGCCTCAGTCTCCTCGACCAGCTGCTCCCACCCTGTTGAATGGCAGCCGTGGAGAGGCACAGGGGTGGCAGGAAAGCCCCCTGACAGGCCCAGGTCCTAGAGCAACTTCTGCCCAGGTTGAGGTCTTGGGGCTGGGCTCTTCTCACCAGGCGGCCCTCTTGTCCCCTCTGGGCCATGGCCTGGGAGGCATCTGAGAAGCAGTGTGTCACCTTCGCAGCTTCCGGCACCTGAGTGGGGAGGAGGCGCTGTGTTTGTGCTGGTGCAGCCCAGCCTCAGCTCCTCTAAATCACCTCCTTGTTACCTTCTGTGAAGCCCATTCCCTCCTACCCTGCCAGGAAGCCTCTTTGGACTCCCTGTGGCAGGAAGGGTGGTGAGCAGGATAAGGGCGGCCGGGGTTCCTCTGCATCCCCTGGCCGCTCAGAGCTCACAGGTGGGGAAATTTCTACCACAGGGGCATCTGGGAAGGCCCAGAGCGTTGCAGATTGGAACACCGTCGCTCTCATTTCGACTCCAGGTGGATGTCATCTCCTCTAGGACACTGCTGACCTCGGAACGATGTCAGGTGCCTTCCCACCGTCCTGACAGCCTCTGCTGGCATGTCCTCGGCCTGCTCCCGTGAGACCGTCAGCCTCATTTCCGCCGCTCCCAGTGCCAGCAGACGCTTGGTAAATATTTGTCCAACACGTTCATTCAACAGCTCCCCCTTCCCTGGCGCTCCTCCCACTGGCAGGCTCACCCTGGACCTGCTCCAGGACAGGGCCGAGATGCCTTCCCAAACCAAGGCAGCCCTGACCACTCACCTGCAGGTGTCTGGGTTGAGCTCTAAGCCCCGCCCTTGGCAACGGAGGAAGCTGCGGCGTCGGCAGCGGCATTGGCAGGTCCTGGGGTCAGGGCGCTGGCGGCGCTGGGCGCAGCGTGGGCAGAGGGGCCTGGGGCTGGAGTGGGATGGGTGATGTCAGCTGGGGAGGGTGCTCCGGGGGCAGAGTCCCAGCCCGGAACGGAGCGGGGCTGGGGACGGTGGCGGGGAGTGGAAGCCCTAGGAGGAGAAGCGACATGTCTGGGCCGGGAAGGAAGAGTCTTCCCAGGAGCTGGGGTCAGAGGAGAGCTCTCAGGGAGCAGGGGAGAAGAGAAGAGGGGACATGAGTGGGAAAAGAGAGGAGGGCATCGACGCCGCCTGGCACACTTACACCCCCTGCCCCACTCACGCCCTACATCCCGGGCACTGGGCCTGGGCTCTGACCCACCTCAGCAGAGGCTGAGACTCACCTGTCTGACTTCACAGCACTCTCTTTTTTTTTTGGTCTGAAAAGTAAGAGAGACAGACAGAGACAAGGAGGAGGAAGATCAGGAAAGCCACTCTCCTGCCTCAGATCCCTGCAGGCACCCAGGCTCTACTCTCAGAGACCTGGTCCCCACTGAGGGTGCCACCACGCCCAGCACCCCCAAAGCTTGTTCTCTGGAAGCTCAGAAGTGGGGCCTGGCTGGCACCTGCATTCACATTGGCTGTGTTCTTCCAGGGACATCTCCCCGAGCTGACTGCTTGGGTACCGGATCATGAGAATCTGCTCCGGAAAACAGGGACAGAGACAGTGAGGGAGAGAGGGAACGCTCACCCACCAGATAGGAATTTGGTGACCAGACCCTGGGCCCCCAGATGCCAGCAATCCACCCTCCCCTCCCCCTGGGCACAGGCCACCTGCCCCCATACCTGCATTCGGACCTGGTGCTGCCCAGTGGGCACGCACTCCAGGCCGTCGTCAGGGCAGCAGCCACCGCAGCGCTGTAAGGTCACACAGCTGGGCACCAGTTGTTTGGCCATGGTGCCCATGAGCTCCACAGTCAGGGGCACCACCACCTCCCGTGGCTGACAGGTGGCACGCGCATACACATCTATCCATGACACCACTGGGGGCAGAGGGGTGAGGTTAACTAGATCCCCTAGCTCTGCACCCAGCGGCCCTCCTGAATGCCCGCAGCCACACTCCACTAGCCCCCCTTCTGCCCTCCCCATCTGTCTTCCACTGCCCGTTCACCCAGAACCCCCTGCCTCAATTTCCTCTCCTGTGAAATGGGCAGAATAGCAGCCTGCCTGTTACAGTGATGATCTTACAGGTGGTAAGACACAAGGAACCAGGGGACACAAGGAGCCGGCAAAGCTAGTACCAAGTTGTTACTGTTACCTTTCTTCTGGTGACCAGGGCTCTCAGGCTGGGAGACAGGGGCCTGTGGGAGAGGAGAGACCTGGACCAAGGTGCACTATTGAAAGGGCTGGCCCTGTCGCTGCCCCAGGGCTCTGCCCTTGAGATCAGGAGGCTTCACCTCCTCTCTGACATTCTTCCAGCTTGCTGTGTTCTCGGGGCCACTCTAGCTTTACCTGTCCTCTCCTGCCCACCTGGGACCTGCCCTGGCCCCAGCTGGCCAGGGGCGCTCTGCCAGTGGTGTGGACTCTCCAAGCCTGAGGGTCCCAGGTCAGTAGGGGGCACAGTGGGCGCTGAACCAGGTCCAGCGGGCACCGAGGAGGCTCCGCCCCCAGCTGCGCCCAGGGGACGGGGTGGGGCGGGGGAGTGGCCCCGGGGCTGGGCTGGCGGGCACCTCCCGGGGGATGCCCGGGCCGGCCGCCCAGACGCCGCTATGGCCAGACCCCCAGATCCCCTCGGCCGAGGCCTCCCCACTTCCGCCAACCTTGAGAGGGCACGGCGGGCGGGCGGGCTGGCGGGGACGCACGTACCTGGGCGGGGGCCAGCTGCAGGAGCGCGAGCAGCAGCAGGCGGCGGAGCAGGGGGCTCATGGTGCCCGCGGGGGCCGCGCGCCGGGGGCGCCCGCATCGCCCTAGCCTGGGGGTGCGGGGGGCGGCGGCAGCCAGAGCCCCATGGCGCGGGCCCGGGCGCGGCGGGCGGGGGCCGGGCGCGGGGGGCGGCTCCTCCGCGGCCCCCTCCCGAGCCCTGGGCGCAGGCAGCGCAGCGCAGCGCAGCGGCGGCAGCAGCAGCCGGAGGAGGCCGGCGGGCGGGCGGCCGGTGGCGGCGGCGGGCAGCGGCGGCGGCGGGGACGGCGGGGGCGGCGGGGGGCCGGGTCCGGGCTAGCGGGCGGGCGGCTCATGTGACCCAGACACGCGCTCCCCACCGGGCCGCGGGGCGGGGGCGGGGCGGGGGGGCGAGGCCGCCGGCGGGCCCGCCCCCTCCACACACCCCTCTGCAGCCGCGGCCGGGGAAAGGGACGCGCCGCCCAGGGGGCCGGGCTCCCGGGTCGCGCCGCCGGAACCCAGGGGCGGGGCGCTGGCCCCGGCGAGGCCCGGGTCCGGGGCGCTGGGTGCGAAAGAGGGAGCCGTACGCGAGCTCGCAGAATCTCTTTATTGCACGGGGTTTAGAGAGAGGGAGGCACCAGGCTGGGAAGCAGGGAGGTGACAGGCAGGCCCCATCCAGGTGAACCCCTCAGGAGCTGTTGCCCGGGGGCACGATCCCAGGGCCTGGGGCAGGCGGGGGTGATGGCTGCGGCCGCTGACTCTGTCTTTGCTCCTGCTTGAGCCGGGCTCTGTTTGCCCTGCAGGAGAGAGCACCCACTGAGCTGGGATGGGGATCCCTGAGGTGGTGCCAGGACAGCGAGGAGGGGGCAGGCTAGGGCAGGGACAGACCTGGCCCGGGCCCGAGTTTCATTGTAGATGGCCGTGATGATCCGGTCCTTTTCATCCATGAAGTTGCGGTGCATCTGCTCCAGCTTCCTGGAAGGAATTACATGGACCCTGGATGCCCCAATACCCTCTGGCCCCTGGAAGTCCCACCCCACCGTAGGATCTCACACCTTCACGTCTGTGGGAACCTCAGCCTAACCCTGCCTGTGCTAGGTTAGAGAGGGTGGTACAGAACGGCCAGGGATTTGTCCAGAGTCCAGTGGTACCTACCTACGTCCCTGGCTGTCCTGCTAAGGTGACAGCAGCTGTGAACATCAGGGTGGACCTCACGGAAGACTTCTAGAAAGGGGTGTAATCTAACTCTATGGCTCAACTTGGCAGGCTGCTGGCAGTGGGGACTGGCCTTTGGGTGTCTGTGCTGTAGCACCTCAGCACCTGGCAGCCATGAGAGGGCCTGGGAGACAGCTGACCCCCGAAAGAGGAGGGATGGCCCCTGGTGAGGCCCAGTTATAATGCATTTCCCTCTGGTGCACGATCTTGGTTACTCAGCCTCCCTGGGAGCAAGCGTGAAGCTTACATTTGAATTGTAAAAAACTGAAAATGTCGTTAGCCCTCGGTGCCCAGCTGCTCTTGCCAAGAAAGAAGAGGCTCCAGAGACCTATTTCATGCCATTCTTAGCTTGAGAGACAGAGGGGTGTAGGCCACAGGCGGCGGGGGTGGAGCACTGACCAAAGGGGGCTTCACCCACCCTCCTGCCCATCGGCCCAGAAGCTGCACCTGAAGGCAACATAGTGCAGGCCCATGCCCGCCAGCATGATCAGGAGGCAGTACCCCAGCACTCGCAGGTTATGTTTGTGCTGCTGCTGCCTCAACTCTGATCCCTGAGGCCTCACACCATGGAACTGGGCCCAGTACCGAGCATTAGGGGGTTCCCAGGAGCTGCTGGGAGGAAGAAGAAGGGACAGTGTGAGGATTAGGCTCCCCAGGATGCTTGGGGCGGAGGAAGCTGGGTGCAGGACTACTGTACCTGTGTGCTTGGTGGGCAGATCTGGGCTGGGTGGTGGTTCCTGGAGCCCTGGGAGGTGTCGCTGAGTGGAGCTGCTCATCATAGGTGCGGCGGCTCTGCTCGTGGCTGAGCACTTGGTATGCCTCGCTCAGCTCCACAAAGCGGCTGTGCAGGGTCGGGTTCCCAGGGTCCCGGTCAGGGTGCAGCTGGGTGGGGCAGGACTCCCCTCATCTCCCTTTCTATGTTCGTTCCCAGGGCCCATCCCTAGCATGCCCACCCAGCAGTCCTCAGACCATTCCCAGAGGCATTGCCTGGGCTGTGACTCTGGTTCTCAGGCCTGCCCACCCCTCAGAAGACCAGAGGCAGGCACAGTAGGCACAGACCTCTGTCCTTCCCCTTGGGAGTCCCTCCCCCACCTGCCACTTGGCTCTCACTCTCTGCCCTGATCCAAGTCAGGCAGGCAGGTGGAGAGACCCAAGCCCAGCGCATCAGACAGGACCAGCTCCTACTCCCAACCTTTCCTGGAGAGACATCTACCCTTGGGGCACCACTGCCCCCATGATGCTGAGGAAATGTGGTCTAAGTGAGAGCCGCTCCTGGGAACTTGGAGTGTACCCCATCTGGCTCAGACTTCCCTTCTCCCTTGCCCCCTGGGGCCACCAGTACCTCTTTGGACTTAGAGAAGAAAGCTCGTTTAACTTCTTCAGCACTGGCACCAGGATGCACCCCCAACAGTTCATAGTAGTTACTGGGGCCAGACCTGTAGAGAGAGGCCCTGCAGTGGCTGGGGGTGGGGGGCAGAGGATGCTCCTTCTTTGCCCCTCCAGCTTCCCCAGACGACAATCTTGAATGCAACCAAGTGCTAAGGGCAAATCAGCCCTGCCCCGCCCAGCCCTGTGCTGAGTGTTTCGGGTAAGATCAGGTCTGAACATCTCAAAGTGTGGTCCCTCTTGCATCAGAAACACCTGCAAAGCTTGTTTAAAAAACATCCCTGAGGGCCTCCCTGCTGGTGCAAGGGGTTAAGCAGAGCACTGTGAAGCTGTCCGCAGCTTCTGCAGCCACAAGTTCGATTCCTGGCCAGGGAGTTACCCACATGGCCCAGCAGACCTCTCCTGTCTCGTCTGCTGCTCCCCTCAGCAGTGTATTTCAGTCAATCTGCCTGTTCTGTTCCCCACTGTCTCTGGTGAATCCTCTCACCCCCTGCACCTCTGGCCTGTACCCCAGTTCTTGTTTGCATAAATAAATCTTTATTTAAAAAAAATCCCTGAGCCCCACCTCATCTGTATTTTAATCTCCTGCTCTCCTGCCCCCCCCCACACACTAGTGAGCCCCCAGTGAGTTCTGCACAGTGATGCTTCACAGCCAGCAGAGCCATGGAAAGCACAATGGTTTTGGCTAGGCCTCACATTCTGTCACTGAACAAGCTGAATGACCTTGGGGGGCGTCCCTTAATCTCCTATCCTTTGTCCCCAGCTTGAAGGTGAGGGCCACCTGGGACGAGCCTGTAAGGCATCTGACAGAACAGAGCGGTCACAACTATCTCAGCACCTAGGGCAGGGCCCAGAGCCAGGCCGGCCCTCCACCAAGACCCACTGAACGACCGGGCGCCCCCTGCGACCGACTCACCGCTGCCCCGCTGCCGCCGCGAGGAGCCGGGCGGGAGGCTTGCGGGGCCGCAGCCGGCAGAGGCGCTGGGGCAGAAGGGGCAGCATGGCGGCGGGCGGACAGCTGGGGAAAGAAGGCCGCGAAGAGGGGTGCATGGGGCCCGGGACGGGGCCAGGCCCCCGCACTCCCGGGCAGGGGAAGGGGCTCGGCCCGCTCCCTCGCGCAGGAAACCCGAGCCGGCGGGCGCGGAGGCCTATCCCCGCCTCTGACCCTCGTACCCCGGCCCTTCTCCACCCAGCTCTCGGTGTCGGGACAACCTGCCCCGGCCGACGAGAGACCCCCGCTCCCAGCCCAAGGAACTTGGGGGGCAGCAGCAGGAGGAGCCACAGCCAAGCCCCGCCCCCGCTGCACTCACGGACTCGGCAGCCGCCGCCATTTCCTGAGACGCTCCTGGCCCCGCCCCGCGCTCTCATTGGCTCAGCGTACAAGCCACGCCCGCCCCGTGGGCGGGGCTGGTGGACGCGCTAGTCCCGCCCCCTCGCGCCCATTGGCCCGCGACGCCTCGAGCCCGCCCGCCCGCCACACAAACCCGCAGACTCGCAGCGCCGCGCCCGCTGCCCCCGGGAAAGTGGGCGCCTCCGAGCCTGACCCCCCAGAGAGGCTTTCGGCCAGTCCTCCGCCGCTCCGTGCACGTCTCGCGAGGCAGTTCCACCCCACAGTCTGCCCCGCCCCTCACCAGAGCCTGGCAAGAGGGCCAGCCCTAATGCCAGCTTGCAAAGGGGGAAACCGAGGCGAGGCTTTCCCCTCCCAGGTCACTTGTCCTGCCTCACCCATCCAGGGCTGCCCCAGCGGCCCCCTTCTGTCTCATGGAAACTGCAGATGCCAAAGAAATCCAAGAATAAAAAGTCCTTTATTGTCTTCCAAACTGGTGATCGGGCTGGGGACCCTGGGGTGACTCAGGTGCACTTCCCTGGCCCAGGTTATAGAGGAAGATGGCGCCTTTGGCCGAGGGGCAGAGCTCTGCCCACATTTCGGTCTCCTGCAGCCTTTGCACTTTCTGTAAGGAGACAATGACACCCAGCCCTCTGGTCCCCTGCAGGAGCTGGGCCCAGTGTCACTGAGCCTCAGAGCCCTCTTCATTGCACTGTCCCTGGGGAGACACATTAAAGGGGATGAACAGGTATCTGGCTCTCCCTTGAGGGAGGCCTTGTGGTCCCAGGTCTGGAAAGCTCTGAGAGGTCTGGAGCCCCAGGGTGGACATACATCACCAGATCTCTGCAAGCCCAGCCCCTCCTCCTTCCCCAAGCAAGACATGCCTTGCCAACTCGCACCTGTGTTTCCACAAAGATAATCTCTGTGGACTCGTGGGCTTCAGGTCCCCCACTCATATAATGCTTCCTCACCTGCTCAGAAGTCAGGCTGCACCTGGACAAGGACATCAGCATGGCCTGGTGAGTGCACAGCCCCTGGATGGTCCCTGTGCAGCTCGTGCTGCCTCAGGCATACTCCTGAACCACCCAGAACCCAGGACCCCATCCCCCGGAGCTCACTCACCGGACGTAGAACTCAGCACTGGCTCGGCCAGCACTGGTTTCATTGCGGGCGATGCCCAGTAGTAGTGGCTGGCTCAGGGTGAGCAGCGGCAAGTTCACCTAGGGCAGGGGTCCCACCTGTCAGTGCCCACTGCCCACCACCCTGCCCCCTCAGTGGAGAAGTCCTTTACCCTTGCACAGCCTTTACAGTTAGTAGTTGAAGTGCCCAGAATCACAGACGGTCAGATCTTGGGCATGTTCATTTGACAGATGGGAAGTGGAGACACTGAATAATGTGCCCAGGCTCGTGCAAGGGAGTGAACTGTTGCCAGTACTCCCATTTACTCCTCTTTTCAACAAATCCGGGGAGTAGGCAAGACACTTACCATTCCCAGTGTAAAAAGGGCTAGGAAATTGAGGACTAGAATCCCACTCCAGCATGCTTAGCTGCAAAGCCAAGCCCTTATCTCAACGCCAGATGCCTGCAGACCTTCCCGCCAGCCCAGACTTGTGGCATTCTAGCATATTCTACACCCTCCCTCCTTGTCCAACCCTGTCTGGGATACCCACACTCACCTCATCACAGATCTCCTGGAGGACACTGGAGAAGAGCTCATGCACCACCAGCTCCCCAGGGAGGTCTTTGTGCAGAGGGCTGTCACCAGGGCACAGGGCCTGTGAGAGGTCAGGCTCAGCCCCTGCCCACCTCTTCCCACCCTGCCTTTCTTCATACTCGCCGACCCTGAGGGCCTAGCTGGACAGAGAGGAAGTCTTGGGGATCCCCTGACCCAAGCCCTCCTTTTCCAGAGGGACAACAGCTAGGTCCTCTGCCCACCCACCCCACTGCCTGGCTTTCCACAGAGCAGAACCAAGATTCAGTGGGGAGAGAGAGGGTCTGAGCTGTTTGGGTCATACCTTTCCATCCAGCCTGGCATCTCACCTGAGGCTCAGGGTGTCCGCCGGGCACATCCACCAGCCCAGGTGCCTCAGCCACCTGCTGAGAGCGGCGCAGGAAGACAAGGAAGTCATCAGCGGTGACCAGTGCTGCACCCACCCCCAGTGGGTCTGCCAGGTAGGCTTGCTTGTCACCCCAGTCGGCAGCACCCTGCTGTCGCAGCCAGGCAGCTGAGCTGGCCCAGTTGGTGCCCAGGAAGTCTCGGTAGGAAGTGAGGCCCAGGCGCAGGAGAAGCTGTGGCCCTGGTGAGCCCGTGGGTGTCAGAATGGCCGAGTGCAGGCGGAACTTGGGGGCATCAAAGAGCCAGGGCTGGGCCTGGAGGCGGCTCTCCCAGAGGGCAGCGATGGCCTTGTCCCCTCCCGGCAGTGGGCGACGGTCGTAGGCTGGGCTCAGCTCTGCCCGAACCCGCTCCTCGGGCAGCCCGCCCTGGGGGCACTGCAGCAGCAGGGACACCTCAGGGTCCATTTTCTGAAGCGGGCAGCTCTGGGGAAAGACACAGCCAGGCCTGTCACCCCAGGCGCCTCGCACCCGGCGGCTGGCCGCTCTGCCCTCCCGCGCCCTGCTGGGAGCCGCTGGGCGGCAAAGTCCTACCCGCCAAGGGCCGCGAGCTCACTGGGCAGCCACGCCTCCCGCAGCCAGGCCTCCCGGGCCTCCGGCGTCGCCGCCCCCAGAGGTCCCAGGGCCCGTCACTCCCTCCCGTCGGCGTCTCCCCAGCCCAGGCCCCGCCTCCGAGCGCGGCCGCCCCGGGTGCGCCCCGGGCCCCGACGCCTCTGCCGCCGGCGGCGCTCCCGGCCCGCAGGCTCCGCCCCCGGAGCGGAAGTGCCCCCCTTCTTCCGCGGCCCGGCCTCGGCGGGTCCCGGCGCCGGCTCGCGGGGGCGCACGGCCGCCGCGCGCGCTGCTCCTGCCCGTCGGGCCCCCGGGCCCGGCCCGCACGGGGCGACGTTGGGCAAGTCTTGTCTGCTGGGCCTCAGTTTCCCTCTCTGCGCCACGGAGTTGGGGGCGGGAAGCGAGGAGTGGGTCGAGCACCCCTCTGAGAGCGCTGACGGCCCCCAGGTTCCGTGGCGGGCGGGCGGGCGGGCGAGGACGTGGGCGGGTCCTTCAGCCGCGGCCCCGGCGGGACGTGGCCATGAGCTCCGGGGACGCGAGGCCGGGAGCGGCGGGGGCCGGGCGAAGAAGCGCGCACAGGCCCCGCGAACAGGTGCGCCCCGGCCCCCCACCTGGCCCCGCTGCGGGGAGGGGGGCGGAGGCGCCTCTGCGCCCTGGCTTTCCACAGAGGCTGCCGGGTGAGCGTGGGGCTGATGGGTCCCGCCATCCCCAGAGGGCACAGGGACCTCTCCCCGCCTCTCCCTCTTCGGGGTCACTCAGCGCTCAGGGAGGGCAGCCGGGCAGCATCACCACCGCCACCAGGGGCCGCCTCTGGGCTCTTGCAGGACCAAGATGTGCATCTGTCCAAGGCTCTGTCCTATGCCCTGCGGCACGGGGCCCTGAAGCTGGGGCTCCCCATGGGGGCCGGTAAGTGAGTGCCTTGTAGGCTGGGGGAGGAGTGGCCCCGCCCAGAGGGCAGTGTGAGCCTGTCTGTGACCCTCCCCGTAGCGCCCACCTCTGCCCCAGGGGGACAGCATGGAGGGCACATCCTGCCCACGTACAGGGAAGCCCAAGACCACAGATGGTTGCCCTGAGCCCAGTACTATGTGGGGCCCGCGGGGACAGGACCCTCTGTTATACCCCCCCAGCCAGGTGACCCAGTGAGCACTTGCGGGCAGGGCTGGGCCGAGGGAGGCAGGGTGCTGGGGCAACTGATACTGAGTGTCCACTCTGGGCCGTGACTTTATCATCATGACCTTCCATGATGCAGAGCCCTTGCCCCTGTGAGTTGAGGAAAGTGAGGCTGAGGAGGGGAGACTCGAAGGTGGCCCACATGCCCAGGCTCTGCTCTGGTTGCCGGTGGCTCTCCTGTTAACTCTGGCCCAGAGTTTAGCTCCCGGGCACCCCACCTCCCCGCAGACGGCTTCGTGCCCCTGGGCGCCCTCCTGCAGCTGCCCCAGTTCCACCAATTCTCAGCTGAAGATGTGCAGCGCGTGGCGGACACCAATGGGAAGCAGCGATTCACCCTGCGGCAGGGGGACCCCGGCACCGGCCCCCTCATCCGCGCCAATCAGGGCCACTCTCTGCAGGTGGGGCTAAGGGACAAGTGGGAGACCCAGGGGACCCCTGCTCTCGAGGAGACCTCACTGCTGCCATTTCCCCCAACTCACCCCAGGTCCCTGAGTTGGAGCTGACGCCCCTGGAGACCCCACAGGCCTTGCCCCAGAAGCTCGTCCACGGCACATTTCGGCAGCACTGGCCATCCATCCTGCGCAAGGGCCTGTCCTGCCAGGGACGGATGCACATCCACCTGGCCCCGGGACTGCCAGGGGATCCCAGTGTCATCAGTGGTCAGTGCCCCCCACCTAGCTACTCCCACCCACTCTGTCCTCCCAGGACCACCTCTGAGGGTCATTGCCACCCCATGCCCTTTATGCACCTCCCCCCCAGCCCAGGCCCCCAGTCTGCCCAGGTTTGATGGCTGCAACACTGGGTACCACAGGCCCTAGGTCCAGCTATCTCCACAGGCATGCGGCCAAACTGCGAGGTGGCCGTGTTCATCAACGGGCCCCTGGCCCTGGCAGGTAGGTCTGGACACAGCAGGGATGGCCCTAGGCTTTCGGGGAGGGCTTGAGTCACGTCCCCGACTCTGCCTGCAGATGGAATCTCCTTCTTCCGCTCTGCCAATGGGGTGATCCTGACTCCTGGAAATGCTGATGGCTTCCTGCTTCCCAAGTACTTCAAGGAAGCCCTGCAGCTGCGCCCTACCCGTGAGAACCCCCGCCCCACCCTGTTCTCTGTGCCTGAGCCCTGTGTCCTCCATCGTCCCCTTTCCAAGTCCCCAGTCCCAGGCTGGCTTATGTCTCTCTTTCTCTCTCTCTCTCTTTTTTTAAAGATTTATTTATACATACAAGAGCTGGGGTGTAGGCCAGAGGTGTGGGGGGTGAGAGGATCCACCAGAGACAGAGTGGGGAACAGAACAGGCAGATAAACCGAAGTACACTGCTGAGGGGAGCAGCGGGTGAGACGGGAGAGGTCTGCTGTGCCATGTGGGTAGCTCCCTGGCTGTCTGGGGATAGAACTCGTTCTGCAGAGGCTGCAGGTAGTTTCATAGGTTGCGTCTTAACCCCTTGCGCCACCAGGGAGGCCCAGGTCTCTCTTTCTCTAACCCACTCTTGTGTCTATCGCAGGAAAGCCCCTCTGCTTGGCTGGTGATGAAGAGACAGAACGTCAGAGCGGCCCCCAGCACAGTTCCAGAGGAAGAAGGGTAGTCCAGCAATAAAATATATTTTTAAAAAAAGAAAAAGAAATGTAAAAAGTTGAAAAAAAAGAAATCCAGTTTGATTTCTTGTCATTCTCTATCTACAGCTGATCTTGTGCTTGGGACCGCAGTTAGGTCAGGCTGTTGGTGCTGGCCACTGGGGCGAGGGAGGTGGGGCTCTGTATGAGTTCAGGACTCACGCCCTAGCCTGCAGGATGGCAGTCTGGCCCAGCCAGGTTCCTGGTTGGCACAAAGCCAGTGACAGCGGACGAACATGCCCAGCTTGGTGCGTGTTTGGAGAGGGTGTGGGTCTTCCAGGTGGGTGTGAGCTTGGGAGTGGGCCGTGGCAGCTGGTGAGCCGAACGAGGGCAGTGAGAGGGGCCTCAGAAGGCCTCATGGCCACCCGTGAGCTGCAGGAAGAGGTCCTCATCCAGTTCCTCCCCACGGGCCTTCTCTCGTGTGGACAGGAAGATGTAGCCCCCGATGTACTCGTGCACGATGCGGCAGCTGGCAGACACACAGCTGAAGGCCACGTTGATGTGCTCGTCGAACTCGATGGCCACCTGCAGGGAGGGCAGTGGGAGGGCTGTGGGTAGGTGGAGGGAGAAGCCCTGCCCTGCCCCGGCGGGGTCTGCCCAGCCCCGCCACGACTCTGCACCCACCTGCCGGATGTCCCAGTTGACGTTCCACTGGCGCATGTTGCTGAAGCGCCATGTCTTGACCACGTCACCCACGGCCACATCTATGCGGATCAGTCGGTTATTGGCGATGCCCAGGATCTCGTCCTTCCTGCTGCCCTTGAACCTGGTCCCCAGGGGGAGAGAGTGTGAGCGAGGACTTCACCCTGCGTGGTCTGGATCCCACCCAGATGGCGCGACCAAGCTCTCGGGCACAGGCTGTATGAACACGCCCTCTGGGTTCTCTGGGTCTCCGGCCCCTCGCCTGGAAAACGGGTGTTGTGACCTCATCATTATCCTGACACTGAGCAGCACAGGCAAATAGTCCATGGCTTTAAATTACTTTTTTGGTGTCATTGTTGTCTTGCTTATGTCTTTGCGGGTTTTGAAAGATTCAAAAGGAGGCACTTGCTGTCACAGCAAACAGAGTGTGCCCCTGCCCTTACCTGACCTCTGTCTCTTGTGTTTGTTGTGGGGGTGCAGGATAAGGGGAGCACAGGGTGCCCTCAGTGAGGGCTATACTCGAACAGGAAGAGGATTTCAGGTGCCGCCCACCCAGCAGCAGGTGACGGCAGAGCCCTGCTGGGGCGAGCTCATACCTGACTGTGACATAGGAGATGCCGAAGTCGGGCAGGGACTGCCAGGCCTGGATGAAGCGCAGCTGGGCCTCGGACAGCGAGAGTTGGGCCACGTTCTGGTGGGCTTCCAGGATCCGAGGGGTAAGCTGCAAGACCACACTCTTGAGGGGTTGCCCGAGTCTCTGAGGCCCCCTCGCACCCCTATCCAGGGCTGGGGCTGGGGGAGGGGAGAGGCCACCAGAGTGCGCCCTCTCAGCACTCAGCAAACGTGAGCCCGGCTGGGCCTGCAGCGGACACGGGAGGCTGCGCCGTGGGTGGGTCCTCACCCCAGCTCACCCAGCCTCAGGGTAGTGGGTGGGAGAGGGACCAAGTGAGCCTGTGGCTTTCCAGAAGGCTGTGGAGGCCCAGGGGCCAAGGGCAACTAAACACAACAGTCCCCACTCCCTCCAGTACCTGCTTGGCCTTAAACTTTCGCTGGAAGCGGGGGGCAACAAGACCATAGGGGTTGAGGCCCTCACTGGAGGCGTCGGGGTGGGAGTGGTTGCCCGAGCCCCCACCGCCTGCCCGCTGCAGGCTCAGGAAGGCCAGGATGGCCTGCACCTCGCTGGTGTAGCTGCTGTCCGCCATGGTGCGGCCCTTGGAGGCCAGTCGGCAGCCGGCCATCCAGCGGGCATACTGTTGCTCCTGGGGAGGGGCAGGGAGAGGGTGTGAGGGGCCAGCCAGGCCCCGGTTCAGGCCCCAGGTTCTGTCCTGGCCCAGGCCAGCCCCACTCACATCCTGGCACCGCAGGTAGATCTCACTCATGCCCTCAGGGGAGGGCACCAGGAGTTTGATGCAGAACTTCTGGCCTGAGACATTGACATCGGGGACTACCTCACAGCCTGGAGGAAGAAGAAAGGGTGGGCTCGGAGGCCGGGGAGTGGCAGCTTTGCCTCAGGGAACCGTGGGCAGGGGCCGCCTTGCACAGCTGCCTCAGACCCAGGGCCTCTTCCTTCGTCCCCAGGAGGAAAGAGGTGAGTGTTCACCTGCCTAGCCCCATCCCTGTCCTGGCCAGGCCGCCCTCACTCACCCTTGAGGTTGAGCTGCTGAATGGGGTCCCCCAGGGCCTCATCCTGGCTCTTGTAGTAGGACAGGGTGGTCTCCTTGAACACCACCCAGTGCTGGCGGTACCCCTTCAGGGTCAGCTTCCGGGGCCTGATGGGGGTCGGGAGGTTTGTGAGGGCCACCTCCTGAATCCCGCCCACCCCCACGCTGGGCGCAAACTCACCGGAAGATGCGGAGGTTGTCCCTGAGTTCCGGGATGGTGGTGAGGCTGTCCTGGGGAGGAGAGGAGTCAGGGGAGGCCTGGGCCCCGCACTCGGCCCTGCCCTGACTCCTGACCTGCGTCCCTGCTCACCAGCACATCTGTGGGTGCTGACCCCTCCAGCTTCACCTCCAGGTTGCTCAGGGCTGCGTCCAGGTCGTCCAGCCCCGGATCGGTGCTGGCCGGCTCGCCCACCTCTCCACTCTGGGACAGCTTGTTGACGTGGTACTAGGTGGGACACGGGGCCAGGGAGGGCTGAGCAGGTGGCTCCCTCGCCCAACAGTGCCCTGAACTGGGCAGTGAGGCCCTCCCTGCCCCCAGCCTGGCCCACACCCAGCCGCCCAGGGCCCAGGCACCTGCAGGGCAGCGAACACCATCATCTCTTCCTCCGTGCAGTCGATCTCCTCCAGCAGCAGGTCCCACCGAGCCTGCTCGTACAGCTGGGTCAGCCGCACTGGGTCTGTCTGGAGTGTGGGAGGAGGAGGCCTGCGGGGTCAGGTGCCATGCGCCCGGGATCCCGCAGCCCTGCCCGGCACTGTGGGTGCTCCTTAGTGATCCCACAAGGGCGGCAGATCCAACCCCACCTTACAGCCGGCCACGCCATACAGCCCACACAGGCAAGAGGCACCTTTTCCCCATCAACCTTTGTTGGCTGAACAGCCGTTGGTCATGCGCGCTGCAGAGGGCACTGGGGCAGAGAGGGGGTTGGGGGGGGGACTCTGCAAACCGATCAATAAGTGATTCCAGGGGTCTTAAAGCTCTAATGGAAATGACTTCTGTGCGGCAGCTCACTCCTGCCCCTTGGCAAGGACGCCACAAGCTTGCTGGCGAGGAGAGAGAATGGAACTGGGGAGCAAGGATTTGCCCTACATCAGGAGGAGGTGGCAGGCTGCACCGAGACCTGAGGATAACAGATACTAGAGGGCAGGAGGAGCATCCCTGAGAGAAGGGGTGCACAAAGAGTATCCCAGGCACCCCAGATACGAAGCCTACGCTCCCTCTGAAACCCACCAAAACTGACAACAAAGGCACAAAACCCAGCAAACCCACAAAGGACAGAGGGGACTGCAGCAGGTGAGAAGTTCTGGAAGATGGAAGCAAAACCATGACGAGGCGGATCTCGCGCCTTTTCCCTCTCTTGTTCTCTGGTAAAGGCACCAAAACATTTTGAAAAGAGGCAGAAAGCAAACAGCAAGAACAAAGACCTGGGCCTCCCGGTGGCCCAGCGGGTTGAGCGCCACGCTGTGAAGCTGTCCACAGCCTCCGCGGTGCTGGTTCGATCCCAGCCAGGCAGGGAGAGTCACCACATGGTGAGCAGACCTCTCCTGTCTCGCCCTGCTCCCCTCAGCAGTGCCTTTGGTCCGTCTGCCTGTTCTGCTCCCCACTCTGTCTCTGGTGAATCCTCTCACTCCCCACACCTCTGGCCTGTCACCCAGCTCTTGCATACATAAATAAATAAATCTTTAAATATATATATCTATCAATGGGATTATATTAATTTAGGAGCTTCTGTTAATCAAAAATAAATCATCAGGAGAATGAAAAGGCAAAGGACAGAGTAAGAAAACATATTCACAATATATTCATCTGACAAAGGACTCAGACACAGAATATATAAAGAACTCCTATAAATCAATATGCAAAAGATGGGGCCTCCCCGGTGGCGCAGCGGTTGAGCGCTGGGTTGCGAAGCTGCCCGCGGCCTCTGTGGCGCCGGTTCGATCCCCGGCTGTTCCCCGGCCACCGGAGGAGGGTCCCGCATGGCGCGCAGACCTCTCCTGCCGCCCGCTGCTCCCCTCAGCAGTGTACTTCGGTCCTTCTGCCTGCTCTGCTCCCCGCTCTGGCTCTGGTGAATTCTCTCACCCTCCCGCACTTCTGACTGTACCCAGTGCATGTATAAACAAACAAATAAATAAATAAAACATGCCTCTACTTAAAAAAAAAAAATGCAAAAGATGAACAACTCAATATAAAAATCAGCAAAAAACGTGAACAGAAACTTTACATATCAATAGCCATATGATAAGGGTTCCACTTTATTAACCATAAGGGAAATGCAAATTAGAGTCACATCAAAAAGTATATCTCGGGTTGTCTGGGGTTGGATGTGGGAGGAAGAATGACTGCAAATGGGCTATAGAGAACTTTCTGGGGTGATGGAAATGTTCTAAAACTGGATTGTGGTAATGGTTGCACAACTGTATAAATTTACTGAAAATAAATTACAATTGGTGATTTTTATGGCATGGAAGTTAGACCTCAATAAAGCAGTTTAAAAAACCAAATAAACAAAAAAAGTATGAGAGACAATTATATATCTACCAAAATGGCTACAATGCAAAAGATAGGAAATGCCAAGTGCAGGTGAAATTTAGGAACAACTGAAACTCTCTCACACTGCTGATGAGGGTGTAAATTGGTTAAGCATGTCGGGAAGCTCTTTAATAGTAATCTACTACAGTTCAACCAATGCTGACCCTGCCACCCAGCAATTCCACCTCTGAGTGCAGAAGTGTGTACCCAATCTGGGAATTGCATGTTGCCCATCAACAGTACAACAGAAAATTATTTTTGTGATATATTGACACAATTGAATGGCACACACCAATAACAAAGAATAAAATACATCTATATGCAAGGTGGACATATCATACAAACATCACGCTGAGTGGAAGAAGACAGACACGAAAGAGTAAAGACTGGGATCTCATTTATATAAACTTCAGACACAGGCAAAATGAATCTGTGGCATTAGAGGTAACATTAACGGTTGCCACCTGGGGTACCTGGGGTATCTGGAAGGGGGACTTCTGGGGCTGGTAAAATTCTGTTGCTCTATGTCTTGGTTACATTTGTGCATTTTTCTAAATGTGTGTTATACTAAATATCTCTTATAACTTAAAGATACATGGCAGAAGGCCTCCCCTGGTGGCACAGCGGTTGAGTGCTGGGCTGCGAAGCTGCCGGCAGCCTCTGCAGCACCAGTTCGATCCCCGGCAGTAGGCAAGGGTCCCACATGGCACGCAGACCTCTCCAGCTGCACCCACTGCTCCCCTCAGCAGTGTACTTCGGTCCTTCTGCCTGTTCTGCTCCCTGCTCTGGCTCTGGTGAATTCTCTCACCCTCCCGCTCTTCTGATTGTACCCAGTGGTTATATAAATAAATAAATAAATCTTTAAAAAAAAAAAAAAAGATACATGGCAGAAATTTAAAATTCTATAGATCATTTGAAAGATAAGGAACTCTACAGAAAAAAAGGGCAAAATTAGAAACAAGACACATATCTTTTTTCCTCTGAAGAATTAATTAGTTTCCCAGAACTAAAAGACCCAGGTTTCTGATTTGAAAGTGCAATATACAATCAGTGAAGAAAGAACCATACTAGGGCATACTGATAGATATTAGAATACTAAGAGATAAGGAGAATATTCTGAATGTTTGGGGTGCCCCCTCCTCAAAGAAAAATAGAAGGGTCACCTGGGGAAGCATTGAAAATACAAATAGCGGGCCTCCCCAGTGGCGCAGCAGTTGAGCGCTGGGTTGTGAAGCTGCCCGCGGCCTCCGTGGCGCCGGTTCGATCCCCGGCTGCTCCCGGCCACAGGAGGAGGGTCCCACATGGCGCGCAGACCTCTCCTGCCGCCCGCTGCTCCCCTCAGCAGTGTCCTTCGGTCCCTCTGCCTGCTCTGCTCCCTGCTCTGGCTCTGGTGAATTCTCTCACCCTCCCGCGCTTCTGACTGTACCCAGTGCTTGTATAAAACAAACAAACAAATAAATAAATAAATAAAAACATGCCTTAATAAAAAAAAAAAAGAAAAGAAAATACAAATAGCATCAGACTCCTCAATAGCAACACCAGAAACTGAAAGACAATGGAAAGGTGGCTTAGAAATTTGGCAGGAAACTATCTCCAGAGTGGAATTCTATACCTAGCCAAGCTGTCACACAGCAAGGGTAGAACAATGTCCTTTCAGACAATCAGGATTTCAACTGTTTCTATCTCACATGTCCTCATAGGGGAAGCTACTGGATTATATGCCACATTGAAATGAGGGAATCATTTAGAAAAAAGAACAAAGGAGGCAAAACTGAAATTGCCAGGAAGCGGTGCCGAGAAAGCCAAGGACGGCAGTCATGCGGTGCGTCTGCAGTGCTGCTGTTCCATGGTCTTACAATGGAAATAACACTGACGGATGCCCTGCATGATTTTCCCTTTTGAGAGTGTTGTGGTTTGTTTGCAGTTTTGGAGGGACGTGATCACTGGGAAAGATGCCCCCCCGGACAACCACAGACAGTGTCTAGATAGTCTTTGGGGTCTCTCTTTTAATGTGTGCAAAGACAGATAATTAGTAGAAAAATAAGTAAATAAAAATGTGACAATTGTGGACTCAAGGAAAAATCTGACCGAGAAAGGAAGTATCTTTACTCTGTGGGCTAGCTAAGCACACTATTTATGTGTGTTACTATTTACAGCCATGATCATGTTGTTTTAACCAAAAACCATAACTTGGTTGGAAAGACACCAAGAAATGTGTGGTGGGGGAGGGAGGGTAAGGCAGTTAAATCTTCATCATTCAAACAAAGACCATAGATAATGTGTGAAATGGAAGAATCAAGGAATAGCAACATATAAGCATATCACAGAGAAGTAAACACCAGAATAAAAGGCGCCAGACCCCAATCTCTAGGGATCTAGGCTCCCAGGTCCAGTCTGGGAGAAGAGGTGGGCAGGGTACTGCTTTGCTGTGTTTATGATTACAAATCTCCTTGGACTATCTACTCTTTAAGCCATCTTTATTGCACTAGAAATATCATTTAAAAAATAAAGAGGATGCCAAAGATCAGATATTTTGTAGATATTAGGCAACAGACTATATAGGATAGCCATCCCTGAGAGAAGGGAAAAAAGGGGACCCTTAAAATTGCCCCAACTTACTGCGTGGAGCATTTCCTGGCTGCTGACTAAAAGAGGACCCCCAAAAAGAGTCCAGCATATTCCCAAAGTTGAGGAGAATTGGGAGAGTTGAGAACTGGGAGAGTCCAAGTCAGTGAGAATTCACAGGACAGAGACCTGGAGTGGAGGGAGCTACATGAAGAGAGAGAGACTGGAGACCAGCAGAGGGCTCCTCATGAGTAGGTGTAAACTTACCAGAGTTCACCTATGACTGGGAACAGCTCACCATCCCCACAGCCAGATTAGAGAAATCTCCATGTGGTGCCTCTGCCACAGTAATCAGAAGGCCATTGCCACAGGAATGGGGTAAACTAGCCCTAGATTAGAGGACAGGCTTGTCCTCATTGGTTCATTAAGGTTCAGAGCATGCCATGCAAGGTCAAACTGTATCCAAGGATCTTAACTTCACCCCAAATATGGTTTAAAAATATAAATATATTTTTAAAGATTTATTTGTTTATTTATACAAGCAGTGGGTACAGTCAGAAGTGCGGGAGGGTGAGAGAATTCACCAGAGCCAGAGCGGGGAACAGAACAGGCAGACCAACGAAATACACTGCTGAGGAGAGCAGCGGGCACGGCAGGAGAGGTCTGTCACGCCATGTGGGACCCTCGCCTGCGGCCAGGGATCGAACCGGCACTGCAGAGGCTGCGGGCAGCTTCCCAGCCCAGCACTCAACTGCTGCGCCATCAGGGGAGGCCCAGTTTAAAAATATTTAAATGACTGCAAAGCAATAACAAATAATAAAATTTGTAGGTCTGGCATCAACAAAAAAATGACCAGTCGTGAAAACAAATAGAAAAATACAATATATGGGGCCTGCCTGGTGGCACAAGGGATTAAGCACCGTACTATGAAGCAATCCGCAGCCTCTGCAGCACGAATTCGATCCCCGGCTGGCCAGGGAGCAACCTACATGGCGAGGCAGACCTCTCCTGTCTCACCCACTGCTCCCCTCAGCAGTGTTTTTCAGTCAGTCTGCCTCTTCTGTTCCCCACTCTGTCTCTGGTGAATCCTCTCAGCCCGTGCATCTCTGGCCTGTACCCGAGCTCTTGGATGCATAAATAAATAAACATTTTTTTAAAAAAGAAAAATACAATATATGAGGAGGTGATAAAGAATCAGTAGAATTAGATCCAGAAATGACACAGTAGAAGAAACACTCAAGGTAGTTGACAAAAACTGAAAAGGTAGAGGAAAGCATGAGTATGTTAAGGAGAAATATGGAAAATATTTAAAAGGTCAAAATTGAACTTTAAGATGCGGGATTAACAGCTGATGAGACATGGCAGAAGAAAAGATTAGAAACTTGAAGCTATAACAATAGAGCTACCCAGAATGAAGGTCATGAAAAATAAGACTGAAAACAAAACCAAAAACAAATCAATCCAGGACCTCAGTGAACTATGGGTTGATTTTAAGTTTCTAATAGTTACGTCATCAGAACCCTATGAAAGTGGGGGAGCACAAAAAAATCTGTAAAAGGGGCCTCCCTGGTGATGCAAGGGGATAACTCTCAGACTATGAAGCGATCTGCAGCCAGTGTAACATGAGTTCGATCCCCAGTCAGGGAGCTGACCCACACGGTGCAGCAGACCTCTCCTGTCTCACTCGTTGCTCCCCTCAGCAGTGTATTTCAGTCAGTCTGTCTGTTCTGCTCCCCACTCTGTCTCTGGTGAATCCTCTCACCCTTGTACATCTGGCTTATACCCGTTTTTGTATGCATAAATAAATTTTTAAAGAAAACATACTTTGTGAATATTTTAAAAAAAGGCCAAAATTGTCCAAATTTGCAAACTGTAAACTTAGATTCCAGAAGCTCAGTGAACACCAGGCATGAGAAACCTGAAGCAAACCAAGGTCCATGATGATCAAATTGTTCAGAACCAGCAATAACAAGAAAGCAGTCAGAAAACGAGGCACAAGATGTCCAGCTGGGCAAGGCAGAGAACAGATACGGCTGCCACAGCAGGGCAGTAGAGGCCAAGGCCATGAAGCAACATCTTTAAGGGACTGCAAGAAAAAACCGCCAGCCAAGAACTCTACACCCAGTAAAAATTCCTTTCAAAATCAACGGTAAAATGATGAGCTCTGCAGTCACACCAAAGTTGAAGAAATTCATCCCCAGTAGATCAACTCATCAAAAATGTGAAAGGAAGTTCTTCAGGCAGACAGAAAAAGATCCTAGCCACAACCCGAGTCTACAAATCGGGGAGTTAAGAGGGTGAATTCAGTACAGAGAGAAAATCCTGGCTGAGAAGTTACTGTTGGGGAAATCCCAGCAGAGGCACGGAGTCTACGACCTCTATAGAGTATTTGTCACAAACTGTCTGTGAGTCTGTAGCCATCTCAAAACAAAAAGTTTCATAGAAAATAATTGGTTCAAGTAAAAATAACAGTGCCAGCAATGCAACTAGACTATTCTGGGATCCGCCCAAGACAAAGGAAAAGTCTCTGTCCACTCAAAAGCTGTGGCTATAGCAGCACCACTCATAGCAGCCTACGAGGGGGCTGACCACGCGCCGGGTGGCTGACGATGGAGCAATCAAATGTGGCGCATCCTCACGGTGGGACATTCCCCGGCAAGGAACGAGGCACAGACGCATGCAGCAAGGAAGCCGCTAGGAGTGGCTCTTCCTCTGAGGCCCAGAACAGGCAGAGCCAGGCAGATCAGAGGCTGCCTGGGGCTGCGGGGAGAGCCGGGCACCACGTGGGCAGGGCTGGCAAACAGGTGTGGATGGACAAACGAACAGATGGACAGACCCCTACCGGGCCCTGACATCCCCAGACCTGTGCACCCTAGGTCCCCCGTGGCTCAGACCCCCTTCTCGCCGGTGGCCCACCTTGGGGTCCAGGTCGAAGAAGCTGTAGTACTTGAAGCGCAGCCAGAGCGTGTCCCCCGCCTTGACGTCCTGCTGCATGAGGCAGCGGGAGGAGTCCAGCCACCTGTCAGCACAGGCGGGGACAGGGCTGAGCCAGGCGCGGTGGCTGGGTGGGGGCCGGCAGGGGGCACGGGGGCCACACACATAGGAAAGGCCTGGGGACGGGAGGTGTGGATTTGGGGTAAGCAGAACACAGGAGTGTAGGCCCCGAACCGGGGGAGCCCGGGCTCAAGGGGACGTGGGCCTGGCAGGCAGCTCACCTGCTGTGGAGCTGGGTCTTGTCCGACAGGCAGCTGGGCCGGGGCAGGCGCTGGAGCAGGAGGGGGTCGGGCGGGGGCTGTGGGCGGCTCAGCATGTGGTAACAGGCCTCGGTTTGGGCGCTGTCTGAGAAGTGGGCCGGCATCCCCCGGTACAGCACAGGGGCCACACCTAGAGGGCAGACCGGGGTCAGGCCTGCCTGGCCCCCAGCCCCAGGCCTCATGGGCCTGGCCCCTGTGCTCAAAACAGTTGGGGTGCAGGGGGTGGGAGACCCCCAGGAGATCAGACATCCCCCTGGCCTCTCTGCCTGAGCAGCGGGGTGATGGAGGGAGGGTGGAGGAAGCAGGGTTGGGGACACCGCCCACAGGAGAGGCTCACCCAGAGCCCATCAGCCTCTGCTCACCCCCAGCCAGGACGACCTTGGTCAAGTCGTACACCTCCTCCTGCGGCTCCTTCTCCTTCTTCTTTTTCTCCTTCTTCTCAGGAGCCCGGAGCAAAGACAGCTCCTCGGGGTGCCGGATACCTGCAGGGAGCCAGGCCTCAGCATGGCTGGTGGGGCGGGGGTGGGGGGTGCTGCTGAGACCTCCTGCTCCACCGACGGGCACCTGGGGGCTGGTGCTACAGGCGGGTGGGGAGCAGGACAGAGGACAAGGTGACCATAGTTGGGCTGTAACGGGAGGGGACCCCGGAGGGACCCTTGGGGGGCGCGGCCGGGACTCACTGAGGAGGCGGCAAATGGCAGCCACAGCCCGGAAGAGGGGCTGGGAGAAGCTGGCGCGGAGGCGCAGAGCTCGGTGATTGGGCAGCCGCAGGACCACAGGCCGGTGCTGGGGCCCAAAGAAGAGGCGGGCGTCGGCCAGGATGCCGTACTTGTCCAGGGTCCAGTGCGTCTGCAGTAGCCATTGTCTCTTCTGTTCCCACCAAATGGCGTGGTCTGACCAGTCCTGCTTACGATCTGGGGGCCGCAGGGAGGGGACGTGGTGCCGTCAGCCTTAGAGTGCCGAGCCCTCCTCCCTTCCCTCTGCCCCCACCGCCAAGCACACCCCGGATCCCCAGGCCTGTGGGGGCTGCCGCCTCCCCTCACCCAACCCAGGGTCTAGGTCCAGGGTCTTGGCCCAGCTCACCCTGGGCTCAGCCACCACATGGCCCCTCAGGGGAGCCCCTAATCTTTGCGCTCCCACCTCACACACTCCATAGTGTGTCCCCCTGCTCCCCACTAACTGGCCTCTCTCTGGCAGGCCTGGGTGCTAAGGAGGTCACTAGCTGCGTGACCTGGGCCTTAACCTTTCGGAGCCTCAGTCCCCTTGTTCTTAGGGGGTGAACAGTGGCCACCTGCCCCAGGTCCCCAGCGCTGCCCACTGTGTGGTGAGCAGCGGCCGGCTGGGACGTGTTGTGCGGCCAGACGGGGGGCACCCTGGCTCCTCCGTCTTCCTCCCTCCGAGGCTACTGATGGGCGCTGAGTGAGCCTCTCCTGTGGGCTGTGTCGCCAACCCTGCTTCCTCCACCCTCCCTCCATCACCCTGATGCTCAGGTGGAGAGGCCAGGGGGACGCCTGATCTCCTGGGGGTCTCCCACCCCCTGCACCCCAACTGTGTTCTAGGCTTCTCCTCTTGGCTCTTGGCTCTTTAGTTTACAACCAGAACATTCATGGCAAGAAAGTGTTGCAGTCCTGATGCTGCGAGTCTGGACGTGGCCTCTTCAGCTCCCCTGGCTGGAGCCTGCTGGGACTTGGTCTTCTCAGCACAGGCCGCGGGCACACTTGCTCTTCCTCAGCTGGTCAACCCTGCCGGCTGCAGGTCGACTTCCAAAGGTGGGGGTGCCGGGGAGCCTCCGCGCAGGAGGTGGTGACATTCTCCTTGTCATCTCTTTTCTGAGGCCGAGAGTCCAGCGCCTGGCCTGCTTTTTGTCTGCCTTGGCCCCTCTCCTAGCCTGCCCCATCCTTTCCGGGTTCGCTCGGGGACCCTCATCTCCTTCCTGGGGTCTCGCCTAGTCTACAGCTTCAGCTTCCTGCAGTGAGCCCCAAACACACCCACCCTGCCCCAAGTGCCAGGCCAGAAACCCACGAGCCACCAGCCAAGGGGACATGAGCACCAGCTTCATTCCTTCCAGAAACCCTTGTTCAGCAGGCGTGAGCTGCAAATGCTGGGACTCCTTGTCCTGGCCCCCCAAGGTGCCATAAGGTGGGCAGCGTGTCCCTCCCTTCCCGCCGGTTTCTCCCCCTCATCTGGTGCTGGGCGTCCTGGCTCCCGGGTCCCCTGCCAGCTTCGAGCAACTGGCATCCCTTTCACCTTTAGCCACCACTTAAATCTATGTCAACCCACCTCCAAGACCAGCCTCTGCCATCGTCACTGGCACAAGTGACACTGTCCCCTCAGGCACCCCTGCCTCTGGTAGGGAGCCCTGGACCCCAGCCTCAGGGAGCTGCAGAAATGCAAAGCCAGGCCAGACTGTCTCCTGAAAGCCATCTACAAGCTGCAGTGCAGCCCAGGGCATCCCAAGGCCTGTGATCACAGCCCAGCCTCCTTTCTAATCCAGCTCTAGGTGTTTTCAGGCAATTGGAGGCCCCAGTTCAGAACCTCCCCCTCCACCGCTACATCTGGCCTAGCTTCTCCCTGCCCCCCTCAGGGCGCATGTTAATCCTCTCAGGACTCCTACTGTGTGGCATCTCCTGGGGCATCTTGACCTGGGCTGGGTGCAGGGTCTGCTTGACTCCTTGCTTAGGCCTCCTGTGTTGCTCTGGGGTGAACCGGGTCTCCCCTGGGGGTACTGCATCTTCACCCCTGCCCTGGCTGGGCCCAGGCCTGCCTGGTGAGCCTCAGCCTGACGCCCAATCTCCTCAGGAACCCACTTCTGCTTTCATGTTCTCCTTGGGCCCAGCCTCCTGGAAGCTCCCCTCACTTCGGCTTTGTGGCTGGGCTGTCCTGGGCCTGTGCTGTCTGCAGCCAACTGGCCTCTCTCCTGGGCTACACGCGGGGGGTTGATTGGTCTCAGAAAGCCCACCCACCCCTCCACCCAGGAGGCCCATGACCCAAGCCCCTGACAGGGACTATCTCGGGCCTGCCTTCCGGCCCCGGGTATCAGGGTATGCCTGCTGCTCTCCCAGGAAGCGGCCGCCCCCACTCCCCAGGGCAGGGCCACGAGAGCCCCCGTGCTTTCTGGCCCTGCTTCTCCACGGCTGATACCACAGTCTGTTCTTGCTGTAACTTCCTGTGGGGGCAGGGCCCTCCCATCCTGAGCAAGCCTGTGGGCCTGTCACCAGCCTGCCCAGGGCTTCCGCCTGGGGGAGGGAACGAGGGTGCAGCCCCTCAGGAGCCCCCTCTGGTCTCCCCTCAGATCCCCAGAGTGCGACCTCTGTGTGGCCCACGCAAGCCTCTCCTGCCCCCCAAGAGGGTGCATGAGCTCCCGGGGACCTAGTAGGACCAGCTGGAGTGAGGAAGGAAGGGAAGGTGGCGAGGGAGGGGAAGTCTTTTTTGGAACCAAATGATTAAGCTGGTGCCTGAGTCACCCACACCATTATCTCGAGCAGCACAGCAGGGATGGCCCGGAAGTGCCCAGGGCCGTGGTGTGCTGTAACCACCCCGTGAAGCTGAGGTCAGCAGTTGGGCCTGTGGGCACTCACTGATCTCCTCCACGATCTTCAAGAGCACCCCACCGATGTGTGACTCCCCGGTGACCCGGAGCGTGACCGACTGGGCCTCAGGGTCCTCCTCTCCCACAAATACCCTCAGCTCCCAGGACGAGTCGATGTAGTCCCCGGAGGCGGTCTTCATGCCCGCCATGGCTGCAGCGGCCTGCAGGGAGGGTGGAGAGATGCAGGCGGTCAGGGACTGATCTGGTAGGCTGCCGGGGTTAAGGCGAAGTGCCCCACAGAGCCTAGGAGAGCCTGGTGGCCAGGCCCAAGCCCGCAGGCCGGCTTGCGCAGCAGCAAGACACAGGATGCCAAGTTGTTTCAGGCAAACCTCAAATGCTCTCACCATTGCAAATGGTTGAGCTGAAAGCCCCTCAGAGCCCTTGTTGTCCAGCCCATTCCCATCTCACACTGGGGGAGCCTAAGACCCAGTAGAGTCAGAGGGGCTCCCTATAGATCACCCTACTCCTTGCCAGGGCTGGCACAAACTCAGTCTGCTTTCCTGGCCCAGAGCTCACCCCCAAGTCCACACTGGCAGCCGCCCACCCTGGAAATGGATGTGAACCTGGCCCAGAAAGTAGCCCCAATCCCAGCCCAAGGCACATCCGCACCAGCTGAAGCCACTCCCGGCAGTGGGGTGTCCGCGCTGCGGCAGGGAGAGACGCTGGGCAGCGGGGCTGTGGGAGGCGAAGGGCACCCGTGGGCTGTCAGCCTCCGGCCCAGCCTACCTTGCTTGCTGGGGTTGCAGGTGGGGAGCTGGGGTGTCAGCCCCTCCTGGCTGCTCCTTAGACACCTGCACGGCCAGGCACGAGCCTCTCCTCCCCGCTCTCTTTGGTGCTTCCCTCAGAGGGCAGCCCTTGCGCTTTATCACGCGGGCTTAGCCCCACCCCAGGGTGGGTTGGCTGTGGGCAGGGCGCAAACTGCCAGAGTGCTTGTGGGTTCCAGTGGGGCCTTCCTCTCAGTGCACGCAGGAAGCCAGGGAGGAGGCCATGGCTTGGGGACCCTATGCCACCCGAAGCATCCCTTTATTTGGAGGGAAGCTGGGCTCAGCTAGAGAAATTGGCTCAGGACTGGGACCTCTGCGGGAAGCCATATCCCATCCCCATGTGTGCTATGGACGGGCCTTTGGGCCGTGAAGAATCTCAGGCAGAGCTATGAGCAGGAGGTTCGGGTCCAGGAGGCCCAGGAAGCCGGCAGGTCGAGGCACCGGGAGTCTGGGCTATCCCATCACCACCAAGTGGCCCCTTGAAGGCTGCAGTCTCTTCTGGCCCTAGTAAGTACCTCTATTTCCAAGCTTGTCAATCCTAAGAGCTGCCCAGGGAAATATTGAACAGAAACTGGCCCCTGATTATCCAGACATCTCTGTCCTGCACCTCCAGGTCTCAAAGCCTCAAACCTCAAGCCTCCCCCTCCACCTGCAAAGCACCTCCCCAGCACCAAGGCTCACACTTACTATTCCAGTGTCACCTTGGAGGGTCCCTGCCTGCCACCTGCACTGGGATGTGAGCTGCAACAGTGAGGTCGCTTGTGCTCTGCCAGCTCCCAGCAGGAACTTGGCCTCTCCAGAGGGAATTTGGGGCTGGAGGAAATGGAGCCTGGGACAGCAGCGCCAAAGGTGTGCAGCTTGCCCTGGGGGCTGGGTTGGGGGAAGAGGGCCTGCTGGGGATTCCCAGGGGAAAGCAAGCTTCTGCAAAGTGGGGGCAGCAGGAAGTGCAGTGGCTTCCTAGTCGAGAGCCACACTGTTGCCCAAAATGAGGAAGTGTGATCCCCAGTTCAAGGAAAGGGTTTTGAAGCTTGTTGCAACCATGGGAAAGGGTAAGCACAGCTACAGCTTTAAGCTTCAAGAGCAGCAAATTCTTTGAAAATGGAAACAGCAGCTGACATCTCCCCTCCAGGAGCTCCGGGGCACCACTCCAGTGGGCACCATGCTTGGTTTGTGGCGGGGACCGTGTTCTCTGCATGCAGCAGGTGTGGTTTTGGTAAGTGTGGAGCCCGGAAGGCAGGGGAATCACCTGAGCACAAGTGGGTGCTGCTAGGTAGGGGGAAGCCCCCATCCTTCCCAGCTCTCCACTGGGTGATGGCGCCACCTAGTGACTGCTTGGCAGCAGCAAGGAGCTAAGCCCTGGCCACAGGACATCCCATCAGAAGGGCAAACACACCCAGAAGGTGACAGGCCCTGGTTGCCAGCCTAGTTAATGCAGCCACACCTCTTCCAACCCCGTCGCGTTAGTCTTTTGGGGGAAAAAAACAATCACAAGGACATAGCAACGTAGAACCACGCCCGACTGGCTTGTTTTATTGGAGACGCGGAGTTAACAAGGTGAAGACAGGTGGGACCTAAGGTTGGGAAGACACCCTCCCCTCCCCATACATGCCCACTGCCCAAATAAAAAATAACCGACTATGGGAGAGCAGCTGAGACAGCGACTGAGAAGGAAGGGGACACAGAACTCAAGGGCGGCGGAAGAGACCATGCGTGTGCTGGGAGGCCCAGAGGCAGCGGCTGTACGAATAACGTGAGTACAAGTCTCTGATTCTTCCACATAGGTCTGTATAAATATAGAGATAAGTGTTGGCTTTTCCCCTCTCTCCCTTCTGCTCTGTGCTGCTCGCCGCGGTCCCAGCTCCTCTTTCCACACGAGGGTGAAGGGAAGGGGGCAATGAGCAAGTCATCACCGAATAGCGATCAGACCCACATCCATCAGCTTCTGGATCTTCTGTGCTATTACGGGGTTCTTTAAGTGTCTAATAAAGAAAAGGCAAAGTTATTTGAAATGACACTTAACACCTTAAAAAAGTCTTCCGCGCTCTCAGAGCAACACCTAACGGGAGCCCCCTGGAAGGCACCGGCACACGGCGGTTGAGAACTGTCTGGGTCTTCTCTGCTACGCAGCCTGCGCACTGCCAGCCCCACTGCGCACAGCCCACAGGCACGGCCTTCAGTGGAGACCGTTCTCCCAGCAAAGCTGCTCGTTCTGAATGACCCGCCAACACAGCCGCAACTAACACACCCACAAGGCTCTTGCAGCTCCCCACCAAATGCCACTCTCCCCTTTCCTCCAAGCCCCCGCTCCCCTACTCTACTCACTCGCTGAGTGCCTGGGGGTCCTTCTGCATCTGTTCCAGAATGAGCCGCATGGCCGGGTCACTCATTATCTGCTGCACCTCGGGGTCAGCCATGGCACGTCGCTTCACGTCCTCAGGGCTATCGTGCCGGTTGTACTGGGCCATCATGCAGCGCTGGTAGCCCTCGGCCGCCTCCTGCATTGCAGCAAAACCCCCAGGACAGTGAGCAACTCCCTGGCCCAGCAAGTCCAAGATAACAAGATCACTGGGAAGGGTGAGCAACAGGTGCGAGGAAGGACACAAAGACCCAGGGGAGACATGGAGGCAGGAAAAGCTCACTGAAGGCCGAAGCCAGCCCACCTTACAGTTGGAGTCCAGGTCGAGCGCCTTCTGGTAGACATCCATGGATTTCGTGTAGTCCTTCATGGCCTCCAGGGCAGCTGCTTTCCTTGTGTAGCCCTTGACTGGGGGCAGAATCAGAGGCGGGCGTTACCCCAAGTGCAGCTCCAAAGGCTGCTGCTTCCACCTTGTCATCTCAACACCCTTCAGTGCCCGCCGGTGCTGGGTCCTCAGTGTCAGGCCCCCACAGACATACGGGCAGACCAAAACACCTGCCCTCTCCCTCAATCTTTTGGCCAGACTCAAAGGATGTGGGAAGCAGTGGAAAGGCACTTACTGAAGGTCGGCTCTAGCTGGATACATTCCTCGCAGTCCTAGGAAGGAGACAAGAGGGATTAGGCTCATCCCAGATGAGGTACCGTAGGGCACAATGGTCATCAGGTGCAAAGAATCTAACTCTGGGCCTCCCTGGTGGTGCAAGGGATTAAGTCTCAGCACTATGAAGCTATCCACAGCCACTGCAGCACAAGTTCGATCCCTGGCCAGGGAGCTACCCACATGCCACAGCAGACCTCTCCTGGCTCACCCGCTGCTCCCCTCAGTAGATATGCCTGTTCTGCTTTCTAATCTGTCCCTGGTGAATCCTCACTGTCCCCCACCCCACACACACACCCCCATTCTTACACGCATAAATAGATCCTTAAAAAAAATAAGAGATGATTCTGAAATGGCCCCAGGTGGAGTTAGATTCTTCCCTGCCCCCAAACATTTATTTATGGATACAAGAGCTGGGGTGTAGGCCAGAGTTATGGTGGGTGAGAGGATTCATCAGAGACAGAGTGGGGAGCAGAAAAGGCGGGGATCTACTGAAATACACTGCTGAGGGGAGCAGCGGGCGAGACAGGAGAGATCTGCTACGCCATGTGGGTTTCTCCCTGGCCAGGAATCGAACTCATGCTGCAGTGGCTGTGGACAGCTTCATAGTGCTGAGACTTAACCCCTGGCACCACTAGGGAGGCCCTTTTGCCCCCCAGTGCTTCTGCTAATTCTGGTGGCTGGAATTAAGAGTGGACACAGCAGGGGGAGGGCAGAGGACAAGCTAAACACCATCTGGAGGGTCCAATCCACACAAGTTAAGAGCCTGAACTCTTCAAAAGGCTGCTATTCACAAAAAACCCAGAAGGTAAAGAAATTTCTAATTTGAGAAACTAAAGACGACATGAAAGTCAGATGAAATGCATGGACCTTGATATTGACAGCTTTAAAACACGTTTTTTGACAAATGGGAAATCTGAACATAGATATGTAACAGACGGCATAACGGTCTCAGTTTCACTATTATTAGAGACTAAGAATATCGTGATGGGATCAGGAGTCATTTCAGGAGATGAATATTCAAGAACTTAGAGATAAAGGATCAAAATGTAAATACATCATTTCCTTTCACAAATAATTCAGGAAAAATGCACTGATACCTAGTGTTAAAAAGACATGAGAAATAGGGGCCTCCCCTGGTGGCGCAGTGGCTGAACGCTTGGCTGCAAAGCTGCCCGCAGCCTCTATAGCGCCGCCTCGATCCCTGGCCGCCGGTGAGGGTCCCACATGGCGCGCAGACCTCTCCTGCCGCCCGCTGCTCCCCTCAGCAGTGTACTTCGGTCCTTCTGCCTGCTCTGCTCCCTGCTCTGGCTCTGGTGAAGTCTCTCACCCTCCCGCGCTTCTGACTGTACCCAGTGCTTGTATAAATAAATAAATAAATCTTTAAAAAAAAAAAAAGATATGAGAAATAAAAGGAAATACACAGCTTTCTCCGTTTGGTTTGAAATAGTTTCAAAATAGAGAACTACAAGGCAAGGAATGCCTGTACCTTCTGCACACCTGAGCCACATTCCAGTGTATCCATCAAGAAGCTTAAGACCAGAAGCCGGGGCCTCCCCGGTGGCACAGCAGTTGAGCGCTGGGTTGCGAAGCAGCCCACAGCCTCTGCAGCGCCGGTTCGATCCCCGGCTGCTCCCCGGCCACCGGAGGAGGGTCCCACATGGCGCGCAGACCTCTCCTGCCGCCCGCTGCTCCCCTCAGCAGTGTACTTCGTCAATCTGCCTGTTCTACTCTCCACTCTGGCTCTGGTGAATTCTCTCACCCTCCCATGCTTCTGACTGTACCCAGTGCATGCATAAAATAAAAATAAATAAATCTTTTAAAAAAAAAAAAAAAGACCAGAAGCCACCCGTTCCTTCTTTCCTGGGGGCAGGGCTGGGAAGGGCTGTGACAGGGAGCCCCACACAGACCCGGAAGACAGACCCAGTGGCAGCAAACAAAACCCAACAGACTCAGGTTAATGTCTCTGCTAACACTGCGTCACCTTTCCACAGAATGGCCCAGACTGTCTCCTAGAGAACAGTTAAAATACGGCCAACAGGGGCACAGACAGGCTGGTATCCAAGAGAACAGTAGGAGCGATTCCTTCAAGGTTGGGCATCATCATTTTTGATCACATCCTCTAATGCGACTGAGGACAGCAGACCCACTCAGCTGAGCTAAACACTGGGTGAGGAAGGGCAGGTACTGCTACCATGTACAAGAAGCAGATCCCCTAAATTGACACACAAAACCCCTCTCCGGTCCAGCACTGCCCCTGCCATGCAACAGCACCCAAACTAATGGAAACTCGGCACTGAACAGCACCGCATACCTGCGTCTCCAGCAGCATCATCCACCACAACCAAAAGGTACCAACCACCCAATGGCCACCGCCGAAGGAAGAAGGGCACCAACAACTAAGGGAATCCTGCTCGGCGCTACTATTAGTGCCCCTACACAATATGCTAAGTGAAATCAACCAGACACAAGCAGAACAAGGTGGTATGGTTCCACTCACACGAGAACCGAGGACTGATCGATGCACGGATAAAGCAGAATGGTAGGGTTCAGTGGTGGGGGACAGGGAATGAGAGGGAGTTAGTGCTTGAAGTGTGCAGTTTCAGCTCAAGAAGATGGAATGTTCTGGAGATGGACAATGGGGGTGGCTGCACAAAAATACAAATGGACTCAATGCGAACAACCTGGACACTTACGATGTTAAAAACAGGCCTCCCTGGTGGCGCAAGGGGTTAAGCCCAGCACTATGAATCTGTTTGCAGCCTCAGGAGCACGAGTTCTTTCCCCAGCCAGCCAGGGAGCAACCCACATGGCGCAGCAGACCTCTCCTGCCTTGCCAGCTGCTCCTCTCAGCAGTGTACTTCCTTTTATCTGCCTGTTCTGTTCCCCACTCTGTCTCTTGTGAATCCTCTCACCTCCCACACCAGTTCTGATATGCATAAATATTAAACAACAACAACAAAAGAAGGTGAAAGGGTGATGGGCAGGCAATAGGAACCCCAGTCCAGAGTACTTCCAACCACTACTTCCCGCTCTAAAGGCCAGGACCCGGGGCGCATAGGTCCCGTATTTCACAAACCACACGCGTTGCCACCCTGAATCTAAAATGAGATGTCATGTTGAAATCATGAAGAGACACCAGCACTCCCGCTGCTTCATCCATTCCCACCTTAAGCGCCAGCTGAAACTCCAGGAGTTTGGTGTAGCAGGCGGCACGATTGCTGTACAATTTGGCGTCTCTTGGGTTCCGCTTAATGGCTTCTGTATAATGCTTCATGGCCTGGGGATAGTCCCCTAGGTAAGGAAGAGAAAGCCTTTCAAAAAAGCAGAAGGCCACCCTCTCCCACGTGGGAGCTGCTAGCCTGCCATCGGCCGAGGCCCAGACACACAGCTACAACCCTCCCGCCGCAAGTCCATTCTCCAAGCTGCAGGTACCTTTCTGAAAACACTCGTTGCCTTTGTTTTTCTCCTCCAAAGCCAGGTCAGGGTTTATGTAGGCCAGCCGCTCCTGCTCCTTCAGGATTTTCTCTGCCTAAGAAAAAGTGATTCTTGAAATAGTTGTCTAAAACTCTCGTAAACATTAGCCTTCAAATAAGCCCTAATTGGATTGTAATTTTCTTTGTTAAAAAGATTTATCTGGGCCTCCCCGGTGGCGCAGCGGTTGAGTGCTGGGTTGCGAAGCTGCCCGCAGCCTCTGCAGCGCTGGTTCGATCCCCGGCTGCTCCCCGGCCACCGGAGGAGGGTCCCACATGGCGCGCAGACCTCTCCTGCCGCCCGCTGCTCCCCTCAGCAGTGTACTTCGGTCCTTCTGCCTGCTCTGCTCCCCGCTCTGGCTCTGGTGAATTCTCTCACCCTCCCGCGCTTCTGACTGTACCCAGTGCATGTATAAACGAAACAAACGAACAAACAAACAAATAAATAAATAAAACATGCCTCTATAAAAGAACAACAAAAAAAAAAAAAAAAAGATTTATCTACTTATACAAGAACCAGGGTACAGGCCAGATGTACGAGAGGGTGAGCGGATTCACCAGAGACAGAGCGGGGAACAGAACAGGCAGACTGATGAAATACATTGCTGATGGGAGCAGCAGGCGAGACAGGCGAGGTCTGCCGCATCATGTCGGCATCCCTGCAGCCAGCGGGGATCGAACGGGCACTGCAGAGGCTACAGACAGCTTCACAGCACAGTGCTCAACTGCCTGCGCCACAGAGAAGGCCCTGGATTGTAATTCTTTTTTCTTTTCTTTTCTTTTTTTTGAGAAAATCTAGTTAATTTTATTGATGAGTTGGTGAGTGTCTTGTATTATCCAAGGTCACTCAGATAGTTTCCTAATTGTCCAGTACAAATTCCCTTCACTTTTCACCGACTCCAAGTCAAGCAGACTAACTACCCAGAACATGAGCCCCGGGAGCGGCCTGGGGGCGCTGGGCGAGAAAGGGGAGCTGACTCTGGGGCTCAGGCCGGAGGAAGGGAGCCGCGCACGGACCTAGGCCCTCCCGACGTCTCACTGGATTGTAATTTTCAAGGGGAAAATCTGGCAAGATGAATTTTTGTTTTCTACGCCTCATAAAAACAGAGGCGATGGCTACGTGAAGTAACGAGTGGTGCCAAACCCCTTGGTATAGGCAAGCTTATGTGGGCAGGAGGCACGAGTCAGCAGCTGACTGAATGACTGGTCGGAATCTTGACTCATCACTTTCCCTACGGGATTATCACCATGAAGTGACTGGTGGCGTCACATAACATGACCATGTACGTGACTTAAAGTCAAGGTTCATAATTAGATACCGACCGTAGTAAACAATAATTCAACATTAATAACAGAACTACTTTTCTCTCCACCCACCTGCTGGCATTTCTTAAGCACATCTGGGGTTCGGTGCTCAGCCAGGGACTTGTTGTAGAAATGGATGGCATCCTTATACTGTTCTTCTTTGAAGTAGGAGTTGCCAATTCGAGCGTAAGCTCTGACAGAGACGAAAGAGAAAAGAACAGAGCATGGACCAGGTGAGCAGGTAGAAGGAAGGCACCTGCTGCAGAAAGCAGCCCAGACCACAGGGCCGCCAACATCCTGTGCCCGGGCCCTTAGCCGGCAACCCCCCACCCCATGCAGGGAAACCCAAGTCGTGAACATCGAGCCCTCCACGCCACCCGAGGAATCCAGAAGATGGTACATACTTGGCAATCTGGCGATAGTCTTCTCGGTTTTCTCTCCCCACTTCGATGGCCTTCTCACAAAGCTCCCGGCATTTACCATAGTCACCCTTTTCAAAGTACACCGCTGCCAGGAAGAACAGTTAAAAAGGAAGTCAAGCCCACACCCTGCTGAGGGTCCCCTAGGACCACCTACCCCAGTCCTGTCCTGGGCCCCACCTGCTTGATTGGTTATGTAGGTCATGTTGGTGGGGTCCAGGCCTCTGGCTCTGTCGTAATGCTTCAAAGCTGTGTCGAAGTCTTTCTTCTTGTAAGCATCGTTTCCTAGCTCCTTCTCTTTCAGTGCCTAGAAGAGGTTTGGAAGGAGTGAGTACTGAGCAAATCCAACCCAGCAAGAGTGAGAGTCAGGGACTGTCACGGTACTGAATAGCAACGTGCAACCAACGCATCGTAGTCAAGTTCTCCACACCCACAGGCCTCTGCATCACCAACCCGTTCATTTAAATGGTGAGGTACCAGCTGTTAGAGTCTTCAGCACCCTACACATGGCCTGGCCTTTTCCAGTTCAGAGCCACCCTGAACAACTAACACTCAGCACCATTTCAAGGTGCTGAATTTGGCAATAATCTGCTGTTTCCATTCACAAGAAGGGATACAAAAACAATTTGGGCCTGTGGCTCCTGCTGTGGATGAAGTGGTGCTAAGGAGACAACTTTCAATGACGACAAAGCAGTCCAACCAGGAAGCAGAAGCTAAGGACCAAGGCAGATTCTTCTGGATCACAGCAAGGATAAGGCCACTCACTACTTTACTGGTTCATCCTGACCAATAGCTGTGTGCATTAGCAGAATCCTGGGGGCAGGGAGATTAGGGAAGAAGTCTCAGAGATCTCGGTGGTCTGTGACTCCTATGAATCTCACTTGTGAAGCGGACCTTTGAACACAACTTGACTGTTTCAATTAACAGTGAGGTTAGCGCCCACTGAGCACTCAAATTAATCACAAGGCCCACAGCTGTTGCTGTCTGACATACCCGTTTCTGGCTGACCAAGGCTGGTTATAAACACATACTACTTGCAAGAGGGAAAAAAGGGGCAAGACCTGTTTCTTATTTTCTGGAAGATCTTCTTCCATTGGTTCTGGCTTGGTCTCCTTTTTGGGAGGAGGTGGGGGTGGAGGTGTGGCGACTTCTTCCTCCTCATCCATACTGCCCAGGTCCACGCCCAGCAAGACGCTGAGAGTAGTCATGATCCGGGGGTCTTGCAGTTTCCTGTATCAGGGAAGAAAAACGATTCTTCTTTGCCACAGCTGACTTAAATCCTCATTTACTGCTGAAGTGCAGGATGCCATGTATGAGAGCTTCTCACCTAGCAACATTGTTAGAGTCTGCGCTACCCCCGAGTTACCACTGGGGAATGTGCAAATCCTCAAAATTCCAATATGAGGTAACAGAGTCCCTCTTACTTCTTTTTCTTCTTCTTTTTCAAAAATAAGATTTATTTATACAAGAACCTGGGTACAGGGGCCTCCCCAGTGGCGCAGCGGTTGAGCACTGGGCTGCGAAGCTGCTGCAGCCTCTGCAGCACCAGTTCAATCCCTGGCCGCCGAGCAAGGGTCCCTCATGGCACGTAGACCTCTCCTGCCGCGCCCGCTACTCCCCTCAGCAATGTACTTCATCAGTCTGCCTGTTCTTCACCCCGCTCTGGCTCTGTGAATTCTCTCACCCTCCCGCACTTCTGACTGTGCCCAGTGCTTGTATAAATAAATAAATAAATCTTAAAAAAAAAAAAAAAAAAAGAGAGAGAGAAAGAACTGGGGTACAGGTCAGAGGTGTGGGGGGTAAGAGGATTCACCAGAGACAGAGTGGGGAACAGAACAGGCAGAGTGACTGAAATACACTGCTGAGGGGAGCAACGGGCCAGACAGGAGAGGTCTGCCATGCCATGTGGGTTGCTCTGCGGCCGGCGGGGATCTAACCGGCACTGCAGTGGCTGCGGACAGCTTCACAGCGCTGCACTCAACCGCCTACGCCACCGGGGAGGCCCCCTCTCATTTCCTGAGGCCAGCAGAGGTGAGGGTTGTAGGAATGCTTCATCTGAGCTCCACAGCCAGAGGAATTCAAAGTCACAGCAGCAGCACAAGATCTAGGACACACCTTCACAACTGACATTGTTCCCAACCCGGAGTTCCCACTCCACAATAGTAGCAGACACAGCGGGGGCCCCCCGTGCACTTGGAGAGTTGGTGCTAGGTCAGAACAGGAAGAGCAGTGCCCTTTCTGGAAATATCCCTCACTGTTCCGTGGAGAAAAAGCCAAGACAGAAACCCCGCAGTCTGAACCACGGGGTCCCTTGCCACAGGACCGCAGGAAGAAAGTCCAGCGTTTAAGTCCCTCTCTAGAGACAAACCCGCACTGCGTGACTTACGTGCCCAGGTCAGACGGCTTGTTTCGTAGCTGCTCGATCAGCTCCCGGTAGGTTGGGTCAGCAAGCAGCACTTTAGTCCTGGGATCATTCTCCAACTTCTGATACAGATTGGGCATGTTGAAAGGGTTCATGAATTTCCTCTCTGTTCCAAGCAGAGAAAAGCAGAATTTGAGTCACTCAAGTCGCTATGCTCCACAGCCCACACAATGTCAGGGTGTGGAGGGACCCCTCAAAATGAATCCCTTGTAAAAAGTAACAAACGAACAGAATAGATGGTGCTTACCTGCCAACCGGGCCTCCATGTTCTGTAAACCTTCTTTGAGTTGAGGGTTACTGGCTTCATGCTTTAAACCTTCCTCATAGGTTCGCTTGGCTTCCTCAAATCGGTTTAAGAACTCAAGAGCTGCTGCTTTTCTCGAATAGCCCTTAAACCAGCAAAGACAGACAGAAAAGAAAGAACAGCAAAAGGTAAGTCTAGAAAATGAACTCAAAAGAACCTACTTTACATCTCATAAAATGGCTATTCACATGGTGCTCAAATAGAAGATTAAGGCATAATACTGAGACTAAGAATACATAAACTATGTCTTACAATGGACTCCATACAAGATTTGATGAAAATGTAACTTCTCTGAGGAGCAAACTCAAAGAGGGAGGATGAGAGGGCGCATGATGAACTATCAGTCAAGTGGGCAAGGCAATGACATGCAGTTGCGGGGAGTGGTGCTGGTGCCTTAAGTTTTGATCCAATCTCTGTTAGGCCCAGAGTCTCGTCAAAAGGGGAAAGCAGTAACTGAAACAAATGGAAGGGCTTACACCATGCCCCACCAAGGCTCAACGCCGACCTAACTCACCTCAGCCTCTCCCGAAGGTGGAATTTTAAACTAACCAATCTGGAATTTCCTGGCCAGCACTAGCAAGTGCAGCAGTGCCTTGTGACAGGCTACCCTGGCCGTCTGCTAAGGGGAGGTGGCTTTTACTGTGGAATCAGCTCTCTTGTCATATCCTAGCTTCCTCCTGACTATGAAAACCTTGCATTTCGTACACTCCTTGGACTTGCTAGCTGGGATGCTGCCTGGCACATGGATCACTGAGTAAGTACAAGACATTTCTGCAGGTCTGAAGAGCCCCTGCTTACCCACAGCTCACCTTGCCCCAGTCAGGCTTTAAGTCGACGGTCTTGCACCCATCCTCATAAGCCCGCTGGTAGTCCCCCTTCTTGGCATAGGCCGCGGAGCGATTGCTGTAGAGCACATGGTTCTGGGGATCTAACTTAATGGCTTCTGAGTAGCACTTCAGCGCATCGTCAATGTTACCAGCACTCAGGGCCTTATTGCCCTTCTCTTTCAGCTCATTTACCTACGAAGGGAAAAGCCAATAAAGCATCTCTCCACAGTATGCTGCTTCCATCCCAAGATTTTAGGTAACACTCATTCTTCCCTGCAGCTATCAACAAGTGGGTTACTTTAGAGATCCTGAGACAGAAATCACAGCACAATTCACTTGTATTTCCCATACCTCTGGGAACCAGCAGGGACAAAATGAAATGACCAGAAACACGAAGCCTGACTTTGCACTCCACAGGCTCCTACGTGGACTGGCAAGAATTCCAGCCATCAAGGAGATACTTAAAGAGTTCCTTTCATGGAAGAATTCATTTGCCACAGATTTGCAGAGTTCAGATGATAAACTAGTTCCTCCTCACAGGAAGAGGCAACTGGGAGGGCAGTGTGAGTGTGCGCTGATAGGTGGTCTAGCCCCCGGAGGCTTTGGGATGGGTTCCTCAAGAGCATCCACATGCTTGTTTGACCAGAGAAGAATCTATTTCCAGTCACAGGTGTGGTGACTCGTCACAACGTGGTAGGTTATCCTGGGCTGGGCTATAGCAGAGGGTCCTAATGAAAGGGGTTGTCCTAATCAGGATGCCCCACAGAGGAAGGAGACACCTCAAAAGTTGTTTTAAAAATGTGAACCCATTCTGAGAGATCAAGTTGTATCATTCAAGTCACTAAGCCATACTTCCGTTGCCTCTACCATGCCCAGTATACCTACACAAGAAAGAATTCTGGAGAAAGAAAGTATTTTGGAACCCTGAGGCACACCAATGGGGAACACTTCCTCGGTCAAGCATGACAGAGACAGCCTGGAAGAGGGAAGGCTGCACCTTGAACAAGGGAGTAATCTTAGGTGGAGGCCACAGGCAAAAATCCACACTCAACTCTCACTAGTACCAAGAGGAAGCTGACAACAAAATACATTTTCCAAACCGAGTACTGCCCTGTAACAGGCCATGACCTGGACTTTGAGAGGAGTAGAAGGCGCCAGGCGGCAGGGCCTGGCCACCGTAGTTTCCCTATGCGGAGGTATGGGGCCACGTGCAGAAAGCATCGCCATGCAATGTATTTGGAAGGTTACTTATTTTTTGATCTACCACTTTGGACACACTTATCTGTCCACCGTGAATATCTCCTCAAAGCGAAACATGGATCCCAAAGTGGAAAACTGAAAGCAAGAGCTAGAGAAGTGGCAGGTTTATCTGCAGACAGTCGGTTCTCACACCTGGAGCTGAGCGGCGCCAGCCCGTGTGCAAAGCTGTCACCGTCCACACGCAGCCCCAGCTTCCATCAGCCGCCGGTACCCTCTACCTGCACGCACCGCCCGTCAGGCAGCGCGGGTTCAGAAAAGTTTTTTTCGGTATTTTGCTAACATTGCACAACCCCCCCGCCCCCCGTGGCACAGCCAGTCTAATCCCAGACACGCGGTAACGCTCCCGAGGACCAGCCAGGGCTGACCGCCTCTCCATTTCCACGGGACAAGCCTTCTTAATTTGCCAAAGAAGCGCCAAAACTAGCTAAAACGGGCCCCGGCTGTCCCGGAGCGCAGGGGTTCAGCTTGCAGATAGGACCCCAAAAAGAGCTGTTTTCTCTTGCTTCTCTTTACAGCTCGACGATGCGCCCCACGAGCAAACCCCCTCGCAGCCCCTTCCAACCTCCAGGCCCGGCAGGATCCAACCAAGTCGCCGAGCGCGCCCAGAAGCCCCTTCCAGCCCAGCCCCTTCCCCGCAAAGGCGCGCGGGGGCCGACAACGTACTTCTCCCCGCTCCCCCCTCACGTGTCAGGGCGACTCCTGCCCCCCGCGGCGAGGAGCCGGCCTTTCGGGGGCCCCGCCCGCCGCGACGCCGGCATCGCGGGCGCGCAGCCCCTCCGGGACGGACGAGGGGGGCGCGCGGCTGCCGCCCCAGCCCGGGGACGGAAGGACGCGCCGCCCGGCCCGCGCTCGGCGGCGCCTCCCGCCCGACCCCGCGGCCGCGGGCACCGCGTTTCCGCCTTGGCCGCCGCGTCCCGCAGCGACTCCCGGCGCGGCCGCGGCCCGGCCCCCGCGCTCCGCCAAGTTAACTGCGGCCAAGTCCCGGCGGCCTCTCCCGGGCCTCCGAGCTCGCCCCGCCCGGCAGGACCCGTCCCGCCGCGCTCCCGCGCCCCGCGCCCCGCGCCGCCCCCGCCCCCCGCCGGCCGGAGTCGCCCGGAGGCCGCCGGCGCTCGCCGCCCGCAGCCGGACGCAGGCCGAGCCGGCGCCGCCGCCGACCCTCCGCGCCGGGCCCGCGCCGACCGGCGCTCCCGCGGCCGGGCCTCGCTCCCCGCCCCCCGCCCGCCCGCCGCGGCCCTCACGCCCTCGCCTCCGCCGCAGCGCGGCCCGCGCCGCCCGATCGGCCCGCCCCGCCCCTCCGCCCGCGGCCCGGCCTCGCCCGGTCCCCGCGGCCCCGGGCCCCACGCCTCAGCCCGCCCCTCCCCCTCACCTGCTCCATAGCCGGGCCCGGAACCGCGTTGAATCGACTCCGTCCTCTCCGCGTTCCCAACCGCACGCGCCGCCTTCTGGAACCTACTAGAAGCTACCGGGACCCCGGGATCCCGCCCCTTCCTCGCCTGCTCACTGGTCGCCCTCCTCTAGGGGGCTCCCTGTACTTCCCCACTATTGGCTTGAAGCCTAGCCCATCATCTCTGCTTCCCTCTCATTGGGCAGTGCCGCGTAATCCCGCAGCCCTGCCTCCTCCGCGCCTCAGGATTGGGCTCTCCCCCTCAAGCCCCGCCCAGCCCAGGCCCTACTATTGGAAGGGCGGGGCAAACTTCTGAGATAGTAATTGGTCTTGTGGTCTGTCCATCGTAGCCGCGCTGGCCGCGCCCATTGGTCCTGTTCTTTCTGGAAATTTCCACCTCTCCCATTGGGCTGAAGGAGTCCCGGACGGAACCGCCTTCAGATTGAAGAACATTTCGATTGGGTGAGCGCTGCCAACACTTCGCGCTGATAGGTTTAAACGGCTGCCCTTCAGCGGGCTGGGGGATTCCGCCCGGCGGTGCTTTGTGGGAACCCGAGGCCCGAGTCATCCCCAACCGCGGCGGCTCCGCCGGGCCGGCTACCGCCAGCGCCAGGGCCCTTCATTGACCCTCCGGCCCTTCGCGGGGGCTCGGGGCTCCCAGATGGAGGGGGGACGGCCCCGCGGGCTCGGGCGCGCTCCCCGGCGCGTCCCCGCCGCCCGCTGTCGCGCGGTGGGTGCCGGAGGGGCCGCGCGCGGGGACGGCGCCGGGTCCGGGCGGGAGGGCGCGGGGTCTCGCCCGGCCGCGGGGACGCGCCCCCTCCCCGAGCCCCCGGGTAGAGGCTCGGCCACTGGCGCCGTGGGGGCCCCTGCCCGCGCCGCGGCGAGCTAGCGCGGGGCCCGTTATTCCGGGGACCCCCACCCGGCGCCCGACCACCCTCTGGCGAGCGGCGGGCTGGACGGCCCTGGCCCCGCGCGAGGGCGGAGGCCGGCCGGCTCCTGGGGGGGCGCGGGGCGCCGCCGCGGGAGAGGAGCCTGCGGGGTGACAGCGCCGGGTTCCCGTCTGCACCCGTCCGTGTGCGGCTCCCCAACAAAGGCGCCCTTCACGAGTTCGAGGACTCCGGGGGGCGCCTTGGCCCTGCGGGACCCTTCCCTCCGCTCGCGGGCTAACAGCACCCCCCCTAGGGTTCGGGGAGCCCGCTCCATGCCAGTGACTCGTCCCCGGCCCCCCTCCCGCGGTCTGGACCCCGCAAGCCAAGCCCCTGCCAAAGCGCGTGCTCGGCAACCCCGTCCCTGGCGGGAAGCGCAGGCGGCTTCAGGCGCCTCGGCGTGGGTCTGGTGGGCGGGCCTACTTTCCCGCCTTTTCTTCGCTGTCCTTCACCTTCAGCACCAAACTCCAGCCCCAGGGACATCTGGGCTGGTCCCTGCTCCCTGGGCTTGCCGGGACCCCCCTGTGGCTCACGGCCAACCCGTCCTCTAGGCTGCCGCGCTGTGCGGGGTCCTTGGCAACCCGCTCCCCAGCCCCTGATTAGTGTCTCCGCTTCTTTCACAGCAGGGGGGCAGCCCTTGCCCCACCCCAAGTTTAAGCATCAGCGGCACATCTGGTGTGGCCCACCAGGCGCCTGGTGTCTGTCTCCCTGGCAGGCGGGTCGCTACCCCATCAGGTTCCCGAGGCCCTGTGTGTATGTTGGGGACACAGAAAAGTGCAGGGAGCTTGACAGATCAGTTCCCTTAGCACTGCGGCTCAGGGAGACTAAGGGCCGTAACAGGATAGCTGCTTCAGGGCAGAGGGGAAAAACCGGGTTCAAGGAGCACTGGGGGTGTGGTACTGTCAAAGGGGGTGCAGGCAAACCTCAGAGGGAAGCTAGAAGAGCGAGGGAGTGTTCATGGAAAATCTGGAGAAGAGCCTGGCAGTCGAGGAACAGCAAAGGCCCCTGGCATGGCCCAAGTGGCTACAGCAGGGTGACAGGACGCCGGCCGGGCTGGGAGAGGGACCTTTGGAACCTGCTGGCATCAGGATCCCTCTGGCTCCCACATGTGAAGAGAGTGAGGGCGAAAGTAAGGAGCCCTCCGTAGTCCAGGAGGAGCATGCGGGTGCCAGGGCCAGGGTGACTGCAGAGGAGGGATGAGAAGAGCATTCCAGGTACATGTTGGAGAAGTTGATGGCTGGACGCAGAGCAGGAAGGAAGGAGCTGACTCAGGCTTTGGCCTCTGTCCACCTGTTGAATTTAAATCTGGCCACTGGGCCTTCTGCCGCTGTCTCCACGCCGCCGGACCTTGCCAGTCCCTCTGCTCTTCCCGTCTCCGGTAGCCTTTGAGACCTTCCAGCATCTTGCCCGCCGCCTCTCCCAGCTTTCCTGCTCCTCCCTCTGCGTGACCTGGCCTTCTCTCCCACTCACCTTTTTTTTTTAGAGTGATTTATTTATGCATACAAGAACTGGGGTACAGGCCAGAGTTGTGGGGGTGAGAGGATTCACCAGAGACAGTGGGGATCAGAACAGGCAGACTGACTGAAATACGGTGCTGAGGGGAGCAGCGGGCGAGTCAGGAGGTCTGCTGCGCCATGTGGGTAGCTCCCTGGCCAGGGATCGAACTCCAGCTGCAGTGGCTGCAGACAGCTTCATAGGTTGCGTCTTAACCCCTTGCACCACCAGAGAGGCCTCCCATTCACCTTTTTATCCTACTTTGTGCTCTGGTACCGGGGCTCAGCAGCGAGCATGGAGGCCCACAGACACCTCTGCATCCCTGGATCTTTTCTAGTGGGAGAGACTTGACACTCAAACTCCTCAATTGTGTGACTTCAAGCAACCTCCTCTAACATCTCTGCTTGGGTCCTTTCCATTTTAAAATGGGCCTTCCTCAGGTCTCTGGCACCCAAAAAGGAGTGGCAGACGGGTCCTGTACCCACTGCGTGCCGCTTTGTGTGATTCATGTTGCTATTTCAGTGCCGCTGCTCTCAAGTGGGGAACCAGAGGACAAGGCTGTTTGGCATCACCTCATTCTTAGACCATCACTCATGCAACCAAGGCGAGACCGGAAGAGGTCAGCGTTGGGGACCGGATTCTTTGCAGAGCAAACGCCCAATTTCAAAGTTCTCCCCGTATCAGGAGAAAAACAAAAAGCAGCTGGAGTCAAGGACGCTCAGCACGGGAGTGAGTGGGCCAGGGGCGGGTGGCAGCCCAGGACGCTGGAAGTTCTGTTTTTATGGGAACAGTCACTGTCGGCGTGGGAATTTAGACCATCTGAGTTTCCTTCCTCAGGTGAGAATGAAGTCCCGTTTTAAAGTTCTGAGAGATTCCGATAGGATGTTTTCATTCCTCACTTGCCTGAGTGGGTCAGACTCACAGCTATCTTGCGGCGAATCTGAATCCTGACCAGCGGGGGAAGCGTGGGGGGTAATAAAATGCCGTTAAGTTCTGTTTAATTCAGTGAACTTGAACAGAGAGCCGGGCACTGTGCCAGATGCTTCAAGGAATGAAACGATGGTAATTATTACCTGATTATTATTCATCAGAGCGCCCTAGAGCCCAGTCCGGGGCCTTGCTAACCACGCCCCCTCCCAGGGTGAGCGAAGCTAGTCTCGTGGCTATAAATACCAGTGGAGCAACACCCCCATATCTATCCTCAGCCCTCATCACCTTACCCAGATCCAGACTTGTCTGCCCACGTGCCTCCGTGATGCCTCCACTGGGATGGCTGGTGGGCTTTTCAGCATGCTCCAATCCGAGCTCCTGAGCTGGCCCTCCTCAACTTCCCTCTCATGAGCGTCCTCACCTTGGATCGCTTCAGGCTGAAAATTTGGAGGCATCTTCTCTCCTTAAACACCTGGCATCCAGTCCACCAGCAAATACCACTGCAGGGGAACAAAATTCTACCATCCTAAAATATGTCTCTGGCATATGGATTATTTCATGGGGCTCTGAAAGCTGGGGGGAGGTATTTACGTGCTGTAAGGGGCAGGAGGACACGGGGCAGGTTTTCTGTGATTCTATGCAGACAAGGTAAAGGAGGGGGGAGCCCTGGAGCCCTCAGTGGCTTTTCAGGCTTTTATTGGGATTTACCAGGTACACGGCTGGCAAGGGGTGCCAGAGGGCTGGGAGGCTGGCAGGTCTTCACTCTGGGTTCTCTGGTGGTCTCTGCTGCTCTGCTCCTCTCATGGTTCTGCTCGGCTTCTTCGTTCTGCTTCCCTCGGCTTCTCTGCTCCTGCTGGTGTCCCCGTGACGTCGCCCTTATAAGCCCAGCCTTAGCCCAGGTGAATCCCATTTACATATGCCCACACCGTGCTCCAGGTGGCCGCCGTCAGGCATGCATTTGAGACCACAAGGTTCTGTCATCTATCCTAATGGCGGGAGCGCAGAAAAGCCTGATACTCTTTACCTTACACTACACGTGCATAAACAAAAATCATCTGCAAAGGTGTTTCCTTGGCTGAACCTGTAAGACCAAATCTCTTCCACTCTCGCTGTAATGGCGGGAATGACGCAGGGCAGGTTCTCTATGATCCGAGCAGGCGGGGTAAAGGAGAAGAGAGTCCTGGAGGCCTCGGTGGCTTTTCAGGCTTTTACTGGGATTTACCAGGCACACGGCTGGCAGGGGTGCTGGGGGGCCGGGAGGCTGGCAGGCCTCCCAGCCCCCAGCAAGTCTTCACTCTTTCTGGGCTCTCCGGCCTTCTCTGGTGGTTCTGTTCTTCCGTTCGTTCTTGTTCTGCTTCTGCTGGCGTCCCCGAGACGCCGCCCTTAAAAGCCCAGTCTTAGCCCAGGTGAATCCCATCTACCTACGCCCACACCCTACTCCAGGTGCCCGCCATCAGGCATGCACTCCCAGCCCCCCAGCCAACACCCCTGCCTGCCATATGTCTGGTGAACCCCAATAAAAGACCTGCAAAACCACTGCAGACTCTGACTCCTCCTTTACCTGGTCTGCATGGGATCAGAAAACCTGCACTGTGTCCAGTCCTGCCTCTACAGTCAGTTTTTACCCGGGAGGTATATGTTATTGTTAAACCCTTTTGGTTTTTTCCTTTTGTCAATCTGTTTGATGTTAATCTGACAGCCTAGAAAATCAAGAAGGGCAAGGGAATCTTTTCCTCTCTTCCCCCCTCCCCAATGTGCTGTCAGAGATGGAATAACACATTGCCTTGTCAACCTAGAAATTCAGGAGCCGAGTAATAAAGGCAGGGCACGCCTTTGTAGAAATCAACAAGTGACAATTTGGGTACATGGAGCCCAAGGAGGGGGAAAGAGGAAGATGAGGCAGTGGGTAAAGGAAAGAGTTGAGTAGTCGTAATAAGCTTACTTCAACTATTCTTGGTTATACATCAGTGGTTACTGATTCTCTAGAACAGATGAAAGGGAACTTATTTTATCCTCAAACTACAGGTTCATAGTCATCAGTTTTTTCAGAATTATTTGTTTGATGGGTTCTTAAAACAATTGCTTCAGGTCCAGGCCAAAGGTCTTTGACCCAGTTCAAGTCAGACAGGTGATGGAATGTCCAGGAATGGCTCCCCGCCTCCTTTTAAAAAATGGCTTTAGGACCTCCCTGGTGGCACAAGGGGTTAAAAAGCAACCTATGAAACTGTCCACAGCCTCTGCAGCATGAGTTTGATGCCCCTCCAGGGAGCAACCCACATGGTGTGGGAGACCTCTCCTGACTCACCCGCTGCTCCCCTCAGCAGTGTATTTCAGTCAATCTGTCCTGTTCCCCTCTCTGGCCCTGGTAAATCCTCTCACCACCACCCCAACACCTCTGGCCTGTACCCCAGTTCTTTTATGCATAAATAAATAAATCTTTTAAAAAATTGGTTTCACAGTTGTCCACTTCATGGCTGACACCTCTTGCTCCTGAACTTCCACCGTGGAAGAGATCTTGTGACTTCTGACAAAAAGCTTACAGAGGTAAACATTTTCTTTTTAACCAAACCAGCTTCCTGGATCTCCATCCGTGGGATCTGGTCACAGGGAGAAATGATGGGATTTTTCCACCTTTCTATATTATAAAATTGGCAGGAAGAATTTTAGTGGAACTAGTTCTGGGGTAGAATAACTCTTGATTTTGAGTATTCTTGGTTTTTTTTTTTTTTTTAGATCTATCTATCTATCTATCTATCTATCTATCTATCTATCTATCTATCTATTTATACAAGCGCTGGGTACAGTCAGAAGCGCGGGAGGGTGAGAGAATTCACCAGAGCCAGAGCGGGGAGCAGAGCAGGCAGAAGGACCGAAGTACACTGCTGAGGGGAGCAGCGGGCGGCAGGAGAGGTCTGCGCGCCATGTGGGACCCTCCTCCGGTGGCCAGGGAGCAGCCGGGGATCGAACCGGCGCTGCAGAGGCTGCTGGCAGTTTCACAACCCAGCGCTCAACAGCTGTGCCACCGGGGAGGCCTCATTCTTGGGTTTTTAAGGGTTTTGTCCTTAATTTCCCTCACAGAGAAGGTCTTTGTTTTTCTGATTTTTGTGCTATGTGTTGCTTGTCTTAAAGAGGGAGCACCAGGGGCCTCCCTGGTGGCGCAGAGGTTAAAGATACAGTGCTATCAGGCTACCCCAGCCAACGCAGCATGAGTTCAATCCCCAGCCAGGGAGCTGACCCACATGACGCAGCAGACCTCCCCTGTCTTGCCCACTGCTCCCCTCAGCAGTGCATTTCAGTGCCTGTTCTGCTCCCCACTCTGTCTCTGGTGAATCCTCTCACCCTCCACATCTCTGGCCTGCATCCCAGCTCTTGTATGCATAAATAAACAAATCTTTAAAAAAAAAAGCACAAATCTGGTGGGCACAGGTCAGGTGTCGAAAATTATTTAGATGCTTGCTACCTCAAGAAGGCACCAGTGATAGGACAAGTGGGTCACTGAATGGGTTCGACTGGCACTAAGCCATCTACCAACATGAAGGAAATTTCTGTGTCGTGAGGTACACCATAAAATAACAACGTAATCCCAGCCCTGTGGCATGTCCCACATAGGTAGTCTGACTCCAAGAGGCCGAAGGCTGTTCGCATGTATGTCAGAGGAAAAAAGAAACTCAGATGAATTTTTTTCCTTTTGTTTTATGCATGAAGAGCTTGGCTCTGTGACCTCTTTGGTCTCCACCATTTGGAAGGAGCATTTATGGGAATGTCCTCTGGCAGCTGGTCAAAAATTGACTGGGCTTTCCCAGGCAGTTAAGGCTGTGGCGGGGCAGGTGCTGGTGCTGGACCTCCACGGGGAGGCATCCCCTGGGCCGCCTGGTGGCTGAAAGGTATTGGTTATAGGCTGCAAGTGCATTAGCATTTCTGGCAATTTCTACACAAACCAGGTCAAGTCCCTGGCCTTCCTCCACCAGCAGATGAACGCTAAAACCATGGCTGGTCTGTCAGCTGGGCGTGGTTAACTGTCTTGGGAGCTTGTTTTCACAGAAGCGATGGGGTGTGGCGCTGCTCCTGTGAGTCATGCGGGCTGTATGTGCAGTCATTGATCAGAAACTAAACTTCAAGTTGGCCAGAAGCAAGAGTCCATTGACATGGAACCAAGAAGACAAGAAAAGGGCCCGGCTGGACCGCCGACAGAAAGGAAGGGGTCTGTCCACCAGGAAGACCCAGTCATCTGAAAGATCTCCCCTCTCTTGGACAGATGAACTATGCGATAAACTGTAGCCAAGTCTCCATTGCTTTGCCCTCAGCTTGTAGCCTGCAAAATATAACTCCTCTGTTCTCAGCCCCAATCCCCCGAGATCAGGATAAACTCCTTCTCTCCCCTGGGTGGGAAGGCAGATTTGAGCTTTGGCTCCTATCTTCTTGCCAGGCAACTCCAAAATTAAACCCTTTGCTCTCAAAATGCCTGTGTCATAAAATTACTTCTTTGTGTATCAGGGAGCCGTCTTGTTGGCTCAGCATCAACCAACCCATCCTATGACCCCAACGCTGCTGAACCCCCGGCTGCATCTTTTGTTGGACCAAGTGTTGTAGAGCAACCCCGATACAAAACGGGGTGCCTGACTGTGGGTCCTCACCCGCGCGCTTAAAAGGACTTATCCATGCTCTACTGCAGGCACACGTGAAAGGTTAATAAAAGGTTTATTTACAACGGAAAGGGAAATGAGGAAATGTACAGCTCTGGGAGAAAAGTGGGAGACAACGTTTTAAATGCGTCCTACCCGATCCGCCGATCAGGAATCCCAAAATGGCGCTCTCAGAGTTGGCCGCCAGCCAGGAGCGGTGAAGCCAGGAGGCGAGCGATCGCGAGCCAGAGAGCGAGCAAGGCCCACGTGTTTGGTTTTTATATCCAACCTGGCTGCCCAACTCCACCCTCAGGTCCCAGCCACCCTCCCCTTGGTGGTGATGGGATTTGTCTTTCCCAATGTCCTGATGGCTTTAGTCTGGAGTGGGGGTGGAGTCCACAAAGCCTGTATGAGATTATCTCAGGACATCCTTTCCCCCTAACACAAGCAAGCAAGGCCTGCTGCCCCACAAGCCAGGGAAGGCCAGGCCACCCCAGAAAGCCTCAAAGGATTTTCCTGCCCTATGACATGAACCAGCAGATGGTGGCTCCTGCTACCCTCAAGGTTGTGTTTCCGCAGCCGATGCAGAACTAGGCCTTCCCAGGGCACTGGGCTCATGAAGTTGCCTAGTCAGTCACCCTGGAGGAGAAGGAGGAGGCCCAGGTCAGTTACTAGAAGGAAAACCAGCTAACAAGTCCACAGACACAGGCCAAAAAGAACATGGAAAAGAAAAAGGACAAGTTCACAGAGGGCTTCAACACGCAGGGACTCCTGGTCCCAGCCCAGTAAAATTCAGTTAATACCCCCCACTCCCACAACTTCGGGAGCAAAACTTTCAACCCCCAGATAGTTCCCTTTGCATAAGAATGATTTCACAGGACAGGCTCTGAAAGCTGGGTGGAGGCTGCTGTGTTATAAAAGGTATTTATGTGTATAAAAGAAAGTCTTTCTAAGAGTCTCTCCCTCCCGCTCCAGGACAAATGAATCCTAACAGAGAAGACAGCAAGTTAAATCTGCACGCTAGACATACCCTTGTTTACTGTGCTTTGCCAGGTAACTTCCCATTAACTGACCTTCCCTCCCTGTCCTTCATCTTTAGCTGAAGTTATTTCAGGAGGTGACTGTTTACTCTTGGAGGGTCCCTTAGCTCAGCTGGGAGTCTCCTGGGGCCTGCTCTGGTGTGAAATCTCTGTTCTGTCACAGGAAGACCCGCAGCAGTGGTCTCACCTCACTGTGCTCAGCCAGACAACATGGTGAATCTGTCTCTCTGGGTGGCTTTGTAGCCTGGAAATATGTGGAAGTGGGTGTAGGGGAGAAGGAATCTGCCACCCGGAAATGTCTTTATGTGAAGCCTAGTTTCTTGGGAGGGGCTCTGACAGCTATGTGGAGGTTGCTTTTGAAAAAGACATTTACATGTAAACCTCTCTCTGTAAAGACCTACTTTTTTTTTATTTATTCATGCAAGAACTGGTGTGTAGGCCAGAGGTGCAGGGGGTGAGAGGATTCACCAGAGACAGAGTGGGGAGCAGAACAGGCAGATCTACTGAGATACACTGCTGAGGGGAGCAGTGGGCAAAACAGCAGAGGTCTGCTGCGCCATGTGGGTAGCTCCCTGGCCGGGGATTGAACTCATGCTGCAGTGGCTGCAGTGGCTACACTGGCTACAGTGGCTGGAGATAGCTTGATGCTGCTGAGATTTTAACCCCTGCACCACCAGAGAGGCCCTGTAAAGACCTACTCTTATCTCCCCTTGAAAAGGCAGAACTTAAATCTGGATACCTTTGTTTGTTGTGTCTTCCTCAGTAAACTCCTTACCTGACCTCCTTCTTTTCCTCCTCCCCACCCCCCTTGCCTTTGTCATGTGAGATGGCAGCTGAAGCCTGGTGGCCAGGAACCAAGTCCTCTGGGTCTCTTCCCTGTATACAGGCGGAATACAAGTTATTTTATTTTTTTTTTTTAATAGAGGCATGTTTTATTTATTTATTTATTTATTTTATTTTATTTTTTTTTGTTTATACATGCACTGGGTACAGTCAGAAGCGCGGGAGGGTGAGAGAATTCACCAGAGCCAGAGCGGGGAGCAGAACAGGCAGAAGGACCGAAGTCCACTGCTGAGGGGAGCAGCGGGCGGCAGGAGAGGTCTGCGCGCCATGTGGGACCCTCCTCCGGTGGCCGGGGAGCAGCCGGGGATCGAACCGGCGCCGCAGAGGCCGCGGGCAGCTTCGCAACCCAGCGCTCAACCGCTGCGCCACCGGGGAGGCCCCAATACAAGTTATTATGAAACTTTTTAACTTTTTTCTCTTATCACTTTGTCTGGTGCTTGTCAATTTGCCAGCCTAGAAGAACCGGGAGGTATGCTCAGGATGAGTTCCTTTGCACTCTGACACTGACAAAGCAAACCTAGTATGTTGTTATCAGTTTAGCAATAAGTTTTGTAATCACTGTGCTAATAGCTGTGTCTTCACTCAGGTTTTAAAATACTTGAGTCAATTTGCTCTATTTGATTTGTGATTTTCATGAGCGGCCCTGTTGCCAGGCTGCTGCAAAGATGGCTGTAATAGGCCCCCCACCCCTGGGTGCCTGTCCTGTGCCACGGGATTTGTCTGCTCTTCTCACTTTGAGGTGGAATTGACTTCTCCACTCCCTTGAATCCGGTTGGCCTTGAGACATGGCACTGAAAGGCAGGACCACGTAAATTCTGTGCAACAGAATGTAGTGGTAGCCATGGAGGGAATTCCGGTCAGGCCTCGAGGCATCCTCTTAGAGCAGGGCCTAGAGATCATCATGCCGTGAAGATGCCCAGTCAAGCCTGTTGGAGGATGAGAGGCTGTGTGGAACAGACCCAGGGGCCCTGCCGAGGGCCAGCACGGAGTGGCAGTGGCGTGAAGCACGTGAAGGAGATGATCCCGGAGCCGCCTTTGGGTTGTGAGCCCCTGCAGCCATCGAGTGACCCAGGTCAGACCAGCAGACAAACTTCCAGCTCACCTCAGCCCCCACTGTGAGCTCAGCTCTGGCTGTCATTTTCAGCCAGTTTTCAGTGGTTTTATTACACGTCAATAGATAACTAAACAGTGTGAATGAATCTAAGTTCATAAATAGTGTTGGAATATTGGGAACGAATTTACTGTGTTTTGAATTTTAATAGTATGTAAGAGTGGCTTAATTGATTGGGGGGAAAAAAATGTTTCACTGGGGCAGAATAAGGTGGGTTTGGAGGTGGAGGGTGAGGGTTGGGCCTATTCTATGTGAAGGGAAGAAAAATACATGTTTGCGTGAACTCTTTTTTTTTTTTTTTAAAGATTTATTTATTTATTTATACAAGCCCTGGGTACAGTCAGAAACGCAGGAGGTTGAGAGAACTCACCAGAGCCAGAGTGGGGAATAGAACAGGCAGACCTATGAAATACACTGCTGAGGGGAGTAGCGGGCATGGCAGGAGAGGTCTGCGGTTTGTGTGAATCTCTTCTGCTGAGAGTTTAAGGTGCTTGAGAGGGCCAGCTCTTTTGACTTTAAAATGTAGTTTAAAATCTATTAGCGGGCCTCTCCAGTGGCGCAGGGGTTGAGCGCCGGGTTGCGAAGCTGCCGGAGGCTGCCTCTGCAGCATCGGTTCGGATCCCCGGCTGCTCCCCGGCCACCGGTGAGGGTCCCACATGGCGCGCAGACCTCTCCTGCCGCCCGCTGCTCCCCTCAGCAGTGTACTTCGGTCCTTCTGCCTGCTCTGCTCCCCGCTCTGGCTCTGGTGGATTCTCTCAGCCTCCCGTGCTTGACTGTACCCAGTGCTTGTATAAATAAATAAATAAATAAATCTTTAAAAAAAAAAAAAAACTCCAAAAAAAATCTTAAAAAAAAATAAAATAAAATCTATTAGGGAATTTAATTACCTAAGTTTGTAATTGGCATTCATTTTCATAATCTGTTGAACCTGTGAGTTAATTAAATATTCATCACAGAATAAGTGAAAGTAATTGTTCTTATTTTTATCCCAAAATGAGTGGATTTAGAAAGAGAAAACAAGATTTGCAAGTTGCACTTGGTTGTTTAAGAAAAACGAAGCCTTTAAAAAAAGTATAAGTTTAATAACTACGGTATTAATTGAAACACAGCAGCAATCGCTGGCTTTTCTCTGCACAAGTCCCTTCTCCAACATTAAAAATCAGCAGCCCCACTGGCAGATCCAGGCCTGGCCCTCCCCACACCTTTGGTATCTGTCCAAAATTTACCTTTTCCAAAGGTACATGTGGAGACTCTGTGAAGAGTCCCCGTGGCCCAGTGGGAGTCATGTCCCTGCTCTAATGATCCCCAAGACCCCAAGCATGGAGGGTTGCGAGTTGCCGTTTTCCCTGTCCCCGACTGCCCTGTTGAGAACGAGCTGGTTCTCAACAATGAGAAGCAGGAGGTACAGGTGCTGGGGTTCCAGAGCCCAGGTGCAGGGGGCAGGGCAGCCTCCTGATTGGGGACAGTCTGGCGGGCTCTCCCAGTATCCTCTTCCCCAGACATTGCTGGGCTGCGGGAGCCAGAAAAGACCCCCTCCCAGTGTCTCCAGGCTGACCTGTGACTGTAAGAGCTGGGTGGAGGGGCGAGTTAAGGTGGCAGAATTGGTCTGCTACTCAGCCTAAATAGGGAGATTCTCAGGGATTATTCCAGGGGACCCAACACAGTCACAGAGTCCTTGAAAATGGAAGAGGGGAGCAAAAGAGCGGACTGTGGAAGTGGGGTCAGAAAGAGGCAACGTCGCAGGTGCCAGGTGACCCGGGCCAGGGGCCTGCTACTGCACACTGAACCTTTTCGCCAGAGGGTGCAGGCCTTGCCAGTGGTCTGGAATGTTGGGGGACCCTGGGCCCTTACTTCCTGTCCCCTACTTTCTGGTCTCCCCTCTCTTTGCCTTCATTTCCTGGGCTGAGCACCCCCCCCCCCCTGCTGGCGGGCAGGTGTCCTACCCCCAGAGTAGCGCCGGCAGCATCCCTGGGACAGACCCGCTGACCGACCCCTCAGCCCTGTCCAGGGTCATCGCCGCACTCGGGGGGCCTGCGGCGCAGGGCAGGTCTGTCCCGGCCAGAGCGCGGGCCTGTCTGATTCCCGACTCCTTTGCCCCAAGGTGGCAAAGCTGGTGAATGCGAGGGAGGGGGTGTCCCTGGCGCCTGTCCCTAGGGATTAAAATACGTCCTTTATATTTCTCAAGGACTAGGAATCGTACAGACAGATAAAATACTATGCTAAGAGCCCACCTCACCATCTCTGCAAAAAGTTAGGGAAAACAGAGAGAAAAAAGGACACCCCAATCTTTCCAGGGAAGAACGCCACGTGGCCCTCAAGTTTTCCGTCTTCAGATTCCGCTCGCGCACCCCGGCCTCCCCGCGACTCTCCGTGCGGAGGCGGCCGCCCCGGCCCCCCCGCCCCCCAGCCCCCCAGCCCCCCCGCCCGGGCGGCAGCGGCTCCGCGGCCCGGGAGAGTCGCCGGCCCGGACCTGCCCGACCGTTCGCGCCGCTCGTTCCTCCGCCCGCCCGGCCGGGACCCGCCACGCCCGGGGACGGGGTGCGGGACGCGGTGCGGGACGGGGTGCGGGGCCGGCCCAGGCGGCAACACGCCCGCGCGCCCGCCGGGGTCCGGGACAGGGACGGGCCGGGGCGCGCCGGGCGGGGCGGGGCGGGGCGGGCGCCCGAGCGCGGGGGCGGCGCGGGGCGGGGCGCGGTGGCGGGCGGAGTCCGGGCGGGGCGCGCACGTGTGCACACAGGCGGGGGGGGGGGGGCGCCCCGCGGCGGCGGGGACTACAAGTTCCAGGGTGCCCAGCGGCGGCTTTTCTGGCGGCGCGGCCCGCCGGCTCCGAACTGGTCGCCGCGCGCTGGCGCTGGCGCGCGCCTCCCTGGTCCACAGGGAGACACTTGCCCGGCCGGTGCACAGAGCCCAAGTGGGCGGGGAGCCGCGCCGCCTGCCCATGCCTCTGCGGGGCCGCGTGCCCGGCCGCCTGGCTCAGCTGCGCGCGGCGGGGCAGCTCCTCCGCGCCCCGCGCGCCTGGCCCGGCCCCTCGGCGGGAGCCGCGCGGACCCGCGGCAGCGCGTGCAGCCCCCCGCCGTCCCGGGGCCCCCGCGCGCGGCCCCCGGCGGGAGTTGGGGCGGGGGGGGCGGCGGCGGGGGGGCGGACGGCCGGGGTGCGCACCTGGGCCCCCCTGGCCATGGCGGCGAAGGTGGACCTGAGCACCTCCACCGACTGGAAGGAGGCGAAATGTAAGTGTGAGCCGGGGCGCGAGGAGCGCGGCGGCCCCCCGGGCCTTCCCCGGCCGAGCAGCCCCCCAGCCGCCGCCGCCCCGAGGCGCGGGGAAGTTCGGACCCGCCGGCCGCGGTCTGGGTTTCCTCCCCACGGCCACGCCCCCTCCCCCGCGCGCCCGGCCCCGCAGAGCCCGGTGCCCAGCCCGGGCGGGGGCACAGGCCGCTCAGGACCTGCCACCGTCCTCTCTGCAGGGGGAAGCCGGGGCCAGCGCTGAGCCGGGCGCCCAAGGTCACACTCCCGGGCCCCCAGGCGCGCACAGTTTGCTTCCTCGAGTGGTGGCACTTTAGCCGGAGATGCAGGGAATGGGCAGAGGGCACAGCTCAGGGGCTGGCCTCCCGCCCGGGGGGCTCAGGGAGTCCTCCCTGGGCTGACCTGTCACCTGTCCAGCCCACCCCTACCCCAGGGGGCCGGCTCAGTCACGTGGTCTGCTGCCCTTTTGCCCTCATCCCTGGCCTCTGGCCTTTTGTGAGCTGTCTCTGCCCCCTTCCCGCGGGACACAGGGCAGAGGGCCTGGGGCAGGACAGAGGTAGGGCATTGTGTCCGTGGGAACAGTGCCCCCCAGGCCCGGTCAAGCCGTTTCCTCACTCTCTGGGCACGAGTCCCGGCCAGGCACGGGGCCCAGACCTGGACTGGGCCCTGCTCAGGGCAGAGAAGGGAGGGGACCCGAGAGCCCTATGTAGTGCCAGCGGCCGTCCAGCTGCCCCTGCCCTTCAGAGTCTGCTCCCTGGCTCTTTGTGCCGGGTCTGGCCCTACCCACTTTCAAAAGCCGAGGAGAAGGCAGCTCATTGGCTGGACACAGAGGTGGGTGGGTGCAGCCAATGGGCTGGGGAGGGAGCCGCGCCTCGTTGGGGATGAAGGGGAGGTGCCCTCTCTTCGCAGGGGACTGGAGGTGGAGCTCAAGTTGATTGACCCCTGTGGTCCCGGAGTGGCCGGGCTCTTCCAGGTCGGGCAGAGAGCACCTGACTGCGTGCAGTGATCACATGGGTGCCTGCCCTGGGCCAGGGCAGGGGGTGCAGAGATACCTGGCCAGGGACTGTCCCAGTGGGGACTGGGAGCCCTGCTTGTCCTCTGTCAGAGAACAACCACCCAGGGTGGTGGCAAGGAAGCAAGGGGCACAGACACTCCCGCAGCTGCAGCTGTTGCTGGGACTCTCCACTGGCCTCCTGCGCCTTGGTGCCACTGGAAACCCCTGGGTTTCCAGGTTGAGGCTGCAGTAGCGTCTTTGCCTGGAGCTGGGCTCCCCATTTATTCATTCATTCATTCGTTCATTTTTGGAATCTGGAAGGAGCATCTTCTGTGATGCCGGCACTGTCTGGTGCTGGGGATTTAGCCCTGAGCCAAGGACTCTGCCCTCATGGAGGGGGTGTGGGGGAGAGCAGTGTGGAGAATGATCAAGCTGATGAGACAATGGCAGGTAGAGGCCAGTGTGTGAAGAGACCACGGGGCAGATGGACACTGAGCTCGTGTCCAGTGTGGGGGGACAGTATTCTGGGGAGGGTGGACTTTCCTAGGTTCCCCCCACACTCAGTGTGAAGCTTCTGGCAGGTGTGAGATGGTAACTTGCAAGGGTGAGATGGAGCGAGACCTCCGTTTGTTTTAGTTGTGACAAAATTACCCCAGACCTTAGTGTCTTAAGGCAGTGGACACCCGTGACCTCGCCATCTCTGAGAGCCGTGAAATGGGAGTCACTTAGCTGGGTGACGGGCTGCCATCGCTTGGGGCTGGGTGAACCTTTCTCGGACGCTCAGGTATGAAATAGCTGTGGCTGGAGGCCTGGGTTCTCCCCCACCCTGGCTTCTCCACACGGCTGCTTGAGTGTCCTCACGATGTGGACAGTGGCTTCCCCCTGGAATATAAGGCCTAGGAATGGGGAGTGAAGGTGACCCCGCCGGAACCCCAGTGCCGCTCTGTGGCCCAGTCTTCAAGCCCCACCGGGCTCTGTCTCGTGTGTTTCGTGCTCGGGCCTGGAACCCAGTCTCAGGCTCCAGCCTACCTCAAGGGGAGGGACGTGAGGTCCCGCCTTTCGAAGGAAGGGGATCAAACCACCACACTGTGGGAGGGCTGGGGGCGGCCTCCGTTGGATTCTGCCTCTGGTTGGGGTCTCAGCTTTGGTCCTTGAAGGATTACCCCCTTTTCCTTGCAGTCAATACGCACGTTGATTTGAGTCCCAGCATACAGGGAGGTACGGGGCGGACCTGAGGATAGTCCGTGTACTTTCACATAAGCAGCCGCTGCTCTGCTCAGACAGGAGGGGCACTGCCATCACCTCAGAAGGTTCCTTTGAGCCCTGTGCAGCTAACCGTTTTCTCTCTCTTCAACTTGTCTCTTCTCCAGCTCTGTGAACAGAGGTGTACATTGTGTCTGGCTCCTTTTGCTCACTGTGTAATTTGTCTGCATAACTGGGTGTACCCACAGTTTGTGCCTTTTTATTGCCGTCTGAAACTCCATGTCCTGGAGTTGGCGTGCGGGTTTTCTTGGTGATGGGCAGGGGATTTCCAGCGTGGGACTGCTCTAAATATCCCTGTCACTTGCTGAACAAGTAGTCTCATTTCTCATGTCTGGATGGGCCTCGAAATGCCTGTCTGTCTGTGCCCCACAAGGTCCTCTGTCAAAGACTGGCACGCAGTAACCAGACTCACAGGAGACTGATGTGTAGGCCAGCAGGTTGCTGAGCGTGGTTGGTGGTAGGCCTGGACAGGGCCTCTCCCCATGGAAGCCAAATCATGGTCTTCAGTTTGCTGATCAGAATGTGTGCTCAACCAAAGAGCTGGCTAAGTGATTTTGGAAACTAATCCCACCCCTGCCAGGGAACCCCCTTTGCTGGGCGGTGTGTCTGCAGCACTAAGTGTCTGCTCTGATCCCCGGGTGCAGGGTGCTGGGCGCGGGCGCCTCGGCCCGCAGTCCAGGGAGTCCTCCCGATGGATGGATTCTGCCTGGCGCTTGGCACTCCTTTTCTTTTATTGTTTTCTTTTTCTTTTTTTAAATTTTCATTTTTAAAGATTTATTTATTCATACAAGAATGGGTACAGGCCAGAGGTGTGTGTGGGGGGAGTGGGGTGGGATGAGAGGATTCACCAGAGACAGAGTGGGGAACAGAACAGGCAGATTGACCAAAGTACACTGCTGAGGGGAGCAGCAGGCGAGTCAGGAGAGGTCTGCCGTGCCATGTGGGTAGCTCCCTGGCTTGCTGGGAATCGAACTCGTGCTGCAGAGGCTGCGGATTACTTCATAGGTTGTGTCTTAATAACCCTTGCGCCACCAAGGAGGCCCCTTCATAGGTTGCTTCTTAACCCCTTGCACCACCAGGATGGGCATTCCCTTTCTCTGCCTTCAAGCTGTGCCCCTATCAGCCTCTATGCCCATTCTCCCCTCGGTGGGTGAACACCACCAGACTGGATCTTCTTGGCTAGCAGACAGACAGCCTTTTCGGGGGGGAGACCTTTGCAGTATCTGATTTCATCATCCACAGGTTGATTTCTCGAATTTAATTCCCTCAGTTCTGGGGCACTGCGTTACCCCCCTGGGCTGTGCCTTTTTATCAGAAGTCGTGCTGTCAAGGCAGCTGGGGAGAGAGGGACTTAAGGTCAGGCCTTTGGGGGCTCCAGGGGCTGTGTCACCACAGGAGGGGCCCGGAGAGGGCTGAGGATCCTCATTCAGGCCTGAGGTGGGGACAGAGCTGTGTGCTGCAGAGAATGGACCTTGGTGTCATCCATCAGACACAGTGAGCTCCCTGCCCCTATGCTCCTGGGCCTCGGTTTTCTCACCTATAAAGTGGAACCAACTGTGCCTGATCTGGAGGTTGTGCTCACTCACACTAGAAACCATTTTCTGGGCATCCCTGGTGGTGCAGGGGTTAAAGACAGCACTATGAAGCTATCCCCATCCACTGAAGCATGAGTTCAATCCCCAGCCAGGGAGCAACCCACATGGCGCAGCAGACCTCTCCTGTCTCGCCCGCAGCTCCCCTCAGCAGTGTACTTCAGTGCATCTGCCTGTTCTGCTCCCCGCTCTCTCTGGTGAATCCGCTCACCCCTCTCACCTCTGGCCTGTACCCTAGTTCTTGTATGCATAAATACATAAATCTTAAAAAAGAAACCATTTTCTGACTGGTTGACATTGTCTCCCCAACATGTTCGCAGTGCTGGAGCCCTGCCCCCCTTATAGCCTCAGCCACGTTTCCTCTCCCTGGGGGCTCAAGATGGGGCTCCTGTGTCCGAACCTCAGTTTGCTCTGTCTGGGCCGGGGCAAGGACTGAGTCCGGCCCCTGCAGGCCTTCACGCAGAGCGGGCGGCTCAGCTGACTTGACCGCACTGGAGCGTTTCCAGGCCCACCTGGGAAGACACAGGGAGTGGGGGTTTCTCCCTGCTGTCATCTGGGAACGCAGCCTTGCGCGGTGTGGGTGTGGGTGGAGGGAGGGCATCTGGGGAGAGCTGAAAAGCTCCCACGTGCCACTGGCTTCGATGAACCCCCGCTCGCGGGGACGGTGAGCGCAGGGATTAATGTCCGCGGAGCCTGGCCATTGTCAGCCCTGCCCACCCGGTCCTCTCCGGAAGAGAGGCGCCCCCGGACCCAGCCTGCCCTCACCTTTCTCAACACCATCTTGCAAAGTGCCATAAAGATACTTATTAAAACACATCATTGCGCTCCCCTCGGCCCGCTGCGCTTTATGGCTCTGGCTCGGGCCGCCTCTGCGGCTCCCACCTTGTGCCCGGGAGCCGCTGCGCCGCATCTGGGGTCAGGCCTCCCCATCAAAATTGACTGCAGACATCTTTTACAACACCTGTCTCACTGAGCTGTGAAATACTCTCCTCTCTCTAGAAAAGGAAGGAAATTAAAAGTATGTTGTACATATTTTAGAAGAAAAATAAAACTCACTGTGCTTCCAGTCTGCCTCTGGCCTTCTGGCAGAAAGAGGTAGAAAATGGTATGATTGCGTGGGGTGTCTGCCCCGCCTTGCTTCCTGCTTTCCCGCCTTCCAGGGATAGTGGGGGGTGGGGGCTCTGGGGCGGGCCCCTGCTGAGAGATGGAGCTGAGGACTGTGAAGGTGGGACAGGGCGGCATGTGGTGCCTCAGGGCCAGCCCAGCCACAGCCTCACTGGAGATGAGGACGCAGCAGCTGTGCTGGCCTCTCCGTGTGTGCTTGGGGGCTGTGGCCTGGAAGGAACAGACTGACAGATGTCCCCAAGGTCACAGACCGGTGGCAGAGCCAGGATGTGGCTGTATCCTGCTGTCTCTGGGAAGCAGAGCGGTTATTTGGACTTGGCTTGAGTGGGGGTGGGGGTCAGTGCAGAACAGGCCCTTGAACTTGCCTGTGACTGGGGCCGACCCCCGCGTGGTGGCATCTGCTCGGGGACCTAACGCATCTCAGGACACCCTCATCTGGTGTCCTGGGATGTCTGGGGCCTGCCCCAACCAGAGCACCCACTTGGGAGGTCAGTGGGGACAGTCTGGGTCCTGGCTGACCTCTTGTCCAGTGTCACAGCAGGCCCTGGGGCCAGCTGGCTGCACTGGCCATGTAAGGCCTGGAAGCGGCAGAGGTGTTTGGTCACAGTTGTGCAAGGTGACAAATAGGAGGACCGGAATCCTTAAAAAGCTCCTCTATCTGCCCTTTCCTCAAGTGGGAAAAAATGTGTTCCCTTCCCCCTCAAACGCAGGCTTCTTTGTCCTGGTTCTCTTCGGGATTTCGGGAAGGATGGAGCGTGTGTGACGGGAGGTTGCACTTTACAGCTTATAAAGCATTTCAGCTTCTCGTTCGCAGCACACCTGGGCGCCGGGGTAGGCCTGCGGGGCCCTATTCCAGAGATGAGACTCTGAGGGCGTGAGGCCTCGCGGTGAACTCGAGGTTGGGAAGTCAGGGCCCCAAGCCTACCGGGGCCAAGGAGCCAGCATGGACCCTGGGAGGCTTCCACAGCCTGACTTGTGCTCAGCCCGGGTACGGTGGATTCCCTGCTGCATGTCCTTCCTGCCTGCACACCCTCTGCTCTGGCTGAGCACATACTGTTCCCTCTGCCCAGGAGATGTTCTCTTAGCAAACCTTCCTCACCTTCAGGTCTCCTGAGTTTGTTCATTGATTCCTCTCCCAGACGCCCACGATCTGCTGAGCCAGTGTGAACAGGACAGATTCCTGCAGGGCCAAGGTCAAGTCAGGAATGAAGTACAGAAGGTGGGGAGGGGCTTCTCTGGGCAGGGGGCAGGGCCTCGAGGAGACTGGGAAGGAAAACCAGGCTGGGGTCACAGCAGGTACCAAGGCCCTGAGACCGGGAGCAGTCTGGCTGCTGGAGGAGCTGGGAGGTGATCTTGGTGGCCAGGGTGGGCAGTGAGGTGCAGGCAGCTCCGGAGAGGGCGGGCAGAGACGGCGGACCACGCTTGGGACTTGGAGTTTGGACTGAGCTTTGAAAGAGCTGAGGATGTCTAGGCCCCCTGGGCTGCTGTGTGAGGACAGACAGCAGGGTGGACACAGGACTCAACTGGGGGCCGGGGTGATGGAGGGGTCTGGGGAGCCAGGAGGAGTCTTGGCCCCTGGAGGGGGTGAGCAGAAGGCTTGATTTCCGGGGTATTGCAGGGAAAACTCTAACAGCCTGCAGATGGATGGAATGGGGGAGCGAGCAAGAGAAAGGGAAGAGGCCTAGTTTGGGGCCCAGTGGGGTCTGGGGTTATTAATTAAGAAGCCAGGAAAAACACATTTTGGGGGAAAGGAGTCAGAAGTTGAGTTTTGCACCACCGAGTTTGGGGATGAGTGCAGGCAGGGTGGGGGGCAGGTGCTGGGGGAGAGGTGGGAGCCGGAGGTGCAGCTCTGGGGTCAGGCACAGGAAGACGATTTTCAAATGCGTGGAACTAACGTGAGAACTTCATGGGAGGGCGGATTCCAGAGGGGAGGCTGCGAGGAGACCCAGGCGAGGCCAGGGAGTAGTGGGGTCCAGGATGGGTGGGTCCTGGCAGAAGGGGCTGCGGATGTTGAGTGCACAGGGGAGGACAGGAGGGGCCACAGCCTAAGCCAGTGGCCAGTGCAGTGACTGACCTTGGCCTTGTGGAAGGATGTTGCCAGACAGGCTGGGGAGAGCAGGGAGGAGGTGCAGGAGCAAGTGTGCAAGGTGAGGGGGGACAGCGAGATGAGGCTGCGGGATGCAAGCCCAAGGAGGATTTTGTTTTAAAGCTGGGGGTGGGCAGGGAAGGTGCCTGAGGGCAGACAGGACGCTGGGCGGCCTCAGCTGGTAAGAAGGACCTTTGTGCCCAGTGACCTGTGGGCAGGCAGTGGTGGGAGGTGGCGGCTGCTGTTTCTCAGCGCAGCTGGAGGACAGTGCCGGGGGCTCGGGAGAGGAGAGAAGGGGGACCCCGCTTCCAAAGCAGCAGCTGGAGTGGCCTGCCAAAGGGATCATCAGCAGGGGTCTCCATATTTAGAGGGGGCCTTCTTCTTGGGGGTGGGATTTTCTCTACGGATTTGCTGGCCCTGGGGCAGACCAGAGAAGTTGGGGGTACCTCTGGAGGGCCTCCCCTTGCCTCCCCTCTCCCCCTAGGATTGTTGCATGGGGGACTCTCAACAAATATTTCTTAACTGATCTGCATGGAAACTGCTGGGGAGAGCGTGTGTCTGGGCGGTGCAGAGCGGGTGGTAGGAGATGGGGGTGGCCTAGCCCTTTCCCCAGGGCTGTACACCCAGCCAAGCCTGTTCTGCCTCTCACTGAACACAGGAGGAGCTTTCTGTACCCCCATTTCACCTGAGAGGACAACCAAGGCGTAGAGAAACACTTCAGTCCCTTCCAAATGCCCAGCCTATTCCCAGCACCACCCCCAGAATGCAAGGGAGCGGGAACCTTGCAATGCAATGGGAACCTTGGCCTGTTCTGGGGGTGGGGGGGAGGCTCGTGAGGTCACATGCACAGCGGAGAGCGGGGCCCCTGGATGGGGCAGGGAAATGGGCTGTGAGCAGCGGGGACGTGGCGAGGGCGGTTCACCATTCATTCTGAGAGTGAGAGTTCTTTGGGAGAGTCTTAATCTACACCCGGAAGCATTTTATTTTAAATTCATTTTGTGACATCGTTGTTTATTTTTGGACAGTATTTGATTTCTCCCCTCTGGTGTGGTCCCCCTAGTTCGCCCCCTGCCCCCCGCGGGCCCCCCCCTTTCGCCTCCCCTCCACTGCTGGATGCCTCAGATCCGGGGTCAGCCTGCAGGTTTCATGTTTTTCCTGCCCGCTGGCTGGGTCCCTCTGTGTTCCACATGTAAGTGAGACCAGATATCAGGGCGCACTTTAAGTCTGATGAGTCACCCTCACAGGCCTCCTCTCAGTGTCCTCGCCCCACGATGAGTTTAACTCAGCCTGACCTCAGACATGCTGTTCCTGCTGGCGGAAACCCCTTCCCGGCTTCTGGCTCCTCTACTCCTCTTCCGAGTCTCTCTTTTGCCCCCAGGACTGGGGTGCATGTGACCTCCCCAGTCCCCTGACAGTCCCCATGGCAGCTGTAGGGTCAGGAGGGCCAGGACCAACTCTGCCGTGTGGGGTGTGTCCTGGCAGCACCTGCGTGGTGTGGGTGTTGGTGGAGCGGGGGGGACGTGGCTTCTGGGAAGTGTGGTTGAACAGATTCGGGGTGCTGCTAGGCCTTCAATACTGCTAGGCTTTAGTACTGCTCCCAGGGCCTCCCTGGTGGCGCAAGGGATGAAGATACAGCTGATGGAGCTGTCTGCAGCCTCTGCAGCACGCGTTCCATCCCCAGCCAGGCCAGGGACCTGACCCGCGTGGCAGACCTCTCCTGTCTCGCCCGCTGCTCCCCTCAGCAGTGTATCTCAGTCAGTCCGCCCATTCTGTTCCCCACTCTGTCTCTGGTGAATCCTCTCACCCCCACACCTCTGGCCTGTACCCCGGCTCTTGTATGCATAAATAAATAAATCTTAAAAAAAAATACTGCTCGACTGAGAACTGGGTCCGCCTGCGAGTTGTTTGATCCTGCGTCCCCAGCGTCCTTGAGGAGCAGACTCCGTGGGCCTAAGCGGCCTTGGGGAGAGCTGGGGCACGACTGGTGAGCCCCACCTGCCCCAGGCGTCCTCTCCGCGGGAGACTTGGGAGGGAGCTCCTTCCACCCCCCTCCTCGGTTGCGGGTCTTCTTCGTTTCTTGTGCCCCTCAGTGGTCAGTGGGGGCTGCTCCACCTGGGGTGCTGAGCAAGGTGGGGCTGAGAGCCCCGGTGCCTGGGTGGCCTCGGACCAGCAGGGGGAGCCCGCGAGCCACGGGCCTGGACAGCTGCTCCTGGCGCCTCTGGGGGGGCGGTGAGTGCCTCCAAAGCCAGGGGCCACCAAAGCCAGGGCTGGGGGCCAGGGAGCAGGGCCAGGCCAGGCAACCAGCCCCAACAGCCAGCTCTGTGACCACGAGTGGCTCCTAACCTGCCTGGCTGCCCCACCCCGTGTGCTCGTCCATAGACAGGGGGTGATGTCAGTGGCTCCCCTGCTCTTGCTGGGGGAGACCCCCAGGGGGGCCTGTGGCGCTGCCCCTACAACTAATGACCATGAAGATGTAGCCCGTTGGTAATGCCCCCATTGCTGATGTAACCGATGGACCATGTGCCAATGGGACAGAACTGACCCTGGGCGCCCACCGGCTTGGCTTAGCTGCCGCGCAAGCTTGAGACTTTCCCCGAAGGGCGACTTACTCCCCCTCCTGTGAATGGAGAAGTTAGGGCATGTGGACGCACGGGTGTGACCAAGTTGAATTCTGAATTCAGGTTTGTGGTGCCTAAGAGATGCTCTCTGCCTCCCTGGGCCTCAGTTTCCCCTCCTGAACAAAAAGGGCGGAACAAGGAAGTCTAGGGGCCTCTGGGCGCCTCTCGGGGCACCCCGCCCATGGGCCTGTAGGGTAGAGCAGGTCAGTTTGTGACTTTGGAGGAGGTGAGAATTCCTGCTAGGGGGGAGCTGGGGGTGGGGAAGGCCCCGGGCTGCTCTTCTCCCTGCCCGCCTGACTCCTTCTTGCCCGTCTCACCCGCCCCTGCAGCATTTCTGAAGGGCCTGAGTGACAAGCAGCGGGAGGAACATTACTTCTGCCGAGACTTCATCAGACTGAAGAAGATCCCCACGTGGAAAGAGACAGCGAAAGGTGGGCCCGGGGCCGCGGTTGCTGCTCGCTGAGTCGGGGCGCTTTGTACCCCTCACCTTATTTAACTGTTAGCCTCTGAGACAGGTTCAAGTTGTCTCCCCACTACGCACTTGGCTCTCGGGGGCTGGGATTTGAAGCTGTGTGAGGTGGCACCAACTGGGGCGAGCACATTGTAGGCCTGGTGACCCGCAACCCGGGCAGGTCACTCAGCCTGCCTCTGTGGCAGGCTTGACATTAATACTCTAGCTCTGTACAATGTACTGAAGATTCGAGAGCCTACGGGGGGCGGGGGTGGGGGGCTGCACACAGTAGGTGCTTTATCCACACGGGCTGTCATTACCCGTGTCATCAGTCAGGCTATCTCTAGAGGTGTGGGGAGATTGTGGGGGCACACCTAGCCTGCATGGCCTCGCTGTGACCCCCTCCACACCTCTGCTCATTTCAGGGGTGACCGTGAAGGTGGAGGAGCCGAAGTACAAGAAGGACAAGCAACTCAACGAGAAGATCTCCCTGTTCCGAGGGGACATCACCAAACTAGAGGTGGATGCCATCATCAACGCCGGTGAGTGGGGCTTCTGGCGCGCTGAGTGGCCCCTCTTGGCTGTTGCCTTTGCTTGGGCTGTCAGGCCAGGCGCTGTGGATGCCGCCTGGCTCCGGAGAGGCTCGGTGGCTGGATGAGGATGGCCTGCCGGCACCGCGGGAGTAGCCGCCAGGACTCCTCTCTCCTTGAAACCCTGACCCTTGTGTTGGAGGCCCTTGGCTGAGCCGCCCCGAAGCTCTGAGACCCATTAGCAGCCGGAAGGGAGAGAGCTTGGCTGGAACTGTGCCGGGCTGGGCCGCCCTGCCGGGAAGGCAGAGGTCAAAGCCAGGTGGTCTGATCTTGGGGGCTGCAGATGTCCCTGACTCCCGCCTTCCTTCCTCGGCCTCCTGCCCACCCTGTCACCCTTGGGACCTAGAGCAGGTGTGGGAGCTTGAAGCTGGTGGGGGGCGCACAGAGGCCCCCTATGCCCCAGGCTCAGCTTCCTGCAGAGGTGGCTCCTGCTGACTTGGCAGTTTATTGTAATGAGTTGAGAAACCTGCCATTCCCCCCACCTCGGGGGAGGGAGGAGGGTGGCTGCTCTCCTCCCAGGTGGTGGTTGTCTGGTCAAGGTCAGGTCTGCCAGGTGCGTGATTGCTTCACTGGACAAGAGCCGGCGGCGCCGAATCTCACCAAGCATCACAGGGAGGAGCCACCTTCTTTGAAAATATTTGGAGACCCGTGCAGACCCTCCTGTTTTTGGCTTTGACTCCCCAGAAAGCCCCCACTATCCCAGCCCCCTCCCCACCTGCACATCTCAGGCACTCCCTGGAGGAACTCAGCTCCCCAAGTCTCAACCTTGGGCTTGTAGTCACATGTCGACCCTGTGCTGGTGAGCGGGGAAGTGGGGTGTCCAGGCTGTCGGCATCCCTGTGATCCTGTTAAGTGACTGGGCTCTTGGGAGCCAAGCAGGGAGAGGTGGCTGCTCGCTGCGGCCTGCTGTTTGTGGTCCGGGTTGCATTTCCGACAGTGACCTTGCTCAGCTGGTGTTTGCAGTCACATGTGTGTCCCTTCCCCACAGGTGACCATTCATAGGGCAGGATTCTGACCCTGCAGAGGGAGCCTGGTCACCTTAGGTTTTCTGTTGGTGCTTCTGGGTCGGTGGTGGCAGTGAGGGCTGTGGGTCCTCTGGGGAGACAGCAGACGCCGTAACACCCAGGGGAGGAGGCTCTTGCTACCTGGACTCAGGAGGGGCTGGTCTGGGGGCCAGTGGAGGGGGCTGTGGTTGGGGGGACAGTCCAACAGTTCATGGAGCTTCCCCCCTCCCCGCCTTGTCAGTCATTAGTGAGGGTGGGGGGGTTGCCTCCTGCTACTTTTCTTGCTCAATTATCAGGTGGCCGGAGGGGAACAGCGGGGGAGGGGGGGAGGCATGTACCCCTTTTCATCCAGTTGTGTTCTTGGCTGCAACACAGGGGCCAGGACAGTACCAGGAGGATGCAGGTGGCATAGGGACTCTGGTGGCCTGGGCGTGGCGAATGGCTCTTCCTCGGCACTTTTGCTGGTGGGACTGGGGGCGGCGCTGTCAGTCCCTCGTACCCTGGTGGGGGCTTTCCTGGCGGTGCATCCACAGCCTTTTTTTTTTTTTTAAAGATTATTTATTTATACAAGAACTGGGGTACAGGCCAGAGGTGCAGGGGGTGAGAGGATTCACCAGAGACAGAGGGGGGAACAGAACAGGCAGACTGATGAAATATGATGCTGAGGGGAGCAGCGGGCGAGTCAGGAGAGGTCTGCTGTGCCATGTGGGTATCTCCTTGGCCGGCCGGGGATAGAACTTGTACCTGCAGAGGCTGCGGATAGCTTCACAGTGCTGTGCTTAACCCCTTGCGCCACCAGAGAGGCCCATCCTCAGTCTTTTTTAAGAACAAAAATTTTCTTGAATTTTTTATTTGAGCTTGTGCAAGAAATTTACAGGGTGAAAAACACACAAGTGAAGACGAGGACAGAAACCCAGGTGTGGGAGGGGATACTTGGTCACAAACACCAGTACGCAAGACACTTCTGAGTTCTCCCTCTGGTCTGACTACGGCCCCTCACCCCAGAGGGGGGCTGCGAGCTGAGCTGGGGGAGACCCCAGTCTTAGCTGGGCTTCTGCTTAAATGGCAGAGGCAGCCCCTGGACAGGGCTCCTCACGGGGCTGCGTCCCCTCGGGCTCTCCCTGCAGGACTTTGCCCTGGAGCTAGTCCCACCTCGGGGCTCCTTTGTGGTTGTGGCTGTCTGTACCCCCCCCTTCGGGGTGAGTGGGGTGGGCGTGCCCACACCTCATCCCTCGGGGTACCCCCCCCCTCGGCCCGGCCGCCGCCCGCCAGGGGGCAGCAGAGACTGCGGGTCCCGCGCGGCCGAGCCCCTGAATCCGCCTGTTCATTCGCAGCATCACAGTCGGGGCGCCGCGGCTGCTGGGGACCCCGTAAATCTGGAATCTGGGCGAGCCCGGGGAACCCATATGCGCTTAATTCATATGTAAAGTTTCAAGCAGGAGGAGGATACGGTCGTTCAGTTCCCTTTGACTTGGTTGTCATCTCTAGCCTGAACACCTGCATCTGGGGAGACGGGCGCCTCCACCGTGGGCGGGAGCGAGCGGTTACGGGGGGCGGGGACCCTTCATTGTCAGTGTTGACTCCGGGGCCAGCGCCGGGGCGGTGGGTGTGCAGGGCTGGGGGCTTGCGGTGACGGGCAGCTTCTGGATTTGGGGGCGCTCTCTTTTTGTCCCTGTGGTGCGATGGGGGCGGCCGGGGCGGGTACTCTGGCCGCCGCGCCTGTGGGGGCTGGCGGGGAGCTGGGGAGGGGCTGTGAGAGAAAGGGGGGCCGAGCCCCGGAAGCCCTGCATCCTGACGCACCATGGGCTTAGGGGTCTCCTGCCAGACTGAGGTGCCCTTTCTGGCCCCCAGGAGGACCCTGGGGATCCTTGAGAAGGCCCTACTGCCCCCCGCTTCTTCTGTCCCCACAGGGGACTGTGTGTGCGTGTGTGTGTGAGATAGATGTCGGCGTGGTGGTGCAAGGGTATCTGTGATGTGTGTGCGAGGTGCGTGTGTGTAATGGTGTGTGTGATGGAGTGTGATGGTGTCTGTGATGTGTGTGATGGAGTGTGATGGTGTGTGATGTGTGTGATGGTGTGTGTGATGGTGAGTGTGATGGTGTGTGATGGTGTGTGATGGTGTGTGTGATGGTGTGTGTGATGGTGTGTGATGTGTGTGATGGTGTGTGATGGTGTGTATGATGGTGTGTGTGATGGAGTGTGATGGTGTGTGTGATGGTGTGTGTGATGGTGTGTGATGGTGTGTGATGGTGTGTGATGGTGTGTGTGATGGTGTGTGATGTGTGTGATGGTGTGTGTGATGGTGTGTGTGATGGAGTGTGATGGTGTGTGATGGTGTGTGTGATGGTGTGTGATGTGTGTGATGGTGTGTGATGGTGTGTATGATGGTGTGTGTGATGGAGTGTGATGGTGTGTGATGGTGTGTATGATGGTGTGTGATGGTGTGTGATGGTGTGTGATGGTGTGTGTGATGGTGTGTGATGGTGTGTGTGATGGTGTGTGATGGTGTGTGATGGTGTGTGATGGTGTGTGATGTGCATGATGGTGTGTGTGATGTGTGTGATGGTGTGTGATGGTGTGTGTGATGGTGTGTGATGTGTGTGATGGTGTGTGTGATGGTGTGTGTGATGGAGTGTGATGGTGTGTGATGGTGTGTGTGATGGTGTGTGGTGTGTGTGATGGTGTGTGATGGTGTGTGATGGTGTGTGATGGTGTGTGATGGTGTGTGTGATGGTGTGTGATGGTGTGTGATGGTGTGTGATGGTGTGTGATGTGTGTGATGGTATGTGATGTCTGTGTGATGTGTGTGGTGTCTGTGTGATGGTTTTCATGTGTGATGTGTGTTATATGGTGTAAGGGAGGTTGGGGAAGAGAGTAGAAAGGGGTGCCTGGCTGGTGGCAGGACCACCCCCCAAAGCCCTGGTGCAGTGCAGGCCTTCCTGTCCCCCCTCGGCCTAGCCCCATGGAATGCTGGCCGAGACCACTTGCGTGGCGAATCTGGGCTCCCTCGTCTGTGGCGGTCACGGCTCCTGCCCAAGGGGCACGCCGCATCTATCTTAATTAAACTGGGCTGCCACGCTGGCCAGATAAGCCTGGGCAGCCCTGCAGGCTGGGGAGCTTGGGGGCAGAGCCTGTCTATCTCGTTTGGCCTGTGACCCCAAGGCTGTGTCTTGGGGAGAGTGAGGAGAGCAGACCTGGCTTCTCCTGCAGAGAAAGCACCAGTCTGGGGGTCTCCACCCCGGGGCTCTTTGACTTCTGGAGCATTCATCTTCCCCTTGCCAACAGGCCAGGGCCTTGGCTGGGTCACTTCCACGCCCCCAGGGGTCCGAGCTAACCACTCCTGTGCACGCCTCTGGTTCCCGACGTACAGCTGGGGCTTAGGTAGGGAAACGACTGTGTACAAAAACGAGCCCCCCATTCTGGGCCTGCCCAGGGGTCCGGCAACCTGCTTTGGCCTTCAGAGCGGAGCGGAATGTGGTGGTGATGAATGATGCTTTGTGCAAAGATGGGCGGAACCTTTCACTTCAAAGCCAGCCTAGGTCATAGAGTCAGGCTCCTGGCCACAGAGACCAGGAGCCGTCCGAGTCCTGGCATCCCTGCGGGCTTCCCTGCCTGGCGTCCTCGTGCCCCCAGCCGGGGTCCCCAGTCCTCCCTTTCCTCGACTGAACCATGGCTCTCCACCCGCCGGCCCAGCATGGGCGCAGGCCCGTCCCCCACTGGCCTGGGGCCTGGCACCCAGAGGTCCATTATTACGGGAAGGCAAGAGCAAGAGCAGTGAAGTAGAAGATAATGTGACAAAGTGCTCGGAGCGAGGCCTGAACAAAGTCCCCACAACAGCGCAGGGACCAATTAATTCTGCAAGGAGGTGTCGGGAGGTGAGGGGGGTCAGCGGGGCCTTCGGGGGACCGGGCCTGCAGGCGGCTGTGCAGAGCTGGCGGGAGGCTGTGTTTCACAGCCACGAGCTGCGTCACTGGGAGTTTTTAAGCCGCTTATTTATTTAAAATGAGTCATGAAGTGGCGCTCTGGTTCCTTAAGTCCTGGGCTTTGATTTGTGGAAACCCGCCAGCTGCTTATCTCCCTCCCCACCCCCAGCAGCTGCAGCCGCCTCAGCCCGCCTGTACCCGGAGGGCCGGTCCCCTCATGGGCCTGGGCGAGCAGGCAGTGCGGAGTCAGTGATTTAGAGACCGCCTTGATGGACTAGCAGACAGGGGGGCCGAGGGACACGGGCTGCCTTGTGGGAAGTGATCTGACGCTAAACTGTCGCCGTAAATCGCTTTATCTGTCACTTCAGATTTAAATGTGTTTGCTAAGCCTTGCGGGCCGCGGGCAACCTCTCCGCAGTGGGCAGGCGCGTTGGGTGTGGGCAGGAGCCAGAGGAGCTGGCTGGGCCCCGGGCCCTCCGGGCAGGCCCCCCCCCCACCGCCCCTGCCTTGCCGCAACCACCCCCCCCCCCCCGCAGAGGCTGCTGGGACTCTGATCTGCGTTTTTGGGGATCCAACCCAGGCTCAGAGCAAGAGATAACCTGCCCCAGCTCAGCAGATGACCAAGTCAGAATTCAAACTCCTGCACCGACATCTGTCACTCAGCACATGTAGGGCTACACCTTGGGGTAGGCCCTGGGCTGCCAAAGATGCAATTTCTAATCCCAAATGTGGAGTGAGCTACGTGGATGGAAAGGGACTGCAGAGCTCGCGAAGGCTGGGAGTTCTGTACGCAGGGGTGAAAGCCATCTGGAAGGCTGCCTGGTGGAGGTGGCACTTGAGCCGGGCAGGGGTGTGCCGGGGGAGACAGGGAGAGTGACGGCAGACTGAAGTGAGGTGGGTAGGATCGGAGAAGTTCTGAGGGGCTTGGGATGAGCTGGGGCGTGAGGGCCCTGAGCTCAGAGGGCCTCCCTCCAGGTCTGAGCTGCAGTCACGCCTCCCTGGCCTCCCAGAGTTCTTACATCAGTCACATGGGGTCATTGGGGAAACTGGGAGTCAGGGATGGGAAGCAATGGGGAAACGGGCTCGGAGAAGCTCAGCCACTTATCTGAGGCCACACAGCAAACCAGAGCTGAGAGGGGCGGTTTGCCAGATTCCAGAGCCTTCAGGAAATGGTTTTTTTTGCTGGTGGGTGGGGCTACTTCTTTGTCGCCTTTTCCTTTCTGGTTCAGGGATTTGAGTCCTCAGAGTCGGTAGACATGGGCAGGTGTCCTTGCAGTTGGTGGTTGTGCAGACAAGATGGGACAGCCTCTGGGTGGAGGTCCCTGGGACTCACAAGGCCTGCTGGGGTGCTCCAGCCCCTCACCTACTTGGGCATCCTGTGTCCCAACCCCTTGTCCTGGTGCCCCCATGGAGCCCCTGCTTCTGGGCTGGGGAGCAGCTTATTATTGACTATTCCCACTGCCCCCCTTATGTCTGAGGCAGGCACTAATACAACCCCCATTTTACAGATGAGGAAACTGAGGTACATGTGAGGCCACAGCCCTGGGTTAAAGGTAGAGCTAGGAATCACATCTTCTTCTTCCAGACTTGGCATTTAAGAGGGATGCCCTCAGCTTTGCTTTTTCATAAGTTCCCTGCACGTCCAGCTTGGGGGCCGGGGCAGAGTGGATGGGGCAGGCTGGTTGGGAGGCCTGGGGCCCAGCTGTGCTCTCCTCCACCTTAGAAAGCCCAGGCACCCCAGACTGTGCCAAGACCTGACTCTGCCACTGCACGAGGAGGGCAGCTTATTCCCACAAGGTTAAGAGGTGGTTCCATAAATTCATAAATGATGGATCCCTCCTGAATTATTGAGGTTCCCTCGAGACTCTGCAGGGTCTGGTCCAGCCAGCCGGGCGGGACTCCAGGACCCTGGATGCTCTCTGCTATTAGCTAGGTCTTTCCCACAGGGGACATGAGGGCGCCCTGGGCCCCATGGCCCTTGGCCCTGGGTTTCAGTAAATGTTGAATGGCCGCGCCATCATGCCCTTGAGAGTTGGCGAGACAGGGTCGGCCGGATGAAGCAGTGGTCTTGCCAGGCTCACCACCTGCGGCAGCCCAGACCCCCCAACTCTCTTATTTGGTCTTAGAAATCAAGCTGGAGGGTATTTGTGCATTTTGCAGAGGAGGTCAGTGGTACCACAGGTGTGGGGTGTAGGTGAGGCTCCAAGTTCAGTGTGAGGCGCTGGGCTCTCAGGCCCCATGACCCAGTGCCTGCCCTCAAGGCAGTTGCTGCTCTGTAGAAGACGAGAATACGGAAGCCCAGAGACCCCGTCTGCTCGGGGTCACACAGCAGGGCCCCAGACCCAGCCCCCTGACTGCCAGCAGCCCCCCACCCCGCCCTTTCTCCCTGATCTTCTCTCCATCACAACTGACAGGGCACGGAAGTCCTCGTCAGGGCACTGCTGCCCACGCTTGTGCTGAGCGGCTCCTCCCCACCCCCGGCAGACTGTGTCCCCATATGCACGGCCTCTGTTCCCTGACACGGAGCCGAGGAGGCCAGCGTGCATGGGTTGTGTGTGTTTTGAAATTAATGGGGACCATTAAGCCGGCCAAGCACGGGAGGGTGAGCGCCGCAGCCTGCAACCCAAGCTCGGAATGACCGCCAGCGCCTTGGCAGAGGGCTGCCCAGCAGCTGCCGGCCCCAGGAGCCTGTGGCTGGCTTCCCATTTAGCAGGCAGGTACCCTGAGTCCCAGGAGGTGAAGGGGGTCTGCCCAGTGCCCACTCCAGGACCTGGGGTCTCTTTCCTTCCCCTCCACGCCAGCCTGTGCAGACAACGCAGTCTGCGGCCGTATTGACGCCGCCCCCTCAACCCTGTTGTGGGCACACAGTCCAGACCCCCGCCCGGGGGCCCTGGGGACATGACAGGACCTGAGGGAGTCCACGGATTCAGCCCCTGTGCTCACCTCCCGCTCCTAGGCAGCCCCGCCTGCTCCCAGGTCTCAGCATGGGACGCGGTGACCACGTCACGGGAGCGAGGCCCCGGCTCCACAGGGTATCCCCCTGATCGCGGCGGGTCACGCAACCCCTCTAGTCCTCAGTCCTCTTGCTGCGGGCCCAGCCCTGCGGGCTAGGAAGTGGCACCCTTGGGGGTGGTGGGTGGGGGAGGTGAGAGGGTGGGGGCTGGGGCAGGGGCCTCCCACGGGAGCCACCCGCCGGCGTGGCCGCTCTAGCTCTCGAAACCCCGTCTGCTGCCGCCCACTCTTCAAAGGCAACAAGTGGCCCTTGTAAGCCGGTAGCCCCCCTTCAGCGGCTGCCTCCTCCCCTGCTCGGACATTGTAATTGCCATAAAAATAGGAGCTGCGCTGCCGCGCGAGTGGGGAGAGAGGCCGGCTGTCAGCCGTCCCTGCCAGCAGGACTCGCCTCTGTTTTATTATTGCTGCCTGACTGTATTTCACGTACGGTTTAAACATCATCAAACGCTACATCCCACTTGAAAAGCAAGCGCTGCCTTGCTGAGGATGTTGAGGAGAAACAGGAACATTCAAATCTGCGCAGCAAATGACCCAGAATTGACATTTGCGACGGGAGCTTTCAGCTTTGCCCGTCAAAGGAGCTGAGTCTCGGCTGGCGGGGAACTCGCCCAGGGAAGGTCTCTGCAAGGTGGGGCAGGTCACTGCCAAGGCTGTGGGCTTTGGCAGGGGTGGACCGGCATCCAGGTAGGGCCCTGGGGATGGGCACCTGCCAGCCTCAACCTTGACTCAGCCTCCTCTCCCTGCCATCAAGGTGTCCGCCAGAGCAGGGTGCTGGGGTCTGGGGGTGTGTTGGGGGCGGAGAGACAGGCCAGGGCTGGGTTCAAGAGTTCCTGTGACCTGGACCGGGCTGCACCTTCCCTCTGAGCCTTATTTTCCTCCTTTGTGAACCTGGGAGACAGGTCCCCTCATCCCCTCGCAGGCAGTCGAGAGGATCTAGATGATACAGCTCAATCAGTGGTAACTGTTATCACCCAGGAAGCGGGCATGTGTACTGGAATTAATTTTTAAAAAAGATTAAATGAGCAGTTTTCACTGAAAAGGGGGTATCAAATAAAATCAGGGACCAGGGCATCCCTGTGCTCTTGGCCCTATCTGGAACCCTTTGGCCTATACAACCCTCACACATGCTTTCCAGCCTGCCGGCCACCTGCTTGGTTCCTGGTTGTGGCCCTCTGCTCAGCCCTACCACCTGCCACTTGATGTGGCTCATGCCTGCCCTTGTACTTCATGGTCTCAGTGGCTGGCTTGGCTCCCAGCACCTACCCTGCCCTGCCCAGATGATACCTCGAATGTAGGTCAAGGAAGTCTATTACAACTAAATATGAAATGTGACTGAGCTTCCTGGCAGCCATGGCAATATAGGAAACAAGATTGGGTTTCTGTAACTCCAAACTTGGGAATCTATTTAAACCTACCTCTTTTGCTTTCTTAATTACTTTCACTTTTTTTTGCCATTCTCTCCCTGGAAACCCTAATCAACTGTTTATTTCCCCCACAGATACCTATACTTTGCCCCAGAGGCTTTCCATCCCACCGAGTGCTCCTCCCTTCACATGACTCTGCTACCCCCTTGGGAGATCCCTCTGCCACTGGTTGGTCAGTCACTGTCCATTCCTCTGGGCCTCTTGCCTTGGCCAGGCCCCGGGTCTGTCACTGGGATTTCTCTCAGATGAGTCAGTGACTAATAGGGGTTGCCCCTGGGGGGCCAGCAAAATCTCTCCCTCCTTAATATCGGGGTTTAAAAATGTGTCACCATCGATTTGAAGAAAAGACTTGTTCCTGCTGAGAAAAGCGGCCTGGAGATTCGTCTCGCCTTAGGAATCACAGGCAGCTGCATAAATTCCAGAGCCACAGAGTGCTCTCCATGCAAATGCTGACTCTCAGTGACTGTCAGCCCCAACCTCTCAGTGCCCGCCCTCTCCAGGCTACCCTGGCCTGGCACCTCCTTCCACAGAGACTCAGGGAGGCCTGTGCAGGTGGGGGGTCTCCTGGCCAGGAGATCCGCTCTTCCTTTCTCCCCATCTCTTCGTGGTGAAGCCAGAGGCTGAGTCTGTGGCTAATTCTGTGTCATAAATCTGTCATCATTTCAAGGATGAGTGGCTTCTGAGGGGGGCTCCTGGGAGCCATCTGGGTGCCCCCATAGGTCTTGTGAATCCCCCTAACCCTTGTCTGTAGTTCTGGAGGCTGTTCAGCTGCCCCAAAGGTGGATTTTTAGAGTCCAACCTCATTTCATTCTTGCCTAGACAGGACTGTTGGGGTCAGCCTCTGGCCTCTGGGCCTAACCTCATTCTGGCCCATCCTCTGCAGCAGCAGACTGTGGCCCCATCCTCCATGCCCACCCCCCACCCGCCCCCCAGCCCCAGATAATCATCATAAGAATGGCCTGGGAAGCTCTGGTGGGGCTCTTAGGTGACTTGTCCCTGAACAAATCAGGAAACTTGAATCTCGGGTCTCTCACTGTGAATCCTGGGTACTTTCCACTGCGTCCTGTCACCCTTGAATGAATAAGTGAATGGGGGAGTGGATGCGTGAGGGAGTGAGCGAGGGAGGAAGGAGCACATGAAGGCGTGAGTAAATGAGTCAGTGAATGGCTGCAGGGGGAGCAGGCACATGGGAACCACTCATAGTTCTAGGGTCTTCTGGTTAGTTGCCCAGGCTGGGGGGTGTTTGGAGAGCTTGGCGGGAGAGCTGAGCTTTCCAGGCCTCTGAGAGATCTTACCCCTCTGCCGTCCTGGTGGCTCAGAGGCTCACCGGGCACGGCACAGAGCAGGATGAAGGGTTTATCTGCCCGGATGCCCGCCTGGCCGCCCTCAGCACAGGCAGTGTTTGGTGGGCATTCTGCAGCCTGACTCTTAGTAGGGATGAGCAAAGGGGTGGGTAGGGTGCCAGTGGCCAGGGGAGTCAGGGAAGAGATGAGCAGGCAGTTTGCAGCCTCCCTGGCTGCCGAGCAGCTGTTACACCCGGTGTGGGGAAGCCCATGTGCTGGCGCCGCGCCGAGCCACCCCCTGCTGAAGAAAGGACCCCCAGGAGGGCTATGGCAGCCATTTCTCCCGGAAATGAGGGGCTTAATTTTTCCTGGCTCCCTAAATGTTATTGCCTTTATATGCTTTGGAAATCAGTTTTATGGCTTATGATGCTTGTCCCCTGAAATATGGAAAGCTCTGGAAATTAAATGTCGGGAGGCTTCTGGTCTTGAAAGGCCAGTGGCCAAGGGTGAGGGGCAGGGCTCAGCGTGTCCTTCCAGACCTGAGTCACTCTTTAGGAACCTGGCTGGCTGAAGGGAGACAGGGGCAGTGTGTACCTCAGGGTAAGAGGGTCATCCTGAGGCTTAGGGACCGCCCCACCATGTCAGGTGGTCCTGATTGACCCATCCTGGGATGGCAACTCATGCCTTCCCCCTAGATGCCTGACTTTGCCAGCAGGCTCCCCCTGGGGGCCATCGGGGCACCCCGCCAGTACCCCGCCAGCCTTGTCAGTGTTGACCTCTCAGTATTAGCAGCAAACAAGCCCCCTGGGTTTCACCAGCTGAGCTCAGGCCTGGCAGGGGCTCCTACCCACAGGAGGGTTCCATCTTCCCACAGAGTCGGCCTGTCATGAGCTGGGGGCGGGGGAGGGGTGTGGTATAGAGATTAAGTGTGGGTATCCAGAGGCCCACGAAATTCCACTTCCCTTTCCTGGGACCTCAGACTCTCAAGCCAGGTCCTGAGGGTCTGCCCCAGGAGCAGGCTGTGTCTCTGCTCCTTCTTAATATGCGAAGAGCTCCTACAAATCAATATGAAAAATGGGCAAAAGATGTGGACAGCCAATTCCCAGTAGGGGAAAAACAAATGGCCAGTAAACAAGTGAAAAGATGCAGAACTTCGCTAGTCATCACGAAAAGGCTAATTGAAATCAGAGGCATCATTCTTCACCGCGAGCAGCAGAGGCCGGCGTGCTCGGCAGCGGGAGCGGCCGTTTCTGGGGCTCACCCCAGCGTCTGGCAGCAAACCAGCACATAGTAGGAGCTGGGAAGCAGGTGTCTGTGCTGCTTTCTGCCAGAAGGCAGCTGGGGCTCCTCTCTGCTCTCTGTACGGCTGGGCAGGGACTCCCCCCTCTCCCCCCCCCACCGGCCATGGCCGTGGTCTTTCTGGGCCTGGCCCTTGTGGGCTGGATGCTTCTCAGTGGTGCGTCTGGGATTCTGCTCTCTGCCTGCACCGTTACCAGGACTTGGCGGGGGCACGGGGAGGGGTGTTAGTCAGACCACAGTAGAAATGGGGACGCCCAGAGTTGGGCAGCCTGCCTGTTCTTGTGGCTTCTTCCAACACCCTTGGGATCCTCTTGCCCTTGCCATGACTTTGGCTCTCTGGGCCTCCCTGCTGCCCATCTCATCTGCCCCACAACAGCGCCTGCCTATCCCACTCCTGTCTCCATTCCAGCCTTGCTAAATGATTTGGGGGTGTCATACTGCTTGTCCTCGCCCCCTTCCTGGTCTTTGTGCTGCCGGGAGCACCCACTTAGGCGGCGTGTCGCCCAGGACACTCCTCTGGCCTGGGGTAGGTGTCCCTCCTCTGGTGATTGCTCACTGTCAGGTGCTGGGTCTGCAAAGGGGAGCAAGGGAGACTCGGCCCAGGCAGCCAAGACACTCTCGGGGGCTCTAGTCACTTGTAGTGACCCGGACCTGGGGGGACAGACCTTTATGGAGGGTCAGGAAGGGGCAGCAGGGCAGAGCAGCCCTGACTGACAGGTTGGCTCAGTTTGCTGCTCCCAGAGCAGGGAGCTGAGGGGGGCCCAGATACCCTTTTCTGCCTGCCCCCAAGGGCAGCCCTTATCTGCAGAGCCAGGCCTACCACGCCACAGCAGAGCTGCCTTTGATGCAGAGGCACTAGACTTCATGCTGCTTCCATCCAGGGAATCTGGATCTCTGAGTCCTTGAGTCACCCTCCCCCCGCCACCCCCTGCAACTCCAAGGGCAAAGCCAGCCAGCCAGAGAGCCCGGGCCTGGGGGTCACCAGCCTGGAGCTCTCCTTGGATCCCAGCTGCCCCCCTGTTTGACTGCCCTCCTCACGGGCCCAGCCTCCTGCCAGGCTTCTCTTTCCAGCCCTCCAGACTGAGGTGGGCACAACCCTGTTCCTTCGTTCAGAATATGAGATGATGGGGACCAAGTCCTGCCCTAGGAGGAGCTCAGTGTATAGTCGGGGGCAGGCCCGAGCACAGAGTGTAAGTGCCTTGATGGGGAATCCTATGCAGGTCCAGGAAGGCTTCCTGGAGGAGGCCTGCGGGAGAGGCCTGCTTCCCCACTCGTTTTCCGGTGGGGCTCACTGTGCCTACAGACCCCACAGTCAGTCCTCCTCACAAGGCCTCATAGGACTTGGGGCTATGGGGGATCCTGGGCAGACCTGGATCCAGTGCCAGGCAAGCCCCTCACCATGACAAGCCCTTCACGCTGGGCCTCGGTTCGCTGGCTTGAAAATGGGGATAAGTGAGGATGGACGGCAGTGGCAGATATGTGGGGCCTGGTGCCGTTGGGCTGCGCTGCCTTGCCTCTCACAGATGGGCGCCCCTTTAGGAAATCACCCCCAGTGGTGAAGTTACGGGTCTGTGTGGTCCCCTCGGGAAAGAAGCGCATTTGTGAGAAGACCCAGCCACGGAGCCCGGCTCTCCCCGGCTTCCCCACGGACCTCGGGCTCCTGCTGTACATCCCCGGCGTCTTCCAGATTCCGTCTGCCCGCCTGCCCCTGAGGAGCAACGCCCGGCAGGGCTGCTCGGGGACCCACATGCCCCAGTGATGCCCCCTCACCCCAAGCTGGTAATCTCCGGGCTCAGGAGGACGCTGGCCCCTTTCTCCTGCCCCGCCACGACTAATCCATTCGCCAGGGCCCTGATCCAAGAGAAAGCTAATTAAGGAATTTCTGCACTTGGCTTAGCCTGGACTCTGAAGATTCCCCTTGGTCTTCCTCGAGTATCTGAAAACAGGTGGAGGGAGAGGGCAGCAGAAGGAGCCTGGGATGAGCCCCCAGAGTCTCTGTAACAGACTTAATCCCCCCAAAGCCGGCAGGATTCAACAGCCCCTGGCCGAGTGCTGCTGAGAAGGGGAGGGAGGCTTGTAGGACAGAGGGGCCCTTGGTCACCCAGCGGACCCCAGACCGCACGGCTCCTTGGCCCCTGCCTGCGAATGGGACACGGTGCATCCCCCAAGAGTTTCAGGGCCCCTCACGGCACAGTTCTCCAGAGCAGTGAAAGGCACAGCTCTGTGACTGGGGAGTGCCTGCTTTGAGGGCTGCTGCCGGGTAGCAGATGCTCATGGAAGTGGGGGTGGCCCCCCTTCCTTCAAGGGCTTGTTTGCCTCCCAGATATTTTAATCAACCAGTGCAAGTTTGTATTCAACACTGGCCAGCGAATGTGGGCTCCACAGGGCAGGGGTCTTCGGGGCTCCACTCACTGTGCCCCCAACCTCGCTGAGCCTGGCACACAGCAGGCTCTCAGTCAAGACTTGCTGACCATGCGGGTGGCAGCAGGTCCTGAGATGGGTGGTTTCTGTCTCGCACTGCTACTACCTTCAGAAAACACCTGAAGGTCTTTGGGGTTCACTGCACCCCAAATGTGGGTGGGGGTCTGAGAGCCTGTCCTCCCTGTCACTCTGGGTATTGACTGATGTCTCATCCTGGGGAGAGTCAGACCCGCTGCTGCCTCTCTGCACCCCCCCATTCCCTCTGCAGTGCTGGGGGTGGGGCGGGAGCATTTAGACCTGCAGATCCCTGTGCAGGGCGGAGGGGAGAGGGGCGCACTTGCCTGCATCATGGAAATAAAAATGATAAAAACCTGCCACTGAATGCTGGGTGGCAGTAAATTACTTAACACCTGAAACAGGTTGAAATGTGGCCGCTGTGGCTTTTAATAAGCCGGTCTCCGATGCAGCCGCTTCCGAGTAAGCAAGCCGGCCAGGTCTCTTCTCGAGGCATAATTTCATCGCATCCCGGGCTTGGCAGTGGTGCAAATAAGATTTCACTTCCCCTGTAAATCTCGGGGCGTTGCGGGGGGGTTGTTGGGATTTCATTTGTGCTGTCCGTTAGTGGCTTAGAGAGCCCATTTACTTTGCCCTGGGGGGAGGGTCCTTCCTGCAGGCCAGACGGGCGGGGAGGCAGGTGCTGACCTGAGGACCTAGGTGCAGAGGAGGGAAGGGCGCAGGCCAGGGAGCACCTTTGTTTTGGGTGCCTGCACGTGGATGAGCAAGCTTGCCCCAGACCTCCTGGGCAGCACTAGGGTCTAGCCGGGTGACCTCGCTTCTGTCCAGGACCTCTTAAGCAGGGTGTGAAGACTGGGCTGGAACTTGGGTGTGGGGGTTAGTTCAGGGCTGGTGGATACTTCCAGGCTTGATCGCCTCTTCTCCGGGATGCTTGGTGGGGTCCAAGACCACTGCTTGGTGGAGGCAGGAGGGAAACTTCTGGAACCTGGTGGTAGCCAGGTAAGAGCAGGAGGGTAATGGCTTCACTCTTCCCCTTGAACTGGAACTTTTAGTCCTGAGTCTGACAGTGACATTAATCTGGTTGTTTCCAAATACATGTGACCATGAACCTTTGCTGGGCAAACGCCCACTGATTAACTGTAGGCGCTGAGGAATCCAGTCTGGGAACCAGCCCTCCCGCCCCTGGGGGCTGGGCTTTGTGGCTGGGTCACCAGCACCACTGTGTGGAGGGTGAGGTGAGCTGGGGGTGGGTCCATTGTAGGGAGACACTGGCTCCAGTACCCAGTAGGGCTCATCAATACTTGCTGACCAGCTGCCTGGTGGACAGAGTCAGCTGAGCCCTGGCACTTCCTGGGCACCCACCGTGCACGGGCCCTGGGCTGCCCCCCGCCCCCCACAGCAGGATGGGTGGTGAGGACTGAGAAAGGAGGGTGGGGGCGCAGGGGGGCCCCTGAGGAGTCAGGGCCCCATCACCCCAGTCAGGTGACCCATCATCAAAGCACGTGGAGGAATACATGTGCTCCCTTGGAATAGAAGGAAAAGCTCATTAACCCATATCCAGACGTGAAATCAGATCTAAGGCAGAAGTAATGAGTTCTTATTTTATGTTAAATTTAGCAGAAACTGCTATTGTTCTCATGGAAAATTATTTTTTCCCCCTCTGTGGGATGTGGGAGATCAGACAAGGCCTGGGAGCTGTGAATGTGGTGGGTGCGTCCAGGGAGGGCGGGTGTCTGGGGGGAGGAACCCAGGTGTGTGCTTACGGGTGGGGGTGGGGTGGAGGGGTGGGGGCAGGAAAGGCACACTCCCCACACCCCCACAGCTCCAGGCTGATTGGGTGTCCGCACAGGAGCTGGAGCCTCTTACGGGATAATCCACGGGCTCCCTAATGCAGCTCCACGCAGGGCCCTCGGAGTTGGCCTTCAGCTCACGACCTCCCTGCCCTGGGCCTGGGCTGGGGTCAGGATGGGTCCATCTGGCAGAAGGGTCAGTGTTTTGCTTTGGGGTGGTGCCCCCCGGAACTTGCTCCATCCTCCACCAGAGGCTACCGACAGCCGAGCCCACCCTGGGGTGAGAGCCGGGAGGGGCGGGGCGGCCGAGCCCACCGTGCGTCTCGGCCCTGGCGCCGGCCCGCTGGGCACCAAGCTGAGAGTCAGCAGCCAAGAGGACTGTAAAAGTTAAATCTTTCTATTTATTTCAAGAAAGGACAAGGAAAGTGGACCTGGACATCTTATATGAAAACAGACAAACAGAAAATAGGACCAAATAGTTGATCACATTCATCTCAACGTTGAAGTTTCAAGGCACCTACTAGAAGGAGGTCACAGGGCGGCTCGCAGTGCACTTTGGTCTGGGTTGTCGTCGTGGGGGTTGTGGGTCTCAGTTTTCCCGGAAGCCCCGTCTGGAGGGGAGGCTGGGAATGAGGCAGGCAGGCCTGGGACCTGGCCGGCAGCGGCAGCAGCAGCAGCAGCGGCAGGAGCAGCCCCATCACCCAGAATTGCTCCACCCTCAGAACAAAGGAAGGAGACAAGGACATGGACGCTGGGCTGAGTCTGCAGGTTGGAAGGGCAGAGGCTCCGTCGCGCCTAGACAGGGGCCCCTGGGGTGGCAGAAGGAGTCACAGCTTTGGGAGAGACCAGGCCTGCCCTCCGCAGGCCGTCAGCCACGGGCACCCGCCTTCCACAGCAGAGGGACCCACCCGTCCCCGGGTCTGGCCAAGAACTCCACCCTGGCCATCTCCTCAGCTGGCTGCCGGAAGTCCAGCGCCAGGGATGCCAGGATCTCTTCCGGTGCCAGCTGAGATCCAGATACCTTATGTCTCGTTGTCATGGGGAAGGGAGTTGCTGTCACTGGTTAGGAGACCTCGCTCTGCAGTGCTTCTGGCTGGGGGTTCTGTTTATTTTCTTTGCCTAGGGCTTCCCAGCAGCCCCAGTTGCCACCTTAACCTTAGCTCTGCTGGCCTGTGCTAACAACTTCCCGCCTCCCTCAGCCCTCAACCCCACTCCCTCTCCACTCTCTCCCTCACTTGCTAGCTCAGATGACAAACCTCTGTGTCTCTTTATGAGCTGGAAGGCACCAGCGTCCCCCATCAAAAGAAACAACACCCCCATCCCAGTCCTGCCTCTCCCCTTGCTTCTCAGCCAGGGTGCTGGCCTGCGGGCAGGAGGTGTGTTGGGCCAGTAACAAGCTAAGGCTAGTTTCAGGGGTCCGGGTGCCTCCCGCCAGCCAGAGGGAGTGTCTCTGCACACTCTGCAGCCATGTCCGCCGCCGGGAGGCGCCCTGGACAGCCCAGCTCCGGGAGGAGAGCGTGGCTGCCAGCTGCGCTCTGCGGTGGGTCGCTCCTCTTGCTTTTATCTCCTTGGTCTTGAGCAGAAAACCGGGTAGTTCCTCCAGGTGGTGGCTTGGGGTACGGGAACTCGACAGGAGCGTTAGGCAAGGTGGGACACCCCGTTCTTCACCTCCCTGGTCACCAACTTGAGGCTCCATTGGGAGAGGGGAAACTGAGTCACCCAGGCCAGCGGCTCACAGCTGATTGTTGGTGGGTCCAAGGGATGGCAGAGGGAGATGTGCCCTGGCCAGGCTGCCAGCAGGGCGGGCGCGGATGATGACAGGAAGGCCGGGCCCACACACCCTCTGGGCCTTGTGCACGGCCTGAGGAGGTGGACGGCAGGTGGGGAGGAGGAGGAAGTGAGAGGACGGAGGAGGAGGCTGGAGCACGCCCGTGTGCCAGGCACCTGCTGGGCCTCATGGCCCAGCGTCCACCCTGACGGCTGTAAGAGATTAGGGGTGGTGACAGCCAAGACTGTCTTGCAGGGACTCTGTGGGCTTGGCCTTTGGGCTTGCTGGTGTGGGGGGCAGGGGTGTGTGTGGGAAGGACAGATTCGCGGCATCCTGGTGGCTGATGGGCGAGTGCTGGGTGGGGGTGAGTGGGTGGGGGGCTGACTGACCACATTCCCCAGCACCAGCAAGCATTTCAGCAAACCGGTGGGGGCGTGACAGTGGGCTCAGCGAGTGGGGGCCTGCCAAGACCTCTGGTGGGGAGTAAGGCAGGACCCCCCCAGGCTCTCCAGGGGAGACTTGGAGAAAAGGTGAACTTTGCTTCTCGGTCACAGGGGCCCTGGGCACACCCGCAAATCTCATTGACAGTGAGAAAGTGGGCCTGACCCTGGCAGTAGTGGAATTTCTGAAAGCAGAGGGGGAAAAACCTCTGCTGTGTTAAATATGCAGAGAGGGAGGAGGAGCATCAAGAGCCAAGGGAATCTTTTGTGATTGTTTTTAAAGAAGCAAATGTGGATATTTCAGGCAACTACTTGGAACATTTCAAAAGAAATGAAAAATGCTTGAAAATGCAGAGTGAGGAGCGCCCCCCACCCCAGCAGCCCCAGCCTGGCTGGGGAGAAGGACTGAGCAGCAGCCAGGAACTGCTGAGTTGGGGAAAAAGCCCCGCGGAGCCGGGGTAGGGCCTGGCACACACAGGGACCGCAGGCCGCCGCGTCCTGGAGGTGCCCCTGCATTTCCTCTCCCGCTGCCTCTTGGACAAAGATAGGAGGGTTTGGCCTCTTCGCTGGTGGCTCTTTGATAGTCCTGGACGGCCTGACTATGTCACAGCCCTGACCAGGGATTTCAGGGGACCCCTTCCTTGCAGGACCCTCGGGGTGATAAAGTAAAGGAGGGAGCCAGGATCTTCTGGTCACAGAGTCAGGCCTTGGCTTAGGCAGGAAACTCTGCCACAGCCCCATCAAGGACTTGGATGCTGCCAGGGACGGGGAGCTCACTGTCTGGCTCCTTTGCTAGACCAGAGTTTCTCTTCCCTGACCTTCAGTTTTCCTTTTACAGTTGGCTGCAGGGAGTGGATCAGAGGTAAATCCCTGTCCCCCCCCCCCCCACCACTCCAGCCCCAGCCCCTGGAAGAGAAAGGACCCAGAAAAGCTCAGGGCTCCAGGCTCCCCTCTAAACAACTGGATGAGCCACTTCCCCTTGCTTTTCACCCCTGAAGGCAGAGGTCAAGGGGCAGAGTCTGCAGAGGGCTCAGATGGTTTCTGAATGACTTTGTGGGCCGAAGTGCCCCCCGCAACGGAGCACAGGCCACTACATGAGGAGAATCAGTCTCCCCAAAGCCACGCTCAGGCCCAGCACCTTCAAACCCAGCATAAGCCTCAGCCTTCCAAGACCCCCAGTGTCCCCACCGGAGCTGCTCAGAGGCAGCCCCTCGGGTCCGGAAAAGCCATCTGCACGCAGCCACTGGGGGCAGGTTTATAAAATGCGAAAAATCCCCTTTCCCATCACCTCCAAGGAGTTTAATCTCTCCTAATCAATTTAGCAGACTCGCTTGGTTGTAAACGGTAATGATTTGCATTTTTGAGCCTTTTTATCCCTCCTTAAGAAAAAAGATTGCCTGCTCTGGAGGCCTGGCAGGGTGTGAGCTGCTTGTTAGCGCTCACCCAGGCGCCATCCAGTTCCTGTGCACTGATTTGAGTTTGGAGAGCAGCCGTGGGGTACCCGGGACGCCCGCAGAGGACCCTGGCTGCGCCCGGGCATGAGGACGAGGTCTGGCCTTGGGGGCCCAGTGCACTGGGCCCAAGGCCCCTCCTTCCAGCAGGCACCCAGCTCTCTCCCAGTTGCCTTCCCAGCTCTATTGCTCCCTGCTTGCCGCATTCAATTTTCCTTGTTGTATTTTTCATAAGCACAAAGCTCAGAAGCCCCATCCTCCTCCCTGGCGCATTCAGCAGGGAGCAGATTTCTGGAGTGGGTTGGCTTTGGGACTGAGCTGCCATTGGTGGGGGAAGGGTGGTGTCCTCCCCTCCATGCTCAGCTCCAGCGGGTGCAGGAGGGAGGCGCAGATGCCGTCCTGAACATGGCACCCGACCCCTCCCTCAGGCCCCAGCCAACCCTCTGAGACCCCACAGGGATCCTCACCTGGCCTGTCCCTCCTCCTCTGGGCCTCCTTCACCTGCCTGGACCAACTGGCACCTCCTAGAATTAGGAGAGGGCCTTCCATTTGACTTTTGGAACACCCAGATTTCCTGGGTGAAGCTGGCCCCCGCCTTGGCCCACCCCCACTTTACAAAAGGGAAACATCTTTCCCTTTACCACTCCGGAAACCCTCTCTGATGCTCCCTTCATGCTCTGGCCTCAGTTTCCCCTTGTTGGGGCTGGGTTCCCCAGCCATGGCATCTTCCCAGCTGCTGTCTCCTCCCTGGCCAGCGTCACCCTGAATGAGGAGTCAGTGCCCCAGCTCCTGCCCTCAAAGCCGGCCTGCGGGCCCTGGTGGGGGGCCCTGGCCAGCCACGTGGCTGCCATGTTAACACAGAGGCCGGGAAGAGGGAAGATGGAGGCTTCCAAGTGAGGCTGGGAAGAGGGAAGGAGAAAGGGAAGAAAAGAAGCTTTCGATGCACATCATGTCTGCGGAATTGAGTATGACTAATTAATAGATTTTATTCTTAGTAATCTCTTAAGCATTCCATACGTTGGGCCCCACGCCTGAGCTGAGCTTACAAGAGGCCTCATTCGCAAAATGCAAATGACTCTCCTGGCCCTGCTGCCCCTCCTCCTTCCCTGCCTCCTCTTGCCTTTTTTTTTTTAGGGGAAATTTAAAGGAAAATTGCCATGTAATAGAAAAGAGATTCCAATCACTACATCTAATTACCACGAAGGGTAAACCACTTAACCAAGGAAGTGTCGGGGGCTTTTTTTTAAAACTTTAAACCTGCCTTAAATGCCACAAGATACACTCATTAATGCTGAGGCCAAGGAGGTGGTTCCGGTTAGTTTGAGGTTGCGAGGGTCAGGTCGGCCGCCACAGAGAGATGCTCTGGACAGAAGTGGTGGCCAGCCCTGGGCTGGTCTACAGGGTCCTGCGTCCTCAGGGGTAGGGGAGGCCGGGCGCCCTGAAACGCCCTCTCTGTTGAGCCATGGCCAGCTCAAGGAGCTAGACCAAGAGGGGGACAGGCTGTCCGAGTGGATCTGCCTTCAGGCCCTCCCTCCATGAGGCTGCAGGCATTTGGGGCCCACTCTCAGGACGGACACTAGGAGAATGTCAAGATGTCAGGATGCTGAGGGCAGAAAAGATGAGTGTGGGCCGGCGGGGCCATCTCTACTAACTCGGCCCTTACTGGTGCGGGGGCTTGTGAGCCCAGACCTGAGCCCATTAGATGAGAACCTGGCCCAGGAGGCCAGCGTGAACCTGTTTTGTGCTATGGTGAAAAATGTGTCACCACCAAGGCCTGGGTTTGGTGGGCATAGTTGGCACAGCCTGACTCCTTCTCCAGGGCGTTCCCGCAGCCCTCGCTGTTCATATGCCTTCCCTCCTCAAAGGGGGTGGTCCTGCCTGGCTCGGGAAGGAGAAAGCAGGACCTGGAGTGTGGTGGGGGTGGAGCATGTTGGCAGCGGGGCAGGGCGGGGGCGGGTACCTGAGGGAGGGCTCCTCCTTTCAGAAACAGCAGAGACCTTGCACTTCTGCCCCTGGCTAATGCCCCCACACCCTCATGCACCCTCTCCTCCCAGACACTGCGGGGGAGCCTCTGCTCCTCCCCAGCTGCCAGGGATGGGCCTGTGTGGGGAGGGTGTTGCAGGCCAACGGGAGGGCGACCTTTACACCGACGAGAAAGTAAGGCTTGGGAAAATGTCTCCCCTGATCTCATTGTATGAGAAAATGATTCAGGTGGGAAAAGGGAAAAAGGCTTAGGTTAGAATGAAACATCCGTGCCCTCGGCCTCTCCCTGGGAGGGGGCTGGGCGCCCCATCCAGTGAGCCTGGCCCTGGGGCCTGGGCGCCCCACCCTCCACCTCTCTCACGCAGCCGCTGTCTCTTTCAGCCGCCTCGGCACGGATGGGGTCAGTAGCATCTTTTCATGTCAGGCGAGCAGCCGGCCGGGGCTGTCACTGGTGATCCTGTGACCGCGTTCAGCTTCCTCTCCCTGCCTTGGGCTTTTGTCAAAGCAGTTGAGGCCTTTTGAAAACACCACGGCCGGGAGCCGGACCCCTTCTCATCCTCCCTGCCCTTGGACCGCGTTTCTCCTTTGACATGGCTTCTCCCCAGTGCAGGACAAGTGGCATGTTGACAGATGGTGACCCGGCCCCCGGGGGTGGGGCGCAGGAGAGATGAGAACCCCAGGCCCTGCTCTCTCTTCTTTCCAGAGCTGCTGTCATTATTCCATCATCGTTTTAATCTCACGGCTCGCGGAGCTGCACTGTCAGTTGATAGATGGCCATTGGCCACGCTGACTCCAGAGGGAGGAAATCAAGACCCCGCTCCTCAAGGCCCAGCCAGCGTCCTCCGAGAGGAGGCTGGTGTTTTTAGAGCGATCTGGTCTTCCTCATGCCCAGCAGACTTCCAAGGGCGGCTGCGAGGCTGAGTTTCCTGCATGGGGTGGGGTGGGGGAGGTGCTGTCTCCCAGGGCTTTTCTGAGAATTTTCATGGCTTTTCTGGGCTTTGTTTGAGCAGCCATGGAAACCATTAGGTCTAATCGGTTGATGGGGGGTGGGGGGGAAGAAGCAACAACCTGTCCCTGTGCCAATTACCTGTCCTGTGAGGAAGCACATAGCACAGAGGAAATGCTCAGAAAGTGGCTGTTGGGGTGTTCGCATCTGTGTGGGGTGGGGGAGAGAGATGAGGACACTGGCCATGGAAGAAAGCTTCTTTCTGCTATCAGAAAGTCGCCCCCAGCTCTGGCCAACCTGAGATAGGATCGAACTGAAAGCTAGGGTCTCCTGAGCGACCCAGCCAGGACAGACACGCCTCCTCCTTTAGAAGCAGCATTACCCCCGCCCGCCTCCCTTCCCCGACACGCTTTGTCTACTCACTCAATGATTTCTAGGAGAAAGCAACGTTTTCTTGACTACTGTCCCAGGAAATTGTAGGAACTGACCCAAGCAGTCCTGTCAGGCCCGCGCGGGTGGTGCTGTCTCCCACCTGCGTTAGAGACACAACGCAGAGACAGGTCGGAAGACGCACCTCCAAGTGGCTGGGGAAGCCACAGCTTCCGTGGGCCCACGCGTGTGGTGCATGGAACTGAAGAGGGCTCCAGTGTAAGAAAAAGGTTGGTTTTTTAATCGACTACAGAATTGTTCAAAGAATGCAGTGAAAGGTGCTATTTCTGCCGATCTGGAAGGGAGACGGTATGGAAAGAACCGGGGAAGAGATTTCAGGACAATATCTCCACAGCAAAGCTCTTTTCTTCCTGCTTTCCTTTGTGAGGCGCCTGAAACCTTCCGTCCCACGGGCGCAGCGAGCAGAGCAGCCCGGGCGCCGCGTGGGGGCCGTGCTCGGCGGCTGCTTCTCTCTGACGGTTCTTTTGTGCCCTGAACAGAGCGCGAAGCGCAGACGTGCACAGGTAGTATCTTGCCAGTTCAGGGAAAAAAAACCCAGCCCAACCTTTCCTGCCACATTATTTTTAGTCCTTCCCTCCCCAACTGGCGTGATTCGGTATAAATTATGCCTTCAGCAACATCAGATCTCCCTCCTGCCTTCCTATGACTAAAAAAAAAAGGTTTTTCATTGTGTTCTACCAAATCATCCACCCTCCCCAAACTCGCTTTCTGCCGGGAGAGTCATGGTGGCATTTCTTTCCTTTGCTGTTGGGTGGCGGCAGGCGGGGCAGGGCCCCCTGGTCGCCTCGCGGAGGGGCGGGAGCCGGCGGGCGCGGCCGCGGCGTCAGGTGTAGGAATAGTCGATGTCGGGGATGCCGGCGTCCCGGTAGCCCCGCGTGGTGCCGTAGCCAATGGTGTGCGTGCCCTTGCAGAGGCTGCTGCCGTTGGAGGGGAAGATGGTGTGGACCACGTACTCCTCTTTGGCGCGGTAGGGGTTGATGGGCAGCATCTGCAGCCCGGGGCCGCGGATTTCCAGGATGGAGTTATCCTTCTTGGTCCCCGACTCCATGTAGTCGTCTTTTTTCCGGCTGCCTCGGTTGTAAGCCCTCTCCCGGGTCAGTAGCTCGCCGGCCCGGTGCACGTGCCAGCAGATGGCTCCCAGGACCAGGAAGAGGAACACAAGGGCGACCGCGCCGCCGATGATGCCCGCCAGGGGCAGGCCCGCCATGGGGTCAGCGTTCTGCTCCTGGTTGAGCGTGGTGGTGGGGCCGTAGCTGTCGGCCGTCTCCGCCTTGGCACACACGGGTGTCTCGTCGGCCACGTAGGTGTTGCCGGTCTCCATGGTGACCATGCAGATGATGTAGGTGGACTTGGGCTCCAGGGCGGTCAGCAGGTACTCTGTCTTGTCCCCCTGCACCAGGGTCTCTGTGATGGAGCCCACGGCCGGGCTGTGACCCAGGCGCAGCCAGCTGAGCCGGAAGGAGGAGGCGGGGAGCATGGCCTTCCACGTGATGCGGATGGAGTCAGCCGTCAGGGCCTTCACGTGGATGACCAGGGTCTTGGCGCCCTCACCCGTGGCCATGGGGTAGTCAAGGCTGGAGTCGGGGAGGCGCAGCCCCGGCCTCTTGGCCTTGAGGGTGAAGAGGGAGCCCTGGGGTGTGGTGGCCGATGCATGGTTGCCAGCCGTGGTCTTGGGGGCGGCGTTGGCCACGCTGCCTGGCGACCCTGCTTCGAAGCACTCGTCCATCTCGCTGGTGATGTCCTTGATAGCCATGCCCCGGACCTTCTCGGGGCCCTGGCACATGAGGCCCCGCACATTGACCACGGCCGCCCGTGCCTTCACCCAGTCCCGCAGCCACATGAGGTTACAGCCACAGAACCAGGGATTGTTCCTGAGCAGCAGCTGGGCCAGGTTCTCCAGGTCATCGAACAGGCCACGGGGCAGTGTGGTGAGGTTGTTGTTGGATAGGTCCAGCCGCTCCAGCTCGCGCATCTTGGCCAGTGTGTTGTAGGGCACGTGGCTGATGGCGTTGTCCTGCAGATAGAGCTTCTGCAGGTGGGTGCTGGGCAGGTTGAGGGGCGGGGCGGCCAGCGAGTTGCGCACCAGCGAGAGCTCGGTGAGGTTCTGCAGGCGGCTGAAGGTGTCATCCGCGATGCGCTGGTTGGCCAGCAGGTTGCCATCCAGCACCAGGCGCCGCAGGCTGTTGAGGCCCTTGAAGGCGTGCAGCGGGATGGTGGAGATGCGGTTGTCGTCCAGCCGCAGCTCCTCCAACGTGCGGGGCAGCCCCGAGGGGATGCTGCTCAGGTGGTTGCGGCTCAGGAAGAGCAGCTTGAGCTGCTTGCTGTCAGCAAAGGCGTCCTCCTCGATGCTGACGGTGGACACGGAGTTGTCGTCCAGGTGCAGCTTCTCCAGCAGCGGGATGCGGGCCAGCGAGTCCCTGGCGATGGTGCGTACATTGTTGTCCTGCAGGTGCAGCTCCCGCAGGGAGCGGGGCAGGTTCACAGGGAACTCATCCAGGTCGTTCTCATACAGGTAGATGACCTGCACGCTCACCTTGGTCTTGAGGGCTTGGGGGATGCCGGCGTTGTTGATCTGGTTGTTCTGCAGGTAGAGGGTGGTGGCGTCATCGGGGATGTCGTCGGGGATGGAGGTGAGCCCCCGGTCGTTGCAGTAGATGAAGCCGTTGTCGCAGCGGCACACGGAGGGGCAGGTGGTGCTGTCGATGACCTCCGTCAGGAAGGCGATGAGCCCGTAGCAGAGGAACAGCCAGTCCCGCAGGTCCATGGTGGCCGTGGTCATCACCACCGTGGCTGTGACAGTGGCAGAGGGCGAGGCAGTGGCAGGTGTGGTGGGGTGGGCCACCACCATGGTGGAAGGCTGGGGGGCCCGGCCCCACCTGACTCGGAGCCGCGGCACCTACAGGGGCACAGGACACTTGTGGTGAGAATGGGTCTCCTCCCCACCCCCCGCCACCCAGGGTCAGACCCCTGGGTCCCCGGTGGTGGTCATTCGGGCTGGCTTTGGGCTCTGAGGGACAGCTGGCACCGTTAGACCTCACCACCATCAGTCAGTGGCCTTGTGGACGGGACCGTGGGCCCAACAGGGGCAGGGATTTTGTGAAGGCAACTCGGTTTTTTTGCTCAGGAGTTCACCCCGAGCCAGTCTTTAGGGCTGATGCTAAAAGTGGCTGGTCCACAACAGGCCTATGAAAAAATGTTCAACATCACTTGTCATCAGGGAAATGCAAATCAAAACTACCATGAGATACCATCTTACACCAGTGAGAATGGCACATATTAAAAAAACTAACAACAACAAATGTTGGCGAGGGTGTGGAGAAAAAGGAACTCTTCTGCACTGTTGGTGGGAGTGCAAACTGGTCCAACCACTATGGAGAGCTGTGTGGAGATTTCTGGACCTACTAAACATAGAGCTTCCATAGGATCCAGCAATTCCACTCCCAGGTATTTACCCAAAGGACACAGAAACATCAATTCCAAAGAGCACCTGCACCCCTATGTTTATAGCAGCACTGTTTACAATAGCTAAGCTTTGGAATCAACCCAAATGCCCAAAAATAGATGACTGGAGCAAGAAGATGTGGTACATATACACCATGGAATATTACTCAGCAATCAAAAAAGATAAACACATGCAATTTGCAGCAACATGGATGGCGCTGGAAGGGATCATGCTCAGCGAAATAAGCCAGAAAGAAAAAGAAAAATACCGGATGGTCTCACTCATAGCAGGAATCTAGAAAACCTAAATAAGGGACCAGGAGAATGAATAACTATAAGAAAGTGAAAATCAAAATCAACAAAAAACTATGAACCAGAGACACTCTATGAGGGGTGGAGGGCGGGGAGGGGAGGGATTGGGGTCAAAATAAGGGGATTGCAATTGTATGGGGAATATAAAAATAAAATTTATTTAAAAAAAAAAAGTGGCTGGTCCACACAGATGGAGGGACTCAGGGCATGCTTGATGGATTCAGAGCCACCCTTTCTCACTAGCGAGGGGCCCTGCATGCCTGTCTGGCTCTGACCCAGGGCTGGGAGGGAAAGCTGGTTTCGAGGGGCCTGCGAGCTCAGAAGGGGGGCGCGTTGCCAGAACCTGCAAAGGAGAGGCCGCCTGCATCCTCACTGCCGTGCAGCGGAGAGCAGGGCCTCACGCCTGGTGTCAGAGCGCGTCCTGTTTGTCACTCATGCATTTTAGAGATGAAAGAAGGTGTCGACAGAACAGCTTCCTTGTGTATTTGCAAAAATCTCTCTCCGGGGAGACGCCCTCCCTCACCGTGCTCCGTGTTGATGGGAAATTATGCCACACCTCACCCCCTTCCCGGGTGGCGAGGCTTTCAGCTATTTAGAAATACATACGTGTGTGTGCTTGTGCACACGTGAGTGTGTGTGCATGCGTGTGTGTGTGTTTGTGTGTGTGTCTGTGAACCTATATGCATTTCTTGTATTGAGACAAACAGAAGGGGGGGTCTGTGCTCTGTGAGAACTGCATACAAGGTGTAATTTCCGTTTTCACAAATGGAAAAATTGCAGCCTAGATTTTCCCCATATTACTTTACTGTTCACTGTGGTAAAAAAAGTAAATTAAGAAGAAACTATCTCTCAGCCTCGGTGGGAGGTGCCTTCCTGCCGCTGGCAGGGGTCTGCCGGGTAAGACGCGTTCATTAAGGCTTCTCGCTGGTGGACATGACGGCCTCTTGGAGTCGGGCTGGGCCCCAGCCTGGAGGGCAGCCCAGTGTGCAGAGCAGAGACTGCCCCAAATGAGTCTGTGTGGGACCCTCTCCCGTGCCCCGGGGCCCAGTGTCCATTTCTTAACCGTGGCAAGCCTTCTCCCCTGTCTGGCCCGCTGTCCCTGCAGTGCTCCTCCCCAGCCAGCAAACTGCTCTCCAGCCTCAGGGCCCATCGCAGATGTCTCCTCTGCTAGGCCTTCTGATGCCAGATAGAGCTTCCCTCTGCTCCACCGTCTAACCAGTCACGCTTCCATCCACTCCCCCAGCCACCCCTCCCCCCCCACCCATCCAACAGAACTCTATTGAGCACCTATCACGTGCCAGCCCATGTTCTAGCCACTTGGGATTCTATTCTGGTGGGATGGTAGAGCTCACACTACAACAAAGTTTTCTCCTAGAGCTTTATGAATACATAAGTCACTTAACCCTGCCCCCAAACACCAGGTTGGAGCTTCTCATTACCATTTAGCAGATGAGAAAAGCGAAGCTTAGAGATGTCATTAACTTAGTCAAGACGACTTGTGCAGGGGAGAGGAGGGGCCTGGCCTCTGGGTCTCGGGCTGGAATTTGACCGCTGGGCTGCGGGTGCCACGTCTAGTGTCCCGGTGCCACACCTGTGGGCTTTCGGTCAAGCTGTCTGGTGACTGCTGTCTAACGTTCCTACTGGATTTCTGGTGCTCAGGGGCAGGGGCGGGGGCTGTGTGGCTTCCTTCAGAGACAGAGGGAGCGGGCTGCAGGGCCAAGTGAGCGGAACCGCCCCCAGGGCCACCACCCTGCGTGCTGGTGCCCGCTGAACTTTCAGGGACCTTTGCCAAGGCAGCCCTGTGGCCATGCCCATGGTTACCCAACACCCCAGCTCAGGGCCCGTTAGAGCATAAAGTTTTCTCGGTCCTGGAGGTGGGTCCAAGCCAGGTAGAGGGCAAGCAAGGGCAGGGGGATGAGCACGCGAGTCTGTGTCTCCCAGCCCCAAGGGGAGCCAGAGAAAGGGGGCTGAAGTTAGCACCGCCGCCTGAGGGGCCAAGATGCTCTCCAGATTATTCCTCACTGTTCCCCCAAGCTCATGGCTGTTAGTCAGGGGCTGTGACCTACTCTCACCCCCACCCTTGGACTTGGAGTTGGTGTTTGCTTCCCGCACGCTGAGCGCCCGGCTCTGGGTGGCCCTGGCTGTCGTCTGGGTTTCCCCTCGCCCTGGCTGCCCTCCTCCAGGCACGTCCCCTCCAGACTCCTTAGCCTACCTCGGACTTGCTCCTCATCCCAGGGGCTGGGAGGGGCACTGGACCCCACTAGTGGGCCACCCAGCTGGACATGCCGCCTTGAGAGCACAGGAGAGACAGGTACCGGGGTGACTCTCTCTCCAAGTGCACGTCGTACCTGCGCCCACCTCTCACAGACACACGAGGCCTCCGACCCTCCGTCTGCACACCTGTCCCCTCCTCTGAAGCCAGAGCTGAGGAAGTGGTGGGGCCTGGTGATCCTGTCAGAGGCTGCCATGGGCAGAGAGGCAGGCTGGGCAGGTGTGGGGCAGGAAAGACTGCTCAAAGGCCACCCTCCTTAGCCTTGGGGTCACATCTGACCTGTGAGGGACTCTGTTCTGAGTCCCCAGCATCTGGCCAGAGGACACACCCCTTCCCTGGTCTGTCAGCTGCTGAGTCACCCAGCACTGGGGTGCAAGGGTCTCCGGACACGGCCATGCCGGGCCATGCCCTGAGCCGGGGCAGGCTCGTTAACACCAACACCAAGGGCAGCCACCACCACGTCTTCTGGCGTGGACATCAGCTCACGGCTATAGTCCTTGCCCTCCAGAGGCCCTGGCGTCATTAGAGTGTAAACTGCGCCTCCCAGAGATGCCTGGTGGATAATTAAGAAGCACTGGGGAGGCAGGCACCCAAGGCCTTTCCATTCCCCTGTCTGTGGGCCTCATCCATCTTGGCTGAGTCCCCCGGCCTCCCCCTTTCCCCAAGGCCACCCCACACTGAGCCCTCTGGCTCCAGTGAAGCAGGGCAGGGCCTGCGGGTAGGGAGGACGTGAGCTCGCCTCCCAGGGGGACCCCTGTAATTGCCAGGGTGCCAGGGGCCTTTTCATTCCCTGTGGTGCGTTGGATGGTTTATGTGGCCGTCAAATCAAACCTGGTAAATCGCCCGTCTTTTATGGGGTTGCTTGTCGCATGGGTCCCGCAGACACCAGCATGGTATGAGTTATGACCTGCCAGCCCTGTGATTGACAGCAGATCCTTGTGTTCAGTGAGGGGGAGGGGAACAGTGAAGTGGCAGAGACTAGAGATCCCCCCTGAAGGGGGACCTGGGGCAGCTGCCCCACCTCCTGAGGGCACCCCTGGGTCTCAGGCCATGAGCAATGCACTCCCGGGTTCTCTGAAGGATGAAACGTGGTCACTCTGGGTCACTCTAGCTGCTCCTGGCAGCAGGCAGCTCTTCCAGACCCAGGAGCTGTGCACTGGGAGGTCAGGAAGGAGAACTTGGGACTTTTGGGTGAGCAGGGTTTTCCCAACTCCAGTTCAGGCACATGCTGAGGGCTGTTCCTGCCCCGGCCCTGGGGGCTAGGCCCCCCAGAGGCACCTCCTTCTGGCAGGGAGCTGGACCCACCACCCTCAAGGCCTTTCCAGCCCTGCCTTGTACGAGGTTGCCCCTGATCTGTCTGTGGCTGCCATTGAGAACTTGTAATGCGTCAGGGCGGGGGTGCCCCTTCTTTTAAAACCTAAAGTTAATTATTTTTCTAATTTCATGCTGCATGCATTATGCATTAGCTGTTATCACTGGCGGTGATTGCAGACAGGTATGCAAATCCGCTGGAGATGTACCTGGAGTTCACCTCTCTGCGTGGGCCACGTCAGGTGGCGGGATGCCCCGAACTTCAGAGAATGCAAATCACTTTAAAAAACAAGACTTTAAAATTGTGTCTGAGGAGGTTAATTATATTGATAACATGGTTCGATATTAAACTATTCCAGGCCAGGAGGGGGTGGGGGATGAAAGGAGACACGTGTAATTTTGTTTCTTTCTCTCTCCACCTTATTTAATAAGATGTTCCTGCTCTTGATAGTTCTGTCTCTGTATGTTTAGACTGAGATGAATTCCTTTCAGGAAGGAAAAGGAAAGACCAGGGAAGTTGCAGACAGTAGAGAAGGGGGCTGGGGGAGTTAGGGAGGAACAGAAGGCCTCCCCTGCAGGGATGACAGCAGCCCCCAGAACAGGGTGGCACCCCGGGGTCTGTGCTGCTGGACTTCTCTGCAGCCAGTGGGATCCATGGTGAGGAGCCGAGAGAGGAACGGGGACCAGCGAAAACCAGGTGCGGTGGTCTTACTGATCATAAAGCCACATGGAGGCCCTGCTCCTGGAGAGGGCCCCCCTACTTATTTATCATGATTGACTGTCCAACCCCTCCCACTAGAATGTCCATCCTATAAGTCGGGATACATCTGAAAGTCCAGGGCTCACTCACTGACCTGGATGAGCCAGGAGATGCTCATAAACGTCTGAATGAATGCGTGAATGAATGAATGAATGAATGGAGATGCCAAAAGGGAAGCCCCAGAATCTGAGGAGTAGGTAATGGGAGGAGCGAGGGGGGCCAGCATCTTCCTCCAGCCCCACTGGAGAGGTAGTGATGCAGACCCAGGCCTTGGACTCACTGTCCAGTGCTCCTCCCTTCCCAGGTGTCTCACCTGCCCCCCTCGGCTGCCCAGTCACCCCAGCCTGGATGAAGCAAACTCCAGGGAGATTCCTGGCTGTCCCCACTGGTCCCCTTTGATAAGGGGTGGCTGGCCAGGCACTGCTCAACCACCGGTTTTCCAGGCGTCAGAGGCTGGCCCTCTCCATGCCACCCTGTCCAGGCCAGACACACATAAGCCGGAACCCTAGCCCTCCGGACCCCGGAATTGGGAGGTATAGGACCTTTTTACAGAGGAGGAAAACAGGAGGCCCTGAATGGGGAAGTTCTAGGCCGGAGGTCTCCTGCCCTTTCCAGGGGGCGGGCCTGGGGTGGAAGACGGCAGACAAGTGCCCCACCTCTCGCAGGGCTTCCCCCTCCAAGCGGGTCTGGAATGCCTCTAGCCTGATGGAGGGTTAATAGCTACTTAATAGAAGTAGCTCAGCGCCAGCTGCACAGACTCCTTTCCAGCGGGGCACGGCCCTGCGAGCCGCGTCCCGTGCGCCCAAGGGCGTCCCGTGCGCCCAAGGGCGCGCCAGGTGAGGCGGCGGGAGCGCGGGCGCCCCGCTGCGTCGGGCGGGCTCGGGCTCGGGCTGGCGCGCCTTTGTAATAAATAACAGCAAATAGCCGATCCGCAGGGCATCTTTCACGCCGGTGGCTAATAACACGACTATTAATGCCCCGCAGACGGCGTGCGCGCCGCGCGCTGACGGATGTCCCGGCCCCGGCGCGGCCATCCATCAGCCCCTCTCCCGGGGAAGAGCGCGCCCGAGAGTCATTTTCCATCTCGGTAATGAATTGGGGCTGCCCTGCCCTGCCCTGGGCGCCGCGCTCGGGGTTGCCTGGGATTCGAGTTTGGGGAGAAGCAATCCCGCCCCCGAGGCTGCGGCCCCGCCCCGCCCGCCCCCGCCCCTCCCCCGTGCGACCCGGGGCTGCTTCGTGACCTGGGGGCGCCTCGGGGCCGCCTTCCCACACCCGGGCAGAGCGGGAAGCCGGCGCGTGGGCTCCGGAGCCCGCGGGAGCAGAGCCCTGGGTGGCAAGCCCGACCTGGGCCCCCCCCCCACCCCGGCCAGGACAGAGGCTGTCTGGATGGAGGGGACCCCTGGGCTTCCTCCAGAAGGAGGCAGCAGGTGCCCTGGCCTGTGGCACAGGTGCCCCAAGGTCCCCCTCCCTAAGGCTCCCTGCTGCCCGCTACGGGCAGAACAGGAGGGTCTCACTTGTGCAGCCACAGCAGGGGTGGGTGATCCTTTCACTCCAGAAAGGGCCACTGCTTGATTCCCTGGGCCCACGCCTCGGGGTAGACCTCTCTGCGGGAGGAACCCCTGGGCCCTCAGGGCCACCCCAGAACTGTCCCAATCATCCTTACCTCCTTCGCTGCAGCCCTGGAGCCTGCTGGGTCCGGCTGGGGTCTCCACTCTGGATGCTGCGCCTCCGGACACGGGGCCTGGGCCACACTCACATTTCCGTCCACAGCCGTGGCACTCAGGGTGCAAACCTGGGGTGTTGGAGGCGATGGGGGCACCCCTGGGGCACAGGGAGGTGGGCCTGTGCTTCTCTCTGCTGGGCTCCTCGAGTTCAGATGCGTCTGTGGGTCCGGAGCAGCATCCCTGGTGCCCTGAGCCACAGGCACTGCTGGCCTCTCTTCACAAAGTGAGGGCTGTGCTCAAGGGACCTGTAGGGGCGCCCCCCGTGGCCCTGGGATTTCCTCACGTAGACTGGGGGTGTGCTGGGCCCCTGCTCCCCGGGCATGCCCTATGGTCTGGTGCCCATCCAGGGAGGGGGCCTCTGTGGCCACTCGCTGCTCGCTCTCAACTTTCACTCTTTGTCTGTCGGCCCGCCTCCTCTGAGGCTTCTGCGTGGCTTTTACCCCTTTTCTTTATCGAGTTGTTTTTTTTTTTAATCCCTTTAAGTCACTCGGCAGAATGGGCTGGTGCAGAGAGCGGTCTTGCGTGACAGCGGAGAGGGAACCGCTCTCCAAAGAATCGGTGTTCCTGCCACTCAGGCTGTGTCTCCGGGGGCGGGGGGAGGCCGGGTCCACTACCCTGTGGAGGGGTTCGGATGCTCACCGCGGGGCTGGGGCTGCTGACATGCTCTGCTGGGCTGTCAGGCCCCACATGCCCCCCAGTGGGAAGATGCTCAGGGGTGCTCGGTCCTGCTTGGCTGCGCCTGCTTCTGGAGGTTTTCGTGCTGGGGAGGCTGGGGGATGGGTTATTCCTGCCTTCCCCCCGTCTTGTCTGTCCAGAGAGGAATCCTCCTTCTCCCACTTCCTGCCTCCTCACCTGCCAAAAAAACAATACAAGTGATGAAACCCAGGGAAATTAGGAGCCTGGGCTCAGCCCCCTCCTTGCCTCCCTCCAGAACCCGTTTCCAGAATGCCACTTTCCCTTGAACTGGGAGGGCACTGGGATTATTCTCCGCCATCTCCCTTCTCTTGAAAATCCAGATAGCAAACAGCTGGCCCTGCCGGCAGCCTCCCCCGACTCCCGGCGGCCCTCTTCCTGGGGGTGGAGGGGTTGGGAGGAGAGACAGTGGGGAGAGCTGGCAGTGCAGGGCAGCGCCCTCCGGCCGGAGCTGGCTGCTCTTCCCCCAGCACCTGCTCCTCTTGCTAAATGTTCAAACGATCCAACTGGGCCACTGTGGCCTTGGCTTCCAGAGCAGGCACTGCCTTCCCACCGCAGAAGCAGGAGCTCCAGGGGGCCAGGAAGCCGGGTCTCTGTGCCCCTGGCCTCCCTCCTCCCCTGCCCCACTGCCCAGGCCAGGGTCAGGGCTCCGGACCTCCAGCCACCTCCTGTGGCCGCCTCCCCATCCACAGACCTGGGGATCCCAAACGGAACCCAGCCCTCTGCGTTCGACTCTCATTAGCACGGCGTGTCTGAGGCCCACGTGCCCCGATGTCGTTTCTCCCCTGCAGGGGCCCCTCTTTGGAAAAGGGCTTTTATTACACATCTGAGTGTTAGCTCTGGTTTGAAATCAGATCTAGATGGGCTCAGCTGCATCTGGGCACTTTCCTTTGTAGGGCTGAAGGTGGATGATTTGGGAATGCTTGTCTGGGGCTGTTATGAATAAAAACGAAGCTATTTGGGGGGGTTAATATGCCTAGTGCCCAGATGGGGGCTTGCCCCCCCCCACTGGATGTCCAGTCTATTAGGGAGAGCATGTAGGCTGAGGGGCAGGTCCTGGCCAGGGGGAGGTAGATGGGGTGGACATGGGGTGAACAGGGTGAAGGGGATATGCTGGGGACCCGCTTCCCAGAAGGAAGGAGGCTTAAGAGCCAGCAAGTCCCGTGAGACGTCAATCCAGGGCCTGGTACATACTCAAGGTGTGAGCAGGCAGGTGGGGTGCAGCCTCCCATTCCCCAAGGGGCAGGAAGGGGGTTGGACAGAAGGGAAGAGGAGGACAGTCTCTGCATAAGCATCGAGCGAGCATCGAGCACCCGGCTCCAGTGCAGACTCGCGTTGCTATTACACTGCGTGATTTCATCCAATTATAAATTGTAATTTCTGTATGAAAGCGAGAGATGGAAAGCATCCAATGAGGTCATCTGCCTCCCAGGCCAGGGCGAGGAAATTGTTTTATGCAGCGGGAGGTGGGGCAGAGGCTATTGGGCCTCCATATTAGAGGGGATGTGTCCTCGGAGCCGGAGGCTCCAGCCAGCCGTGGCTGATCCCCAGCACACAGACACCACCGAGCTCAGCTTTCAAAATCCTGGATCCAGGAAGGTGGCTCCGTCCCGTGGGGCGGGGCCCTTCCCACGCCCCCTGGATCAAAACCCCCACCAGGCCCCCTAATGGCTGGAGCTGTCTCCTGCTGCCTTCCCACCTGTTGCCTGTTCCCCACCTGCAAGGCTCCACCCACGTCACCCCTCACCTGCAACCACTCGCCCCTCTGAGCGATCACAGAGGCCACGATGGTGGCCTGCCCGAATTGTCCCCTTGGTGCAGGGAAGGGGACATCTATTTGTCTGGGGCTGAGCTCCCAGCCCCTGGCTCCATGCCTTGCACACAGTGGGTGCCTAATAAATGCACCCCATGAATTCCCCCCACTGGGCTTCCTCATTTAGAAGACCAGGGCTCTTGGTGAGCCTGTCCAGCTTAGTACATCCTGGGTCTGCCTCCCTATTCCCCCCACTTCCCCTACTCCCCCCACCTCCCCTGTGGTCCTGCAAAGCCTCTTAGGAACAGCATGCCCCAGACCCCACTGAGGATACTGGGTCCCTCCGCTGTTTCTGCTGTGGGTGAGGGGGAGCCTCTCGGGCATCTAGGGAGTGTATTTATATTCAGGGTCAGCCCGGCTGGCAGTGCTTGGAGGTGTGGGCTCCCTCCACTGTGGGTGTGATGAGGATTGTTAGTAGCCGCCTGCATTCACTGAACCAAACGAGACCCAGGAATCAATAGGCAAATGAGCCCTGTTCTGCGTCCAGTAAGCCCACCCCGTCAGTGGTGGCGTGTGGACTCCTGTGTGGTCACGCAAGTTGACCAAGGACAGAATGAACCTTAGGGTCCCCAGGGTTCAGAAACAGAGGCTCCTCTTTGGCCGGCTCTGGGCGCTCCCCGACAGGCAGCCTCTGCTCACCCCCTTCCGTCCCAGCCCTCCCCTGTTCCCCAAGACTCCAGGCCTGGCCTCTGTGCCCGGGCACCAAAGAACCAATTTTGGGGTCAAAGGAACAAAAGCTTCCCTCTGTCAGTACTTGAGATGGTTACACAATTTTCCTTTTTGTTACAAGTAACGTCATAACTGTACTTAAGGAAATGTCAGCGAGGGCGGGGAGAAAGCCCAGTGCACACCCCACAACTCCACCCTCTCTGACTATGGCTGACCTGCCCACACACATGTGCCACTACCAGGGGACAATGCTCCTTGTCCTTCTCTGGTCATTCTGTTTTGCTGTCTCCTCTGAGCTCCGGACAGCTCAGCTGGCAGGGCAGGAGGCCCATCTCCAGGGCGCAGGTGTTGTGCCCCTTGTCCAAGGCTGCACACCTGCAGCTGCCAGCCGTGGTCTGGGACTCATGGCGGCTCCTTTCTCCTGCAGAATGCCAAGTCCCGGCGCAACACAGACAGGCCGGCAAACACATGCAAGGCGGCCCTGAGCCCACCCCGCCAAGGGACCTGGGGCTCCACCTGAGGCCTCTCGTGCGGTCACCCCGCCAGCCATTTCTCCATCCCCATCTGCCCAGCGCGCCATCCCTCAGTTCATCCTTCCACCCATGCCTCCATCCCAGCCCTCCCAGCCCCCGCCTGTCCACCCAGGCACCCTCCCACCCGCCCCTCCTTCCCTCCTCCTCCCGCTCCTCCCACCCTCCATCTCCATCCGTCCGTTCATCTCCCTGTCCACCTTCCTGTTGTCCATCCATCCATCCATCCATCCATCCATCCTCCATACAGAGAGCCGGCAAGCATGTACCAAGCCCAGTAATGCCCCTGGCACCCCGCAAGACACTGGAATCCAAAGAGGAGCCCCTGCCCCCAGGAACTCTCAGTCCTGGCGAGGCCACTGCTTTGCAGATGGCCCGAGTGAGCCATCATTGAGGCACACATTCTGGGAGCAAAACGGCCCCCTGCCCAGCCTGATGGGGCAGGGATGGGTCACAGGAGGCTTCCTAGGGAAGGTGTCACTGTGCTGGGGTCCTGGGGTCCCGCAGACGCCCACGTCGAGACAGTTACACGTGAGCTCAGTGGCTGGCTAGAGTGGGCAGGTGTGGCCAGTGTGGTCCCCGGCTGCCAGCGCCCGTCCACCCTCCAGCGCCACTGCCCCACCTCCGGCCTCCAGGCGTCCACTCCAAGTGGAACGCTCCTCGCCTAACAGTTGCCAGCTGCCTCGAGGCTCGAAGTGCCACGATATTAATTCCTCTATTAGCAATTAGCCCTCCTGCTTCATTTCAACCTCTGGCTCTTAGGTATGGATTTTTATGTGGGTGTCATTAATCAGATGCCTGGGATGGGCTGCTGGACGCGCAGGTGGGCTTGGAGCTGGGGACTTAGCCGAGTGGCGTTTTCAAGGAGCAACAAGCAAGCGGGGCCCCCCGCTGGCTGGAGCTGCCCTGTGGCTCAGAGGGCGGAGTTCAGATTCTGGTCAGCAGTTCAGAGCTAGTGTGAGGTTTTCGCTCATTCTGGACTTCCAGGCTGAGGTCAGCTTGTATCTGACCTTTATACATGAAAGGCCCTTTGTGACTCGGCCTGGAGATTGAGCTGGGCCTGCTGAGTCCCTCCCCACCTAGGCGCTGTCCTCAGGGCCGTCCCGCCCAACCCCCCTGCAATGTGGGGGTCCCTTCTCTCCCGGGGGCCCACATGGTCAGCACAGCCCCCTTACCTGATGGCAGAGGGCTGTGGGCTGGAGGGGGACTTTTCTATTGGGGGGTGGACTGCCTGCAGGGTCAGCAGGGTGAGGTGGCGCAGGAAGGGCATTTCAAGAGCTCTGAGTGAGTAGAGGACAGTAGCCTGAGCTGGAGAGGGACATGGGTTTCTGGTGGGGGTGCAGGGCGGTGGAATGCTCTGCAGAGGGGCTTCACACAAGGGGCGTAGGGGCCAGCGATGGCACCCCGGCAGGGAAGAACATGAGCAGACCAAGCTCACTGTGGTTACGGGTGAAGAGTTGGAGGGACCAGTGGAGACCTAGTGTCCTTAGCAGCAGGGAGTGGGCGGCAGTGGGGCTGAGGGGCCCGGCCACCAGCCTGGAGGCTTCCCTGAGACAGGCTGGGTGCTGAGTCCCCTGGGCCTGGGTTCCACCCCAAACCCTCCTGGAGGGTGGGAGTGCCCCCTCAACACCTGGGAGCAGCACCGGGAAGGCAGCCTGTGTGGGCTGCCAGCCTGGGGGGTGTCTAGGTGCCTGGGGCAGGGGGGCAGCAGGAGGCCCCTGGAGGGGCGTGTGCAGGCCCAGCTCCTTCCTCTGCAGGAGACAGGCCCCCGCTTCCCACTCACTCTGCCCCCAAGCTTGGCACCGCTGCGTGGCACCACTCTTGGTGAGAAGGGGTGGAGGCGTGAGAGCGGCACACTCCCTGTGAACCCTCCGAGCCGCCACTCTGCTAATTAAACCACTTCCTGACACAGCCCAGACTTTCAGGGATGGGTGTGCAAGCGAGTATATGAGCCGGGTCCGTGGATGGATGGATGGAGGAGCTGCTGCTGGGCCTTGTCAGCACCCACCCCAGATTGCAGCTGGGTGTGCCACAGCCCCAGGGCCCATGGCCCGCTCTAGGATTTCATGGGGCTTCTGCTCCCCTCCTGTGTGTGGGCTGGAGCCAGGCCCTAGGAGGAAGGGCAGGTATGGCCGAGTGGCCTGAGTTCATTCCCTGAGCCCGACACCGGGCAGGACCACATCAGCCTGGACCACTCGCCCCTGCTGCTCACCTGCCCCAGGGGGCCCACAGCACCCCCCCACCCCGCACTGTCTAGGGTTCAGCCCTCCCCCAGGCCGTTGAGTAACTGGGGCCTGGGTAGGCCGCTGAGCGAGCACTGTCATCCGGGGCAGCGGTCAGCCAGACAGAAGGAGCACCCCAGCACTCTCGTGCCTTTGAAATCTCCAACAAGGGTGACAGGGCTTTCCCAGGGGAGCGCAGCCAAGGCCTGGGGCCTTTCAGGACTGCCGGGGCTCAGCTGGGCTTACAACCCACCCCTGCCCTCAGCCTGGGGAAGGGGAGGTCCCAGGGGCCTGCCCCTTAGCAGGGGAGGAGGGGCAGGCCCTCACAGCCCCACAGGGGCCAGCCCAGGGGCCAGGAGCGCAGGCATAGCTCTTTATTCCCTCCCTGCCACCCCTCTGCCTTGCCTGGCTTGCTGTCATGGGTCTTGCTCACAGAGCCTGTGTCCAGCCCAGGGGGAGCCCAGGGAAGACGAGTTTGGTGAAGGCCAAGCTCTCCCAGGATGCCTCACCAGGGAGCCCCCAGCCACGGCAGGTGGGGCCCCTCCTGGCCACACTGGCTACAAAATAGTTTCTACGTAGGCTACGTGCTGTAGCTCTGGGGCAGCTGGTGTGCATGGTAGGTCCAGGGCCCCTCAGAGGTCAAGGCTGGCGGTCCTCCGGGGAGACGGTCAAGAAGCTTTCAGAACTCAAGGAGTGTCCACTCCTTTTGCGTACCGCGCCTTTCCCTCAGCCTCTCCCAGACTCAGTTTCCTTTAGGAACCCAGGCAGGTGTCCAAAAGTCAGTCCTCCCCACTAGCCCCACACAGTGCTGGCGGAGCTTCCCTCCCGCCAGCTGTGCCGGTTCGGCCCGAGGGACAGAGGGACAGGAGCCCTCCACCACCCCACCCACCCACCCTGCCCCCCACCCCCGCCCCCCGCCCCGGCTCTCCGGTTTCCCTGCACCAGCAGAAGCCCGTGCCAGGGGATTTTCGCCCCCACCCCCTCCCTCTTCCCGTCAACGCGCTGGGGCCGGCGTATGGGAGGCTGCATGCTTGGGCCGGCTGGCCAGACTCTGAATATTTACAGCGAGTGGCTCAGGAAGCTATTAGCTTCCTTTTCTTGTTGTTAATTGAAAGCGGAGAAGATGGTTGTAACACTTCAAAAGGACTTAAAGCCCTGCCTGAGAGACCAGCTGAATCGGGGGGGGGGGGGAAGGGGAGCAGGGAAAAAGGAGAGGAGTTTAAATAAACAAAGCCAGGAGGCCTCGGCCCCGCGAGGGGGCTGACGTGCCTTCGCTGGGTGTTGTGTGGTGTGGTGCTGCTGACATTCTCCCAGGGCTCCTCACTGCTGCTCATTGTACATTTTCCTTTTCATTTCGAAGCCTGCCTTGAGGAGAGAGGGGGGAGAAAAGAGGCTTCGAGGCTCAGAGGCTCACTTTTGTTAACGAGGCTCTTTGAAGCTGAGGCTGACCAGGCGCCTTCACTACCTGAGCCGCCTGGGTCCATACCAGCCTGGCAGCTGCAGGCCCAGGAGCATTCCTGACCCAGGGCCACCAAAACACAGGCCCAGGTGTGATCTCGGGGAAGTGCTGGGGCCTCAGCCCCTGTAGGCCCAGAGGCCACAAGGCAGCCATGGTCCTGGTGGGGGTGGGGGCTGCTGAGTGGTCAGGGAGCTGGAGTTCCGGTGCGCCAGGCCTGCGGCCTCTGCGGTCAGCCTCCAGGGCCCACTTTCCTTACTGCTAAGTGATCCTTCCCTGGCACCTGCCAGGTCATCTTCCGGAGTTGGCCCACGATGTAAGCCACCAGAGGCTTGGCCAGTTGCCCTGCGGTCAGATGCGGCGGGTTGGGGGACTTGAGAGTTCATGGCAGAGCCTGCCATTCCGTTCCGGCTGGCAAGTGTGCCCTCCTCCAGGAAGCCTCCCTTGATTCTCCCCATCCCCCATCTGCTTTAGAGTGGCCTCTGCGGCTCCTCCAGCACCCCCTCTCCATCAGCCTGGCCTTCTCTGTCTGCAGAGCAAGGTGGCCCGCTGTGCCAGAGGTGGAGGGGCCAGCGCCTGGTACGTTAGAGGGGCAGACGGCACACTGAAGGCTTTCGCCCGCCCGCCCGCCTCGGCCCTGCTGCTGCAGGCACTGTGCAGGCTGGGCCCCAAGGCACATGACCACACGGCACAGCAGGAGGGCGGGGCGGGAAGCGGAGGCAGTGACCAAGCCGGGGAAGGGAGCTGGCCTGTCCTGGTTTTTTGGAAGCAGGAAGAGCCTGTTCCTGCTCTGGAGGCCCGAGAACAAGAGGGGCCAGGAAGGGTGTCCTGGGAGGGATTCAGTTACGGAGGTACTGGAACACAGGGAGACACCAGAGACGGGCCGGGCTGTGTGGCCCGGGCACCAAAGCCAGACTGGACAGCCGCCGGGCAGACAGGCTGACGATGGTGAGCGTGGGGGTGACCCAGGCTTCCTCCCAGGCACGCCCGTTGTCTTGCTACTGCTCAGCCTCTTCTCCTGAGGTTCCCCGCCCTGGCCTCGCCTCTCATCTGGGTTCTCATTGTCCCCCCAACCCGTCTTGAGCTCTTCAGGGCAAGGACCGCCAGCAGCGACAACAGTAGCGAGCCCGACCGCGCCTGCCCCAGGGCTAAGTGGGCTGCCGGCCCTGGTCACACATCAGCTCAGGCACCCCCGGCGCCCTTGTCACCCCTTCAGTTCTCCATGTGAGGAAGTGCAGGAGCCTGCCCGAGGCTGCCCAAGGGCCCCTTCCCTACCCCTGCCCCGGCATGCTTTAGTGTTAAAGGCTCTGAGAAGTCCCGCTGCAAAGCTACAGCGACCGATGTAACGTGCTCGACCTGCTTCTCTCCAGGAGCCACGTGTCCTCCCTGAACGCTCTGGGAGACGCCGACCAGCCTTTGCTGCGCCGCACAGGCCGCACCGGGCAGGGTGAGGACAGGCAGGACCCTGACGGCTGCAGACACGCACGCAGCCAACGAGGGCGGATGAGCTGGGCAGGGCCCGGGAGCCCTGGGTCCTGGCCGGGCGCCTCTGCCCTGAGCCGCCAGCCTTCCCGGTCTGTGTTGGGCCCAGCCCCATCCTCCCCCAGCCCCGGTGGGCGGGAAGCAGCCCCTCCACACCGCCCTGCAGGTCAGCCTCTGCCCCCACGGAACCCCGCAGGGTCACCTCCTCTCTCCCCCCAGCTCTGTGTTTCTGGCCTTGACATTCTGATCACATCCTCGGCCCTGCCTGGAATACTAATTCTCCCAAGATGAAACCATCCGTGTTTAATTTTTTTTAAGAACCAGGCAGAAAGAAAAGACAAGAAAAGGGGAGGCAGCAGTGGGTGGGAGCTGGAGCCCCCAAAGCTTTCTCCAGAGCATCTCTGGGCAGCTGGTCCCCCGTGTGGGTCCCCCACCCCGGCACGGTGCCACCAGCCACCCCAGGACCACCTTGCTGCCGGGAAGGGGGCGCCCTACCTCCCAGTGAACCGGGGGCCGGAGCCCACGGCCTCCTCAACTCGCCTGGTCAGGCTACAGGCCCTGGCTCAGGAGGGCTGTTTTTGGAGACCCTCAGGAGAGGGCCCCTGTAATTGAGGGTGGGCAGCCAGGCAACCTCTCTTCTGTCCACTGTCTGCAAATTAGGTTTCTGTAGCTTGGGTCAGAAAGTCGAGCCTTGGGGCGCCCAGATGGTCACCCAAGGACAGAGCATGGGAGACTCGCCCTGCAGGTGGCCGAGCCTTCTTTGTGCCCACTGACTGGCACGTGCTGGGCAGCCCCACGGCTTCAGCATGAGTGACGTTGACTGCTGGGGGCTCAGCCACCCCCTGGGCCTCTGGGTGTGGCACCGCCTTAGGTGGGCTGTACAGGAAGAGCAGGTGCTTCCCCAGCTTTAGCCGCTGTGTTACCTGGGGCCAATGTCTTCTGTCTCCGTGTACAATTTGGGGTGATGAGGGAGTCGCCTTCATAGGCTTGGGGTAAGGATTAAAGGCGGAACCGTGGGGAGGCCCTGCGCCAGCCGGGCATGCTGCACACACACCTGGGCCAGGTGTTCTTACTACAGCCCCAGAGACAGTATCCTGGGCCAAACTCCCGCCCCGGCCGGCCCCTTGGCCCCCCTACCTAGGAATCCCCTCTCCCTGGCTATCCTGTGCCCCCCAGGCCTGCAGGCCTCTCCCTGTCCTTGTTGGACTCTCCCTGCACCGGCCCAGCCCTGGGCCCTGGGATGTGAGCTCAGCGCGGTGTCACCCCCACCCCAGTTTAACATCCTAATGTCCCCAGAGGCAAGGATGAAATTGTAACGGCGGGAAACATGACAGAACATGAAACATGATGAAATCAGCCACGTAGATTATGAAATCTGTGTCCCAGCCCGGTCCTCCTGCGGCGGATAAATGCTGTCAAATGCTCTGGGCAGGGAACCCTTTCCTGGAGCTGCTGGGGCTCCCTGAACCCCTTTACTGGCCCTGTGAGCGTGGGCTTCGCCCTCCCACTGCCGCACCCTTAAGCTCCCTCTCTCTCTCCTCCCCTCCCTCCCCACCCCCAGTTTCCTCCAGGCAGAATGGGGAGACCACTGACTGACCCAGAGGTCAGAGACTGTTCCCCGCTAGTGGCTGCCAACTCTGCTTGGGCCCCTGCGCATCAGGCCCCAGGCCAGATCACCCCAGCCCCCTTCCCCTGGCCTCTCCCAGTCACTTCCTCCCTCCGGATGTTCCTGACAGCCCAGGCCGACCCGCTCAGGCCTGCCCCCCTGGAGCCCCACCTGCGATAACCCCACACTGCCCCGCTGTCACCCCACACTCTGTTTCAGTCTTAGGATGTCTCTGCCACAGGATGGGGGCCCCGCCGGCTGCCCTGTCCTCCCCTCTGGGGAGCCCGCCCTCGCCCACCCTCCTGCCCGGGCGCTGGCCAGACCCGCCCGGCATCCCAGCGCCTGTGAGCGCGAAGCTGGCACGGGAGGGCGATTCCCAGCCGGCGTGGTGCTTGGGTCACCTCCCCCTCTGCCGCCTTCGGGGACTGCGTCATAAATTACTATCGACCCAGCGCCGGCCCGGGCCGAGACGAGATGGGGAATAAAGCACTGGGCTCAATAATTGTGCCCTGCCGCCTGAATTTACTTATTTGTGGCTTTCCTGCCCACTAGGAAATGCGACGATAAATAACTGCAGACTGTAGGCTCTCCCGACGGGAAAGCAGCCTGGATCTGTTTCCCGAGGGCGGGGGCCCAGCCCCCTGCCCACCCCGTGCCCTCTGGCTCTCCCGGCGCCCGGGCGCAGGCGTTTCCGTGGGGCGGGATGGGGTGTCTCATCCCTAGCGCCTGTGTGTGACTTCACCTCCCCGCGCCATTCCAGCAGGTTCTGAGCTAGGATGGCAGCCCGCCGGGCCCTAGATACACGCATCGTCTTTCCCGTCTCTTTGCCACCGGACAGAGAGAATTGTCCTAAGCGTTGCAGGAAGCTTTTAGAGGCCACAGACCCAGCCGTCTCGCTGCAGAGAAACAAACAGCTTGGAGAGCTTGAGCGCCTGCCCACAGCCCGAGCTGGTCTCCAAGCCCGTCTTCCCCTTCTGGCCTGGGCGGTGGGGTCCCCTAAGCGTGGGTCAGGAGGCCCCTCCGTCGGCCTGCACCACACAGGACCGGCAGCTTCCTCGGGGTCAGGCCCGCTCGGCCCCACTCCCCCAGAGGCGACGTGCCTGGCCCCACAGCTGATGAGGGCCGCCTGGCTCCGGCTCGGTGCTGACGGGACTAAAACCCAGGGAGAAGGAAGGTACCGCTCAAGGCCAATGAGACAAACCGAAGGCCCCGCGCTGGAGCTCCGCTGGTGCGGGATGGGGGGCGGGGGCGGCCGGGCCCGCAGCTGAGGGGGCTCTGGGAGCTCTGGGGGTGAGACAGGGCATGCCTGAGGGACGGGTGCTGGGGAGGGGTATGGGGGTGCATTAGCTGAGTTGAAAGCAGAAGGCTTCCTGGGTCTTCCAGGCGTCAGGGAGCCCCTGAGCCGGGACAGGGTGCCCCATGACCCCCCCAAGGGCTCGGGCCTCGGCTGCCTCTCGCAGGTGGGGTAGAGTTGGCCTGTTCGGGGCGGGCGAACTGGCAGTCATGAGCCTGCACTGCGCCAGGCCCACTGCTCTGCTCAGGCTCGGCCTCACACCGTGGCTGTTCCCAGAGCAGGCTCTGCCTCCCCTCCCCCGGCGGGGCCACCAGAACAGCCTTGCCCAGGTCTCCCAGCTGGACCTGACCCCTCCGCCCAAGTCCCTGTGCCCTGGCTCTACCTGGCAGCTGAACCTCTTGACGCAGGTCCCCTCCATCTCCTGGCTACTGCCCCTGGGTGCCGCCTAGCTCCTCCCAGGGGAGGCAGCCACGGTTTCCGACTCACCTGGGGGAATCCCCAGGTGGCTCAACTTTATTTTTGCCAAGCACTTTCTGAGTAACAGAGTCCCCGGGGCCCCGGGGTGAGAGCAGGAGACTCGTGGGGGGAGGGCCGGGTGTCCATGGGAACAGCGAGAGGAAGGGCCAGGGCAGGGGCGGGGTTGGAAGCAGCACTAACTGGGGCTGCCTGACTGGCCACGCTGGGCTGGTGACCTGGGGCAGGACACAGTCCAGACAATCATCCAACCTCTCCTGCCCTCTCTGACCCCAGAAATGAGGCGCGGAGCCCTCCTCTGCCCTCCCCTGACAAAGGAGGTCAGAGGACCACGGCCAGCCGTGCAGAGAAGGCGGTGCTGGCACTGGGCCGTCCACACCCAGCCTGTGGGGGTGAGGCTGGAGCAGCTGCCCCTTCCACTGTCCAGCGCACCCCAGGGGCCCTCTCTGGTGCCCTGATGCTCCTGGGGGTGGTGAGGGCCAGTCTGGGGCTGCCCACAGGCAGTGTAGCCAGAGGTTTGGGACGAGCCCTGCCCACATCTACCTCCCAGCAGGCTTCTCCCCTCCTTACATCCCAGGGGCTTTGCAGAGGGCCCAGTTCTGAGCAGAGACAAGGCTGGGGCCCGGTGGGGAGCGGGGAGGGGTGGCAGCACGGCCTTCCATCCATGCAGGTACACGTCTGTAGACCCCGGGCCTCTCTTAACCGCGCCACTATTTATTTTAATGCTCTGTGGTCCACATTTGGGTGCAGGTGAAATACAGCCTCGCATCGTTTAATGTCAGCTGTGCACTCTGGCGGGGGACGGACACACATGGGGGCGGCGGTCATGTGGCAGCCGCTTGGTCGGGCTGGGCCAGGGTGGGGAGGGGCCTGGAGTGACCATGTGCACCGCTTGTGTGGGGATCAGGGAGGCGGAAGCTTGGAATTGACGCGGGGGCAGCAAAGGGGGTTTGTCCACATGGAAAAGACTTCTCTGGTTTTCCTCTGTCCTCCTGTCTGGAGGAAAAGAGGCCTGAGGCAGCTCCTGCAGTGCTGGGGAAGGGATGGCAGGCTCCGTCCTACAGGCACCCCCGCAACGGGGCTGCAGAACCAAGAGTGTGGCTAGGGCCGGGGCTGCTGACCACAGCCTGGCCGACTGGGCGTGTCACCCCCCAAGAGCATCAGCTGTGCTGTGGGTGGGTAACCCTCTTCTTGCCTAAGCTTGACTCGAACTAGCATAACCTGATTCTCAATGTCTGTGCTGAGACCCTCAGGCAGGGCTTCGTGGGGATCCAGAGAGAAGCCATGTGGAGCCAGGAGGGGCAGGCGAGGAGAAGGGTCCGCAGCTTTGGGGTGCCAGCAGGAAGAGCAGAGAGGGAGCAGCAAGTTTGAACTTGAGAGTAGAAAGCTGGGGTGGGGAGGTGTGGGGCCACACAGGAACATTCCATGTGCTGAGCTGGGGGGCCGGGAAGGGGAGCCAGGGGGGTGTCGCTAGGGCACAAGACATTTATATAAATTCCCAAAGCTGCCTTGCACCTCCATAAAACCGCAAACAAGCAGACACAAGGGCCCAGCGCTGCTCTCCCCAGCCCAGCCCTGGGGGCTCACACTACTGAGTCTGGACTCTAGCCAGACCCATCTCCCTTCACACCCCGGGGTGCACCCCCCAGTGCTTCGGGGGAGGAAGGCGGCTGAGGGCTGCCTCACTGCTCCAGCTCTCCCTAGTCTCTGTCACTTTCTTAGAGGGGCTGGGAGGCAGGAAGGAAGCCAGCCCACCTCTGATGAGGTAATCGCCCCCGGGGGGGGCCTTTATCCACATCACTTCCCAGATTCCTCCCTACAAGGGATGCTATTGATCTCCCCCATTGCACTGCTGAGCAAGTGAGGCCCAGAGAAGTTAAGAAAATGCCCTAAGCTGACCAGTCTGGAAAGAGGAACAGCTGTGATTTGAACCTGACCCATTCTGACAGCAGCGCTCACCCACCGCACCCTTGGGGCCCTGGCACGGCCTCAGGGCCCTGGGCTGATCACCCTGAGCTTGGGACAGCCAGGCTCGGCCCTTTGCCCAACTCCACAGCCGGCGGGACCTCCAGCCTGTGTGGGCGCGACCGTCCCTTCTCCCCAAGGCAGGTGGCCCTGCCGCCCAGCTGCCATCCGGAGCTGCCGGACAAGGCTGTCCCCAAGCTGGCCCTGACTGTGGCCTGTGGTGGACCCAGCGGGTGGCAGGGGATGGACTTGGAAGATTTATGAGCTGGGTTAAAATTTAATTTGGGTGGAAGATCCCGGCCAGCCCAGCCGGCCGCCCCAGACAAATGGCCTCGTCCCCGCCGGGTCCTGCCTGCCAGCCCCACAGTCCGGCCTGGCTCCCGTGCCAGCCTCTCCCGCCTTCCCCGGAAGGCGGGCCGCCGCCCACTGAGAAATCATAGCACTGAATTTGATTTGGGGCGGGAGCAGCAGGCACTGAGCCTTGTTTGCACTTCAGCTCAAAATTGAAGAAGACAGAATCGGCTTTGGGCGGGAACTGTCTCCACCCGGCCTCCGCGGCGCCCAGGGACAGTGCTGCTCCACAAAGCCCCACCAAGCCCACCTGAGCCCACCCTGGGGGAGGCCATGCTCGGCACGCCCCCTGGCCACTCAGGGCATCCCGCCCAGCTGCCCTCTGTTCCTGCCTGAACACCCCTGACGCTCCCTGGGGTCCACCTGCCTGGGCTTGAAGCCCAGACACAGTGGGGGGTCTTGTGCAAGCAACTGAGCCTCAGTTTCCTCATTTGTAAAATGGATCATCTGTCAAATAGGGCCTGTGTCATTAGCTGACATGATAAGGTGATATGGGCTGGAAGGCTGTGAGCGGGGTGAGCAGGGGCTTGCCCAGCAGGAGGGGCCTGCAGCAAGACCCTGTGATCTAGGTCCTCACTGGGGTCAGGGCATCACCTCTTTGGACCTGGGAGAGCAGTTTTGGGTTTGTCAGACTGGCTGGACAATGTGGGAGCATTGGGGGTGGGGCCTGTGCTGCCCCACCTCCTCCTGGCCGAGCCCCTGGTCTCTCCTGGGTGCGTTTCTGCGTGGGTGCTGTCCACCTACTTGTCAGTCCAGCAAAGTGAGGCTCAGAGAGATCTCTGTCCCGGGGCAGCAGGAATGACCCAAGTCTAGCCCCTCGGCCCCCAAGCCCACTGCCCACAACGGCTCCTGGCTCCTGTCCAAGGTGGGACCGCAGAGCGGAGAGGAGCTGGCTGGCTCAGGGAGGGGCCAGGTGCTTGTGGGGAGGGGGGCACAGGAGTGCACACGCTCACACAGACACAGTGTGCTGGCCCTGGCAGGGATCCGGCCCGGAAATGACTGTGTCACCTTCGGAGGCTGAGTCCCTGGGCTGCTCTGCCTGGGCCTGGGGGAGACTGAGGGGGAGGGCTCGACAGCCCGGACTGTAGGGGGCGTCAGCCCATGCACACGCAAACCTGCACCTGCACACACTCCCTCCACACGCTCACACTTGAGAATGCAGGGTGGGGGACAAGCTGCAGAGGCCCCGCCTGAGCTTCCCCCTAGCCCGCCTCCTGTGGGACCAGCAGGGCTTGACCTTGCTCTGTTGCGCAGCAACACGACTCTCACCACCACCCTCCCCCAAGTGCCCTGGGCCTGGGCTGTCACTGAGAGTAGCTCCCAGCCCCAGGCTGACCCTGGACCTGAGCCTGGCCTGCCCAGCGCCCTCCAGCACCTGACTGGGGCCAAGGTGCTGAGTCAGGACACCCTAGGGTGCTTCCCTGCCCCACCTCGGGAGTCTTTTTAAATATTCTTTGGTGCCCACCAGGAACCCAGGGTCCTTCTTTCAGAAGCCCCAGGATTGGGGAGCTTGGCCTTGGCTCAACCCCCTGCACCAGCCGTCTCCCTGCCCCCGCCCCCGCTCTGGTCTAGGCCTGTCCCCTTGCAAGTGCTGAGCTAATCCTCTAAGTGCGCAGCAGGAGAGGGTAGAGGGATTAAGTGTCAAATATTTGCATTGTAACAGCATTCAGGGTCTCAGCTAAGTGAGCAGCACCCTGAGGAGCCCAGGCCCAATCCCTGCTGCCCACTAGGGCAGCCACACCCCACCAGCACGCAGGCTCGCCCAGCACCCTCCTTGGGGGCTCCCGCTCCACCTCTGGCTGGCCCAGTATGTTAGCCCCTGACTCACCCTTGGCTTTGGGAGCCCCAGTCTGGAGGTTAGGGTACCCCAGGACTCTCTCACCCCGCGCCCCGCCCCCCACAAGAAGGGCCTGGAAACAGGCCTGTCCACGCAGCCTCCCAGCTCTGACCTATGTCAGATGTCAGCTTTCGCTGCAGCCTCTCCTGATTTACTTATGTATTTATTTATTCATTCTCATCTCGTCCTAAAGGATTTGCGCAGCTTACAGAAATCAACCTGATACGGGAGGCTCCCGAGGAGGGAGTGTAGCTGGAAAAACCCAGCTCGGAGGCAGCCGCCTGCGGTACTTATTTTGCTGTGGCTTCACTTCACTGCCCCGAGCCTCAGTCTCCTGGCCTGCAAAATGGGGCCAGCACTGCCCACCCAGTGGGGGTTAACAGGGAAAATGAGAAAAGGAGGGAACCTGGCCCAGGGGTACCTGCAGCACAGGGACAGTTGCTATGCCTCAGGGAGGGAGGGGTCTCAGCCTTGAACCCTGAGATTCAGGAATCCCCCTGGGTTCCTCTGGAGGGACATCCCTCGAGTGACATCCCAGCACCCTATGTGCCTCTCACGGGGTGCCCAGAGCCTGCAGCATGGAGAAGGGCAGCGGTCTGGGCTCCAGGTTGGTGACCCCCAGCTTCTCCCTGCTGTCTATACGCACAGGTGCGGACTCATGCCAAGTTGAACTCCAAGTTGACCTTGAGTTCTGACTCCCTGGTCTTGTTTCTCCCAAGGACCAGCTCTTGGCTCCATCAGGGTCTCCAGTCCTTTAGCCCCTAGCTGCGCCCGAAGCCCCTCACCACCACTGCCTTTGGGGGAGGGCCCTAGCCTGTCCTGAGGAGGATGGAAGCTGTCTGCTTAGGATCACCCCATTCCCCCCACCAGTTTTTCCCTTTCAGGCCGCCCTGTTTTCTGCTGCCTCCCCAATCACACCCCTGAGCAGGAGCGAGCCTCCTCTCCCCCAGGGCTCAGCCACCAGTTGCTGGGAGTGTCAATATTTAATGTTCGCTCAGGACCTGCTCTCCTGGCTCTGGCTTTCCTCCTGGGTGGGGGCACCAGGCCTGGCAGCCAGCAGGGCCTGGGGCAGAGCCCCCCTGCTCCACAGGCTGGCCAGGCCACTTGGGGGTACACAGAGCAGGCAGAGACCCCTGTGTTCCAGCCCTGGACTCTGGACTCACACACTATAATCCTGGGGGGGGGGTGCTCTGTGAACTTGTTGACACAGCTGTGGGGACAGCTCGTCTATTAGAAGACTCCAGGTGGACAGGGGAGCCCAGGAGAGGATCCAAGGGATGCAGCACTCCCCCCTGCCCCGCTGAGCCCCCCATTCCAGCATGGAGCAGCCCCTGGCACTGGCCCAGTCTTCCTGTCTGTGAGTGGGGAGAATGGCCCCTGGGTCTCTCCCTAGCTTAGCTGCTCAGCGGGGAGGCAGGTGGGGGAAGCACAGGACCCCGAGGCTGGAGGATCCGAGCAGCAACCCCACCCCCCCACCCCCAAGGAACAGGCTGCTCCTCCCCACCGGGTTCTAGTGGCATCCAGGGGCCCAGATGAGCAGAGACAGCCCCCACGTCCCACGCTGGAGCCCCTGAGTGTGCCCGGAACACTGGGTGCCTCTGGACGGGCCGACTCGTGGTAGCTGATTTTTAAAACCAGCTCCCCCTTGGGGGGCCGATGGCAGAGTCTCCTCATTAACCAGACCCTGATCATGCCACATAGCCTGTCGGTGTGGGTGCGTCTGGAGAGTCGGAGTCCCCTCGCCCACAGCGATCGCCTGCGGGACCACACGGTCCCCTTCCCTTCCTCCCCCTGCCTCTGCCTCTCGCTGGCCCACTCTCAGAACGGCCTCTCGCAACCGGCCTCTGCTCCAGTGTCGGCCCCGAGGGGCCCCCTCCCCGCCATCACCCCCTCGCAAACCACCTCCCTGGTTTATTTGTGGCCTGTCTCCCTGGAGTGGGCACCCTCCCCGAGGACAGGGCTCCGCGCGCCCTTCACTGCTGGGTTCCCTGCCCACCTCAGGGGCACCTGGAGGGTCGGCGCTCAGTACATATTTGTAGGGTGAAGAGTGGAGGCATCTCCCGCTGGGTAGGGAGCCAGAAGTCTCTCCACGGTGCCCCAGGCTCCCCGGCCAGCAGCAGCCAAGAGCTGCTGGGGCCCCAGGGCCCTGGGCCACGCTCGGCTGCCACCCCCCAGACAGCTGCCTCCTGGGTATCCCGTCCAGGCTGCTGAGGAAGGCCGGGCGGAGTAACCAGATTAGCCTAAGCGGCTCCTAGTGTTTCTTGGCGTAATTGGATTGGGGCAATGTTTCGGTGCAGCTGCATTTAATATCGTAATTCTGAGGCCTCCTGGCCCCGAAAGTGTTGGCGGACCAGACCCTGCGTGGGCTGCAGCTGGAGAAGAGGCTGGGGTGGGGTCTCAGCCACTCATCTCCTTCCGGAGAACACCGTTCTCCTGGCCCGGGGCACGGCCCGCTCTCCTGGCTCTGCTGGGTTGGGCGAAGGAAGGCAGGAAGGGTGGCCTCCAGCACCCCCATGCAGGGCGCCGTGCAGGCCGGGGACCCAGGGCAAGACTGAAGGGCAGAGCTGACAGAGACTCTCCCAGGGCTGCTGGGACTCAGCTGAGGAGGGAGGGGCCGGGAGCCCATCCTGGGTTCGGAAGGTCTCCAGAAGCTCACCCACTGCTGCAGGGGACCCGGCCTGTGGCTAAGCAGAAGCCTCTCAGACTCTGGCCACTGTTGGCTCCGTGCTAGGTGGTGTGCGTGACAGGCAAGGGCTCCGGCTGGCCCCACCCCCCAGACCCGCGCTTAAATGGCAGTGTCTGCAGAGACCGGGGAGGTGGGTGTGGAGTGCAGTGTACGAGTGTCTGTGGGGGTGCCCGGCCGTGTCTGGGAGTCCCCAGTGTCTGGGCAGGGCATGTACATTTGGAGACTCCCCTGCGCCCCCGCCTGCAGCCCAGCTGCGTCCCCACCAGCACCTGGGTCCTGAAGCCATGTTGATGGGTCTTAAAACACCAAGAAGCTAAGAAACAAAACCCAAAGCAGCGCAAAGCGGGGGAGGGAGGGCGAGGCAGCTGCGGGACAGGGTCCTTAATTCCCAGACATCCCTCCCCAAAGCCTGGCCCGCCCCCATCCAGCCTGGAGGCGGCCACTGCTGGCTGCCCAGTGGGGGCACCTCTGGCGGATGAATCCCTGCACCCAGGGTGGCTGGTGCCTTTCGGGGCCCTTCCCCCAGAGCCTGAGACCCTAGTCAGGACCTCAGGCACAGAGCCACTTCTCCCGCACCAGCGAGAGGGGGTTCAGGCCACCTGGGGCTGGGGAGTCACGCAGCTCGAGGGCCCTGGGTTGGGGTCTGTAGACCTCCTCGCTCCCCCCCTCACCCCACTGCTCCCCACGGCTGGAGGGCCTGGTGACGGCTCCTATCCATCACTCAGCCCTATTTTTAGGAGGTGATAACCCAGCTGTGAAAATTCACTCCACACAGATCCCTTCCACGTGAGGCAGGCTGAGCCCCGAGCTGATGCGGCGGGAGGTGGCAGAGGGAGCTGGAGAGGGGGAGCCTGGGGTGTGTGGCTTGTGGCAGGCGCCTGGCAGGGGCGGGCAGTTCTGTCCAGCTGTGCAGGTGGGGTGCCCTGCCACAGGCCTGGCCTCCTGGCCTCCTGGGGCCCACTGTGTGGGAGGGGTGGGGGCCAGAGCCTGGGCCCACTTTAGCTCTGTTAATAACAAGCCCCACCTGCTCTGGGCCTCAGTTGCCCCAGCTGTAACGCGGGCTGTTCCCTCATCACCGCCTACCCCCATCACCGCCTGGGGTTTGCTCTGCCTTTTCTTCGGGGGGTGCCAGAAAAAGTACAGGGACCCACTTAATGTGTATCTCAGACAAACAGCTTTTTAAAAAAAGTACAGGTCTCAAATTTGCATGGGACATTTATACTACAGTACCCCCATCTGAGGGGGGTCCATGCTAAGACCCCCGGTTGGACAGTCCTGAGTCCTGTGTACCTAAGTGTGTGTTCACAGACGTATATAAACACGCACGTTCGCTGTTTCTTCCTATACATGGGTACCTATGATAACGTTTAATTTATAAACGAGGCACAGGAAGATAATAACAGCTAAGAATAAAGCCGAGCAGTACCACGACATGCGCGTTATGCGAGTGACTCTCCCAGAGTGTCCTGCGTAGCATTTGCAGATCATGGTTGACCGCTGGTGACTGAAACCGCCGCGCGCGCAACCACAGACAAGGGTGGATTACTGTGCATGAATTAGTGGTTATTTCTCTGAAATTCAAATGTAATTGAGCATCTGGTACATTTATTGGCTAAATCTGGCAACGCTTATTTCCTTAGAATGTCTCCACCTTCCAGCCGGAGCCTTTGCAGCTGCTATGTGGGGAATGGGCCCCAGGGCTCGCTCCCTCCCATCCCGCTGCACCCCCAGAGGCTCCCCCAGCCCTAGGCAGGGGCCACACATCACCCCCCCATCCTCCCCAAGTTCCTCGGGCAGGGCTCCAGCTCCTGAGGACAGGGAGGGCCAGGTTTTCCTGCTGTGTGACCTTGGGCGATTCCACTCCCTGTTCTGTGCCTCTGGGACATGGGGTGACACTAATGCCAAGGACTCAGTGCCCCAACACTGGCTGGGAGCTCAGCTGGGTGACATCAACCATGCCCAGATGCCCAGTGCGGGCTCAGGACCCGGCACAGACACTCGCTCATTCATTCCTACATTCACCAAAGCATGTGGCCGCCTGTGCTGGGCCCGGGATCAGGTACTATTGGGGCGCCCAAGGAGCCTCCAGACTCGTTCTGTCCTTAGAGTTGCTGAACCCAGGTGGGGTGGGGGAGAGTGTCTTTTGTCCCAGGAGATGGAGGGTCTGGGGCCGCCTCAGCGGGACAGGGCAATAGGTGAGTGGTGAGCAGGCCTCTGGGCTCCGAGCTGGGCCCTCCCGGTCTCCCCAGGGCTAGGGCTGTGTATCACTGAGATGCTTCTGGTTTGGGCTGGGGGTAGGGGGTGGGGGCGGGGGCACCAGTGAGGGGGAAGCCAAAAGGAGTGAGCACATTGTGTAGGGGCCTCTGGGAGGCCCCCTCCACCCCAGCCAGAGGCACCCGGGGCAGGTCTGCTTCTCCCGCCCCTCTTAGGAGCCCTATACTTTCTTATTTCAAGTCAGGATGGAACGGGGTGGGGTTCCAGCCACCAAGGGGGAGGCAGAGGGGCCAGCAAATCCATCCACCCCCATGAGAGCCTCATCCTCCATTGGAGCCCCTCTGGGGCTCTCCCATCTACCTGCTCGGTGGCTTTGAGCAAGTTACTTAGCCTCACTGAGCCTCAGTTTCCCCATCTGTAAAATGGGAGTGATAGGGAGTGTGAGGAAGATCCAAAAAAATGAGGCACTTAAAGCGTCTGGTTCTGAAGGCTCCCAGGAAATGGTTCTCCCCAGAGGGCCCCAGGGATCCCCAGAAGGGTGGGGCAAGGGCCTGGCGGGCAGGTCCCAGCCATCTAGTCCCGGCAGAAGGTTCTGGGGAGAGTGGAGCTGGTGCCTCTGATCTAGCCAGTCCAGTCTCCTGGCCTCAAACCCTCACAAGATGGGGGCTCAGACTCACCTCACTCTCTCTGAGTAGAAGAAGGTTGGAGAGGACGAAGTGCTACCCAGGGCCACATGGAGCCCCACAGCCAAGACCCCGGCCCCATGCCCTCCTCCTGCCTTGCAGGTAGCTGGACAGCGCCTTGGATTCCAGACCCCCCTTTCTGGGCTGCCTTGGTGGGGAAGTAGCCCCGTGGTGCCAAGGCTCCTTGATGGAAACAGGGTCTTTGGGGCCCCAAGTGAGGCCGGAGGTCACTGGCAGCAGTGCCTTCCCCGCCCAAAGTTCCAGGAGTGACCTGACCCCATAACCTGCCTGCTGCCAGTGAAGCTCGGGGCCCAGACACCCCGGGTCCCCAGCAGCTCGGAGGCCCAAAGGGCAGTCAATGGTGTTTGGCTCCTGGGAGAAAGCGGGGTCTATCTGGATGCCCTGGAAGGGTGCAGGCCTCCCTCAGGGAGAGCCCAGCTGGGGGATGACAAGGGGCTGTGACGGAGGCTGGGGGCACAGAGATTACATCTGTCGTTTGATCACCCCTTATTTGCTGTGTGACCTTAAACCAGAAGTTCAGCCTTGGAGAAGGGCTTGTTTCCTACACTGTGATGTGAGGACAGGCCCTCCCCACTTGGGCTGTGTCTCGCCGGGTCTGGCGGGGCCTAGGGCTCAGACGGAAAGCTGCTGTCACAAACCCCAGGCGAGAGGGCGGGGGTAGGGGAGCTTCTCCAGGGCTGTGGCCTTGAAGGCTGCACAGGCCTTCAAGAGGTACAAAAGGTAAGGGAACCTCCCTCAGTAAGCCTCACCCCCTGGTAAGAGAGCAAAGAATCCCACAAGCTGGATCCTGGCACCTTGGGGAAGCCCTCATTCTCTGTCTCAGTTTCCCCATCATAAAAGGCGATCCCTGTCCTGGCCGGCTTCACTGTTAGTTGCGATGTTCTAGGTGACTCCTCCTTGGGGGCGAGCAGGGCTGGGGTTAGGAGGGCATGTTCCCTCTAACCGCCGGGACGATGTGTCCCCCTGTGCCTCCCTCTCCCCCATGCCTGGACCTCCAGGGCACCTCCTGGCCAGGGACCCCAGGCTTCCGGCCACGCCCACTCGGCCCAGCCAGTCCTCCACCCCAGAGCCCAGAGCTGACAGGGCAGGACCCTGGTCCCGATTTAGGCTCTGGCCCCCGCCGGGTTCCCCTCCCTTAGCCCTGTGTGGACCAGGCGGGCGTCTCCACGGGAAGCCTGCAGTGTTTACCCTGCCGAGGCCCAGCTTTCACTCCCCGAGGAGTGTGTTTGGGAGGCGAGAAGCCATGCATGCGCCCGCACACACTCACACACCATCTGATGCGCCAGACCACACAGGCTGCCAGCCCAGCGCAGCTGTGCACCCCACGCTGGCTCTGTTGCACTCCTGCACCCCAGCAGGGCTGGGAGGGCTCAGCACGGCGGGGAGCGGCGCTAATGTTGAATTAATAAATTACTAAGTGTTACATGTGACCCCTGCTAGTCCGGCCCCAAGCCGCCCAGTTTCCTGCTTCCTTTCTTACAGAGGCCCACACTGAGGCTTTGGCAGCTATCACCCAGCCAGAGCAGAGAGTGGCAAGAGGGGGTCAGAGACCCCCTCCAGGACCCCAATTTGGCCTGGGTTGCTTAAAAGGGAGCACAGACAGGCTACGGGGACCAGCAGGGGTCACGGGCAGTGGCAGGGGACAGCGCACCGGTCCAGCATAAGCCTCACCACCAGCGCACTCAGCAGGTGGGCGTCCGGCAGCCCCGGGTGTCTCTGGATGCTGGCCCGAGGCCCCCAGAAGCCTGCAGTGTGGGGTCTCTGCCCCTGCTGCCAGGCTTCCTGCCTATGGCCGGCACCCTGGGGCCGGAAGGCGTGGCTCAAGCCATGGGCCTGCGGGCTCTGCCTTTGGCTGACCATGTGAGGGGCTCGACCCATTTCCCGGCCGCCTTAAAATGGGGAGTGGCGCATACTGGGGGGGCTCACTTTGAGAGTCTGATCCTCTTCCTGAAGTAGGACCCCACCCAGGCATTCAGGTTTACACAGGATTCACAGCCCTTCAGAAGGCCAGTTGAGGGGCCCCCGGGCCATACTTGGGGGGAAGCTCCAGCAGGAAACAAGGAGCGATGAAGCCCAAATCCAGAAAGCAGGCACCCTCGGTGCTCCTAGCGCTCTGGAGATCTGACCACATTTAATCCTCAGAGCCACCCTTAACCAGCCTTGTGGGGGTGCTCTTTATTCTCCCCGTCTTATGGTTATGGAGGCGAGGCACAGAGAGGTGGAGGAGCGTGCCCAAGGCCACACAGCGGAAGTGGCACCGCCGCCGTTCTGACCCGGGGCCTGGGCATTTAACCACTGGCTTAACTTTCATGCTGGGTCCCCAGAGCGCGGCCCATCCTCGTGTTTCATAACTGACGGGGACACCACGGGCGTTTTTTCATATTTATCTGATGCTATGTAGCTATTTAAAACTTTTTAAAAGAGCTGGGTTAAAACAAAAATAAGCTGAATTAGCTAACCTAATTTTAGCTCCTGAGATTCCTGTACTTTAGATTTCCAAAGCCTCTTCCAAGCGTCGCCCCCAAAAGGCCCGGCTCTGACACCCCACTAGCCTGCAGTCCTGGGCCAGCCCAGCCCCTCCCCTGGGATGGAGGGAGGGGGACGTGTGGCACCCCCCAGCACCCTAGCCTGCCTCCCCAGGCCACGACCACTCTCCTGCCCGCTCTGGCCGCCCAGGGCAGGCCGCGCGGCAGGTTATGAGCTCAGCGTGGATGCGCACATCATCTTGTCTGCCCGGAGGATTTAGTGCATGGCAGCCAGTCAATAGTGCATTTGTTTTGCTATCGACCTGGCAGCCGCTGGGGCAGGAGCTGCTGGCCCCTCAGGCCCCTCAGTCCCCTCGGGCCACAGAGCCAGAACCTGGAAGCTCTGGTGAGCAGGTTGGGGGTTCCTAGAGGTCCCCATCCCAGGTCTCCTGCATCCCCAGCCCCTGCACACAGCCTGGCCCCTGTGGTCTTAGGGATCAGGCAGTCTCCTACAACACCCAACCCTCGATTCTCCTGGTGACCCCACCACGGCTTCACAGCTGGGGAAACCGAGGCCCGGAGAGGTGCAGTAACCCGCGTGCTATTGGAGGAGCAGGAGTTTCAGGAGGAGGCCCAGGCCGGCCCCAGGCTGGTCTGAGAGGGGTGTTGCCAGGAAGCCAGCAACAGGACCCTCTTTGGCCCCATCCCAGCCACGGCAGGTCACGGGAAGACACGCCTGAGTCCATCCAGCTCTCGGCCGCATCGCGCTCAGAGCCGGGTCCGGGAATCCGCCTCTGGGAGCCCACAGCCCCCACACCCTGAGCTGCATGGAAAAATGGGGTGGGTTTCCTGAGGGGTGGTGCTAAGGGGGCAGAGGATCTGGGGAAGCTGTCAGGCTGCTTCCTGCTGGGGGCACCCTGTAAGCGGGCCGGGGAGTGGGGGTTTGGGAGGAGCTCTGGGGCTGAACAGGATTTTGGCAGTGAAAGCAAGTTGGAAGTGCGGGGCCAGGAGGGGCAGAGGCCCGGGGTCCCACACAGAACAGAGGGAGGAACAGAAAGTGTGGCTGGCAACAGGAGATGGGGGGCACAGTCAGTAGAGACTGCCCTCCCCGGTTTACTGGACCAACCCCCGGAGGGGGGCCACGAGCACCCCCTTTGTCCATAGGTGTCCCAGGCAGGGCCCTACCTCACTCTCCCCTCCCACCAAAATGAAAACGGGCAAAAAATACTATTATTGTTCACGCCTCATCTCCCACCAAAGTTATTAAATTTCATTCCACGAACAAATAAATCCATTTTTATTGCAGCGGCGGGAACGGGCAGTGGTTTGCTGCTTCACCTTTTATTTGTCCAAGTCCTGTTAAATCCGCCCCACCCCGGGGCCCGGCTGCTGCCAGGCCCCCAGCTACACAGCGGCCGCCCCTCCCCCGAGCTGGACCCTCTGACTCCGCCTGCCGGGGGGCGGCCCTCCCACGGCCAGCGGGGCGCTGGGGCAGCCTCCTGCCAGCCTCCTGTTTGTCTGGCATTTTAGTTTCCCAAACATTTCCCGCACATTTCCTCCCAGAGGTCCAGCTCGGCCTTTGCTTTTCGCGGCGCCTGCATTTCACAGGAGAGGAAACGCGGCTCAGAAAGGCTCGGGAGGCAGGAGAGCCCTAGTCTGGTGGCAGCAGGGAGGTGGCCTGGCCTGGCCACCGGGGAGCGGGGACAGGCTAGGCCGTGCTCACCCACCTCTGTCACCCACCAGCTGTGTGACCCCGAGCCCGAGACTTGGCCTCTCTGGGCCTCCCCGGCGCGTCCCGAGATACCCTGGTCGCCTCTCCTTCCTAAGGCCGCGCGAGGGCCGAGGTTGGAGAGGCAGGGGGCGTTCAGAGCAGAGCTGGTGCTGCCCTGGCCTCTCTTGCCTGCCTCCCCTAGACCCCCGGACCCCTGCCGGCTCTCCTGCAGAGGGACACTGATGCCACTATCGGGGTGGGGCAGTTCCGTGCCTTCACAGCTGAGGTCTGGGATGAGCGCCCAAGATAAATCCTCACCACAGCTATTTTTTCTCCCTAAACCATTTGCTAAAGACTTAATGACTGTCAATAAGAAGCCTGTTGCATCTCCAGCGCCGGCAGTTCCTGGAGGTTTCCCGGCGAAGCATTTCGGTGATGCAACTGCCCAGGCCAGGTCGGGGGATGGGGGTTCAGTGAACCCTCTCCCCACAAGGAAGGTGCAGAGGGATGGTCGCCCCTAGCCCAAGTTAGGGGCAGGCCATGGCTGGGCAGAGCCAACAGCCCGGCCCTCCACACAACTGGCCCCACATTTGGAGAGGGGGACCTCCCCACCCCTGCTGCCAGTGGCTGTGCTGACCCAGACCTGTCCCCTCCTCCAGGCTGGGAGCCCCCGGAGGCCCCGGCATCACCCAGTCTGGACAGCTGGAGCCCACCCCTCCCCCTCCTGGTACAGCGCTGTCTCGAGTGTCAAGTGGGCTTGTGGTGTCTCGAGTGTGAAGTGGGCTCGTGGGGCCAGGTGAAGACATCTGGGTGGTGGGGGACTCAACATGCCCTCAGTGCCTTCCAGCTCCCCCTCCCTACTGGGGGAGGGTGGTTGCCCACCCTCATGCTCCCACCCCCCCCCATCTCCCTCACCCCGCCTGCCTCTGCTCCCTGGGGATTCCCTTCTCTTCTCCCTCCCAGGCTGATAGCTAGTGGCCCTATCAAGAAAGACTAGACAGCTCCTGATAACGTTCCCAGCACTGTCGGCACCTGAGGCCACTCCAGCCTGAGGGGAGAGGCCGTGGGTACCCATCTCCCACCCAGCCTCCTACCACACCCCAGAAGCCTAGCCATTGACCCCAGCCACGGGGGGGGGGGGGGGGGAGGGTGGTTCAAGGGCACAGGCCTGAGGGGGTGGGCTCTGCCTGGCTGGAGTGCAGCCGCGCGTCCTGAGCCCATTATCTGGCACCAAACTGGCAGCAGGCCCAGCCCTGGCTTCCCTGCCTTAGCGGGGAGAGAAACGGACCCAGAGAAGTGACATTAGGCTTTTGTCTCCCTCTGCCAGCCCGCACGGAGGGTCCTCACTTCATTTCTCTGTGCCTCCCTGCCTCAGTTTACTTGTCAATCTGATGGGAATGCAGCTCCTGCCAGCTCTGCAGGGATGCTTGCAGCAGGATATACGTGCGACCATGACAAGCATCCTCACCACCTGCTGTACACTCCTGGCTCCAATCAGCTGCAGGCCCTGACGTGCTGGAACCCCCTTTTGTTCTGTGGGCACCCCCACGTGACAATGGCCGGGGTGTCCCTGGAGCTGGGCCAGAGGCAAGCAGGGAAGGAGCAGCGGGGGCCCCTGGGGTAGGTGGGCTTGAGTGTCCTCAAAGGCAGAGGGTCGGGGGTGTAGGGGTGGGGTGCAGGCATCCTCGTCCCAAGCGGCGGCAGCCCAGTACCAAAGGGCTCCCGGGGAACTGGCGGGAGGCGCCGAGTCACCTGGACAGAAGGCAGCGCCTTGCCAAGTCCCCCGCGCGTGACGGCTGCCAACTCAAACACCGCGTCGCAACGCCATTAATTTACATTTTGATTCGACTTTCTTAATTTTACTTCGACTTCGCGCGACTCCCGTTTGAGAATCATTTTAACGTATTTATCTGTGAGGCAATTTGTTAAATAACCCCCAAGACTCGGTGGTTTTCCGTTCTGAGCTTTTATGGCAAGGCTGTTTTAAATTAAATTAGTTGTCAGGGCCCCTGAGTGCGCTGTCGCGGGGATGAGTTCGCCGCCAGCCCACTCGTAAAAGTTGAGCAAAACGCTGGCTAAATGGCTGAGAGCATGCTGTGGGCCGCTCGGCTCCTCCCAGGCCCCCTGGGTGCTCATTTGGGAGGAGTTGGGGGTGCGCAGCCACCAGCAGTCGGGAAAGCAAACAGCTCTGGAGCCACCCCAGCTCCCAAGCCAGGACTGCGCCTGCCCAGGCCCCCTGAGGGGCAAATCTGAGGTCACAGGGGGAGACAGCTCTTTCCCTGGACCCCCAACCTGTTCCGGGGACCCCGGGTGAGGTGCGTGCGCGAGCCAGGGCACAGGTGAGCTGTTCCCTCTGAGGGGCAGTGGGGAGGCAGAGCCTGGTCTCTGCTCTGGGCCCCCAAGCCACAGGGAGAGGCGCTGGGCAGTTGTGGGGGAGGCCAGCCCCCCTCTCTTGTCTCAGCGGGGCGTCTGTGCTGGCTGTCTCCTGGGCTGGGGGCATGATTGGTGAGCTGAGAGGCACAGGTATTGAATCTATATTTCATTTTCGCGTCAGCAGCTGCTACTTGCCCGATAATGGATTCCCCTACGCCACTCTCCCGGGGGGGGGGGGGGGCGAGCGGCGGATGGAGGCCGAGTGTCCTGTTAATGATGCCGCCACTGCGCCACTCAGTGATGGGTGCCCAGCCAGGCCTCTCCTGCCTGTCCCTTCCCCCGGGTGGGCCCTGGGGGCCCAGAACACTTCCAGCCTCCCTTCAAACCTCACAGACCCCAGGAGCCGCCCACCCCTGGCACATGGACCAGACACTGGCCATAGGGAGTCTTGCCAGCTCCCCCAGGGCCGCCCAGCAGGAGGGCAAGGGTGGGATGCGTATGGCACATGGGCCCCTCCTCCACAGCCACGGGAGGAGGCTGACACAGTAGGTGTTCAGCAGGCGCCTCTCACTTGCTGGGGGCAGGGGCAGCAGGGCTTCTGGTGTCCGTGTGGGCACTGGGTCTAGGTGCCAGGTCCAAATCCTGGCTCTGCTGGTCTCCAGCAGTGTGACCCGGGACTTTCTAGTCCAGCAGCCCCTCTGTAAACCAGTCCTCCAAGGACCACCTCAAGGACAAAGTGGCCAAAGTGCTTAGAGGACCTGGGAGGAAGGAGCTTCACCGTGTTCCCACCTTGCAGGCAGTCATCTCCTAAGGGAAACGACTCTCTAGCCACTTGGCAAGCTCCTGTGCATCTGTTAAAGCCCACCCAAAGGTCACCTCCACTGGGAAGCCTTCCTGAAGCAGGATTAGTTGTGCTCTCCTCTGCCTTCCACCAGCCCACTTTGGCCCTGGGGGGAGCTGTGGCCATGTCCCTCTCCTACAAGGGTGGGCTCTCCTTTTCATCTTGTAAGCTGCCACCTCACCTCCAGGGGCATAGCCAGCCGAGGTCACCTCTGGGAAGCCCCCCAGGCCCCCAAGTCTGGGCCGGATGCCCATCCCGGGCTCCCTCCTGCTGTGCCTGACCCATGCCTCCACTAGCTGTACAGGACGGGGGAGGGGTGGGGGCGGTGAGCAGGACCCAAGCTGGACCCAGCCTGATGCTTTGGGATGGGCTCTGGATGCACTCAGCAAATGGATGAATGAATGAATGAACAAATAAACTAGTACGGTCCAGGTAAATCTCTGGAGTCTGGCCACTGCGTGCCTGAGGGCGCTACAGCCTTCCTGGGTGGTGTGTGCCAGGCCTGGCTGTCTGCAGGGGGTGGGGGGCAGAGGAGAGGGGAGAATCTAGAACTCCCCGCTCTGCCCATCACATGCTTTAATGTCTGGCCGGAGGCCCTGCGCGTTGGACCCTGTTCTCATGCTGTCAGGATACGTTCTGGGTTTTAATGGAGCCAAGAGGAGAATCCAGGTCCCTGCAGCCAGCAGGCGGCCACAGGCAGACGTGCCCCCCCACCTGCAGGCCCAGCAGTGAGGGACGGGCGAGGCCTCAGGCTCTCTGGCCAAGAGGAAACAGACCCTGTCGCGGTGGGCTGGTGGAGGGAGGGGCTGACAGTCGGAAGCGCACGTCCTGGCCCGCGTCCTCCCGGAGGTCCAAGCCAGAACAAGCAGCCCCTCCGAGGGGCCGCGGGAGGCAGCAGCTCTGGCCTCTTTCTGTCCCCAACCCTGGGCGGTGCCTTTGGGAATTTTCCCCCCTCCCTGATGTTTTATTCATGTAAACCCAGCCTGCATCTGTCCTCAAAAGACGCAGAGCTAGAGGGGCGCAGAGAGGAGACCTCGGAATGTGTGGGTGTCGCTGTTCAAAGCCCGTAACCTAGAAAGAGCCAGCGCGTGGCTCCGGCTGCCTGACAACAGAGGAGCGGCTCGATGCGGCTCATTGTCACCTCTTAGTCTACCACCGGTTCCTTTCCAACCTCTCCGCAGCTCCTCGGGGAGGGCTGCCGCCCTCCGCCACCCTCTCGGGCCCCAGGAGGGAGCGGGCGGCTTTGTCTGTGCTAATTGCATTGTTAGACCGAAGGTGCCTGCGTTGGGCTGTCTAATTTGGGGCCTTTATTAAACGTGATGGCTGGCTGACAGCGGCAGAGCGCAGCCAGCCCCGGGAGGCCGGCCTGGGTACAGGCACAGGTGCCTCCCTGCCGCCCTCCCCACCCCCACCCACCTCCAGCAGCCGTTTTACTCCCACCTGAGCTTCAGGTTGCTGGGAGGGAGATGCTGTGGGGTGTGCTGGCCCGTGGTGGAGGGACTCGCGCCTCCCCTCCCCTCCTTGGCAACTCCTGTTCATCTGGCAAGAAAAGGACGTCACCTCCTCTCAAGTCCTCTCCCTCCTTTGCTGCCTGGGCTTCCCTGCTGCCCAGGGGACCTGTGGTTCTCAGCTAACGTATGTGCGGCACCTCTGACACCCCCAGGCATCCTCCATGCCCTACATCCTATTCCTGTGGTCAGTGGGAATGGAATGACTAGCATCACCTCCACGTGGCTCAGATGAAAGGCGAGGCCCACAGCTTGAGCAGCCTGTCCAAGAACACACAGGGCTGGAGTCCCCTGGACCCTCCCTCTCCTCACATCGCTCCCAGAGACGCTGTGTTGGGGTGGAGACCCCATTAAGCCGCCGGAGCCCTCACACCGCACCTCACCAGCCAGGCACCCCATGTCCTCACAGTTTGAGCCCTCATAGCCCAGAAATGGGCAGGAGCCCTGTCCCCTAGCACTGTTTTGTCCCAGCCCCTGGCCAGGCCAGAGCACAGGTATGGCACAGCTCCTGGGCCCTGGGCTGAGCAGGGCTGGCCTGGGGGCCTCTTCTGCATTGTTCCCTCCCCCAGCCTCTACTGCGTAAGGCTGCCAGGCACCTGGTCCTCCCTCCCTTGGATTCAGGGTGGCAACCCAGGGCCTGGGTCAGGCCTGGGAAGTCGGGGACAGGTGCACCCAGGGCACTTAGCACAAACGGCTCCCAGAGGAGCCTCCATGCCAAGGGGGAGTCATGGAGCAGCAGGGACTTGTCAGTCTCACCCAAGGTCAGCGGCTGTGAGTGCTAGAACCAGGCCCACACCTGGTGGGTGTCCAGTAAGCCCATCATGATAGTATCTCACACTCAGACATGCCAGTGGTGCTAGTCTGAGTGTCTCAGTGCAGGGATCCCCACTGCACTGGCTGGAACCTGCAGGGTGTGTGTCAGCTGTGTCAGGCGGGACGGTGCCCCCCACTGTCCAGAGCGCTCAGGTGTGGGCAGAGGACTCCGCAGACATGCGACCTCTGCAAGCCCAACCCAAGCCAGTCCACAACCTTGGGGCGCCCTCTGGGAGGCTCTCAAGATTCTTGTTTGCTCAGTGATTCATGCACCTCACACCACTGAGCGCCCACTCTGTGCCAGGCACAGTGCACGGCACAGGGAGCTGCTCACAGACCGAAGTCAGGACCAGGCCCCTGTTTTGAAAACAAAACAAAAACAACCGTAATGTGCAGTCAGGGGGCACAGAAGAGGGTCCTCTGTCTGAGGAAGTTCAGGAAGACTTCATGGAGGAGGGGGCATCTGAGCAAAGCCAAATGGACTTCCCCAGGGAGGACGGGGCCAGGGCATGCCAGGGAGAGGCTTGGAAAGTCTCCGGGGCTCCGGCGAGGGGTGTTTTTGGAAAAGCAGTCAACAGAAGCAAGCGGGAAATGAGGTGTGTGTGAGCGAAGGGAGAGGCAAGTCGAGTCTCATTTGCCACTTTGAAAAGTAAAGTTGGAACTTAGCATTCCACTGCGGGATGCTCCCGAAGCGCCCCTGCCTGGGGGCTAGAGGGAGGCTATTCAGCGAGCAGACTGGGGGCCCCATCCAGCAAGGCGGGGGCACCCAGGACCGTGCGCTTTGAACACGCCGTGGGGGCCTCTCCAGGGGGGCACTAGGCGACCCGACTCGTGGCAGGTGACTTGAAAGCCCCGCCCTCGGGTGCAGGAGGGACCCCAAAACCCCCGGAAGCAGGCCTGGGGCCTGGGGCCGGCACCCGCGCCCCCCAGCCTCCCCGCGGGCTGGGGGCGGGAGCAGAGGCGGCGCGAGGGCAGGCCGGTGGGTCGCGGGGCGCATCCTCGGCCCTGACAGGCGGCAATTACCCCGCGCGCCGGCCGCGGCAAATGCATTTATTACAGGGGCTGGAAGCGGGGGGCTTATTTACTGGCAAATCCATACTCATTACCAGACTCAGCCTCGCCTAGACTGAAAACAGCTCAACTGAAACAAATAATTACCAAAGTCCTTCCAGCGGGAGGCTCGCAGGTGGTTGGGGAGCAAGGGGGGACGCGCCCGCCCCCTGCGTGGGGACCCGGGAGGGAGCAGCCGCCCGGGGAGGGGCGCGCGCCCGGCCGCGGGGCGCATGCCCGCCGGGTCATGAATATGCAAATGACATGGGCGGGACCGCCACGCCCACAGCCGCAGGCGCCGGGGGGCGGGGTGCGGGGAGTGGCGAGAGCGAAGCGGGGCGAACTGGGGCCGGCCCGGCTCGAAACTGGCCTTCAAAAGCCCCGCGTTTTCCGCGAGGGCCCGAGTTGCTGAACGAAAGGACCGGTGACCCCAATGTCCGCGAGACGGACCTCGCCCGGGATCACGCAGGCTGGGGGACCCCCTCTCTATCCGCAGGCCCAGGGCACCCTGGGGCCACCTCCCAGAGCGGGGTGTTCTCCAGCTGCCCCTCACAGGCACGCATAGCTCTGACCTCGTAGCCACAGAGCTGGCAGACGCCGGGCACCCCGTGGCAAAGGCTTGGGGGTGCAGGCAGCACAGAGTGGGCTCCCAGGCCCCAAATGCCTTCGGCAGCCCCCTAGGTCCCTCAAGGTCCAGAAACAGAACCCACCCGAGGCTTCCCAGGACTGCAGAGCACCCCTGGACTCCCGTCCCATTTTACAGATGAGGAAACTGAGGCCGAGAGGGGCCGTGGCCAGGCCTGGGTGGAGAGTTCCACTGCCCTGCGCTTTCGGGCCTCCCGGGCAGTGGCGGCATGGATGCCCCTGTGGGAGCTGTCAGACGGTTGAGATGTGGGCTCGGCCTCTCTGCCCGCTGGGCAGATGCTGGCACCGCCACCCATGCCTTAAATATTCATTCACTTGACAGAACACTAATTAAACAAAGTAAGGTGCATTATTACTTGATTAAATTTTTTATTGGCAGCTTAATTGGTCTGTTAGTTGCCCCTTAGGGAGTTGCTCACCCCGCTCCCCCCTGCTGTGAAGGAGGGGGACCCTAGTCGTCCGTGAGCTGCCCCAGCTGCCCTTCCCTGCCCGCTGAGCCATTGGGGCGCGCCGCCCTCCCAGCCACCTCCAGCCCAGCATGGTCAGAGGAGGGTCATCACGCCCTTCCCATAGGGAGTCAGGGTGGCGAGTGGGAACCCGTCAAGCAGAGAGTGGGCCTCTCGAGGTCAAGGTCGCCTGGGCTCCACCTCCAAATGTGCCAATTAGACACTCTGGAAAAGGGAACAGACCCTGATTTTGGAGGGGAAGCGGGGAGTGGCTGGCTGAACTCGCCCTCTCTGGGCCTGGGCCTCAGTTTCTCTGTCCACTCAGCCTGTCCCTAATAGACTGGGCAATCCACTGGCTGCACCCAGCCTCCGTGCCACCGCTTCTGGGGGTGCCTTGCAGGCAGGGATGGCCTGGGGTGCCCAGGCCTCACGTCCTGCCATACAAGAGCACGCCCCCTCAGAGCAGGTGTATACACCTTCCTGTCCAGGTTCCCCCTTGGGGCATGCCCTCCTCCCATCTCCCCTACAGGTAGCGAGGCAGCCCCTCTGCTGCACCCTTGGGACAGGTGTGCAATCTCCACCCTCAGTGGAAGTGGAACCTGCAGCCCCTTTCACAGCCACACCTCTCCCCCGCCCTCGCCCCCTACCTCCCATCAGGTGGCAGAAGTCTAGAGCCAACCTTCCCTTCCAATCTGTCCTCCATCCACAGCCCCCATGTCTGTCCTCTGGGGGCCAAGGCAGAGGAAAGGGCCAGGGGCTGTTCTGTCACATGTGCGCCTCAGTTTCCCCTGGTGCAAAATGTCTGTCCTCATGGAGTGGTAGGACTCCCGGGCCAGGCGCTCGCGTGGGACTATGCCCTCCGTCCCGAGGTCCCGGGTCACCCCTAACTCCACACCCACGCTTCCAGGGCACCTCCTTCCCCCCAGTTCTTGGATGACATAGCAGGTCCTAAGGGGCTCAGTGACTTGTCCAGCGTCTCATGTGGGGCTTGGATCTGCTGGGTCCGAAGCACAGACAAGGGGGTGGGGGCAAGGCCAGGAGAGTTGTTCCATGACCAGTTCAGCGCACAGCGAACCCCTCTGTGGTGGGAACAAGAGGAAAGTGGGGCCTGCCCTGGGCGGCCTGGGTCTTGTATTCTCACCCCTACCTCCCACCATGCCCAGCAAACCCCCACCCCAGTCGTTGCTCCTGCACACCCCGCCACTGCCCTCTCTACGGCCTCCTGCTCCCAGAGAGGGTCAGGGCCAGCCGATGACAAAGGGGGTGTCTGGCGAGCCCAGAGCCACACTGAGAAGCAGGAGGCGAGGTAATTGGCACTGCCAGCCGTGGGAGCAGGAAGTGAGCGGCGGCAGCAGCGCGGAGCGGGAAGCTGTTCAGTGTCATCGGCCTTATCTGGGAACAGGCTGCCCAATTACAGGGCCAAGCCCGCTGCCCCCGGCAGCTGCCGGCTCTGCTACGGCCCCTCCCCGGTGTCCTCACGGCATCTCCAGGCCTGGGCCTCTGCTGCCCTTCAGAAGGCACAGGCAGCTGCCCAGAGAGAGGCCTGGCGATACTCCCCACCCAGGTGTGCAGCCGCAGGTGTCCCCGGCCAGGCCGGGGACCCCGGCTGCCAGCTCCACCCTCGGGCCTCCCCTGCCGCAGGCCCAGGCCTTGCCCTCCTCTCCTAAGTATCCCCTCGGGTGGGGGCTGAGTTGGGCCTCAAGGGCCCACCGTCAAGCTGGCAGTGGTCCCCACCTGTCCCATCCCTCCGGGCACGAGGCCCAAGTCATCCTGCTCGGCTGCCCGCCCCCTCCCTGTGCCAGCCACCAAATGAGAAGATTAATAATTCTGTGGGTGGACAACGCTCAGCAGCACAGCGCCGCTGGGGACGGCGAGAGGGTGTCATAGATTAGGAAAATATGACTATAATGGGTTTGCAATTGTACAGAATGCAGCCATAATTAGCAGACGACGCTATGGCTCCCACTTCGGGGCAGAAACGCTGCCCCAGGGGGGCTGGGCCGAGGGTGGGCCTGGGCCACCCGTCCAGCCCAGCGGAAAGAGAACTAACTGGCTTTGGGATTGGACCCGCCTGACTGAAAGCCGTGCCTCTGTTTCCACATCTGTAAGGGGCGTGCCGCTGCCTGCTTCCTGCTAGAGGGAATCCTTCTAGCAGGAGGGATTCATCAGACACCCCTTTCTGGGCAGGCCCCTCTCGGAAAGACAGAGGGGGACCCTGCACAGGGACTCCACTCTGCAGTCCCATTCCTGACACCCTCCAAAGTGACCCAAGGGGTACTGGGTGGGGCTACCACCCCCATGCGTCTTCTGGGGACACAGAACCACATGAGAGCCCCCTTCCTGTTAGAAGACCCCCACCCGCACCCCAGCAGCAGGCAGAGGAGAGCTGCTCCTGGAGTCAAGCCCTGCCTGGCAGTCCCCTGCACTCTCTGCCATCCACGGGCCCATGATGCCTGCTTGGCCCCGTGAGCGCTGGCTGGTCTCCACAGCGGGCTTCTTACTGGCTGGACCTTCCTGAAGCTGGGATGGCCTGTCTGGTTCCTCTCTGTCTTCAGAGCTGGCACTGAACCTGGCACTCTCCCCCAAGGTTCTAAGGCCACCTGAGCAGGGGAAAATGCGTACTGGGCAGGGGAGGGGCCCACCACCACCCCCAGCCTGAGCATAGGGACCCACTACTCTCCACCCAGGATCTGGGACAGGCAGACTCCTCCCCTAAACCCAGCCCCCTAAATCCTGGCCCTAGGTGTCAGCTGAGGCCCAGAGGAGTACAGGGCACACCAGGGCAACCAGGCTCTAAGGAACCAGAGGACATGCTGAAACTCTGCTGGTGGTGACCTATGTGGCTGTGTGGCCAGGGAGCATTCCTGGAGAGTGGCTGGAGCAGAGGCCAAGAGGAAGGCCAGGGCAAGCTTTGTTCTGGGCAGGGAGGCTGGGCGGAAGGAGGGGGCTGACCTGTGGCAGTAAGCCTGGGGGGTATAGAGACACCCTATATAAGATAGACTCAGGTCTCCCCAGGGTGTGGGGCAGGCACCTCACCAGACCCCTGACTTCAGCTCATTGTTCACACCACCCCCAAATCATGGAGCCCAGGGCTGGCCTAACACCACCACTGCGGGATTCTCACTGTTGCCAATGAATGGTTCACACGGGCAAGCCTCCAGGGGGCCCCTCCTGCCCCAACCTGGCTCACCTCTTCACGACAGCCAACCTGCGGCTGCCACCACCAGCAGGGGGAAGACAGAGCCCAGAGGGCAGATCACACACTCCCCAAGGCCAGGCCAGCTTCTGCAGAGCCTCTGTCCCCACCTGCCGTGCCCCGCCTGCTTGCAGGCCCCAAAAGGTGGGGACCAGCTGTGCCCAGAGGGAGGTGAAGCCCTACAGTGCCCCAAGTACATAGGGGGAAACTGAGGAAGTGCCGGGGAGCAGAAGGACACTGGCCTCTGCCTCCTACCTAGCAGCCATCCCCCCCACAGGTGTTTATTGTTGGCCTAAGGGGCCAGGCCCCGGGGAGCAGGAAAGAGAGGAGGCGCCTGTGCCAGGGGGCTTAGGCAGCGGGCAGGAGCGGTGCTGTAGATAATGTCAGGTGGTGCTGGAAGGGACACAGGTGAGGTGCACCCCAGCTCCTCCTGGGCCCCAGCAGGGGAAGAAGCCATGTGGGAGGGAGACAGGCTGCCCGCTCCCACCCCAGCCAGTGCGAAGCGCTGGGCCCCTGTGGTTTCTGCTAATGAAGGGGCCTCCACCCTCCCAGGAACCCGCCCCGCTTCCAGCTGGTATTTAAAGAGGTGTCTTTGAGTGTGATGGTGGCGTTTTGTTCCTGGTTCCTGTCTCCTGTCTCCTTCCCACCCCCAATGTCCCTCTCAAGGTAAATTAAGACAAAGCTACTGGCTGCCCCTCCCCCCACTTTGGTACAGGCTGGGATCCTTGCCAGACCCTGTGCCGGGCACCGTGGATTTGGGGAAGACCAGGTGCTGCTCTAGGGACAGTGTGATGAGGGTCAACTCTGGACTGTGTTGGGAGAAGCAGGGGAGGCTTCCTGGAGGAAGCGGTGTCCACACAGAAAAGGTAGAGGGGGCTGGACTACAGCAGGTGGGGAAATGGCAGGCGCGAGAGTCAGCCATGAAGCGGTGGAACGAGAGGGCAAAGGGTGGCTTGGGGGTTGTTTATAACACCAGACATTGGACTGTTCTGAAAGCCGACTAGGACATCAGTGTGGACGCAGGAAGGCAGGGCGGACGGGGTGAGGGGTAGGCACCAGGAGCAAGGAGGACTGGCAGCGAGGTGGAAGGATCTGGGTAGGACTCGCCCATCTGAAAGATGAGGAAACTGAGGCCCAGGAAGGATCCGTAGCTTGCCCTGGAGTGTAGACAAGCTGGGGCCACGGCTGGTGCCAGCCTGCACTCGAGGGCGCTTTCAGGGAGCCCAGGGCCCACTGTGTGGATCCTGTGCCTCGGCTCAAAGGCAGCGTTTTCCAGCATGCCCAGATCTGCCCGCTGCCAGCGCTCCTGCTCCAGGGCCACGTGGGCCACCCGGCCCGCCCTTCCCCTGTCTAACCTCAACCTCCACCGCTGTCAGGGCTCGAGCCTCTGTCTCCTGCAGCGCGCCCCCAGACCCCCCAGGCCTGCCTCACCCCCTCACCACACCCGGGGGCCCCTCTCCGAGAGGCAGGGCCTCTTCCTGCGGCTCTCTCTGGGCTGGGCCTGTCCCCCTGCACCTGCTCCCCTCCCCTGCCTGTCAGGAGAACCTTGGGCCTTGGGCACTTCTGGCCGCCAGAGACAAGAGTCACTGGCCACCCTGGGTGGAGCACTCAGCACATGGGAAGTGCTAGGAGGAAGGTGCCTCCGGCCATGGGTGGTGGGCGGTTCCCGAGCCCCTGGGCAGTTCCCTTCCCCTCGCCAAGTCTCTTTCCTCATCCTCCCTGGTCACAAGTCCTGGAGCCAAGGGCTTTGCAGAGCCAAGGACCTCCAGGTTGTCCGCTGGAAGCAGCCAGAGAAGGGCTGGAGAAGGGGGGCAGGGATTTCAGCTCCCCAAGCCTCCCCCCGCCAGGCATTCACACTTGCTGAGGGTACCCAGGGTAGGGGGCTAGTCCCCCCCACACCCCCGCTCCAGCTGTGGCTTTTTGTGCTAAGGCCTCTGAGGCCAGAGGTGTCCCTGTAGCCTCAGGCCAGCCCTGCCTCCCAGACTCCCAGGCCTGGGTTCCTGGGCACACTCCCAGGGGAGACACAGAAATCCCTGGCCCACCTGACCCAGCACCTCAGCCCCCCAGAACTCTTTTCCTGGCCTGGGGAGGGGGCTGAGGCCAAGCTTAGCAGCCACCTCCAAATCCCAACCTGCAGGAAACCAAGGCTGCGACAGAGCCTGGCCTGGTTAATCTGCTCCATTAGAGGCACTAATTAATTGGCTTAATTAAAAGGGTAACCTGGAAGCCAGCAGAACTACCTCCTAATGAAGTACAAGGCTATGCTGAGCAGTCCCGGAGCTGAATCAGGGAGCCTCCCTGCCCCCAAACATGCCCACCCTAGGGCCTGAACCCCAGCCCTGGGCTTCTGGTGCACACTCTCCCCTCCCCCATTGCCTTTACAGTGGCCTGGTGACTGCCCTCCCCTCTGCCCCGGCACCCTCAGTCAATCAGCATGCTGGCGCTGGCAGGAACAGGAGTCAGAAGCCCCCCCATCCACACGCACCGCTTGGCTGCCGTTAACAGCCCAGAATGTAAGCTGCTGTAATTAGACGGCGCACAGCCAGGCTGCTGCCCATCAAGGTGAACAGGCCAGCGGGCAGAGCTGGCCCAGGAGGGAGGCCTAGCTTGACCACAGGCACGTGTCCTACAAAGATCTGGGGGCTCTAGCACAGGCACCACTCCAGCTGGCGCGGAGCCTCTGGGCCACCCCATCCGTGCTCATGAAATGGGAGTCATGAGAACCAGGTTTGACTCCCCACTCCCCCCCTAAAGGCTGGGTGGCTTTGCCTCTCAGCCCCATTCCCCACCCGTCATGTGGCAGCCTCAAACACCTGCCCACAGCTTCCCTCCCAGGCTCAGCTACGTCTACTCTGGCTGCGGGTCAGGAGCGGAGGCCTGCGTGCTACCCTGATCCCACCCATCCCGTCGCCCTCTGGAGAGGGGAAGAGTCCCACAGCCAGAGGAGAACACTTTCCACAACTACTTGCATCTCTCTAAGGCCTCATAACGCAAAAGGTTTTCTCCCGCAGACAAAATCCACCTGAACTTCCTGCCACCCTTCAAGCCTTGGTGCATCCCTGGTGTGACTTGTTCAGGCCATCCCGGCCCTGTGGGCACTTTCTCACGGGAGAGAGGAGACTGGGGGCATCCGCCAAGGAGGAGTGGGGTGGGGGTCACCTCCGTGATCCCAAGAAGTCCAGTTAGGCCCTAGTGTCCTTGGGGGGCAGGCAGGGGTGGAAGCAGAGGCCATGGACGCTCTGTCCATCCGTTCAGGGTATACAGGATGGAGACAGTAGGAGGATGCCCAGCCCAGTGCACCAGATGGATGAGGCCGGCGCTGGGTGGCAGCCCGGGGCACACGCAGCCCACAGCCGGCAGCGCCGAGCCCTCTCCTCCACTGAAACTGCAGTGGCGGCTGTCACGCCCGGACAGATTTAGTCTCTACGCGAGCAGCTGTTAGCCTGCGCGGCGACAGCTCTGCCGCCCACCCGGGAGCCCAGCGCGGTTCCAGAGAGGGTGCCCCCGCCCTGTAATGATGCGCCTCTGTCAGTGCCAGGCCTGGGAGGAGGGGCTGCGCTTGCTGTCACCAGCGACGGTGTCAGGCCCAGCAGCCACAGTCCTGCCCTGCCCCAGCTCCTCCCTGGCTCCCAGACCCACAAATCCCCACTCCCACTTATGCACCCCGAGGCCTATCAAGCATGGACTCTGCCAGAGCTGCTTCACCCCGAAGGACCAGCCCTTCCCCTCCCAGGATGGGGCACCCACGTGGGCACAGCTTCTGCCAGGAGTCACCCATCTCAGCTTCCCCCGCCCCATAATAGAGGGGAACCGGGCCTAGAGAAGTGATTGAGTGAGTGGCCAGAGACCCTCAAACCTCAGCCTCTGGGGGCTGCACCTGCCCCGGGTGGGTGGGAACCTTGGGCCTGAGCCCTGGAGTGCGTGGGGGACAGCTTCAAGGGCAAGAAGGACCGGGAGTGGGGCTGAGAGCCGGGCCGCCTAAACAAGAGCGCCTGGAGTAGGGCAAGAGCCAGTGGAGTGGCGGGAGGCCCAGGTCCTCGGCGGAGCCTCGGGCTCGGCTCTCAGGGTGCTCCGGTCCCCCAGGAGCCGCAGCCTGATGGGGACCCGTCCTGAAGCCAGCGACCCCTCAGCACACTGAGCCACAGCCTTGCCCTCACCCCTGACCCAGGCTGATGAGGGGGGGGCTGAGCCCAGGAGGGCGCCACGGGCTCACTCTACTGGCGGGTGACACAGGCCAGTCGTGTACCACCCTCTCTGGCTGGCACACAGTCCCGCGGAGATATCCTCGCCTGGTGGGGAGTAGAAGCCCAGGGGGCGACAGGCAGGGAAGTCTCGCGCTGAGGAGGGCAGAGTAGGCCCGAGCCCTGGCAGTGGGGGCTGAGTGTGCCGAGTCCTGCCCAGGGCTGCCAGGGGACAGCAGATGCCCTGGCCTGGCCCCGGCCGCGGCCCTCGGCAGCCGCACACTCCCAGAAGACCCGTAGGGAGAGCCCTGGACTCAAAGTCCAGCCCCGGGTCCAAGCCCTCGGCTGCTGCTGTGAGTCTGGGGAGCTGCTCGTCTCTCTGTGTCTCAGGTCCCTCCTGTGGGAACAGGGCAACCAGCCAGGCTGGGGTTCAGTCCAGGGAGGGCGCTGGCAGGGTGAGGAGGGCACGGGAGCCCGGCACCTGGCTTCCCTGCAGGAGTCACCTGCATCCTGGCCAGGAGGCCCAAAGGCCTGCTTTCCTGTCCTCAGGAGAGAGACAGGAAGGAGCACATGATCGCCCTCATCATCTCACCAGGCCGCTCAGTGTGAATATTAATAGTGTTAATTATTTATAATCCGGCATCCAGCCCCGGGCGGGCCTGAGCAATCCCGGGCCAGGAGGCGCTGAGGGAGGCGTGGCCTGCTCCCCAGGCTGTGGGGCTGCGCTTGAGACCCACTTCAAGGGCAGCGAAGGGGCCGGGGTGGGGGCCGGGTACGGTCCAGCCCTGGCCAAAGGAGGGTCTGCAGACAGGATCCACCCGTCGTCCCCCAGGAAGGCTCTGATCAGGCTTGGGGCCCATTTCACAGATGGGGAAACTGATCCTGTGCAGGGTGAGAGGCAGGTGGTGAGAGGCTTACAGCCTGCCCTGCAGTCACAGTCACGGAGCTTGGAGTGAGCGGTGGCCCCACCCAGAGGGCCCATCCTCCCTCAGCAGGCACCTCTGACCTGACTCAAGGGCAGGGTCCTGCAGGGGTGGGGAGGGGCTGGGGGGACCTCGAGCTAGGAGGTGCGGGGGAGGTAGGAGGTGCGGGCAGCCATCCCTCCTGCCCTGCAGGGTCAGGGAAGGGACCAGGACTGGTGAGGAAGCCACTGCACCCCTAACCCGTCGTCTCTCGTCATCAGTCCCCTTGACTCTGAACTGGGGTGTCGGGGCCTCCCTCACACCGGCAGTGAGGGCCCTGCGAGGGGGCGGGGCTCCTTGGGAGCCAAACTGGGCGAATTTGCTTCTGCGCGTTGTGGTGGCCGCTTGGGGCTCAGCAGTGGATGTTGAGTGGGACCAAGGGTGCCCATTAGCACTCTGGAGTGTGGGGCGAGTGACCCCACGAGCCTCCGTTTTCTCATCTCTAAAATGGGACCGACAACTGTCCACAACCCAGAGGGCTGGTGGGCTGCTTTGAGGAACCGGTGAGATACTACACACAAATGCCCATCAGCAGACACAGGGAAAGTTCCAGAATAGCAGCAGCCTTTGCTGTGTTTAACCCTCCAGCTCCACGCCCCCTCCCAAGCCCTAGGAAGGCGGAGGCCAGCCCCCTCCATGGCCAGTGGTGTTCCTAGCCACGCTCACCGTCCCCCGGGGCCAGCGGAGGTCCAGGGCGCCCCCAGCCCCCAGCCAGCCGCAGACAAGAGCCTCTGTCCTGCTGACCCGGGTCAGAGCAGGGGCAGCGCTGGCAGAGAAGCTGGGCTCTGTCTGCGCCTCCGGAGGGGCAGCTGCCCACGGGGAGCCCTGCTGCCACAATGAGGCCTTTGAGGGGCTGCCGGCGGGAACCCAGCTCTCCTCGGAGGCCCCCAGCTCTCACAAGCCCTGTCTGTCTGTGAGGCCACCAGGCCAGGCAGGCAGCTGCCGTGGGGGCAGGGCCATGCCCCCCTGCTCCGGGCACCGCCTCACTGGCCTCGCTCGCCCGCCTGACAGTCTGCAGGCCCAAGCGCCAGGCAGGGCCCAGGTGGGCCAGCTTCCCTGCCCTGAGGCCACACCTCCAGGCCTGGCCCACGGAGCTCGGGGAGGACGCTGCCCTGGACCCAGGGTTCTGGGGGAAGGGGGTTTGCTGCGCAGCTGGGCCCTGCCTCCCTGTTTCCCTCGCTCTCTTAGCCTCAGTTTCCTCATCTGCTAAATGTAGCCAGCACGTAGCTCCCTCCCTGGGCAACCATGAGAATCGAACGAGACCTGCATTTAATGCCCCCCTCAGCGCCAAGCTGGCAGCCATGGCTCAGAGAACACCAGCCTGGTCACCGCTTTGTCTTTGCCTCCACTGGGGGCCGGCTTCATCCCCAGCTAGGCCTCAGAGTGCCAGTTTCTCTTGAAATGAGCTACTGCCGCCCATCCCAGGCTGCTGTTAAGTGAGGGCTTGGGGCTTGGATGAATCAGTGAATCCCAGGTTCAACTCCTGGGTTAAGCTGCACCTACTGGGGCCTGGGGAGAAAGAAGAGGAGAAATAAAGGTGGGTGGAGGTAGGGCAGGGGCTAGAGGGATGGGAAGCAGGAGGGGCTGGTCCCTCTAGTCAGTCAGGGAGGGCTTCACGCAGGAGGCGGCATCACCAGTGTGGGCAGTGAGGGTGGACTTCCAGACACAGGAACAGCATAGTTGAAGGCTCAGAGGTGTCAGCCGTGTGGGGCAGGGACTGGAGGCAAGGCTGGTCGGCCAGGCAGGCCTGGGAGGGTCTGAAATGCCAGGCCAAGGGCTATGGTGGATTTTTCAGGAACTAGGGAGCCACTAGTGAGTAGATTAAATGTCTGGCAGTGTCTGTGCTAGGGGGTGGTATGAGGGAGACTTGCATGTGGTACCCCATCTTTTTTGCAGTTTAGGGGGGTCCTAGACAGGAGAATGTGCCAGAGGTCAGGGCCAAGCCAAGCCATCTGGGGCCTGACCGCCTGTGAGGTCCCGTCCCAAAGCCACATGGGGTGTAGCAGTGCTCCCCGCAGCAGCCCCGGCCCCGCCCCACACAGAAGACAGCTGGGCTCCAGCGCGGCTCCGCCCCTCTCTGCAGGTGACACCTCTCTGAACTGCCACCTCATCTGAAAAAAGGGGGATGGCCCCAGAGCCCCCAGTGCCGTTGTGACCTTAAGTTAGTTCCACACTTGGAGGTGTCTGCAAGAGGGGACCCCATTCCCTCTTCCAGGCCTTCCTCACCTGCTAAGAGGGGTGCTGGAGCCCCAGGGGAAGAGGTTGGAGTTCAAATCCCACCCTGCCACCTAAAAGCTGTGTGATTGTGATGCTCTGTGCCTCAGTTTCCCCATGTATCAAAAGCAAACAAAAACGTTCCGCCCGGTAGAGGGGCTGTAAGCGGCGGAGCCCTGTGGGGAGCACGCAGCACGCGGGACCCTGGTGCGGGCTGGGGTCCTGCTTTCTCTGTGGCTCGCTCTGAATTCCTTCCTGTCCCCTAGAGGACCGAGGCCTCTTCTGGTTCTCTGGCATCTGGGGGTGCAGGGACTTACAGAGCCACATATCTGGTGGATATGGGGTTCTCCAGTCACTCTCATAACCGGCTCCCCACCCCACCCCAGAGATCCCACTGTGCACCCCTGGGACCTGGCGAGGCTACCCCCAGCCTGGTCAGAGCATGAGGCTATAGGCTGCACCCATCCCCCCACAGTCCACACCCCTGACTGGGCTGAAGGAGCCCCCAGGAACCCCATCAGGTGCACCTACAGCCTGGGGCCCCGGAGCACCAGACCCGGCCACACTGAGGGCCCCCAGGATGCCGCCTCTCCTCCCCTGGCCCTGGCCGCCCCGGCCACACCCTGGCTGCGCCCCCACCTCCTGGTGGGGAGGGCGGTGTGCCCCACTCACTGCCCCCCCCCCACGGCCAGGCTGCAGAAAGCGGCTGAGTAAATAATGACATTTCCTCTTCACCCCCTTTCCCTTGCACAAATAAATTATCAACATGCCCAGGTCCCGGCGGAGCGGAGCACATCGCGGAGAACAATGAAAAAGCTTTTAATAGGATTCCAGGAGCTGCAGCCGCTCGCTCAGCGGCCCTAATGGAGATTGCTCCGTGACCGAGGGCCCTCGCGCCCTCCTGGGCCGCGCTGCCTCCCAGCTTCTCCGGGGCGCGCAGGCAGCCGGGCCGGCGAGGCCACCGCTGACGTCGCGGGGCCAGCCTCGGGCCGGAGAAGCGGCTGCCGGACGCCCGCCCTGGTCTCAGCCGCCCCAGGCTCTCCCTGCGGGGCTCAGCTGGCACCTGGGCTGGGGGCCCCTCCTGACTCCTCCCCCGTGTGCTGGGTGACATCACTGGTCTCCTCGGTAGCGAGGCCCGGAGCAGCACACCGTGGGGCTCCGGAAAGGCCTGTGCAGTCCCGGTGGGGGCTGGGAGGAGCCTGGGGAGAGGGAGGCTGAGAGCAGGAGACAGGGCAGGTCCCCAGCCAGGGGAGGGCACGGTCGGGGGAGGCTTGAGAGGGAGCAGAGCTGGGAAGCCAGAGACGCGGGGTTACCCCCTCCTTACCCCATTCCCAGGGCTGCCCTCGGCTCCCTGGACAAGAGCGTGTGTAAAGGCCCAGCCGGTGTGGTCCTTGTCCTCGAGCAAGCCACTGCCCATGGCAGTTCTGAGAGCGACGGCCCCTGAGGCTCCTTGGGAGGATGGGCCAGTCACCCCAGGGGTACTCTTGTCAGCTGCTCTGCCGACTTCTGGGCTCTCTGTGTGGTGTGTTGGGGGAGGGGATAAGAGGCCGCATCCTGGCCATGTGACCTTGTCCCTGTCACCTTGTCCATCTGAGCCTCAGTTTCTCCTTCTGTAAAACGGGCTGTTGTGAGGCCTCGGGAGATTGCGCGTGGCAGGGGCTTAGCATGACCCCGTGACACCTGCTACATACAGCAAGCACTCAATCAAGGCAGCTGTGATGGCCTCTGTGCCACCTGCAAGGGAGGGCATGAGCTGCGCTGGTGCCCGCGCCTGCAGGCCTAGCACACAGGAGGTGCTCAGCAAATCCCAGGGGCCCATCCCCGGAACCCACCATGAGCCCCTCCCTTGCCCTCTTGTTGCACAGCTTGGCCCCAGACCCTCTGGCTCCTGCCACCCCCAAACCCTTTGTGCTTTTGGGAGCCCCCAGGGTTTCAGCTCGCTCCAAGCCCCCAAGTCACCCACATTCCAGGCTGCCCCTTACCATAAGCACGTGGTCTGGGTCCTCTCCCCTCCCCACCCTTCTACCTACAACAGGGGGGGCAAGGGAGGCTCTCAAGGACCAGTGAGGAGCTCAGCAAATGCCCCCATGTGTGCAGGCCAGGAAGGGTGGGTGCCGCCTGTGCTCCCTGGGGCCCCGGGTCAGAAGCGACACCCAGCTCTGCATCTGGTTCCTGCGAGGCCTTTCTGTGGACATGTCACAAGCCAGTCCATCTTGCAGTGAGAGGGAGGCCTGAGAGGGGAGGGAGGCGCCCAGGGCCCCCAGCTGATGGACACGGACTCCACCCGCCCGCAGCGCTCAGAGCCGAGCCCACTACCTGGAGGTGAAGCCTCCCTCCCACGCGGCCCGACAGCCAAGTCTGTGCTCTGCCTGGGCCTCCCTAGCCTCACGGCAGCCAGGAGAACACCAGGCAGAGCCCGCCAGGCAGAGCCGCTCCCCTGGAAGCAGGGGCTCAAGCTCAGGTGCCCAGACCCGTGTCGCTGCCGGCCCTTCAGGCCTGTGGTCCACCCCTTTACCTGTACTGGTAGGAAACTGAGGCACAGAGCATCCTGTTGGGGCGGGGGGGGTAAGGGAGCGTGTGTGATCTGTCTCCCGGGCCGCAGCGGGGCAGTCTCCAGGCAGTGCAACCTCAGTGAGGAGGGGAGGGGCCTCCGAGACCCCTCACCCTCTCTAGGAGCCACATGGCCCCCCATGACCCCCCTCCGCTGACTTCCTCCCTGGGGTCAGAGCCTAGGCGGCAGGGCTGGCATCCAGGCCTCCTCAGTTGGAGCAGGGCGCAGGAAGGGGTTTTCACTCAGGCTTCTCATCCCTTTGCCCCAAAAAGGCCGCGGTCAGGGTAAGGCAGCCAGGAAGGGACCGGGGTGAGTGGCGGTTTTGGAGGCGGATGGTCACTCTGCCCTCTCAGCAGCGGTGTCCTGGGGTGGGGCTGGGATGTGGGGTTCATTTACCCCAGAGCCGGCGGGTGAGGAGGGCAGGTTGGATGTGAGGCTGTGTTACAAGAGGGGGTGCAAGAGGTGTGAGTGCCATGCACAGAGCCGAGCCAGGGTGCAAGGGTGGCCGGCTGCGGCCAGGTCCAGGCCTGGGGAGCTTCTCTCAGGGGGACCCTCCCACTCAGGCAGCCCAGCTCAGCCCAGGAGCCGCTGGCCCTGGGCCCACCGTGCCACCCTGTGCTTTCACTGGACAGGCAGCCTCGGGACCACAGCAAGGTCCCAGCGTCCCTGGCCTGCGACCAGCCGGGCCCCCAGACCTCAGAACCTGAGCCAGACCCCCTCAGAAAGTCACCCAGCAGGTGGCTTCCAGGCAGGGCTGCAGGGAACCTGGGTCTGCATTGATCCAGCAGGACCCAGGGGGAGTGTCTCTTGACACAGTCCAGTTATTTCACCCCCAGAGTGCAGCTGGCAGGCTGGGCCCTCCAAGGCTCTGGAGGTGGCTGTTCCTCATTCACGCACCCCTTCATTCTCCCTGGAGCCCTAGGACATGCCAGGCCCCCCACCAGGGCCTGGGGTACACCGTGGCTAAGACAGTCACCATCCCTACCCTCAGCCATCCCTTCCTCCAACCCCTTATGCCCAGCCGCTGCCACCCAGATCCAGCCAGGTGGCCCCACCCCCCAGGGCGGCCCCAGCTCCCCACGGCCCCCTGAAGGCTGGGCTCTCCCCTCCGCTCTGAAGGCCAACTCCACCGGGCCGCCCTGGACAAAGCTCCCCAGGAGCACACCACCCTGGCGCCAGCGCCCCTGCACGTGAGGCCATCGTCCCAGGCACCCCCGCGGGAGGAGAGGGCCGGGGGCTGCTCACAGGGCAAGTTGCTTGTGGCTCAACCGGCTCCTCTCCCAAGGCAGCCCCGCTCCTCTCGCTCGCTCGCTCTTTTTCTACAGTTTGCTAAATCTGCTGTAATCTGGTGCCAATGATGAACTCAGGCGGAAGGAGGGCAAAGGGAGCAGAAAAATGCTGCCACGGAGCCCTTCTGGGGAGCAGTGGAGGCAGAACGGCAGGGCCAGCGCTCGCGACCCCGGCTTTAATCGCCCCGTTTTAATTAAGCACAAAGCCAGCCCCCAAAACGGCCCCGCTTGGCCCCTGGCAGCGGCGCCCGCGGGAGCACAGCCCGGGGCTCGGCCTGCCGGATGCCTGGGTCCCGCACCCGCCGGGGAGGCAGCGTCCCCTAGTGGGCGGCGAGCCCCAGGCCGCCGGGTCCCCGCGGACCAGCCGCGCATGCTCCTCCCGCAGGCCGCCCTGCCCCAGCCCCTCGCCTCCGGGAGGGACGCTCAGAGCCCGGGGTGGGGGTGCTGAGGAAGCCCCCGGAGCACAGCAGCCCTCAGTCTGCACCGGCCACTGCTCCCTTCACACACAAGCCAAGGGTCCCCCCCCGCCCGCCCGCCATCAGGCGCGGGGTCAGCCTGCCCACGAGGGCGATATGCAGCTCTCGAACAGGAGGCCTGGGCCCAGGAGGCCCCAGAAGGAGGCTGGAGGCCCTTAGGGGCCCCGCTGCCCTGGGAGAGGGGGGACAGGCCAGCCGAGGGACGGGACGGGTCGGGGTGACAGGCCCCATCCATGGAGGGGTATCTGATGTGTCCATCACCACATCCAGCTAGAGGGCAAGACTTTGGGCTGCTGGTTCCCCCTTGAACCCCCAGAGCCCAGCACCACCTCAGGCCCACCCCTCGCCCACGAATGAGTGAGCGCAGGAATGAATGAGCAAGCAAAGGGGCAGGCGGGAGGCAGGGCGAGGCAGGGCAGGGCGGCCAGGTAGGCTGCCTCGTGTGCCAGCTCCTGCAGGGCCACAGCGGTACCTACGTCGGCCCCAGCTCTGCAGGGAGGGAGGCTGGCGAGCCCCCCATGGAAGTGGCAGAACCCAGGGCTGCAGCGAACCCAGCAAGCCCCTTCCTCGGGCGGGTGGAGGCCCCCGTGTGCTGACACCATCTGCAGAGCCCTGACCCCGCCGCCGCTGAACAGCCCCACCTGCAGCACAGGCAGACACGCCTGCACAAACACGGCTCCCCTGGGTGCAAGGCTCGGGGCTGCAGCTGCTACTGGCAACGCCAGGTGGCTACAGGGTGACAGGCGGGCATGGCGGGGTGCTCTGTGTTCACACACCCCTTTTCCTGTCTCCTGCAGCCACCTGTCTGCTCCTCCCAGCCTTCTCCGGGCGACAGCCTTGTGGCCGAGGACAGGTGCAGGGGTCTCAGACCCCGGCACAAGCCGGTGCTTCAGGGAAGGGGACGCGCCCAACACACACAGAGGGCTGTGCATCGGGGTCACCAAGCAGGCCTGGGCCAGCCCGCCCTTCCAGGGCCCAGGCCTCCCTCCTGATGGGGCACTCTGAGGCAGCCCCCCAGACATTCAGGGCCTTGGCCTCACCCACACCCCTCACCCCTGCCCTTGTCCACACCTCACTCACATCCCCCACACCTACCCCTGGAGGGGCCCAGGCCAGAGCCTCACCCTTGTTGCTCCCAGACATTCCCGCCATCACTAGGGCCCGGGCAGCAAGCGAGTGAGACCCCAATAGGAATGGTCTTGCGCGGCCAGTGTGGGGGCCCAGCCAGTCCTTTCTGCTACCCCAAGGCTGGGAAGAAGTTGGAAGCCCTCAGCCCAGCACAAAGCGGGGGGGGGGAACCTTTGCTAGGTGTAAACTGTGGTAGAAGCTTCAGGTGCCTCAGCTCATAGTGGGGGCCCCAAGGCGGGTGCTGCTGTTACCCCACTTTACAGATGAGGATGTAGAGGCCCAGTGAGATCCAGTGGCTTGCCTGTGGTCTGGGGCCAGCCAGAGAACCTCCCGGGAGCCACACATCCCTAGGCCCTGGGGACAGCATCCCGGTGTCCCAGGAAGACACTCAAAGGGGTGACAAAGCTCCGGAGACCCCCATCTCTGAGATCGGGCCAGACTCCCGGGCAGCCTGGCTAGGAGGGGGTGGCTGTCAGCAGGTCCCTTGCTCCCAGAAGACACAATGTGGGGGTCACCCACCCTGCTAGGCAGGGCTTCGCCTGTTCCCCAGCACTCCTGAGCCACCCACCCTTCCCTGGCTCGGGCACACTGCCCCAGAGGCCCTGGGTCTGCCTAGCGTGCCCGCCAGCACCCGGCTCCCTGCCACCCCTCTCCGCCTGCTGCCTGCTGCCTCCACCCCACAGCAGGCTCCCGGAATCTCATCCTCCCCTGCACCAGGGCAGCTGCCTCTGGACAGCCTGGCCTGTGCAGGCCATGCCAGGTCCAGGCCCACCTGTCCCCCGACATGTAAGGTGCAGGTCTATCTCTGAAGCTAGAGACACCACCTGCTCCCCTTTTGTGCGCTGCACTTCCCTGCTCCCCAACTCCCCCTACACGGGGTGGGACCCCTGCTGTACCCCCTGCAGGCAAGGAAGTCCTGTCCCCAGAGGCAGAAGTCCTGGGGTCACACCCACTTGGCTACTCGACTGTCTGCTGAGTCTGGCTGACCCCACCCCATAGAGCCCTGGTAGCTGAGATGCTGGGATGATGCCCCCCCCCTCGCCCCCGCCTCCTTGGAAACAGCAGGTATATGTCCCAGGGGCTTGGGCGGAAGGCCTCAGAGGAGGCATGACAAGGACGCTAGGGAGGGCCCCATGTTGAGGTCGATGTCATGTTGCAGACGCCAGCAGCCCCCTGGCTGGAGGGCTCTGTCTCCCCAACCCTCCAAGGTCTCTGCAGGTGTCCTCAGTCCTCAGCTCAGAAGCGAAACAGCTGTCTCCCTTACCCCATTTTACCGTGAAGTTCCACCCCCCCCAACTAAGCCTCAGGCGTTGGGTACAGGCAATCCCATCTCACCAAAAAGGGAAACTGAGGCTCAGAGAGGCAGAAGGACTCTGAGGGATCGCAGCGGCACCTGGCCAGTCTAACGGAAACCACTGCAGGCCGCAGCTCGTGGGGCGCCCAGCCCAGCTTGAGCTCCATGCCAGGGTGGCTTTGTAGAAGAAACCCAGTCCCTGCAGCTGTGTGACATCGTGGGGCTCACGCGCCGCACCCCCCACTCAGGCTCCCCGTCTGCCCACCTCTCATGACTTCAAATCAGCCAGGATGCCAGCCCCTCGGCTCTCCTGCCCATCCGCCCACCAGCTGGGCAGCATCCCCTCTGGTCGGCCCAGGCTCTGGCCAATTCCATTTTAAACCTCTGAGGAAGCCCTGAATAGTCGCCCGCGGAGCGGCACCAGCTGACAGGTGATGTTCCTCTCCTCCTGGGGCTGGCAGGGGGAGCTGCGGCTGGCATCACTCCGGAAGCCAGCCCAGCCGGAGCCCCTGAGCCAGGTGTCCCCCAGGCCAGCCCCCAGCCAGTGGCCTCCTGCATCCTGGGGGGTGTACCCCCACACAGGCCGCCTCCTCCCCGACTTCTCCAGCCGCCTGGGGGGAGGGGAGCAGAAGGGGGGCCCCTCCATCCTCCCTGAGGGGTCAGGGGTCAGGGTGGGGCCGGGCTGGAGGCAGCTCTCCCCACCTCTGCCTCCAAAACAGGCTTTAATTCACATCAGGGCGCAGCTCTGGACCCCAGGGGCCTGGCACACCCCGGCTGGGCTGTGTTCTCTTAACACCACACACCCCGAGAGCCCCACAGCCCTGGGGCCGCTCCCCGAATCTCCGCTCCACAACTTTCTCCTCCGAGAGCTCTGCCCCGCCGGGGCTCCCCGCAGCCGGGCAACGGCCTCCCGGCCCCCGCCCTGGGCCCCCGGTGCCCGCGGGGGGGCGGAGCGCCAGCTTACCAGGGGGCCCCCGCGGCCCCCAGCCTCGAGCTGGGCAGGCGCCCCCCTGCCCGACGGAGCCCACGGCCCACGGCGCGCGCGGGGAGGGAAGTTGGAGGCGGCTCCCGCCCCCCTCGAAGTGGTTTTAAAAATAAAACCTCGCTCCAGCGTGACTCACGCGGCCGGCCCGCCGCCCTCCGCGCCCCAACCTCGGGCTCCCGGGTGCGCGGCTGGAGCCGGAGCCGGAGCCGGAGCCGGAGCCGGAGCCCACCGGCCCCTCCGGCGCCCCGCGGCCGGGCCCTCCGTGAGGTGCCGCGGGGGTCGGGCGGGGGCCCGGCCAGCCCAGCCCCTCCCCGCCGCCGCTCCGGAGAGGGGCCCCGCGCCCCGCGCCTCCCCGCGCCTCCCCGCGGCGGGGCCAGCGCCGCCGGCACTCGGCGGTGGACGCGGGGCCCCCCAAGCCGAAAGCCCGCGCGCCCCCGCGCGCCCCTCGCGCCCCGCCCGCCCCGGCCCGTCCCGCGCCCGGCTCACCTGCGCGGCGCCGGGGGCGGGTCTCCTCGGGAAACTTTGCGGCGACGGCGGCGCCTCGGGGCAGGGCTAGTCCACGGGGCGCGCGGCCGCCGCAGCGCGGGGGCGCCCGGGGGGCCCGGGAGGGGAGCCCCCGGCGGGCCCGCGCGCGGGGGCGCGCGGCGGCGCATCGGCCCGGCTCGGGCGCCGGCGGGGCCGCGGGGGCGCGCGGGGCCGCGGCGGCCGGGGGTGCCGGGGCGCGGGCCGAGGCGCAGCGGCGGGGCTCGCGGGCGGCGGCGGGCGCGGAGGACCGGGCTGTGCGTCCGCCTCTCCCTCGCGGCGGCGGCGGGGCCGTGCGTGCGGGCGGGCGGGGGCGCGGGCGGGCGGCGGGCGGGGAGGCGGGAGGGGGAGCGGCGCGGGCGGGGGCGCGGGGGGAGGCGGCGCGGCGCGCTCCCCGCGGGGCCCGGCGGGGAGGGAGGCTGCGGGGACGCGCGGGGACGCGGCGCCGCCGGAGAAACGCTCTCCGCGTCCCCCCTGCGCTCCGCCGCGCGGCTGGGAGGGGGCAGGATGTGGGGGCGCCCGCCCCACCCCGGGCGAGAGGGAGGCGCCCAAAGCCAGCCTCCGGCGCGGGGCGGAGAAGGGGTTCGGCCTCGCGCGCCGCCTCCCCTCACGCCCGGTTCATTCATCCGTCCGTCCGTCCGTCCGTCCACCTGGTCATTCATTCCTTCTTTCATTCACCCTCGCGTCCTCGGCTCATTCAGCCGCCCCCGCCCCCGCCCACGCTCCTCCCCGCCTGGCACCCCTCCCGCGGGCTCTGACAGCTGCCCCCCCCTCCCCCCCCCCCCCCCCCCCCCGCGCGGAGCTCCCCGGGCTGCTCCGGTCAGAGCCCCGCCCCCCCCACTGTGACCTTGAGCAAGTGTTTTCACCTCCCGGGGCCTCAGTGTCCTCCGTCGTGAAATGGGAATGTTCGTGATGGGAGCTGGGGGGGGGGGTGCCCCTGGGCAAGTTCGGGACTCTGGAAATGTCTGTCCCTGCGGCCTGGGGTCTGCGGTGAGGGCTGGGGGGGTTAGATCAGATGCGCCTCCCTCCCTCCCGCTCGCTCTTGACATTCTCTGGGGTTCCATGAGCCCTTCCTGGGCCCAGCCTCATCCCGGACCTGTCACCCGGCCCGGTCCCCCCCACACACACACTGCCCTTCCTCAGTCCCCACCCCTTCTCCTGGAGGGCTGCTCTGAGGCTCCCCAACTCCACCTGGAAGCTCCCCGCCCCCAGGGCCCATTGGACCCCCGCAGTCTGACCCGGACTCCCTCACGCCACACCCATGCAAGCCCCCACCCCAACTCTGTGGTTCGTCCCTTCCCAGGGCCCAGCCAGGCCCTCTGCTCCGGGGTGCCCTCCCGTAGGGGAAACGGGCCCCAAAGGGGTACAGCTCTCCCTCTGCCCTCCTCCTGTGCTCTCTGGCCGTCCTGCCTGCCCCCCAGCCCAGGAGCTGACCACATCCTGGCCTGAGCTTCTGCCTCTGTCCTCGGCGCACCCCCGTCCTGGCCTCCCCGACTCACCTTTCCCTCCCACTGCCCGCCCCCCTTATTCCTTCTCCCACTTTCTCCTCAATTCACCACACAGCTATTTTTTTCCGCCCAGTTTTTATTTATTGCCCAAACAGCATTATACCAACAATAAAGGGAAGAAAAATCACCCACAATGCCACCGCCCTGGGGCGCCCGCAGCCTCCATGCCTCACTCCCTTCCAGGCCTGTCCTCGCCCTGACAGCTGCAATTTGTACCAAGCTGGGGCTTCCACTCCACCCCCCAGGCCCGCCTGGACCCGGGCCCCTGGGCGCCGCCGGCCTCCGTCACGGCACGGAGCGCGGGTCACGGCGAGTGCTCTCCTCTCCTCCACAGAACCCCTTGAAGGAGGGACCCTTCCCCTCCCGGCCCGTCCACGCCAAGCAAGGCTGGCACGGGGCACGCCTCCGTGCCTCGGGACAGAGCAGTGGTGTGAACAGATTGCCAGTTGATGTGCTGAACTCGGATATCAAAATATCATCTTCGTATTCGGGCTTTTAATAGCTGCGTGATATTCCACTGAGCTGACGGGCTGGGGCTGGCTCAGCCATGCCCAGTGGCTGCACAGTTTGGGGGATATTTCTGAAGCCCCCCTGTGTGCCTGGCCCTTTTCAGGTACAAGAGACCAAAAGCGAACCTGGCTCAGCGGGCCTCCGCCCCGATGCAGCTGATGCGGCAGGGGTGGGGACACCTGGCTGGCACGGCCTCGCGGGCTCTTGCCGAACCCCGCGTCAGGACCAGTGGCCAGGACAGCAGCCGTGCCATCCAGCAGAGGGGGCTGCTCCTGAGCTGGGGGTCAGGGGAGCAGTCTGGCCTTGTTCCCAGGGCCTGTGATATGAAAGAGTCCGGGGGGTAGGAGCTAGGGTGGAAGAGGAGGTGGCTGATGTCTGCCATGCCAGACGTGCAGGGCCTTGGACAAACCTGGGGAGTCTGGACTTTATCTTGGAAAGAGTGGGGGTTTGTGTGAGTACAGGAGCGGCACAGTTGGCGATAGACTCACAGCGATCACTTGTTCATTCAACAAACACTTGCTGAGTTCCTGCTTACCAGGGGGCTCCGTGAGGTCATGGGTGGGGGCCCCGGCCCAGGATGACTGAGCTGGTCTTCAAGTCAAGCAGCCACGGGGATGCTCTCAGCACAAGGGACAGCGCAGGTCACCCAGGGGTGATTTATGGCTTCAACCTCCAGCTGGCCCAGCCTAACTCTTCTGCTCCCAGGGCGGCAGGAACCCAGGCTGTGCCCAGCAGCCAGCTGTGACGGGACCAACCACTGGGCTGCCAAGGTCACCCTGGCCCTGCCCACAGCACCCCTGCCCCCTCTCAGTCCCCAGACCTGGGTTCTGCCCGCCACCCCCACGCCCGACGCTGGCCATCCCCAGCACTGTCCCACCTCCATGTTCTGAACTTAGCGCGACCCTCGCAGACCGGCTCGGGCTAGTGCGGGTTTGACGCAGGCGCCCGAGGAAAGCGCTTTGTGTTTTGTGTGCTGTGAAGTGCCGGCAGACTCAGCTCTCCGCGATCACATTCAGGCAGGGTTGTGTCGCCCTTGTGTCCCAGGGCGCAGGGAAGGGGCATGGACCCCAGCGACGGGCAGGGTCCGCCCCGCTGGATGGAAGTGGACACCACCAGGGCCCCTTTGCCTAGGCCGTGTTAAGAGGAATGAAGCCCAGGGCGGGCAGGGACCAGGGGTCAGCAGCGCTGAAAGGGCAGGGAGCAGTAGTCTGGGGGTCATGACCTTGGACTTCTACCAGATGCCTAACACTCAGAGGCCCGCCTGCCCCACAGGCCCCAGCCAGGGTGTCCTCCCCAGGCAGGAGTGAAGCCCCAGCTCCCCGCCGGGAAGCAGAGAGCCTCCTAATAGACTTTCTGCCCCTGACCTGGGATCTTGGTCTTGGGGTTCACTGCCCTTCGGTGAAAAAAAATGAAAAAAGGGGCCTCCCTGGTGGCGCAAGGGGTTAAGACGCAACCTATGAAGCTTCCGCAGCCTCTGCGGCACGAGTTCGATCCCCGGCCAGAGAGCAACCCACATGGCGCGGCAGACCTCTCCTGCCTCGCCCGCTGCTCCCTCAGCAGTGTGTTTCAGTCAGTCTGCCTGTTCTGTTCCCCGCTCTGTCTCTGGTGGATCCTCCCACCCCCCACGCCTCTGGCCTGTACCCCAGTTCTTGTATGCATAAATAAATAAATCTTCTCAAAAAATGAAAAAAAAAATCCCAGCACCCCCAGGTCTGGGGCACCTGAGGGAACCCCCCAGGGTCCCCGCGCCGATGCCTCAGTGCAGCCCTCGGGGTCTCCGTGAATCATGGGCATGAGGCTGTGGGTGGGGTGAACCTGGGGGGCACACCCACACTCCCCACTGCTTCTCTGCTCCCGGTCCTGGCACCTCCATGCTCACCCTCCCCACCCCCGCCAGTGCCCCAAACCCCTCCCTCCTGCACAGCACAGGGGCTCAGGGCTGCACCAGGGCGGGTGAGGGGACAGAGCAAGGCCCAGGGCAGAACTTCAGGGAGAGGGAGCGAGGCCTCCAGACCCAGAGGGGTCCCAGGGAGGGCGCTCCCCACAGGGACAAAGCCAGGAGGAAGTCAGGCACCCGGAGGGCCTCGGGCACTGGAGCAGCTGGAGGGGCCAAGCTGGTGGGGCCCAGTGGGCCTGAAGCCTAGCTGTGAGCACCCCCCAGCCCCCGCTGTGCTGGGGGACCCCATGTCCCTGCACTTCTGCCTCACCACCCCTGGCTCTGTCCCCCAGCGGCCTCCCTGAACTCCAGCCGTCCTAATTAGGCCATCTTGTTCTCCCTGCTCCCCGGGCCCTCCTTGCTAGCACTTAGCTCAGTCTGTGATTACATGTGATTTGTGTGCCACGTCGTTGTCTACTCCGCGGCCCCTAACAGCTGCGAGCCGGGGCGTGGCTGGCCGCTCCTCTGACCGCGGTCGTGCCTGGTCCAGGGGCCATGCGTGTCTCCTCGGCACACATGTGTGTCTCTCCCTCCAGTGGGCACCAGCTGGAGGGTGCTGGGCCTCTGGCTCCTGCGAGTCCCAGCTCCCGGGCCGGGGGTCAGGCTGAGCCCGTCCTGCGTGGCCACAGGGGCAGCTGTTCTGGCCCACCTGTGACTCCTCAGACCCAGGACCACCCCAAGATGGTGGGACCAGGAGTGTTGGGGGGTCCAGACACACTTGCAGTCACTGGGGCGTGGCAGGGCGGGGCCCCGGGGTGTGCATGGTGGGGGTGATAGGGAGGTGAAGGGCGGCCCGGGAGAGACAGCAGTTCCCGGCCCCAGGTGGGTGGGGAGAGAGATGCCAGAGTCAGCCTGGCAGGGGCAGAGGTAGGTGGGTGCCCCAGGCCAGGGCCCCACACCAGCCGCCGCCCCTGGCTGGCCAGGACAGAGGCCGCAGCCATCCTGCCTTACCGATGGGCCCTCCTCGCCCTCGGGAGCCTCCTCTTCTCCCCAGAAATGACATCACTGACCCCACCCCACCTCCACCAGACAGGGGCGCTCCCAGTACCCCCAGCACAGGTGATGCTCTGGTGGCTTAAGCACTTCTCATTCTCACCACCCCCGTGTTATGCCCATCACAGGTTCTGAAGCGAGAGGGGTGCGTCGGGGAGTGGGGCAGCAGCGTGTCCAGGCAGGGATGAGGCTGGAGAGCAGGCCTGACCAGGAAGGACCTAAGCGCCAGGCGGGAGACTCCCCAAGATAACAGGAGTCAGAAGGTGGGGTCCCCACGACTGCAGGGGCAGGGAGCGAGGAGGGCAGGGTGAGGCTGCAGGGCGGCGGTGCAGGGTTTGAGATGGGAGCTTACAAATCTCTCCGGGGCAGCCTCAAGCGTGCCCCCGTCCCACCCCCTGCCTGTCAGTGCCTCTTCTGACGCCTCCCCCAGAGACTTTTTTGGAGGCCTAGAACTCTGCCCCCCACCCTCCATCCCACCCCAGCCTGATGCCAGACTTTCAGCCCAGCCGGACAGGCCTCCTCTGGGCACTCAAGCAGCTCCGGCTGTCCCCTTGGGTCCTGCCTGTCTCCCCTGCAGGCTCCAGCATCCCAGAGCAGCTGCAGCCACTGAGTGGGAGGAAGCGGGAGTCTGAGCATGGGGTGTCCTGAGCCGGGGCCCCCTCCCCAGTCTCCTGGAGATGTTGAGATGGGCTGGGGGCCTGGGCCAGAGAGTGGGGTGGCTCGAGGCCCCACCTGTGGGCCCAGGCGCAGCAGGCCTGGCGGGTTCTGAGCTAAGTGCTCTGCTGAGCCTGGGTGCCGGCAGGGGGGGAGGGTGTGAGCGATGGGGGGCTGGGTTGCCCAGCAACCACCACGCTGCCGCCACCGGTGCTGCTGCCCGGGAGGGATTCTTAAAGAGCTGAGCAGAAAGGCCGTGCCTTAGAGGGGCTGAGGCGCCGCCTCGCATACCAATGGCTGCTCCGGTCTCCATCTCCCCCTCCTGCCTCCTCTCTCCTCCCGGTCAGAGTGGAGCTCCAGCAGGGAGGGCTGCAGGACGGGCAGGAGGGCGCAGTGGGACCTGCCTGAGGCAGCCAAGGCGGGGTCCTATCTTGTCCCCACAGGACAGGTCTGGGAGGCTGCCCTGTTTTGCGGGGCAGGGCACCCAGACCCTCCACACAGCCCCCCCAGGCCTGCACGGAAGGGGGCTGGGCCCCCCACGGGCCCCGCCACCCCTGCCCCTTCAAGGACTCTAGTTCCAGAGCCAGAAGAAACCGCCTCTCCGCAGAGTAACCTTGGCAGAGCCAGTCCCGGCCGCGGGGCAGATTCCCAGAAGTCCTTCTCGGCCACTAGACGTCCCTGGGGGCCAAAGGCCTGGGCCTTCTGTCCTTACAGAGAGAGAGGGCGCCAGCCTCAGGACCCTCCCGGCCCGAAGCCCCCGCCGTCAGGGGGCACCCTGGGGCCTCTGATCCCATCTACAGGTCAGGGGGCTGCACTAGGTCGTGGGGCCCAGCGGGGCCTCCTGCCGCCCTCTCTCAAGCCGGAGCTTGCTCCCTGCCCACTCCCTGTGGTGGGCGCAGAGACAGGCAGGGGCCAGCGCCCCCTGTAGCCTCACACACCAGGAGCTCCTTCCCCGAACCTCGCTGACGACTTGGTGCGCCAACCCCACCCATGCCCATTGCCAGCCTGTCTCCCGCATCCTCCGCCAGGTCCCTGGAGCTGGGCAGGGTCACCCTCGGCCACCACCTCACCCTGCAGGGGGCCCCTCCCAGCCCCCTCCCCTCCACTCTGAGGAGGGTCTTGGTGAAATGCCAGCTCCACCCTGCTGCTCCCCAGCTCCCACACCTGCCGGCTCCCTGCAGCCCTGAGGGGAGGTGGGGCCTGGCTGCCTCTCTACCTTCCACTCAGCCACAGTCTCCCCCAGAACCTCCCCCACCACTGGGGGGGGTGAATGGATGAACAGCCCCACCCACAGTGTCTCCCATGCTGACCTCTAGGGTGCAGGGACGTCACTGCTGACCAGGTCCCTTCCCACGGGCTGTGGAAAGCAGCAGAGGGTGAGGCCCATTACTAGACAGTGGTGTGGGTCCAAAGGAGGGTGACAGGAGGCACTTTAGCTTGGTGGTCAGGGGAGGCTTCTCGGAGGAGGTGGCATTTTCACTGAGACCTGAAGGATGACAAGCCCTGGAAGAGTGTGCCTGCCGGAGGGAGGGGCGTGTGTCAAGGTCCAGGGGTGCGCCAGAGCCAGGCCTATCGGGGCGAGGAAGAAGCGGGGGAGCAGAGTGTGGGCTACAGCTGTGCCCTCCCTCCCGGGGACGGGGAATACCGACTTGGTCCTGAGTACTGTGGGAAGCCATATGAGTTTTAAGCAGGGAAATGATATGATCTAATTTATATTTTAAAACGATCATCTGAACAACCACTTTGGAGAGCAATTTGGCAACAACTAGTAAAGTCAAAGACGCGCATACGCTGCGGCCCACAGACCCACTTCCAAGCACGCACCCCAGCAATGCAAGCACCTGTGTGCATGAGGCGTGTGCAAGAGGCCACCGCAGCTGCGTGTGCAAGAGACAAAGCTTGGTCAGGGAGAGAGAGGGTGAGTGGAGGCATGTGGGACAGCACCTGTCTGGAATATTATACAGCAGTGAAAACAGGCCGCCTCTGGCCCCCGGGCTGCTGGAGAAGGCTCTCAGGCACCCCCAGGGACCCCACCGTCCATCCCAGGGGAACAGCTTTTTTTTTTTTTTAAATAGAGGCATTTTTATTTATTTATTTATTTATTTATTGGTTTGTTTTGTTTATACAAGCACTGGGTACAGTCAGAAGCGCGGGAGGGTGAGAGAATTCACCAGAGCCAGAGCAGGAAGCAGAGCAGGCAGAAGGACCGAAGGACACTGCTGAGGGGAGCAGCGGGCGGCAGGAGAGGTCTGCGCGCCATGTGGGACCCTCCTCCGGTGGCCGGGGAGCAGCCGGGGATCGAACGGGCGCCGCAGAGACTGCGGGCAGCTTCGCAACCCAGCGCTCAACCGCTGCGCCACCGGGGAGGCCCGGGGAACAGCTTTTTATAAAACAGACCCGCCGACCCCCGTGACACCAATTGTGGGGCATATGATGCACAAGACTAAAGGAAACACCCCAAATGCAGGGTGGGGAGGGGCAGCATCAACTCTTCTGGGTCAAGGGGCTGTGTGTGTGTGCGTGTGTGTGTGTGTGTGTGTGTGTGTGTGTGTGTTCATACCTATAAAAGCAAGAGTAAAGGCTTCCTGGTTGCTGGAGAGGACAGAGAGGAGAAGGGACCTGCGTGAGGGGCACATGGGGACCTCGTAGGGAAGTTAGAAATGGAGGCGACAGCCTGGACTTCTCTGTCCCCCTCCTGCCTGGGGGCTTTGGGCCCTGCCCCACCTTCCAGCGGCCTCCAAGCTGGCCCCCCAGCCCTCGGGCCCCTGGTGTTCAGACCCCCTTTGCTTTCTGCTCAGGTCGTCCCAGGCGCTCTCCTTTCGGGAGGAAAGCTGGAGCTCAGGGCGGGCGGGTCTGCCCCGGGTCACCCCCGGAGCTGCGGGGCAGGAGCCTGTGGCCTTCGAGAGGCTGGTGGGGCCTGTGCAGCACTCAAGGCTGCCTCTGGACGCCACAGCCAGCCGAGCGGGCCCTGGGTAGGAGGCCTTCCCTCCCACCTGCCCACGCCCACGCCCCTCCCCCAGGACATTTTCCCACATCTCCCCCTCTCTCTCTGGGGCCCCCCCATTCCTGCCTAGATGGAGATGCACCCGGCTGGCTGGGGCCCAAGCCATCTTGTCCTAATTGGGTTTCAGGGAGGCTCATGGTTATGCTAATGGTGGACTCTGCGCCAGCCGGCGAGGGCGTGCTGAGTGGGGGGAACTCCTGGGGGGGAGGGGAGCCCCAGTGCTGCCTCAGGAGGGTCGCCCACTCCCGGCCGCACCCAGTGCTCCCCGGGATGTCCACTCCGTCCTGCTCCCCACATCCCAGTGACCTTGGGCAAGTCTCGGGCTCTCGAGCCCCCAGGGCCCCATCTGTGGAGTGGAGGGAAGAGAAGCAGCTCCGGAGGCTCTTGGGGGAGGGCGGGGTGAAATGAAAGACTCCCCCAGAAACGCTTGGCCCCTCGCCTGCCCAGGAACTTGCTCCATAAATGCCTTGTTAACTATTTTTGGTTCTGGAAGGCCCCCGGGGAAATGTGAATGGGGCTCCGTGGGAGCCCACGGGTGACTCATTTGTCTTTTGCTCTTTGTTTACGATCACGGTGTGATCTGGGGCACCGAGCAGGACTCCCTGCTTAGCAGAATCCCGCCAGTGGGCGGAGACCGGACCGGACGAGGGCCTTGGGGGAAAGTGGGTGTGAGGGGAGCTTGGAGGGCGCTGGCGGACGGGGCTGGGGGTCTCCAGGGGCAGAGGAGACGGAGAAGCCCCGGCTGTAGGAACCACAGCCGCGTCACCTGCTTGGGACTGTCAGTGTCTGACGGGGGAGGGGGGGCTCTTGTAAGGGGGGAGGGACACGGGGTGGCCAGGGAGGGGGCAGTGGGAGTGGGAGGCTTGGGAAAGGGGCGGGGGAGGCCCATCTGAGGTGCACGGTGGTGGAGGAAGGGGGCCTGGCACGGGGCCGTGGGAAGGAAGAGGACAAGGGGGGGACCTGATGGTGAGGCCCACTGGGTACCACTCCCGACGGATGTGGGGGCTCCTGGGGCTCCGCTCAGAGATGTTGTGGGGGGCTCAGTCCTAGCGGCAAATAAGCTGAGTCCAGCTGAGTGGGGTGCTCAGGGCCCAGGCTCCATTTCCTGTCTGTCAGGCACTTATCTGCGCCTCGGTTTCCCCATCTGCACTTTCGCGGCTCTCCGTGGGAGCTGGACGCCCACCTGGCTGAGCAGGCGCTGCTGTCACCCTTGTTAAGAGCGCGCCTCAGAGCTCCAAGGCCACAGCCGGGTCACCCGTTGTTCGCGTGATCAGCCCCTCAAAGCCCCACCCACGTGCGGAACGCAGGCCCGGCAGGTGCGACAGCTGGCCCAGGATGGCCCAGGACCCCGCTGGGGGTCAGGACCGGACAAGGATGTCCGTCGGCAACTCTCCCGCCAGGGGCGGTGGCTTTGGGCCAGACTCTGTCCTCTCTGGCTCAGTTTCCCCATCTGTAAATGGGGTGGGGAGGGGTCGTGTATACACACAGCTCAGGGTGAGGCCGGGTGAAAACCTGCATGCAGTTGGCGCTAATCACCACGCTCGCCCCGCCCCGGGGCCCCCCCAAGTCCGGGGAGTGTCCAGTAAACCTCCCACTTCCCGCTGGGCAGCCGCCTCGAAGGACTGTGACCTTGGCCTGGCGCAGTGGAACTTGTCAAATGCGGCTACAGCTCTCGCGGCTTGAGATGCCTTTGAAGTCACTTGTTTTATCTTCACAAATTCAGTACATTTCACATTTGATTCCATCTGCGGGGCGTTTCTAATCTAAAACGTGCTTTGAACGACTCCCCCCCAAGTTACAGGGCTACTCCCCAAGGCCAGCGGGAAGTGGGGGCGGCCGCCATGTTGATTTCCCAACAGCAAAAACCACTCTCCCAAGCCCCGGTGGGGCTGGGGCCCACTAGCGGCGCTGGTGGCCAGTCAAGAGCCTCCTCATAGGTGCCAGGTGCTGTGCCAGGTTCTGGGAGTGGGAGAGCAGCGTGTGCTCAGCCAGTGGCCAGGATCAGGACACTAGGATGGGGAGGGACAGGCATTGTGGGGACCCTGGGGCTGCCCCTGCCCCAGGGCCTTACATAGCTGCCCCTGCCCCAGGGCCTTGCACAGCTGCCCCTGCCCCAGGGCCTTTGCACAGCTGCCCCTATTCCAGGGCCTTGCACAGCTGCCCCTGCCCCAGGGCCCTTGCACAGCTGCCCCTATTCCAGGGCCTTGCACAGCTGCCCCTGCCCGGGGTGTACTCCTCACAGCTGTCCCCTCTGTTCAGCAGGTCCTTGCCCCGCAGCCCACCTGCCACTTTCCCCTCCTTTTGTTCTCGTCCCACCACCTGGTGCTAACAGTAATTCTTGTTCAAGTTCATTCACATTCAGTCCCTTCTCAACTGTCCCCCGGCTCTGCCCGAGGGCCCTGCCCATCCATGTCCCAGGGGCTGGCCCAGAGGAGGACACAGATGTGCCCAGTAACAGGAAGCTGATACTGGCCTCAAGGGAGGGTGCGGGAAGGTGGGCCAGGCCGAGGGGCGGGTGATTCGGGGGAGCAGGGGGTTGAGACCAGGATGCGTGCACGAGGCAGCAGGCAGGGCCCGGCCGCACACAGGCTGTGCCCGCCGCAAAGTCACCGCGGTGCCCGCTCGCCCGGCACCTCCCTGGCCCAGTAACCTGCTCAGCGCTTTCCTTGGGTCACTGAGTGTCCTCTCTGGCGGCCCAGCCCCCGCACAGCGCCCCACCCCCGTTGGGTGGAGGATTCGGTCCCTGGGTCCCTGTCAGGGAGAAGCCGGGGCTGAGGCCACTCCTGTCACCTCCTGCTGCTGCCCTTGGATCATCTAGTCCCCCCAGGTCCTGCCTCCCGGTAGCCCCTGCCAGAGCGGACTCCTCTGCCAAGAGGTACAGTGGAGCCCAGGCTGCAGGGCAGGCAGCCCGTGATCGAGCTGGGCGGCCGCAGTCCACCACTGGGCCATCGGGGCTGCTGGCGGGCTGGTGGCACCCGCCTTGCCAGGAGCCGGGGACACAATTGTGGGCAAGATCCTCAGGCTGGGGGGCCAGGGAGCAAGCAGGCACTTAGCTGGATGCCAGGAAGCTGGAGGCGTGCCCGGGAGAGTGCCAGGGAGCAGCTCTTGACCTGGGAGGGGAGCAGGGAGCACCCCTCAAGGCCGACTACAGTGGGGGACAGTGAGGGGGTCTCCCTGGGGCCTTGGAAAGGAGCCAAATTTGAGGACCTGGAGTGTCAGGGAGACGCGCACACAGGAGGGAGAGGTGACTTGTCAGCGGGGCCCATGGGCCCAGGATACGGGGGCCGGTTCTTTACTCTGAAAGCACAAGGGGCTTTGGGGGGACTAGTGGGGAAGCTGGGGGTAAACAGGAGGTGCTGGGGCTGCTGTGAGCTCTTTCTTTGTTGCGCTGGAAATGGAATGTGCCTCACAGGGTAGGGAGCGGTGGGCCGGTGTCCTCACCCTCCCGCAGCCCCGGCCTGGCCCAGGCAGTTGCGCCCCCGTAAAGCGCAGTCTCGGGCAGGCAGCCTCTCGCCCCTGCGGACACTCTGTCCTCGCTGCCCGCCCGTCTCATGCCCGCGACCTCCTCAGTGACGAGATCGCCCGAGCCCCAGTCCCGGCGACGTGGGCCCCCCGGGAACCCTTCCTTCCGCGTCAAGTTTATTAATATTTCTGCTTACTTTAAAAGGAGTTACATTTTTGTAGGTGCCCCATAGTTTTGGGGCCCTGAGGCACGTGCCGCCCTGTGCCAGGCGCTCGGGGAGGTGTTAACTGGCAGGGGTGGGGGGGAGGCTGGGAAAGAAGAGAAGGGGTGTCTGTGACCCCAGAGGCAGCTCCCTGCCCCTCTCACCCCTTCCTGCCCTGCTCACCCCTTCCCCAGCCCCCTGCCCTGGCCCGGCTGAGTCCCGGCAGGAGCTTACAGCTCATTCCGCCTCCAGCGGGCTCAAAGTCCCCGCCCCGTGCCCCGGGGGCCAGGTCCCCGGCCCAGCTTGGACAGGAGTCCAGGGCCCGTCCCCAGTCACCAACTGCCCAGCCACGGCCACACCCCAGCAGCAAGGCGGCCAGAACCTTCCAGACAGGAGCACGCAGGGGTTAGGAAAACGGTGCTGGCCCCCCGCCATGGCAGCCTCCGCCTCCTCACCTGGGTTGATGCCAGGTATGATTTACAGCTTCAAACCAAACTGAGGGAGCTGGGGGGGCCCAGGAGAAGGGGGCGTGTCTGGGTCGGCTGAGGTGGGAAGGGCCAGCCCTGGTCTGGGGCAGGAGGTGGGAACTGCCCTGCTCCATTCAGGTGGGGGCCAGGCGTCCCGGGGGGCTGCCTGCTGGTGCCTCTGGCACCGCTCCCCTTTTCAGAGACTTCTGGCGCCGCCGGGCCCAGCTGTAGGGCCTTGGACAGCCCTCTGGGGACCCCCTTAGGCCAGTGTCCCGGCCCCGGGGAGAGGGCCAGCCAGGGCCCGTGGGAAGGAGGCGCAGAGGAACTGGGCCCAGAGCACCTACCCCCACGTCTGCGGAGCACGGCGGGCGGAGGGAAGGGGACACTGAGGCCGGCCTCCTAGGCCAGGGACCTGGTCCTCGGCGCGGCCCAGCTCCGAGCGCCCAGCCCCGCCGCGCCCACCCTTGCCCACCCGTGGCGCGTAACTTGGCTGGGTTGGCCGGTGAAGTCCTTCCTCTGCCCCGACCACCCCGTCCTGGCCCGGCCTGGAGAAGGTGGGCGCAGCTCATTGGCGTGCCCCCACGGGGCAGGGCCTCCCACGGCGAGTGCGGGGTGGCGGGAGGGCGGGGGTTGGACCGCCTTCCACCAGGGCCCTGCGGAACAGCGGGTCAGCACCCTCTCCGCCCACCCTCCGGGCGCGCTGCCAACCCATTTGGCGCTGCGCCCCGAGAGCAGAGTCTGCTGGTTTGCGGCGTGTTAATTAAGAGAGGTGATGGGGGAGGTGGGGCGGGGGGGGCCAGCTGCCAGCAGCTGCCTGGACTGACCCCAGGGCCGCCCCCAGGGCCTACAGCTCCACCTGGGGAGCCCCTGTCTCCAGGAGCCCCAGCCCCTCGTCTCTGCAGCCAGGCCTCCCGGGCAGCGGTCAAGATGGCCTCCGAGGGCCTTTTGCCCTGCCCAGCTGTGGGCTGTGGAGGGGCAGGCCCAGCCCTGGCCGGTGGGGTGTCCCCACGACCACCCTGGCATCTGCCCTGAGTTGGACCTGCCTTGAGGCCTGACTCTGGGTTCCAGTCCCGCTACTGCCACGGCCTCCCGCAGTGGCTGGGCCTCCGCCTGGCTTCCCTCCTATGCCGCGTGGGGGCCGGGGTGCCCCGCTGGTGGCGTCGTTGTGATGGGAAGTGGGGGTGGGGGTGTGGGGGGCACTCCTGGCGAACTCTTTGCTCCCTCGGCCGTTGGGTATGTGCCCTCCTGGAGCAGAGGCCGCGCCAGGGCCGTTAGCTCCCGCGCACCCCCACCCACGGCGCCCGCCGGGGTCCACAGGCTCCGGCCGCCCCCCGCCCCGCGGCGCCCGCCTCCCGCATCCCTGCGGCCCCCACCCCACTCCGGCGCGCCCAGCTGCTCCTCGCGCTCCATCTTAATTAGCTGCTTGTATTAATCTCGCAAGTAACGTGGCAACTCGCAGCCCTGGGTTTGCAGGCTGTGCAATTAATTATTCCCCAAGCGAGGCGCTGTCAGCTCTGGGAGGCCGGGCGCTCGGAGCGGCCCGACACCACTTAGCAGCGTCCACAGCTTCGCGGGGTGCCCTGGCCTGTGGCCTGCGGGGACGGCCCCCTTCCTGGAGGGCACTGCCCTGTCCCCCTCATCTGAGGGGCTGCGCAGCCCCTGGGGAGGGGGCTCCGGAGGCTGAAGGAGCTGCTGGCCCTGCCCGGAGCCAGGCCCCGGCAGGTCAGGGGAGGAAGCACAGCTGCGTGCCCGCCTGGGCTGCACCTGGGCACACCTGGGCACACCTGGGCACACCTGGGCGTCTCGCTGCCACTTCCCCATCAGCACAGCAGCGAGCCGAGTGCAGCTGGGCGGCCAGGAGCTGGAAGCCCGGCTGGGAGAGGCGGGACCCACGCAGCCCTGAGGGCCGGGGGAGGCCGCCAGCTTCACTGCCTCCACGCAGCCTGTGGGAAGCAGGACGGCCGTGGCGCCACTCAGGCCGGGGCAGGGGCTGGAGCCCAGGCGCCCTCTCCCCCCGACCTCTGCACCAGCCCCGTCGGGCGGCGCCTCTCCCCGTTTGCCATTCAGGGAAGCTGAGCCACAGGGCAGTGGGCCGGGTCAGCTCCCTGCGGCCGGCTTGGGTTCCGTCCGGTGCCCCGGCCGCTGCTCCTGCTGCTCCAGGAGGCCCCGCTGCGCCTCCTCACCCCAACGCACGCTCGCCCCGCGGGCCGCTCCTGCCAGGTGCAGACATCCTGTTTCCACGTGGCCTCAGTTGCCTCCGCGGCAGCCTGGGAGGCCCAGGAGGGCGGGGCTGCTGTCGCCCCCTCTGCACGGTATGCGAGACACGGGCCAGCAGGACCCGGGGGAGGGACACCCCGGGGCCGTGGGTCCGCTCCTTCTGGGGTGGGCAGGCCCTGGTGGCTCCCCTGTCCCCCTCCCTCGCACCCACACACCCTAGGCCATTGGGAGCCTCAGCGGGAGAGTCGCGCCAGCCTCCCCGCTCACCTGTCCGGCCCTGGCCGCCGGGGAGACCCTCGGCCCCTCTGAGGAGCCCGGGGCCTGGGCCGTCCCCTCACCACACAGCCCTGCCCCCCCAGCCCTTCCTGACTGACCGGCCTGTGTCTCTCTCTTGCAGCCAACAGCTCCCTGCTCGGAGGCGGAGGTGGTGAGTGGACCCTTCCTGGGGCCTGGGGGTGCGGAGGCGTGTGGGTTTGGGGGCTTCGGGGCTGCCCGTCCTCCACATTGACTTCTCTCCTCCCGGCCGCCTCGCCGCAACGCCTGGCTCTCGCGGCCGTCGCCTCTCCCAAAGCCTCCCCCACCCCCCATTCTCCCTCTCTGCCCTCTTCACTGCCCGCCACGCCCCTGGTCTTGCCGGGCCTGCCACCGCCTTACACCAAGCCAGGGACCTGGAGGCGGGCCCTGCTCCTGGGCTCGGGGTGACCCTGGCAGCCCCACCTGTGAGTAGTGGCCTCCCGGTCTGTAATGGGGGTGTGGGGAGAGGGGGGCACACGAGGTATAAAAAGGACCGGGCCTGCTCCTGACGCCCCATTGCCCTCAGCAGGTCCTGTGTGCCTCTGGCCTCAGTTTCCCCACCTGTGAGAGCAAAACAAAAGTCTGTGCCCTGTCCTGTAGCCGGCGGGTGGCCGGGAGCCCGGACAAGGGTCTCGTGGTCAGAGCGGCTCTGCTGCCTGTCAGCCCCCCTTTGGTGAAGGGCCACCAGGAGCAGGGGGTCCTGCAGGGCCAGGTGGGCAGGAAGGCAGAGGTCAGGGTGGGCTCTGTGGCCAGGCTAAGGGCAGGGGATGGGGGGTGGCCCTCCCCTCCCGTGCCCGCCTCCCCTGGCCAGTCCGGCCAGGCAGAGCCGCCCCCGGCCCCCCCCCCACTGGCAGGGCGCCCCGCTGTCTGCCATGGCAGCAGGATGATTGGTGAGCCGGGGGGCAGGGGTTAATGCGCCGTCGGATAAATCCCGGGGGCCGTGTTTACGGCAGCGGTGGCGGGGCCCAGGCCAGGTTTTAAAAGGGGAAAAAATAAAAGGGGCAGAGAAGGTCAGGAATAAATAAGAGCAGCACTAAGAGCTGTCGGGGACCAGCCAGGACGCAGAGGAGGGGCTGTTTGTGGCCAGAGACAGTCCCTCCCGCCCGTCTCCTCCAGCCGGCCCGTGGAGGTCAGAACTCCCCCCGGACGAGGGGCTCTGCTGAAGCCTGTCCTGTTGGAGGACGTGGGGTCCTCGCTGGTGCGACACCGGCCACGCTCTGCCCGCAGCCGCCCCCCTTCGTCCGCTCGTGCCTCGCCCGGTCACTGAGCGCCCGCTGCATGCCCAGGACAGGTCCTCAGGGGGGCCAGGACAGGTCCTCAGGGGGGGCCAGGACAGGTCCTCAGGGGGGGCCAGGACAGGTCCTCAGGCCCCAGCGGGGCCCCGCCCCTGCCCTCCTGGAGCTCACAGCCCTGGGACGGCGGCTGGACGGCGGCGAGGCCAGCTGCTCTCGGGTGCCGCGGAGCTCCGTGAGGAGCGCCTGTCCGGGCTTGGGAGAAGCGGTGCCTCTGGGATCTGCGAAGCGGGCAGGAGACAGCAGCGGAGAGCAGAGGGGCGAACACGGGCGGAGGCCTGGCGTGGGGAGAATGCGGAGGCTCCCCCTGGACAGGGCAAGGCTGGAGGTGAGGCCAGGGCCTGAGTCCACGCGAGGAGCTGGGCCTCAGCCGCTGGGCTCAGACCCTAAGTCAGGCCGTCACCCCGCTTCTCTGAAAGCCTGGCCAGAGCTGCAGCCTCAGCCGGACGCCGGGCCAAGGTCCTCACTGCGACCTGCGCGGGCCCCGCCCCCTCTCCACTCTGCTCCGGCGCCCAGGCTCCTCGCGGCCCGGAACTGGCTGGCGGCTGCCGCCTCAGGGCCTTTGCACAGGCTGTTCTTCTGCCCAGATGCTCTTCCTCCCCTAGGTCTAGTTGAAAGCCACATTCCCAGGGTGGCCCCCCCGGATTTCTGTTGAAATTGAAGCTGCCCGCACCCCACTCCCCGCGCCCCCGCCACGCCCCCCAGATCCCTCACGCTGCTCCACTTCTCTTTCCCTCTGCGTCCTCCCTCCTACGTGCCGTATAATGGACACGTTTGCTGTGGTCACTGCTCACTGTCTGTCTCCCCGGAGCTCACCAGCGGACAGGGCTGTATTTCCAGCACCTGGACCGGGCGCTGGCCCGTGACGTGTAGTAGATGCTCAATAACGGTTGTTGACTGAATGTATAAACGACAGGTAAAGTCAGGGCCGGGCTTCCGTGTTCAGGGAAAGACTTGCTGGCCAGGGCAGGGAGTGGCTCCTAGATGGCCGGGCGACCTCATCCTGGGAGGTCAAAGGCACCTGCTATGCCGGCCTGTGAGGGGGCACCGTGGGTGCCCCTCTGGCCCCTGCCTGTGGCACTGAGAACAAGAGACCCTAGAGCAGGCCCCAAGCCCGGCCTGACCGGCGCAGAGATGGGTGGGGGTGGGCCAGGCCCCGGGAGGAAGCGGCCTGGAGCGCAGCCTGTTAGCGCCAGCTGAGATTTATGGAGCCGCCGCAGGTGCTCGCTGGGGCTGTCACTCTACTAATGTGATTGGAGCAGGTGGGCGGCGGGACGGCACTGTGGTGGGGCGGCGCTGGGCTGGTGGGGCTCTCACCTTGAGTGAGAAGAGCTGGGGTGGAGCTGAACCCCAAGTTGGACGATGTTGGACATCGTCCGCCCTCCTGGCTCCCCCATCGCCCTCAGGCTCTCAGCCCCACCTGCCCAGGTGGGAGGCGCAGGCAGGAGTAGCCCGGGCTGGGGGGCCTGGCCACCGCCCGACTGCCGAGGTGGACCCCCATCTTCCCAAGGTCCCTCCCTCATCTCTTGAGTCCAACCCTGAAGGGGTTCAGAGTTCTCCCCACCCCCACACTGCTGTCACCACCACTTGCCTACCCACCCCCACCCCACCTCCCCCATCCCACCCCCACCCCATGCAGGTGACAGGCCCTGTCCCCTGCCCCACCCCTCACCCACCCTGTGCTGCCCCCAGCACGGACCCCCTTTTACGTATTTGTGTTTTATGCCCTCTCCCCTGAGAATGCACTCTCCCAGGGACGGGGCTCGAGGGGACCCCAGTTCCCTAGAACAGCCTCTAAGGGGCAATTAACTGCACCCTGGTTCTGGGCCTGCCCAGCATGGGGGGAGGGACAGTTCACCAGCAGAGCCCATGTCTCAGGCTCCAGGGGAGCCTCCAGGGCCAGCCTGCAGGGCTGTGGTGCAATGCCCCTGGTGGTGTGGAATAGAGGAGGATTTCTGCCTCTGGGGAGCAGGGAGGGAGTCGGCAGGGCACCCCATCCTCCGTGCAGCCCCCAGGGCCAAAGGACTCAATCCAAAGGGCCAGGCCTCCGAGCCCTGCCACCCTATGGGGCCGGACCCTCCTAGGTCCTGCTGTCAAGCTAGGTGATTCTGATATCACAGCGAGTCTTGGGGAAGCACCTACTCCCCATTCCTTCCCAGTGTCCCCTCTGAGAATACATGGGTGAAGGGGGGACCCTTCACCAAACTCTGGAACTCAGGACTTGGCGCTGCCCTCAAAGAGACCCAGTTTGGAAGGAAGCTTCCAACCAGAAGGGGCATTTGACTTGGGCCCTGAAGGTTGAATAGGAGTTCAGCAGGTACAGAGAAATTGAGAGGACCCAGCGTCTGTGCTGGGGAGACTCATGGGGAGGGGGCAGCCAGCAGGCCTTCCGGAAGGACCCTTAGGCCTGGGGATTCCAGGCCTCTCCCGCCCTCCACCTTCCTCCTGGAGAATCTTTCACTGGCTTGATAAAATTTAAAAAACGACTCTCTCTGGTTGTGTGGTAAGAAGGGAGGCGGGCCCTAAATCAGGATGGGAATCGACAGGGCCCTGACGTGTGTCTCTTCTGTTTATTGGGACTGAAATGTTTACTCGGTGATAAGGAGTCGGCTTTCTCTGGGAGATGTGCGCGTGCTTTTTCAATTACCCCTCGTCTTTCTCTGCCACTTTCGCACTAAAGGGATAATAAATGTATTGGAGCATTTCAATTATTCATCTAAATCATGGCGCGCCTGCCATGGCCAAGCTTTAGTGACAGATTAATTCAGGGCCGCCTTCCTGTGGCTGCGTGGGGCCATCTCTGCTCCCGCCTGGCTGACACCCCCAAGGGCCGGCCTCAGGGCGGGCAGGCTAGTCAGGGCCCCCCCCCCACCGCAGGCGCGTGCCAGCAAGGAACCCCATCCCCTCCTCCCTCCCTGCCAGTGACACGCCCTGCTGGGGCCTTGTCCCTGACCCCCCCAGACCGGAGGAGCCAGTGACACGTGGCCACGCTGCCCTCCTGCCCCTGGCTCTGCGCAGCCCCGGCTCCAGTGCCCACCTCGCCGGCCCGCGTGTGCCCCATGCCCCGCGTGTCCAGACGTCTCCCGCCTGGGCGAAGCCAGGGTGGCTCCCCTTGCCCAGAGCCTGCTCCTGGCACAGGGCCGTTGCACTTGCTGCTCCCCTGCCCGAGGGCCCCTTGGCTGCGTCCCTGGCTATCACCTCCGGATGTCTGGGGCGCCTCCGCCCCTCCCCGCTGCTTGCTGCCCCCCGCCCTGCTGCCCTGCTCCGCTCCTTCACCGTCACCGTCACCGTGGCTGTCAGACTCCCGTCCGTCTGGGGCACGAGCACAGGCTGCCCCCCAAAGGGCACGCACGGGGCATCTGTCTGCCGCCTCCAGGCGAAGAGCAGATGTGCCAGCAGACCTGGCACCCCGCCCGCCCGGTGCCTGTGTGCTTGTGGGTGCCCCCTCCCCCCGCCCTCAGGCAGGAACCACGCCCTCCTCCCCAGGCTCCTCCCCTCTGTCTCTCTCACTTCACCTCCCCCTGCAGCTTCTGTCTCAGCCTCTGCCTGTTGCTCGCCCCCCCCCACCCCGTCATCGCCCTGGCCCTGCTGTCGCCTCTCACCCGGTAGCCAGTTCTCTTCCCTGTTCTTTCTCTCCAGCCTGTGCACGCTCTCCCCCCCTCCTCCCTGCCTCCTCCCTCCTCCTCCCCTGCCTCCTCCCCTGCCTCCTCCCCTCCCTCCTCCCCTCCGCCCCCTCCCTCCTCCTCCCTTCCCTCCCTCTCCTCCCCTCCCTCCTCCTCCCTTCCCTCCTCCCCTCCTCCTCCCTTCCTCCTTCCCTCCTCTCCTCCTCCTCCTCCCTCCCCCCCTCCTCCTCCTTCCTCCTCCCTCCCTCCTTCCTCTCCCCCTCCTCCTTCCCTCCTTCCTCCCTCCCTCCTTCCCCCCTCCTCCTCTCCCTCCTCCCCTTTCCTCCTCTCCTCCTTCCCCCCTCCCTCCTCCTCCCCTCCCCTTCCTTCCCCCTCCTCCTCCCCCTCCTCCCTCCTCCCTCCTCCCCTCCCTCCCCTCCTCCCTCCTTCCTCCTCCCCTCCCTCCTCCCCTTCCTCCTCACCCCCTTTCCCTCCCTCTCTCACCATCTCCCTCTTGCCCTCTCTGCTCTGGGGGAGGATTAGTGACCCGCTAAGGTTTCTGGCCTCCGCCTCTCCCTGGCCTGCCCGTGCTCCCTCGCCCGGCCCAGCAATACCTCGCCTCGCCCGCATGGCTGACCCGTGGCTGCTTCCGCACGGCCGCCACCCGGCTCTGCTGCCCGGCGCGGCCCGGCACACCGGCAGACCCTGCGGGCCATGGCCAGCCGCCTGCGGCATGCCCCTCCCGGGCTGGGCTCAGAGGAGGCAGGTGGCCCCCGAGGGCCAAAAAGCCAGGCCACGAACTTGTCTGAGGCCTGACAGGGTGTGGGTGGGCAGGGCAGGGGGTGAGGACGCCAGAACCTAGAATCGTGGGGTGGGGTGTGCGGAGCCAAGCGGGGGGCATCTCAGGCGAGGGGGGCCCTCCGGCCGAGAGGCCGCCTCAGACCGCGGCTCGCACACTCATGGCCTGTGCCCTGGGCTGGAGGGTGACACGCGCCCCCCAAGGAAGGGCCGCGCCCGCCGCCCCGGCAGTGGTGCTCGCAGCTGTGCGCCTCCCCGTGGACACCGCCCCCAGCCTCTCCCCGTGGCGCACCCCGCGGGCTCTCCATTTTGCTGATGAGGAAACTGAGGCACCGAGTCTGTGGTCCCCACCGGGTAGGAGGGAGAGGGAGGCTCAGACCCCGGGGACAAGCCTGGGCCGCCCCGCCCGGAGGACCCGCCCAGCCCCTGCGCCCGGGCACGGTGACCCGCAGTGAGTGTGCGTGATGCACGCGCCGCCGCTGCGTGGCGAAGCCCTGATGTGTGCAAATCCCCAGTTAAGGGCTGATCTCGCCCGTCATGAATCTCAGATCACACCCCGGGCGGGGTCCATCCCTCCCCCCCAGGGGCGCCCACCCGCTTGGCACCGCGAGGCCGGGCCGGGGCGGTGGGCTCCACATCCCGGGGTCCACGCCCCAGCCCAGCCAGCGCCCAGGCCCGCGCGGGTTTGTGGACTGAATGAGCGACGAGGACTCAGGACGGGCTGAGGCAGAGCAGCGCTTGGGGCGGGGCTCCCCGGCCTGGCCAGCCGGGAGGGGGCGGCGGGAGAAGCAGGAGCTCCTGGGCTGGACCCGCCTGACCCAGCTGGTACCCTCTCCGGGACTCGGTTTCCCCGTGTGCCCGGTGGGGGGCCGGCACGTGGGCTCCTGCGCTGGCTCCTGTGGGGCCCGGGGCCCGGAGGCGAGGGGTCAGGGCGAGGCCTGGCTCGGGGGCACCCAGGCCCAGGCGCGCTCACGCCGCAGTCTCCAGCCCCTCTTGCCCGTCCTCGGGTCCTCGGGGACGCTCCACCAGGCAGGGCCCAGGCGGAAGGGGCCCCGGGCCTCCAGGGGCACTCGGGGCTCTGTGGCTGAGCCCCCATCTGTCTCCCCGGCTGTAGAAGAGGGATGCCGTGAGGAAGGGCGGGGTACTTGGCCGAGGGAGGTGCAGTTCCTGAGCTGGCACGGCGGGGAAGGGGCCCCTCAAAGGGGTGGCAGAGCTGGGGCACTGCGTGCGGGGGTAACCCAAGAGTACTCAGCACCCCGGGAGTTCAGGGCCCAGTCCTGCTCCCTCCCTGCCCTGGGGACCCACTGAGGCCCGGCAGAGCCTGGCAGGGCAGCCTCCACTTCTGCTCCCCTCCTTGGGAGGCCGCCGCATCCCTCTGGCCTGCCGTCCCCCAGGCCCCGCGCAGCTTCTCTCAGTCCTCGCCGCTCCTCTGAAGCCAACTCGGAGGCCCAGAGAGGCTCAGCACAGCCACCAGCTTGCTGCCGGGAGCTGGGGCAGGAAGAGGAAGCCCAGAGGGGGCACGTGGAGAGCCAGGCCCATAGGACAGGGGAAGGGGGGTAGGCCACGCCCCGCGGGCAGGGGGGGCCTGGCGTCCTGGGCAGGGACACCCTGCCCCGCTCTCCCGCCCCGTCCTCCTGGACGTCCTGTAAATAAAGAATCCGCCCTGCCTCAGCCCTGCCGGCTTGTTTGTTTGGCGCGAGGAACGCTCCCCGCCGAGACGCATTTATTGCTGAATAAATTTAAATCTCTAATCTCCCCTTCCTGAATATTACAGCACCCTAAAGAGTGGCCAACACCTCCTCTGGGCGAGGCACAGGGCCCCCCAGGAGCGGGCCCCTTCCACCCCTGCCGGCCCTGCCCGGGGCCTGGCTCGGCGGCTGCCCTCTCCCGGCCCACCCTGGCCAGACGCCGGCACCGGGCGGCCCCCAGGCAGGCGCGACTGGGCTTCTCCGGAGGACGGAGGACGCCCCCGCGGCAGGACAGGACGCAGGACCCCTGCCCTGGCTCAAGGCTGGAGCAGAGGCCGTGGGCTGGGGGAACGCGGGGCGTCCGGACAGCAGCCTCCAAGGAGCTCAGGGGGCGCTGGAAGAGACCAGGGCGGTAGGACGGGAGAGGGGGGTCTCCAAGGTGGCCTTGAGGGACGCAGGGGGTGGCCAGCCCGGGGGGGGGGCAGGAAAGCTGCCTCATTCACGCAGCAAGCAGCGGCCCCCAAGCCCCTCTGTTGGGCGGGGACGTCTGATTTGGGGAGAGCCCAGGCTGCAGGGACAGGCAGGGGGGACGGCAGGTAGCTCAGGTGAGGCGCCAAGGCCCGGGGAGGGGGGGAGGGGAGGAGCGGCAGCGACAGGCCCTGGGGTCCCGGCCTGGGAACCCCCGTGCGGCTGTGTGACCCGGCGTCTCCCACCCTGTCCGCGCCTCCATTTCTTCTCTGAGGCAGGAAAGATGACACCCGGCCTGGGGGGGGCGGGCCTGGGCGGCTGAAGTGCGGGGCCTGGCGAGGTGCCTGCGAGGGGGCACCAGGGCCGAGGGGGCAGCAGGGCCGAGGCGAGGCCGCCGTGCGGGGCCAGGTGGAGGCACTTAAGGGCGGAGGCGAGTGGGCTGGGCCTGTGGAGACACCTGAGGCGCCTCCCGGCAGAGCCGGTTTTCTGCTGATGCGGGGTGGGGGGGGTTAGGTTTGTTTGCTGCGAACTGGGGGGCCGGCAGCCTGGGCCAGGGCTGTGCGCTTTTCCCGGCTGCCCAGGCTGAGGAGGGCAGGGCGGGCAGGGACCTCCCCCAGGATGGAACCCCAGGAAGGTTTTGGGTCTCCCGGGCTCGGCTGAGCGCAAGGTAAGAGCCGAGGGGTCCCGTGGGGAGACTGGGGAAGGGGGGCCCTCTGGGTCTCTAAGGGACAGCAGTGCTGGGGGGCTCCTGGGGCTCAGGGTGAAAGAGCAACAAGGCCGGGCGTGGGCCTGGGGGCAGGGCGGGCAGCAGCGGCCCAGGCTGCCGACACCCCAGCGGCAGGGCCAGTCTGTGCTTTGGCTTGTTGAAGTGGGGGTGGCAGCCAGGACCCCCCCACCTCGTCTCTGCTGCAGAGAAAACGCTCCCCTGAGTGACCCCTGCAGCAGCCGCTGCCCCCCACCCGGGCCACCTGTTCTGGGCCCAGCCCAGAGCCTCTGCCGGTGCCAGTTCCTCCCTCCCCGCGCCGGTGCCCCCAGGTCAGCCCCAAGGCCTGGCCGCCGGCCTGGCCGCTTGGGCAGGAAATAGTCCTGGACCAGCTCTCGGGGCTCCGCTTCCGCTGGCCACACGCCGGCCAAGGTCCCCGCGGGGCCAGCGCGGCGGGCGGGGCGGGCAGCCAGGGCCAAGCGCTAAGGCCTCTGGGGCTGGGCAGGGACCCCCGAGGGCCGCCTTCACCCCCGGCGTCCTGCACTTCGCCTTCCACATCGCCCCGGCCTGTGGCCACGCAGACATTGGCTTCCAGTGGCCCTGCCCGCCGGGGGCCGCTGTCACCCCATTTTCCAGGCGGGCGCTAGCGGTCACGGGCTGCGCGGCCGTGGGACGGGCAGATTGAACCCAGCTGCCCAGCTCCGGGCCTGCCTCCTGCCCCAGGCGCCCCCACCTGACGCGCTGCCCGGCTCCCTCCTCCTCCCAGGGCAGCTGCCCGGTCCGTCCCGGTGCGGGAGAGGAGGGGCCCGGGCCCCCAACTGCTCCACCCCGCGCGCCGCGCCCCGGGATGCTCCGGGCAACCGCCTGGTGCCAGCTGTGAACACGGTCGCAAAATGATCTTTAATTGGGCCCCTCCGGGCACAAAAAAGAAAGAGGGGGGTCCAGCTGGCGTCCCTGGACCCGCGCCCAGGGGCTGGGGGGCTGGGGCGAGGGGAAGGGCCTCGGCTTGCGCATCTGTGAAGTGGGGGCCGCGGTGGGTTCCTGCCGCTGGCGCCTGAGGGGCTCCTGGGCGGAGCTGGGGTGTCGCCAGGGGCGGACCACGTTCCCCCGGCCCGGAGGGGAAAGGACGGGCGGGGGGAGCGCCCAGACCCGAGCGCGGGCGCCGGCCCCGCCGTCTCTCCCCGGGCGCCGGGCGCGGGCGGCGTCTCCCGCCTCCCGAGCTGTTTATCTGGGCCCGGGTCCCCAGGGCCGCCGGGGGGTCCCCAGGGCCGCCCTCGGATCAACACGCCCGGGCCCGGCCCCAATTAAGCCGGATGCGCTAACGAGGCGCGCGAGACGCTCGCTAACGAGCCGGGGCGCCCCGAGACGCCCGCGCGGCCCCGCCGCCGCCCGCACCCCGCCCCGCCCGGCCCCGCCCCCCGGGCCTCGGCTTCCCCGGCCGCGGAACGGGCGCGCGCCGCGGGTCGGGTCGGGTCGGGTCGGGCCGCGGCGGGGTGCGCCCTGCAGGCCGGCACCGGGCCCCGCGGGCGGAGGCGCGCCAGGGCCTGAGCCCCGCGGGCGGGCAGCTCCTCGCGGCTCGGCCGGCGGCCCCGCCAGGAGCAGGGCGGGCGGAGGGCGCCCCCTGCCGGCCGCGGCTCCCCCGGGGCCCCCGGACGCCGCAACGCGGTCTCCCCGGGCGGGGAGGGGGGCGCGGGGCCGCGAGCCGTCGTGACGCGCCCCGCTCCCCGCAGTGGACGGCTGCATCCACCGCGCCGCGGGGCCGCTGCTCACCGACGAGTGCCGGACCCTGCAGAGCTGCGAGACCGGCAAGGCCAAGATCACGGGCGGCTACCGGCTGCCGGCCAAGTGTGAGCCCCGGCCCGGGCTGCGGGGAGCTGGGGCGGGGGCGGCCCCGGGAGCCGCTGGAGGCCGCCCGGGCGGTCCTTTCGGAGCCGAGACGCGGCGCGCGCGGTGTGCGGGCCCGGCGGGGCGGGGGCTGAGGGCGGGGCGCGCCCCGGAGTGTGGCCTGGCGTGGGGGGCCCTTTCCTGCACCGCGGGGGGGGGGGGCGGGGGGCGGCGCCGGAGCCCCAGCCGGACGGCCACGCGCCCCGCAGACGTCATCCACACGGTGGGGCCCATCGCGCACGGGGAGCCCAGCGCCGGCCAGGCCGCCGAGCTCCGCAGCTGCTACCTGAGCAGCCTGGACCTGCTGCTGGAGCACCGGCTCCGCTCGGCGGTGAGCGCGGCGGCGGGGGGGGGGGGGGGGGGGGGGGCGCAGAGGGACTGCGCCTCCAAGCCCGTCTCCCCTTTCCCCCAGGCGTTCCCCTGCATCTCCACCGGAGTGTTCGGTGAGTGGGGCTGGGGGCGGGGCCGGGCGAGGGGCGGGGCCACGGCCGGCGCTCACGCCCCCCCTCCCCCAGGTTACCCCAACGAGGCGGCGGCCGAGGTGGTGCTGGCGTCGCTGCGCGAGTGGCTGGAGCAGCACAAGGACAAGGTGAGGCCCGGGCCCGGCCTGTCTCGGGTGCCGCGCGCGCGCCCTGCTTCCCTGGCCTCTTCCTGCGCTCGGGACGCCAGGCCTGCGGCCGGTGTGGAGAAGGGGCGCCTGGTGGACTCGGGGTCCGTGGGTGCCCCAAGGGCCGAGCAGGTGAAATCCTGCAGCCGGGCAGTGCTAGGGCCAGAAAGCCGGGCATCACCCGGCGGCCACGCCCAGGCTGAGCAGGCCCTGGTGCAGGTGGATCGTCTGGTCATCTGCGTGTTCCTGGAGAAGGATGAGGGCATCTACCTGCAGCGCCTGCCCCACTACTTCCCCCCGGGTAGGTACCGAGTGTCTCACCGCCAGCCCTGCCCCTGCCCTGCCCCGCCCCACCCCGGCGGGCTCTCACTGTCCTCTGCCTTCCAGCCTGACGGCACCCCACCGCCCACCCTGGCCGGGACTGGTAAGCAGGGCCTGGCCCACCATGTGGCTGCCCACTAACCCGCCCCCCTAACACGCCTGCTCACCCTCGCCCAGTGCTCACCCTCACCCTGGGAGGCCAGGGCCGCAGGCTGGGGTTTGGTGGAAGCCCACAGCCCCCTCCCAACTCTCCGCTCTGCCTTCAGACTCGCCTGGGCCTGCCGGACCTCGCTCCCAGCTCTAAAGGGTCCCGAAGCCTGCAGCCTGGCCTGGGCCTGGCCACCCCCTTCCTTCCCGTGGCCCCCCGCCCTCAGGAGCCTCCTAATAAAGACCATCTTTGTTGCAGTGCCTGGTGTCCGAGCCCTGGCTGGGGGTACGGGAGGAACCCAGAGGTGGGCACAGCTTCAGGTGAGCCGGGCGGGTGGAGGCACAGGCCAGACGGCAGAGGTGGGCAGCACTTCACATTTATTGAGGGCCTGCCCCCAAGGAGCTCACAGCCTGGGGGCTGAGACCCCACATGTGCTGAGGGAAAAAAAAAAGGTGAAGGCAACGCAGAGACCCCGTGGCCCAAGCAAAGGGGGTGCAAAGCAGGCACAGGCAGGGGACTTGGGGTGGTACAAGGAGGAACGGGGGCCGGCACGCCCTGCCTAGACCTGGGCGCCCAGCACGGGCATGGCAGCCATCCCTCCCCACCAGGCTGGTGGCACCTGAGCGTGCACTGGGGGCACCCCAGCTTCTCTACCAGTCCGGACCGTTACATTGGCCCTCCCTACCCAGGGAGACGCCTGACGCCGGCAGGAAGCTGGGGCCGGGGAGCCTGGCCAGGGCAGGAGGGTGGGGGCAGGGCCTGGAGGGAGCAGCTGTAAACCTGGGTGGTCCAGGTCCCGGGCAAGTCCTCCGGGAACGTCCAAGTTCCCATGGAAGCCTCTGGACCAGCTAAGGCGGGAAGAGGATAGAAGCAGAACCCCACTAACCAGGAGGGCTCCCCAGAGACCTGGTTCCCTCAAAACCTCCTGGTGGGGAGGTCGGGTGGCCGGCAGGAGGCCTGGAGGAACCCACCTGGGAGGGGCGGGGCAGCCAGACACGGAGCAGCCAGGCGGGCAGCGGCAGAGCAGGGACACGCACACACGCGCTCACACCAGCATCCCCTTTAATAAAACGTGGAAGGTGTGTGGCAGGGAGGGCAGTGAGATATGACCATTTACAACCACGAAGACCTCTGTACATGTCGAGCGCCTGGCGGAGGGGCGGGCCGGGCGGGCCGGGCCGGGCCGGGCCGGGCGGCCCTACTTGTAGAGGATGTCGTAGTGTCCGGGCCGGTAGAGGAGGTACACCTTGGGCTCCGAGCCCTCGGGGAAGACGTGCGGGTTGGTGGTGCCGCCCTCGCCGCGGTCCATGTACTCCACCTGGATGGACACGCTGAGGGCCTGCGCCAGCGCGATGATGTGGATGTGGTCGCTCTCCTTGCACATGGGCTCCACCTCCTGCGGCACAGGGGCGTCAGGGCCCGCCCCCCGCCCCCGCCACGGCCCGCGCCCCCCCAGCCCAGCGCTCCCCACGCGGCGAGAGGAAAGGGAGGGCACCTGCTGGCAGAACTCCTTCACCGTCCGCCCCCTCGATGAAGTGCTCGAAGAACTTGCTCTCGCGCTGCAGGTAGCCGGACGTGAGCAGCCGCAGGTAGACCACCAGGTAGTCGGAGGTGCTCTGCTCGTTGAACGCGGCCAGCAGGTCCGCCACCGAGCTCTGCTTCTCCACCTGCTCGATCAGGTCCATGAACTGCGCCCGCAAGCAACAGAGGGCGGGATGAGCGAGGGGGGGTGAGCCCCGCCGCGGCCGGCGGACCCCCTCCTCCGCGGCGAGCCGGCGGCGGCAGGGACGCGCTCACCGTGTTGTGGAAGTCCTCGATGGTGAACTCGGTGAAGCCCTGGGACACCAGGTCCTCTTTGCTCTTGGCAGACACAGCCTTGAACCTGCGCGGGAGGGAAGGGCAGGCCAGCATGGGCTCCTCGCCCCAGAGCAGCGCCTGAGGCCGGCCCCTCCCCCAGCTCAGGCCGCACTGCGAGGGGGCGGGGAGCCCACGAGCGCTAGCCGACCCCCTTCAGGGTGCAGGCACCCAGGGGCCCACCCTCCTCACCGCTGCAATTCCTTGCTGTCATCCAGCAGCGCCTCCAAGTGGGAGAAGCCGAAAGCTCGATAGAAGCAGTTCCCGTCAGGCCTGGTCTTGCGGATGTACGAGTACTTTTTGTGGAGGTCCTGGGGAGAGACCCCGGCCCAGCCCATCCACATCAGGCCAGAGGCAGGGTCAAGGAAACCCCGCGGAAAGGCCCCCCCGCAGCGGGTGGCAGCTGAACACCCAACAGTCACCTGTCACTCTGGCTGCCGCCCGGGGGATGGGAGTCATTTAGGGACCCACTGCCCAGAGTCCCCAAGGCGCCGGGAGCTGCTTATGTCCACACCAGTGGCCTGGATCACCCAGGAGTCACAGGCCACTGTCCAGGCCGCAGCGCTGGGCCCGGGGGCTGCTGGCTCATGAACACCGGCCCAGAGGCGGTCCCCGGCCAGCGCGGCTTTTCCAGGGCACGGTCTTCCAAGCTGACAGCTCTGGGGCAGACGAGTCAGGGTGAGGCACTGGGCCAGGTTCGGAGCCCCGCCGCGCAGCTCTGCGCGGGAACGCCATCCCGTCCGCTCACGCCTCTAGCCCGCCTTGCTCCCCAAACCCAATGGGGTACCTTCTTCTGGTGGAACTTTCCCACGCCGGCGAGCCCTCGGAGCCCCGGCTCCCTTGGCAATGCCCTTGCTCCTTTCTGAGAACCGGGCCCCGCCCCCGGCTCTGCCCCCCCCCCCAGCTGGCCCGGCTCCTGGGCGTCAAGGGCGTCTCCAGGGACGTCCCCCTCCCGCACCATCAGTTCTTCACTCCCGACAGGTTCAGGCCCATCAGCGCAGGAACAAGGCGTTTCCCTTGTCAAAGTCCTTTGCTTCACCTGGATTCCTCCCCGGCCAGCACCCGCGCTCCCGCCCGCTCTCCCTCCCGGCAAGCGCCAGTGCCAGCCTCCCCGCTCCCCGAGCAACCCAGGCCCCCAGGCAGGCGCTCACTGCAGGACACTGCAGGTCCCGGAGGGTCAGCCCACCCCTCCCCACTGGCCTCGCCTCCACACACTCCTTCCGGGCCGGCGGCGGCACTGCTTCTCCCCCCTCATGGCCGCGCTCGCTCCTCTCTAACCTGGGAAGGTCAGGGCCCCCCCAAACCACACGGTTCTTTCGGCAAGACACCGTCTCCCGCCAGGAGACGGCCAAGACACCCCGTGCCCACGCCTGCCATGCAGGCGGCACGACCCGGGACGGCGTCTGCCGGCCGCCCACCCTGGCCCTGACGTGGCCAGGCGTGGAGTGTAACTCGCCCAAGGGAAGGCTCAGCCCGCGTCTCGGCCCTCCACTCCTCCCCGGCCCACAGCCCCCTCCAGCCAGCCTCTCCTCGCAGCCCGCCGGCCCCACGGCAGCGCCTCTGCGCCATCCCCTCAGCCCACCGCCTCCTGCGGGTGTATGGCACAAGCCTCCTCGCCTCCCCACGTCCCGGGAAGCCAGAGGAACCTGCTAAACACTCATCTCCCTCCCGGGCCCTGCTCTGGCCACCAGCCTGGGCACCTCGCCCCGGCCTCTGCTCAAGTCACACAGTCCTGCCCCCTGCTTCGTGCAGTTTGCTGCCCCGCTGCCGCCCACTCCCCTCTTCCAGCTTTACTTTCTCCACAGCACTGACCTCCCCTCACCCGGGCATCTCAGCCACCCCCGGCTGCCTGTCTGTCCTCCACCATGACGTGCCGCTTCCCAAGGGCGGAGTCCGTCCCTCCACCCGCGCAACAGCGCTGGCTCCCCACGCATGCTCAGAGACGTGCACGGAGCAGCACATGTGTGTACAAGTCACCGCACCTTCCAAAAGAGCTACCAGAGCACCCTGAGCACCTAATCTGGGCCAGGCCCTCTATGGAGGCTACACCCATCTCCTAGTTGTCCTCGCAGGCGTCCACCACGGAGGAGCCGAGTCTACCCAGATAGCCTGGATCTGCCACCTGGGCCTGGGTATCCAATGGTCCCGTCACCTTGTCAGTGCCTACTGGATACTGTTCCCACACCCCCACGGTCACTTCAGGGCTCACAGAGAGAAAAGGGAAGGGACGTACCTCTGTAAGCAACACCGCAGGGTCTGGCGAAAGGTCTGCGCAGACCCCGAGAGACAAGTGGTGGGGACACCCTCTTTCCCCAGGGCTCTCCAGCGCCCTCAGCCCCACTAGAGCACTGAGACCATCAGCTCCTCGAGGGCCCGAGGCTCTACGTGCCGAAGCCCGACCCAGGGGCCAGCAGCCGTGGGGCAGAGGCAGGATGTGAATTGCTGTCTGATCCAGTCTGCACGCACGAGCACCTCAGCCCAAGGGCTCCCTGCACCCGATCCATGGGGAAGCCAGGCCCAGCAGGCAGCCGTGTGCAGCCACCCTCAGGCCCTCGCCCGGCTCCCACCTTGATCTTCTGTTGATAGATGTTGTCGTCCTCAGCATACTCCTTGTACAGGACTGAGAGCTCCAGCCGCTCCGAGACCAGAGGATTCTGCACAGCGATCTGCAGGGGCAAGAAAGCCATCATGCTCCGGCAGGTGGACGGAGTGACCCACACAGCCAGAACGCCCAAATGAGAGGTGCTGAGACAGTGACCCAGTGACCCCATAAAGACATCCAGTACCTAGCACAACCGGGAGAGGAGGGGGCTTCCAAAGTGGAGATAAACACTAGGCCTCAAGCCCAGCCTACACATCCCCACAACAGGCCACTGGCCATAGCCCCTCACCTCTTGCTGAATTCGGTCCTGCTGAGCCATGATGGCCTCATCATAGGCAAGACAGTTCACACCTGAAAGAAGCAGCCAAGAATCATCGCAGGCCCTTGCCCTCCATGCCAGGCAGTGGGGCTGAGGACATGAGCGGGTAGGGGCCGAGGCGTGGCTCTGGCACACACCCCTACGCCACCTGTGTAATCTCAGCCAAGTCCCTTCCCCTCCTGGGCCTTCGTTTCCTCATCTTTAAAACGAAGAGGTAGAGGTGATCACCCCCGAGATGTGCTCTTCAGTCCGAGTACCCTCTTCCCGCCCTGCTTTCCAGCATCACTTCCCAGCAGACTGGGAAAGCTCCCGGGCCTGGCAGGGTCTCCGGGGGAAAGTAAGATGAGACCTTCCTGTGAGCCCGCACTTCACTCTGTCACACCCTTCCTCCCTCAGCAAGTGCAGGTATTCGCAAGAATGCCCACTTCACAGGCAACAGCACCGCTGCGGCCAGGTGAAGTCATCTCCTCCAGGTCACGACTAGTCAAGACCTGTGGTCAAACCCAGGGTTGTCTAACTCCGAAGTGTGAGCTCTTCACCAGTCCCTCTCCTCTGCTCCCAGCCTCTCCTCAGCTGTGAAAAGGGGTACTGCCCCAGGGAGAAGTGGTTCCTCAGAGGCACACCTTAGCATGGGGGTGGGGGGCAGGCCCACCTGGGGAGCAGCCATCAGTGGAGGCACGGGCGGCTGGCTTATCCCATGTGATCCCACACAAGTCCCTTCTGGGGGCCTGGGTCTCCCAGGTCAGAAGGGCCCCTGAGTATGCTGGGCGACTTTTTAGGTCAGTTCCTTTGGGCCCCAGCATTCCGGATCCCCCGCCGGGCCTCACCACCCCTTCCCCGCCCCCTCACACTGCCCAGCAACAGGGCTGTGCCTCCCACCCAAGTGAGCTGCTCAGTCCCAGGGCCTAACTCATGGGTGAAAAAGGAGGGGGTGCGACCGTTTTGGAGGCCCAGCTCCTCCGAGGTCCAAGGAAACAATGCCGTGAAGGCGGCCCGGAAACCGGGGCTGCAGTCCTGCGGGGCGCACACCGGCGGCCTCTCCCTCGCCAGGGCCGCCCCAGCATCCCGAACGGCCCGCCCAGTCCTTTGTGCTCCGCGGCCCGGGCGTAACTCGACGCCCTCGGGGCGCGGGGCTGCCCTGGCGAGGGCGGGCGGCCGGCCCCGGCCTCGGCCCGACCGCAAGGACCCGGCCCGGGGCGCCCGGGACCCCCGGAGCCCCGCGCCCGGAGGAGGGGGCCAGGCGGGGGGCGGGGCGGCCCGGCCCCGCCCCGGGCGCGCGCGAGGGGGAAGGGCCGCAGGCCCGGGCCCGCCCCGCTCGCCCGCCGGCCCGCCGCCCCGCCGGGGGTCGCCGCGGCGGCTCCTGCCATTGTGAGGGGGAGGGAGGCGGCCGCGGCGCAGGGAGGGTCGCCCGCGCGCTTCGCCCCCCGCCGCCCGGGCCCCGCCCGGCCTCCCCGGGGCCGCGCGGGGCGGCATCGCTCCCCAGAGCCCCGTCTGGACGGCTCTCCCGCGGGCACTACCTTCGGAGTCGCTGCCCAGCGGCTCCTGCTTCTGCTGCTGAGGCTCCTCCGCCGCCATCTTTAAACAGCGCCGCACCGCCGAGCGCTTCCGGGTTACGCGCGCCCCCCGGAAGCGCCTCCCGCCTCCTCGGCCACGCCCCCGGCGGCGGATCCCCGCGGGCCCGGCCCCGCCGCCCGCCCGCCCGCGCCCCCCCGCGCCCCTCCGCGCGCGCGGGCTCGGCTCCACGCCCCCCCCGGCTCCCGCAGCTCCTGCTGGCGATCGGCGCCTCCGGGGGGCTCCGCGCTCTCCGCTGGCGCTGGCCAAGTGGGCGGCGAGGCTGAGGGCCGGCGAGGAGGAAGCTCGCGTCACGCAGGCGGCGTTGCTGCCGCGGCTCCGGGACGCACGCCGGGGCGGCCGGGGCCGGCAGCCGGCAGCCCCGCCCGGACATCACCCGGCCGGGAGCGGGGCCCGCCTGGCCCGGGAGACCGCGCGCTCCACGGGCTCCGCTGTCCCGCTTCCTGGCAGGGCGAACAAGCCCCTGGGGCCAAGGCTTAAGCCCCGGGTCTAACTTTGGACCCGCCCCCCCAGGGTGAGAGAAAAGCAAGGTCTTTTTAAAAACTAGGAGTTGCTAGAAAACAGGAGGGACTCCTGTAAGGATGGAAATGTGTCTTGCTGGCCAACATCCTGATGTGCGCTGCCCCACAGCTCTGCAAGATGCACATGTCACTAATGGGAAAAATGGATAAAGGGGCGGGTGGGGGGTCTGGGTAAATAAAATGGCGTGATTTTATCTTTAAAAGTTTATTTAAAAAGCAGCAAGGCCGGGCCTCCCTGATGGCGCAAGGGGTTAAGGCAACCTATGAAGCTGTCCGCAGCCACTGCAGCATGAGTTCCATCCCCGGCCAGGGAGCAGTCCACATGGCGCAGCAGACCTCTCCAGACTCGTCCTCTGCTCCCCTCAGCTGTGTATTTACGTGGATCTGCCAACTGTGTCTCTGGTGAATCCTCTCACCTCCCACACCTCTGGCCTGTACCCCATTCTTGTACGCATAAATGAATAAATCTTTAAAAAAAAAAAAAGCAGCAAGGTCTTGGATGCTGAAGATGCTGTCTCTTAGGTTAGTCTGGGGCTCGGTCCCCAGCTTTTCTCTCCTGATGGCCCTTCTCATGACATCACTGTGCCCTTTTTAGCACCAGAGGAGGCCATTGCCTGCTCTCAACCCACCCGCTGGGTTCCTCCAGCACAGGTTCAGGCTATGGCCAAATTTTGTCCTGAAACGGGTGCAGGTGGTGCCTGGGCTCGCCACACAGCCTGGGGTCTCACAGCAGCACCACAAATGTCAGATCTGTGTCCCAGCAGCAAAGCACAGACCTCTATTGGGTTGTTTCCAAACTCAGGAAAGCAAAGGGTCCACCCTATGTGGACCCCATGACTAACAAATTGTACATTCCTTTCCCCAGCTTTAACAATGCGATCTGCCAACTGCCAACCAGATCCTCAGCAGGAGGAAGGGTGATTGGCAAATGAAGGGCTGAGACAGTTCATGACAAAAACACAGCTTCTGTTTGGCTTTTCAGAATCTTAAAAAAGGCCTCTTGGACCACTCCCCCTGCGTCAGCTAGGGAGCCCAAGAGGGGCTGGAAGAAGCTGGGCCGCAGCTGCCCTGGAGATGAGAAGGAATCCTAGTTGGGGTCCTGTACTGGCCCAAAGCCAGAAGGCCCACCGGGAGGAAATGAGAGCCGCCCACGCAGGGGTCTGGGCTGAGGAACGGACAGCACCCTCCATGTACAACGGGCCTGTAAGGAGGGTCCTCGCTCCATGCCGTCTTCTCAGCCTTGTTCTGACCCCAGCCCGAGCTTGGCCATAGCCGACTTTCACCTGCTCTTTTCCACGCACATTATTTAATGATTACCCTCATCCCACCTCGCCTGTTAACTTCGGCCATTTCAAGGTTTTGCTCCCCTATCCTGAAGCATCTAAAAGCCACTCCACATTTGCTGAGAGTCAGCGATGGAGCTACAGATTTTATCTGTGCCCTCAATGCCACCCAAGAACTGGCCCAGAGCTGCAGCCCGGCTGCCTGAGGGCGGGGTGGAGAGCACTGGCGTCACGCAGCCCACCACTGCATTTTCCACAGCACGCACATGGCCCGGGCTCTTCACGGCCCTGCTGGCCAGGACACCACGCCCAGGTCCACAGGATTCCATTAGGGGGAGGCTGAGGGGGAATGCCCATAGCAGGACCCAGGGATTGCAGAGGTTCCAGGGGTCACCTGGCTTCCAAATACCACCTACCCATCTCTTGCAAATGACAGCCACAAGACAGTCGCCTTCTCACAGGAAGGGAAGGACTCGGACCCTTCCGGAGGCAGGCTTGGAAAGTCAGGCAGTTGCCCGCAGGAATCTCCAGAGTCCACATATAGCCGGTCCCCAAATTTTTGGTCCAGCAAAGCCTGGGCAGATACTTGCCTGCAGGGTCCAGGTCACCTGAGGCAGAAAGCAAGGGCTGGCCGCAGCAGCCAAAGAAGAGGACCTCCCTTCCCATAGGCTCGCTCTGCCGCTCTCCCCACGGGGGAACGGTCCTCTGCAGACACGGCACAGTCTAGTGTACGAGCACCCACAGCGCCAGGCCAGCCAAGCAGCAGGTGCCTCTTAGCTGCGGCAACATGGCCACAAACCCAATACCTAAAAACAGCATGGATTTCTAACTTGCCGGTCCTGAGGCCAGGAGTCAGGGGTGGGTTTTCCCCGGATAAAAACTAAGGTGTCTGCAGGCTGCTCACTTCCTCGGCTCTTGAGGGAATTTGCCTCCTACTCACGGGGGGAGGAGGGCAGATCTCAGGTCCTCGCTGCTGTAGGACCGTGTCCCTGGCTGGCTGTAAACCCAGGCTGAGTCCAGCTTCTAGAGACCAGTGAGTTGGCTTAGACCCACTTCCTCCGCCGTCAAGGCCAGCAATGGCAGCCCCATCTCTCTGGGGCGGCATCTCGGAGATGCACACCACCTGCCTTTCCAAAGACCCAGGATTGCACGGTCCTCCCACTGCGGGGTGCGTAGCCCTAACCCCCTCCGTGAGGCCCCTCTGCCATACACGGTAGTGTATTCACACGCTCCGGGAATCAGCAAGTGGACGTCTTTGGGAGCCGTTATCCTGCCTGCTACCTCATATTCATTCTACAACCAAATAAACTGAGGCTCAGAGAAGCTAGCCTAGCCCAAGGTCACACAGTGAATGGCCAAGTCCGGCCTCCTGACTCCCAGCCTTCAGCTGTGGACCACACAGCACCTGCCACGCCCGGGCTGTGCCTCCCCCCCTGCATGCAATCGGGTCAACCCCATTCCCTCCGGACTCAGAATCCCACAGGTCAGACACAGAACACTGTTCTGGAAGACAGGGAAACTTGTTTTTACTACAGGGAGGCGCTCGGGGTCCCTGATTTGCTTGGGGATGAGGGAGGAGCAGTGAACCATGACCAGATTTCTGGCCTTGTGGCCACACTGAGGATCCAGAGGATGGGGTTCAAGCACCACAGGTCACTGGCATGCCAGTGTTCCCTCAGGCCCCAGTAGGTTATGGGCGATGGGGCCAGGGTAGTCGGGGGCTTGCTAAGACCTTCTCGACAGGCCTGCCGGACCACTGGCTTCCAGTCCGAGTGGCATCTCAAAGAACACAGCTTTGGGCTGGCGTAATCCTCATGGCACTGGGGACCACGGTGTCCTTTGGATTCCAGGGGTACAGAAATAGGGTCCGCCCCTCAAACCCTTGGCAGGGCTCTATAATTGCCACAGAAACTCAAGTTAAGTTCCCCTCCCCTCTAGCAGAGCCCCAAGGACACGACTGCCCCATGTCCTCATCTGCGGCTCCGGAAGCCCCGAGCCAAGCAGGATCACGCGGCTCCACATCCTCTGCTGGTGAAGGGGAGGCTTGATCGGAGTGGCCCTGCTGCTCAGCTCCCTCACCCTGGGGGCTGAACATCACCCCACTCCCCAGAGAGCCAGGGACCCACCAGGCCCAGAGACAGGGGTGGGAGGAAGGACAGCAGGCACTCAGCTTCGGCCTCACCTGGGGGCTGATGGTAAAGCACCAGAAGTCTCCTACAGTGAGGGGTGGGTTGGAGACAACCCTGGTATACGGGAGGAAGCAGCTCCAAGCAAGACCCAAGTTGCTGCTGATGTCTCTGCAGGTGGTAGGTGGGCACCCACACCACCCCTCTCAAGCCAGCCTGAGTGCCATGTGGGCTCCCCCTTCCTTGGCCAAGATACCAAACCATATGCCTCTTAGTGTTCTAGGCCATCCCTCCAGCCCCAGACACAAAAATGACTTGTGCAAAAAAATACGATTTTCGGGCCTCCCCGGTGGTGCAGCGGTTGAGCGCTGGGTTGCGAAGCTGCCCGCGGCCTCTGCGGCGCCGGTTCGATCCCGGCTGCTCCCGGCCACCGGAGGAGGGTCCCACATGGCGCGCAGACCTCTCCTGCCGCCCGCTGCTCCCCTCAGCAGTGTACTTCGGTCCTTCTGCCTGCTCTGCTCCCCGCTCTGGCTCTGGTGAATTCTCTCACCCTCCCGCGCCTCTGACTGTACCCAGTGCTTGTATAAACAAAACAAACAACCAAACAAATAAAACATGCCTCTATAAAAAAAAAAAAATACGATTTTCTAGGAGTCAGGTGACTGACTCACTACCCTTCATGGAAACAGCCAAGGCAGGAGCTGTGCTCGTCACAGCATCCCGGTGCCAGGCCCACCTGCATCGCCAGCCACCACGCAAAAGGCCAGGAGTCTAGACAAAGGGTGGGCGGGCAATGCCCACATTCAGTTCGTCAACAGGAATCAGGAAACAAGAGCCTGTCAGGAGAGGGAGGGGCTGGGAGATGTGCCCCACACCAACCCCCAGCGCCACCCCCCAGCTCTCACCTGGCACCTCTGCCTGCTGTCCAGGCTCCCGCGTCCTTCCAGCCTCAGCGCCAGAGAACACTGAGCTGCGTCTGTCCAGAAACCATCCTCGTCACCCAGCAAAAGGGGATGCAAAGACAAGCTAAAGCCACGTCCTCTGGTGTGAAGCCAGCAGGTCTGAGCATTCCTTCCAGACACCGGCGCTCACACTCCAGCTCAGCACCGAATGCCTCACATGCACAGTCCCAGCTCAGGAGGTACCCCAAGCCCCCGAGGGCAGGACCCCGGGGATAGAGGACACCGGGGAAGCAGGCAGTGGATGGGGCAGCCAGTCAGGCCACAAGCATTTACGGATTAGTGCGAAACACAAAGGCCCTGAAGTTGACATAAATCTGCAAGCTACTATAAATGCCCCCACGACCAGAAGGGGCAACACACACCTGAGAAATGGCCAGAGCCCCCTGGGGAGGAAAAGCCGGGGCAGCTGGCCCTGGCCCTGGAGGGACACACACAGAGCCATGAGCTTGGCCCAACCCAGGGAGCCACAGGGAACAAAGAAGAAAGGCCGCCTCGGGGCAACAAGTTGTCTTCCCAAGAAGCCAGAAAACATTTAAACACAGGAAAGCCTGCAGAGCAGCACTTCCGGGGAGGACAGTGAGGCCCACGTGACCCACCACAGGGCAGTCAGCCAGCAGGGGCATGCCCCAGACAGGCCCTCTCCTCCACACCCCTGCCCAGCACCATCCTCAGCTCAGAATCAAAGGCAGGAGCCTGGCCAAAGGCACACTGAGTTTCTGAAGCAGGGTTTAAATACTTTATTGTTACAAGGGGGGCCCTACCAAGCAGGGCCTTCTAAACTGACATATACGTGGTCCCAGGACGTCACCATGGAGAAATCGATTGGTCATGATTGCGGGAGAGGTGACTGACTGAAGGACATGATCCAGGGAGGCCGGCCAGGAATGCAGCGACATGATCAGAAGAGGCCGGTGCTCAGGTCCCAGGGAGAGGAAGAGGACAGCCCCTTCACTCGCGCTTCTTGTAGCTCTCCAGGTTTGACAGCACCCAGCCCGACGGCAGGAGGAAACACAGGAAGCAGGAGGTGAGCCCAATGACGATATCCTACAAACAGCACAAGAAAGAAGGTACCCCCAAGTAAGGACTCCTCCAGGCTTCCCGGGGCCTGAGCAACAGAAAGCCACCCCCCCCCCGCCCCCAGGGAGTTAAGATTCACCCTCACATAGCAGAGCCAAGGCCACGCTAGGTCTCAAGGGAAGAGTCAGATATAGGGCAAGGGCAGCCTGGAGGAGGGTGGACAGAGAACTCCATCACCAGATGGCCAAGTGAAGGGACAAGAATGAGGACTCAGACCGTTTTAAAGCGGTCTGCAGGCTGACCCAAGGGCCCTGCATAGTATCTGAAAGTGGAGCTCCCCTCCGTCCCATCTCCTGTCCAGGGCTGCTACTCAACCCTGGGGACCGGGGATGAAAGACTTTTTAAAGGTGCTTCCACGTTCCCTAGCGTCATTAAGATCACAGCACAACTGCCAGGTCCACGGAGACCAAGTTCCTTCTGTTGAAGGTGACTTTTGACAAGTTAATACACTGCACGTAATTTCAGCTCCCTCATCCTTGAAATGGCGATACTGCCCCTTTCGTGGGGGGATCGCTGGCAGGAGGAGCGAGACCGCACGCAGCAGGCACCCAGCGAACGCGGCCGCAAGGACCACCCCTGGCGTCTCCTCAGCGGCAGCGCTCTCCCGGCCCTGCGCGAACCAAGGCCCACGACCCTGGCTTCTGTACACACGCTCAGGACGGGGTTCTGCCACGGAGGCAAAGGTACGACAGTTCCAATCAGGCGGTTAAACACTCCCACACTCTGGGGAGTACAAAGACCTGTCGGGGTGATCCTGCCCCCACCTCCCCCAGTGATTAACAACAGTAACCACCATTATTCCCTCTGCCCTCAGGCGCCCGGATGAACCGGCGAGTCTACGGGCTCCGAGGGGGCTGAGGACGTCTGCCCGAGGCTGCGCGCCGAGCAAGCGCTCTGCTGGGAGCGAGCGCCACCGTCTCCCCGGAGCCGAGCGCGCGCGGCGGCCCGCGCACCCCGGCCTCCCCGCCCCGCTCCTCACCATGGTCCCAAGCTGCACCCGCGGTGGCTTGGAATGGATCTGGGCACGCGGCACCACGAGCCGCCGGGCCGGGCCCATCAGTCCCCTCAGCAGCAGCGGCGTCAGCACGGACATGACCGCACGCAGCAGGCTGCAGACGGCGACCAGCGCAGTCCAAGGTCGGGAAGTCAAAATGGCGACCCGGGCCGGAAGTTCCGGCGCTGGGGAGGCTGGGAAAGGACAGCCCGGAAGTGTTCCGGAAGTGACGCAAAAGCCTGCGGGGGGGGGCCTTGTCAGCTTTTGGCGCGTTCCTCAAAACAGCCAATCGATGCCGTCCTACCACCGATGGGTGGAGCACAAAGGGGCGTTTCTCTCAGCCAGGCCCCGCCGCTAAGACGAAGTCTCTTCGTGAGTGACATCTAAGGCGACCAATCACATAAGCCAGAAACCCAGGCAGCGTTCTGGACGCCTCCCTCCATTCACAGCCCTGAGTCTCCCTCTTCAGAATTCCCGCCGTGTCTCCCCCGGCCTTTCCGTGTTATGTCGGGCCGGCACTCATCTTGCAAGCGAACTCGCCTCTCCAGCACCCTCTGCAATTTCAGCTTTCACGCACTGGCAACCGCCTTCCTTCTTTCTCCCGTTCCTTCCATTTTTTTTTAAAGATTTTATTTATACAAGAGCTGGGGTACAGGCCAGGGGCGGGAGGGTGAGAGGATTCACCAGACACAGCAGCGGGAGAGACAGGAGAGGTCTGCTGCGCCATGTGGGGATCTCCCCGGCCGGCCCGGGATCAGCAACCCGCGGCGCTACCGGGGAGGCCCCCTTCCTTTTTTTTAAAGCATAAATCAGACCAAGTCATAGTTGCTTTAAAATTTCCCAGTGCTCCCCACTGCTTACCAGTCAGAGTGCAGTCCCTGGATGTCACTCTTAAGACCTCATCTCTTCACTCACACATTCCACGCCTTCCTCCCTGCTTCCTTTGCTCTTTGTCTGAATGTCCCTTCACCTCCTCAAGTCTTTTGCTTTTTTGTATTTTACCTTTTACCTAGAAACTTTTCAACTCTCATCTTGCTCTTTCCCTATGCCAACCCCCGCTTCCAGGCCTCCACTTACTGATGACAGCTCTTCATTAAACAAATGTTTACTTGCCCCTACTGTGTGCCAGGAACCGTTCTACATGTGAACAGTGGGCAGATTCCCCAATACAGAACTGGCAAAGGGAAGGAACAGACAATAAACAAGCATATGAGAAGCTACTGAAAGTGACAAGGTGATAGGAAGTGAGGGGTGGCACTGCGGCAGGAAGCTTTTGCTGGTCACCCCAGGCCTGGCGCCCTCTGCCTACAGCCCCCGTGCCAGTACTACCTTCAGATCGGTCTCCATCCCTTAGGAGGGCCACCTAAAGGCAGATCCTGTGTGGGTTCACTGGACTGCTAAGTGTCTGGCTCACACCAGACCCTCAGAGAACGTGTGCAAATTGTGGGCAAGTGAACAGGAAATGGGGTGAGGGGCCAGCCCCTGAACCAGGCCTAACCTGTACGATCTCATTCCATCCTCTCACAACAATGTCATAAGAAAGATGTTATGATTTCTTTTTCTTTTTTTTTTTTTACAAATGAGGAAATAAGCCTGGGAGCTGGATAACCTGCACAGGTCAAGTAGCCACAAGCTGCCTAGCCAGGATTCCAGAGGAGATCTATCTGCTCCAAAGCCCATGCTTTCACCCACCACAAGCTGCTGGAGATAGTTTCCAGATATTCCAGTTTTGACATCATGGTCAACAGCATCAAAGCACCCATGGAGTGGGGTGGGGTGGGGTGGTGGGGCTGGGAAAATAGGCGCTTTAGAGAGAAACCTCAGTGCCCAGGGGCAAGGGAGGAAAGGCGGCCCAGGTGGAATGTTCCAAGTGGTGCCTGAGCATCTTGAGAAATGGGCTGCCAGACCCCAAGTGACCCAGGGCCCTTCTCCAGCCCTCCCCCATGCCCTCACCTGTTCACAGTCTGACCAGGCCCACTCCCAGGGACCAGGCCTCCTGCCCTCACCCTGCCCTGGGCCCAGGCCAACAGCCCAGGACAGATGCTTCTAAACTCCCTCCATCCATCCCAAGGGCCATGGCACAGGCCTGGGAGGCCTGGGGCCAGCTGCCTGTCCTGGGAAAAACAGACAGGGACCTCCCTGCTACCCTCTGGGACTTGGTGAGGATTGTGAACAAAGTAGTAACTTCCAGATTAGAGGACAGGGAGGCAGGAGGCCTGGAAGAGACTGGCTTTTTGTGGTTCCCTGGGTACTCCCTGGGAACCACACCTTCAACTCTTTCACCAGCAGCTGGAGGAAAAGAAGTGTGCGAGGCACAGGGACCTCTGTGCTCTGTCAGGTGCTTTCCTTGCAGCCCCTGATGTGCCTTCTCTGGCAGAGGAGCAGAGCCTGGTGAGATGCAGCCCAGCGGGGCCACAGCTAGGCCTGTCTATTGGCTTAACACCAACCCCCTGCTGTTCCCCAGCCTTGCAGGAGCCCACCCCTCCCCCAACCCAGGGACAGTCCTGCTACATGAGCACCCATGTGGCCAGGTTATGTGAGGAAACACTATACCACAGCAGGAAAAGAACTGAAGCTGCAACACAGAGGGCTGTAGAGGGTCCCCACAAGCATAATCGTCATGTTGCATAGGCAAGGCAGACACAAGGGGCAGCCTGAGTGGTCCCAATTCTATCACAGGTAACAACAACAAGCGGAACTACTGGGGCAGAAGGAGCAGTTAGTGGGGATACTGGGAGAGGAGAAAGGGCTTCTGGTGCTGCTTATAGGGGTGTCCCCCCACCACCCATGATGACACCATCACCAGGGTCCCAGCAACAGCCATGCGTGTACTTCTCTGCGTGTCTGTTCCACTGCACTTAAAAACGTTTGTAAACAGACAAGAAAAAAAAGCAAGCGAAACAACATGTGACATGATCTTGTTTCTCCACCAGAAAAAACATCTAGAGAATATTCAGGCACAGAGACAGGTCTGGAAGGACCCACAAGTTATGAGCAACGGTGTTTTCTACACAGTGGTGGTGGGAAAAGAGGTGTTTGGAGTCTATTTTCTGCTACATTTTCCAAGATGGCACTGGAGTAAACAAGGGAGGGTGGTCCAATAAGGGATGTTTGCCACTTGGGAGGAAGGGACCCAGAGAAGCGTCCACCTGGGCAAGCGCTGCGCTCCCTGTAAGGGTGAAGCTTCTGCTCCCACAGGGACCGCCCACTCACGTTGCTAGGGCACCTGGCTCAGGGGCAAGGGCCCATGCCTCCTCCCTGAATGCGACATCAGGAATTGATTCCCACCCTGGGGACGGGTGACTGAGCTGGTCCTGTAACAGGGGGGTCCCCAGGAAAGGGGGAGGTTTTAGGTTCCCTGCCCCACCCAAGGGAGGGTGGAGCTGAGCAGGAAGAGAAGAGGATGCAGAGGAAACTAAGGAAGGAAGGAAGCAGGATGGAGATCCAGAAGAAGACCTGGAGGAGGCGCATGGAGCCCAGAGACATGTGAAGAAACTGCGCTTGCCTTTTGGTCGTGGACGGGGTGACACAGATGTGGGTGAGACCCGTGGGGAGGTGACAATGGCAGCTTTTATCTTGATTTTAATTTTGCTCTTTTCCTTCCGGGCTTGTCTGGTTGTTTCTGACCCTTTTCTGGGGGTCCCCACTGGAAGATGCTTTGGACTTGGGGCAGGCTTTGGGGCCTTGCTCTGGGCCAATCCCATATGGATGGAGTTTTACCCACGAGGGGACGGGTCACTTTGGGTGCTTCATTTAGAAACTAGATTCTTTGCCTTCCCTGTATTGTTCACTAATTGTATTAAAGTTCCTTCCATTAAAGTCTCATGTTTGGGGTTAATGCGGCGGATGGCAGACCCCTATATAAAAGAGGCAGGTTTGCGGGGTTTGGGCTGCCCCTCTCCCTGCCCTATAACAGTCCCACCTCCTGAGACCAGTGTCACAACCCAGGCCCCAGAGTCCCAGACCCCACTGGCCATGCATCGGCTAGAGAAACACTGGGTGTCCCCACCCCAAGCCCAGATTCCTGTCCTTCAAGGTTCTGGCTCAACAGCTGCTCTGTTCAAACATGATCTTATGAGGCTGGGGAGGGACCAGCAGTATGAATTCCTCAGCTGCCCCCTACCCACCCCCAGCACAGGAGTTTGCCACCTCCCAAAGCATCTGACCCAAAACTGTAAGACCCTGACGTGAAGGAACCTCTCACGGCGGGCAGCTGTGACCTCTCCACCAGCCTGTGGGGACTGGCCCTCCTGGGTGGGAGCAGCAGCAGGAGGGCCCAGTGGAGCCTCGGGAAGGATTCAGTGCCCCCAGGAGGAGGAGGGCCCAAAAAAGGGCGGGGGAGAGTGCCAGTCTAACCGATTTTCTGGATTCCGTCAATGATGCTTTTTCCCCGGCCTGCACCTTAGTCTCCCCATCTGTGAAGTGAGCCTTTCCTGTAAAGTCCAGCAGCATAAAGGGGCGGTGGAGGGGTGTGCCTCACAGGAAGAGGGCAGATTTGGGAAACCTGATCTGGAACAGGTGGTGGAAGTGGGACAGGGACAGCAAGATCCTAGAGTGGGGTTCAGCGCTTCCCGGGGCGGCTGACCAGTGGCCCTGACACAGCTGTCCCAGCCAGGGCGCCCCAGGGGTCTGCATGCACACCAAGGTACAGGGAGGCTGTGGGCTGAGGGATGCCCCTGGGAGCTGAGTGGGGGTTAACCCCTTCCAGTCCACAACCCACAGTCTGAGGTCATATATGACTAAGAGGAGAGCACGCAAGCAGACAGCAGTTCTGTCATACCCTGTGGTACAGGGCGGTACTGGGCCACCAAGGCCTCCCCTCCCCATCCCCCAAGTTGTCAGGTTGTCATGGTGGACACAGACCCCCAAGGGCTTGTCTGGGGGCCAAGAAGTATAGAGCGTAAGTCACCAACTGGGATGCCTGGAGAAGACCCTCCACTGCGACTGCTACCAGCACCCTCTGCTGCTCCCCAGGCCCCACTCAACCCCAAGGCCAGCCACACCACACCACCACCCAGGTCACATTCAAGACCTCCCCACCCTGAGGGTGGCCATCTAAGCCTGTGGGGTTGCTGTAGCCTCTGGCTGCAAACCAAGCTTACCAAGCTTACCAGTGCCCCTCGCCTCACCCCTACCCTGCTGTGTGGCACTGCAGCCAGAGCCCCTCCGCCTCTGGGCACCCCGCCTGGAGTCACAACTCCAAACCCGAGAGGACCCCCTCTCTGCCTTCGGGCCCCGACCTCTGCTGTGTCTCTGGCCCAGGGCAAGTTCCCCATTCCTCGTTTTCCCACATCCCAGGGCCAGAGGCCCTGCACCAGAGCACCTGGCCACACCATCAGGCTCCTGAGCAAGTTCCTTTCCACTCGGGGTCTCTCAGACCACATTTGAGAATGACCCCGCCGCCTGTGGAACAGGTTGCTGTAAGGACTGGTGGAGGGCCTCCCTGGTAGCGCAAGGGGTTAAGCACAGCACTGTGAAGCTATCTGCAGCCTCTGCAGCGAGAGTTCAATCCTTGGCCGGCCAGGGAGCTACCCACATGGCGCAGCAGACCTCTCCTGTCTTGCCCACTGCTCCCCTCAGCAGTGCATTTCAGCAGATCTGCCTGTTCTGCTCCCCACTCTGTCTCTGATGAATCCTCTCACATACACCCCCCACAGCTCTGGCCTGTACCCCAGTTCCTGTATGCATAAATAAATCTTTAAAAAAAAAAAAAAAAAAAAAGGACTGGTAGAGGCACAAGCATCCCATGGTGCCCAGCACACACTGACAAAGCAGGGACTCACCAAATGCCAGCTTCACACCAAGACTCAGCCAAGTGACGACGTGTGGGCCCCACAGCCTCATCCTCAGGCTGCATGGAAGGGCCTCTGCTGCCCTTGGAGAGGGAGCAGCAGGAAACGCTGGGTCAGCCAGCATATGAGAGCCGGCTGCCTCCACAGCCTGGCAGTCAGAACTGCTCGTGGCCAGCGTTCATCCTACTGGGGAGCCGCCTCCCTTCCCAGTGCCCCTCGGGCTCTGCTGGGAAGGGAAGACACTGCTATTCACGCAGCAAGGGCCACCCTGCAAAGAGGCTGCAGCTGGGGGCAGCCATGGTGGAGGATGGAGGGGCTGAGTCCCGGCTCGGACTACCGCTCTCCTGTACTCGGCCCTTTGCCCAGGCGCAACGGTGGCCCTGCTGAAAAGGGAGCGCCATTCCCACAAATTCCAACCAGGGAATCAAACAGCCTTCAAGGAACAAAGAACCCAGGGGAATTTTGCCACAGGAGGAATCCATTGGATTCCCCTCCCAAGGACGGGAAGCCTCCCAGGTGAGACAGTGGCTGCTCCAGCTGTTCCTGGCGAACCTGGCAGTCGGGGGAGTGGGCTGCGATGTGCTGAAGGCCACGGCAGCTCTTCTCTGGCCTAGCCGCGGGAGGGACGCCCCGTAGCTGTACTGTGAACCGTGTCTCACTTTCCCCGGAGGCCTTTGGAGTTTTCCTGAGACACGGAGCAGGGACCCAGCACATACTTATTAAAACACATTTAAGTCTTCCCCCAAAATGAAGACAGAGCTGTGGAACCACCTCATGCACACTGGCCAGCAACACCCAGCCTGCCCTTCCTGTCAAGACCCCACCAGAGCACAGACCCTGTGTCCTTATCGGACGCCCTCCACCTGCCAGTGAGGCCCAGCATGAGGCCCATCCCTGCCTCTCCTTCCAGCTCCCCTGGGCAGGTCTGGAGGGATTGTTGCCCCCCTCACACTCTAGGGCCAGAGTCTCCCTGCTCCCCAAGTGAGCTGCCCTTCTGTGGAGCCTTTGTCTTCTGAATGGAAGGAAGGGGGCACTGGAGTCTTTAGTAGAGAAAGAAAACCCTGCACAACCCAAGTCAAAGGGGAAAAGACACCTTGGCCCATTTTACTCCCACAGGACGCTGGTTTGTACATTTGGTCACAGACAGCAAATCTATCCCCAGGACTTCCGGGAAGTGGCACGAATACCTGCACTGGGTGGCAGTTCCCACCTCCAGGTGCTCCCGCCAGACACTGAGGTGTTCTCAGGACGAGGGCTTCCTTCACAGGATGGGGGTGCCAGGCCTGCCCAGCTCACGCCGCAGTGTTTAGGACCCACACTGGGCCAGTCTGGGTACCCTGGCATCAGGAAGACATGCCAGCAGCTGAGCAAACTGTCTTTTATTTGTGACTTACAAATACAACCAATGCAAAAAGAGACCATTTTCCCTTTGATGCCAGTGATAACAATCAGCTAAAGAAAAAAATATATACCAAGGAGTTTCATCTTCAAAGTTTCCTCTAAAAAAAACAAAGGGCTAAAAGAAACTTTTACACATGTCACATACACGTTCGACAACAAAAATAACCTGAAATCGGGTGGATACAACTAAAAAAAGAAGTGTTTAAAAATATTTGAACATGCCCCAAACAACAAACAAGAGCCAGGTACAAAAGGCCTGCCATGTTTCTTAAAACCAAGACCTGGGGGAGCAAAGACTGATGTTGAGAAGGAGCGGCTCACCACCCACAGGGGCCTGTGGGCCGTAGGCTACCCTGCGTGCCCTACTGGTCTCAGGAGCAGCCCTTCGGGAAGCGCCCCATCTTCCAGTCAGTGGGCGGAGGGGGGCCCGATGGCTAGAGAGAGACGACATACACCAAACTCACCTTACATGGGTTTTTGGATGGGGTGCCTTTTGGTCCCCTTGAGAAGCATCAGAAATCCATGATCTAAGACAATAAATATTTATCATTCTGTGTCCTTTGAGACAGGGCTCAGAGGGAAACTCTTCCTGAACATGCTTCTGTCTTTCCACTGATTCTTGGAAGGAGCCCACCCCCGCCCTCCTGGCAGTCTAAAACCCCCTAGGGTGCCACCCTCCAGGAGCCGGGGGTCTGGGCAAAGGCGGACTGATTCCAGTGTAAAGCTGCAAGGCCCTCTCTGAGGAGTGCCGTGTCCAGTGCTGGCGGGGTGGAGAGCAAGGCGGGGCACTCAGTGAGAGCTGCTTGGGGGGGCGGGGGGAGACCCCTCCCACAGGCCCTACACAGGCAGGAATGTGGGTCAGAAGCAAGAAGCCCTGGGGGTTCCACCAGCACAGACCCCTGAGTTGGAGCAGAGGGCAGATATGAGCAGACGCAGGTCTGATGGACCCTCAGAACTCTGAGAGCAACTGCACAAAGGCTAGACCCTTCCAGACAGCCCTTAAGCAGAGCTCAAGGAAGTCGGAGGGGAGGCGTTAGGTGCTTTTTCCTGGGCAAGGATTTGGTCATTTTCTTCCCTGGAGGGGGAACAAGGTCTAGAGATCAAGACGAGTTTGTGCTCTAAGCCCACACCCTCGGTCCCACACATGGGGAAGGCCTGCCTGTGCCCCAGCCTGCTGCCATCGGCGCCACCGGAGAGAAAAGCAGCTGTGGGGGCACCAAGAGGCGTCCTGCTGCAGCCTGAGCTGCTGCCAGGGCAGTGGCACTAGTGCCTCACTGAGGCAGCGAGGGGTGAGGCTGGGGGGGGGGGGGGCGCAGGCAGTGGGGCCTGCTGCTGGCTGGGCCTCTCTGCAGAGGAAGGGTGCCCCATTCTCAGAGAGCTATAAGCACCAAGATAGGTGGGGAAATGACATAAGACATGCCAGGGGGCTCCTTCTGGGGGAAGACAAGGGGCTCCCTGATGTTATTCCCCCCTTGAGAGCAGGAATGGAGGTATCTGGGGTGGGGTTAGGGCCAGGGCAATAGTGGGAGAGGGACAGACATGACCGCTGGCTTCTGTCAGTGAGTGAAAAACTCAAGTCACTGCCAGGAGATCAAGAAGTCAAGCTGAGATGCAGCGAAGTCCAAAAGCCCCGAGGCGCAGGGAGCCCCACCACACCGGCTCCCAGCCCTCAGCCCTGCACTGCCAGCCAGGGTGGGAGGTTCCTCCAGAGCAGGCTGGTCCCCTGGACCACTCAGCCTAACTGTGGGTCCATAAAAGCACAGGTAGAAAGAGCACCCCACTTCCACAGTCTCCATCCACAAAGATGCAGGGCTCTGTGTCAGATCTTATGCTGAGTCCATTCCTCTTTGGGGACCAGTCAGACCCCACACCGAGGTGTCCAGGACTCTCCTAAAGGTGGGTATAAATACTCCATCTGTCCAAGTGTGTGGGGGGCTGTCAGCGCACAGAAGTCAGGGAACCTTACGCCTGAGGGCTGGAGCCAAGAGCCGCAGTCCTTCATGGTGGGCCTGTGGCGCCTCCCTCAGCATCCGCTGAGCGGCTCTCTCAGGAGAAGAGGCAGGGAAGCTCGGACCTCTCCTCCCCAGGCTCCTGTGTGCTCAGGGCGCAGCTCTGAGGGCACCTGAGGCATCTGAGAGGGAGCCGGGGCAGAGGGCAGGCCTGAGGAGAGCGCGTCTGGCGTGGGAGCTCAGTGGCAGCAGCCGCCACAATGCCCGCCCCCGTGGGAGTGCTGGCTGTCCCCAAACTTGGTCCTGCGGCTCAGGATCTCGTAGGAGCAGTCCTCTCCACAGCACCCAGACATGCTGGGGGAGGAGTCATCGATCTCAAATCTGCAAGCAGGCAGGCAGGAAGGTGGGTCACGGTGCTGCCTCCCTGGCTCCCTGAGTGGGGTCTCTCCACCCACCACATGCATGAGACCCCGAGCAGTGAGGGGGCAAGAGCAGCTGGGGCCAAGGCAAGGAAACTGCCACGCCGGTCCTAAGCCCCGACACCCACGGCCCCTGGCCTGGGCGCGCTGGTGTCAGGATGAATGGGGGACAAGACCGGGCAGAGACATGGGGCAGGCACCCCATCCCACCCCCCAGAGGGTCCCAGGCCGCCAGCTCCTTACTGCAGGGCTTCTCTGAAGAACTGGTAGGCGCCATGATTGTGCTTAAATACCGTTAACATAACTTTCTTCATCTGTGTGCTGAGAAGAGAGCAGAGAGATCACCTTCCGGAAAGAGACAGAGACTGCATCAGCTCTTCTCTCACTTGCCTGCCCTGCAAAGCATCGTCAGCCTGACCTACCTGATGTGGCCCCAGGGTGTACGGGGCCTCCCTGCCTCCAGCTGACCAGATGTGGGGGGGGCATGACCACCTGAGTGCGGCGCCCACACGCAGGCAGAGAAGAGCGGCCCAGAGGCGCGTGACGCCCTGTGGGGCTCAGCCGAAAGCTGGACTCAGCAGTACGGGGAGCACCTTACTGAGAGGGTTTAGACGAGCCTCTTCCTCGGGGGTACCCTCACCTGTTTGCCATGAGCTGCAGGATCTGAATGAGGAACTTCCCCAGGCCTTTCCGCCGCACCTTGCTCTCCAGCTGCACCTCGTAGCTGCAGAGGGGAGCAGAGCAGAGCGCTGAGCGGAGGGCGGGCGTGCAGGGGCTGCCGGGCTAGTCAGGGGAGTCCCAGGACACAGAAGGCCCGGCAGACTCTGGCGCCCGCTGAGAGCCTAGAGCAGCGCGGTTTGTCCCCCCCTCAGCCCCCCCTCCCAACACCGGGCTTGGCTCCCTACCAGTACAAGACTTCATCCCCGCATTCCACGTCAAAACGGAAGTGAGAAAAGGCGACAGGGATGGAACTGCTTTCCCAAGCAATGAGGTACCAGGCTCGGTCATCCGTCATTTCCTCCCGTTTCTCTCGATCCTTCCAGCCCCACTCGCTCTGCTCATACCTGAGAAACGCGGGCCATCAAAGGAACTCTGGGAGAGGAAGGCAGCCTGGGAAGGGCACGCCTCCCCTCCCGGCGGGGCTTACATGGACTGCATGTTGGTTTTGGTCAGGTCAAAGGCCCAGTCCACGGTGGCCGGCTCCAGTCCGGACACGCGCTTACATTCGATGGAGACATTTAACCTGAAAATTGGAAGAGGATGCTGGGAAGCAGCTGCAGGCCCAGCGCCAACGCCTGCCCCAGGCCTTTCCACAAGACTACGGAACTGTCATCACCGGCCACCCACCAGGCCCGCCAGCCCATTCCCTGCCTGCCCCTGCCCTTGCCAGACTCAGCACTTTGTAAATTTCTGTCCCTCTCTGCCACCTCTGCTCTCATCAACCTCTCTTCTGCACCTTGTTAGAAACACAGAGTCTTCTGGGTTCCCCGAGTTCCCGCTAGAGGCATTCTTCCCGTTGCTTTCATGTCTGAAGGACGTTTGGGGACCTCCTATCTACCAATCTCACCTTCTGAAGCCAGGGGTGACCTCAGGCACTTTTAGAAGACCACAGTCCATACCCCGCTCTGAGGAGCCCTGCCTGCCCATCCATGAGGACATAGTAGGGGGTGCTGGTGGCTCATCAAACAGGGTGGAATGGGCCCAAACCCAGGCTCTATTTTCCTAAAGACTGTCACAGGCGTTAAGGAATTTTTTTTTTAATTTAAGTATTTTATTTTATATAATTCTTACATCTTTTTTCATCTTTGCACAATGTATGCATTTTCATTTTGGTTATATTCCCCATACAACTGCACCCCCCCCTTATTTTGACACTAGTCCTTCCTTTCCCCCCCCCCATGTTAAGGAATCTTAATCTGTTATTTACTTCTAAATGGAATGTAGGTACATTATGGTTAAAGCCCTCAGCCACACTGCAAATCACACCTTCTAGATACTACCACACCCTCAAAGTACTAAAGCAGCAACTCTGCCTCTTCAAAGTGCCCCACAACCGCAGATGAAGGGGACTTTCAACAGGACCCCTAGGCGAGGTTCGCACCAGAACCCCACCCCACTAACAGGCACCGTGGGAGCGGTACAGGGGCTGAGCCTTGTGAGTTAGGACCTGGCTGGCACACAAGCCTCTGGGCAGTGCTCGTCACGGAGCAGTGAGACGTGCCCCCACAGCACCGCCCTGCTTCCAGAGGCCAGCCTGCCAGATAAACGCTCCATCCATCTGAGCTCAGGACTTGAAAGGAAAATCACAGTCACACGGATCACACAAAATGCCAGGCACTAAAGGAGCCCAAGGGGGCCACAGTGTCTGCAAGTTGGGGGAATAGGAAGATTGGGGCCAGGCGACATCATGGCAAGGGTCTCTGAATGACGACGTGTAAAGCACGTGACCACACAAGGCGGGCATGTCAATGTGACGCTAAGGAGTCAGCCTCCGGGAGAGGGGCAAAGGCGTCCCTGCTGCCCCACCTCAAAGCGCGGTTCCTGGCTCTCCCTGTCACTTTCAAAACACTTGCACAGCTGATAATCCAGAGCTCAGTATCTTCTCTTTCCTCCTGAAAGGCACCCCACAAGTGTGCCCCCCGCTCCACTGAATAGAGAAACAGGAGGCTCAAGGAGCATGAGCGACTTGTCCGGAACAGTGACAAGCCCAGCAACCCACAGCCTCGGCTGTGATGCTCTGAAACCATAAACCCGTCTTTCCTCAACCGAGAGCACTTTTGTAAAACAGATTCTGCCTCCTGTTTTATAAACCAAAAGGACAGAAAGAGCAGGGGGGCTTTAATCCAGATCCTCTGATGAATGGGATTAGTAATAACAACTGGTGGTAACAGCTATTGGGGACCTACCTTTAAGCTTGCTCCAGGCGCAAGCCTTTCCAGCTAGTCTCCCTGATGAGCCCCCCGCATCCCCCACGAGGCAGGCACTATTATCAGACACATTCAGATTTGAAAACTGAGGCACAGAGAGGTTCATTTGTCCAGGGTCACAAAGCCAGCGAGTAGTCTTTAATATTAAGTTATGCCTCGGCAGCTGTCCTGCCCGCCTGTGCCGCGCAGGTGTCTCTTTCTTAAACCTACCACTTTCAGGGGCAGCTATTTCTGCCCAACTGTATCTGTGCATGGGTCTTTTCCTTCCCTTTTCTTATAAAAAACCTGCTCTTTTGGATACAAAAGGGAAAAAAGTATGCCACATACTCAGGGAAAGCGCAGTGGACTGGAAAGTCAAGTCCTTCAGCTACTAGGAGAAACCCTGTAAGCTCAGAAATCTCATTCAACTTATCTGAGCCTCAGCTTCCCCCTAACAAAAGGAGGGGGTCTGTGTCAGCTCTGATTCCTGGTGTGGAGAGAACAACAAGCTGCGGATCAGCCCCGGTGAGACTGGCCATGGTCCAGGCACAGAGGCCCTGGCACCCTGAGCAGGGTTCTCTAGGGCGCCCGGCTCCCGCTGTTTTCATAACAAAGAAGAAGGAGAAACCCTGGGGCTGCGGAAAAGTGACTTCCTACAGACTCCGCAGACAGGAATGCAGAGCGCTCACCCATTTCGGTCGTACTTCTTGAAGACCGGGAAAGCCTCCAGGGGGTCCCCGAGCTGTGGAAGGAAAAGAAAGAGGAGTGGCGCAAACACACGTGTGGGGTGCAGGCTCTCCCTCCAGCAGTGGGGGGGGCGGGTGCACGCAGGCCCACATGGCTCTGGGAAGGCGGCCCAAGAGCTTCCCCTGCTGGCAAAAGGAGAGGCGGAGGAGGCCACCTGATCCACCTGGTACTTCTAACAAACCCCCAACTGTGCTCATAGCCCAAAACGGAGATTCGCGTCCCTGACCCACATCCTTACAAATGTACCTGCTCGCTGAGCGGGATCAAAGAACAAGAATCGGGATGTGGAATGGGGGCAGGGAGGATGACCAGACTCTCCCGGCGCGTCTGCTTCCAGTCAGGCCCATCCAGGGCTGAGGTTCCGGCTTCTCCCCTAACTGTACACCGGCCCCCACCCCACCCCAGCACTGCCTTTGGTACCCGACGTGCCGTCAACAAATGTTTAAATGAATAAATGAGAAAATTACACCACATTTTACCAGGGAAATTTCCTCCCCCAAATGCAAAATCCTAACAAAATTTCCTGGAGACCCTCTTCCACGGGGAAGGAGACCCACAAAAGCAGCCACCTCCGAGGTCCTGCACACCTGGGCCAGCCGCTGCCCCGCCCCGGCTCCCCGCCCCCGCGCGGCGGGCAGTAACGCAGTCCGCCGCAGGGTGGCGCCAAAAGAAGGTAAATTGAAAACCAAGCCCCGGCTGGGGGCGGGGGGTGGGGGTGGAGGGAAGAGTCACCCTGTTGGCGGCTTCCACTTTGGCACAGACGGCATCCATGGCTGCTCGCTCCTCCAGCCGCTTCTGCTTCTTCTCCTTTGCTTTGCTCGACTTCCTCTGCAACAGGGAAAAGCAAGGGCCTCCGCTGGTGGCGCAGCGGTTGAGCACCGGGCTGCGAAACTGCCTGCAGCCTCTGCAGCGCCGGTTCGATCCCCGGCTCCCGCCAGCGAGGGTCCCACATGGCGCACAGACCTCTCCTGCCCCTCGCGGCTCCCCTCAGCAGTGCATTTCGTTGGTCTGCCTGTTCTGTTCCCCGCTCTAGCTCTGGTGAATTCTCTCACCCTCCCGTGTTTCTGACTGTACCCAGTGCTCGTATAAATAAAATAAATAAATCTTAAAAAAAAAAAAAAAAAAAAAACAGGGAAAAGCAAAGTTGGCTGCACAGTCTGCGGCCAACCAACCAACAGTCTGGCTTTTCCCGCGGAGGGACAGGCGCCCCTCAGCCCGGGAACTGCCATGCTGAGCGCAGCACACCGGTCGGTCGCGTGGGGAGCCCCAAGCACTTCCAGGAGGGGAGACCTGGGGAGCCTCGTGTCTCGGCTTCCTAATACTCAGGATCTTGGGTCACTGTCAGGACCCAGCGAGGGGACGTCATGTGGCAGCGAGCCCAGCCCTGGGGGGAGGCGAATCTTTACTCCGAAGCGCCTGCTAACGGGCGGGTTCCGGGCAGGAGCGCCATCCGAGGTGGCGCTGACCGCTGTTCCATACTGTGCCATGATTCAAAGATCTTTCAGCTTTTCCAGGAGACAAAAATCTGGCCTGTGGGGCAGCCCCTCTGGGATCTGAGCCCCCTTTGTAAGATAAGGCCACAGCACTGTGGCTTAAGTAGACCAGGGTGCCAAAGAAGCACCGCTTGGCCAATGCCAACAGGTGGCAGGCACAGTGCACACCTGGCAGCAACAAGGCCCTGGGGGCTCAGCCAGGGACTGAGGTTGTGCTGGCACATAGCGGGCAGGCCGGGATGCAGGGCACACAGGCAGCAGGGGAAGAGCAGAGGGAGTTTACCTGCACAACGCCTGTACCTGTGCCCATCGAGGCAGAGCCAGTTCTGAAGCTAATGTGGGGCTAATGGCAGTTTCAGGAATGGCCCCTCTCACCCTCTTGGGAAACGCTGGTAGCACAGAAAAGAGTTCAGGCCCCAGAGGTTTGTACAAACCCTCTTTCTGCTCTTCACAACCTGCAGATCTCCGGACAAGACACAGTCCCACTCCCGCCCCCCAGCCTCCTGAGTGGGTTCCCAATGACTCCAGTGTCGCTCTCTGCCCTCGAGGGTTAACACAGCGTGTGTGCCCCAGATGACAGCTCTCGTCCTTACTCCCAAGCACGGCCAGAGCAGCACATACACAGAGAGGTGCTCGCCCATCCACCCGAGTCGGGAAGGGGCTGCCAGGACACCAGCTCATCTGTCCCCAGCCTGTTTCCCTGAGCCCCGGCGTTCTGCCACCTCTCCTCACACCGTGGCCCTGGGAAAGGGTGAGCTGAAGAGCAGCTGCTGGGAAACTGGCTCAGGATAAACCCTCCCCCCACCTCCCCCAACCTCCCTGGTGCCTGTGGGTTAAATTCTCAGCACCGTCACCACTACTGCCTGAGTTTGATCCCCAGCCAGGGAGCTACCCACATGGCACAGCAGACCTCTCCTGTCTCCCCGCTGCTCCCCTCAGCAGCGTATTTCAGTCAGTCTGCCTGTTCTGCTCCCCACTCTGTCTCTGGTGAATCCTCTCGCCCTCCCACCCCCCCCACACTTCCCACACTTCTGGTCTATACCCCAGTTCTTCTATGTATAAATAAATTTAAAAAATAATCCCCCCCCACCCCCTACCTCCTCAGGGCAGACCCTGCTTCTCTCCACTTCAAGTAGCCAGGATGCTGGGGCGGAGAGCAGGCCTGGGAGCCGCCACCACCTGCTGCCCACTAGCGAAGTCTGCGCACTGCAACTTCCCGTCTCCCAGAGGGGGTGCCCAGAGCAGTCTGACTTCACATGGCTGGGAGGTGGGGGCAGAGTAGGGCCTTTCTACTGCATGCAAGTTTTAGAGCCTCCATTTTTCTCTCTGGGAATTTGGATTTCAAGACAGCAGGGAGAGAAACAGCTTCAAAGTGCTTTCAAGTACATCATCTGACTCAATTCTCAGGGCAGAAACCATCACCTCCCTTTATACACAAGAAACGGGGGCTCAAAAGGATGCTGTGTCTGCTCAGAGCTCCCCGGGGAGTGGCCAGCAGAGGGAACAGTTCCAGGGGCTGGGTTCCCCCGGGCACATGCTGATGTCGCCCTGAGAACCTACATGAGTGTCCAAGACCTTCCCTGGCCCAGCCCAGACCAGGCCGGGGCCGCAGAGCCTCCAGGTGGACCCTCAACAACACACTTCCCAACGCCCTTCCAGCCTGGCAGGCTGACATGATGGGCCGCACCCAGAGCCCCACGTCTCTGGTGAGGCTGGGGCATGAACAGGGACGCCTCGGAAAGAGGCCCTCTGGGGCTGCTCAGCGGGGCAGAGAGAGCAGGGGCTTTGCTCCAGTGAGGCCAAACTGCTCCTCCAGCCACCCCTCCACGGCTCATGAGAGCAACTCCATCCCCAAGAAAACGGGCACAGAGGCGGGCCTCACGCAGCAGCTGCAAGGACAGGTCAGAGGCCGGCTGAGCTCCCAGCGGCCCCTCCTCCCTGCACGGGCTCTCTTACCACCTCCCAGAGCCAAGGGCCAGAAGTGCTGGAAGTGTGACTCTGGTTGGCGAGCAGTGAAACCTGGTCTAAGCACACGCAGCAGGAGGCCGACCTGGGCCTCCAGGAGATTTACGGGCTCATGGGCACAGGGCAGGCAGGCAAGCCAGGCAATCCTCAGAGTGAGGCGAGGGGGCCGCCGCTGGGCTGCAGACAATGAAAGAGCCCCTTAAGCGCCTCACAGCCAGCACACAGGGCTGCAGCGGGCTGGGCGGACAGGGGGCCGCCCTCCCTCAAACCCTGCGCGCACCAGAAGTGTCTCCCACTGCTCCCATTAGCCTGGCCATGCCTCGGGGAGGTAAGACTGTCCCGCGGGGACCGGGAAGACTCTGCTCGTTAAGAGGGGAAATAGCGGAGTGAAGAGTAAAGCTCACTGTGGCTAAGTGTCTTTCCCAAAGGCACTTCATATGATAAAGAGAGTGGGATTTCGAGTAGGGAGACCTGGATTCGAGTCTAAGCTTCTGCACTCCAGAGCTGTGTGACTTTGGGCAAGTTATTTAATCTCTTTTCAGCAACTCACTCAGTTTCTCTGAATCTCAATTCCCTCATCGCTAAAATGGAGCTACCCATGCCTACCTCTTCCAAGGCTGCTGAGGACAGAAGGACACAGTGTACCGGTGCCAGATATGAAAGCTCTTTATATGGACACACAGCTTCCTCAGGTATCCCTAAACCCAGAGGTGCTCAAAAAGCAGAGTAGAAAAGGGGTGTGGCTCCAGAAAGCAATTTACCCAGTAAATGACTCAGAAACTTGAATTCCAGGGCTCCCCTGGTGGCCTAGGGGTTAAGTCTCAGTGCTATTACCACTATGGCCTGAGTGCGATCCCCAGCAAGGGAGCAACCCACATGGCGCAGCAGACCTCTCCTGTCTCGCCCGCTGCTCCCCTCAACTGTGTGTTTCACTCAGTCTGCCTGTTCTGCTCCCCACTCTCTCTGGTGTATCCTCTCACCCCCCTACCTCCCCACACCTCTGGCCTACACCCCAAATCTTATACACACAATAATAAATCTTAAAAAAAAAAAGAAACTTAAATCCAACCTCTCTCCTTCCTATCACTTTGGTCTCCATTTTTCCCAGGACAAAAAACATGTTCTCATAGTTTTCTTGTTTCTAAAATCAAAGCCCAGCATCCCAAGACCATCCAGGGCCTGCCTGGAGCTCACCCAGAGTCACCTAACAACTTGATTGTGAACCAACTGCCTTAACCCTTAGGGGGAGGGGCTAGCTAAGCCAGAAGACCAGACCGAGGGCAGAAAGTGAGGGCTTCACAGGTGGTCTGTCTGAGCCTGATCAGAAGTCAAATGAGTGGTGACAAGGGATGACTTCACCCAGAAAGGCCCATGCAAGTTTCTAAAGAGATAACTATCCAGGAAGCAGAGTGAACAGAAGTTTGGGGTGGGGGATAGTGAGGTGGAATGGGTCCTGGTTATGTTGTTGTTATTTGTTATTTGTTGTTATTAGCTTTGATTTTTTGCTAATATAAAACAGAATATTCAGGGCCTCCCCTAGTGGCACAGGTGGTTGAGCGCAGTGCTGTGAAGCTGTCCACAGCCTCTGCAGCAGCGGTTCGATCCCGTCCAGCCAGCAAGGGTCCCACATGGCGCGGCAGACCTCTCCTGTCTCACCCGCTTCTCCCCTCAGCAGTGTATTTCATCAGTCTGCCTGTTCCCTGCTCTGTCTCTGGTGACTCCTCTCACCTTCCCGCAAATCTGGCCTGTACCCCGGTTCTTGTATAATAAATAATTCTTTAAACAAAAAAAAAAAAAAACAGAATATTCAGTGAACCTAATATCCATGTACAAATAATAAGTGTTAACAGTAAAATATTCAATGAAAAGTCAAAAAATTGGTTCTTGACAGTAAGGACTTCTATTTCCAAAGACCCATTCAGCTGAGACACCCTGCTAGTGCTTTAATGAAGATAATCTACTCTGCTCTTTACCATATTCAGCACCTACTTTTTCTGATGAGAAAATCAAGACAAGGCAGTTTCCAGTTCACAGGGCCAGGGAATGGTCTTCTCATAAAGGTCTTCCTAATATCTCTTCCCTCCATGCCCACCAGACCATCCATGTGCTCGTGAGCCAGAAGCCCCATCTGCTTTACCTGCCAATGTGTGCCCAGAGGTCAGCAGAGAGCAGGCCATACTGCTCAATGAATCACCCAAGACTCAAGTCCAAGGGGGACCCTCGGGCCCATGCCCCCTCCACTACATTGACAGCATGGACGCGGCCCTGTCGCTATAAAGCACAAAGAAATGTGGTTTTCACATGCAGCTGTGAGACGCAGCCCGTCCCTTCCCACGGCAAGTTTGCATGCACACTTCCGAGACTGTGAGGGGCCGCACAATGAGATCAAGAAACAAAAACATCAGCCAGTGCAGGAGGATCTTCATAAAAGGGATCTGGATCTCTTAGATTTTCAGTGTCAATGTTTCCATCCCACAAAATATCCAAGTTCTGGAAAGAACCTGTCTTTGGAGAGCTTAAATTCTATGCCTGAAAGACAACACAGGCGTGGCTGCAAGGAATTTTGAAGAGTGGTGCTCCACCTGATGTCCTCCCTCCCTGAGGTCAAGTTGTTAGGTGGGGCAGGGCCCTCTGCTGCAGGGTGATTACGAGGACACGGAGACAAGACACAGGAACTTCCTGACAGAGGAGGGGACTCCACAGTCCCCACCTGTGAGGAATGAGGACAAGAGTGGTTTCCAGTTCTGCTTCAGGAGGAGAGTTCATGTTTCTCTTTTGCAGTGGGTTTTAGGCTAGACGCGAGGAAGGGGCCATCCTGACAAACATGAGCAACAACTTAGGACCCTGAAGGAAGTAAGAGCAGCAGGGTCTGAGGCCTGCGCCTTCAGCTCAAGCAAGGAGACGTGTGCGACCAGAATGGCAAGCTCAGCCTCTTGTTTTCTGCTCTGCTGGGTGGACACTTACTAATAGGACACAGGTTTTATTTCCGTTCAGCAAGAGCTGGGGTCTGGGACCTTCACCAAATCTCAAATATGCCAACGGTCTCTTTCTTGGTAGATAAGTACAAAGTACCCAAACTTACTTTCTTTTGTTTTTGTTTTACTTACTAAATTATTTTTCCAACTGAACCAAAAGTTCTCACTGAAACACCATGATCTGTATTTTGACCCAGACCACATGTTTTGACATGGATCAGGCAACTACTTCTGTCTAACAAGTTGACTGTAGTCAATAACTATTTGATTGGAGGAATCTAGGTTAATAACAGCAGGGATTAAACATAGCACAAATCTATTTGCCTAAAGCAAGGGCTGGGCATGCAGGCCACAATAACAGCCACTATTTAGGAGGCACCTATTTCTCTATTCACATCCTCTCTGTCACTCAGTCCCACGTCTCTGCCAAGCATCCGCTCTACACAGCTGAGGAAACTCCGAAAGGTGGCCTCCCTGGCACAACATCGTGCTGCCAGCCGGCGAAGATGGGTTAGCATTGAGGCAGCAGGGTTCCCTAAGGAGGTGGAAATTCCATGTAAGAACTAACATTCACACAGTGCCAGGGAGGGCCGCCCGCATTCCCGGAGGGCGGCCGAGGGTGCTCTAATTAGGACTTAAGGAGGTGAATTCGCAGAAACCCGCGATTAACTTCTGCCCAGCCCGCTATCAGCACCTGCCGGGGACGGCGTCACCTGCACCTCGGCGCTGCCTCGCACGGAACAGGTGGTCTCGATGCACCGGGGCCCCATCCGGCCCGGGCTCGGCTTCCCCTCGCCAAGCCGGCGGCAGTATCAAGGCTCGGAGAGGCCAAGTAACAACAAGGACGCCCCGCGCATCGAGGCCGCCGCCGAGACAGGCCGCTGCTGGACGGGGGAGCGGGGGGAGCGGGGGGAGCCGGGGGGCGGGGGCCGGGCGGCGAGGTTCCGGGCAGCATCGGGAACCGGCTCCCGCGAGGAGCCGCGCAGCGGGGAGCGAGGGGATGCGGAGCCCGGGGTCGGGGTCTGGCTCCCCGGTCACCGTCCGTGACCTTGGCTGGGGGCCTCCTTCTCTTTGGGCCTCGACGCCCCCCAAGCCGGGGCCGGCCTAGGACGCGGGAAGCCGCGAAGCCGGCGACAGTCAGGGAGCGGGCGGCCGTGGGGCGGCGGGGACCCCCGGGTCCGCGCGGGGGGATGGGGGCGGCCCAGGTAGCGGGTCAGCGCGGAAGGTAGCGGCGAGCGCCCGGCGAGGGGCGGGGTGCGCGGGGGTGGGGCCGGGGGCTTCCCAGGGGCCGGCCGGGGGACACTGCGAAAGGGGGAGTCATGTGGGGGCTGGGGGTCACGTGAGGCCGGAGGGGGTCGGGGTCACGTGAGGGGGGGTCAAGGAACAATAGGGGCGCGGGGAGCGGGGCGCGCTCCCGGCCCGCTCGTCTCGTCTCCGCGCCTCACTCACCCCCATGGCGGCGGCGGCCCTCGGCTCCGGCTCCACACACTCGCCGGCGGGGAGGCGGCAACGGGCGGCGGCGGCGGCACCTCAGCAGCGGCGGGCCCCGCACCGCGCATGCGCCCCCGGGTTCCCCGCGCGCCCGGCGGGCACCGCGCCGGCGCAGAGCCGCGGGCCGAGGCGGGCGGGGGAGGCGCACAGGTGGAGACCGGGAGGCGGCCCGAGGGTCTCGCCCCCGAAAGAGGCGGGAGGCGCGGGCCCGCGTCGCGCTGGCAATGACGTGCCCGGGCCCGCCCCTCCTCGCTGGGCTGCGTCTGTCGCCACGGCAACAGCCGCCGGGCCCCAGGGGCGGGGCCGCCGGGTGGGTGGCCGCGCCGCGGGCCAGTCCCGGGAAGCCGCTTCGCCTACGGCCCGACGCGCCGCGGCCGCCGAAACAGCCGCGCCCCGGGCTCTGGGGAAGCCTTCGGGAAAGTTCCCGCCTCCTGGTGAGCGCTGAAGTTCCTGCTCTAGCCGAAGCCCCGTTATTTGCTCATTCCTCCATTCATTGACCGTCCGCTCGGCGCTCTCCAAACACCCTCCAGCACCTGCGCTCTGCCGAGCCCGGGGCGCACCCCGAGGTGGGGGATGCCGTGGCGGGCCCGAACTAAGTTACGAGGGGACTCGGACACGTGGCCAGTGTCACGGGAGCGAGTAGTGCTGTGGGAACCAGTCCTCTGGCCTCCCGGACAGCGTTCCTTTCAGCCGAGCCCATTCGACCAGAAAGTGACCCCCTCCACCTAACTCAGTCGCCTGAGAAGCTTGTGCAGCCTGCACACCCCCAGAGCCTACCCCGGAACCCCCGCGGTGGAGCCGAGTCTTCCCTCCTAAGGATTCCCCCGGCAGGGTCATGCCCTGTAATTCAGAGTTTGCGGGTCTGCGGCGTGGGCTGGTAGACCTGGTCGGCTTTGCTCACTCTCCACTCTCAGTGCAGTGTTTTGAGTCCCCAACAGGCGCTCAGGTAACGTTTGTTGGGTCCCTTCCATGTGCCTGGCATTGTCCCAGGGAACAGGGAAAACAATAACAGAAAAGGTACCACCCTCCTAGAAGTTGCATTCTAGAAGGAGGAGGCAGGTAATTAAATAATAGGTAAAAGTCATCCTATGTTAGGTGACCTAAGGCCCATGGAGGAAAATAAAGCAGGGAAGGGTCTCGGGAAAGTCAGGATTAGTAGTTTTAACAAGGATGTACAGGGTAGGCACGCACAAGGCCATGTGAGTGTCAAGATCTAAAGGAGGTGAAGGAGCAAGACCTGAAGATATCTGGGGGAGGGATCTTCAGGCTGGGAATCCAACCAGGGCAACCCCCCTGCCCCCCCCCCCCTGCAGGAGCATGATTGGAATGTTTGGGGAACTACAAGAAGTGAGAACAGTGTGACTGGGAGAACAGTGGGAGGTGAAATCAGACAGGTCAGGACAGGATCATTTAAGGCTTGTAGGTTTGAAAGACTTTAGGACTAGAGGGGACCAGGAGATGCCATCGAGAGGGAACAGTAGTGCTGCTTTCTGTGCTTATACCCTCCCCGCTGGGTCAGAAGAGAGTACAGGGGCAAGTTCAAAGGAGGGCCAGTACAGAGGCCCTGCTCCTAATCAAGGCCAAGGGGAAGGTGCCCAGCTGGACAGCAGTGGAGGCGGGAGAGGAGCTCTGCTCCCCATGTCTGCTGACGGCGGAGCAGCTGGACCTGCTGGCAGATTGGACGTGGGTGTGGGAGGGAGAGAAAAGCCAAGATACCGTCAAGGTTTTTAGCTTGAGCTACTGGCAAACAGGGTGGCTTCCACTGAGTGGTGGACGGCTTCAGAAGGAGCGAGGGGGGTGGGGGAAGACCCAGAAATCTGTCTGGCCACCGCAGGATTGAGGTGTCTTTCAGACATTCTCCGTGGAGATGTGGAGTGATCCAATCTGGACCTTGGGGAGAGGGCCAGTCTGGAGATCCAGGTTCAGCACAGTCAGCCCTGGATGAGACTGGTTGAGACCTTGGAGAGGCCTCAGGGAGATTAGAGTGACTCCAGCCTGCAGCCTCTTCCTCCGTCAGGACATGTGGCTGCCAGCACCCTGGGAACCAGAAGAGGGAGCTCGGGGCGGGCAGAGGGCAGCCGAGGTAGGAAGAGGGGCCCTCTGAACTTGCCCTTAAAGGAGGAGGAGGCAATGAGATTCCAGGGGAGGGAATTCTATTTTCAGAGCCAGGAAAGCCTGAGTGGGTGGGGCAAGGGGATTTAACTGAGGGAGGAGGGGCAAGGTGGGGGCTCCAGTGCCCGCCCCCTCCCTGTTTGGGCTTCCCTAGTCTCTTTACCACATTGAACTTCACAGCGAGCTGTTGCAGGGAAAAGACCGGCCTTGTGCTGGCTCTCTTCTGCCACTCCTCACTCTCGGGACTGCCCTCTCCTCCAGGCTGGAATTTGCTGGAGACCAGACAAGGCCGAGAAGGTGAGGCCCACAGTCCCTTGGGGAGGTGACAGCCACTAGACCCTGAGAGAGAGGCCTGAGGAGGCCCCGCACCCCGTGATACCAGACCACCAATCCGGCCATCTGCACAGCTCCATCTCCTCCCAGTCCGGTGGTGAGAATTAGAGGAGCATGAGTGCCGAATTGGGCTGAGGCAAGGCCGCGCAGGGACCTGCAGTGGGAAAGGAGTCCCCTCCCAGGGCGCAAAGTCCGTAGTCCCTGCCCCACCGGCCCTGCCTCTCTTTCGGCCAAACCTCTACTCCTGTGGACCCGGCTGCGGACCTTGCCTCACTCACCACTCCCTCCAGCCTCGCCCCATTGGACACACGCTGCTGACCCCCGAGGACAGGGACACTGTCCCCAGCCGCCGCCACCCGCATCCCTCTCCCCTCCTCTGCCTCCCTACACAGCCGCTCTTCTACCTCGCTCTGGCCCCCTCTCTCCATAGTCCTCAGCTCCCCGCTATTCACGCATTCATTTGCTCAGCAGGGCTGGGGGGCCGAACCGGTGCTCCCCCGTTGTCTCCTGTGTTGGGAGCAAGCCTGGGAGAGGGTTGGCCGGGGGCGGGGGCCGGCACAGAAGGCACACTGCGTCCCTGGATTTCCCAAAAAGTATCTGCGTGCACAGCCCCCACCCTTCCTGCTGCCCAGGTAGCTGGACCTCCTCTGGCCAAGACCAGCCCCAGGCCTCTTCCCCTCAGGCTCCTCCCTCCTCCCCTGCTCCCCCCTCACTCCCCAGCCTCCCTCCACCCTGCTCCTCTGGGTGCTCTCCAGCCCACTCCATTCCTGCTCAAAAACTTGTGGAAATAGTGGCCTCCCTGTCTCTGCCTCCTCCTTTCACTGCTCACGTCCCTGCCCACCGAGCCTGGTTTCTGTTTCCACAGCCCGAGGTGGCTCTCCCGGACGCCGCCAGGGTTTTCCGAGGCACAAGGCTCAGCCCGTACCTTTGTGAGTCTCCGCGACAGTTGGCCGCTGCTCTCTTCCTCTTCTTCAGAGGCCATCTCCTTGGCACCCGTAACCCCACGCGCCTCCGTTTTTCGAAAGTGCTTGTCTGGTCAGGCCACGTAGAAGCCTCCCTGGCTCCAGATGCTGCAAAGGGTCAGGGTTGCCCTTTGGGCCTTGTTACCCCACTGGCCCGTCTCCATGCTCTGCCTCCAGAACCTTAGCTCTTCCTCAGCCCTCGGGCCCCAGCTTACAGGCCCCCTCCCACTCACCTGACTGACTCAGGGCCCACTTCTGGGGGTCTCTCATCCCTGCCACCTGCCACTAAGGCTATAAGCTCCCTATCCCTCCCACTGCTGTTAGGGCTGCCAGATACAGCCCCTCAGGCTTGAACTCACTCCCCGTTTATCTGGAATTCAGGTTGGACTGGGGGGCCCCCTGGAGGGGGCGACACCTGCACCCAAAGAGGGGGAGATGTAGGTTCACGGCATCAACCAGCCCTGCATGGGGAGGCGAGTTGACCATGCCACCCAAAGGTATATCCAGTCCAAACTATGATGTGATCTGGTTTAGAAAGAGGCTCTTTGCAGACGTCATTAGGTCAAAGATCTCAGGATGAGATCACCCTGGATTTGGGGGGAACCTGAATCCAACTCTGGTGTCCTAATGAGAGGAAGGAGAGGGAGGTCTGCGCCGCACACGGGGGCAGAGGCCCGTGAAGACAGAGGCAGAGACCAGAGGGATGTGACCGCAAGCCAGGGCGTCCCGGAGCCTCGAGACGGATGTGGAGTAGGTTCTCGCTCAGAGCCTTGAGAAAGGACCAGCCGGACAAACACCACAACTTCAGGCTCCAGAACCGAGAAAACGAACTGCTGGTTTTCAGCCATCGCCTGCTGGTGCTGTGACGCCCGCCTGGGACAGAACACATGCCCCAGCTCTCGCCCCACCCACAACCCCCTCAAGGGCCAGCCCTCATATTCAGCCTGTGGGCGCCAGCCCCCCAAGGCCCCGCGGTCCTCTCCCCCGCACCCGTGGCCTCCTGTGACAGGCCTCTCCATCAAAGGGGAGATGCGTCTCCTTGCAGTGAATGGACGCCCCCTAACCTTCAGTCCCCTTGGGCCCCAGGCCCCACGTGCTCGGGGGTGAGGGGCAGGTGGGCCCTAAGAGCGCCCTTGCTCTGTGCCCCGCCCTGCACGCTGGCCCTGCTGGAAAGGCGCCGAGGAAGGACATGTGGTGGAGAGACATGGAGACACTTGGAAGAGACGCGTGAGTGACAGACATGGGGACGCTGACAGTGGCAGGCACTCGACTCAACCTGTATTTTCATTTCGCTGCTTTTGTCCCGGACTTACCAGGCCCTTTGCCCCTTTCTTGGGTTTCCCCGCCAGAAGGTGCCTTATGCCTGGCAAGCTGTCAGTGGGCCTCAGAGGCCCTGCTTTGGGCTGACCCTGTCTGGCTAGGCATCTGCCCATGAGGGGATGGGTAACTTCGGGCATTTTTTTTAAAGATTTACTTTGATTTCTTTATGCATACAAGAGCTGGGGTACAGGCCAGAGGTGTGGGGGGTGAGAGGATTCTCCAGAGACAGAGTGGGGAGCGGAACAGGTGGATCTACTGAAATACACTGCTGAGGGGAGCAGTGGGCGAGACCGGAGAGGTCTGCTGCGCCATGTGGGTCAGCTCCCTCGTCAGGGATTGAACTCAGGCCTTAGTGGCTGGTGGTAGCTTCATCATGCTGAGACTTAACCCCTGAGCCACCAGGGATTGTTTTACTGGGACACTAATATCCTGTCTCTTCTTCCCTCTCTATGCACGCTAATTCTATTAAAGATTTTTCACAGTATGAATCGGCCTTTGTCTTTATGGCAGGATGGCAGGATCCCATTTTAGAGCACGCATCCCATTTGTTTGGGGTCCCTGGGTGCCCCTTGATCATGCACTGACTTCTCTTTTACCCTCCCACCTTGGGTAGGGCTGACCTGTGCGACCATAAAACACATAAATGATCGTGTGTGACTCCCCAGACAAGGTCATAAAACTTGAGACGAAGCTCCTGCCTTGGCCTCTGGGATGGTTCCCTGGGAGCAGCAGGGCCATCTGTCAGGACCGGGACACCAGGCATCACGGAGACTGGAGCAGTGTCACAGGGAAGGCCATGTGCCGAGGCGCGGAGGCTTTGCACCACACTCACCCTGCTCACTCACCAAGGAAGCCAGTGCCTCAGAAGGTGGTTCCTGCGCAGGTCAAGCCTTTAGGTGACAAAGCCCAGACAACATCTCTGTGGCAACCCCGTGGGAGACCCCAAGTCAGAGCCACCCAGTGAAATGAGTCCTGAGTTCCTGACTCACAGAGGCTCGGGACTATCTGCTAGGCAGGAGGAGATAAATAGTACTAGACCCTAATCAACGGTCCCACTTGTTATTTGGGACTTCAAAGTCCTCAGCCCTCAGCACTGGAAGACAAGGGGAGGTGATTGGAGGTACTCTTTTTTAAGATTTATTTATTTATGCAAGAGCTGGGGTACAGGCCAGAGATGCAGGAGAGTTAGAGGATTCACCAGAGACAGAGTGGGGAGCAGAACAAGCAGACTGAGTGTAATACACCGCTGAGGAGAGTAGTGGGTGCAACAGGAGAGGTCTGCTGTGCCATATGGGTATCTCCCTGGCCAGCCGTGAACCTGTGATTGAACACAGATTGAACCTGTGCTGTAGAAGCTATGGAAAGCTTCATAGCACTGTGCTCAACCCGCTGCGCCACCAGGGAGGCCCAACGTACTCTTTTTTTTTTTTTTTTTTAGAGGCATGTTTTATTTATTTATTTATTTGTTTGTTTGTTTTTGTTTTATACATGCACTGGGTACAGTCAGAAGTGCGGGAGGGTGAGAGAATTCACCAGAGCCAGAGCGAGGAGCAGAACAGGCAGAAGGACCGAAATACACTGCTGAGGGGAGCAGCGGGTGGCAGGAGGGGTCTGCGCGCCATGTGGGACCCTCCTCCGGTAGCCGGGGAGCAGCCAGGGATCGAACCGGCGCCGCCGAGGCTGCGGGCAGCTTCACAACCCAGCGCTCAACCGCTGCGCCACCGGGGAGGCCCCCAACGTACTCTTTTTTTTTAAGATTTATTTATTTATGAATACAAGAGCTGAGGTACAGGCCAGAGGTGTGTGTGGAGGATGTAAAAGGATTCACCAGAGACAGAGTGGGGAACAGAACAGGCAGATCAACTGCTGAAATACACTGCTGAGGGGAGCAGCAGGTGAGACAGGAGAGGTCTGCTGCGCCATGTCGGTTGGTCCTTGGCTGGGGATCGAACTTGTACTGCAGCGGCCACAGATAGCTTCATAGTGCTGAGGCTTAAACCCTTGCGCCACCAGGGAGGCCCTGGACTTACTCTTGACAACAGGCATCCCTGCTAGACTCTCAGGGCTGGGAGGGCCAGGGAGTCATTGAGTCCACCCCCCCTTGACAGCCAGGCCAGGAGGGGAAGCTGATTCTGAAGGCAGCAAGGATGAGTCTTTGACTTGGAGGCCTGCATCCCCTTCAGGTCCTGACCCCGCTCAACCTGAAGAGACCCTGAGCCAGAGGCCACAGCCCCATATAGGTTTCCTGCAGAAAAAGGTGCCCCGGGCTGGGTGATGTAAACAGACATTCTTTGTCTCACAGTTCTGCAGGCCAGAGGTCAGGCTGCTGGCTGGCTGGCTCCTGAGAGCCTTCTGCTCTATACACACCAATTCTTTTAAAAATCTTTCACACCATGAGTTTACTTCTTTGTCCTTCCCTTGTGGCACTTTCAGAGAGTGCACCCCTTAACAGTTTGGAGTCTCTGGGTACCCCTCAGTCACTAACACTGGGGCTAGGACCTCAATGTAGGGACTTAGGGAGGACATAATTCAACCTATGGGTCCCCTCTTTAGGGTCATGGTCTTGCTGCCTGTAGCTTTCCCTCTCCGCCTCCCTGCCATGAGACGCTGCTCATGGCCCTGACATCCCTCCTGCTGGAGCGAGGTGCACACGCTGCCCCATCAGCCATCTCCAGACAATCTACCCGCCCACCTCCGGCTGGTTAAGTCTTTGCAGGGGAGCGAGAGGGGTCGGAGGGGACCGTGGACTGTGAAGGCACGCTGAATGACAGAGCGTTCCAGAGCATCCGTCTGTCTGTCCCAGGTTGTCTATCCCTTCCGACTCACCCGTGGGCCGATGAGCCGTCTCCAGCAGGCTCCCCGGTCCTCTTGGCTGGTTCTCGTCTTAGGGAAGGTGGGCGCCCGGGCCCAAGACTGCTGGTCCGGAGCCCAGGGGAGGGGCCCCCACTCCTGCTTGTAGTTCAGCCAACAAGCTTTCTGAAAGCTGGCCAGTAGGAAGGGCGCTGTCTCAGGGCAGGTGGGCAGGGGGCGGCAGGCCTGTCCACCCAACGGGCAGCTAAGGGAGCCCCAGCTCTGCTCACTAGGGGAGAGGGTGGAGACCCAGGGTGCCGGGGCAGGTGTGCTGCGGCCGGGTCCAAGCATGGGAACCCTGTGCCTGTGGGGCAGGGATGGGCTTAAGGGGCTTGGGGCTGCTCAGGGATTCCCGGGAAAGGTTTTCTCCCTGAGAAAAGAGAGATGCCAAGGAGAAAGCCCCCGCCCCACGTCCCTGGCCCCCGAGGACAGGCGGCCCCCAGGGCCCCCGGCTGTGCTGCGAGCAGGAGCCCTGCCCGGGAGGGGCGGGGCCGGGAGCCGCGGGGCACCTGCGGCCCTGACGACCGCCTCCTCGCCGCTTCCCGGGATCACGGGGTCCGCTTGACCCAAACCCGCGCGTCTGAGCTGAGAGGACGCGGGCGCAGAGAATGAAAGGCATGGCTCGGGGGTCCGCTGGTAGGACGGCCCCGGCACCGCCTTCGCGTTGTGTGACCCCAGGCGGGTCGTCTCCTCAAGCCTCAGCTCCTCGCCCATAAAAGGAAGATAATTGGATGAGCTTCCTCACGGGCTACTGTGAGGGAAAAGAGGTCATTTTGTAAGGCATTTTGTAGACAGTACTCGGTACCTGTAAGCGCCCAGGCGCGGCAGGCCTCTCCTGTCTCCCCCTGCTCCCCGCAGCAGTGTGTTTCAGTCAGTCTGCCTGTTCTGCGCCCCACTCCGTCTCTGGTGGATCCTCTCACCCCCCCCCCACATCTGGCCCAGCTCTTATATGTATAAATAAATACATCTTTAAAAAAAAAGTTACAGAGCCCCAGCAGCAATGCACTGGTAGTAATTTGGGGCCTAGGGGTGAAGCTGAGAAAAAAAATATCAGACACTTGAAGAACTTGGCTGTCATTATTTCAAGAAGTTGCCTCTTTTTTGCCATTGGAGTGTAATCGCCATATATTAGATCAGCTGTGGGTGTACAGTACCATGATTTTTGTACACAATGCAAAATGATCACAAGTCTATTTCCCATGTAAGCAATTTTTCAAATTTGTAATACTATATTATTGCCAGTGGACCCCCTGCTGTAAATTACATCCCTGTGGCATATTTATTTTATAACTGGAAATTTGAACCACTTGATTCCCTTCACCCATTTCATCCATGCTCCAACCCCTTCCCTCTGGTAACTACCCATATGTTCTTTGTTTCCATTAGATTTTTTAAAAAAATTTTTTAGCCTGGTGGCACCGGGGTTAAGTCTCAGTGCCTTCAAGCAATCACCAGCCACTGCGGCCTGAGTTGGATCCCCAAGCAGGAGCTACCCACATGGCATGACAGACCTCTCCTGTCTCCCCCGCTGCTGCCCTCAGCAGTATTTTCAGTCAATCTGCCTGTTCTGCTCCCCACTCTGTCTGGTGAATCCTCTCACCCTCCTACCCTGTGGCCTATACCCCAGTTCTTGCATGCATAAATAAATAAATCTTAAAAGAAAATGTCATGGGAGATTAAGCAGGAGTGGCTTTTTCAGACCTGGCAGTGTAGGTGTGGGTAGGATGAGAGGATGGGGCAGGTAGGAGGGGAGAGCAGTTTGGAGGTGGTGCCCGGGAAGCCTGAGGCTGATTCACTCCACAGATGTTGGTTGAGTACCTACTGTGTGCCAGCTGTGAGGCGCTGGGATACATAGGTGAGTGAGACAATGCCTGCCCCCACCCCAATCTGGACTCACAGCTGCGAGAAGGGGACAGGCAGGTAAATAGGATGGTGTCCAAGAGCAAGGTTGGTGCTGAGATGGGGAGGGGCAGACCACAGAAAGGTGATATAAGGATTGGCACGCAGGCATCAAGAATCGTGTGTATAAAGATTCCAAGACAACTGCAGGTTGCTGGGCATGCTGAGGGCACCAGTTCAAGTGGGTAGTGTTGGGAGATGCACTATTTCAGAACCTGTGGTTGCAAGTGACAGAAATCTGAAATCAACCAGGCTGAAACAGTAAAGGGACCACACCGGCTCCTCTCACTGAAGCGCTCAGCGGCTTTGGGTGAGGCTCAGCCCCGTGGTCAGTGATGTCACTGAGAGAACGAGTTTCCCCATCTCTTTGCGGTGCCCTCCACCACGCTGGCTTTCTGCGAGGATCCAGCATGGCAGCCGTCACTCCTGGGCTTCGCCTCCTGGCCGCCGTCCTGCACTTGCTGCTGGCGGTTTGGGTCAGTTTAGGTCCCCAGTCCACTTCTGAACCAACTGTAGTGTCCAGGATCTTGGGAAAGGCTGACATTGAGGCGGGATCAACCCCACAGTGCCACATGGATCCCCAAAGGAGAAATGTGAAGGGGCAGGAGGTCAGAAGGTCAAATTTTAAAGGTGATAAGTCATGTAAAGGAGCTTGGACTTGATTCAAGGATAACGAATCCAAGGGTTGGCTTGGTCGGACTGGATTTGAGGAAAATCACCCTGGCTGTTGAATGAAGAATAGATTTGAAGGCAAGAGAGGAGGCAGGGAGGCCAACTGGGAGGCTGTTTTAGTAATGGGGTGAGGCAGCATGGCCCTGAGGGAGGGGACTGGCAGCCACTGGAGACTGATGGACAGAGTGAAGGGAAGAGTCCAGGGAACTCCCAAGCTTCTTCTTTGGGTCCAGGTAGGAAGGAGATGGGAGACACTGGAGGTGTTGGGGATGCTGAGACCCTTGTGAACAGGCCGAAGTTGAAGCATCTGAGACATCACCGTGTGCGGATGTCCAGAAGGCCGTTGTTTAGCTATGGGGGTGTGGAACCCAGGGTGGGGATCTGCTTGGGGTGGAGTCCGGAGTGTCCCCAGCTGCAGGGGCTGAGGGTGTGGGGTGGACTTGGAAGACCAGCAGTGGGTCTGGCGGCAGGTGGGAGGGAGCCAGCAGGGAGTGGAGGTGCAGGAGCAGGGGTGTCCTCTCTGTCCAGCCAGAGGTGGAGTGAGGTCATGCCCGCCAGAGGCCCTTAGGGGTTAGCGATGATGATTCCTGGTGACCTTGGCACGCAGTCTCTGAGGAGTGGCAAAGGTGAAAAGGTGAAGCAATGCTGCAGAGGGCTGGCAAGTGGCTGGGAGGTGAGGACAAGGACAGGGGTGGGGGTGGGGGTGGGCAACTGTTTTTAAGGAGCGTAGGAAAGAAGAGGCAGCAGTCATGTTAGCTAAAGGGGAACCTGAGGTGAAGGGCAGAGAGCAGTGTGTCTTCTGTGTGTGTGTGGGGGGGTGACTTAGGAGGGAGGGACTTAGGCATAGGTGAGGGGTGTGTGTGCAGGGGGGACATGAGGAGTCTGGGAGTGAAGTTGGTCCTGGGTGGGGGGGGATACATCTACAAGTGGAGGGGGGGGGGAATTTGCTGAATCTTCAGGTGCAGGAGCGGACCCCAGAGGGGGTTCCTTCCAGGTGGCCTCAATTCTCTGCGGAAGCGAGAGGCAAGTACCATGGATGAGTAGAAGAGGAACACCTGAGGGCAGGCCTGCCAGGAGCAGGAAGGGTGCTGGCACCCTGGATGTGTCCTGTCAGGGCAGAGCTTGCCAGCAGGACCTGGCAGTCCCAAGGGAGGGGCCAGGTGTGGAGCATGCAAATAGGTGGGGCGGGCCAGGGCGCAGGGGGCATTCTGTGGCACCAGGTAGGGCTCAGCAGATGGTGAGCAGACCTGTTTGGCTGGATCAGAAACTGGCTAGAAAGCCCTTATGTATCTGGCTGGGAGAGACAGGGCCAACTTTGCCCAGAAGGCAATAGGGAAGCATGGGAGATTATTAAGCAGGAGTGGGACGTGATCAAAGCATGTTTAAGACTGTGCTCAGCTCTGTATGCGTGACGGGTCAGAGGGCCCGCGGACGAGTCTCCTGGGACGTGCGTCAAATGTCACAGAGGTACAGTGTTGGCTCCAGAGGGCAGATCCTGGAGGGGGGTGGTGATGGCCTTCAGCTGGTCCACAGCATGTGGCTGCTCAGGGAGGGGTCTTTAGTCCTCCCACCTGGTTCTGGGGGTGCCCAAGAAGAGACCCCTGCTTTGGAAGGAAATAAATGTTGATGGAGGTTCTACTTCCATTCCATCTGAGTCCACGTGGGAACTTCCTATCAATCAGATGAGGTCAGAATTATTCCCTTGAAGAGATGGAGGGACTGAGGCTCAGAGGAGTCAAGTAACTGACGTCAGGCCACACAGTGAAAAGAACCGGGACTTCCCTGGGTGTGAGGTCCTTGGCCAGCGCGGGTCCTGTCCTTTTCCTGCTGCTCCTGTGTCTCCTCTGTTTCTCTAGGGGTTTCTGTTCCACCTGACTGTTCTGGGAGGTTCCAGGTGGCTCTGAGCCAAAGAGACTTGCTGGTGATTGGCTCTAAAGCTCGGTAACTCCAAATGACCCAGGGGGGGCCTGACCCCATGCACTTCTCCCAGAAGAACGGCACCCCAGGAGGTACCAGGCTCAGCCGCCTGGGGAGGACTAAGGTGGCTGGGGAGAGGTGGGACCCACCCAGCCCCTCCAGGCTGTCACCACCAGAGGGCGCCGTTGCCGCCCAGGTGAGGGCCGGGTGGGGGGCCCCTTCCAGGCTTCCTGCAGAACCCAGCAGGCTCCTGGGTCTGGAAGCCGCCTCCAGGGGAGCCCCCGTCACCTTCTCGGGTGTCTCTCAGCTGAGTCTTGCTGACCCTTCCTCCCCAGTTCCCGCTTTGCTCAGGGAGTCAGATTTCCTCAGCGGGGGTGTCAGGAAGCCTGGGGTCTCCTGGGTGACCTCCCACCTGGTTCTGCGCTGCCCTCCCCCAGCGCCACTTACAGATGTGCTTGCCTCACCTCCTTCAGCCCCCTCCTCCCGCGCCCACCGCACCGAGGCGGTGCCAAGCACCGGATTGTCACCTCTGTCACCTTCCCTCAGCCTCTTCACAGCGCCGGGTGGTGGTGCCGGCCAGGCCAAGGGCTTACTAACTGGGCCCCACGAGGGGGGTGGCGCCCAGGGCCACACAGCCTGCCAGCGGGCCCCAGGGGTTTGGCAGGCGGGCGGGAGGAGTCAAATTCCTGTCTGGGCAGGATTGAGGGGGTGGGGGCCCTGGAGGGAGCTCCCCATGCTCCTTTCAAGCTGTACCCACCTTCTCTAGTCCAGGGGAGCGCCGCCACCCAACTCCCCCCACCCCATTGCTCACCCAGGTTTCTCTTTAGATCCATCTAACCCCCTCCCCACCCCAGGGCCTGGGCCCGGCCTGCCTGCCGCCCTCCCCAAGCGTAGCCCCTGGGCTGTGGCCACGGAGGGCCTGGCCAGGGTCCCAAGCACCACACCGCAGCGGCCAGGCCGGCCGGAGCCCGGGACAGTCCCAGTCTGTCTGGCAGGGCTGCGGGTTCAGGATTGGCTGGAGCTGCCCCCGCCTTTGGGAGGAGGGAGGCGTGAGGGGAGGCCCGGTGGTTCACTCAGCTCAAGGTCACCCTTCTTTTCTTTCCCAGCATCCCTGCTCAACCTTTGTCCCTTCTGCCTCACCTTGAGGAGAGAGGAGGCCAGATGCCCACAAGCCAGAGGACAGAGGCGTCCAGGGAAGAGAAAGGCTCTAGTGCTCCTGGCACTTATCGAGTGGGCAGATATTTAGTGCCTACTGTATACCTGGGCCTTGGGAATCCCGCGATGGACACAATGCCTGCGTGCAGCCCGGCGGGCCACAGACCAGAAGTAAACAATCACACAGTCGTGTAAACTTGTGTCCCCAGCAGTGTGGCAAAGGCACTGCGTGGGGATTTGGCTGGGCCCCCTCGGGATCTCCTCTGTGGCCTGGGGGGGAGGCAGGTTCTGGAGGCAGGGGAGCGGGCAAAGCCTCAGTTTCTTCAACTGGAAAACGCAGGACACAAATGTGCCCCACCAGGAGGTGACGGCAAGACAGCCTGCCTCCTGGCCTGCAGCCCTCACAAAGCAGGCGCTGTCATCCTCCCTGTGCAAGGGTGAGTGGGAGCGCATCTGAAAATGGCGGGGAGAGCCTTCCAGGACCAGGAGCTTTCCCAGCACGGGGGTGGCTGCAGGGTGGTGAGGAACCCCAGTGCCGGTGCCCCTGCCGGCCTTCACTGGCCCCAGGCCGCCGGAGCCTGGAGGAGAGGGGGGCTGGTCCCCAGGCTGCCTCTGCTCCTCTCCCCTCCCACACCCCACCTTCTAGGCCACGTGGCACCTCTGCTACCCCAGCCTGGGGGAAGATGATTCCTGACTTGGGAGCTGGGGAGTCAGGGAAAAGTGGGTGGTATTTGGGGACCGCTGAAACCACGTCCTGAGCTGCAGCTCCACCCCCACCCCACAGCCCCAGGGCGGCAGGGAGGGGGTGCTGTCTCTTTAAGAGCCTCCAGGCTGCTGGGAGCAGATGGCCAGGCCGGCCGGGGCCCTTGTCCTTTGTGTGGCTTTGCACAAAAGAGGGGGCCAGCTGGGGAGGGGTGGGCTGCAGCAGGTGGGAGGGTGGGGCCTTGCCCCTCCCCCACTCACCTCCAGCCAATGCCTCCTGGGGAGGGGGGTTTGCTCTAAGGAATGTACCTCCTCTCAGGACACTCTGGCCCCCACAGTCACCCCCAAACTCCCAGGGTACCCCTCCCATGTCCCACCTCCTGGGCAGAAGCCTCAACACACCAGGCCTGGTGACTCTTTCCCCACCCCAAGCCGCCAACTCCAAAGAATAAATCTCCCTTCCCTGCCCCCACCTCCAGAGCGGAATCTTCCTCTGGCCCTGAGCTCCGGGCTCCAGGGAGAAGTGAGAGCAGAATTAGGTTCTGGGGGGGGAGGGGTTCTGGGGAAGGAGGGATGCCAGTGGCTGGGGGTACCTGGGGCAGCCCTGGAGAAGGGAGGCAGCCTAAGCCGGATGCTGAGCCTGGGTGTGGGAGCCAGGGGCTGGGCCGGGGACCCTTAGGTAAGGAGCAGGACCGGAGGCAAGGCCAGTCGGTGGGTGGGGGCCCCAACTCAGGCCCTGCCTAATGGGAGGCCAGTGTGGGCAAGATGGAAGACGCCATCGTAGGAGGGCTGTGTGCAGCGATGGCTGCCGGCCAGGCAGGAGGGGACCGAGGGGCGAGCCTCCCTACGCTGGAGGTGCTGTGGGTGGAGATGGCACCCTGCCCCCCTGGAGGGGTCGCTGGGAGGTTCTTTTCATCGTGCAGCAGACCCCCTTGGCGCAGGCCTACCTGACCCATTCATTCTGCCCTGCGCAGACCTCCCCACCCTGGGGCTCAGTGCCCAGGCCACGATTTAACAGCAGGAAAAAGGCCCCTAAGCTCCAGCCGGAGGTGTGGCCGGGCAACGTGGCCGGGGAGAGCTGGGTGGCCCCAGGGTGGCCCCGTGCGGCCCGACTGCGCCGCAGCCGGGTGGGGACACGCCTGACGTTCTCCGGTCACCGCTGGCGCCCCCAGGAGCGGGCGGCCCCCGCCGGGCCGCGGCCGGACCGCAGGACCCCGGCCGGCCGGCCGCAGGCAGCGGGTGGGGGCGGGGATCCCTGGCCGGGCCGGGGTTGCTTCTAAATTTAGGAATCTGATTACAGAGTGGCCGGGAGGGAAGGGCGAGGAGGCCGCTGCAGGCTCGGCTCCGTCCGGGCACCGCGGGGTGCGCCCGGGTGGAGGTGTGTCTGGGGCCGGGGCGCGCGGGAGGGGCCCGGCGGGCCCGCGTGTGTGCGGCGCAGCACGTGTCCCGGCGGCGGGACGGGCTCGGGCGCAGCCCGCGGGCTCCGGGCCCCGCCGGTGTGCGCGCGGCCTCTTTGTGCGCCTGGCAGGGTGGCTGGGTCTGGCTCTGGAAGTCTCTGCCCACCCCCTCCCCCAGCTCCGTCTGTGCCGCGCTCCCCGCTCCCCTGTCTGTCACTCTGCCCGAGCTTGTCCTGGGGGAGGGGGTGCTGCGCCCAGCTGGGGTGACAGAGAACGCGGTGGGGAGGAGACCCGGCCCCTCCCTCTCCCTGCAGCCCAGACCTCTCCCTGCACCGCCTACTCCCCATCCCGCAGTCCCTTCTGCCACTGTTTTCGGGGTGTGCACTGCAGCACTGAATGGGATGGGGTGACCCCTGGGGACCCGCACATGCACCGGCAGCTCGGCTGGGCCCGGAGCCCGGGAGGAACCCATCCCTGGCCTGTCCGGCCTCCCATCCGCTCTGGCCCCCAAGGGCGCCCGAAGGGGGGTCCCCCCTGCGGAAGGGGGGGCGGGGAGTTCCTTGGCAGGAAGGGAAATGGAAGGAAAAGCTGGGCTCCACCCGGGCGGGCGGGCGGGCGGCCTCGGGGCCCCGGGGCAGGCGGCCGCCACCCGAGCCCGCGGGCGTGCGGGGCCGGCGCGCGCGCGGGTGGGGCCGACCCGGGGTCCTCCTGGGGGGCGGCCGGGGTCTCCCCGGGGCCCAGCCCGGGAGCCGGGTCGGGGGGCCGGCCGAGCCCGGGGCTCTCCTCCCCGGCCCTGACCCCACCCCCTGGAGGTCTGGCCCCGGCCCCCAGGCCCCGCCCCCGGGCCCTCCCCCCCACCCCAGGGCCAGATGTTCAGCTGGCGGAGGCATCGGCTGGGGGAGGGGTGCTGAGGCCGCAGCCGGCACTACTTCCCTGCCAGCAGCTTCATTGTGTGCGCGAGGAGCGAGCGGCGGCGGAGAGCGGGCGGCGAGCGGCGCTGCCCGAGCGCGCCGGGGACCGCGAGCGCGCCGGGGAGGGTGCGAGGCGGCGCCCGCGGCCGCGCTGCGCCCGCCTCCCGGCCGCCCTGCCCAGCCGCGCGCCGTGCGCGCCGTCCCGCCGCCGCCGCCGGCTGCCGTCGCGGGCCGGGGTCCGGCCGGGACGGGGGTCCCCGCCGCGGGAGTGGGGCGTCCCGGGGCCGCCGAGGGGCGCGGAGCCCGCGGGGCGCCCCCCGCGCCGCGGCGCCCGCCCTCTGAGCTGCGCGGGGCCAAGGAGGGCGGTGGGGCTCCGGGGCGCCCCGAGGGCAGGGCGCCCCGACTTCTCCCGGGGAGCCCCAACCCGGGGGAGCGTCCAGAGCGAGCGCGCCCCAGCCGCTCCGGACCCGGCGCGCGTCCCCCCCGTCCCCCACTTCTGCACAAACTTTTCTGACGCCCGCGCCCGCGGGGGTCGCGGGGAGCGCGGGGCTGCCCGCGGGGCTCCCGCCGCGCGGACCCCGGCCACGCTGACCTCCCGCCTCCGCGGCCTCAGTGGCGACCCCTCCAGGCCGGGCCGGGCGCGGCGCGCGAGGCGAGCGCGGCCAGCCCCGCGGCTCTCCCGAGGCTCCCGCGCCCCCCGGGGCGGCGGGGCGGGGTGATGCCCTCGGTGATGGAGAAGCCGGGCGCGGGCTCCGGAATCCTGTCCCGCAGCCGGGCCAAGACGGCGCCCAACGGCGGCCAGCCGCACTCGGAGGATGACAGCAGCGAGGAGGAGCACTCGCACGGTGAGCGCGGCGGGCGCGGGCGCACGGCCCGGGGGCGCGGGCGGGCAGCGTGGCCGGCCTCGCGCGTCGCGCCGCGGGCTCCGGCGGCCCCGGCCGGGACCCGAGCCCCTTCCCTGCGTCTCTCGCGAGCCCGGGGCTGCCGGCCCCGGGAATCTGGAGGCTGGGCCCCTAGGTGCCGAGGAGGCGGTGCAGCCCGCCCCCGCCCTGCCCTCAGCCGCCGAGGGGCTCGGGCGACCTCCCCGCCCGCAGGCGGGGCCCCCCGTACCTTGCCACCTTGCGGGGACCGGGGTCTGGCCGGGGCGGGGGCTGGAAAGGTGCTGCGGGCGGCGCGGCGCGGCTCATGTGGCGGGGAGGAGCCTCGCATCCCCGCGGGGCCGAGGTCCAGGGCCCGGGGCAGCCCCCCAGCCCCCGCCCCCTCGCCCCCCTGCCAGAACAAAGGGCCCGGCTTGACCTGGGCTCCCCGCGTGGCCCCTGCCCTCCCCCACCCCGGGGCTGTGACTAGGCAGGGTCCCTCTCCAGTTCCCTCTGGGGCGAGGGGAACTGGGGGAAGAAGTGGGGGGAACTGAGGGGAAGATCTGGGAAAAGTGAGCCTGGGGAGGGGGGCGGCCCTGGGCGGGCAGGAGGGAGAACTCCAGGCGCCCCTCCCCGCCGCATCCCCCGGCTCCCTCCCTCCCCGGAGTCCTGACGGCCTCCCCTGGCTCCACAGACAGCATGATCCGCGTTGGAACCAATTACCAGGCCGTAATTCCGGAGTGCAAGCCTGGTGAGTGGCAGGACAGGCTGCGAAGGGAGGGGAGCAGAGGGCCCACGCTTGGCCCCGAGCCCCACCTGGGGGAGCCCTTGGCTGGCGCCCACTGGAAGCACAGGCCGGTGGGCGGGGGTGGGTGGCCCCGTGGCCTGGTTAGTTTTCCTGCTCTGCCTTCCTGTCTGGGTCGCTGCCCCTCCTTCCCCTCACCTCGGAGGCCCCACTCCCCAGCCTCCCTCTGGCCCTGGGTCCTGCCAGCGCCACCCGGCTGGTCTGAGCCTCTGCCCGGTGTGCTCTGCCTCTCAGAGAGCCCTGCCCGCTACAGCAACAAGGAGCTGAAGGGGATGCTGGTGTGGTCGCCCAACCACTGCGTGTCTGACGCCAAGCGTGAGTGGGGCCTGGGGCAGGTCCCTGGGGGCTGGGGCTCCTGTCGGCCCATGGCCAGCTCTCCTCAGAAGTGGGGGGGGGGCAGGCCTAGCTTAGGAGCTGAGACCCCCTCCTCCATAACCCGGCCCTCCCGCCCCTGCAGTTGACAAGTACATTGCGATGGCCAAGGAGAAGCATGGCTACAACATCGAGCAGGTGAGCCTGGGCCTGCAGACTCGGAAGGGGGGCTGGGTTGGACCTGTGCAGGGGGCAGCCTGGCCTGAGTTGGCATCTGTCCTGCGCCAGGCACTGGGCATGCTCCTGTGGCATAAGCATGACGTGGAGAAGTCACTGGCTGACCTGGCCAACTTCACCCCGTTCCCGGATGAGTGGACGGTAGAGGACAAGGTGCTGTTTGAACAGGCCTTTGGCTTCCATGGCAAGTGCTTCCAGCGGATCCAGCAGATGGTAAAGCTCCTGCACCCCTGCCTGCGCACCTGAGCCCCTCCTTTCTCACCAGCCTGCCCTGGGATCAGACTCTTGGGGGGCCCCAGCCTCTGGTGTTGCCCCTCCAGCTGCCTGACAAGCTGATCCCCAGCCTGGTGAAGTATTACTACTCTTGGAAGAAGACCCGTAGCCGAACCAGTGTGATGGACAGACAGGCCCGGCGGCTGGGGGGCCGCAAGGACAAAGAAGACAGGTGGAGGTCCGGGGACAGGTGGGTGGGGTCAGAAGAGCCCTTGGGGAGCCCCGGCCCTGGCTTCACCCCCTCCCTGTCCCTTGTGTCAGCAGCGATGAGCTTGAAGAAGGACGAGGAGCTGTGAGTGAGGGAGAGCCAGATGCTGGAGACCCCAAAAGAGAGGTGAGTACTAGAGCTGGCCTGGCCCTGCCCATCCACCTGTCCTCTCCTTGGGCTCTGAGCCACCCACCTTCTCTCCTTTCCCTGGCAGCCTCTGCCCTCTTCTCGGCCCCTGAATGCCCGCCCAGGCCCCGGGAAGAAGGAGGCCCAGGGGTCTCAGTACCGCCACCACCCACTGCGAACCCGGCGGCGCCCACCCAAGGGCATGTACCTGAGCCCTGAGGGTCTCACTGCTGTGTCAGGAAGCCCGGACCTGGCCAACCTCACGCTTCGAGGCCTTGACTCCCAGCTCATCTCCCTCAAGCGCCAGGTGGGGTCTCAGAAAAGACGGGGCCTTGCAGAGGGGCTACATTTGGGGGACAGCCTTAGGGTGAGGGAGATGATGCAGGTACCTGGCTTGCCCCCGCTCCATCCTCTGGGTAACTTTTAAAAGTTAACCAGCCTTGGGCCTCCCTGGTGGCAGAAGGGGTTAAGCACCGCACTGAGGCAGTCTGCAGCCTCTACAGCATGAGTTCGATCCCTGGCCTGCCAGGGAGCAACCCACATGGTGAGGCGGACCTCTCCTGTCTCGCCCGCTGCTCCCCTCAGCAGTGTATTTCAGTCAGTCTGCCTGTTCTGTTCCCTGCTCTGTCTCTGGTGGATCCACTCACCGCCCCGCGCCTCTGGCCTGTGCCCCAGCTCATGTATGCATAAATGGGTAAATCTTTAAAAAAAAAAACAAACTTAACCAACCTTTAAAATTCCTCTTGAAGAGGCGAAGTGCAGCCTCTCCCTTCCTGAGAGGCTGTGCAGGAGGGATGGGCGAGACTGGGCGGGGACAGAGGCTTTGTTGGGAAGTGGGCCCCTTGTCTGCAGGAGCAGGGGTTGGTACCACCAACCAACCAGGTTGGCGAGCTTGATGACACCTTCCTGACCCGGGCCTCCCCAGGTGCAGAGCATGAAGCAGACCAATAGCAGCCTCCGTCAAGCCCTGGAGGGCGGCATCGATCCGCTACGCCCCCCTGAGGTAAGGCTGCTCTCAAGTTTGGGTGCATGAGGGGGTTTTTCCGAAGAAAAGGGACTTCTGCTTAGAGAACAGGGCCTCCATGTCCCAGCTTTGGAGTCTAAAGGCTCCATCCCTTGCTCTCCAGGCCAACACCAAGTTCAATTCCCGCTGGACCACGGATGAGCAGCTTTTGGCTGTGCAAGGTGGGTTTGACGATAGGGAGGAGGGCCCCAGGAATCCACCCCCACTCTCCGAGGAGCTGGTCAGAGAGGTCACTGCTCCCGAGAGAATGTTCACACTCTGCTCCCCTCTTGACCCTTGCAGCCATCCGTAGGTATGGCAAGGACTTTGGGGCTATTGCAGAGGTGATTGGGAACAAGACTCTGACGCAGGTGAAGACCTTCTTTGTGAGCTACCGGCGTCGCTTCAATCTGGAGGAGGTGCTGCAGGAATGGGAGGCCGAGCAGGATGGGGCTCCGGGCGCCCCCGTGCCCGAGGAGGCTAGGAGAGGGGCTCCCTTGCCGGCCCCAGCCTTAGAGGAAGACGATGAGGTGAGCGGGGAGAGGAGCCGCCCTGTCCTTAGACTGGGCCGAGGGTGCCAAGGCGCCTGGTTTCTCACTCCTCTCTCCTCCAGGTCCAGATCACTTCTGTCTCGACGTCAGTGCCCCGAGCGGTGCCCCCCGCGCCACCCCCTCCTCCACCTCCCGCTTCGCTGTCTCAGCCCCCCCCACTGCTGAGGCCACCTCTGCCCACAGCTCCCACTTTGCTTCGACAGCCGCCCCCACTGCAGCAGGGCCGCTTCCTCCAGCCTCGGCTGGCCCCCAACCAGCCCCCTCCTCCTCTCATCCGCCCCGCTCTGGCTGCCTCCCGCCACAGCGCCCGCCCCGGCCCTCAGCCCCCACCCACCCTGATTGGTGCTTCTCTGGAGCCTCCAGCACCCTCACTCTGAGCCCTGAGGCTCCAGAACCCCTTTGCTGCATGTCCTCGGGCGCCTCTGGCTTCAGACAGAAGGAACTAATGCTCCTGCCAGGTCTTCGAAGACCTGGAGCTGCCGACAGGCACAGCCTGGACCCGTGGGCTGTTTCTGGCAGCCGAGCCCATCTCCACCCCCACCCCAGCCAGGGGCTGGGACTCAGGGGCCTCTGGGCCAGCCAGAGGGTACTTTCTCTTCCTGGCCTGGAAGGGTTGGCTGCCCCCCTAGTCTGCTGGGGCTCGGCCTCCAGGCCCAGTGCTGGAGGTCAGGCCCTTCGTGTAGGGGGGTAGCGACTGTAGCTTGGGTGGCGGGAGAGGACAGTATGGTGGGCTGGCTGTTCTTCCTCTTTCCCTTCTTTTAGCAATAAGTCTAGGGGGAGGTGGGGAGGGGGCTTAAGGGGGGAGGTGGGCAGTTTCCTCGAGGGCCTGACTGCAGCGTCACTGGAGGGCAGCAGTGCTTCTGTCTTCAGGGGCCTAGGGGAAGATCGAAGGGGCTCTGAGGGCGCCCACAATGCCCACTGCCCAAAAGCTGAAAGGGCTGGGACATATGCAGACATGGGTTTATTTTTCAATGTTTTTAAAAAATAAACAAATAAAACCTTTCACGTTCACAGAGTCCTCTTTCCCGGTGGGTGAAAGGGCCCTGGGCTCTGCTTCCTGTCTGTGCCCTGAAGGTGCGAGAGGCCTGCCGTGGCCTCTCCCCCAGGTCCCAGACAGGAGTCAGTTGCCTCCTGCCCCGCAGGCAGGCGGGCTGGACTACATCTTGCCCACTGGGACTGGGTCCTTGCCAGGTTGGGAGAAGAAACAGGAGGAGGCAGCTCAGATTCCAAACATTCTCTTTATTACGTGTTTGATCCAGAGGAGAAACTAAGTGCAGGAGGGGGGGCTGGGTGGGGAGGGGCCACCTAGCCTGGGAGGCCCCCGGGCTGCCACCCCCTCTGGGAGTCAAGCCATGCCCTCCTGGCCCCTCGAGCACCCGGGCTGTTCCATAGGGCAGGAGCAGGGAAGGAGGGAGGGAGCCCTTGGTCAGAGCCGGAGCCCGCAGTCGGGGCTTGGGGCAGGAGGGCTGAGGTTGGCGAGGCCCCTTCCTGGGACCCAAGGGCTCGACTTGCGCGGAGCCTGGCCTGGGAGGGGGGTGATGAGTAGGGGTGGAGTCATCATAAATCAAAAAAAAAAAAATAATAAAATAATAAAATAAAAAATAAAACCCATCACAAAAAATGTACAACTCAGGTGAGGGTAGAGGCAGCCTCTGTGCGGGGCCCCCTCCCCCAATTTCTCAAGAACAGAAACAGCAGAGAAATAAATTAAGGGATGCAGCGGCCGCCACCAGCCAAGCGTCCATAACCGGCCACTCCCACACTGGCTGCAGAGGGTAGCGAGCTGGGAGTCACTTGGCCTCTGACCCCACCCTGTGGAGGGGCCTGGCTGCCCCCCCCCCCCCCCGCGGCCTCCCGCCAGGTGGCCATGGAGGCCTGGGCGGGTGTCTCCTGAGAGGAGGAAAGGCCAGGCCAGAGATGAGTGGGGAGGGAAGTCACTGCTCAGGAACTAGCTGGTGCCCAGATTAATGCCAATGAAGGGGAGCCGAGGGGAAGGTGCGGCGGCGAGGGGGCTGTGCTTTCAGACAAAGGCTCTCCCAGAACGGAGATGCCCAGCAGTTCCGGAGACGAGCAGCCCTGGCAGCCCCCTGGGGGCCGAGGAGCCCATCTGCCCAGCGTCGCCTCCCGGCTCCCAGCCCTGGGGTCAGCCCTGCCTTCGCCGGGAGGGGTGAGAGAAGATGGCACAGACTTTTGAGGAGGGGAACAAAAGTCCCCACAGCAGCTTGTGGAAGGAAATGCCCAGCTCTGGGAAAGGCGGAGCCGAGGATACAGTGTGGAGGGAGGCTGGAGCCCCTCGCCAGCGGCCGCCAGCCCACCCGTCTCAGGGCCGGCAGCACCCCCGCCCCAGCCCCCCGCCGCACAGGCCTCCTGCCCGGGAGCCTGAGGTCAGGGGAAGGCCACCTCTGGAGGTTTGCTGGGAGGGGAGGGGAAGGAGAGGGGAGAAGCCCAAAGTGGGCCTGGCGGAGGGCCTGGCAGGGAACTCCACCACTCTTGCCTGAGAGTGTTCCAGCCCTGAGCCACCCTCCTGGGAAACCCCACAGATCCAGTCTCGACTGTCCCGATGGGGCAGGGAGGAAAGGTGGTCGCTGGGATTTTTTTTTTCTTTTTTCTTTTTGGTAATAAAAAATTTCTTGGTTTAGGCGAAATACTCTGTGCAACCGCAGTACCGAGGGGGAGCCCTGCCCCCCCACCCCCTCCCCTTCTTTAGCCTCCTGTGGGGGAGAGGGGAGAAGGGGGAATTTCTGGACAGGGGTAAAGGGGGGTGGGGTGGGAAGAACCACCTCCCACCCCCCACAAACACGGAAGAAAACCGGAGGGGGCGGGGAGGGAGAAGTGCCAGCAGGGGGAGACGCCCGGCCCGGCGCGCCAGTCGGCCCAGCGGGGCACCGGCCCCAGCAGCTAAGTCCAGCTGGCCGGCCATCGCCCCCGCGCCGGGCAGCCTGTTAAAGCTTCAGCTCGTTGGCTATTTTGGAAGCAATGTTTTTGAAGGCCATGGAGGTGCCCGATATCCGCTTGAATCGCACGCCGTTGAGGGACAGCCGCGGCAGCTTGCACACCTCCATCTCCCACTGCACGAAGCTCTCGTGGCCCGGCGTGCCATGCATGCACAGCAGCATGTACCTCTCGTGCAGCTCGCTCTGGCAGCTGTTTGCGTCCAGCACCTTGCGGATCTCCCGCATCATCTCGTTGGGCTCCATGGAGCTCGTGGTCTTCATGCTCCACGTGAAGCGCAGGGAGCGCGGCTTGGCCTCCCGAAACTCCTCCTTGTCCTTGTCATTGCCGCCGCTGCCCACCACGTGAGGTCTGAGGAGAGGGCAGAGGCGACAGTCAGGTGGGGCAGAGGCACCCCCGTGGGAGAGCCCCCCCGGGCAGCAGGACGCGGAGACCAGAGTGCAGTGTGGGAGGCGGCCCGGGAGGCACAGGCTGGAAGAGGGAGCTCAGACTGGGGGGGTGGGGGGGGAGGCGGACGGCCATCCTGCGACCTCCCCAGTGAGCAGAGAAGGCCCCAGAGAAGGCAGGAGCACCAGCCCCAGCAGGGGGGAAGCCAGCGCTGCTTTCCTTTGGGGAGGGGGAGGCCAGGGAGAACTGGGTGCCCCGCGCCATGGCCCTGAGCAGCGCTGGCTGGACAGAAAGAAGGGCTGAGGCACAGACAGGTGAGCGGGTGGCCAGTCCCCACCACCCAGCCCAGGGCTCCTGTTGCCAGAAGACACCAAGGCTGAGAAGGGCCCACACCTACTTCAGTGGGGGGTGGGGGGCTCCTCTAGGGAAAGGGAGCCCCGAGAGCTGGGGACAGGGCGGAGCAGGAAGAGCCAGGCGGCAGAAGGAAGAGAGGAGCAGGCGGCTCGGGCGGGCCGGGGCTGGCTCCAGCCCTCTCACCTGAGCGTCTCCACTCGGTCTTTGCTTTCAGGTTCATTCAGGTTCCTCAAAAAACAGAGCGAGGGAGAGTTTAGTGCTGGGACCTCTCGCTCCTTGCGCTGCCACCAACCCAGGTGAGGCTGGGTCCCAGGAGGTGCGGCCGCTGGGTGGGCGGGCCCAGGCCCAAGCCCACGGGCCCCTGCCCTTCACGGCTGTGCGGCGCCACCCACTGGCAGCTTTGCAGGCCTGTGACAGGAGCCCAGCCCTCGGCCGCCCCTCCCCACACCCCCAGCAGATCTGTGCTGGGGAGAGGGAGCTCTGCGCCTGGAGGGCACGGATGTGCACATGCGCACTGCCTTGCACCAGCGCCTCCCACACAGTGACCCTGTGACTGCTGGGTCTTCTGCTCCAGTGACCAGGGCCTCAGCACTGGAGTCCTCTGGGAAGGAAGGGGCTGAGGGATGGACAGAGGCCTCTCTTAGGAGGCAGAAAGGGCCAAGAGCGGCATCGCTTTGAGAGTGCCTGGGGAGGGGTGGGAAGGAGCAGGGCCCTGAGGCCAGCTGCAGACAGGCCCGCCTCCCCCATTCTTTTATAACCCCCTGCCTGCCAGGCTGCCAGGCCATCTGCTTGCACAGAAGGGAGGGTGGCGGGCAGGGCAGGGCAGACACCTCAGAGGGTGGGTGGGGAAGAGGTCTGGCCCCGCTGAGCGGCTGCTCCAGCTCCTGGCTGGAAGATGGGTGCCTGGAGCGGGAACCCGGGGACTGCTGAGGACAGCAGGGAGGCGAGGAGGAGAGAGAGCGCAGCGGCAGCACATGGAAAAGGAACACGAGACACACCAGACACACGGATGCAGACCAGTGCGCTGCGAGCAGGGAGGAGGGCTGTGCCGGGGAGGAGCCTGGCTGATCTCTCCAGCCCCACCTGGCTCCTGCCCTGTGGGTGGAGGCTCCTGCAGGGCAGGCCCCACTGGGGCCCTGTGAGTCAACAGCCAGCCATGCGGGCGAGGAGCTGGGTGGGGAGCAGTGGGTGGAAGGGGAAAGTCGGAAGACCCTGCCCTGGCTGTTGCTCTGTCAGTGGGGCCCCAGTGTGCCTCCCAGATGCCTCAGCCCCCACGCAGGGTCCGGGAGGACAGCCTCAGGGAACCAGTGCTCCTGACCTGGCCCTTGGTCTTCGGCTTGGTCTTTGGCCCACCCAGACCTCTGGGGAGGATGAGAGTAGGGCCAGGGCTGGAAGAGGCAGGATCCAGCTCAGGAAGGGAGATGCCTGAGTCAGGGGGGGCTCCCATTTTTCGCCAGGGTCAGGAGTGGCCAACCCAGACCTGAAACATCCCAGTTCCTAGCTCTCTGGGCGCCACAGGCACAGAGGCCGTGCACAGTCCAGGGACGCCCTGCTCCTGCTGGAGGCAGGAGGTGCACTGGATGGGGGTAGGGCGTGCCCAGTCTGGTAGCAGCTGCCAGAAGGGGGTGCTGTGCCCCACTCCTGATGCAAAAAGCTCCTTGGACCTGGAGGCATCAGGTGGAAGCCTTGGGACCCCAGTGTCCCTGTAGTGCCTCCGAAGTGCTGCCATCCCAGAGGACACACAGCCCTGAGGTGGAAGGAGAGAAGGGGAAACCCAGGAGACCTAGAATGAGACACCATCCCCGAGCTCTCTCAGTCCCAGAGAGTCTCTTCACAGCACATGCACAGACAGCAGAGAGGCTCAGAAAAGGAACCCAAGACTTGTGACCAAACCCAGGGTGAGGGTGGGGGAGACAATCTTAAAGGGAGAATTTCCTGTCATTGTCAAAGCCACTTGCCCTGAGGGGGCCAACATGGTCCCCAACTGCTGCCCAGTCTTCATCCCTTTAAGATGGCAGAGAGAGGGCCACACAGACGTGGTTAGCAGATAGGGAAGGGAGCAAGAGCCAGAAGAGGAGTTAGTGAGAGAGACAGGACACGGGACACAGACACACACACACAGCGGGCTCAACGCCTACCTTCTGGCAAACCTGAAAGACAGATTTCTAAAAAAACAAACAAAAAAAGACAAAATAAAAAAAGAAATAAAAAAAACCAACAAGACGGTATGTGGATAAGCAGGTAGGGAGTGGGCTTTATAGGTTCAAAGGTCACCCCGTTTGTGAAAGAGCCGCTCAGCGGGACTAGAGCCACAGACAGCCCGACCTGCTCCCGCCCCACCCAGCGGCCAGCCCGGAGCCTGGGTCCCTGGGCTGCACAGGGGCTGGGTTTTGGGCGACTCCAGCTGAGTGGAGGGAGGCACAGGAGGAAGAGCCGACAAACCCACCCAAAAGCCCCCTGCTGCTTCCGGGGCTCCACTGAGGCAGTGGAGGAAGCAGAAGGATGGAGACAGGGAGCAGCCAGAGGCCACATGGCTGAGGGCACCTGGAGAATCAGAGCTGGCCCCTGGGTGGTCAGGGGCCAGGTGCGAGAAAGCCCCTGAAGAGTGCCCACCCTCGCTCCCACACAGGAGAGCCTCAGGGATTCAGGCTGTGCAGGAGGCGGCTGCCCTGGGCCCCACCCGCTGGTTCATGTACGGCCTTCATCCTGGCAACCTGGGCTCAAGAACATGGCGGCAGCAGACACGACCCACTGTGGGGTGGGTCAAAGGGGAAGACACAGGACCAGGAAAAAACTCCCTGCTGGCCCAGCCTGGCTCATGCCTCATGACTTTGCAGCTGCGTCACCAAATACAAGTTTCCATGGGAACCCAGGAGAGAAGAGGGGGCTTTTATTTTAGCATCTGAGTTCACACTCTCCTAGAGGAGGCGGCACAGGCCATCTGCTTGGGGCCAGAGAATGAACGAGGGGTGTGTACAGGAGTTGGGGAGAGGCCTGAGAGGATGGGTCTGGCATAAAAGATTCTGACGAGGACCCAATTTCTTAGGCTTCCAGGCCTCTCCTAACCCAGGAAACCTCCAGTTCAGGGTATTCCCCACGCCCCGTAGGAGGACCTAGCCTCAGGCTCTGTGCTACACTAAGCCCCCTACTCACCTGCGTACAAACTTGGAGGTGAATTTGCTGAAGATGCTCCCAGAGGCCCCCCGCCGGCCCTGGCTGTTGCCAGAGGGAGAGGCTGGGGTCACACCATAGGGCAGATTCTGCTGGTCCCGCACCTGTCGGAGCTGCCCTGCGTGGAAGGTGCTTCGACTGGACACACCCCGGGGGAAATTAGTTCGTTCTGGGGCTCCACCACTGCTGCTGATGTTGTGGGCGGAGGGGGAGGCGACAGGGACACGCTGGGGGGCTGTACTGTGGGAAAAGATGGGGCACGGGGGCAATGCATCAGGGCACAAGCCAGGCATCATCAGAGCACCGGGGCGCCCTGGCCAGGCACAGGGAGGGGGTGCTAGCGCGGAGGCAGCCATCACGGAGACACAGAAGGAAGGGTGTGACCACCGAGGACATGGGGAGGACTCCGGTGAAGGAAAGGAGATGGTCTGGGGGAGGCAGGAGGCGAGGAAGGACACGTGTGTGGAGAGCAGTACAGGCTGGAAAGAAGTGGCTCCTGGGAGCTAGGCAAACTGGAACCTCAAGGGGACAAGGTTGACCAACCCTCAAGGATTGAGTCCCTGTGATGCTGACTGTCCCCGGGGTCCTAAGGAAGTCCAGGAAGGCTCAGAACAAAAAGGCTTCCTCCTGGAGCCTCGGGACGGCTTCTGGCATATCTGTTCTGAGAGGGAGAACTGGAGGAAAAGAGGGACATTAAGCTATTTTCTGTTCCCTCCACTTCCTAGCTGCAGGGGCCAGAGTCAATTCTTATGGCTGAGGACAAGAACAGAGCAGGACCCCCAAGTGGGAAGAAACTGTTGTGGGCAAGGGGTGGGCAGGCTGAGGGCAGCAGGTGCGGCCACTGCCCCAGCACACTTGCCTGGGCCGCGGCACCTCACAGTTACTGTCCGTGGGGGGCAGCCCAGTGGCCTTGTTGGGGTGCACGGAGGCCGACATGGATTTCTGGTGCTGGCGGGGTCGGGCCGCAGAGACTGCGGCAGAAGCAGAAGCCGTGGAGGCCCGGGACCCTGGCATGGTTAGGCTAGGAGACAAAAGCAGCGGAAAGGCCTGGGTTAGGGGTGGTGGGGGTGGGAGGTTTGGGTTAGGAAGCCAGGGCAGGGCAGGGAGAGCTGGGGAGCAGCAAGGGGATGCAGGCGCAGGGCCGGGAAGCAGAGTGCAGGGGAGGCAGGGAGGCCGCAGTCCACGGGAGGATGCCTAAGTTCGGGCAAGCTGACAGACGGCCCCCTCTGGGCTGTGCTGGTCTCCCAGGAGTGCTGAGAACAAGAGTGTTTCTTTGACAGAGAGCAGGGTGCTGTTAAAAGTTTTCAGCTCAGGAGAGGTGGAGGCAGAAACCAGTACTTGGGTTGTTGATGGTCAAGGTGAGGGTAGCTCTGCTCTGAGGGGTATGGCTGGAGTCACTCTGCTGTGTACCCTTCCTTCTGCCCTGAGCCAGGGCCCCAAAAACCAAGCCCCTGGCATTGAGGCCGAAGGGCGCACATGGTCACGCCCTGGCTGCAGTGGAGAAGCAAGAAGGGAGCGGAGATGACCAGGAGTCTCACAGTCAGCACACCACACCTTGGGGGAGTGGTCACAGGAGCACAGGGGGCAGGAGACGGCGGGGGTGGGGGTGGGGGGGGAGGGGAGGGCGAGGGGTGTGGGTGTGGAAAGTTGGACCAGACAGAGCCAGGACGGAACTCCAGGAAGCAGGGGGTGCTGTGCCAGGTGGCTCTCAGGGTGCATGGCCGAAGGGCCAAGGATTCTCACCTGTCTTTGCCATTCTGGATAGAGGCCTGGCCCAAGCTGGCTCTCTCTAAAAGTGGGGAATTCCTGCTTCGGTTTGTGCTGGTGGAGAGGACACTGTTCTGTGGGGAGCAAAGGGCACAGCTGTGTCACAGAAAAGGAAACGTCTACAGGCGGGCCGCAGAGGCGGGCTCGCAGAGACCGCTTCCCCTCTGCCGTCGGCAGGCAAGATAAAGGATTCTGCCTTTACTCTTGGGGGCCAGGCTTTCGACAGTCAGCACAAGTAGCCCCCAGAGCAGGTCAGGTAGGCACCCAAGGCAGCCCTGTGTGGATTAAGAAAAGAGCCGCAGGCGGGGAGGGCGGCCCCGAGCAAGAGTACAAGGGAGGACCTCAGGACCGGGGCTGCTGGCTGAGGGAGGGAGGACTGGCGAGGCTCACCGTGGAGGGGGTAGGGGTGGTCTTCTTCCTCTCCAGGCCAGGCAGGGGGCTGGCAGGCACTTTGGCTGTGCTGCTGGCCTTCCGCCCGGACTCCCGGTCCTCCTCAGGCCGCTTATTTTCTGCGTTGTTACTCTGAGTCTTCTTAGAGTAGGAATTAGAGGTGGGAATGGCAGGACCAGCTGCAGGGACAGAGGGGGAGGGCTAAGAAGGTAGGACAGGCCCACTGCGCGCCAGGGCTCTCCTACAGCTTTACCAGCAACCTAGCAGACCCCAGTTCACAAAGGGAAGCTAAGAGACTCGTCCAAGGCTGTGCTGCTCATAAACTCAGCTGCATCAACAATGTCCCCAGAGAGAGGGGGACAGTTGGCCTCCTGTCGCTGCCCGAAGCACTTACCCTGGTCGCTGAAGCGCCGCTGCTTGGGGTTGGCGGAGACACTGCGCTGCACCTTGTGGGAGGGGGAAGGAGCACTGCTGTTGGTCAGGTCTGCGGAAGGCCGGGGCTTCAAGGTGATGTTGTCGCCCTCCAGCTGCAGGAGACAAAAGGGAGGGCACAGTTAAGCCGAGATATGTGGGGACCGATGCCCTGCTCTAACACTAAGCCACCCCAGGCTCACAAGAGACATGCCTCCTGCAAGTCCAGGGTGCACCTCACTCCCGGAGACCCCCGACAGAGGCCCTGATAAACACTGCCAAAGACGACCCCCACCCCAGCCAAAGGGAAATACAAGAATGCACACAGACCCACAAGAAAGCACACAGACAGACCACCCCACCCCTACCAGATACTCCTGAGCAGGCTACAGTTAGAACCAAGAGAGGGAGGCCAATACCACCAGCGGGGCAACACAGTGCGGAGGCCCTGGGGGCACGTGGGGACAATGCACAACTGGACAACTGTGCATTTCCACTGAGACGTTTGACTTTGGACTCAGATATGGCTGCCTGGGACAGGCGGAAGAACCAGGGTCTCAGACAGGAGGATGGGCATACACACACACACAAGCACTAGACAGATGCAACACACAGACCCACGATGCCTGTAGAAAGACACGGGATGCATGAACCCACAAACGCTTCCGGATAGAGAGAGTGACGCATACACCCAACATAGCGAGGCCAACCAATTCCCAGTCTATCCAACACAGACCCAGCTGGGTCTACTCACCCATAAGGACCCCCAGGCCCAGGGCCCACCAGCTCTCCCTTCACTGAGGGAGATCGGTAAGAGCAAAGGCCAGAGGACCTTCGCCACCAGAGCCAGGCTTCACAGAAAGCACACGGGGTGCCGCTGGCAGTGAGCTGGCCAGGTGAGGGGACAGAGCGGGGAGCACACACCTCAGAGCTCTTGTAGCCCAGCAGCAGATAGGTGGCCATCACCTCGTTGTACCTCTGGCCCACCAGCGAGTCCTGGATCTCTTCTCGTGTGTAACCCATGGACACCATCAACTCTGCAGAGGGGACACACAGTTAAGGCCGGTCCTGAGTCCTAGGCCCACTCAGTCTCATAGGCCAGCACAGCCTCACCTGTCCGCCGAGGGTCCTTATAATCAGGGAGTGGCTCCACATAAGGCTTTAATTCATCATCTTCGTGACCCACATTCATCCATCGATCTTTCATGATTTGCTGGGGAGCAAAGGGAAGGGAAGGGCAGAGGAGATGGCTCAGCCTGGAGGTGTCCTTGAGAACCCAGGACAGTCCAGCCAGCAGGCCTCCAAGCTGCTCACCTCTAAAGTGCCTCTCTTGCTGGGATTGAGAATGAGAAATTTCTTAAGCAGGTTTTCACAGTCCGTGGACATGTAGAAAGGAATACGGTATTTTCCCCTCAGTACCCGCTCCCGCAGCTCCTGTAGGAGGAAAATTTAAGTCACCCCAAGGCCAAGGGAAGAAAGCTGATATCCAGGATCTTGAGAGCTTGACTGGCCAGGCAGGGGAAAGTGAAATAAGGTAGGAGGCGGAGGGCCTGGGACAAGGCACCTCCCCAGAAGGCGGCGATGTCAAGTGCCCCGCGCCCTCTGGCTTGACCAGTCCGAGGCTGCCAGCTCTCGAGGAAAGACCTGATGTGATTACACTGGATGCAGAGGGCCTTTCAACTGCTGCCACCTTTAGTAAGCTCTCCTTTGAAGTGCAGGCGCGGGAAAAATGTAGAGGTGGCAAGGGTGAGAGGTCAGGGATAAGACCAGGCTGAGAGAGGAAATGAGGAGTAATTAACATGAGCTAAGTTTGCACTTCACTCCACCTTGAGGTTCTGTCCATCAAAAGGCAGGGATCCGCTGACCAGTGTATACAGGATAACTCCCAGACTCCACACGTCCACCTCGGGACCATCGTATTTTTTGCCCTGGAAGAGCTCTGGGGCAGCATAAGGTGGGCTGCCGCAGAAGGTGTCCAGCTTGTTCCCAAAGGTGAATTCGTTGCTGAAGCCAAAGTCTGCAATCTTGATGTTCATATCAGCATCCAAGAGCAGGTTTTCTGCCTAGAAGGTAAGATGGAAAATGCCGGGGATGGATCCATTTTTCCAAATGGATCACATGTAGGCATTGGACAGAAAGAGGTGACGGAATGGGAGAGCAAACAGGAAATCATCCCCAGGCTTGGTACTTTCTCCCCAAAGTCCAAGGCTGGCCTTCAATCAGCATGACCAGGCTGGGCTGGAGGAGCGCAGCAGAGGCCACTGCTCACTCAGGTGGCCACGTGGTGCTGGGAGCTGAAGGCTCAGACACCGTGAGTGCCACAAAGCTTTCGAGTCAGGCCCAGGTTAATCATGGTCACGTCTGTGAGGACTCAGGGGCCAGGAGACTCTTAGGCAGCCTCACACTCTAACAACCAGAGACCCAGTGAGCACGCATGACTGCTAAGCAGCAGGGGTGCAGCTGTGGAACAGCCCGCAGGCCATGTGTCAGCCACAGAGCCAGTGGCAGCGCTCCTGCTGCACAGGGCAGCCCCACAAAGTGACGCGCCAATGGGTGAAATGGCAGGTCTTCGGGACACCAGATGGGGTGGGACCCCAAGTCTTCCCAGGGAGTAAGTACATAAGAGGCCCGAGGAGCATCCTCATCATTTCAAAAAATTCAAGGCTGGAGTTTCCTTGCCCCTTCAGGGCCTGATGGTCATAATTAATGGAGAGCAACCCAACCCAAAGACACAGGGTCAAGAGTCAAACTTACCTTTAAGTCTCTGTGGACGATGAACTTCTGGTGGCAGTACTGCACAGCAGACACTATCTGAAAGGAAGGAAGGAGGGTTAGCCCAGGGGCACCTGAGGGGGACCCTGTGACCTGTGGCCTGGCTCTGAGCTGACACACAGATACGCAAAGCCCAAGTGATTCTCCAAAGGGCACTGACAGACAGGCAGCTCCTCCTTGCAGGCCAAATCCCAGAAGGCAGAGGTCCCCCAGACGCTGGGGGGGAGCACACCCACCTGACGGAATTTGGCCCGAGCTTCTTTTTCTTTCATTCTGCCATGAGCCACTAGATAATCAAATACTTCTCCTGCAAGAGACAGGCAGGGCGGAAGTCAGAGCTGGCTGGGGTTGGGGTGCAAGGGGGTGCAGCTGGAATGGGCAGGTCTGTACCTACCTCCACTTGCGTACTCCATGACAAGGTAAAGTGTTTTTTCAGTCTCAATTACTTCAAATAATTTAACTGTAAGAGAAATGGGCAAGTGATATAGTCAGAGAAGTAGCTGGGGTCCCACATCAAGCCCCAAAATATCCAGGGGCATCCTGGAAATGGAAGTCTCCTGCTTTCGCTCCACCCTCCCAGGAGAGAGGCAGGGCTGGACTAAGAGCTGGGCTCCCCCGAAGCCACCCTGAAGGCCTGACTCGAGAGGGCACTACGCCGGGGAAGAAGGGCATGCTGGGGAGTGCAGTCTTGCGTGGGGAGAAGACAGGAGTGACAACTGGTTCTCACCTATGTTGGGATGATTCAAAACCTTCATTATTCTTACTTCACGGAAGAGCTGAAAAATAAAATAGCAGGGGGTCATGCCTGCTCACCCTGCTCCCTCAGTGAACCACTGCTAGGACGCTTTCTTCAGGAGACAATGGGCAGGGAAGAGAAACAGGACAGCTGCCCAGCTCATCCTTGCCCTCCGAGGTGGCCGAGCAGGGGAGTGAGCACCTCTGCTGCAGGTTACCCAAATCAGGCCCCCAAACAGCAGCTGGGTTTGGGGCAGGGGCCTCTGTAAGGGATGGTGTGAGTCCATGTTCATGAATATTCAGGGCCTGAGCTGCTTTGAAAGTTCAGTGACAAAACAGACTCTGGCTTGGTCGGTGCAAAGGGCTGGGGGTTTCCTGAAGGGGGACCCCATCATCTTCTGATTTACTGAAGTCAGAGCTCTCCTGGGCCTCCAGGGTGGTGACAGAAGAAGCCACTCCTATATATAGCTGATGCCAATTTTAATCAAATCCACCTCCACACACTCACGCTCTCTTTGTGAAACAAAACCAGGGGCTCCAAACCATGTATTTCCATAAAGAAAGATGACAGAAATGAACTCCATCCCCTCTGCGGGGGCCAGAGAACTGGAAGGTTGTTGTTTTTGTTTTTTTTTTAACTTCCAGACCTCACCACTTGCACAAAGAGCAGAATTGTTGTTTTGGGAGATTGGGGGTCTGCAGACCTAGTTCAGGATCCAGTTTATGGAATAAAGTGAAAGCATTTTCCCATGTATCGAGGAGCCACAGCTCTCGTGAGCCAGGTCCCCACCCATGAGGAACCTGGTCCAGACACTCACTCCCTCTCCTGGCCCAGCAGTTGTCTTGGATGAAAGGGCAAAAACCCCTGGACACACCTTAAGGGGCAGTAATACAGAGCAGCACTGAAATGAGTCCCGAGAGGCAGCTGCCTGCATGCCCTGAGGACACCCTCCTGGCCTGGAAGTGGACTTTCCTGGAGAATGTGCTTCGCCAGGCTCCCCCTAACCTTGAAGGGGCTGCTTCTTCACTTCTCGCCCAGTTGGACAAGTGTGACCTGGCCACAGTCAGACTGCCTCTGGATAGTGTGTGTTAAAAGTCTCTTAAGATGGCTACATTTGGGCCTCCCCTGGTGGCGCAGGCGGTTAAGTGCCACGCTGTGAAGCTGCCCGCAGCCTCTGCAGTGCTGCTTCAATCCCTGCCGGCCTCGGAGCAACCCACATGGGGCAGCAGACCTCTCCTGTCTTGCCCATTACTCCCCTCGGCAGTGTATTTCATCAGTCTGCCTATTCTGTTCCCCGCTCCATCTCTGGTGGATCCTCTCACCCTCCTCATCTCTGTACATCTGGCCTGTCCTGCACATCTGGCCAACCGGTTCTTTAAATCTGTATGCATAAGTAAAATAAATCTATCTTAAAAAAAAAAAAAAAAATGGCTACATTTATGTGGCAGTGTGCCTTCCAGACAGTCAGGAAGAAAGGCAGGGTGAGGGACCTCCCTGGTGGTGCAAGGGGTTAAGTCTCAGCACTATGAAGCTATCGGTAGCCACTGCGGCCTGAGTTTGATCCCCAGCCAGGGAGCAACCCACATGGTGCAGCAGACCTCTCCTGTCTCGCCCGCTGCTCCCCTCAGCAGTGTATTTCAGTAGATCTGCCTGTTGTGTTCCACACACTGTCTCTGGCGAATCCTCTCTGCCCCACACACCTCTGCCCTACACCCCAGCTTTTGTATGCATAAATAAATAAATCATATTAAAAAAAAAGGCAAGGTGAAAAAAGGTGGGAAATGGGCTGGCCAGGCAGTTTTGATGATGGCAGGCTGAAATGTTCCAGAGGCCTATAGCCACCCCAAGTTCTAGTCCATGGGATCTGAGCCAGTAAGTCAAGAATAGCCCTGTCCCTTGCTTCCAGAAAGTTCCAAGTAGGGAAGCCCTGGTGATGACAGCAGAGTTTCCTTTGAACTCAAGAACCTTGAGGGGATCCCGGGGGGTAACAGAAAACCGGAAACACCTTGGTGCTGGCCATCAGTGTGTCAGCGCACCCCCGCCACAGCCTCTTGTTCTATGAACAGCAATCTTGCTGACAGCCACGGAGCCGGCCAGTCTCTCCATGGTGGTTCTGTGGGCATGAGGCTGTATCCCTCCTGAACTGAGTAACAAAATGCTTGTAGAGAGAAAACTGCAATTTGCCACAAGAAGAAAACTGGGCTGAGCAAGTTCAGAAAATCTGAGCCACGATCAGCTGGAGCAGAGGGCACAGGCATCTGACTGGCCCGATGAGGGGCACTTTTTGGAAGCCAGATGGGAGATTTCCTCCTTCCCCGAAATGCTGGCGCCCAGGGTGGGGGAGCGGCAGACAGCTTCCAGACCGACAATAGCCGTCACAGGCAAGCCTTCTGCAAAGGCTCATTCCTACCAGCCTTGCCTAGTTTCTGGAGGTGGGGTTATGTCTTCCTACCTGGAGGACTCCCCAGTCAGCTGTGTAAGACCTCAGGTTCCCATCCAAGTCAAGGAGGGCAGGAAGGGTTCAACCTCATTTAGCAAAGAGTATGTGCAAATGACCTGGTAACTTCCAGGCAAGAGAAGCTGGCAAGAGAAGCCGGGGAGAGGAAGCAGTTCTTAACCTGCATGCTGCCAGGGCTGGGGGCCGCCTGTGTGGCTTCCAGGAACCAGGCTTCTGGACTCATTCTCTGAAATGGAGCGGGCGCAGGATCCAGGAGGAGCTGCATGTGCTACCAATGCGTGTTTTTGCACTGGACTGGCCAGGGGCCAGAAGATAACGAATGCGGGAAGCAGGTCAGATAGCTCGGCCATTCAAGAGCCAGGGCCTGTGGCCAGGAAGCCCAGTAAGGAGTGAACCCAGGGGGTCCACCCAAAGCCCAAAAGGTAACGGAGCCACGGAGAGAGAAGAGACAGTGAATGACCAGAGACCATAAACCAGGGATTCAAGAGAAGTATGAATGGGGTCAGTAGATCACTGACCCCTAAAAAAAGTTTAGAAAGGAACGGGAGGGGCTGTGCACTTACTTTCTGGAGGCTGGAGGAGTTCAGTTGAGTCTTATCAATGATCTTCACAGCTACCTGGACGTGAGACAAAAAGCCCAAGATTACCTCTGACCGGGTTAAACACAGCATGCTCATCGACTTCCTGCTTTATGTTCGCCCTGTCCCCCTGCCTCAGTGTCCCTACTGCTTGGACCTCATTTCCACCTGACAGACAAGAGATGGACTGGGACGGCAGTCCCACCCCTGCCCGCAGGGCAGTGACGGCTGGGAAAGGCTGCGTGTCCATGTCCCAGCCCCAGTGCTCACCTCCTTCCCGGTCAGGATGTGCCGGGCCAGCTTCACCTTGGCAAAGTTACCTTTGCCGATGGTCTTGAGGAGTCGATAGTTGCCAATATGGGGCTGCTCGTCAGCAGAGGTGGCCGAGTTGCGGCCCCGCAGCATGTTGGACTTACTGCTGGGCTTGGAGTCGAGGTGTCCCAGGGCGGGCTGCGGGGTGGAGACACGGGCACCTTCAAGCTCACCGCCAGTCAGTCCCCAACCCCTTGCCCTCAGCTCTCTGCAGACATCGAAGAGGCTGGAGTATAGGGACAGACTTCAGGGGGCCAGCAGGCATGCCCAGAATCGCAAGGCAGAGGGGGGAGAGGGGATGAGAAGAGAGCCAGTCTTCCCTCTAAAGGAGCCTGGTGTCCTGTGGACAGTGGAGTTGCGGACCTGAGCTGTCCATCCCTGGCTACCCCGCCCGGTGGCACCAGACCCGTTAACAGCCCAGCACTGCCACCCAGCACTGCCTCCCCGAAGCTGCTGTTCTCCTGATGCCTGTCCACGGGCTGCGAAGCCAGGTCGCAGGAGCAACACGATCAGAATCGCCTCAAAGTGCGCCCCCCACCCCAACAATGCCTCCCAGTCTCCTTCACTGTTCGTCACCCTCATTGACGCGCAAAGAATGGACTGAACCACAGGGTCTGAGCGAGGGCGAGCCCCCAGCTCAAAGAAGGGCGTGAGGAAAGGGAAATGACGACGCCAGTCCTGAAGGGGGCACCAAAAGGAGAAGGCCCAGACAAAAGCCTCGGTGGGCGCCAAGACTTGCACACACCTTGCAGGGCCCAGCCCAGGGTTGCTGGCAGCCTGGCAATACCACTCCAGGCAGCTCGTCAACGACACGGAGACGCACGCCCCGGACCCAAATAGCCACGGCCACTCACTACAGTTCAGAGAGTGAGTGAGTGGCCACTTGGAAAGCCCACCCTGTGGGGCACCCCCAGCAGAGACGGGGTGAAACGCCGACGCCTGCTCCACGCGCATGAGCCCCACGGCGGCAAGTGTAGCAGCCACAGGGGATCACACGGCGCCTGACTCCACTGGCCCGTAGTGTCCAGAACAGGCAAATCCACGGAGACAGAAAGGCCAGTCGAGGGCTGAGGAGGGTGGAGGCGGCGAGGGGACGAGGGGGTGAAAGCTCGGGGAGCCCAGGTAGTGAAAACACGCCAATGAAATATTGATGCGGTGCGTGCACTGCTCTGTGAATTCACTAAAAGCCACATAACTGTGCCTTCCGTGGGTGAATTACCCGCTGTCTGAATTTCATCTCAATGAGATTGCTAAGTCTGGTCTCTTGTCGGGACCCCACGCCAAGATGGCTCCAGCATCCTGGCCCCAAGTACTGCCCGAGCCCCACTCCGAACTGCCCAGGAAGGTCAAAAAGAGAGTCTTGGGGGGCAGGGCTGCCAGAGGCATGTGATGGAAAGGTCGCCCTCTCATAGCCCTTTTGGCTCTAAGTGAAGCCCTCAAATTCACAGTGGAAAGGAAGGACTTGTTAAGGCCCAAGGAACTGTCCAGGGTTCCCTGGCAAGACATTTTTCAGGCAGAAAAACAACAAGAGAAAGTAAGTATCCCGCTCCCTTCTTCCTGCTGTCAACGCAAGGCCCTCTTCTCTTCGCAGAGCGGCTGTGGGCAGACTGGGGTGAGCTGTTTGACTCAGATGCCGTAAGCATGTGGGGCTGGCCCTCTGAGGAGAACAGATGCCCTCGCCATGGCAGACCCTGCAGGGAGGTCCCTGACCTCTGAGAAGAGCCTCTTGCCCTCCTTCCTCGTTCAGGGAGTACCCCTTCCGCTGCCGTCCTCAACAACCATCACGTCCACGTCTAGTCCCAGTGCCCATGCCTGTCAATCCAGGCTGCAGAGGCCACCTGCTCTCCACACTCTGTAGCCACCTGAGCCTGCCTGGTCCTCAACAGGGTTTGCTAGACCAAAGAGTTTCAAATACTTGGTTGTCACCCCCTCCAAAGGAACTCCAGGGTTCACGCCCCTCAGCAAGAAGGGCTTTTCTGAACCCTGCTGGTGTCAAATTCAGGTCACCCTACTCCAGGGCACCCGAGGCTCATCTCCCAAGGGCCTGAAGGCCTGGCCTCTGTGACCGACCTCCCCTGCGCTCCCGCTTCCCTCCAAGTGCCTAGCACCCTGGCGGCCTGCCTCAGGTCACAGACAGGAAGACCTCTCTCTGCCCCACCCCACATGGGAAGGTGGGCGACCTTTTTCTGACAAACTCTAATTCATCTCCTAGGTTTCTTGTCACTCTCTTCTCCGAGGACACAAAGCCTGGAATAGGGATTCAGTGTCTATGAGGATTTGGGCCCCTTGTCCCTCTGAAGCCAAGCGTGGGACTCCAACTATCTGTCCTCCTGAATCTTCTCTCTGTGCTGCCCCCCTAGGTATTTTTGGCTCAAGGACCACAACCCTGCATGGGGGGCTTCAAAGACCAGGAGAGGTGCTGTGCCCGCCTCTTTCCTCCTCCGAGGTAGAGGGGCGTGGTGAAGAGTGCAGATGCCAAAGACAAACTCCCTGGGTTCAAACCCTAAATCTGTTGCCTACTCAACACACACTCACTCCATCATTATCAACATCACCCTTAAGGAGTGATGTTGGATTCCCAAAGGCTCCTTAAGGAGGAGGGGAGGCTATGACAAAGGGTGAAGGAAACCACCCAAAAGATAACTCGTGCAGGGCCCCTACACGTGAAGCCGGGGGCTGCCCCTGGGCCAAGTCCTGGCTCTCACCACTCATTAGCACGAGTCTCTTGCGTAAATGGTGAGTAAATAATCCCCAGTCCACGCTGGACAGGTAAGGGGACCTGTGTACGATGCTCTGTCCCGATCCCGCTCCAGAGCTGTCGTCCCCACTGCTGCCCCTGTCCACACAGCCCCAGCTCCTGTAGCCATCAGACAGCGGCTCTACGCCGCGTCCTCCGAATCCAGATGCAGCCCAGATGGAGGCCGACAAGAGGGGCTATGAGCCCTCCTGCTGGAGAGGGGTCCGGGCCAAGCATCGGGCACCCTCCCCGGCTCCACCAGGACCCTAGGCTTCACAGGCGGGGAAGCCGGGGAGCTGGGAGCCAGACTGGGCAGCGGCGAAGGGCTGTGTCCAGGCTGTGTCCACTGGACAGTGACGAGAAGGCTCTGCGGTCCGAGTCAGACCAGGGAGGCAGGAGGATGGCGCCTGCGCTCTGATCCCCTGCTGCACAAGTCAGGCAATCCCCTTTCCGGAGGAAGCATCAAGTCTCAGGATGCAGGGCACCCAGGTCCTTCTCTCACCCCCTTTGCTTCATCTGTGTTGCAAGATGCTTTTCACATCAGGGATGTGGGAGGGGGCAAGGGAAGCCCGGGGGGAGGAAGCTGGGAATGAGAGCGCCTTCAACAGAAGACGCTGCTTAGACCTAGGTCCTAAGCACAGCGGCTTCTGCAAGACCAAAGAGAAGTGAGGATGAGGCTGGCTCTTAGGGAAGACTCCTTTCTGGGGTTCTGTCTAGGCCCATTCTGCCGGGACCTGGGTCATACCAGCAGGGTAAGACCTTCCTCCTTGCTCACGGTGAGACATGGAAGCCCAGGCATTCCCAAAGGCCCAGCCTACACCACCCCCCAGGTGGGCCCCATAGTCTGCTCAAAGATGGCTCCACGGGCTCAGGGGGCTCCTGAATGATTAATAGGTCACCCTCTAGGCAGGATTTGGAGCCAAGGGCAGCAGCTGCAGGTTATGAAGCTGGCTGATTCAGAAGCCAGACCTACCCAGCTCCAGGGTCCTTGATAGAGAGAGAACACAGAAAACGGATAAAAGAGCCTTAGATTCAGTGGCTCCTTCAACCTGAGATCTCAGAACTTGGCCCAGGCCTGCTGCCAGGCCCGCCCGGAAGACAGTCTCCACCCCGAGAGCCGGGCGCTGACTCAGGTAGGCAGGGCCCCTTCCCTAATGCTGGAGGCTCCCCCTATCATTGTGCCCCTAGGAAAGCTCGTGTGTTGGGGCTCTGCACTCTGGATTGACCCCCAGAGTCCTGAGGTTTCCCCTGGGCTGGAAAGGGGCTAAGCTGGGAGGGGTGAGAGGCTGGCATTCCCCGGCCGGGGGCAGAGTAAGCACTGTGGGATGCCCCTGGTGCCAGTCTCCCCTCACGGCACGCCGGCACGCCCTTGTGGGCCTCTGCCTGCTGCTGGCCTCTTCCTCTCACTTGGTTAAGCCTGCAGACTCAAGTAGGGGGGTGCTCTCCTGCTATGTGCTCCCTCTTCCTTTTCTAGGCAATGCCTCTGGAAGCCCATGAATTTTACTACCTGTGCTAATGCCTGGCTCCACTAGCAATTCTTTAAAGATCCTGTTTGGGGTGGGAGAGGAATGAGGGGGCAAATCCAGAGGGAAAAAGGGAAAACATACCCGTCTGGAAGGGACAAGGACTACCAGCGACTTCCATTCAGCAGAGCCCAAAGCAGGAGCTGTCAGGCAGCGAGGGCAAAGTACAGAGGCCGGGAAGAGCCGGGCCCAGGGCGGGGCAGGCAGCTAGGCCAGCCTCCCTCACTCAGCCAGGCAGGCGACACCTTCCACCACCTCCTCAGAGAAAAGGAGCGAAGCAGCCAGGCCAAGCGGCTCCTGCCTGGGAACCTGGACTGTGTCGCAACCGAAACCACCACTAGCAGAGAGAGAGCGGGCTGGGCGAGGAGAGCACCGAGGGACACAGCCCCGTGGCTTCTTACGGCCTGGGCCTGCTGGCCAGGAAGCGCAGGCAGTCCCAGGAAGCCACCCCAGGAGCAAGGTGGGAGGAAAGGGGCAGGAGGGGAACGGGAAGGAAGGGAGACAGAGAAAAAGAGGCGGGTTTAGATCAACTTCCTTCTCCCTTCCCCTCCCCCTCCCCGGAAGTGGGCTGCCCCACCCTCCCCAAGGTGCTCTGCTGGGTAACAGCTGGGAGAGGGCGCCCAGACGGTCTCCAGCCAGGGCTGTCATAAAGCCCTTATCTCCCTGCAGCAGGTGGGACCTGGGTAGGGGCTCAAATCTGGCGGGGAGGAGTAGCTGAATCAGACTTGCTGACCCAGGGGGCCAACACAACATTGCCCCACAACAAAGGGGGACAGAAATCACGGCACCAGGGGGGCAGATGGACCTACATCACAAAAAGCAGTGTTAAACCTGAGAAAACGCACATTCTAAGTATACACAAAATATTCTGGACATATTACAGGGGTTTGACAAGCCCCTTCGGGGTCTGTGGGCTGTAGACTAAGAACCCACATCAGTGGCCGAGAACGCGGTGTTTAACTAAATTCTGCCCAAGCCAACAGGCCCTACAGTCTATCCCTAGGTTTCTGCCCACCTCACACATCTCTCTCACCCCCACACCCCAACACTGCTTTCTCTGAGAACTATGCAGGCCTGCGAGCACCAGGGGCAGCCTTTCTTCACTGCTCCCTCCCATAGGACCCTCACTGGCCTGGGCACCTGCTGAACACGGAACAGGCCGGGGCCTCCTCAGCAGCACTGCTGTTCTGGTCCTGGCCTCTCCCCGGCCCCTAGTCCATTTCACATTCATTCCACTAGTTTAGGTCGGATTGTCCCCATTCAGCAATTCTTTAAAGAGCTCCCACTGGCAGGCCACACACCCCTCCCGAAGGGCAGTGCCTCCTGTGCCCCTGGAGGCACTGCAGACACCTGGAAGGCCAGGCTGTGCAGCACGTGCCTCACCAGTCTGTCAGCAGACCCCACACATCTGGCGCTGCCTACACTCTCCACACCACACACCTACAGGCTAGGTAGCAGCCTCACTTAAAGATGAGACACTGAAGAATGGAGGTTAACACACTTGCCCAGGCTCCCTGGCCTCCCAGAGCAGTTATGGGGCTGGAGCCCCAGGCCATGGTGCCCATTTCAGGCTTCAAGGCTCCCCACAGGCCCCTTTACCAACTTCTCATCAACTCTTCTTGATGTCTGATCTGATGCCTTATTTCCCCCCAAAGCAGCCAAGTCCCTGGCTCCTCCTCTACAGATGAGGAGGAGGAAGATGTGAAGCCTCAGGAAAGGTGTCTGGGGCAGCGGGGACGCCATGTTAGTTCCGGTCAGGGTGGTGGGCTGTCTTAAAGGCCCACCTGGGGATCCCACACAACCCCTCCTATTCGCACCCCTCCCCGAGGGGACCCTGATCTCAGCAGAAGCGGCCAGGGCTGATGCTGGACCCTGCGTTCAGGCTTGCTGGCACCACCTGCCCCTTCACTCAGGAGCCAGAGCGGGATCAAAGGGCTCCATTTTCCCAGTCCCCAGGGTTTTGCAATGTGACAGGATTGTTTCCTCAATCCTATCGTGGGAGGCAGTAAGGGGTTTTGTAAACTGAGGAAGTACCAAGCACTGACCTCAAAGAGAGGCTGGGAGAGATGGGGTAGGGCTGAGCTGGAAAGTCACGTGGCATGGCAGTGGCCAGTTCCTTAACCCTTCCTCCTCCCTGAGTCCAGGAGCGGTCTTGGCCTTCTGAGACCCTAGCAACTGTCGCTCTTAACTGCCAAGAGTGAAGAAGCCAGTGAAGCATTCTGGGTAGGAGAGACCTTGTAAAGCTGTGATTAGCACTGACCAGTGGAGGGGCTGGATGCCCCCCGCAGGCCTGCCCTGCACATCCCCCTTGCAAGGGGGCTGTATAAACTGTCCCAGCCAGGGTGGGCACCTCCCTGACACATGGGACCCACTGGGTCTAGCAGGGCCTGCAACTGAAGCACAAAGCCAAGAGGAAGGTGGTTCGCTGCCCTGAGCCCTCTGAGCTTCCACCCTGAGCCCATGGGGGCAGCCAGCACTGCAGCGTGGGCCAGAGGGGAGCCTGCAGGCTCAGCACAGGCAAAAATTGACCTGGAGTGAGAGCAGACAGGAGTCACCCCCTATTCACTTCCTTACACATAGAAGCCACAGTGCAATGAGCCCTCTCAAATCTGTCTTCAGAGTCTGCCAGGCTCTTCAAATACAGTGGATTCTGCCAAGCATCAGGGGCTTCAACAGCTTCCAGCACCCCGCCATGCCAGAGAATCTGCTCTCAGGGTCCACTCTATCCCAATTCCCAGTGACTATTGCCCAGTCACAAACCTTTGTTGAGAACTGACCTCTGGAGTCAGGGTCCGCTGCAAAGTTTAGAGAGACCTGGTTCCTGCCTTCCAGAAGTTTCAAGGGGGGGAAGTGCACATGAGACTCACTGCATTCCCTCTCAGGAGAACAGAACAGGATAGAGCTCCGGAGGCAGACGGGGCTGCCTCTCTCCGTGCCGGCTGACTGAACACGGGCAGGCTGACCTGGCTTCTTGCACTCTGTGTCCCCATCGGGACACAAGGACACAAGCTGTCCCCTCTTCACAGGACTCGTGGGAAGACGAGAAGAGGACTCCACGTGGGTGCTGACCACAGGGCCTGGTGCTCAGGAGGGGCTCCACAGGGCTCTCTACCATCTCTCCTGACGTTCAGTTAAGAACTTTGTTTGCACCTCCACGGTTCCTCCGCCACAAGATGAGCTACAATTTCTAAGAACTTGACTGTAAGTATCAGTGTGGCAAAACTGGTGTTCCTTCTAGAATAAACAAAGTCAAATTTCTACCAGGGCTGGGCTGTCAGGCAAAAAAAAGACCCTATCTGCTAACAGAAAACCCCTCCTGCCCAGAGCAGTCCAGGGGAAGGCAGGCCTGCTGGCTCCATAACTCCTGCCCCCTAGAAAAGGTCCGGGAAGCCATGACATACCAGTACCACATGGTGCCAAGGGCCGGGGGAAGCTGGCGTTGCCAGCCTCAGTGGAGTGCAGCTCCTCCCGTACCAGTGGGTTACTGTAACCATGGCGACCAACAAGTTCCTCCATATCACAGGAGAGCCAGGCTGCCAGCAGCCCAGGCTCTGGGGGAGGCAGGAGGCAGCCTGCAGCAGAAAGGTTTTGCTCACTTTACAGAAGCCTGACAGGAGCTGAAGGGACTAACCAGGCGCAGCTGAGGTGCCTAGGCTGCTTCGAAAAACACCTTTTGCCCAATAGCTGGTGTTTCCAGAGCACTGCGTGGCCCTCCACGGGCAGCTGAGGGTTTTGGATAGATATGTGGGGGGACCCTAGCTCCTCCATTCTGGTTGCTGTGCAGAACTGTGGATCAGAACTGTGGTAGCAAGAGCCACACACACAAAAGCTAAGGCCCGGCAATCACATAATGCCTTCTTTTAAGTGATCCAAACAAATAAACCCTTTTGTCCTAATCCTTTTGTTAAGGATTCACCTTTCTCCGGCCTTGGCCTCGCCTCGCAGGACACCCTGACAGCACCTCTTCATCTCATCTTACACACCCTATATCCACCTAAAGTCTCCACACCTTACCCCTCTCGCTCTGTGCCAGGGCCACCTTTCTATGCCCTTAGTGCCCAAGAGCTGCTGCCTCTTGCTGCCCCCTGTGAAAATGCTCCTGGAATAAAAGTGGTAGAGGTATGCTTTATTTATGCTTGTTTGTTTTGTTTATACATGCACTGGGTACAGTCAGAAGCGCGGGAGGGCGAGAGAATTCACCAGAGCCAGAGCGGGGAGCAGAGCAGGCAGAAGGACCGAAGTACACTGCTGAGGGAGCAGCGGGCGGCAGGAGAGGTCTGCGTGCCATGTGGGACCCTCCTCCGGTGGCCGGGGAGCAGCCGGGGATCGAACCGGCGCCGCAGAGGCCGCGCGCAGCTTCGCAACCCAGCGCTCAACCGCTGCGCCACCGGGGAGGCCCAAAAGTGGATCTTTTGATGCTCAAAGTCACCTTCCCCTTCTCCCCTGGGAGGTAAGAGAAGGAAGGAAGGTCAAAACCTACTGCTGGGAGACCCTTTTCCTCTTTCAAGACACTCACTGCCCACTGAAGTTGTTTGGTCACTGTCTGTCCTTCCCAATGGACTGGATGCAAAGGGAGGGCCCCGCCGGCCTTGTTCACACCCACAGCAATGCCCACCACAGAGGGCGGAGGATTCTCTACGGTGCTGACTGACCAAATAAATGTGTACAAATGATTAAATAAGAAAATGTTGGGGGAAATCTTTCATTGTGGCCCACATCAGGGCAACCTGCAGACAATGTTCCAGCAGGCTCTGGGCCCAAGACCCTCTCTGCCAAGGATGGGTGAGATTTGAGAAGTGTCAGTTCTGCCAACGGGCATCTCAGAGGCTGACAAGGCCCCTGGTGCTCTCTTCTGACACAAATTTTCAGGCAAAGGTACTCGCCAAGGGGAACCGTACTCAGAATACAGGACAACTGGGAAGCACCAGGGCCACCCCTCAACACCCCCACACTCTTAATCACGCCCAAGTCATCCTTTCATCACAGAAGGAAAAGCCCTTTCCTCCAAACTTCCTGCTGCCCTCAAACCACCGGGTGCTCTGTTGGCCAGGTCGTGCACACCTACCCCTCCACGGCTTTGCTACCAGGACCATCAAGCCATTCTGAGGGGCTACTGATTTGAGGACACGACTGTGACATGGAGAAGGTTTACTTACTGTCGGCCACACGAGCACTTTGCCTTAGCATTTCCTCCTCTAACCAGTGAGCGGATGGTAACGCCCTGTCAACCTGCGAATGCCCCCCAAATTCGCCCATATACACCTGCCTCCTGTCTTGCCACACAAACCAGCAGACCCATCCTCCACCACCACCCCCCACCGCCTCCTGTTACAGAAAAGCAAAGGAACTAAAAACGGCAGCTGGGGAGCTCAGTTGACTCACCCAGCATAATCATCTCCTCCCAGAATCTCCCATCTTCTCCTGGGGTTTTTGCCAACACAAAGTAAAAAAGCAGCACGAGATCTTAAAAAAAAAAAAACCCTCTCTCAGCTTTTATGCAACAGCCTTGCTACCTGGGTGCAGATTTAACCCTTTGTCTCTGCTCTTTCCAATGTGTTTCCTTAAATTGTCACTATGCTAGGGAGCAGAGCCAGCTCTGGGCTGGGAACAGGCCTTCGGGGCCCTTCCAGCCCCAGCTCCACTGCTGGAAGGTGCTGAGTAAGACACGTGCCTCTTCCCACTGCACCTCCCTCTGAAAGGGGGAAAAATACCACCTTCCAGCTCCTCCAGTGTCGAAGCAGGAGTTAAAGGAGGAGGAAGAAATGTCAGAAAAAACACTGGGACAAAGTTTGCTGCTGCAGAAGTCACCATGGCCAGAGGTCAGAGCTTGAGCAGCAGAAGGAACAGAAAGCAGTGAGGCCGTCCCCACCTCTGACCCATCCCCACCTGGCCAGGCTGCAATGTGACTGTTCCTCTCGAGTGTCCATTAAAAAGCCAACTGGCTGCTCTTTCCATAAGCAACCTTCCCACCCCACCCCAGGCTTCCCCTGCGCAGGGCCCGTTTCCTCCTATCGAAGATGGTCAAAACCCAAGCAGGGGCCTCCCTGGTGGCACAAGGGGTTAAGGCGCAACCTATGAAGCTGCCCACTGCCTGTTCAGCTCTCCACTGCCTCTGGTGAATCCTCTCACCCCCCTCCCGGCCCGTACCCCAGTTCTTGTATGCATAAGTAAATAAATCTTTTAACAAAAAAAACACCAAGCAGGTGAGGGCAGCAGGTGGGACGTACTTGTCCTGGCACTGCCCGACACGGTCAATCCGCCAGACCTGAAGGTGCAGTCTCACTCGCCTCAGAGCCATCCCAGGACATGCTCTCCAGCAAGTCTTCTGGGGAGGAAGGGGAGGGGGAATCGGCGCACGCTTGGTTTTTGTCTTTCTCCTTTGGTGTCCAGGAGGGCAGCTTGCTTTTGTGATCGACGGTGCCACTGCCACAAAATTATGAGAGCACTTCCACGAGGCATATGCAGATCTGCTGCAGCGAGTTAGTCGAGAAATCCCCGACCTAACAGAAGTTCCGCTCTCAGAAGGAACCATTTTTCCATAGAGACATGTTACAAATGGTGGCTGTGCTCGCGGGTCAGCCCCGAGGGCCCACCCAGCATCTGAAGCAGCGCAATGACCATGCCTGAGAGATGAAGCACAGTCTAGAACAGCAGAGGAAATTCAGAGTTCCAACAGGGAACCCAAGAACGCAGTCTGCTCTCCAAGCAGCAAGGGCAGCAGAAACTGGGGATCCCTGACCTTTACGTCCCGGGTGAGCACCTGAAGCACTTGGGGTAGGTTTAAGGCGCACTGAACCCAGGTGGAGATGAGGAATGAGGTCGGAGGTCAGAGATTTTGAATGGGCATTGCCTTACACGAGGAGGAGGACTCACTGCTCAAGACCAGTGAGAACTTCTGACAGGAGAGAGAAGCAAAGGGAGCCAGGCACAGGCCCCTGGCATGTTGGGGGCAAAGGCTTCCCAGCACTGTCGCCCCTGCTAGCCAACGGCAGCTGGGACCTGCCTCCCGCCCACCTCCCGGCACCTGTGCTGTCACCACAGTCTAGACCCTTGGCAGGGGGCAGTGCTGGCTCCTGTTACTCAGCGACCACGTCCTGGGCAGGAGCACTGGCTGGTTTGCCAGGCAAAAAGAGGAGGGTTCACTTGTCAGAAATCAGGGGAGAAGACTGGAAAACACAAGCTTCTTAGTGTGACCACATCAGCTTCTGACTTTAGGCCCAGGTTGTCTCCCTGAAGCCAAACTGTTCCTTTTCTGGCAGCGAGGACAGTTCTACTCCAGGGTGCCCTGGAGTCGGTGCGTTCGGCCTCGGAGCAGAGAGCAGGGCGCACTGCCGTTTCCTACTACAAGTGTCTCCTTAAAAAGCACTTTATAGTTAATTCACCTTCGAGAGTCCTAGGAAGAGAATCCGACTGTACTGGCTCCCACGGGGAGAGCAGGCCAGAGAAGGGTGGCAGAGGCCAGGCCACGGCAGCAGGGAGGCCGGGTGCAGGCTTGGGAGCTGGAAGGTTGAGCTTCCCAGCCCGTGACAGGAACCTGGGAAAAGGCTCTCTGGTGCTGGTGAAAGCCCTGCTATTAGAACCGGCAATTAACAGGTGGCACCGGGGAGGAAAGGAGCCGTTTCGGGGCATTGTTCGATGTGCTATTACAGACACAGTTGGCGGACAAGAGAGCGCCGGTTATTCTGAAGGAGGCAAGCAGCCAGGCCTGCAACTCTTCACAGAGAACTCACTCCGAGAGGGCAGGGAAGAGAGAGCTACAGAAGGAACAGAGGGAGCGTCCCCCCAACAAATCCTGGAAGGCAGCTCTAACTGCCGGCAGGCAAGGGGCTGAAGCGAGGATCTAATTATGGGGAGAAAAAGCGCGCCAGACCACCTCTGGTCAGAGCCGCGCGGGGCCGCTGCTCTCACCCCACCGCTCCGGCCAGGACAGTCAGCTAACAGGGCCAGAGGCCCCACAGCAGAGAGGGGGCTCGAGCAAGAAACAGAAGGTGTAAAGTCAGAAATGACTGCACGTCCAACACCACCCAAGACGCTCACCACAGTGCCCGGCACAAGCTCGCTGCTCACGACATGCTGGCTATTATTACTACAATTCCATATGCGCTTCCAGGTTATTCTGTAGGTTACCAGAAAAAGATACTTCTTTTGGCTTTAACTTCTTGACCTGAAGCTCACCACCCATAGCTCTATACCTCTGAAAGAGAGATCTTTTCAATCCGGCAGAGGAGAGTCTGAGCTGAAGGCCGAGTTCTGGTCATCCATTCCTGTGGCTGAGACTTGGACCTGGGTTTCTTGCGAAGCCAGAAAAGGCTCTAGCAGCTCAACTGTTTCATCCCTTCCATAAAAGGCCACTCTACTTTGCCCTGATAAAAAGGCACTATCAACATACAGCCCACCCTAGAAAACCCAGAGTCCACACACAGCTTCTGAGGTACACAGCGTTAGCAACCCGGCCAAGACCTTCTGGCTACATGGGCCTGCAAGCCAGACAAATCAATAGCTACAATGGGAGAAGTGACTAGTATTTAACACGCACACACAGTGTGACTGGAGTCCCAGAGCGCTCCCTGCAGTGTGCCATGAGGGAAATATGTGGGTGCGGGGGTGACAGTGGTGAGCACTTAGCCGCACTTCCAGCTCCTGAGTGTCTCCGGCTTGGAGACTCAGCGGCCCCTGCAGCAGCCAGGCTCCCACCACCAGCCAGCTGTCCCTCACAACAGAACAAGATCACTGTTTGGGAAGCTGGGATTTCTGGGGTTGGGCTTTGTATCCCATGAGTTAGCACACATCTGTCTCAGGAGCTGTTTCCTAAAACAGCTGCAGGTCCCGGGCCCCTGCAGATAGGGTGTGAGATACTGGGAAAAGATAAAGGAGCTACCAGAAGCACGGACTTGGCAGAATTAGAGCAAGAGGCACGCGAGCATCCAGCTGTCCTCTCCTCCTGTCGCCAGAAGCCAACCTGTCCTACCTGCTTCTCACTCAGCAATCACCCGTCCCCATTTACCTTCCTCGGCAGACCCAGGCTTCCTCCTGGTGTGTCCACCTCCTTCCCCTGACACTCTACAATGTCAAGTGACTGCAGTATCTGAAGCTGATGCTGGCTGCCATGAAGAGATAACCAAGGTCATGTGAGCTGGCCTGACACGTTCTGCTGCACTTGTTTATAGGCAAGAGGATTAAAACAACCTGTCAGGGGAGGGAAGGGGGCAAACCCTGTGCACCGGGCCAGTCCTGGGAACAAGGCATAGAGGCCTCCCGCCAAGAAATCTTTTACTCGAATATAAAGCAGAAATCTCTCACCAAACGCCAAAGCAGCTCACAATGCCAAATACCACTTACGATCAAGTGACCTTGAGGCACTACTCAGTTTTTCCAATGTTCACTGTATAAAAGGTTAATGTTTGGGTTTGAGGGGCAGCTGGGGAGAGACTACAGGGATGGGCAACATAGGGCGCCCTGAAGAATTCCAAATTAAGTCAAAGCAAAGTCTCCTAGACCACCAAGAAATCTATATGGTGCACGGCTTAAGAAAGAGGGATGTTTTGAGGGTACATCTGAATAAAGAAACGATTCTCAGATGCCTCAACGCCCAATCAGAAGTGAAACTACCCAAACAGAACTTCCTGGAGTCTTTTCTTGCCCTCCTCAATGTTGGGACTGGGGGATAAACGAGACACAGGTTCAGGATGGAGAGGCTGGGCAGCAGGGAGTCTGAAGACCAGTTCAGGGTCATCCTCGCTAAGCAGAGGTCAACCTGATGACGAGCGCACTAGCCACAGACACAGGAAGGAAGAGGGGAAGGCGGTCTAGGCGTTCCATAGCGACGCTGCAGAAGCTGGCCCCCGGCCCTGTGAAATTAGGTTTTCCCCCCTTCTCCTCTACACCACCATTTGTCACAGCCCCCAGCGCCCAAGTAACCAACCCTCTGCTCGCCAAGCCTGGGCCGCTCAGGCCTGGTCCCTGCAGTGGGCATGCAAGCCTGAGCATGAGGATGCTTCCATCTGTGGTTGCCCTGGCTGGCTGGAGAGGGCTGGGGTAGTGCCCCTTCCCTAGCCAGGCAGAGGGCAAAGATGAAACACCTGCTGGCAAGCTGTGCTCCCTCCCAACCCAACACCCTGTCAGGTACAGCAGCAGCTTAACCTTCCACCTGCAGCCTTGCTGTGCCCAGGGAAGAGGCACCCATCCTTCCACCTAAGGTACCAAGTCCAGCCTAGGACATGAGAACCTGGCTGAGGGGAAAGGGAGGTGGCACTGCAAGGGATCCCAAGAAGAAACTGCCCAAACCACCCATCAAGCCCTTTTGAAGAGCAGGGGTGTTCAGAAGCACGTTCCATTTCCCCACACCTTACAGAAGGTGTGGCCTTGGGAAATGCACACCTGGCCTGGTCACTGTCTCCCCTAAAGATCCCTGGTCTCCCTACACACCTGGCATGGAGGACCAGCCGGGATGGCACTGTGCTCCAGAACTCACACACTCACGCTTCCATTAATCTCCTCAGATCAGGCTGTCAAACAGAGCAGCAAGGCGGGTGAGTCCCGCTCTCCAGCCTCTGAGCCGGTCACTCCAGTTTGTTTGGCGGTGTTGGGGGAGGGGGAGGAGGAGGAAGGAAGATTATGATTCTCTGTTTTCAAGCCCTGCCTCTCAAAGTGGGGGGGTGGGGGCCTCCTGCCCACTGCAGAACTTTGGGGAACCTGCACATCAAACAAGCTGAGAAAAGGAGGGGAAACCAAGCCGGGAGAGGCAGGCCCGTCTCCTGCCAAACACTCCAAACGGGCTCTCCTGTTAACTGGAGCGCAGGAGGAGGTGGGCAGGTTCATGGTCTCCGGGGAAGAGTGAAAGCCTGGTGAGGAGCGTGGTGGACCCCGCTGCTGCGGGCCAACATCCACGTGCAGTCAGAAGCGAGGTGCCTCTGAGGGGCTGGGCTCCCACCCTGTACTTTTGCACATGGTGGTTTCTACAGCCTGTAATCATGCTGCGCCACTCAAGCGCTTACGCTCCTGCGGCCTGTGACAGGAGGGTAGGGGACTCTCTGGCTGGATTGTGTAATCCAGTCCCTGCCAAGGGTGGAGCAGAAGCCACAGATGAGGGCCCCTCCCAAGGGGTGGAGGGACAGCACCTCCTTTTTCCAGCGCAGAGCCCTAGGCTACCACAGAGAGGTGCTGTTTAGTGACAGAAATGTCTGTCGGGATTGGCAGGTAGGATGGCCACCAGGTACTTCCTCTTTCTCACCAACTGCTACCATTGGCCTGCACAGGCTGCCTCTAAAAATCCTGCAGAAGCTCCAGTGACAGCAATGGCTGTGAGTCACTCCCCCATGAGAAGAGGGAAACTGGGGCCCCTGGGCCAGAAGCAGCAGCAGTGTCCTCAGACAGTCCTGCTCCAGAGCCAATGCCAGAGGCCCCTGGCAGGACTGAAGGTCCACACAGCCCCTCCCTGCCCACACCTGCATGCGGCAAGGCTCCCTCTGACCCAGCATAGGGCCGGGTGACAGCCTCAAACTGCCCCTTAAACACACTCAATTGATTAATCTGTGTATGTGCACATGTGTGCACAGAACGTCTATGTATGGACGTGTGTGCGTACACACACGTAAAACTGGTTTTCAGACTAGACCCACAAGGTTTTCTGGATTTTTCCTAAAGCTGCTTATGGGCTGGCTCCTTTTCCCCTCCTGAAGTTCCAGCCTCACCCTCGCCCCTTCCTAGCATCTCACTGGGCTCCAGCCACAGTCCTCCAGTGCAGAATGGAGGCCTCTCAGAGCTGCAGGCCTTCACCTCAGCCTCCCACTGCCTGGGGCCGTGCCCTCCCCCTGAGCTTGGGCTACATCCCTTCCTGCAGGAACTTTCCCCTGCTCCATCACTCAGACTGACTTCACAGGGTCCCTGGCACGGGCTGGAGCGGCCCTGCAGCCCTTCCTGCACCAGGACCTCACTGTTGGCCGAAGGGGCACCTCCTTCACCACTCTTGGTGGCTGTCTTCTCACCATTACACAAGACCAAGAGAGGCCTAAGGGACATTTCCAGGACTGAAGTCATCTCTGTGTCCTCAGTGCCCAAGGCACAGTGCCTGGCACTCAAAAGGTTCTCAAGAAAGGCTTTCCTAACTCCGGAGGGAAAGTCAGGGTCCAGGTCTCCCTGCTTTCTTCCAGAGTGACTCCTCACCCAATGGCTCTTAGCACCATTTTGCTCCATGTGACCCCTTCAAGCTAGGTCCCTCAGAGCGCTGGTGCCTGAGCCCCCTCTGGCACCTCTCCAGGGAGACCAGTCTCTGGCAGGACTCAGACCTACCCCACCCCAGTGTGGAGCTGGGGCGTGCTGCCCTGCACTTGTCCCTTCCAGTCACCCTTCTGCCATAGGGTCTGCAGGTAGCCCCATGCAGGCCACCTAAGCAACAGGACGACTTCTAAAGTGGAAGCGATGGGGGGGGGGGGCAGTGCCAAGGTCGCTGAGAGAAAGCAACTCTATACCAGGCTCTACCAAGACAAGTTAAATAACCTTGAACAAGTCATTCACCCTCTTGGGACCTACATTACCCACCTGTAAATGAGGGACTGGAGATGAGGTCTGAGGGTCTGTCCCGTGTGGATGTGAGGGTGACCAGTACCTCTGCGCTCCCCAGCCTTCCAGCCCTGTCCCTGAGACTGCAGCAGGAAGCAGGCATGGTCTGCGTGTTCTGAAGACCACATCCTGACCTTGGCTTACACTGAGTCCATCTGCCTAGAAGTCTGGCTCTCGAAGTAACCCTCACCTAACATGGCCCACTCACACACTGGAAAATCTCTTCTGCTTCAAACTGAAAAAATGAAAGTCACCCTAGGTCACAACTCCAGATTTAGAAACATTATAACATAACCTGAACTCAGAGCCCCAGGGAAGGATCCTTTCCCTTCCTAGACTCCATTTACTCAAATTTACAAGCTCCTCACCCCTCCCAGCCTCTCTGCATGCCATGAATGTGGCCACAAGGTGCAGGGATAAGCACCACGACACAGTCACATAGTCCTTTCCAGCAGGCCAGGACGACAACCCCCACACACCCAAGATACAAGGCACGCCTAGTGGCCAGCACCCGCCCCACCCACATCGCGGCTCTCCAACAGCTCGGCTCCTTCACGGGCTCCTGGGTGGGGAGCTGCCTGCCTGCCCGCTGTGGGCAGGTAACCCAGGAGGAGAAACCGACTTGGCAAAGTCCAGGAAGGAGCAGTTTCAGTCTCCCTGCCCAGAGTGGGGGGAGGGGAGGCGGGTCCAAGCCGGACTAGTCCAACAAGTCCTTTCCCCACCACCCTCCACTGGCTGGTGCCTTCTGCCCTGATTCAAATACAGGAGACTCCCAAGCAAGGTAGAGCTTCTACACCCTGAGTTACAAAGACCAGGGGATCAAGAAGAAAGAAGAAAACTATCACCTTTCTCGCTCCTGTCCTACCCACAAAGATCCTGGGAAACATGGCCCCTGATCTCACAGCGCTCTGTCAATTCAAAAAGCAACTGATCGCCCCTGAGATGCTCAAAGAAAAATCTGGGTCCTCACCAACACTAGGCGCTGAGGTGGTGTGAAATCAGTCCTTCCTGTGCCGGTCTCCTGAACTTGTCCCCACTATAAATAACTCCAGCCTCTGATGCAGGCCACATGACCCTGCCAACTCCGGACACCCTTCCCAACACTTGGTGTACCTCTCTTCACCCATCATGAAGGGGAAGGATGTGGCCAAGTGAATTAACCAAAAGCAACAACTTAGCCAGAGACGCTGCATGTCAGGGACAAGAACTCAGCAATGCCAGGAGGACTTGGCCCTCTGGCCCCCTTTCGACTTTGGAAGCCAGTGGGCTTTCCTCAGAGCGCATTCTCCCCTGTGGCTTCTGCCCTCAGTTCTCTACACATGCCAGTAACAGCACAAACCTTCCTCCTTATCCTCTCATTCTGCTAACGCTCTTCTTTTTAGTCATCCTGGTACCTACTAAGACACAGATCAAGACTTGTGACTTTTATGGCCAAAAACACAGACAGAGATCTAACTTACAAACCAATATGACACCTTCTCCAAGAGAGGTTTAAGTGGAGAGTAATACTCACGTTATAATTTTTCTTATGTTTTACTTTACAAATAACTGCAAGGTGACCTGTACAAAGCACTCTAACAGGCTGGGGTGGGTGGAAAGGGAGGACAGAGAGAAGGATACAAAACAGCCCAACCTTCCAAAGAGTACGTCATCTACGAGGAGAGATAATAAGCACAAATCACAAAATCCGACAAGGGCCCAAATCCAGGAAATAAAGCTACAGTCTGCCTAGTCCCTCCAATTTACTAGAAGTCTGTGGCTTCAAAGGAATCATGGGCTGAAAGGTTTGCAGATCTCAGGTCTGTGTTCTGAGGACCTGCCTAAACCCTGCGGCTCCATGAATGGGATGCCGCCCCCGCCGGGAGGAGAGCATGGCGAGAGCCGTGCCATGGCTTGAGAGGTGGTTAGCCCAGGAGACTCGCAGGACACCAGTCATTTGGCCTTCCTCATCTCATCCCCATCTGGAAACTGACAGGCCTATATACAAGCAAAGAGGATGTGGGAAGAGCTCAAACACAAAGTCAAAAAAGTTGCTCAGGACTGGGGTCACGGAAATGAAGTCAGAAAAGGCCCCTGCTGGTAACACCAGAGAGGGTGCTCTTAGGGGAGTTTTAAAAGGGATTCCTGGAGTTCTGCACCCAGAACCTATCTCAGTGCTGCCCGTGACTAGGAGGACGTGTCTGTTTATTTTTCCTGTTGTTTCCCAATAGATTGTCAAGCCTAGCCTCCCTCCTTAATTCTCATGCAATCAGCACTACAGCTCAGGACATACTGATGCCAGGTTTTTTGTTTTTGAAAGATTTATTTATTTATTTATATGAGCACTGGGTACAGTCAGAAGCGCAGGAGGGTGAGAGAATTCACCAGAGCCAGAACAGGGAACAGAACAGGCAGACCGACGAGGTACACTGCTGAGGGGAGCAGTGGGCGCAGCAGGAGAGGTCTACACACCATGTGGGACCCTCGGAGGCTGCGGGCAGCTTCGCAGCCCAGCGCTCAACCGCTGTGCCACCAGGAAGGCCCTGATGCCAGTTTTTAACTAAACTCTTATCCATCAGACAACCAGCAGTGTCAGAGCTCATCTGGAAGGTAGTAGGGAGGGACAAATACTCATTCCTGAGAGCACTTGGGAAGAAATTGAATCCCTAGGCAAACAGAGGAGATTCTATGATACTGAAGAAAAAAAGTTGGTTGATTATCCCTGGTGGCCTAGGGGTTAAGTCTCAGCACTATCACCCTGACAACCTGAGTTCGGATCCCCAGCCAGGGAGCAACCCACATATGATGCAGCAGACCCCTCCTGTCTCGCCCGCTGCTCCCCTCAGCAGTGTATTTCAGTAGATCTGCCTGTCCTGCTCCCTACTCTGTCTTAGATGAATCCTCTCACACACCTCTACTCTACATCCCAGTTCTTCTACGCAATAAATAAAAGACCCAAGTATTCCTCTAGTATAGGAAAAACAACACTGAAACTAGTTCTATAAAAATAGGATAAAATAGGGCCTCCCCGGTGGCGCAGCGGTTGAGCGCTGGGTTGCGAAGCTGCCCGCAGCCTCTGCGGCGCTGGTTCGATCCCCGGCTGCTCCCCGGCCACCGGAGGAGGGTCCCACATGGCGCGCAGACCTCTCCTGCCGCCCGCTGCTCCCCTCAGCAGTGTACTTCGGTTCTTCTGCCTGCTCTGCTCCCCGCTCTGGCTCTGGTGAATTCTCTCACCCTCCCGCGCTTCTGACTGTACCCAGTGCATGTATAAACAAAACAAACAAACAAACAAATAAATAAATAAAACATGCCTCTATATGTTAAAAAGAAAAGAAAAGAAAATCACTTCCTGGGGCCTCCCTGGTGGCACAAGGGGTTAAGATGCAACCTATGAAGGTATCTGCAGCCTCTGCATTACAAGTTCGATCCTCGGCCAGCCAGGGAGCAACCCACATGGCACAGCAGACCTCTCCGGACTAGCCCACTGCTCCCCTCAACGGTGTATTTCAGTCAATCTGCCTGTTCTGTTCCCCACTGTCTCTGGTGAATCCTCTCACCCCCCACACTTCTGGCCTGTACCCCCAGCTCTTGTATGCATAAATAAATAAATTATTAAAAAAAGAAAAGAAAATCTAGTCCTGAAACTTAAAAAGCAAAAAAAAAAAAAAAAAAAAAAAAAAGCACATGATGGAGAATAGGAATTGATTTGTTTAAACCTTTCCTGAACAGTAGATAGCAGATCAGGTATACAAAGAATCTTCTGGAATGGTTTACCATGAAGTATTTTATAACGCAGCATTCCAAATGTGAAACTGGGCGTTCAGCACCTAAACGTTCATTATTGAGAAAAATCCTCACACCACAATCATAATGAAGGCTTAACATCAGTGTTTGACATTTTGTCATTAAGGGATTGGTTTTAACAGAGTGGATTTGGCTGCCCGCCCTATCGGCTGTTGCACAAGCAGTTTCTGTGGTTTCAAGAAAGGCAGGGTGTTTGCTTTTAAACACTATCTTAAAAATATATTTCAGAACAGGGTTCAACCATTCCAAGACAGAAGGTGGGAATGAAAACGAAACCAAATAAAGGAATCTGGTGCTACCAAGCAGCGAGTGTGCGCGCACACCGGAGGCGCGGGAAGGAAACACTCGCCACCTGCACCGAGTGGCAAGCAGAGCCTGCCGAGCGCTCCCCGTACTACCGAGTCAGGAAGCAAGGACAGCAAAGGCACTAAAGACACGAGGCGACTAAAGGGGAATCCCTACACAGACCTTCATTGCTCCCAAATAAACTCACCTGGCTCAGATTTACTTGTTTATTTAAAAACAAAACCAAATCACCCCACAGTTCCACATCAGTGCAAAGGACTGTCGTCTAATCAATTAGCAGCCACACCTCTCCGCCAGCTGATGTGGTAATTAAGGTAGAGATTTTGCTCCCTGGGAATACCAGTACAGAAGGGCAGAGCCCCTGTGGACCTAACCCATTATGACAGTCTTTTCATTAGCAAGGAAACATGCCACGCACTCTCTGAGGAAGCGGTGGCCCGCGTCACAGAACACCTGTGTGAGCAGCAGCTACCTCTGCTGAGAGGTAAGAAACAAGAGACTAGCGGTCGGAGGGAAAATCACTTTAAGGAAACCAACAGGCTACACTTCTCAAAGTGATCTGTGTGCACCTTGGCCTTTCCGCTCTAACAGAAAGATGGATTCTGAGGTAATTCAGAAATGGCACGTAACTGTGATCTTGGAGAAGTGAATCAAGTTTGAACACAAATACAACGGTCTAGTTGATCACTCTCTCTCTCTCCCTCTCTCTGCCTGCGAGGACAGCAGTGAGACACAAGAAGATATGTGATACTTGAATCAAGGGCAGCAGCTCAACCCTTTACCCACATCCCAAGCTGGCATCTTAAATAGGCTCAAGGAACTTGGCTAATAAAATTAAAACCACCAACGGGATGAAAGAGAAGGTATCATTGACAGGGTGAGACAAGCAAGTAAATCAAGCCACAAACTCAAACTCAAGTTAACCAAAAGTTCACAGAGGAGCAGCAGTCTCTGTCACCAAGACAGGACCGCGGCTGTCCGGGAGAGCCGCAGCACGCTGGCGCAGTCCAGCCGCAGGGGAGAGGGAACGCAAAGGCCCACCGAATGTAATCAGGAGCGGAGGTACATTCCACCAGCACTCGGCCAAAAGACACCGCAGGATGGCCCGCGTGCAGCTCTGGATGAAGTCCCATACATACATGGTGGCCTGGCACTACCTGTTACGATGCCCAGTGCCCTTGGCAGGCAAGGCTAAGAGCAAGCAGCTCTGCAGGTGGAAGTGGCTCACGGAGTGTCGTAAAGAGAAAGTGCTAGCTTTATAAGGACAAACAGAGTTAGGACCCACATGTCTTGCATGCAAAAACCGGGTTCTAGAACCCCAGCATCTTAATGGGTGCCAGTCCCACTGACAACAAGACAGTCCCATGTGGTGAGGCTACTCACTATAATTTTAGGCCACCAGACTCTGGTTTTTCTTTTTTCCTTCTTTTTTTAAGGCTCTGGTTTTTCTAAAAGGGTTCTTAAAATTCCAGATTAGAAGAGAGAAAGAGGAGAATCAGAAGTCGGGATTTTTTTTTTTTTTTTAGGGCCTCCCTGGTGGCGCAAGGGGTTAAGACGCATATATCAAGCTGCCTGCAGCCACTGCAGCATGAGTTCAATTCCCCCCGCTGGCCAGGAGCTACCCACATGGTGCAGCAGACCTCTCCTGACTTGCCCGCTGCTCCCCTCAGCAGAGTATTTCAGTCAATCTGCCTGTTCTGTTCCCCATTCTGTCTCTAGTGAATCCTCTCACCATCCCCCCATCTGGACTGTACCCCAGTTCTTGTATACATAAATAAATAAATCTTTTTTAAAAAAAAAAGTTGTTTTTTTTTTTAAGTTCTCCAGGGTCTTCCTGGTGGTGCTAGGGGTTAAGTCACAGCACTATGAGGCTGTTCACAGCCACTACAGTACGAGTTCGATCCCCAGCCAGGAAGCTACCCACATGGTGCCCGCTGCTCCCCTCAGCAGTGTTTCAGTAGATTTGCCTGTTCTGCTCCCCACTTCTGTCTCTGATGAATCCTCTCACCCCTCAGCACCTCTGGCCTGTACCCCAGTTCTTGTATGCATAAATAAATCAATCTTAAAAAAAAAAGTTTCCCATCGCTCTTGTGAAACAGTCAAGACCAGGGAGGTAAGGCCCAGAGGGCTGAGCACGCAGCATTGGCACCACAGCATCACTTTCACAAGGGTCACACAGGGCAGGAAGCAACAATCTGGGCAGAGGAGACCAAGTACCAAGTCAAGCTGAAAGACAAGTGCCCCATGCCAACCGGCAGCAAACCCAGCGTTGCCTTCTGCTGCCTGGACACAACTGAAGCCAGGGTCAGAGGGCTCTCCACAGCCAATTCTGACACACACACTCTATCTCTCTTGACATGGGTTTGTGACCTTAAACAAGTTACTCAGCATTGCTGGGTCTCTGCTCATCTGTAAAGTGGAGGATAAGAGTGTCACAAAGAATAATGAGTTAATGAATGTAAAAGCTGAATAAATGTCAGAGACAAAATCAAGTTCAATAAATGTTGGTTATTATGATGTCTGTAGGTAAAGACACTGGCACAGAGCAAACCAGGCCTCATGAGATGGGGTGGGGAGGCACTGTCTACCCACCAAACACTCAGCCCGTTTCCTACCACTTATAACAGGTGATGCATCAGAGGACCTTCCAGCAAGCAACATTACCAAGTTAACAGAGTGAACAAATCACCTTTGAAAGCAGAAGCCTCTCTCCAGAGCTCAGTGGCCAAAAGAGAAAAGAACACATCAAGTTCAATCCTGGAACTGAAAGCCACATGTGAGACTGGAAAGAAATATGCTCAGTGTAAAAGGTAGGACTGTGGGACTTGCCAAGTGATAGGAGTTGAGTATACGTATAGACCTGCAGGATTAAAACTATTTGAGGGGCCTCCCTGGTGGCACAAGGGGTTAAGGCGCAGCAATATGAAGCTACCCGCAGCCATTGCAGTGAGTTCGATCCCCAGACAGGGAGGTGACCCACATGGTGCAGCAGACCTCTCCTCACTCGCCCGCTGCTCCCCTCAGCAGTGTATTTCAGTCAGTCTGCCTGTTCTGTTCTCCACTCTGTCTCTGGTGAATCCTCTCACCCCCCACACTTCTGGCCTGTACCCCAGCTCTTGTATGCATAAATAAATAAATCTTAAAAAAAAAAAAACTCCATTTGATATGTTGATCACCTGATTAAACAGTTTTTAATGATCTCGATGACTAGTGATCCTGAGCAAATGAGGTAAGTTTATAAAGATTTGCTTAAAGTTGGTCCAAGTGACCACAAAAGGATGCCCAATGGTCTCCTCTTAGTGGCACTAAAGGAAACTCTTTTAAAATTGAGGTAATGTTGGTTTACAACACTATGATTTAGAGGAAAAGGTTCACACCTCCTCAGATGGATGTCACCACCCCCCACCAAAGCACCCAGAGAAAGTCCTCTAGCCCAGAATATCATCATTTAACCCCAATTCTACAGTCACTATTTCTGGGTTTGTTTTGGTTTAGTTTTGTCAATTTTTTTGTTTTGTTTCTCTATATTCCACAAGTGAAATTATCCAGTATTTGTCTTTCTCCTTCAAGTTATTTCACTCTTCATGTTGTCACTGAGCGCAAGATTTCATCTCTTTGTGATAACTGAGTAGTATTCCATGTGTATGCATCGCATCCGCTGTTCTCGGGCACTTAGGTTGTCTCCATAACGTAGCTATTTAAATAGTGCTGCAAAGTAGAAGTACATATGTCCCTTCAAATTAGTGTTTTTAAAAAGAGGTGCTCCAAAGTAGCAATACAAGCTCAAGGACAAGGTCAAGAATTAGAAAGTCACTTAGAAACTGTGTATCTACTGCAGTGGTACCTGTCCTTAGACTCATCATGGAAAGTAAAGTCCTCATGCAGTTACACCAATCTGCTTACCTCTTACCAGAGGAAAAAATAAAATGTGTGGCATTTGGTGGGCATGTTTCATGAAGAAACAGGGCGATGGAAAGAGTGAAACACAAAATAAATAGACACAAAGTGTGTATGCTTTGCAGCAAGCCAGGGAACAGGCTACTGGGTGTTCTGGCATCAGGGAATGAACTAAGCCTCCCAGCCTTCAGTTATTGCAGGCACCAAGGTTCTTCAAGGATAGAGGCAAAGCAAGCTTTGCAGTTTTCAAATTTGGAACTGACCAATAGCCAACACATAAGCTTAAAAAAAAATCCACTGTTACAATGAAATCCAAGTAAGCCAAATGATCTTTTTAATGGAATAAAAAAAAAAAAAAAAAAAAAGGCAATGCACTGTATTAGGAGGAGGAAACAAGCCAACTTTGGTCAAAGTCCCTCGGGTCACTGAGGACCAGTTTCCTCAGCTAGAACCACTGCAAACCAGGCAGCAAATGTCTCCGCCCGCTGGGACTCTGAGAATTGCAAAACAAAGGCTCACTGTGAGGTCACAGCAAGGAAGCGACCAATTGAGGGCAGGGATGACCAGCCCCACATCTGTCTACAGAAGTAAGCCTCACACTTCTGTCTGGCCATTCTTTATATATTTAATTGTGGACCTCAAAATAGCTTTTGTTTATGCTGGTTATAGCTACTGTATTATAATTAAAACTGAGAAAATGTTAAGCTATTAACTCATTTAAAATATTTCTAAACCCAATACAGCTACTACACAAGACTTAACTTTATTTTCCAACATATCAACTTTAATACATAGCAACATAGTAAAATCCAAAATGGAATTACAGTCACATGAGGCCTCCCTGGTGGCGCAGGGGTTAAAGTCTCAGCACTATCAAGCTATCACCAGCCACTGCCGCCTGAGTTTGATCCCCAGCCAGAGAGCTGACCCACATGGCGCAGAGACCTCTCCTGTCTCACCTGGTCCTCCCCTCAGCTGTGTATTTCAGTAGAACCACCTGTTCTGCTCCCCACTCTGCTTGTTCTCCACTGTCTCTGGTGAATCCAATCACCCCCAGTCACACACACACCTCTGGCCTACACCCCAGTTCTTGTGCGCATAAATAAATCTTTTTTAAAAAATTACATTTAACTTTTTTTTTTTAACCTTACACGGTCAAAGCTGTGTATTCAAAGGAAGAAAAAAACAACTTTGAGCAAAGTCCCTCAGGTCACTGAGGACCAGCTTCCTCAGCTAGAACCACAGTAAACCAGGCAGCAAGTGTCTCCCCACCAGCCAAGACTGAAAAGGGGCTGAGAATTGCAAAATATTAGGAAATCGAATCACCAAAGCCAAGGAGAATTATCCCAACTTGTGTCTAAAACCATGATTCTTATGCTTTCTGGTTTCAGAAACCTTTTGCACTATTCAAAGTAATTCCCAAAAAGCCTTTTTAATATGCATGAAAACCTAAGCTACTTATTTTTTTTTTAATTTTTTTTTTTTTTATAGAGGCATGCTTTTTATTTATTTATTTATTTGTTTGTTTGTTTGTTTCATTTATACATGCACTGGGTACAGTCAGAAGCGCGGGAGGGTGAGAGAATTCACCAGAGCCAGAGCGGGGAGCAGAGCAGGCAGAATGACCGAGGTACACTGCTGAGGGGAGCAGCGGGCGGCAGGAGAGGTCTGCGCGCCATGTGGGACCCTCCTCCCGTGGCCGGGGAGCAGCCGGGGATCGAACCGGTGCTGCAGAGGCTGCAGGCAGCTTCGCAACCCAGCGCTCAACCGCTGCGCCACTGGGGAGGCCCTAAGCTACTTATTTTTAATGAAAAACTGTTATTTTCCAAACTACAACTTCACACGAACCAAAGGCCACCTAACAAAGTGACCTGACAGTGCAATCAAAACACAACGCCAGTCTAATAAAAAATAAAAAAAATACTAGAGAAACAAAAAGGAAAAAATGAGAAAAATAAAGGGGAAAAAACAAGGGGGGATTAAGGAACAAAGAAAAGGAGAAGATAAATCAAGAAACCACAGACAAAACAAGAATAAAAGTCCCATTGGGCCAGTGGAACAGAAGAAGAAAATAAACTCACAGGTTAAATTAAGAGATTAGATCCTAAGAGTTCTCTTCACAGGGAGAAACTTTTTTCTTTTATTCCATCTCTAGGAGACGGTGGATGCGCACTACACCTACGTGATTATGCCACAGTGGGTTATAAATAGTCACCTTATTGGAAATTGAAACTCATAATTTAAAACATTTATTAATTTAAAAGAATAAGCCCATTACATGTTTATACAAACAATCTTATTTTTATGAAAAAAAAAAAAAAAAAAAAAAGGAAATGCACGAGAAATGTTGCGCCATTTTACATTCTTGCACATCTCTTCAACGTCTGGCTTGATAGGAGATTCTCAAATCTGCTCCTGCATTCAATGTGCTTTTGATATATTGTTGAGTTGAAAGATATGAAGAAAATCTCACTTCACACAGACCTGTAGTTGGAAAAGGAAGTTTAATGGCTTTTCAGATACTGAGGATTTTCTTCTTTGATACTGGACTGAATCTCAAGCAAGTGGTCGTTTTTAAGACAAGCTGCAATGTGCAATCTGAGACTATCGACATGTCTTCTGTGTGCTTTGACACTAAAGCCCAGTGGTCACTGTGCATTCTGAATGGCTCTTACTCACTGGCAATCTGGGAAGCAGTCCGTTGCTGAATTACGTAAAGTTTCCAAATACTGGCATTTCATACAATATCCAAAAATCGCATTCCATTAATTTTACCACCCATCGCATCAAAAACTGTCTGACAAACACAAGCTACCCACGATTCTAACTTTCACTTGAAAACTTGAACTTTAACACTGCCAACAGTGTTCTGTTCAATTTGAAGAAAACATCCACTAAGAACTCAAGGACGAACAACTAGTATATTCATCAATTGCTCTTTCTAAGTGAAAACAGGCCCGTCTGCGGGCAGGGCACCACCACGCCAGGCGCATCCTCAGACAGCCTCTGTGCCTGGGGCCACAGTGGGGAAGCTTCAGATCTCACCACTCACGGGTTCTATTAGCAAACTAAGATTTAACACAAATTAATAATTTTCAGCACTTCATCCAAGGCATTCTTAAGTGAGTGGCTCTTTCTCCCTTAGCCTCGAGCGGGAGAGCAGGAAAGGAGGCCTCGCCCACTAGCGCGAGGGGGCTTTGGCCCACAGCCGGATGCACGGTACGGAGCCAACGGTCTTCTCCTCCCGCCCTTCCCAGCAGCGGGAATGGTGACGACGTTCTTGCAGGATAAACCACAAAAGTCAAAAAAGTACTCCATCGGGCCTCCCCAGTGGCACAGCGGTTGAGCGCTGGGTTGCGAAGCTGCCCACGGCCTCTGCGACGCCGGTTCGATCCCCGGCTGCTCCCCGGACACCGGAGGAGGGTCCCACATGGCGCGCAGACCTCTCCTGCCGCCCGCTGCTCCCCTCAGCAGTGCACTTCGGTCCTTCGGCCTGCTCTGCTCGCCGCCCTGGTTCTGGTGAATTCTCTCACCCTCCCGCGCTTCTGACTGTACCCAGTGCATGTATAAACAAAAAAAACAAACAAACAAGCAGACAAATAAATAAATGGAACATGCCTCTATTTAAAAAAAAAAAAAAAAAAAGTTCTCCGTCCCTTTCCTATTTATCGCCACTTGCGTTAGTCACATTCTTTGAAGCACGGCCGGCGCTGACACAAGTTGAGCCATGTCTATGAATTTGCTCATTTGTGAGATGAAAGGAAACACTATAAACAGGGTATTAACTCATGTTTGCGGCTAAATCTTTACGTCGGCGAGTCACGGTGGCACACGACGTGGCACTGCCGCGTCACTGACTCTTCCTCCAGCGGGACGCGGGGTGCGCGGGTCACCGCGACGAGGTCTCTGGCTTCCGGGGGCGCTTGTCCAGACAAAGCAACGCAATATTGATCCCGTAAGAGGCTTCAGTGACTTCTTCATGTTTAGATTGGAAAGCTGGAACAAATTTTGGCTTTTAAAGCACTTACGATGTGTACACTTAAGATATTCAATTCCTTTCTCTTTAAACTCTGAAGATTATCTTGACAGGATGCTGCAATTTAACTGGTACTATATTACATGAAAATGCTCTGATGCGTAAGATGTAAAAAAGCACATTATCAACATCTGTAAGACTGAGAAGACAGCTTTCATCACAATTTCATTTCTTATTTAAAGATCTTCCCAGGGCCTCCACTCCCCGGTGGCGCAGCGGTTGAGCGCTGGGTTGCGAAGCTGCCCGCAGCCTCTGCAGCACCGGTTCGATCCCTGGCTGCTCCCCAGCCACTGGAGGAGGGTCCCGCATGGCGCGCAGACCTCTCCTACCGCCCACTGCTCCCCTCAGCTCCCCTCAGCAGTGTGCTTCGGTCCTTCTGCTTGCTCTGCTCCCCACTCTGGCTCTGGTGAATTCTCTCACCCTCCCGCGCTTCTGACTGTACCCAGAGCTTGTATAAATAAATAAATAAATCTTTAAAAAAAAAAAAAAGGATCTTCCCAGCTTCCTTGGAGCAGATTCTTCCCTTTCACTTGTTGCTATGTCTATCTCAGTAAACTGAGGTGGAAACTATGGTTGAGAAGGCAAGTCTTCCAATCTCCCTTTTTAAAGTCAACAATCCATCCTTAAATATAAGAGAAATATTACAAATTTTCTTCTATTTTAAAATACTAAAATAAGTTGTAAATTAAAAAGTTTTAAATTACAAGTTATTCCAAGTAAGTTTTATAAGCTGTACTTACTTCTTGTGGTGTTTCCTCGAAGGTACCTGGAAAATGCTGGGATTTCAAAATAACCATTTATTGGACAATAATGAAGTTTACAGAGGTGACAGCGGGCAAAACGGAAGAAAGCTAGTCAGAGCACAGAAGTACTGAGGCCTAAAGTCATCACTGAAAGGTTCCACGTTTACACCTTAGAGAAGCACCTTAAAAATGCCGAAAACCGGGCCTCCCCGGTGGCGCAGCGGTTGAGCGCTGGGTTGCGAAGCTGCGCGCGGCCTCTGCGGCGCCGGTTCGATCCCCGGCTGCTCCCCGGCCACCAGAGGAGGGTCCCACATGGCGCGCAGACCTCTCCTGCCGCCCGCTGCTCCCCTCAGCAGTGTGCTTCGGTCCTTCTGCCTGCTCTGCTCCCCGCTCTGGCTCTGGTGAATTCTCTCGCCCTCCCGCGCTTCTGACTGTACCCAGTGCATGTATAAACAAACAAACCAGCAAACAAATAAATAAAGCATGCCTCTATAAAAAAAAAAAAAAAAAAAAAAAGTCTTTAGACTTAAAAAAAAAAAAAAAAAAAAAATGCCGAAAACCCAGTCCTGAAATGTACATTTTATGAACCCAAAGTGATGATGTCAATACACATGATTCAGCCTCTGGAAACTCCACTGTGTGCCAGAGAGAGAATGAGAACGAAAAAAGCAAATACTGCATTGCTGCCTGAAGTAAATTGTTTTGACTTCATGTACCACCAAGAGGGGCTCAGGAACTCCCAGGGGCCCCAGACCACACACTTGGAGAGCCAAGTTCAGTAACGCACAATCCAAAATTAACAAGAGCCTCCGCAGCTCTCCCACAACAGTTGGGGTGATGGCACTCCCCCTAGTTCAGAGAGCAGCCCAGGACCGGCTCAGACCCCGTCACCAGGGAGGCCACCGCTGATGAGTTGTCAGGTCACCCAGCCTAGCTTTACTGAAAGGAAGGCGGCTCCGGAGACAAAAAAGAAAACGAAAAGCAGTGAATCCTTACCTTTACAGAAATCAGATGAACAGGAGAAAGGAAGGACAGGTAGTTCTGGGATCCTATACCAGATCTCAGGCTATCAAACTTCCCCTCCCTCTGAGTCAGGACACAAAAGAAACAGGTGAGGACCGCAGGGGACACAGAAAAGAAAACCCAAGATGGAGGTGAGAATGAGGAGCAGACACAGAGAGACCAAACACGGAAAGGAAAAAAAAAAAAGGAAGTGAGAGGACTCAGGCAGAGGGGTCAAAGGGAAGAGGAAAATACCTGCAAGAAACACCCCCCCACCCCACCCCCATGGCTCTAAGCAACACTGTTATCTTTCTCCTTGGCCACAGTTGCATTGTGAGAACACTAAGCAACTTACTTGCTGCTCCTGCCCAGGCCCTTCCAGGAAGGCAGGCTTGGGAAGGAGCAGGAGAGGAGGGTACACAAGGACCAAAGGAGACCAACATCTGCAGGATTCAAAGGCCACAGAGCTGCAGGAGCAGCTGAGGAGCGGCAGCGCCCCTTCCAGGCCTCAGGAAGAGGAGGCTTTCTTCTCACTGCAGAGGCCAGCAGAATGAGGGTAGGAGAACCTGCCCTTGAAGGCCCCTACTGGTCACCAGGAACTTAAAATCATTAACTGCTCCATTCCCAGGTGGCCTTTGAGAGAAACAGGGAACTTTCTCCTATTGCCAAAGGACAAGCACTGCACTGCAAGATAGGCAGGCCATGATGGAAGAAACCCCTGGACTCAAGTCTCCTGTCACAGCCAGACCCCAAGCGCTGGGGTGACTTTGGGTCTGCCCACCAGCCACGGTGCAGCTGCCTTCATCACCACCTTCACTACGAAATGCAGGCCGGTAGAAGGGGTGTGGGATTGTTTTCTTAATTAATGAAATCACCTACTACTGATAACCTGCAATAAAATGAACTATCCCTTGTTTTCTAAAAAGCGCTCCCAAAGCACATAAACCCACCAGCAGCACTCGGTTAACAGGTCGGTTAAAAAAAAATCAAGTAAAAATAAACAAGCAAATTAAAATACCTAGAATGCTAGGGGAGCTGCAATGGCTCGAAGAGGCGAGATTCTTCCACTGGATTACAGAGAAACACCAAGGTCTACCCCTCATGCTGACTCGGAGGTATGCAGTGCTCAGGGGAAAGTCATTTCAGTTTCTCAACTGGAACAATGATGACGACAATTATTACGTCCTGCTGGGCGCTATTCTAAGTGCTTTATATTCATTAACTCTCTTGGTGCTTCTGAGGATACCTGCAAGGTAGGTACTAACGCTTGCACAGAAGACACACAGGCCGAGAGGGGTCAGCAAGAAAACAGCGTCCTGAAGGATGGTCCGGGGTTCCCACGCGAGAACTCCTGCTCTCAGCGCAACCGCGCGCGCTGGAGTCCAGGAGCCCAGGGATCTCCTTTCAACCCTGCTGTACGTTCAGCTCCATCGACTCAATCAGGCGGCTATGCTAGACCAAAAGGGCTGAAGGGGCCCCACTTCCTGTGACTGGAGAACCAATAATTCAAACTCTTGTGGGCAAAAAGATAAAGCAACAAGCCACAAGTGCCTCCAACGCTATGCGCAAGACAAATGATGGCCATCTGGGGAGGGAGACGGGGAAGTGATGGGTTAGGAAAGGTCAGCGGACACTAGGGTCTAAAGAAGGCGGAGGAGCAGCAACGGGAGCAGCCTGCCCCAAGAACAAGGGTACAGGCTGGAGCTCCGCTTGCAGGCAGCTTCACTATCAATTACCAAACTTCCGGACTTGACAGAGATCTGCCTGTCAGGAGCCTGGGGAAACTGTCCTGCACAAAAAGCAGCACCGACGTCACAGGAGCCTCAGAACCCCGCTACCTCCTCCCCCTGAGAAAGCTTCCCTGGCCGCTGTTGCAGAAGCGTCAGCGGCTGAAGGATGGCTCCCACTTTCTTACAGGTATCCACATCAGGGACAAAGGCAAACTCTCCTGTGACTGAGATCCCTGATGAACTGCTAAGGACCAAAAATTATTTTCTCCTTTTTCCTTCCCCAGCAGGCCTGAACTGACAGGCCCACTATGCAGAACCAAAAGGTCCAGGGAGCTCATCAGACTGAAAAGCCAGATCGTAGGAGTCAGGAGAACAGATCCCCTTCTAGATCCACAAGTGGGGCACCAACCAGACGCAGACCAGCCCGGTTTCTTCCTGGAAGCTTTGAAGTGCAAAGCTTTAGCGAAGCTATGAAGTACAAAGGATGCCCAAATAAAGGAGCTGTATCTTCGAGCGTCCAGAGAAAGGAGTAAGACAGACTTGCCTTGAGGAGCACAGCTGTAGAGAAAGTCCACTAGCGTGGAGAGGCCCAGTTCAGAGGTCCACTCGGTATTGGGGGGAGGGTGTTGTTTACAGGCATCCAAACTCATGGCTCAATGAGCAGAGCCCCAGAGGAGGCAGACCTTTGTATTGCCAAGTACCTGAACAGCACAGAGAAAAATAGGCCGAGTCTGCTCAAAACCAGCTCGACTGGTTCTACAGTGAAGCGTCAGGTCGGCTCCGCCTTCTTAGGTTAAAAAGAAAAAGGCGGCCTGGAGCCAGTCTCTGAGCTCACTCCCCTTCTCTCCCTTCACGCCCCTGCCGCCCCACAGCAGTCACCTGGCCTCCATCTTAACCTCTCTCCTGCCAAACCTAAGTCTGAAATTAATCATTTGATGCACAAGAAGAAACATTTGATTTTGTCCTTTGCTAACCACTTTCTCCGGAGAAAAGCAAGGAATAAGTGAAGTGGGGGGAACCCAAAGACTGCCGGCCGTGGAAAGAACTCCCCACAGGGACGCGGAACTTCAAACACTGTCGACAAAACAGACATCCAGATGAAGAGATCCAGTCTATTTATACCCCCAGGGGAGGGGCAGATCTAGTGGGCAAGAGGAGGAACTGGGATCCTTCCTCCGGAGAGGTAACCAGACACCAAGAGGCCAGATTCCCTCTAGGTGTGGACTGTGAATCATGCCTACCCTCTCAGAAGTCTCAAAGTCCGCAATGACATTCAAAGGCCTGCACCAAAACGACGGTGGTGGGGTAGTGACATTCTGCTCGGAGAACTAGAATGTTCTGAGTTAACACGGGGATAGCGGGCCTCTTCCCAGGCCAGAAGTGGGAAATGGGTGGCTTCCCTCCCTGCAGGTTTGTAAAGGTTTACCCTTCCCAGCGCTGAGCCAGAGGGGAAAATGCACAGATCTGCGCTTGGGTGACTCACTGGTGTTTGATGAAGGCTGGGAGAAAGCCCGGAGAATCCAAGCTTCAGTGGGAAATGTACAAATACTGGAATCTCCCATCAAGAAAAGGAAACTCAGTCACCTATCTAATCTGTCATTTTGCTGAACTTCTGCTGAAGGAGGAAGGCCAGGTTTAAATTCCTCCCACCCTTTCCACATCATTCTCAATTTTTGCTTTGACAGGAAAGTGGTGAAGCTGGCAGGCCCACCGTGGCCAGGAGAACAGGTCCATGCTTCCTCTCAAAGCACAGGCCTAGCTGGAGACACAGCTTAACCAGGCTGAGGGAGCTGGGGGCTGTAGGAAAGCCCCATCAGGCTGTCTACGGAAGGAGGATGACCACCCTCTTCACCCCTTCCATCTGCTGGTTACTTCATCTCAGTCCATTAATGGGCTTCAAAGTGCTGCGGAGTGTGTGTGGGGGGGTTTCCATTTAGCAGAGACGCAATCATGGGCCAAAGGTGGCGCCCAGCCCCCACCCCCAGCCCCCACTTGTCAATAATGGGCCATAAAGCCTGAGGCTTGGCTGCACTCTAGGCATAAAATATTCATTCACGTTGACATAATACATATGTAGAAAGGCATGGATGCTCCTGGGAGAGGGGAAATGCCAGCCAGGTGGCTAAGTGCTCGATGGGAACAAGTGCATGAAGGTGTGGGTTAGTCGTGGTCAGAGGCCCCTGAGAACTGGGTTGTTCTGCCCAAAGGGAAAAAAGGCTAGTCTGAGAAGTGTTTGACTCCCAAAAGGTCTAACTGTGCAAACCTCTCAGGCAAACAAATCCCCAATCTTTTCTGACCTAAAGATCTCAACTCTGGTTAAGGCATTTATGTTGGGGGAAAAAACAAAACAAAACAAAACCCAGGGCCCAGTCTTTGGTCACTGTCTAAAAGATTCAGTTGTCCCCATGCAAACTGGGTTTTCAGCTGAAGCAGCCAGGTTTCAATGACTGCCTTGTACCTACCTGTTTAGCTACTTCCCAAAGTTCACAGATTAGGAATTATTACTATTTACTAGGTAATTTACCAGGCTCAAAGGTTATGGTATGGCAACTCCATGAACCTCAGGGCCTCCTGAAGCCCTTGCTCTAAACAGCACCTCATGCCTGATTTCTAGAGGCAAGCAGAAAGGAAGACTGTACGGTCTGATATGCACCCACATCCCCACTCAGAAAGCACCACCAAGGAGTCCCTGGCTAGAATCAAAAGGCAGACATCAGAGCGGGCACACAGGGCTGCACAGCTCACACGGAATGAGCGCCAACCAAGTTCTTTTCTGGATGTCACTAAAACCAAATGAATCAGTGCCACATCCAGTCACAGTCAACATGGCGGTCCAAGGGACAGGTATGTTTGGAGTAGCTCAGTTGTTCTTTGAAGGATCCTATAAGTTCAGATTTGCTCTCTTCATCCAGACTTCCAAACACCTCTTTCCAGAACACTCACAATATAAAAACACCACTTGTTCCCTAGAAGAAAGACGGCACCACATTCTTGCCCAGTACAGCAGCATGGGGGGGGGGGGGGGGGTGAAGGGTCCTATTTTTCTCTCAAGTTCTCCTGTGTGGTCTGGAGGCCCATAGCTGGGGCAGGTCTAAAGTCATGCAGTGCCCCCCACCAGGTATTACAGAAAGTTCTTGATGTTAGACCCTCTCCACACTTGCCTATTACTGCTGTTGCTGGCCGGAAAACAAGCAGTCATCTTGCTGATTGCTTTCACCACTGCCAAGACTCCAGGCCAGCAGAACCATTTGGAAAAGTAGTGAACAGAAAGCTCAGCTCACAGACTAAGAACCCCGCAAACCACCAGCCCCAGGTCACAACCCTCCTGCCAAAGAAGGAAGAGTTTATGACTGTGAAAAAGCACATCCAGAATCAGGTGTCACAAAAATCATCTTAAAGACAGGGCATGACTTTCTTCTACCTCCTACCTTCACTGTTAGAAGCAGAGTCGACAGCAAATAGGCAATCTCCCTGAAACACAAGGTTTATTTTTATGCTTCAACATTTGTGTGTGTGTGTGTGTGTGTGTGTGTGTAATTCAGACATGATCAAAGAGCTCCCGGAAACAAAGAGCTTATCAACCACATGTTTTAAAGCAAGGGGAAGAAAAAGAGCAAAAAGTGATTGGAGCTTGAAGACAACTAGTAGTTTACCTATTTTCTGGTAAAACCAGTTTAAATCGTTTAAAAATAAATGAGTGACAGAGGACCTCTGGGGGGAAGCAATCAGCCCAACCAAATCCCTTGTTTTTTATTTCAGAACACGAAGGCTTAGTGCAATGACTGCGCTCCCACGACTACTTCAGCAAGAACGGCAACAAAATCAAGAAGAGCTTTCTTGCTCTTACCTGGCGGCAAGTTCTATTCTAAAGGAGGCCAATGCTTCTGGCATTCCCTGGCCTTATGGCCTAAAGACTTGCTACTTGGTATTTTTCTTGTTTAAAAAAAAAAAATGCATGTACCTGCCTGTAACAGGTGTTTTCAAGGCTTTCCAAAATCTATTTTTTATTAGGATGAGACTTACTACCTAGTCAGCAGTATGACTGTCTACCCTGCCAGTTACAGCAGAAGCCATGCAGTGGCCCAGGAGAACCTAAGTCTATGAAGAATGGAAACAGGACGAGAAATCCGTAACTTGGAGCAGAATGACAATGACAATGCATGCAGTCACTGCCCTGGACGAAGTTATCAAAGAGCAGCTTACTTACATTCCAAAGTTCACCGATTACTGCTATTACAAAGTCAGTGATGTGCATAGAGGTCCTACTATGTGCTCAGCAGTATGCTAAACAGGTAGGGAAGAGGAAATCAATGCACTTATCACATGCACAAAAAAAGATCATGGCAAGGTTACATTAACATTTAGTAAACAGCATAAAGAATCTGTATTGAGGCCATCTGTTACTCCACTTTGCTCAACACAATGCCCCCCACAGCCTTGCCGAGAAAGTAGGCACTCAGCAGCCACTCCCCAAATGCCTGAGGGTGCCAGTCAGTCACCTGGCCTCCCCCTCCCAGCTCAAGATCAACAGTCTGGGAAAGTTCTCCAGTTAAGCAGGGTTTACCCGCTGAGACAAAGGTTGTGAGAGGAAAAGGAACTGAATAGGCCTAGAGAAGGTGGTTCCCAGCAAGGTGAGAGAAACAGCTGGAAAGGGAGGAAAAGACTGAGAGATACAGACCGAGCTCCTGTTTCCAAAGATCTAGTCGGGTGCAGAGCCCATAAGCCCAGGGATGAAAGGGAAATCAACCATCCCTCCCTGTCAGTCCATTTCACCCCCAGAAGCAATCAATCCTAATCAACCCATCAGTCCTAAAAGGGTCAATCTTTTAGGACTGAAGAAAAAAACTCAGTCTAGAACTCCTCTTGAGTTCCTGCTGGCCTGATTTAGGGAGAGCAAGGGGAAAAAAGAAAAAAAGCAAAACAATAGAAAAACGAAAGAGGGAAAGTTTCTCAGAGAAGGAAGTTAACGGGCAAGAGACTGTAACAATGACTCGATCAAGCCAGCAAGAAAGAAGGGAGGGGAGGAGAGAAAAACAGGGGATGGCACACAGGAGGGAGGGGACAGACGCTGCAGCAGGAGAGAAGTCCTTCCTCAAGTCAAGTTTTCCTGGTCTAATAAAGTTCTCCACCGAGAAAGGTGTGCCAGGCAGGGGGCTCGCACAGAGCAGTCAGCAGGGGACACTGGAGATGGTGAAAGAAAGGGGAGAGGAGGAAAAGGCGGACGCCTCTCAGTTCAGAGGTGCGATGACAGAAGAGGCTGAGGCTTGGGTGACAAATGACAGCAGTGACGGTGAGGATGAGGGGAAGCCTGTGGCTCCAGAAAGGAGCCTGCAAAATGCCTGGACGGAGAGTTACAAAGACAAGCCAACGGGAAGGGGATGGACAGGGACATATGTGGGGAAAGTAAATGCCATGTGAAGAAGGCAGGAGACCAGCATGGAGAGGAAAGGCAATACTGACTCAGAAGCAAGGTAAGGAGGACTGGGTGAGGGCAGAGAAACGGGAAGGCAGCAGCAAGAAGGAAGAGACCATGAAAAGTCACAGGCCCAGGAGTGGAGAGAAGAGGCGTCATGGTTTGTGCTGCAGTGAAAGAAGACAGAGAGGCAAGGACGGTGCTGCCGATGCCCCCAGGCCCGGGAGAGCACTGAGCAACAGGTTGTGTTGCTGGGGGTGGGGGAGGGGGCTGAAGTAGTGCATGTCTTTCCCTCGGTAGGAAGAGCCCGAGGACACAGTTGTGAGGCACCCACAAGAGAAAACCAGAAACGTGCGGGGCCCAAAGGCTCTGAAGGGAATGGTGATTGGAACCCCAAGACAACCTGTGGGAAAACCATGCGCATGACAGCTGTATGGGAAACACGGAAGCAACAAATGCCAGCGCAGGCAGCAGGGAGCTCCGGGTGAAAGAAGGGAAAGTGATGAGCAAAGAGTAGGCGAACGTTTTGGAAAGGTGATGAGGGTGGAGCTGGTGGGTTGCAAAGCAAGAGGGAGCGCACAGTTTGCAAAGGGAAGAGGGTAGGAAAAAACCGGGGAACTGGAAGGGGATAGGGATCGAGGACACACTGTCGGGACAAGGGCCCCCGAGGGCGATAACCAGGGACCGGGAGAACCGGTGCAGGCGGAGGGCAGCAGGGCTAGAGAGGAGGAGGAGGAGGAGAGGTGGACAACGATCTGGGGCAAATCGCGGGGTGCTGTTCGAGGAGCTGGAGGGTGGCTGCTTTGAGCGTGGGTGGAGGAAGACCAGAAAGGCCCCTGAGAGAAAAAGGGAAGAGAAGGGGAAGCTGCGGAGGTAACACGGAAGCGCACAGGAGGGCGGTGAGGGGAGAAGGGGGTCGGCAGAGAGACAAGTGTGCAGCTCCAGTCAGGAGGAGGTGGGTCCCAGGACGGGACTCGAAGGGGATGTGCGGGGCCGGGAGCCAGATGACAGGGCAGCCGAGGCTTGCAGGATGGCAGCAGGGGCACGAGGAGAGCAGAAGAGGGAGGAGGCTCCGCAAGGTGCAGGGGCCCAGCCAGAGAATCCGGGGAGCCCTCGGGGCTCCTTACCTGCTCCGTGTCCCTCTCGTTCAGCGTGGGTAGGGGGGTCCGGGCGCTGGACATGGCGCCGGTATCTCAGGGGAGGGAACCGAGAAGCTTGGAGGAAGGGAGGGAAGGGAAGGCGCGGGGCCCGGCCGGGCGGGGCTTCTCACAGCAGGGGCACCCGCCGCATGGGCCCCGGCCGGGGGTGCGGGGAGGCCGGGTAGCCGCTCACGCCAGCCCGGGGATGGGCCGCTCGGGCTAGGCCGCGCCGGCTCCGAGCGGCTCCGGACCGCACCCCCCCGACCCCCGGCTGGGCTGTGCCGCCTTTCGGCCGGGCTGCGCCGCTCCGCCTACTCTCTGCCGCCGCAGCCGGCCGCCTGCCTCGCTCCTCCCCTGCCCTCAGCGGCACTGCTCCGCGCCCGGCACTCAGGCAGCCGCCGCCGGACCTGCTGCTCCCAACATGGCCGCCACCACCGCCGGCCCTCGGCTCTTTCCGCCGGCAGCAGCCGGAAACATCCGAAGCGACGAGGAGCGGGAGGGGGACGCGCCTCCTACTCCCGGCCGGGCACTACGGGTGAATTCCGGAAACACCCGAAGAAACTAATCCCCGGGGACGCGCGCACCTCCTAGATCCCGAACACCGAGCTTCGGCTCTGTTTACGGAAATCCACGAAGCGACTCCTGGCCTTTCAGCCACGCCCACAGGTTTTGCCCCGCCCACTGCATGCTAGCTCTCGGCAGTTTCCGGAAACACCCGAAGCGACTCCGCGTGCCGCGAGTCGGCCACGCCCCCTCCCGCCCCGCCGGCGACAACGGTCGTCGGCCATTTCCGGCAACACCCGAGGCCGGCGAACCCCGGGTCATTTCCTCGGTGGTACCGAGAGTCTGACTCTTCGTTTTTTTCCCGTCAGTTGTCGGGTGTTTTGAAATCTGGAACGGGAAGCTTGGCTCACCTGTGCTTATTATTATTTGACAAAATAGAAAATAGAAAATAAGGCTTTTAGCCGTCCCCGCAACTGGCATCTTTTGGTTCTAAAGTAATTTTCCGTCTGCGTGTCCGTTCGTCTGGCAGTTCATAAAATCCATCTTGTCTATCACCCAACCTGTCACCTGTCAAATGCGGTGTTAGTCTACCATCTACCACCCATCACCTGCCATTGTTCTCCTTGGCTTCCATTTCTCTCTCCATGCAGTCTCATGCCCAGGGCCCTCGAGGTGGGGGACAGGCACCAGGTCAGCCAGCTGCATCCCTGCCCCAACTCTGTGGAGTGAGAATACTGTGTGATCTGGGGGGGAAATCTCAGTATATCTGAGTTTAGGCTCCTCGTCCCTATATTGAGAGCATCCACGCCTTTTGTTCCAGTGATGACATCCTAAATAGCATCTTTGAATTCCAGTAACCTTTTAAATGCCCCCACAAGGCAACAAAGAGGCATTCTCACCTTAATTCATATCTGAGGTATCCTTCCTAAGATAGAAAACCCATGGAAAAGAAATGGAACTGGCTGCAGATGATTCCAGGGGGCACTACTTGGAGAAGTGTCCTGCCTTCCCTGGGCGTGTGTCCTCCTCATTGGATTCATGAGCTTTAAGTTCCCCCCCACTTTTTTTTTTTTTTTTTTTTGGTGGGACCCTTGCCAGTGGCCGGGGATCGAACTGGCGCTGCAGAGGCTGCCCTGGCAGCCTCACAACCCAGTGCTCAACCCCTGCGCCACCAGGGGAGGTCCTTTAAGTTCCCTCTTATCTTTAGAGGCCCCCCTTAATATAACCAGAAGCCTGCTTCCCCTAGAATGCCCCCCCATTCCTCTGGCTCCAAGCTACCCCCACCCCTGTGTCCTGGACATATTGTAACTTGCCCCCAAGGACTCAACAGCAGTTAAGGTGAGCAGAAGCCAGAGTCCTCACAGGAGCCAGAGACCAGACCCAAATAACAAGTCCCCAAAGGTACAGGATTAGAGAGGCCCCAGGGATTGTGGAGGAAAGTGTTAGTTGGATCTTGAACACTTGACTTCCAACTCCCTGCTACAGCATCTTGAGCAGAGCTCTTAACAAAGTCTATCAGAGAAATAGGCAGCCCAACAGATGCGAGGAGAGGATGATGGCATGAAAGTATTGTCTGAGGCAACAGGTACAAGGAACAGTCTAGTAAATGCATGGGACTCCAGGAACTCTCCCCATGTCCCGCTTCAGCTGCATTCAGGCACCCAGCCATTGAGGGACAGTTGGAGGAGGAACATTGAAGTCAGTGAGGGGAAGGAGAGAAGTTGAAACTGACTACATGCTGCTCCCCCCAACCCCAAAAATCATCCCGCAAATCTTTGAGAATGATCTGCCCTCTGGTGGACATTGCTGATTCCTAGTTCCACATCACCTCCAAAGAAAGGTGTGCTGCCATCGGGTCTTCCCTGCAGGCCTGTTCTGGTGTCTAGGTACACTACCACCGCCTCCAACCTCCTGCTCACTAAAGTTCTCACCCCTGCCCTATGCCTCTTGTTCCCCCACCTTCACTTTCTCTGCACAGGGTCTCTCTAAGGAGATTCCCTCCTACCTACCCCACCAGACATGCCTGAATAATCATGCTAAAGTCCAGCTCCAATTACATCCCTGGCCTGCTAGAAGGCTCTCCTCAGCTCCCTTGTGGGATAGGTAGGGTGTGCCTGATGGGCCGATGGCCTGTGTGCTCACACAAAGCCCTGCTCTTAGAAGAGCTCCATTTTATGCTCTGCTGTCATCATCTTGAAATTTTTTACTAGGGCGTCCCTGGTGGCCTAGGGGTTAAGTCTCAGTGCTACCACCGTGAAGGCCCACCACTAAGGCCTAGTTCAATCCCAAGGCAGGGACCTAACCCACATATGTTGCAGCAGACAGCTGTCTCACCTGCTGCTCCCCCAACAGTGTATTTCAGTAGATCTACCTGTTCTGCTCCCCTCTCTGTCTCTGGATAATCCTCTCACCCCTGCACCTCTGGCCTGCACCCCAGTTCTTCTACATAAAAATAATTAAAGACTTTAAAAAAAAAAAATGGGCCTCCCGGTGGCGCAGCGGTTGAGCGCTGGGTTGCGAAGCTGCCAGCAGCCTCTGCGGCGCCGGTTCAATCCCCGGCTGCTCCCCGGCCACAGGAGGAGGGTCCCGCATGGCGCGCAGACCTCTCCTGCTGCCCGCTGCTCCCCTCAGCAGTGTACTTCGGTCCTTCTGCCTGTTCTGCTCCCCACTCTGGCTCTGGTGAATTCTCTCACCCTCCTGCACTTCTGACTGTACCCAGTGCATGTATAAACAAAACAAACAAACAAACAAACAAATAAATAAATAAAAAACATGCCTCTATAAAAAAAAATTTAAAAAAAAAGACTTTAAAAAAATAAATGCTTTTTCTAAGGGGGCCTCGCATTGTCATTTTGCACTAGATCCCACAAATTACATAACATGTCCTGGCAGGGAAAGTTTTTATCCTGCTTTCAAAGCTTTACACAATCTGGTCTCAGCTGACCTTGCTAATATCCTCTCCAACTAGGTATGAGTGGTGAACACCTCCCTCCAACTCCTGCAGGCCACCAAGCTCTCTTGCCTCCATCCCTGTGTTCAGGATGAGCTACTGCCAGTCACCTCAGCTCCCAGATATACTTCCAGTCCAAATATCACCTTCTCAAATGTCTGAGCCTATTCAGTTCTCAAAGATTCATTATTTCTAGGGTCTCCCTGGTGGCACAGGGGTTAAAGTCTCAGCACTATCAAGTTATCACCAGCCACTGCAGCATGAGTTCGATCACTGGACAGGGAGCTGACCCACATGGCGCAGCAGACCTCTCCTGTCTCCCCACTACTCCCGTCAGCAGTGTATTTCAGTCAGTCTGCCTGTTCTGCTCTCTACTCTGTCTCTGGTGAATCCTCTCCCCTCACTTCTGGCCTATACCCCAGTTCTTGTATGCATAAATAAATTAAAAATTAATCTTAAAAAAATTCATTATTGCCACAATCTTACCCCTCTTTAATTTGTAAATTCATTCATCCCACAAATCTCTAATAAGCACATACTATGTGCAAGGCCCAGTTTGTAGGCTCTTCAGCTAGAACAATGAACAAAATAGGCAAAGATCTTTACCCTGGGGGGCTTTCATCTCAATTGGGGGCAGACAAACAACAAACATAATAGTCTGATTAAAATGCCACAGATGAAAAGGAGGCTCAGGGCTGCAGGAGTGAGGGGGTAAACAATGAGATGCAGTGGTCAGGGTGGGCCTCACTGAGGTATCACTTGAGCAAAGATTTAAAGGACGTAAGGGCAAGAGCTCTGTGGATGTCTGGAGGTAGAATATTCTAGGAAGCCAGTCAGTCAGGGCAAAGATCCTGAGGCAGGAGTGGGCTTTGCTAAAGATCAAGGAGGCCAATGAGACAGCAGAGAGTAAGCGGGAGAAAGGGGCAGGGAGTTGATGTGGAGCCACTGCTTTGGCTGTCCCTGGGCAGGGGGCGGGCCACTGCATGACATGTTGTGTCAGGCTCCTCCGGAGTTGAAAACAGAGTGTAGGGGAAGGGCAGAGCAGAAGCCTGGCCACCAACACGGAGGCTTTGATGGTGACAATGGCGTGGAGCAGGACAGCAGCAGTGGATGTAGTGAGAAGTGGTCGGATGTGGGATATATTTGGAAGGTGGAGCTGACAGGATTTCTTGATGGGTTGTTTGGAGAAGGGGGTTAGAGAAGAGTTGATGATAATGCCAAGATTTGCAACCTGAACAGCAAAACCAAAACAAATACAAAAGTAAGTGCATCTTCAATGGGCCCAGATCAGATGAAAAACAACCAATGGTCCAGTGCCCCAGAGCAACCACAATGCCCCTCAATTCCAGAAGGGCTTAGGTATTCCCTCCAGTGAGCCACAGAGGCCTTAGGGTAGCACTCCCCACTAGGGAGGCAGGGAGGACAGAAGCCAAGAGGAGGCAAAGGTTCTGGAGAGAAAACATCTTTATTCTCACTCCTCAAAACATTGCAACTTTTTAAAAAATACTCTATTTATTTATGCATACAAGAACTGGGGCGTAGGCCAGTGGTGCAGGAGGAGGGCAGTGAGGGGATTCACCAGAGACAGAGTGGGGAGCAGTCAGGTGGATTGACTGAAATACACTGCTGAGGGGAACAGCAGGTGAGACAGGAGAGGTCTGCTGCACAATGTGGGTCAGCTTCCTGGACGGGGATTGAACTCAGGCTGCAGTGGCTGGTGATGAGACTTTAACCCCTGAGCCAATGGGGAAGCAATTCTTCTCTTTTCCCTCCCAACCAGCTGGACCAGAGAGCATGTGTCTTCCAAGCAGCCCCCCTGAGGGGCTGGAGAGAGTGAATGACAGGTAAGTGCCTGGGGTGAGGAAAGACCCACATACGCCCTCTGTTGTGCCAGAGGCCCTCCCATCTCGCAGAACATTACCTTCTTTTTCTTTTCTTTTTTAAAAACATTTATTCTATTTATGCATACAAGAGCTGGGGTACAGGCCAGAGATGCCAGGGATTGGGGTGGTGGTGAGAGGACTCACCAGAGACAGAGTGGGGAACAGAACAGGGAGACTGACTAAAATACACTGCTGAGAGGAGCAGCGGGCGAGACAGGAGAGGTCTGCTGCACATGTGGGTCAGCTCCCTGGCCAAGGATGGAACTGGTGCTGCAGAGGCTGCGGATTGCTTCACAGTGTGGTGCTTGACCCCTTGCACCACCAGGGAGGCCCTACCTTCTTTTTCCACCATGTGGAATTTGGGCATTTCAGAGATGTGAGAAAATGTGCATTTAGAATGGATGGAAGAGACTGTGTTTACTGTCAGTGTCCCTGCCCACCCACCAGGAGGACTTGAGGTGCACAGTCTTGTCCCCCTTTGCTGGGTTTGCTCTAGTGTGGGAGCGAACAGTGAGGAGGAGGCACTGTGTTAGTAGGGAACTTAAAACATAGAGAAGTTGGTCCCTTGCAAGTGGGGGAGTAGGGGGGCCAGCGGGGGCTTCCCAGCCAAGAGAGGTGGCTACTACGGGCTGTTCCTTGCCAGTGCTGTGATCTCAGGAAGCCTCTTCACTGCTCTCTGCCTTCACTTTCCCCTCTGCTAGGATAATAAGTAGCACCTCCTTGGGTTGACTTGTGCAGCTATAGCAAGTTCACGTATGAAACACGCATATAGAGTCTGGGGGGTGACCAGCATGCGTGGGCTGCCTGTCATGTGAGTCAGCTTCCCTGAGAGTCTTCTGTTAAGTCTCTGCTCTGCCCTTCTACCTGCCCAGAAGGACAGCACTGTCGGAAGTGAGATAGCCAGGGGCCTCCCTGGTGGCGCAAGGGGTTAAGATGTAGCACTATGAAGCTATCGGCAGCCACTGCAGCACAAGTTCCATCCCCAGCCAGGGAGGTGACCCGCGTGGCGCAGCAGACCTCTCCTGTCTTGCTGGCTGCTCCCCTCAGCAGTGCATTTCAGTCGATCTGCCTGTTCACCTCCCCACTCTGTCTCTGGTGAATCCTCTCACCCCCCCCACATCTCTGGCCTGTACCCCAGTTCTTATATGCATAAATAAATAAATCTTTTTTTAGAAAATGGAGAATCTTAAAAAAAAAAAGAAGAAGTAAGAGAGGCAGCAACTGTGGTCCCAGCTCTGTCACTAATGGGTCGTCTGATCCTGCCCCGCTGGGGTCCCCAGCTCCTTGTCTGTGTAATGAGGGGGAGCTGGGCTCTGCTCTCATTGGGTGCTCTATTATGATGCACAGGTGCTCCCCCAAGATTCATGTTGACCTGCTAACCTCCAAGGTGATGTATTGGGAGGTAGGGCCTTTGGGAGGTGACTAGGCCCTGGGGTGGCACCCTCATCAGTGGAATGAGAGGCCCCCATGAGACACCCCCTGCCCTAGCCTTCACACCACATGAGGACCCAGCGAGGAGACAGTGTCGTGGCACAGGAGGCTCCCAGCAGGCAGGTCCCGGTGCCTTGGTCTTGCACGTGCAGCCACCAGAACTGTGAGAAACACTCTGTTTGCAAGACACCCAGTCCGTGGTATCTTGTTACAGCAGCCCAGGCAGACGAGATACTCTTCAAAACCCTAACCAGAGGCAGTGTCGCTCTTGCCCTTCCTGGTCCATGAACCTGGGTTCATGGGAGGGGGCGGGGTCCCGTGTGTCCCAGAGTGGGGGCCACCTGAGGTGACTGTCCTCATTCCCTCCTGGGCCACTGTCCCAGGGCACAGTCTGCTGCCTCCATCACTGTGCATGGGCCAAGCTGCCACACTGGCAGACGAAAAGAGCAAAAAGGGCTGCAGAAGCGAGCAGCTTTTCATGGGGCTTCCAGGGGGACACCAGCATGGTATCTGGGCACAGGGACTGGAGGGAGAACAGGAAGACTTCCCGGAGGAGGCGATGCTGGCGAACGGCTGCACGGAAGGGCTGGCAGAACTGGGAGTGGCCCACGGAGGCGTGAAGACAGGCCTGCTTGGTGGAGATGCCAAGTGGGCCAACAGCAGCCTCAGCCTTGGAGCTGACAGGGGAGTGGGTCCCAGCTGGTGTCCAGGCTCTAATGGGTTTCCCGGAGGAGGCAGGAAGCAGGCTGGGCACTGACGTACCAGTGGGCCAAGGTGATGCCCCCATGTACCTGCCTCTCACCTTCCATCCTCTCCAGGGAGGACAGAGCCTGAGGTGCCCACAACAGTGCCTGGCCGTGTGTGAACCTTGGGGAATGAGGCCACAGGGCTCCACTCTCCTTGTCCCCTCTGCCCGCAACTCCCTTTCCCTACTTCACTGCGCGGCTCTTTCCACGTCTTTTCTTCAAAAAGTCCTCTTGAGCTCCCATTGCAAAACCGCACCCCTTGCTGGGTGGACACGCTAAGTGATATCACAGGGATACAACCAGCCAAAGCCAGGAGGGAGCAACCAGGAGGTAAATTCTGTCACAGAACAAACCAACCTCTGTGTTCTTAGGAAAAAAGAAAAAACAGGACCTCCCTGGTGGTGCAAGGGGTAAAGTCTCAGCACTATGAAGCTATCGCCAGCCACTGTGGCCTGAGCTCAATCCCTGGCCAGGGAGCTGACCTGCATGGCGCAGCAGACCTCTCCTGTCTCGCCCGCCGCTCCCTCAGCAGTGTATTTGAGTAGATCCGCCTGTTCTGCTCCCCACTTTGTCTCTGGTGAATCCTCTCACATGCCCCCACCCCTGCACCTCTGGCCTACACCCCAGCTCTTGCATGCATGCATAAACAAAATAAATCTTTAAAGAAAAAACAGGGAAAGGGAGTCAGGAAGGGCTGGTACGGGGTGAGACATACCAAGTACTGAGTGGGTCATACTTAGCTCCTGATTCAAACCAATCAGGCGAGAAAAGATACTCGTGGAAGTTTCTGGAGGTGAGCTGCACAACAATGTGAATGTCCTTGCTTACTGGACTGAATGAACACTTTAACACGGTGAAGATGGTAAATTTATGTTATGTGTATTTACCACAATTGACAAGGCCGTAAAAGGTACTCATGGATCAGTTGGGGCACGTGTACACTGATGAGACAGTAGAAGAAATGAGGGATTATTAATTTTTAGTGTCAGAGTGATATCTTTTACCGGAGTCAAACCTACTTACAGATGGGATGATAAAACATCTGGGATTTGTTTTATCTTTCTTTTTTTTCTCCAAAGATTTATTTATTTATGCCTACAAGAGCTGGGGTGCAGGCCAGAGGTGGGGGGGTGGTGGTGAGAGGATTCACCAGAGACAGAGTGGGTAGCAGTGGCTGTGGGTAGCTTCATAGTGTTAAGATTTAACCCTTTGCGCCATCCATCAGGGAGGCCCCTAGGATTTGTTTTAAAACAATCTAGGGGGCTCCTGGTGGCGCAAGGGGTTAAGCACCGCATTATGAAGAAATCCGCAGCCTCTGCAGCATGAGTTCGATCCCTGGCCAGGCAGGGAGCAGCCCACATGGCGCAACAGACCTCTCCTGATTTGCCCTGCTGCTCCCCTCAGCAGTGTACTTCAGTCAATCTGCCTGTTCTGTTCCCCAATCTGTCTCTGGAGAATCCTCTCACCCCCCATATCTCTGGCCTGTACCCGAGCTCTTGTACGCATAAATAAATAAATCTTAAAAAAAAAAAATCTAGAAGGGCGGGCAGTGGGACATACAGATCAACCACACCCTCCTGTCAATAATTTGGAAGCAAATCCCAAACTCTGAGTCTAAACACAGGGACACGTATCTCTAAGGTCTCAGAACTTTTCCTATTAATACAAAAGAAAAAGATAAACCCAAATGGGCCACATTGTTGGGTTGGTCATGGGCTGGTCATGGATACGTGGGGTTCCCTTGCTCTTCTTTTGGGCGTGTCAGGGAAGAGCACCCCTCCACCAAGCCACTTTCCGCATGACACTATTCCCGTCAGACATTTTTTAAAAAAGATTTATTATTTATGCATACAAGAACTGGGGTCTAGGCCAGAGGTGTGGGGCTGGGGTGCGGGGTGCTGAGAGGGTGCACCACAGAGTGGGGAGTAGAACAGGTGGATTGACTGAAATACACTGCTGAGGGGAGCAGCGGGCGAGACAGGAGAGGTCTGAGCTCCCTGGCCGGGGATGGAACTCAGGCCATAGAGGTGATAGCACTGAGCCTTAACCTCCAGGTCACCAGGGAGCCCCCCATCAGACATCTTGAGAAGCCCCTATAGAGGCATCTCCCTTGGTGGGTGGCTCGCTGCTGTGGGCCTGGGTCTGCGTGGCCTCGGAGCCCAACACCGGACGTGCTGAGTGTGAGCAGCTGGTTCGACCACAGTTCTGACCTCGGAGGGTCCTGAGCGAGTCTCTCGCAAACTGTTCACCCAGGAAAACGGCACTGTGGTGGGGGACAAGAGGGCTCGCCCCAGGCCAGGTAGGGTCTAGGAGACCCCCACACCCTGCTCCCTAGAACAGCCCATGCTCCTGTGATGGCATCCTCCCTGTCTCTGTGGCCTCCAAGTGATGAGACCCAGCCTCAACCAAAGCAGAGGTAGCTGAGGGAGGCCAGGCCAGATCCTGCCCAGGGGCCCAGGCACCATTGTCTGGAGAAAAGGGCAGGGGTGGAGTGAACTCTCCGCTCTCAAAGTGCACAGCTTGGTTCCCACCATCATCACGTGCGACAGGTGTGCTGAGCCCCTCAATTTCTCACTGCCAGGCACAGGGCATGATCCCTGCAGCTGCCAGGATCCAGGGGACTGTAGAGACGGGTGCAGTGAGGACCCTGGGCGCACCAGCCCCAGCGCCAGAGCAATGGAGGTGCTGGGCTTTGTCCTTGCGAATGTGCAAGTCACCACACTTACCTGGTGTGCCTCACCTGGATGATGGGTACAATCTGGGGTGACTCACAATGGACACTGGGACAGTGTCTGCACACTGCAGTTCCTAACAGTGCCGCTCACAGGGGGTCTTCAATCAGTTTTGTGGAATCTGAGCCCCCAAAGATGGTCCAGCCCCCTGTTGCTTCTGCTTCCTTGGGTCTCCTGGAGGTGGGGTCTGAGATTAGTCATTTACACTGTGTGAGGGAGGCCATGGGGCCCTCCCTTCCTTCCCGCAAGGCCCCTTTGTCAGCCCATGAATACCCTCTAGGGACTGAACCATTGCAGGGGTGTGAGGGTGCCTGGCTACAGGGAGGTGTCAAAGTACACACTGGGATGCTAGGGAACTGCCTTACCTGTCACTGCACCTGCAAGCTGCAGGTGTGCTGTTGGAGGGAGGTCAGCTGGGAACCCCACTCGCAGAGCCAGTGGGGGACGGACAGAGGGGACAATCCTATCAGAGGTTCTCCCACCCCAGTCCCATCCTCCTACCACACCTCACGGCTGTGTGGGACTTCATGGTTTACAAGGGGCACCCAACAGTCTCCCTGGAGCCACTCAGCAGCCCTGTGGGGGTTGGGGGGCGGGGCAAGCACTGTCCTTTTTGCAGAGGAAGGGGAGGTCAGACCAGGAGCTGCAGAACTTAGGCTAGACCAGTGATGCCACTGGTAGGCTTCAGGGGCCCAGCTAGTGTCCCCTCACCCACCCACCCCCGCCCCCACTTTCCCTGCAAGGATGGAAGGAGCTCCTTCCCTCGTCCGAGACTGGCTTTGTCCTCCGGCTATGACACCCATCCAGAGACGTCACAGGAGTGTTGGGGTCTAGGGCATAGTGTGTGTCCCCAAGTCAGGAGCAGCAGCTCCTTCTCCCCCGACCCTCCCTCCACAGTTGTGGACAAAGTTGCCCATCACACCTGGACAAAGTTGCCACCGCCAGCCTCAGGGGTCGTATTTGCATGGGAGGCTGCTTGGTGTTACAGGGCCCCCTCTACAGGCTGGGAGCTCTGGTGCAGGTTGGGGGACCCCAAGTGATCTGTCATCTGTATTCAGAACCTTCCTTCTGTACCCCACCTCCCCGCCCCATGGGGTCAGGCCCTGGGCTCCGCTCTCTCCACCCCTCCCTGGAAGTGCAGAAGTGCCCACGGGCTCCCGGACACACAGGCTCGCCCCGTCTCCGGAGCCTGCTGAAGCGGGAAGGGCCCCGCTGGCCAGGATGGGGGCAGAGGGCTGAAGTCCCGGAACAAGGAGGCGACCAGCTGTCGCGGGGCAGCCACGCTACAGAGAATCCCACTCCAGGGACCGGATCGCGCTGGCAAAGTGTCACACAGGAACACAGACCAAGAGGGAACTTGACAAACATTTATTGAGCACCTGCGATGTGCCAGGCCCTCTGCAGGGTGTGGGCAGAGGAAGCCAACACAAGCCAGGCCCTGCCCGAAGGAGCGCACAGTCTAGCGGCCAGAACGGCAAGCACATTCACAGCGGCAGAGGTGTGCCAAGCGCCACGACCTCACGACAAGTTCTAAGGTACATTTTCTCCATAGTGGACACCCAGCGACACAGCCACATTGTTTGAAAAGCACATCGGTATAAATGTAAACAGCCACGGGATTGAAAGACAGACAGAAATCACCTGCAAGATTTCACATTGGCGTTTCAGAGCCAGACCTTCGGCATTATTCATATTCTCGCCTATCAGGTAGGATGCAACCTGTGGAGACGCTGGTGGGGGGGCAGTGGGGGTTCTGGGGCCCAGCTGCCATTCCCATGGTGGTGGAGCGGCCCCGGACACAGTGTCCCGAATCTGTAGCTTGCTTTTGTGCCCCCCAGGGCCCCAAGCGTGCTCGCGCTCCTTCTCCAGAGCCTGTCAGATGGGGAGGAGGTCCCTGCCCTGCCAGGGCACTGAGGTCACTCACACTTGGTCCCGCCCAGGCTGGCCAGCCATGGTCAGCACACAGCACAGCACGCTTGTGCCCAGGGCCCGCCTAACTTAGACACTGGCCTTCTGCTCAGTCTCGGAAGCTGGCAGTGGGCGGTGTATGAGAACAAGCGTCCCGCAGGTCTATCCTGCACCCCCTCTCCTGAATGCACGGTGGGGAAGGCCCTATTCATCAAGGATGCTTGCAGTCCCAGAGGGAGCTCCTCGTCCCCAAAGGGGTAAAACAAAATCCCACATGGATTTGGCCTGTGCTGGTTAGTTCTGGAGGGTAAGGGAGCTGGGGAAGAGGTGCAAGCGGGCCACCTCCTGGTTTGGTCCAGGAAAAGGGGAAGCTGACAAGGGTTTGGGTTAAGGGAGCCGGGGAGAGGGCAGGAAAGCTGGCAGCTGTGCGCAGAGTGGGAAGGCCAAGAGTGGGAAGGCCAAGGGCAGGACCGTGCTCAGGGCGCACCGTGGCGGAGGTGGCTGCCCCAAGGCTGGACGCAGCCCGTGCACTAGAGAAAGGTCAGCGCCAGCTCCTAGGGTTTGAGTGGCCCCCGCTCCCACCATGGCCTCGCCTGGACAGAGGACCAGTGTGGAAGCAGAAGGCAGGACATGTCAGAGAGAAGGTGTTTCTGACCCCATTTCAAGGACAGGAACACCGGGAGGTGCCCGGGTCCTCCGGCCTGCTCCAGCCTTGGCCTCACTCCAGCCTCCGGGGCAGCTGGCGCTCTGGCTCCCCCCCAGGACAGTGGTGCAGCCCTGCTGCCCCTTAAGGTCACCCCAGGGGCCAGATCACCTGCTAGCACCCTGTTCCCCAATGACGGCCCAGACGGAACTGTCTTAATAAAAAAAAATAATTTATTGTCAACAAAGGAGATATATACAACAGGAGAACAGGTGACAGGAGTGAGGGTGAATGGAGCCCCCAGGTGGGCTGCTCTGGCCACCTTCAGGGATGGAGCGGGAAGAGGTAATGGAGGGCTCCTGGTGCGGGACCCTGAACGGATGGGGGAGGAGAGGTGTCCCCCGAGGTAGTGGGACTCAGTTCAAACCCCTTTATGACCACCTCTTGTGTAAGGCACTGTGCCAGGGGAGAATGGTGGGGGGCTCAGGGGGAGGGGGGAGGAGGCTGGGGACGAGGTCTGGGTCAGCAAAAGGATTGGGATGGGTGTTCTCCACAAGCCCAGTGCCCTACCGCACAACAGCCCCCTGCGCCCCCTGTGCACCTCAGGGCCCAGGTTCAGGCCTGGCCAGGGAGAAAGAATTCCAGTGCCCCAGTAACAGCGACGCCGCGCCCCCCTCCTCCATCCTGTCTCGGCGCCATGTCTTACCCTCCATTAGGTGGCCTGGCTGGGCAGCTCTGAGTGATAAGCCAAAGGGGGATGCTGCCCCTGCTCCCCACCATCCCCAGAAAAGCAAGAACCTACACGCCACTCCCTGCCTCTGGCTGGTGCCCCACTGTGGTGCTAGATTCCGACAGAACCGCAGGCCAGTCTGGGGTGTCACCTGCTCCCACACCCTTGGTGCCCTGGGGGTGCTTGGACCAGTCTTGAAGGAGGCTGACGGCCGGGGGCTCCTCCATCCGCACTCGGATGACCTGGAGATCCAGTGTCCCGCGAAGCCCCGGAGGGGGAGCTGCGCAGGGGTGGGAGCAGAGAGTAGAGTCAGGGCCCTCCAGATACCCCCACGAGGATGTTCCTGAAAACTGCCCCTTTCCACAGCCCAGCACCTGGCGGGGAGGCAGTGGGAGGCTCCGCTCTGGGTTGGTCCTGGGACCACAGCCACCGGAGTCAAGGTCAGGCCGCCAGGGCAGAGTCAGCGCACCCCGAGCCCTCTGCTACTGGCATGTGGCTGATTAGCCTGCTCCCCTTCAGCTCTTCAGCTGACTCCAGTCTACCTAAAACTCGCGGGTATCCTAGCCAGAGGGATTCTTCCCAGTGTGGACAGGGGTGATGGGGCAGGGAATCCTTAGCACAGAGTAAGACATGGTTCTGCCCACAAGAAGTCCCTGAGCAGGGGCCTCCCTGGTGACACAAGGGGTTAAGACACAGCACTGTTAAGCTACCTGCAGCCACTGTAGCACGAGTTCCATCCCCGGCCAGGGAGCTGACCCACAGGGTGCAGCAGACCTCTCCTGTCTCACCAGATCCTCCCCTCAGGAGTGTATTTCAGTGGATCTACCTGTTCTGCTCCCCACTCTGTTTCTGGTGAATCCTCTCACACCCACCCTCCCCCCATCTCTGGCCTGCACCCCAGATCTTGTATGCATATGTAAATAAGTAAATAAATCTTAAAAAACAAAAAAGAAGTCCCTGAGCAATTAGGTAGGTGGGGGAGCACTGCACCCCGGGCCCATCAAGTCTACCATAGTGGAGCAGAGAAGCTACTCGTAATGGGCAAAACCAGGCCTCAAGTCGGGTGCACAGCCTGTTGACACCAGTGGTCGCGGGGAGCTGCTGCGACAAGGGTGCAGGCACACCCGACACCTTTACGTTGAAAACAAAACCAAAAAAAAATGCATCTACGTGGGAGAGAAAACTACAATTTTCGGGCCTCCCCGGTGGCGCAGAAGTTGAGCGCTGGGTTGCGAAGCTGCTCCGCGGCCTCTGTGGAGCCGGTTCGATCCCCGGCTGCTCCCCGGCCACCAGAGGAGGGTCCCACATGGCGCGCAGACCTCTCCTGCCGCCCGCTGCTCCCCTCAGCAGTGTACTTCAGTCCTTCTGCCTGCTCTGCTCCCTGCTCTGGCTCTGGTGAATTCTCTCACCCTCCTGCGCTTCTGACTGTACCCAGTGCTTGTATAAACAAAACAAACAAACAAACCAGCAAACAAATAAATAAAGCATGCCTCTATTAAAAAAAAAAAAAAAAAAAAAAAAGAAAACTACAATTTTGCTGTCCAGGTCACTTATAACGACGCAGACGCTGCCACTGGGTCAGACCAGGGAGCAAACCGTGGTGCAGCCGCAGAAGTGGGTTTGTCTCCCCGGCAAGCTCCCTGAAGGCCGAACCCCACACACTTCCTTTTCAGCCCAGCGGGAGCCATGGAGCACGCACACTAGTCCAGCTGTGTGGCAGCTGCCTCGGGCGCCGCTGGCTGGAGCGGGCCCAGCCCCCTTGGAATTATGCTCCCGTCGTGAGGCCCAGCGCGCAGGACGGGCAGCTAGAAGATGCGGCATGTGACGCGGGGACCCAGTCTGTTAGACGTGGGCGGAGGAAAAATTAGCCAGGAAAGGGAACAGGGACGGAGAGCGGATCCCGGACACATCTCGGTGCTGGGGCTACCAGGATGTGCTGCTGGGGTTCGAGAGACAAGAGGGGGATGACCCAAGGGTTTGGCTCAAGCAATCTGAAGAAAGGGGGAGGGGAGAGAGTGGAGAGGGGCCGGGCTGCGGGGAGGAGATGGGGGTCCAGTCTGGACATGCTGAGTTCGAGATGGTTCAGACAAGCACACAGGGGTCAAAAGGCAGCTGAAGAGAAGCTGGGGCCCAGGGACAGGTCCATCCGCAGGGCCGAGGGGACAGGAACGGTCTGTGAGCACGTGGCCCACACCTGCAAGGCTAACCCAGCGGGATCACACGGGAGTGAGACACTCGGCCTGCCGTTTGGGCACCGAGTTGTTCCTTCTCCACAGACACAGCAACTCCCTGCGCCGGGCACGGGGGCGTCAGTGCATGAAACACACCACCGCCCTGACCCAAGCGCGCTCACATTCTAGAAAGGGAAGAGGGAACAAAAGGTTCCAATGTGAGCAGCTGAGACTGTACAGGCAAGACAGACAGAGGAACAGCCAGCGAGGCCGAAGAGAACCAGGCCAGTTCTGCCTAAGGGGCAGAGAGTGCCTCCTGGAGAGGGGCCGCTGCCACTGCCGCCAGACCAGGAAAGGCAGGGACTGAGGACTGGCCCCTGGATTCCACTTGGTGCAAGTAACTGGCCTTGCCAAAAAGGCAGTCCCAGTGTGGGGCGGGGAGCGAGGGGATGCGTGCGGTGCTGGATAAGCGATGAAAATGGACGTAAATGGCTTTAGGCTGGAGGCAGTTAGCAGAGAACGTGCTTCCCAACTTGGCTATAAAGGTCCAAGGACACAAGGGATAGCGGCTGGGAGGGCAAGGGTGACAGAAATCAGTGTTGTGGGGGAAGCGCCAGAAGAGAGGGCAAAGCTGAGTGAGCTCTTTCAGCTGCTTATGGGCGGGTGGCCCCAAGTTTCCCAACACCTTACGCAGCGGTTAGTGGATTTAGGAGGTAACGCCCGAGTGAGCTCAGCGCACAGTAAGAGCTCACCAAGTGAGGTGCTCTCAAGCCAAGGGAATTAAAAGCCGACCTTGTTGGTACCAACAGCAGGAGTGAAGCCTGAGATGAGGCAGAGACGTCCTTCCAGAAATCATGATCGGAGAACCAGGGTCAAAAAAGCACAAGCCAGGAGGACTTTTCTGGGCCCTATATCACCCCAACCCCCAAACTACCCCAAACGCCTGAGCCTCCCCAGGATCATGCCGTCTGCCCCCCCTCCACCGCAGCCACATCGTGTAATACGCGTACATATGGGTGGAGAGTAACCCTGGAAATGTCCCCACCAGAGAGGTGGAGGCTGCCACCACCCACACATCCCTGAGGACACACCTGAGTGTTCTTTGTGCTGGGCACCATGCCAGGTGCTAAGTAGATAGCAGCAAACAAGACCTTTCCTCAAGAAGCAAATGCTTGGGCTCCCTCCCTCACATACGCCTTGCTTCTTGGTCCAGCAGGAAGGCCCGCTGTGTCTGGCCCAGGCCTCTCTTAAGCTGGCCCCAAGTCAGGGCCCACTTAAATCAAACACCAAGATAGAGGGGCTCTTTCCCCACTATTTCTGAGGGAGCCCTCAGAACTCGCCTTCTCCCCTGGTCTGGACAACCCTCCCTCACCCTCATCCTCTAAGACCCTTGGAAAGTTCCAGAAGGTCTTCACTGACTGCTCCACACCCATCTCTACCAGGGTAGCTGACCTGACCACAGTGACCTTTTTCAGCTTCTAAATCCTTAATTTTTAAACATTTTTTTTTCCCCCAAAGTGCCAGGACCTTTATTCTTCCAAGAACTTGAACACATCAAGTGATCCCGAGCAGAGACAATTCTGGTCAAAGCCTCACAGGTTTCTGAGAGATCTGTCTAAGCTGTGGGTTTCTAAATCCACTCCTCTGGAGACTCTGCTCAGCACAGAACCATCGTAGGCGCCCCTGCAGTCTTGCCCACGTCGCTTCCGAGAGCTTCTCCAGGGCTGGCCCGGGGGGCCCTGTGCTGTCCTCAGCCTCTGGCTTCTAGGCTGCCTCCAGTCTCCACATCCACAAGTGAGACACCGCCCCATCGCCTCCATCCCTCAATCCTTCCATCAGCAAACTGAGCCCCAAAATCTCAGACTTTGCCCATTCACCCCAAATGAACTCACCACTCCAGACAGGGGGAAGTCTGGGCACAGGGCAGCCCAGGACTCGAAAGAAGGCTCCCCTTTGAGAATGAAGCCAGGAGAGCACTACTGGAGGCGGGCGTCACTTAGAGCCGCAGCCCACGGGGAGGCGGGGGAGACGCGTGGCTCCAGGGCCAGCAGAGCGCACGGTCTCGGGAGGCAGAACTGGGACTCGAGCCGAAGCCTGAGCCAGTTAAAACCATGATCTCCGCGATGGGGCGAGGCCTGAGATCAGAAAAGCGGAGCCCATTTTGGTAAAATAAAGAAACAAACGGCGTGTGCACACACACAGGTACGCACACACGCACCTGCGTGCACCCCCCGCCCCCCGCTGTGTAAAAGATCTGAAGGACACAAGCCAAACTATTGGCTTGTCCCCTGGCAGCTGGAGTAGTGGCATCACTGCTTCTTCTTTATACAAGGACACCTCCTTTCTGAGAGGCCTGCTCTGGGGAGCAACCAGCACCCCCGCTGCCAGTTTCTCAGCCTAGACCTCCAAACGCACACTTCCGACAGCGGGAGCGGGCACTCCTGACACACACCCACTATTCTCCTGAGCCCAACAAGCAAGATGGAGAGGGACCCGGCTTGGCCCTGCTCTCCTGGACCGTGTTCCAGTCTCACGAGCTTCTTGCCACTCCTCGGTCATGTGACCGAGGGGCCAGAGATGCCTCGTCCTCAGCCCCGGGATCTGTGACTATGGTCTGTCACGCTGCGAGGGAGGATGAAGGCTGCAGTGGAACCCACATCACTCAGCAGCTGACTTTAAAATGAAGCGGGTCAATTGGGCCATGGGGGTGGGCTCAGCGTTGTCATGGGGGCCTCAATAGGAAGAACAGGACAATAAGGTAGCCAAAGGCTCTGCCGGCCAGTGCTGATTTAAAGATGGAGGAGGCCACGAGCCAAGAGATGTGGTGGCCTCTAGATGCTGGCCAAGGCAAGAAAACAGCTCCCCCTAGAGCCTCCAGCAGGGAACCAGGCCTGCTTCTGACCTCCACAGCAGAGGGTGATAAATGTGTTGTCTTAAGTCACTAAGTTTGTGGTACTTTGCTATGTGACCACTGAAAAGGGAGACAAGAACCATGGGGAAGAGGGAAGAGTCTCTGAGACTTGGTCTCTCCATCTGGAAGATATTTTTGCAAGGGTCAAAGGAACTGCACAGAAATTCCTTAAAATCAGTAGCACGCAATCCCTGCCCAAGGGCCCGTGCCCCCGCGAGGAGGCAGCTCTCTGGGCAGCGGTCCTCTTGGACGTGTCTGTCCAGTCCCCCACTGGCCTACTCTTCCTTAACTGCCCTGCTCTGGCCCCTGCCCACCAGGGCGAGGTGGGGTCCTCTCAGGCTCCACGTGGAATCCACCTCGAATATGGGCACAGGTGTGGGGTTTGGGGGACACGGCCTAGCCCAACCGAGGCACCGGTCCCAGGATACTCGGGGAGTGCTTGGCAAAGCTCTGCTCCCAATCATGCAGATTCCCCTGCCCCGCCCCCTCTCCTGGGGCCCTGGCCCCAGTGCCCCCCGCCCCACACCCCGGGCTCTGCTCTGGCCAGCCTCAAAGGCCAGGCCAGGCCTGACTTGCCTCTGTCGCCCCCTCTCAGTAGCTCACCTGCAGAGGGGCTCTCCAACTGGGGAAGGCCTTCCCCTGGGGCGCCCCCCTCTTTGGGGGGGCCCTTGCTGTCTGGGGTCCTGAGCTGCGTGTGGGAGAAAAGCTGGAGAACAAAGCCAGGGGGGAAGGTGCCGTCCGTGAAGTGCCGGACCTCAGCAGGGGCCGCGAACGTCTCTGTGGGCGAGTCCGGTGATGGCGGCTCTGGGGGCGACAAGATGGGGCTGTGAGCCTGGGAGGCTGGGCCCTCAGCTCCACAGAGGTCAGAACCCCCAGGGCTGAGCCGAAGCCTCCGGGGCGGTGTAGGGGCCCTCTGCCTGGCCCAGGCCGCCCCTCACCTGGGTCAGGATCAGGATCAGGGTCCGGGTCCAAGTCCAGATCCAGGTTTTTGGTCATGGGTCTGCCTCTTTTCTTCCTGACTGGCTCGTCCCCAGGAGGCTCCTTCCATCTCTGACCACGGAGCTTCTTGCTTCCTGGTTCCGTGACAGGGGCAGCTGCTGAGAGACAAGCCCTCACGTCTTCATAACAGGCCATGCCCGAACCCCGCACCTCAGGGCCATTGAAGACCCGTGCCCACCAGCCTTTCCCCACCCAGAAAATGGGCCAGGGCCGCCCATCCCCCGAGGCGCCCCCTTCCCTAAGGACTGACCAGGAAGCTCGAGGGGGCGGAGTCCCCTGGGCCGAATCCTTTTGGGGAGGGATGGGTTGTCCTCAGAGTCCAGGAGAACCACAATCTCGGCTGGCATTTTGGCGGCGTCTGCACTGGAGTCTGGGTCTCCGTCGACATCTTGGCCGGAGTCTGAAGGGACCGTGGTCCAGTGAGCGCCGTGATTCCACAGACCAACCCCGCCCCCACTTCACCCCACTACCTGAGTTGGGTGGGGACGGCTGCTCAGCTCTGACATCTTGCAAGAGGGCCACCCCCTCACTCCAGGCCTCCAGGATGTTGCTCTTCTCGGAAGGGCTCAGGTCCAGGGTGTGGGGGTGCTGCTCCAGGATGTGCATGCGCGCCGTGTCCGCCGAGGGGGACCGGATCTCGGCCCCACACACCATGCACAGCGCCCGCCCGCTGCCTCCCGGGCTGTTCCCCACCAGGAACTCCTGCTCCCAAGACACCTGCTGCTTGGGCTCCTCGCAGCCGTCGCTGCCGGCCTCCAGCAGGCTGGGCCTAGGCAGTGGGGGCTTCTCCTGCTGGGCCACTGTGGAGGCGCAGAGGAGAGGGTGCCATCAGCTCAGGTGCCGTCAGTCACGACACGTAGAACACAACTCCCAAGCTGGCTGGTGAGGTTGTGGGGGCAGCACCTACCATCTTTCCCCTCTTCTCCTGGGGTCCAGGGGTCTTGCCATCCAGCTGCCTCCTCTACCCTTCCCGAGGCCTGCAGGTGCCCATGGCAGTTTCTCAATGGGGACCCATTCCGACATGTCTTCAACTTGACACATCGTTCCAGACCACCCGGAAGAGCCTGACAAACTCCTACACATCCTTCACGGCCCTGCTCAAATCCCCACCCATGTGAAGCCTTTCCTGATGCCCCATTCTGAGTGGTGGATTATACCCACATCGACTTCCAGGTTTGGGGATGAAGGTCCCCGGCATACAGAAGATGCTTCACGAGCCCTGGGTCAGTGAACGACATGCCTCTTTCTCCTGCTGTTGAGACTCCTTCAAAAGGCCACCCCACTCCTGCGAACTAGGCTCTCTTGCCAGGGGCTCCCAGAGCCCTGCAGCTGTACCCTTGTCCCCGGGGCCTGCCCAGCAGCTGCTCAGTGCATCTGGGGGGACTGCCACCTTTCAGGGCTGCACCGCTTCCACCTGAGAGGATGGGACGAAGTACACACCCCTCCCCTCCACTCTGTTCTCTCCAGAGCCTGCACTGTGGCCCATGCACCGCAGGCACCAGCTCAGCACCGGGTTTCCGCGTTCACGCCTGCACCTCCAACTCTGGGGCAGCACGGCACATGGGGCATTCAGAAATGTCTGACGAGGCACTGACTGAAGCCCCACCTGGAGGCACCAGAGCATCCTGGGCTCAGGCACTTCTTGGGCTCATTGGGCTGATGGTCCCAACTCCCATGAATGAAACCCAGACCCCCATGTGTCACTCCATCTCCACCTCTCCTGACGTGCCTCAGGCATCTCAGACCTGCCACATTCAAACCTGAACGCCATCTCCCATGGCCTGCATCTCACCCTCCCAGCTCAGCAAGCGGGAAGCCCATCCTTCCAGTTGCTCCAGCCCGAACCCTGAATTTCTCCTGCCACCACCATCCCAATCTTTGAAAATGCTCCTGCTTTAGGACCTTCGTCCTCGCTATTCTCTCTGCTTGGAATGCTGCTCACTCCCTCCGGGTCCGTGCACAAAATTCACTCCATTTGGGAAGGCCTTCCTGTTCATACAGTAGGTCCAACAAAACGCTCATCTCACTCCTCTGCTTAAACGCCATCTGACATGTTACACCTCTGTTCACCTGCTGGCCTGCCCTCCACTGTGACCACATGTACACGTTCCGGAGAGAGCGGTTTCGTCTGCTTACAGACATTAGCATGGCAGCTGAACAGAGAGCCTGGCATACAGCAGGTACCCCCCAACACCTGTTGAATGAATTAACTTCTCTAGACTTGTACTTCCTCATCCCCAAGGATGGGGGACAAGACAGCTTGAGAGAATTAACTAAGAGCCTGGCATCCCGCGCTCAGTAGAGTATTCACAGGGAAACTACCTCTGCTGGACTGAAAGCTTTGACAAAGGTGGTGGCTTTATGTCCTCATTTTAAAATCCTCCTGTTTCCGAAAAGCATGAGGCCAAGAGGCAGACAGCCTGTACTTGCAGCCAAAAGGTAAATAAAAAGCCTCGCCCTCCACCTCCCAGGGAGAGTCCCCTGAAGGAACAGGCATCCAGGAATGTGACAAGACATCTGCATTTCCATGAACGCTAAGTCCCCCACAAAGAAGGCCCTTTGTTTTCGTTTGCAAGGTCCAGAGGACTGAAGAAACTGGGGAAAGGAGCAGGGAAGGGGGGCATTCCCAGAGCCAGTCTCCCCTGGGCCTGTTTACTTCTGGGGTGGCTCAATCGCTTCCTCGCCCAGCGCTTTTTTCCAAAACCGGGCGCCGCCTGCAATGCCATTCACCCTGAAGTTCCAGAATCTGCCACCTGTGGCTCACGCCCCGGGGAAGGTCTGCAGGGCAGGGGTGGGAGAGGCTCTACGCCTGGCGGGCTCCCGGAGCCCTTCCGCGGCGGCGGCGGCGGGCGCCCGCTCCAGCCCCGCGTCTCCCCCGCGCCTCCCGCCCCCGCCTGAGCCGCGGCGGCCGCCGGGCTGTCTCCGCTCCCCTGGGCCCGAGGCCGCGGCCGCAGACCCGGCGCCGCGGGGGCCCCGGGCGCGCGGCGGGCCGGGGAGGGGGCGCGCGGGCGCCGGAAGATCCGGAGCGCGGCGGGCGCGGAGCTGGAAGGCTCCAGACCCCGGGCGAGGGCGGGGGAGGCCGAGATTCCAGCCCTCGGCGGGGCGGAGCCAGCGCGCGCCGGGCCCAGACGCGGGGGGCACGGGCGCCCCGGGCCCCAGAGGGGTGCGGGGCGGGGGCGGGCGGAGGGGGCGCCCCGGGCGGGGGCCGGGGCCCGGGGCGCGGAAGTGCCGCCGCCTCACCTCGGAGCACCGGCTCGGGCCGCGGGATCACGGCCACCACCACGGCCTCGTCCTCGTCCTCGCCGTCCTCGCACTTGAGCGTCACCTCGAAGCAGTCGAGCGCGGCGCCCTCGGCCTTCAGGGCCATGGCGGCCGGCGGGCGCGGGCCGCGGAGGACGGGCTCGCGGGCCCGGCGCAGCCCCCGCGCCGCCGCCGCCGCTCGCCGGCTCGGGACTAGCGCGTCGGGACCCCGGGCGGGGCGGGCTCATCCGGGGCCCCAGCCCCCCGCCGCTCCCTTTTATGGAGGCTCATTGTGGCGCCCGCCCGGCCGGCTCGCCGGGCCCGCCCCCGCCGCGCGCGGCCAATCAGGCGCGGCCCCGCCCCGCGCACGCGGCCCCGCCGGCTCCGGGGACCCGCACGGCGGCGGGAAGGGCCGCGCGGCGCCCCGCGCCCCCCGCGCCCCCGCGCCCCCGCGCCCCCGCCCGCGCGGCCGCTCGCGCCCGCGGCCCCTCAACTCCCCCGGGCGTCCGCAGCCGTCGGCCGGGCCGGCGCCCTCCCGTGCGAAGCCGCTCGGGCTGGATGCCGGCGTGAGGGGCGCACCTGGGTCCCCCGAGATTTGGATGGGGTCCCTTGAACGAGCCTTCCCCCGCCAGAAGATGCTGGGCGGGGAAAGGACGGGTCGGGGTGGAAGAGGGCTTCGGCCCTGGGGCCTCATTCCGTGACTGGCCCGCGCTGTGACCTTGGCCCGCGGCCTGTTTCCTCGCGCGGCCTCATCCTTTGGAAAGATAAACAGGGGCGCCTCTGGACGGGCGAAGGCAAAGATGGGGAGCGTGGCTGGCGCGCCCCGCCCCGCCCCCTCCCGCGCTGGGGGTGAGTCCAGAAATTGTGGCCCTCCTCAAGGTCACAGAAATCCCCCGGGGCCCCAGACCAGAGTCCAGTTGCCATGACGCTGCGTCGTAATCCCACTCCCGGGGAGCTTGCGCCTCTGCCACAGATTCCACTTGAGAAAATGACGTCGAAAATCCACTTTTAGCCTCCCTGGTGGCACAAGGGGTTAAGCACTGCACTGTGAAGCAATCCGCAGCCTCTGCAGCACGAGTTCGATCCCCCGCCCGGCCAGGGAGCATCTCACATGGAGCAGCTCTCCTGTCCCTCCCGCTGCTCCCCTCAGCAGTGGATTTCAGTCAGTCTGCCTGTTCTGAGCCCCACTCTGTCTCTGGTGAATCCTCTCACACACACACACACACCCCCCCCCCCGCACCTCTGATCTGTACCCCAGTTCTTGTATGCATAAATAAATAAATCTTAAAAAAAAAAGAAAACCCACTTTTAAATGCCACTGTGTCACACCAGACAGTAGTAATTCAGAAGCATGTAGTAGGTGGAGGGTGAGAGAGATGTGAACTAGTCTAACTGGACCACAGTATGATTTTTTGGTTAAAGATCTATTTATTTGGGCCTCCCTGCAAGGGGTTAAGCACTGCACTGTGAAGCAATCTGCAGCCTCTGCAGCACGAGTTTGATCCGCTGCTGGCCAGGGGGCCACCCACATGGCACAGCAGACCTCTCCTGTCTCAACCGTGTGCTTCGGTCAATCTACCTCTTCTGTTCCCCAATCTGCCTGTTATGTTTCCCCACTCTGTCTCTGGTGAATCCTCTCACACACACACACCCCACCCTGTATCTCTGGCTTGTACCCCAGCTCTTGTATGCACAAATAAATAAATTTTTAAAAAATATTTATTTATACATACAAGAGCAGGGGTACAGGCCAGAGGTGTGGAGATGAGAGGATTCACCAGAGACAGAGTGGGGAACAGGACAGGTGGATCCACTGAAACACACTGCTGAGGGGAGCAGTGGACAAGATAAAAGAGGTTTGCTGTGCCATATGGGTCACCTTCCTGGCCAGATTGCTTCATGGTGCTGACCCTTAACTCCCTGCGGGGCCACCAGGGAGGCTTTGGCTTCTTTTAATTAGCATGTCCTTGTAACATATCGGTACTGCATTCTCTTTATAATTGGACAATATTCAGTGTATGTCTATGTACTACTTATGAAATCCGCTCATCGGTGATAGACATCTGGGTAGTTTCTACCTTGTGGCTTTTGTGAATAGTGCTGCAGGGAACATTATGGACAAGTCTTTGTTTGGACATTTGCTTTCAATTTTGCGGGGTATATGCCGAGGAGTGGAATTGCTGAGTGATATCGTAATTCTATGTTTAACCTACTAAGGTGCTGCCAGACTCTTTCCCACAGCTGCTATACCCAGTGTTCCCACCAGCAGTGTACGAGGGATCCAGTTTCTCCACGTCCTTGCCAACACTTGCTATTGTCCATCTTTTCTATTACAGCCATTGAGAGGGCACATGGTAACATACCAAAAGGGTTTGGATGTGCCTTTTTCTAATGACTCAGGATGTTGACCAGGTTTTCCTGTGCGCATTCTCCCTTTGTGTTTGTTCTTTGCAAAAATATCTCTTCAGATCCTTTGCTCATTTTAAAATTGGGTCATCACTCTTTGTATTGCTGAGTTGTAAGGGTTCGTTATATCTTCTGTATACTAGACCCTTATCTGGTATAAAATTTGTATATATTTCTCCTATCCTCTGAGTTGTCTTTTTATTCTTTTAGTAGTTTCATTTGCAGAATAAAAATAGCAAATCACTTTTTTATAGATTTATTTATGCATACAAGAGCTGGGGTACAGGCCAGAGGTGTGGGGGGTGAGAGGATTCACCAGAGACAGAGTGGGGAACAGAACAGGCAGACTAACTGAAATACACTTTTGAGGGGAGCAGCGGGGAGACAGGAGAGGTCTGCTGTGCCATGTGGGTTGCTCCCTGGCCGGGGATCGAACTTGTGCTGCAGTGGCTTGGATAGTGCTGAGACTTAACCCATTGGACCACCAGGGAGGCCTGGAAAACATTCTTAAGTACATATCTTGGTGGACATATGTACTTTTTTTTTTTTTTTTTTGTGGGACCCTCGCTGGCGGCCGGGGATTGAACTGGCACTGCAGAGGCTGCGGGCAGCCTTGCAACCCAGCGCTCAACCGCTGCGCCACCAGGGGAGGCCATTATACTTATTTTTGTTGAGCATGTACCCATTGGAATTGCCAGGTCATAGATTTATAGGTATAATTAGTTCTACCAGGGCCTTCTAGACATTTCTCAAAGTGGTTTTATTAATATATATTCCCACCTGCACTGTAAGAGTTCCACCTGTCTATCTCCTCGCCAACACTTCTCGTTGTCCATCTTTTCAGTTTGAGCCATTCTGGTGAGAGTGTATTGGTATCTCATTATGCTTTTTATTTTCATTTCTCTCATGAATAATGTTGCTGAACACATTACAGAACATGTATTGGCCATTAGTATATCCTTTGTGTTGATGGACTTGTTTAAGTCTTTTGTCCATTTTTAGTGGATTGTCTTTTCAGTAAGTATTCGCATGGAGTAACACACCCTAACATTCTGTGCTGCTGTTTTAGTGAGGTCCATTCGCCCATTTCTTTCCCAGATCTCCTTGCAACCAAATTTCCAAACCTTAAGAATGATTTATCAAGAAAGAAGAACACATGGGTTTTAAAAAAAAGATTTATTTATTTATGCATACAAGAACTGGGGTACAGGCCAGAGGTGCTGGGTGAGAGGATTCAACAGAGACAGAGCGGGGAACAGAACAGGCGGACTGACTGAAATACACTGCTGAGGGGAGCAGTGGGCGAGCCCGGAGAGGTCTGCTGCGCCATGTGGGTCACTCCCTGGCCTGGGATGGAGCTAGCACTGCAGTAGTTGCAGATAGCCTCATAGGTTGCATCTGAACCCCTTGCGCCACCAGGGGGGCCCTATCACGTGCACTTACCAAAACTGAAAAACCAATATTTGCGTTTTAGTACTAACTGAACTCCAGATTTCTTTGGGTTTCACTGGCTGTACTGGTCTGCTAAGAGCTACTGTAGCAGAATACCACCGGCTGGGGCGTTTAACCAACATGCATTCAGTTTCTCACAGTCCAAGTTCAAGGTGCCAGCAACGCTGGTGCCTGTGCTGTCTCTTGCTGGCTTGCAGATGGCAGCTTCCCACTGTGTCTCGAGTGAGCCCTACTTCGCGCGCATGCAGGGAGAGGGTGCATGTTCCCGTGTCTCTTCCTCTTGTAAGGACAATATGGGGTTAGGGCCCCTTCCTTAATGACCTCCCTAAAGGCCCCATATCCAAATATAGTTGCGCTGGGGTAACTGTCTATGGACTCGTTTTTCCACTAATGTCCTTTTTCTGTCCCGGGATACCATGTTGCACTTAGGAATATGTTTTTAGATTTAAATAGATTTCACCAATTTACCTTCCAAAGTGTCCCTGCTTTGGAAGTAACATATTTCCAGCTGCGGGTCCCCCTTTCTCCACGCCCTCTTTGCCAAGCAGATGGAAGAAGAATGAGATCTTACTGTTTAATCGGCAGCCCCTGGATGCGAGCGAGGCGGTTTCTCAGCTGGCCACCTGTTTTTCCTGGACCATGAATTGCCCATCCCTAACCCTTGACCAATTTTTTGGACCATGGGATGAATTTTTCTTGTTGAATTGTGGAACCTCGTGACTTTGTGAGGGGTCGTGGCAGACACAGGCCCACTGGCTCACGGCAGGTGCTTTGGGTGGCAAGAACAGGAGGGTAATTTAGGACATGGGGAGGGGGCTGCTGGCAGGCGCGCTGTCCCAGATGTGAAGGGAAATCTCAGCCTCTTCTGGGCTTGGGAGCAGGGAGGCGGGTGGGCGCTGCCTCTCACTCGGTGGCTCCCAGCTTCTTCTCTTTCCACAGGGCACTCGTTGCTCAGGCCTGTGGGGTGGACGAGGGCAGTCCTGATGGCTGCCACCCAGGCATCACCTGGCCAGTGTGTGGAATCGGGACGTGGTTCCCCCTTGATTCCCCGCACCTGCTGGACACTCACCGGTAGGCTCCTAAGCTGAACGTGTGGGTGAAAGCTGGCTTCTGGGAGTCCCCACTCTGTGGGGAAGGAGGGGATGACCCCAAATGCATCACACCCCCTCCTCTGACTCTGTGTTGCTTTGGGTTAGAATGACCTCACGCTCCTGACCAAGTAGCCAGGCATCTGCTGTTCTGCACCCCTGTTTTCTCAACCCTGCACCTTTTCCCTTGTAGCCACCACCCTCTCAGTCCTCGGGACTTGGGACACCACCAACTCCTCCAGGAGGGGGGCGTGTGACCCCCCCCACCAGTGAGGGGCAGATCCTGAGGGTCTGGTCACAGTAGTGGGACGAGCACGTGACTAATTCAGGCCAATGAGAGTTAGACCTAGGGAGGACTACTTGGGGGAGCACCTTGAGGACCCTTCTTAGGGGTGGGATGTTGCTTCCAGGTCAAAACCTGCTTGGAGGTGGAAGACATCTCGTCCTGGAGGCCCTGGGGGAGGGGCCCTAGGGCCCGCAGCTGCGGGTCGAGTTGGGTGGCAGATGTTGGGGAGTGATAGGTGTGGGAGAGGGGACTTTGGAGGCAGAGGCCAGCCACACCTAAGGGAGGGGTGCCCTCGCTGGCCTGAGCTGACTAAGGAGCCGCTGGACAGCCAGTTGGATGCCTACGTGCCAAAGGTGAAAGGACATCTGGACTCTGAGTTGATCGTCCAAGTGGCCCAGGCAGATCCTGCAAATGGGATTGAAGCCTGACCAGCTCCTGAGAGAGATTCCACTAGTAAATAGCCTTGAGATGGCAGATGGGAAGACCTGTCACAATAGGCTGTGGACTTAGTTGCCGCCAGTTTGTGCATTTAGTGTCTGTTTTACTTTTTCAATATTGGATTGTATGAACACTCTTCTGGGGAAAAAAATCTAAGCTGGTTTGATTTGGGTTTTCTGTGATTTACCACGAAAAGTGTGCTGACTCATACTGAGAGGAGGGCTAGCAAGACAGCTAAGCAGCTGTTGGGGTGCTCTGTCCTGGGTGACAGGTTATGGGATGGGACTGAGCAATCCCAAATGTCCAGTTTTTTTTTTAAGTTTTATTTATTTATGCACACAAGAGCTGGGGTGTAGGCCAGGGGTGCAGGGGGTGAGAGGATTCACCAGAGACAGGGTGGGGAGCAGAACAGGCAGATGCACTGAAATACACTGTGAGAGGAGCAGCAGGCGAGACAGGAGAGGTCTGCTGTGCCATGTGGGTCACCTCCCTGGCCAGGGATTGAACTCATGCTGCAGAGGTTGCTGATAATGTGATAATGCTGAGACTTAACCCCTTGCACCACCAGGGAGGTTCCCAAATGTCCAATTTTGACACATTTCAGGAGGGACAGGAACGAGGGGCTTGCCGATGAGTTACTCTGTGCCCATCTCTGCCTGTGCTGGGTCAGGAGTTGGACCATTTAGGGTCTGTCCTTCCTTAGTGGGGTGGAGAAGTAGAGGAAAAGCTAGAACCAGATGTTCATGCTAGATCAGGAGGAGTGGGATGCGGGGACCACGTTGGAGACATCCCTACAACCAGGAGCTGGAGACCCGGCAGAAGCACCCCAGCATCAGAGGTTTCCAAGCACCTCCTGACGCACCTATGGTGGGAATTGGGGCCACTTGAGCCTTGCTCCTTAGAATTAGCCTTTCTCTGGTACCAACTGTTAGGGGCAGGAAGGTTACCCTGTATTTTCTGATTGATTACATCATCCCAGTAAATAAATAGCTTGTGCAACTGCACATTAAGTGTGTTTTATTAGGCCAGTTCCCCTAGAATCGGAATCTGAGATCAGAGCGTGAGAGGTAAGGTTCATCTGTGAGCCAACCTTGAGGGCGATGACCGCAGATGTGCAACAAACAAAGCTGGATGAATAAGTGAGTGTGTTTGAGAATAAACTGTACTATGTGGGCAAAGTGCAAACCGTTTCGATAGTTCCCAGAATCCTAAGTATAGGCTGATGCCGTTTATGTAAAGTTTAAACATATGAAAGTCATGGATTTATATCATTTATGGGGGGGCATGAGAGTGGTGTGTCTGGTGAGCTGCCGCTGCAGGAAGGGTTCACTCTGGGAGGGATGGAGGAGAACAGAGCACGGAGGTTTCTGTAGCAGCTTCAACAGTCTCTGTGCTATTTTTTTTCTTAAAAACTATCCTGTGGCAAATGTGTCAAAATGTTTAGATTTGTTCAAGCTGAGAGGTATGTATGGCGAGAACAGATTTTTTTTCCTTGTATGTTTGAAATATTTTATAAGAAAATCGTGTGTGTGTTGGGGGGTAACTGTCAGGGAACCGGAGAGTGGCAGGCTTGGAGCTACATCTTCTTTTCCCCGATTTCTGTGTTTTTGGAGAAGTTACTTGTTTTCCCACGTGTGACGGTTCTCTTGGGATGCCACCGCCTCTTCACCTGAACACTCAAGAAGTTACTACTGGGCAAGAACTTTCCAGTGTTCTTTTTTTCCTAAAAACATAAATTTTATTGGCTGCTTTATTTTCAAATTTAAGTGGCTGGAGTTGACATCCCTGGCTCCCACTCCTTCCGTGCACACATGCACAGTTTGAAGTTTGGCTTATACCTGGAGATAAACCTCAGGCTTGGAATTCCTTTGGAGTTGAACAAGGGATGACTTCATTTGCAATCTACATCTACGTGGAAAGTCCCTTTGACATTCATAGGCTTTATGACTGATGGGCTTTTGTTCTTTTTTTTAAAAGATTTAATTTATTTATGCTTACAAGAACTGGGGTACAGGTCAGAGGAGCGGGGGTGAGAGGATTCGCCAGAGACAGAGCAGGGAACTGAACAGGCAGATCTACTGAAACACACTGCTGAGGGGAGCAGCGGGGAGACAGGAGAGGTCTGCCGCGCCATGTGGTCACCTCCCTGGCCAAATTGCAGGTAAACTTGAATCTAGGGAGGTTGATATATTTACCCCTTAGCAACTTCCTTTAGGGACGCCACTGACAGTTCCTCCCTTCCAGCCATCAGCCAGGCCCTGCCTTTGTGGGACCATCCCCTGGAACCACTAAAGCGAGGAGCATGCCAGGGATGCTGCCTCCTCAGGCAGGGACCAGCCATGCTGGGAGCCTGAGGGGCCCCTGGAGACCCTGGAGACCCAGAGGCCCCCGACATTGGCTAAGGATCTGGGCCAGAGCATGGAGGGGAGAGAGGCTTGCAAAAATAAGTTCTGGTTGTGATGCAGCCTCCAAAGATGCCAGCTTGTGACCTCATTCTGTCCCCCCCCCCACTTTCTTTTTCTATTCCTGCCCCTGCAATCCAGATGCTTGGGAGGTAGCCCCATGGCCCTCAGACCAGCAGTTTTGACCAGGCACTGCAGCCTGTAGCTTCTCCTCTTTCCATATGGCTCAGTCTAAAACCCTGCCAGCCTCTAAGGGGCCTTTGTTAGAATTTACAGCCAAATGTCACTGATTGGCCGGGATACCTGGCAGGAGGGATGCAGGTAGATGATGCCATCCTTGTGCAAAGTCAGCATAATTACACCAGCCCCCAGCACATTAGACGGTATAGAGGGACCACAGAGGGTGTCTTCTATGTGGTCCCTCTTTGCTGGAAAGCAGGTTAAGTGATGCATGACTCCCCTTAGGGACCCCCTCAGGGTTAGAGAATCAGGAAAAGGCGCCCCTCTGGATAGAAGCTGCTTTCAGGCACTGGCGTGGGGAACGACTGTTGACAGCTCCTTGGTGAGGAAAGAGTCCTCTCCTCCGGGTGCTGCTCCTTAGCTCTCCCTGGTGGCTGGACGCTCGGTGCCCACAGGCTCTCTCTTCCCTCCCTCCCTCCACTCGCTCTGGGACTCAGGCTGAGCGCCCACACACTGGCTCCAGGGCTCCCCAGGCCTTTGAGGATAGACCCCCCCCCCACCACTCAGCCAAGGCTCTTACTCCTGTCCATTTCTGCTTCTTCTTCTGCCTGTCCCACCTGCAAGTCCCTCCATGCTTGCAAGTTCCCTGCCCTTGGCTGGGAGAGCCCTTGGTCCCTTCTCCTCCCACATGGTTCAAGCAAAACCTTCCCCAGGGCGTCTGGGGTACTTACCCCTGCAATGCAACACAGGCCTGCTCACCACTGCTGGGCACTGGGGGCACAAGAGCCAGTCACACTATTGGGGGTCATGGAACCATCTATTTTATTTTAAAATTGGAAGGAAATAAAGTATTCTAAGGGTCAAATTTTTTTTTCTTACATTAGCAAAAACTTGCAGGGCCCCCAGAAACATTCACTCTTGGTTTAAATAAAGATGACCTGGAGGTAAAAGCAGTGGCCTTGGTGGCCACTGCCTGCCACTTCCAACAGTAGACCCAGCTGATGGGGAGCTTCTAGAAGGGGGATGGAACCCCAGGAAAGTGCCAGGACAAACCTTCCTGTCCTCACCGCAGCCCAGTGCTGCTCTCCTGAATGAATGGCCTTGGGAGACGCTTGTGATCCTCGAGCCTCCATTTCTTCATCTGAGAAGTGAAACTGCATCTTCGGGTGTTTGAGGACTAAATGGGAAGTGGGGAAATGCCTGGGAACTATGGAGTTTGGAGCCAGTCCAGAGGATGTGCAGGATGTGGGCAAGGACAGGCGGCTCAGAGGCTGTTAAAAGTGGCTCTGGCTGGCTGGGATAACTCTTTTGTTAACTAATAAAGCGACCCCATTAACACGCATAGGAGGAGAGCTGGAATGACATATGCCCGGGCGGCTCACAGCAGCCGACCCGAACGCTGGTACCTTTGTGGGTTTTGGGTCCATCACACTTAGAGGCACGTGAAGTTACCAGATCTGTGTCTCATTTTCCCTTTGTGTGCCGGGCCTGGCACAGACCAAGGACATATGGACGACTAGACTCCCCTGTCTCAGGCCCTCCCTGGCACCTATTGGCAAGGAGTGCAGAGCTTCCTGAGAGCAAGGCCGGTGGTGGACCGCAGAGCTGTAGGGCCAGGCTCGATTTACCCAATGTGACAGCGTTTGCGGGTCTTCGTGGGGCCTGAGGACGGGATGGCACCCTCCAATGGAGACAGACACCCTTAGGCTCTTAGAAAATTTTAGTTTCCTGCCCTCTTCCGGGAAGGCTTGGGGGTGAGCCTCGGACTTCCAAGTCCTGCAGTGTTTCCCGAGGCTCCCGAAGGGCGAGCATCGTCTCCTTTTTACAACCCTGGGTGTCTGTTAAGTCCTCAACAGTATCAGATTAGCCTGTCTCGTCGCTGCTGCATGTCCAGCGCCCCCAAAGCTGGCGGCACACAGTAGGTGTCGGGGGAGCGCACGGCATGTCAGGATGTCCAGGGGCGCTTCCTTCCCGGTACCGCGGGGTACCTCCCGGGTGGAGAACAAAACCCACGTCCAGATAATAAGACTCCACATGGCCTCCCGCACCCTGTAATTTGGATCTCCAGGAATCGCCTTTGTTGTGGGCGACCAACCACAGGCAAAGCAGGCACCTGCTCCTCCAGCCGGTCCTCGCGGAAGGACCCCAGGCTGCCGCGCCCCTGGCTGCCTCCCGGGGTCCCTTCTCCGCGCTTCCCGGGAGCCGCTCCCCCCGTCCCCCGCCCCAGGCAGCCTGAGGCTCGCAGCCCGGGTGTGCCCCAGCGCTTCCCAGCGGCGGTGGCGCGCGTCCCCAGGCGCCGGACACCCCGCCCGGGGTCAGAGAGCTCCGGCTCCGCGGGCCGGGTGGGGGTTCTCGGGCTGTGTCAAGGGCCTCGTCTGGTCCCCCGGGCCTGCGGGGACGGGAGCCTGAGTCACGGCGGCGCACGCCCTCTCCTCCCAGCTTCCACCCGGGGGCCCCTCCGCCCCGCGCGTCGGAGCCCGGCGCAGCCGGCTCTGGGGGCTACCGCGCGCCCCCGCTTCCGGGCTGGAGTCTCCGCGGCCGCGGCCCCAGCTCCGGGGGAGCCTCGCCCGAGCTCCCCAGAGCCCGATGGAGAAGCACGAACTCCCAGCGCTCCCGGGCGGCTCCCGCGGGAGGGGGCGCGGCCGCCCCGCGGCTCCACCCTCTCCGCGGGGCCGCCGCCATCTGGGGCCCCTGCCAGTCGCGTCCGCCCCGGGGCCCGCGCCGAGCTCGCGCCGGAGGAGGCAGCCCCTGGCAGCCGCCCGGCCCGCCCCACCCGGCGATTCCCCGCCGGCGCCGGCGCGGGGAGCGGGAGCTGAGATGCCCCGAGGGGGCAGCGGCTGGAAGCCGGACCTGGGAGGAAGCGCGTTGCCGCGGACGCGGGCGCCCCTCGCCACCCCGCTGACCCCTCGGGAGCGGGGACCGGAGCTCCGGAGGCGGCGGCGAGGGCCCGCGAGGGCGGCGAGGTCCGCGCACCCCGCGACCGGGGCGGGCGCCGGCTGCGGAGCTTCGGTCCGGCGCGTCGCCTCCCGCCTCTCCCCGCCAGCCCCCCGCGAGCTGGCAGGAGGAAATAGCGCGCGGCCCCTTTAAATTTACCCAGGAGCCCTTAAAGGAGCCCCAGGGGCCCCAGACAGGAATCCCCACCCCGGTCCAGCCCGCGCCGCCGAGCGAGCAGCAGCCGTCCGTGCGGCCGGCCGCCCGTGCATGCGCCCCGCGCCCCGGGGCCCCGCGCACCGAGCGCCCCGCGCGGGCCGCCGCCGGCCCCGCGGCCCCGCGCCCCGCCGCCCCGGGGCCCCGCTCCGCAGCGCAGCGCATGGAGCCCGGCGGGGACCACCGGAGCCGGAGCGGCGGCGGCAGGGGCGGCCCCGGGCCAGCAGCGGCCTCGGCACGGGGCCGACGGCTGCCGCCCGCGGGATCGAGCGGCGGCGCGGACCCCGAGGACGACGACGGAGGTGAGCGCCGGCGGCGGGGGCCCCGCGTGGGGGAGGGGCGGGCTGCGGCGCCGGGCTCCGGGCCCCTCTCGCCGCCGAACAAAGGGGGGGACGCGGGCAGGGCGGCCGGGGGCGCCACCTGGCGGGCGCGGCGCGCGGCTGCAGGGCCGCCGGGGTGTCCCCCGCCCCGCGCCCGGGGTCGGCCCGCGGGCCGCGGCGGGTCTCCTCCCTCTTAAAGGGCCCGGGCCCGTCCCCAGGCCCGGCCGGCGCGCCCCGGGCCGCGGGCGCGCGGCCCCCGCCCCGCTCTCTCCGAGCCCCGGCGCGCGCCCGAACCCCCGGCCCCGCGCTGTGCCCCGGCCAGGGGTCCCCTCGGGGCCCGGCCCCGGGGAGCGGGGCCGGACCCCGCCCGGCTCGGGCGTCCCGCCGCCGGCCTCCGGCGCGCCCGGGGGCGCAGCTGCGCCTCGAGCCCGCGGCGCCGGCCCCGCGCGGGCGCCCCCGGCACGGCTCGCCCACAAAGGAGGACGCCCCTCGGGCCCCGTCCGCGCCCGTCCCCTCCCCTCTTTTGAAAAGAATTTGCCACAATTTGTCCGCTTTACGGGACCGGCCCGCCCTCGCCGGGGCGCCGGGGCCGCTGCGGGGCGCCCCCCGCCGGGGTCCCGCCTGCAGAGCCGGGCGGGCCCGCGCGGACTTGGGAGACTCTGGCGCACCCCGGCTCCCCGCCCCGAAACTCGCGGCCCCTTTTGTTTTTAAAGACTCGCGGCCCCGCCCCCCCGTCGGCTCTTAAAGGGCCCGTCCCCGCGGACGCGCGCGCTCCTGCGCCGGAGGGATGCTCGAGGCCGGCGGCCCGCCCGGCCCCGCAGACAAAGAGCTTCGGCCCCGGCGCCGACGTGACCCGCCAGAGGTCACAAAGCCAGTTACCCGTGAAGGCGGGACTTGAACCCAGGTCTCTGACTCAGACGCCGGTGCCTCTTCGTGGGCGCATGTCAGCCCCAAACCCGCAAAAACACAATGGTCACTCGGGTCCTGCCTTTTGTTTCCCCACCCTGAGACCCTCCCCGGGGAGAGTGACCAGACCTGTCCATTCGGCTTACGTGGCCGAATGAAAGAGCCTCCAAACTGCAGGGAGGGTGGCGGACTGTCGGGGTCCCTGGTTGGCAAGAGGGAGCGTCGCTGGGTGAGTGGGCTGTTCTGCTGTCTGGGGCCCACCTCTGGCTGTTGGGCAGTGGCCAGCTCCTGGCCAGTGCAGAAAATAATTCACCAGAAAGACTTGATGGGCCGCCTGGGGGTGGCCACTCCCTCCTGCAGTGTTTGAGCAGCCAGCCCCTCTGTGGCTCCCCCCACCCCACCCATCTTCAGAGTCCTGAGCTCTCTGAGACTCGGGGAAGTCAGGGTCCTAGAAAGTCCGGTCCCCGGAGGTGTTGACAGCTTTGTCTGGGGGTCCCTCCCAAGGGTGCTCACATTTGGGAAACTGACAGGGCTTAGCACACCTCCTCCCTCCACCCCACGGGGCTCTCTGGAGGCTGTGGTTGAAGCTTTTTTGGAAAACCGGAGATGATCTTTGGGTGGGGCCCTCCTCACCGCCCAGGGGCCTCGGACGGGTGGGTCCTGTGCAGCCCTGGATACAGACAGATGCCCCCTTTGTTCTTCTCGCCCCGCTGCCCGCTCTGCTCTGGCTGCACCGCCGGCATGCTGTTCTCCTGGCCTTGTCCCTGCAGCTCTCGGCCAAAGAGGGGACCTTGCAAAGCCCACTGCCTCCTTGGCTGTCCCCTTATTTTTCAAGAAGTCCGAGCTGGTCCCTCACAGCACCCGCGTCCTTTTGTTCTTGACTCTCTCTTAAAGGGTCCCCGCTCTTTGTGAAGGGCCAGTGTTTTGACTCCCTTTATGGCCGTGGCCATCCCTTTCCCGGCCCCATCCGCCCTCCCCCACCTCCCTTTCTTGGGGTGCAAAATCGAAGCCCAGGGTTCTTTACCTGAAATCGGAGATTGAAAACCTGTCTCCCTCTCCCCCTCTTCAGGGCCAGATCTTCAGCTGGAAGGGGGTGCCTTGGGGTCCTGGGGAAGTGCCCCCCTGCCCTCCTCCAGGGCCAGGGGACCAGCATCTTCAGGCAGGAAATACTCAGACCACTGTGAGGCCCGGGCGTCCAGGCCCGGCAAGAGCCGCATCCCCGGCCGTGACCACCGGCGCTACTACCACGACCACTGGCGGCTGGAGTACCTGATGGACTTCAACCCGGCCCGGCACGGCATGGTGTGCATGGTGTGCGGCAGCTCGCTGGCCACGCTCAAGCTCAGCACCATCAAGCGGCACATCCGCCAAAAGCACCCCTACTCCCTGCATTGGAGTCCGCGGGAGAAGGAAGTCATCAGCAACAGCTGGGATGCCCACTTGGGGCTGGGGGCCTGTGGAGAGGCCGAGGGCCTGGGGGCCCAGGGGGCTGAGGAGGAGGAGGAGGAAGAAGAAGAAGAGGAAGAGGAGGGGGCTCACCTCCAAGCTTGCCCGCCCAAGGGCCCAGGTAACGGGACACCTGGAGAGGCAGGGGTCTGGGTGGCGGGTGGGGCAAGCCGGGACTGCCCTGGCATCTCTGCCAACTAGCGGATGTTCTTGAGCCAGTCACCGCTCCTTTTCAGGGGTGGGGGTGTCTGCTCATTACCCTTATTGTGTAGTGAGGGGAACGCCAACATCCCTGACAGCTTTGACTTCGGTGGTTCTAGAAGAATCCAGACGGGGGAGGTTGGAGAGACAGGCAGGGAAGGGCTGGGAGTGGAGGGTGATGGGAAGGTGTGGTTGTGGCGTGAGGGAAGGGACTAGAATCCGGGTCTGGGGAGGAGTAAGGGAGGTCCAGGGTGTGGGGGGCGCAGGCTTGAGGACTGGAAGGAGAAGACCGGAGAGGAGAAGAGAAAGGGGCCGAGGTTTGGCCGCAGGCTCCAAGTTGAGGAAGAGGCTGGTGGCGGACCTGGCTGTGGTGGGGGGCTCCCCCAGAGGGCCAGCATCTCAGTTCCTTCCCTCCCTCCAACCCTTTCAGGCAAAACCCCAGCTGGTGGGGGTGGCCGGCGCCAACGGCGAGGGGGCCCAGTGGCACCCCCGGCTCGGCCTCGGTGCCTCTCCGCCTCCCGGAGGGCTGGGGGCAGCAGGGGGCAGGGTGCCCGGCGCCTGGAGCGGAGGCTGAAGGAGTCCCTGCAGAACTGGTTCCGGGCAGAGTGTCTCATGGACTATGACCCGCGGGGGAACCGGCTGGTGTGCATGGCCTGTGGCCGGGCACTGCCCAGCCTGCACCTGGACGACATCCGGGCCCACGTGCTGGAGGTGCACCCCAGCTCCTTGGGGCTCAGCGGCCCCCAGCGCAGCGCCCTGCTGCAGGCCTGGGGGGGCCAGTCCGAGGCACTGTCTGAGCTCACCCAGTCCCCACCAGGTGCGAGGCCCCTCCCAGGGCCGAGACCCCCCCCATAGTAGGGCAGCAAAGTGGGGTCTGTGGTCAGGACTGGGAGGGACTCAATCCCCCTTCCACTTACTGGCTGGGGCTTCTAGCTTGGGGCCGGGGTGAGGCGCAAGGGACCCCCCTCTGCCTGGGTAAGGGCAAGACAGCCTGCAGGCTGAGCCCCTCTCCCTCACCCCTTCCCCAACAGACGAGGACCTCGCCCCCCAGGACCTGACCAGAAAGAGCCACGACTCGGCCCCCGCTGCGGGAGCCCCCTCCTCTCGGGATCTCAGCCCCCCAGACGTAAAGGAAGAGGCTGGCGGGGTCCCTGAGAGGCCCGGGCCCGCAGAGGCGGAGGAGGAGCTGGAGGGCCCGAGGGGGGGGGCCGGGGCCGCGCCCCCCGCCGCTCCCGCGAGCGCTGGCGGCTGGAGTACCTGCTGGAGCTGGACGGCGGCGCGCGCGGGCGGGTGTGCGGGGCGTGCGGGGGCGCGCTGGCCTCGCTCCGCGCCCGCCCCGTCCAGCGGCCCGTCCGCCGGCGCCCCCCGGGTTCCGCGCGCCCCGGCGGCCCGCTCCGGGCCCTCGTCGCCCGGGAGTGGAGCGAGAAGGCCGGCCAGCTGCCGGCGCTGGGGCGGCCCGGCCCCGCGCCCCCCGGGAACCCCGCCGGCCCCCGCACAGCCGCCGCCTCCGAGGCGGGGGGCGGGGCGGCGGCGGCGCCGGAGGAGCCGTGGCGGGGTGAGCCGCGGGGGGCCGGCGCCGGCCGCGAGGGGCCCGGGCCCGGCCGCGGGCGGGGCGCGGGGCGCGCGCGGGGGCGCGGGGGGCGCGGGGCCCGGGGCCGGGGGCCCCCGCGCGCCGCCCGGCCGGCCCGCCGCCCGCCCCAACGCGGCCCTTTGTCCCTCCCCAGGCGACGCCCCGCCGTCCCCCGGGGAGCCGTCGGAGCGGCCGGCGGAGGACGACGACGAGGACGAGGACGCGCCCGAGCCGGGGGGCCTCGCCTTCCCGCCGCCGCCGCCGCCCCCGCCCCCGCCCCCGCCCCCGCCGCGCAGCCGCGAGCAGCGGCGGAACTACCAGCCGCGCTGGCGGGGCGAGTACCTGATGGACTACGACGGCAGCCGGCGCGGGCTGGTGTGCATGGTGTGCGGGGGCGCGCTGGCCACGCTCAAGGTGAGCACCATCAAGCGGCACATCCTGCAGGTGCACCCCTTCTCTATGGACTTCACGCCCGAGGAGCGCCAGACCATCCTGGAGGCCTACGAGGAGGCGGCGCTGCGCTGCTACGGCCACGAGGGCTTCGGGCCGCCCGCGCCGGCGCCCCGCGACGGCGGCGCGGACCTCAAGGCGGGCGCCGTGTGCCGCGCGTAGCTCGGCCGCCGCCCCCCGCGGGCCGGGCCGGCGGGGGGGGCGCGGGGGGGGAGGGGGGCGCCTGCCCGTGCGCTCTGGGCGCGGCCGAGGCGCCGGCGGCCTCCCGCGGTGGCCCGCGGAGCTGCGCCCCGGCCGGCCGCCGTCCTCGCGGGGCGGGGATGGGGCGCCTGTCAGTGTTAGGCCCGGGCGGGCGGGCGGGCGGGGCGGCGCCGGCTCCTCCCCGGCGGGGCCGCGTGGCGCCGGCGGGCTGGGCTCCCCGGTGCCGCTCCCGGTGCTCGGCCCCGGAGGCCCGGACTGCGGGCGGCGGCGGGGCCAGGCCTGGGCCGCTCCGACCCCGCGCCGGCCCCGCTCGCCGCCCGAACTGAGATTTTTGTCAAGGGATCAGCACTTTTTCCTTTGCTCCCCTCCTGTGCGGAGGCCTCCGTTTACGCCGCCAGGCGCCCCTGCCGCAGCGCCCCGTCGGCCCGAGCCGGGGCACTGGTGGTCCCGGCCGTGGGCGCTCAGCCCGCCTCCTCCCCGCCCCCCTTTGTGCGCGGTGGGCGCGCCGCCGGTCCTCCGCCCCGGGGGTCTGGGGCCGGGCCTCGGCCTTCCTTTCTCTTCCCGCCGCAGCGCCCGGCCCCGGGGGGCCAGAGGGGGCCCCCATGATCTCCCAGGCAGGTCCGAGAGGGATGTGTAGATTCATTCTCCTGTGGAGAACAGGTGGCCCCGCGATCAGGCCCTTTTTGCTCTTTGTATTTTATTTTGAAACTGTATTTAATGCTTTTATATGAAGGGGAGGCACGGGAAGAGCTGTCCCCGCCACCCCTATGTGCAAATGTCTTATTTATTACGCGTGTATCAGAGATAAGCTGTGAGGCGGTGGAGGAAGGACCTAAAGGAAGGAGCAAGGACTGGGGGGGGCGACGAGAGGACCCCAAGCAGCCCACACTAATTGTGAGGCCCCAGGTCTCTCCTCCAGCCCCTGGTCCCCGGTGGGCTCTTCTCCTAGCCAGGCTAATTCCTCTGGTCTTAAAGACTGAGGTGGGGGGGCCAGTGGGAGGGGCTGGAGGGCTGGGTTTGGAAGGGAAGAGGTCCTGGTCCCCTGGGCCAGGGGCTGCCCATGTGGGTGGAAAGCAGAGAGCAAAGAGGAAGCACTTCCTCTCAGCTGAGGGTCCCCTCGTCACCCCAGGCCAGAGCCCAAGGTTCAAGTGCCTCAGGCCCAGTCCCCTTGACGCTTCCTGATTGGGAATTGGATTTTATATCACGAATTTTATAGCATTTTTATATAATTCAACTTGTCAGCTGGAAAGACCTTGGAGATCAACTAATACCCGCCCCCTCCCACCCCGTCCACAAATAGGTAAAAAATGGAGCCCAGAAACAGAACTGGTCACACAGCCAGGTAGGAAACAGCACCGAGGACTAGGGTAGAAATCTCCACTCCCTATTCAGTGTTCTTTGCACCACACCACACTGCCTCCCAGTCTCCGGCAGGTTGTAAAAATCTTCCGTTAGGCCTGCCCAAGGATGGCACATGGCAGCCGCCACAGGCCCTCACACAGTAGTGCCCCCTGGGGACAGCACAGGGCCCCCCAGTTCCCAGTGAGGGTTCCATAGGCTTGGGCTGGAGGGTGCAGGCCTCCATCAGAACCCCAGAAGAGGTCTGACTGGCCCCTGGCCCTGCGCCTCCTGCAGTAGAACGAGAACTCTGGGTGTTGTGTTCTTGGTTGTTGAGGCCACCGGGGATTCAGGAACAGGAACCCTGGCTGCCCTGGCCAAGAAGTGAATTCCCTGCATGTTTCTGAGACAGTATTAAAGTTTGAGCACAGGGATTGTGGCTGGCAGCAGGCTGGGCACTGCCATTCTTTTACTTTCCTCCATGCATGTTTTCAGACCCAGAATGAGTATTCTTCCACTTTTGCTATCCTGCCTGTTCAAAAGAAGTAGGTAAGTTGGGGCAACTGTTCTGATCACCCAAGCCCACTGTCCAGCTTAGGTAGGCCAGGGCAGAGTGTGGGTAGGAGCGGGCTTTCCCCTCGACGGCAGGGCGAGGCCTTTAGGTGCGCAGCACGGAGGCCCTCATGAAAGATAGCTGTGGGTGGCTTTCAAAGTGCAGCTACCACTCTAGGAACATAATGAAAATGTAGATTCTGGGGCCCTACCCCACAATCAGGAACTGGTGTGATGGGCCTGGCAGTCCGTGATAACTGCCCTTCACCCTCGAGGCTCCGTCTGAGCGATGGACGTGCCACCAGTGGTTCTCCTCTGCCGCCGTGGCCTCCCGGGGTAGGGGCCGGAGTGGCTGGTGGTCCCCATTCTAGGTGTGCGCCGCAAACAGGTGAAGTTTCTTCATGAGTCTTTAGTTAACGGTATGCTTGCTATTACGGCCAATATGTAAATGTTACTCTGAAACATATTTATATACCATATTAGTGACATTATTCAAACATTTGTATGTGTATTTGTGAAATTGTTTGCATCAGTTATTTTTAAATTTCAGCCTAAGTTTTCTAAGAGGTATGTTGAGTAAGTTTTTAAAATCCAGCCTAAGGGTCACGGCAGCCTTAGTCTTGGGGAGGCGACACATCCTTTCAGGGAAGACCTGAGGCTCGCACTCTCCATGGTGGCTGGCTCCATCCCAGCAGTGTGAGGGATTCAGAGGTTGTGGGCGGGGTAGGCTCGACAGCAGAGCCCGCAGGCCCGGTCCATTCCTCCTGATTGTTCTCCTAAGGCCACCTCTTAGACGGTCTCTTACTTCCTTGCAGAAGCCAAATGTTTTGCTCTCCTATGGAAACTTTGCAATCTTGGGAATCATTACACCAGTATCAACTATTAGCCACTTTTTTTAAAGCCTCAAAGTGGAGTGGGGATGGGGGCCAGTGGAGCCCTTGTTTGGTTCTTACTTTGCTCAAATTGTGTATAAAGAATAAAGTTAGCAGAATGACACCACAGTCATTGGTTTTTCTTTTATTAATACCACATCAATATGCAGTTTTACAGGAACCAAGATTCAAGCTCCTTAGGTGCTACTGTGTTTTTAGGTTGCACGCACATTTCACGCAGTTTCATTAGTAACTTTTCACCTATAGGTTTTTCTTAAAAAAAAAAAAAAAAAATCCTGTGTGTGGCACAAAGATCTGTCCAATAATCTAAACACAGCAGTAATAAAACAAACAAGCTAGGTGTGAAGCTTCCAGTGCAGAAAAAGGTCCTTTGGAGGGAAGCCACGCGATGACCGATGACCCGGGCACTGGCTTCCTGGGAGGGCGAGGGCGGAGAAGGCGCTTCCTACTGTGACATGAAATCAGCTTAAAAATTCCAAGGGGAAGAAGAGAAATAAGAGAATGGAGTAAGGCAAGGGTACCTCTTCCCACGTAAATCCCTAAGTAGCCGCTCCCTCCTCAGCAGAACATCACGACTCTCCACAGAGTTGCTTGGGGCCCCTCCCGTAGCCCTTCAGCCACCTGCGATGTCGCCTCTGGGTTACCACGACCACGAGGCACAGCCCGCAGGAGCGCACAGATGACTTTTCTCTCAAGTTTACATCATTTTCACGTCGGGAGGGGAGGAAGACACTTTCTTACACGGGAATGAGACTCCCAGTCACCAACCAGCTGCTGCCCACGTGAGCTGTTCTGCTGTCTTTCAATCGTGCACCGAGCCACCACCATAATCTGGCCCTGCTGGTGACCTAACTTAAAGCTGCTCGAAAAACACCCTAAAAAGGATCACCTTGGGCCATGGGCAAGGTGCGGAGACATTTATGTGCCTGAAAACGAAAGGAACCATCAAAACAACATAGCCATAAGCTAGCCTCAAAGTTTAAACTCCAAATGACCCGCAAAATGCACCTCACTACACTGGCTTGTGGCCGCCTAACCGCAGACACACAGGCCTCCTTTCCAGCCGGCTGCTAGGCTGTGGTCCTTAGGATAAAGTGACAGCCCAGGTTAAAGATGGAGCATGTGAAGGAGGAAGCTGTAGGGAAAAGATGAAAGAAAAAAGGCCTTTTGTGTTTCTGCAGTTCACTTCTGGAGAACGTTCCCCCCACTCGGACTGAGATAGGATTACAAAAACTTGGTAACGGAGGAGCCCACATGCAGGTTTTTTTCTCTAACAAGTTTACAGCAGTGTACAGCAGTTACAGACATTTATTTCATAATAAGAAAAGTACAACCATATTTATTAACCTTGAGGGGAGGGGGTAGGGGAGAGGGAAGAAAGCACATTCTGGAACGAGTCCTCGAACTAACTCAGAACTGGTGTCCAAAAGAAACGACACAAACACCCCCTTCCCCACAGGGAGCGCTCCTTTCCCGGGGAGGCCGGGAGGGATGCGGGTCCCAGCGGCCCGGCCGCCTCCTTTCCGGCGCCACTTTCTGCTTCCACTCTTGGTTATGGGACACCAGTCCGAGTCAGGAGTGAGCACTATCCCCTATGCGTTATTCACAGAGTTGAAAGTTCTATCAGTACGAGGAGGAATATTAGGACTAGCTGCTTACATCGTGGGGCGGGAAGCCGAGATCAGAGGGCAGCACAAAAAAATCCCCAAAAAACAACCCCAAAACCCATGGGAAGGAATTCAACTCTTACCCCAAGATCATGTCTTCATAAGTTAATCATTTTCTTAACTTAAAAATAAGAGCAAAACTATGAAGGGAAGCTGTGTAAGACACGCTTCTGAAAACTGGATGGAAGCAGCCCAGGGATGTGTCTCCTCTCATAATCTCGTGTACCTCCAATCCTTCCCCTTTCAAGCTACAAGGAAAAGCTCCACCACCGGTAAGGTATTAGTTATCCTATTAATTTGATTCTTTTTTTATTCTCTTGGGTTCTAAGATATCAGTTCTTTTTTTTTTTCTTTAAGTCCAACGATTCTTGTGCTTGATGCGCAGGGAAAAGGGAAAGGAGGGAGAAACACCAAATAAAAATAACAAGCTTGGAACACAGGCTCAAGCTGACACTGAGCAGTTCCTTCATAGAACAAGTAACAACATTGTAACTATTAAATGGTGTTTTAGTAACTGTTGAATTTCGGGTTTCCATGTACTTATTCTGCCTTTTTTTTGGCGATTCCAGGGAGTTTTGCTTGGAGCCTATTGAGGAAAAAGAGAAAAAAAAGGTAAAACGGGCATTTGTTTTAGATTTTTATTTTAACAGTGACACTAGCAGACAGGGCTGGCCTGCTGGAGCACTGTGAACACTGTTTCCCCACTTCACAGGATTTACTCTGGATAAAAAGAGGCAGTGGCAAGTCTGGCCTGGGATGAGCCTGGGGGTGCCACGAAGACCCACTGCCTATCCTCTTTCACTGCCCCTAACCTTCTAGGTGCCTCCCTGGGGTTTCCAGAGAACAAGGGGTATCTGGACAGGATACCTGCTGACTGTGCCAGACACACTGGCAGTACAAGAGTCCGTTTCTCTGGGAATGCCAGGTTACCCGCTAGTGCCACAAAAGGAACCAGCAGTTAAGTGTAAAGAGACAAACAAACAAAAGGCCCAAACTATCAAAACTGGCAGTAGTTCCCAGACCTTCACAGGGCACCAGAACGGCCAGTTATTCTGGCAAAAGTTTTCCAAAATCATTAGGGTTACCCATCACTGAGATTATTCTTACCCTACAGCTAATGTCAAACCTACTCTCCACAAATGTTACCTCCCCCAGCAGGGGCCCCCAGTCAGCTCAGTGCTGACTGGTTCATTAGGTTTACAGCCAAACTCCCACCACCCTTCACAAGTGAGGTGAACAGCAACACACACATGCACGCACGCACACACGTGCGTGCTGCTAACTGCTTGCTCCAATGCATAAAAAGCAAAAGAGTAGGTGCAGGTCCTGGCATCAAGCCAGAGCTGTTTGGACACAGTTACATGTCCTCTTATCAAGTCTGAAAAATGCACTAAAATACAGGTGTGTGGAAAGGGGCTAGGGTTGAAGGGACACACAAAAGGGATTTAATGGTTTCTGATGTTTTGTGTCTTAACATCTTAAGAAAATATGGAAAAATGTTAACATTTTACTTGAAGTGTTAGGTTCTTAATATCTGCTATAAACAATACAAAATAAGAAAATGGTTCCTTGACATAGAGTTATAAGTGTCTCAATCTTTTATTACTTGATTATTGGTTTAAAAAAAGAAAAGAGAGGTTTGGTAGTCTTAAAAAAGAGGCAGTATTGAACCTTAAGTCACTTGTTTACTAGGACTTCTACTCTTGAAAAGAGAGGGAAGTTTGCCTTAAAACTGACAGAGATGAAGAAAGCAGATGAAGGTGGAGACTGCAACCACTAACATCTAAAGCCAGTCAAAAAGGCAGAGTGGCCCTGACTTTAATCTACAACACAAAGGATGCTTTTTGAAGCAGCAGACTAAATGATTTCTAGTGAAATCAAATAATTGAATTGAATCATGTTCTCTGTCATCGGCATTTTACACAGGAGACTAACCCTAACGGGGGGTACGTTGTCATGATGAAATGGGTTGTGTAAGTGCACTTACTTTTCAACAATCGACTTCGTCTGATCACGGACGATGCCAACATAGTGATCAATCTGGGTCTTTAAGGAAGGAGAGCAACTCAGTTGTGGCAACATACAGATGAACAATTTCCCCAAAGGTAATGTGCTTTTGTCTAATTTAACCATTAAAAAAAAAAAAAAAAACCCACTAAATGAAAAATAATGCCTAGTTTTTAAAAGTATTTTAAAAAAACTTAAATTTTTAGACTTCAAATTATGCCATAAATGCCCCAAACGCTATTAAAAAGTAAAAGCCACTTGTTTCTTTTGCAGAGTTTAAGTCCTACTTGCTAGGACTTTCCTCTAGACACAGTTTTCTGAGTACTAGGAACTGTGTGTCTAGTTTATTTTCTATAATCACAAATGTGTCATGGTTTTTGAGTAAGACGAATTTTTAATACCAAAATAGCAAAAATAGGAAGTCTTCAATGGAGGAGTTAATCCATGGAGAATAACCTCATAGTGCCTAGTATACTCTAGACAACAACCCATAAGCATACGTCCTGCTCACACTGATGGAATCCCATAATAGCCTCAATGGGCTTTACCTTTCTTTTAGAAACCCAGCACTTATTTATTTAACCATTTTTTCACATTTTCTTGTAAAGATTTATTTTTATTCATTTATGCATACATAAAGAACTGGGGTATAGGATCTCCCTGGTGGAGCAGGGGTTGAAGACACAGCGCTGTCAAGCAATCACCAGCCACTGCATCACGAGTTCGAACCCCGGCTGGCCAGGGAGCTGACCCACATGGTGCTGCAGACCTCTCCTGTCTCGCCTGCTGCTCCCCTCAGCAGTATATTTCAGTTGAATCTTCTCATCCCCCCCGCTCCTCTGGCCTACACCCCAGTTCTTGTATGCATAAATAAATCAATCTTTTAAAAAAAAGAATTGGGGTGTAGGCCAGAGCTGGGGGTGAGAGGATTCACCAGAGACAGAGTGGGGAACAGAACAGGCAGATCCACTGAAACACACTGCTGAGGGGGGCAGTGGGCAAGACAGGAGAGGTCTGCTGCGCCACATGGGTCACCTCCCTGGCTGGGGAGTGCTGCAGTGGCTGGTGACAGCTTGACAGCACTACCTTTAACCCCTGCACCACCAGGGAGGCCCTCAAGTTCTTTTCTTAAATAGATAATGTGATAAAACTCAAAAGGTACACTACAAGGAATAGAAAGTAAGTATCCTTACTACCCTCATCTCTCCTAGACACTCAGTTTCTTTCTTGGAGGAAACACTATTATTAGTTCCTTACAAGCACTTAACAAAATTAGATGGCAGAAATTGTTAGAAAAATATTTCAATGCCTAAAAAAATGAACTAAAACTAGTCATATATCAGCTGGTTTATCTGATTTGAAGCAGACAAGTGCTTACCTTGTACTTCTCATAGACGATTGGGACACTGAACACGAGCAGTTCAGCTGTAAGAGAACAGTGGGACATGGCACGAGTGAATGTGAGTGTCACAAAGTCTCAAAGGACACATTTTCCTTCATGAAATACAGGAAATACAAATCTTCAATATGAGAAATTCAGGGTGTAGTTCTGAATTTAAGAATAGCTATTTTCCTCGTAAAATATAAGGAAATAGATCTTCAATCAAAAACTCCTGGCTAGAATTCTCAATTAAAGGATAGTGAAATATAGCTACCAGGCTGCCTTCTTATACCACAAACAACAATTTCCAATTTATGAAAACAATTTCTACAAAGAAAGATCCCATATTTAAGGCAAATCTACACGATTCTCCTTTACTTCTAGCTGTTTTAGTATTTCTTTGTAGTTAGGACTAGCTCTTAAGCCTGTGATTCTCCACTATCAAGTCTGAGGTCCCCACAGATGTTAAAGGTTGGGCCACGTGGAAGGAGAAGAGTCATGCTGGGCACTCACTTTACTCTGACTCCTACCAATTACTTCAAAGAACATGGAGAAATTCTTCCTGCCACCTTACCAAGGATGAGAAGGGTGATTCCATTGAAAACGGCACCGACATAAGTCATCAGCCACATGAAGACAGCCAGCTGTGAAGGCCAACATTAGGGGTAAAAGCAGGAGTTATCAGAACACAAAACTGAGGTTAACTGATCTCATTCTCTGCTAGCTAATTAAGTCTGCATAGATTTAGTGGTAATTTCAAAATGAAAGTTACCTGTACATCTGAGGGTGCATAGAGAATTCTGTTGTTCTCTTAGGCCAAAAGACAAATTGTAACTTTATTTGTCAATTCATTATCACTGTTGTGATGTTATTTCTCTGAGGGCAGGAGATGCCTCCTCTATAGACTCCCATCCCCATTTTAAAGGCTGAGATAAGCATGTATTGTTTTGTCTGATAAAACCCTGTGTTCAGTTTTTCCTCCGACTACAGGACCCAGGTCCCTTGCTTCCCTTCGCCTCACCACCAAACATTATAGAAGGAACTAACCTTCAAGGAGTCAACCAGATCTTCCACCAGAAAGAGACGAATAATGAGCTTCAGGGCCCTGTTGACATGCACCATGGCGGCGTTCACGTAATTGTGGAAGGCTTCTGAGGACAGAGTGATGTCCACATCCAGGTATGCTCTTCCAGAAGAAGAAACAACAGTCATTTATTTCACATGGAAGGAGATTTCTTCCTATTAGCATAGCGGTTGTTCACAGTATGAAATTCCTCCAAAGGTATGTTTTAGAAATCTGGAGGGGCAGTTTTTTGCTGTCATGGGATGGCACAAATATGCCAGATGTCTGAAAGTTTGGGGTAGTCATGCCCAATAAAGAACTCTTCTATGTCCTGTGTAACTTTCACTGCCTCACCAGATACGCTTGTTGGTGAACCTGTTTAGAATTATCAGGAGCCATGACATACAAAAGCAAGGCATTTCTTCCTTCCATTTTACTATGTCCTGAATTTCCTAAAACTGCATTCTTTTAATGCTAAAACTTTACTAAGAGTTCTACACTATTTTGGAAAAACTACAGCTGGAGATTATATGAAGGAACAAATACATGAAGTCTTTATTATTTTGGGGGGAGCATGATCATGTCCAAGCCATTCAATATTGACTGAAATACATTATTTTATTATAAATGGCTATTTTATCACTCCTTTATTTAGTTACGATCTATTTTTGAAATAATATTTACAGATATATACATATTTCATATCAAAATGAAAAAGAAGGTAGTATGGTGCTAAAAAACCCACAGGAGGCCAGAGATAGTAAGCGCTGTCCTAGATGCTCTTCTGGCCCCACCTGGCTCAGGAACCCAGATGTTCCTCTTTGGCCTTAAAAAGTGTGAACCTGGGCCTCCCCGGTGGCGCAGCGGTTGAGCGCTGGGTTGCAAAGCTGCCCGCGGCCTCTGCGGCGCCGGTTCGATCCCCGGCTGCTCCCCGGCCACCACAGGAGGGTCCCACATGGTGCGCAGGCCTCTCCTGCCGCCCGCTGCTCCCCTCAGCAGTGTACTTCGGTCCTTCTGCCTGCTCTGCTCCCCGCTCTGGCTCTGGTGAATTCTCTCACCCTCCCGCGCTTCTGACTGTACCCAGTGCATGTATAAACAAAACAAACAACCAAATAAATATAAATTAAAAAAAAAAAAAGCATGTCTCTATAAAAAAAAAAAAAGTGTGAACCTCCAGTTTGTTAAAAAGTTCTTGGGTCCTTCCTTGGTGACTTCCTTGGTCTTGAGGTTTCTAGTTGATGTCTCATGCCACCGATCAGATGCATTCGTAACTTTTAGTTAGGCCTGACTTACAGCTGCCTAGCCTCAAGGAAACCCTTCACCAAACTGTACGTGGCTACTTGGGATAACTTCAACTCACTTGAATGGATGGCCTTCTTCTGACTTTTGTACAGCTTGGATGACAGACTTGTAGACCCTGAAGCTGATGGTGACAGAGAGAAGAGCCAGGATGAGGTAAGAAACCACGCTGATGACACTGAATGCTGCCAGCGAAAGCAGCATGACCAGCGTGGTGCCAAAGACAAACCCGGTCTTCTTCACATCTCGCCAGAAGATCAGGTCATGCACTGCCAAAAGAAGAGGGCATGTGAGTTACAGGAACACCTGTGAGCCACAGGCCAGGACTGCCCCCTGGTTGCGCCCTGCCTGCCTGAGGAGGATCATCCCAGCATGCAAGTCCAGGTGCTCCCCACTTTCAAACAACCTGACAAATGAAAATCAAATTCCATCATGGCTTCACTACATTCAGTACAGCTCAAACCATTCCATTCAACTGCAGTTCAGTGTCATTCACACTGCAAAAGGTTCCTCTGGTTTCTGGATAGGTTAATAACAATTTAGGAAATTGGGCCTCCCTGGTGGCGCAGGCGGTTGAGCGCTGCACTGTGAAGCTGTCTGCAGCCTCTGCAGTGTGGGTTCGATCCCGGCCGGCAAGAATCCCACATGGCGAAGCAGACCTCTCCTGTCTCACCCGCTGCTCCCCTCAGCAGTGTATTTTGTCAGTCTGCCTGTTCTGTTCCCCACTCAGTTTCTGGGGAATCCTCTCACGTTCCCGCGCATCTAGCCTGTACCCCAGTTCTTGTATAAAAATAAACAAATCTTAAAAAAAATAATAATTTAGGAAATTTTTTTTTAGAGATGGCTACTGAAATAAAGTAACTTTACTGGGAGTAAAGTGTCATTAAAAATATTTCAGCAGGGCCTCCTTGGTGGCGCAGCGGTTGAGCGCTGGGTTGCAAAGCTGCCCACAGCCTCTGCAGTGCTGGTTGGATCCCAGGCTGCTCCCCGGCCATTGGAGGAGGGTCCCGCATGGCAAGCAGACCTCTCCTGCCACCCGCTGCTCCCCTCAGCAGTGTATTTCAGTCCTTCTGCCTGCTCTGCTCTCCACTCTGACTCTGGTGAATTCTCTCACCCTCCCGCACTTCTGACTGTACCTAGTGCCTGTATAAATAAATAAATAAATAAATCTTTAAAAAAAAAAATTCAGCAGAAAGGATGATATAGCAAGTGTGGTAAAATCTTGATGACAGTTGACTAAGTTAAGCAAACGATGCCTACAAATTAGCTAAGTCAAGAGACTACAAACCAAAGCTGAAATGCATAAATTGGGGTGGTGGCAGAACAGGCTACAGCTGTGTCAGGCATAACAAAACACCAGTGTTTGTTAATCTGCAGAGAACTCAGTCAGATCATAGGTAGGGGGTCATGTATTTATTTAAACCGTGGTACTTCTTTTTTTTTTTTTTTTTAAAGATTTATTTATTTATTTATACAAGCACAGGGTACAGCCAGATGCGCAGGAGGGTGAGAGAATTCACTAGAGCCAGAGCAGGGAGCAGAACAGGCAGACTGACGAAATACACTGCTGGGGGAAGCAGTGGGCGGCAGGGGAGGTCTGTGCGCCATGTGAGACCCTCTCCCGGTGGCTGGGGATTGAACTGGCGCTGCAGAGGTTGCGGGCAGCTTCGCAACCCAGTGTTCAACTGCTGTGCCACCAGGGAGGCCCTAAACCATGGTACTTTTTAAAACAAATGGCAATGTTATTAATAACTGTTAGGAAATACGTATAAACCCAGGACTGTCCCAGGCAAGTGGGGCTTATGGTTGGAGACATCAAACTGGAAATATTCAAATTCTTCCACTTAAAGATACCTCAAAAGCTCTGGGTGTAAGCTGCTAACAATTATCTCTAGAAGACATTATTATTCTTGAATTTCAATATGTAAACACTGACTTTAACATTAAAAGCCATACTACAATCTCTGTGCTATTCTTTGCTTATGAGGAAGAGAAGAAAGAAGGCTTTAGAGTTGGAGAGACATGAGTTTAAGTCCTGGTACTTTAAAAAAATTTATTTATATATATATATATAGTTTACATCATTGTTCATTTAGTCATATAGTCTTAATCTTTCCAAACCTGTTTCTCATCTGTAAAATGAAAAAAGTGGCATCTATTTCCTTGAGTAGTTTTAAGGAATACATAAAGCTAATATATGTAGAATGCTTATTAGCATTGCAAATGTCTTGTATATTTTAACTATAATCAAAATATGGTGAGCCTGGAAGAATGTGATTGAGGGTAAAATGAACTTATATCTGATTCAAGGTAACCAACTGGCACCTAGTTCTTCCCCATATTCAGTTATAGACTCTCCCCTCTGAACCCTAGCCTTGCTAGCCTTGCTAGAGCCAAAGGAACTGAACTTGAAACTAAGAAAGCACTAAAGATATGTTGATTGTATAGAAGACATTGTAGATGACGCACAGATTCTGGCTAGGGGATGTGACTTACTGAAAAAGAGGAGGAATTATGATTTCTGATGGAAAGTAGAGAGGTCCAGAGAGTGATTCCATAAAGCACAGCAAGAACTGGGAGGAACTTAGGCTCACCTGTTGGAAAAAGACTGCTGAAGGAATGCTCTTTCTTACAAGAGCAAACACTGAGCAGATGTCCTATAATCAGAGTTCTTAGGACTGCAAGAACAGTTTCAACACAGAATGTTTAAAGGATCAACGGTACCAGTAACGGAACAGTCTGACACCATGTGTCTCCTGACACGATGCACTCTGAACACAGCGCCACTTCTACAGCATCCTTTTCAGAAACATATAACCCGGATCTCATGAAGACATACCAGAGAAATCCAGATTGAGTAGCAGCCTTCAAAACAACTGGCATCTCAGAGTAAAGGAGAACAGGAGACTTGACAGCATGTATATATATATATATGCAAAGTGTGACCAGACTTTAACCAGAGGAGACTGGTTAAAGAGGTAAAAACAGCCATAAAAGAATCATTAGAACAAAAATTTGAAGATAGAACATCTAAGTAATAAAAGGGCTGTATCAATGTTAAATTTCCTTAATTTGGTAAGTGTACTGTTGCTGTGTAAACAAAATTCCTGCTTGAAGGAAACACATGCTGAAGTATTTAGGGGTAAAGGAATCGGGGGTGGGGTGCAGGATGTTTACAAACACCTCTTACATGGATAGGGAAATAAATACATGTATACACAGAGGGAGGGAGTAATAAAGCAATGTAGCCAAATGTTAATAACTGGTAAACTAGGGTGAAGGTTACGGAAGTTTTTTGTAGTATGCTTCCAATTCTTTAAATTTGAAATATTTGAAAAAAAGATGGAAAAAGAAAGAAAAGCTTAGAGGATAAGGCTGGAGCCCAGAGAGAAAAAAGACCTTGATGTATCAGAAGGAAAAAGACAAAGAACACATTAGCCTAAATGCAAATCTACCCTTTGTGCAACTTAGAAAAAGCCACTCAGTCCGCTAGAACTTTACTGCCACCTGCTGGAAAGCTGTCGTAAGAAACAGTCAAACCGACAAGCACACGTGAATGGTGCCCCCTAGAGGTGTGCAGTATATAACCTGTGTGATAGCACAGGTATCCCTGGACTTGGCTTTAAAATAAATGGCAGAGTTACAGTCTGCGCTAGAAGGGTCCTTTCTGATTGAAAGGAAGGTAAGAGAGAAAGCTACAACAGATGGTTCAAAACACCAAGCCTCAGTCTGTGGTGCTCTCCCCCCAAGTCCCATGGCTTGCTCCTTTATTTACAGCAGGTTCTTTGTATCTTTTGTGAAATGCTTCAAAACCGGCTAAGCAAGTTAATGATCAAGACACATCACAAACCATAACTTTCCTCTGTTTTCTGGTAATTCTCCTCAAACTAGTCAAGGCTAGGACACACATACACTGTCTCCTGGGGAAGACGGTGTTTGGCAGTGTGTGGAAAAGGTCAGAAGGCCAGCTGAGTGGTCAGCAGTGGACAAAGGGAGCGTGGCATTGGGTAAGGTTGGAGAAACTGGGAGAAGTTAGGATCATGGAGCACACTCATAGAGCAAGGCAAGGTGCTTGGATTTTACCTCAGGTGAAATGCAAATCATTAAAGAATGTAAAATCTGGTAGTTTATAACTTTTAGAAGGAAAAAATTGTTATTTACAATAAGCACCTTAAACAAGATAGGAAAAAACAATAAATTGTGTATCAAATTAAAAACTTATGCTGGTTTTTTTTTTTATAGAGGCATGTTTATTTATTTGTTTGTTTGTTTGTTTTATACATGCACTGGGTACAGTCAGAAGCGCGGGAGGGTGAGAGAATTCACCAGAGCCAGAGCAGGAAGCAGAGCAGGCAGAAGGACCGAAGTACACTGCTGAGGGGAGCAGCGGGCGGCAGGAGAGGTCTGCACGCCATGTGGGACCCTCCTCTGGTGGCCGGGGAGCAGCCAGGGATCGAACCGGCGCTGCAGAGGCTGCAGGCAGCTTTGCAACCCAGCGCTCAACCGCTGCGCCACCTGGGAGGCCCAACTTATGCTGTTTTTGAGGGGCCTCCCTGGTGATGCACAGGGTTAAGACACAACCTATGAAGCTGTCCGCAACCTCTGCAGCACCAGTTCAATCCTCCGACCAGCCAGGAAGCAACCCATATGCCGCAGCAGACCTCTCCTGACTGGCCCGCTCCTCCCCTCAGCAGCATATTTCTGTCAATCTGCCTGTTCTGTTCCCCACTCTGTCTCTGGTGAATCCTCTCACCAACCCCCCCCCCCGGCACCTCTGATCTGTACCCCAGTTCTTGTATGCAAAAATAAATAAATCTTTAAAAAAAAATAAAAACTTAATGCTGTTCTTGAAATACACCATTAAAGATGGTGCACATACTGGAGAAAGTGATTGCTGACAATCTATCTCATAAAGGGCTTGTATTTCGATGACTACATCACCTTTGAAAAACAAAACACAATAAAAATTAGTCAAAAAATTGAAGACTGGGCCTCCCCAGTGGCGCAGCAGTTGAGCGCTGGGTTGCGAAGCTGCCCGCAGCCTCTGTAGCACTGGTTCGATCTCCGGGTGAGGGTCTCACATGGCGCGCAGACCTCTCCTGCCGCCCGCTGCTCCCCTCAGCAGTGTACTTTGTCAGTCTGCCTGTTCTGCTCTCCGCTCTGGCTCTGATGAATTCTCTCACCCTCCCGTGCTTCTGACTGGTACTACCCAGTGCTTGTATAAATAAATGAATAAATAAATCTTTCAAAAAAAAAAAATTGAAGCTACCTTTCAACAAAGATATATGGATGGGGGGCACACACATGAAAAGATGCTTAACACAATTAGTTATTAGGGAAATGTCAAAAAGACCGCGTTATGCCCTTAGTAGAATGTCTAGAATTAAAAAAAATTGATCATACCAAATGCTGGTGAGGATGGAGGAATCAGAATTCTCATACATGGATAACTGGTATGTAAAATAATGCAAAGCACTTTGGAAAACAATTTGGCAGGTTCTTATTTACCCAAGAGAATATATTATGTCCACATAAAGACTTGTATATAAACGGTCACTGCAATTTTATTGATAAAATAGGCAAAACTGAAAATTCAAATATCAACAGATTGTATATCCAAACAAAATACTACTCAGCAATACACTCCATCAACATGGATAACCTTCAAACTAATTTGATTGAGTGAGAGGAGTCAAACCAAAAAAAAAAAAAAACAAACAACAAAAAACCTCTCTATATAAAATCATAGAAAACAGGGTCTTCCAAGTGGCACAGGATTAAAGTCTCAGTGCTATCAAGCTATCCACCAGCCACTGTGGCCTGAGTTTGATCCCTGATCAGGGAGTTGACCCAATGGCATTGCAGACCTCTCCTATCCCGCCTGCTGCTCCCCTCAGCAGTGTATTTCAGTCAATCTGCCTGTTCTGCTCCCCACTCTGTCTTGGGTGAATCCTCTCACCCCCCACACCTCTGGCCTAGACCCTATTCTTATATGCATAAATAAAAATAAATCTTTAAAAAAATTATAGAAAATACAAATCAATCTATTGATAGCAAAAAGATCAATGATTGGCCTGAGGGAGGGATTACAAACTTCTGTGTAGTGGAGATGTTAATGATCTTGACTGGGTAATTACCAAGTTGTATATTCTAAAAATGTGCAATTTACTGCATATTAATTATACCTCAATAAAATTTAAAATTTTTTTTAAATGACCACAAGTTAATATATATCATTTTTGCTCTTCTATTGCTTATTCTAACAAATTAAAAACAGTAAGTATGAAGCAAAGCTAGAGAAAAGGAAGAAAAATAATGTAAGGTAAATCTTTAAATTTGAGTCTTTTACTATGAATTCAGACTTAATAATCCAACCAGTCCAAGCTTACCTTTGTATTCACTGATACAAAAAAGGGTCTGATACAAAAATTAACAAGGCGAACAACAAGCCTAGCTCCCTGCCTGGGGATGTAAGTCAGGCCACAGCGGTAAGAGACCCCACAGGGAGGCCCTATGATTAAATTTAGAGGGGAAGGAGAGAGAGAGACAGCCAGCCAGAGGTAAAGGCAACAGATACATAAGCCTACAGTGCAGACTGAAGCAGCATAGATTTGGGAGCTCTTGACATACAGGACATACAGGTGAAAATTTGAAACCAAGGAAAGAAAGGTAGCACTTAGAGATATCTCTTAACGCCTCCAACTCCACATACCAATGAATATTTTATCTGCCCCTGCCACTGTTTCCCCATTCACAAAGTTCTACCACCCACCCAATAACCCAAGACAGAGATGTGGAACACAGGGCTCACTCTGCCTTCTCCCTCATCCCCTACAGGCACATGCCAAGGTCTGACAAAGTTCACCCACTTAAATCCATCCACAAGAAAGTAGTTCTAAATTGAGTACCAATGAATAACAAAGTGCTAGTCTAGAACACTATCTTAGAGACAAGAATGAAAACTTGACCAAAGCTAGTTCATTCAGTGGGTACTAAAAAAATGAAACCCAAAAGTTGTAGAAAATGCGAAGTCAGTGTTTCCTTACTTTTCAAGGTTATAACTTCAATATTAGACTACCTAAAATTTATTTTAATTTGAAAGATTTTTACTTTTTTCATTGTGTCTCAACAAGTTTAAAATGTTATAATTGTACTAATTATGTCTCTTATTCCTTATAATCCATTTCAACATACAATACACCCTATCTCAGCATATTATACAGCCTCTTTTACAATTCTTTATGTAAGTAAAACTAACCATTCCTCAGTTACCTTAATTATATTTTGCTAATGGCAGATAAAATATCTACTAAAGCATGTCTGCATTTACCCAGAGTGTTTATATTACTGGTAGAATTATCAGTGATTAATTTTATTTTCCAAATCTTTTATATACGACTTACTGCTTTTATTTTAAAAACTTCTGGAATGCCAGCTGCAGTACCCTTCTGACATCAAAAGAGGGCACCAACATGTCCAATGGCAATCTCAAGGACAAGGAAAAAGTTCCGCCAATTCAAGCGTGAACAGCAGTAAATCTTTTGATTCCTTACCCCACTGATTTTTATCACTGAATTTGGTGAAAGCTCTTGGTTTGACTCCAACTCCGGTCATTCCCAAAGGTCAACTGATTTTATTTTTTTGAAGATTTACTTATGCAACAAGAGCTGGGGTACAGACCAGTGGGGGGTGAGAAGATTCACCAGACACAGAGTAGGGAACAGAACAGGCAGACTGACTGAAATACACTGCTGAGGGGAGCAGCGGGCGAGACAGAAGAGGTCTGCTGCGCCATGTGGGTTGCTCCCGGGAGGGCCAGGAATTGAACTCCTATTGCAGAGGCTGCGGCTCGCTTCATAGTATGATGCTCAACCCCATGCACCACCAGGGAGGCCCAGGTCAATTGATTTTAATCTAGTCTTCCAAGCATACACTTCATAGGGAGGAAAAAAAAGTTGTTCAAATGCTTATTCTGAAAAGAATGGAAATTTCAAGGTTGACTAGCCAATCAGATTTAAGTCCATTTTTTTTTTTCGTGGGACTCTCGCCGGTAGCAGGGGAAGGAACCACCGCTGCAGAGGCTGCAGGCAGCCCAGCACTCAACTGCCACCAGGGGAGGCCCAGATTTAAGTTCATTTTTAAGAATAAATCTCCAATTCAAGAATCCATGTACTTTTACTACCTTGAGTTAGTTCTTCAAATTTGTCAACATTCACCCTGTCTCTAAGAAAATTTAAATGTGGTTGAAAAAACTAAAAGGGAGGGCCTCCCAGGTGGCCCAAGGGGTTAAGATGCAACTGTGAAGCTGTCCGCAGCCTCTGCAGCATCCCCTGCCAGCCAGGGAGCAACTCACATGGCGCGGCAGACCTCTCCTGACTCACCTGCTGCTCCCCTCAGCAGTGTACTTAGGTCAATCTGCCTGTTCTGTTCCCCACTGTCTCTGGTGAATCCTCTCACCCCCCACACTTCTGGCCTGTACCCCAGCTCCTGCATGCATAAATAAATCTTAAAAAAAAAAAAAAAACTAAAGGGGAAAAAAAAATCCAGATTTTATGACCACAAAAGGGAAACTGTTTATTAATAAAAGGGAAACAGGAAGTTAAGCTTTTTATATGAATAATTCATAAATGAAGGCTCTGAATTGCAAAAGACACTAGGTAATGTATGTTTATAAACTTAAATCCAACTTTTGTGACTGCTGAAATGGGTTAATAGTCTGCTCTGCTACAGATTTATCCTTAATCAAAGACATTTCCATCAAATGGCACAGAAGGATCATTGACAGAATACAAAGCTGTCACTGTCAGAGACAGACACAAGTTTTCCACTATAGATGAGGCTGGCAGTAGGCCAAAGAAATTTGTAGGAACCCCTTTCAAACTAGCATTCTTCTCAGACTGTCGGGGGAGTTTTTCATTCACTAAAATAACATCACCTTTGCCCTAATTTCAACTTCAGAAAGCACAGAAAACAAAATGGCATTGACTATTTACTTCTCCCCAACAAAACCTAAGTGGACCTGAAAATGTGAATGTTTAGACTTAGTCATCTAAAGAACATAACTAATGATAACTAATTCAGTGCTGGGTCATGATGGATTGGATAGATGCAAGATTCTGTTTTAGTTTTCTATCCTTTTGGGGTCCAGCTGGTTCTTTGCAAATGTTGAGGAACTACTAAATTCTCCAATTAAGAAGTCTAGATTTAAGCCTGTGAACACATCAGAACCAGTCAAACTTAACACCAAAAGTCCAATCAAACTTAAAAGTGAGTGTATGCCTTTGCACACTTTTTATTTATTTATTTATTTATTTATTTATTTGTTTGTTTTTGTTTATACATGCACTGGGTACAGTCAGAAGTGCAGGAGGGTGACAGGATTCACCAAAGCCAGAGCGGGGAGCAGAGCAGGCAGAAGGACCGAAGTACACTGCTGAGGGGAGCAGTGGGCGGCAGGAGAGGTCTGCGCGCCATGTGGGACCCTCCTCTGGTGGCCAGGGAGCAGCCGGGGATCGAACTGGCGCCACAGAGGCCGCGGGTGGCTTCGCAACCCAGTGCTCAACCACTGCGCCACTGGGGAGGCCCCTGCACACTTTTTTTTAAAAAGATTTATTTATTTATACAAGAAGTGGGGTACAGGCCAGAGGTGCGGGAGGGTGAGAGGATTCACCAGAGACAGAGCGGGGAGCAGAACAGGTAGACTGACAAAATACACTGCCGAGGGGAGCAGCAGGCGAGACAGGAGAGGTCTGCCGCGCCATGTGGGACCCTTGCAGGCCGGCGGCTGGGATCAAATTGGCGCTGCAGAGGCAGCAGACAGCTTCACAGCCCTGAGCTCAACCACCTGGGCCACCAGGGGAGGCCTTGCACACTTATTTCTAACCGAAAGTGTGTGCTAGTCAGGTCAGAGAATGATATTCTCCTACAGCTAGGATAGGACTGCATACTTCCTGGACAGGATACTAATGCAGATAAATGACATGGTTTCAAATGACAAGAATGTGACAAAATTCTTTTCTGTAAGCGCACCTTGTGCACTTGAATGTGTATTCCGCTGCTGTACGGTACAGTGTACTATGAATATCTTCCAGAACAAGTGGGTGATTTTACTCTTCAGATGTCTGTGTATGTAGCTAGTCAGAACAATAGCTGAGAAAAGCATTAAAACCTCCAATTATGATTATAAAATTGCCCATAATTCTGTCAATTTTGCTTCCTGTATATTTAAGCTGTCACTAGGCATATAAATATTTACCGTGTCAAGACTCCCAGCTGTCTTCTGTCATGATGAGTATCACTTTTCATTTCTGATACCTTTAGTATTCCTGTGTTTACTTCTGCCTGATGTGCTTTCACATGTGTCTGGGATATTTTTATTTCCATCCATTTACTTCCAACCTGTGTCTTTATATTTAAAGCTTGTCCTCAATTGTTGGCAAGGAGTTGGGCCTAGCATTTCTATGCAGTCTGTCGCTGCCCACCTACTGACTGTAGTGTTTAGTTCACTGATACTGATCTGGTTAAGTCACCCCTATTATTCTCACATTTCCTGTCTTGTTCCCCCGTTCTTACTTGCCTTCTTTTTGATTATCTGAAGATTTTAATTTAGCTATTACTTTTTTTAGCTATATGTCTCTGCATGATCGTCTTAGTGGTCTTGACTTTCAGTGTACTTTAACATTGTACCACTTCATTAAAAAAGTAGAAATCAGGCCTCCCTGGTGGTGCAACGGTTGAGAGCTGGGTTGCGAAGCTGCCAGCAGCCTCTGCAGCACTGGTTCGATCCCCGACTGCCAGCGAGGGTCCCACATGGCGCACAGACCTCTCCTGCCGCCTGCTGCTCTCCTCAGCAGTGTACTTTGTCATTCTGCCTGCTCTGCTTTCCGCTCTGACTCTGGTGAATTCTCTCACCCTCCCGTGTGTCTGACTGTACCCAGTGCTTGTATAAATAAATAAATAAATCTTTAAAGAAAATAAAAAGTAGAAATCTTTACTAAAGCATAGGTCCACAGGCTCTTTTCTTCTATTATAGATTGTTATGTGAAATGAACATTATCTCAACATTCATTATATTTCCTGTTTTATTTATTTTATTTTTTATTTTTTTTAAAGATTATTTATTTATTTATTTATTTATTTATTTATTTATTTATACATGCACTGGGTACAGTCAGAAACGCAGGAGGGTGAGAGAATTCACCAGAGCCAGAGCGGGGAGCAGCGCAGGCAGAAGGACCAAAGTACACTGCTGAGGGGAACAGCGGGCGGCAGGAGAGGTCTGCGCGCCATGTAGGACCCTCCCCGGCGGCCGGGGATCAAACCGGTACTGCAGAGGCTGCGGGCAGCTTTGCAGCCCAGCGCTCAACCGCTGCGCCACCAGGGGAGGCCCTATATTTCCTGTTTTAAACAGTACTATATGTTTTAAAAAAAACTAAGAGGGGAAAAGTCATTCATCTTTGTCATTTCTGATGCTCTATTCCTCCCCAAAGTACCAGTTCTCTCTAACTGAACAATCTCCTTCAGCGCTTCAGGTCTTCTGGTGACAAGTTCTCTTAGTTTCCCTTTATCTAAAAATGTCTTAATTTTGTCTTAATTTTACAAGGGCACTCTTACTAAATAAAATACCCTAGTTAAATTTTTCTTTCCCTGTTTGGCACATTTGGAAAGGTATTAGATCACTGTCTTCTGGTATCTGTGATTTCTAGTGAGATACAAGTTCTAATTATAATTGTCTTTCCCTGTGTCACTTTTCTTTCGCTACCTTCTCACTTTTAATTACAGTAATATGTTTATACTATATTGCGCAGGAGTTAAACCTGGGGCCTGGAATGCCCCAAATCCTGCACCTACCAAAGAAAGGTTAGTTTTCAGTACTGGCCATTGGCTGGCTCCTGGGAAACAAATTTGGAATCCTTAGACTATTCTGGCTGTTAGTATTTTTGCATGCCCTGCCTTGGCATGCCATACCAGTGTGACCATACAGGTTTATCCTAACTATGAGTTATGACAAATCCTTGTTTTTGCTCTGTGGGTCTGGGGTTGTTGAGGTCAATCTTGTAGGCGCCGCAGGATATCCTGGACACCAAGGATTGAGTGAACTTCTTTAGTTGGCAATGCTTTGGACATGTTGTCCCATTACAGTTGACAGGAAAATTAAGGACATCCATGTGGTACTCCACTAGACACCTGGAAGCTTGCACCTGGTTCTCCTGGTTTATCCCATGTGCCCTTTGCCAATTCTAAACTGTGTCCTTTCACTATAATAACTGTTAACTGAATATATCAGCTTTTCCTTCCTGTGAGTCTTTCTAGCAAATCACTGAGCATGAGGGTCTTGGTGACATACCAAGATATGGTTTCCCTTGTCCTCATCTTAGTTGGTGTTTGCTAAGCTTCTTTATTTTTATTTTATTTTTTGCATAGAAGAACTGGGGTGTAGGCCAGAGATGGAGGCGTGTGAGAAGAGTCACCAGAGACAGAGAGGGGAGCAGCAGGCAGGACAGGAGAGGTCTGCTGTGCAGTATGTGGGTTGGATTGAACTCAGGTGGAGGCAGTGATAGTGCTGAGACTTAACCCCTAGTGCTAAACTTCTTTAAACAGTGTGTTTCTGATAAAATATGAGCAAAGTTTCACAATTTTATCTTCAAATGTATTCTCCAGTCTTTCATTTTCCTCTCCTGGGACTCCAATTATTTGAGTTAGATTAGAATATTGTTCCACAGGCCTGTGAAACTCAGGTAATACTTTCCTGTTTGTCAGGTTGGACGATTTTATCTTTTTATCTATTACCAAGTTCACCATCATCTCAATTCAGATTTCCATTCTTTTCATTCAACACAAGCGTATTTTCCTTCAGTTTCTTGAGCAGTTATAACAGCTGCCTTACGCCTTACTCTACCAATTTGAATATATGAAGTCAGTTTCTGTTGGTTGTGTGGTTTTTATTTGGACAGGGCCATGTTTTCCTGGTTTCTAAAATGTTGTGTAGCTTTGGATTTATCCTGTTATATTCTGCTGGAGTACTGGTATTTCTGTTTCAGTATTTTATTAAATTTGGCTGCACCCAAACTTCAAACTTTTGTCTCTTGGGTAATGCCTCAAAATCTTAATTCAGTTCTCTTTGGCTGGGCTGCCTGTAATCTTCCATGCACACAAGTTTTCAGGAATTAACAGAGGCTTACACAAGGAATTTTAGGCTTTCCCCTTCTGGGTTCTGCCTTTCCTGGGTTCTTCCTCCCCTCACTTTCCAGTGGTTGAGTGGTTGTCACTAACCTGAATTTTGTTATCTGTTTTCTTTTTTTTTTCTTTTAAAAGATTTATTTATTTATGTAGTTATGCATACAAGAACTGGGGTGTAAACCAGAGGTTCAGGGGGGCGAGAGGATTCACCAGAGTGAGGAGCAGAACAGGTGGAGCCACTCAAATACACTGCTGAGGGGAGCAGCAGGTGAGACAGGAGAGGTCTGCTGCACCATGTGGGTCAGCTTCCTGGCTGGGGATCGAACTCTTGCTGCAGTGGTTGCCAAGAACTTCATAGTGCTAAGACTTAACCCTTTGTGCCATCAGGGAGGCCCCTACCCTATTTTTTCCTTTTTTCCTAAGAACACAGAGCTTTGTTTTTCTGACAGAATTTACCTCCTGGTTGCTCCATCCTGGCTTTGGCTGGGGTGTAGGCCAGGGGTGCAGGGGGGTGAGAGGATTCACCAGAGAGAGTGGGGAAAAAAATAGGCAGATCCACTGAAATACACTGCTGAGGGGAACAGCAGGCAAGACAGGAGAGGCCATGTGGGTTAGCTCCCAGGACAGCCCGACAGTGACAGCGCTGTTTTTAACCCCTGCGCCACCAGGGAGGCCCTGTTAAGTTTTCTATGAAAGTTTTAGCCAACACTCAAGATGTCAATTTTGGCCTGTCCTCTGGCTAAAAGCAATGAAGATGGACAACTAATTTCTTGCTATCTTTTCTTAAAAGTCATTTTTTAGAATTAGACTACTTTTGTTCATTTTCCAGTGCTTTTAGGTCTTTTTTTCTTCTTCTGGTTTTGTCCAAACTACACAGTAATACGCAGAAAGGTCAGCTCCAGTAAAGCCTACTTGGTCGTACTGCCAAAAAAAACAAACAAACAAACAAACAAACAAACAAACAAACCAAAAAACAAACAAACACCACCACTGTGATCTTGTTTTCACAACTTTACTTCTTTTTTTTTTTTTTAATAGTAAGACCTAGAAAGAAGGCACAACTTTACTTCTGACTCCCTGTATATAGATTAATTTTTTTTTTTATAGAGGCATGTTTTATTTATTTATTTATTTTATTTGTTTGTTTGTTTTGTTTATACATGCACTGGGTACAGTCAGAAGCGCGGGAGGGTGAGAGAATTCACCAGAGCCAGAGCGGGGAGCAGAGCAGGCAGAAGGACCGAAGTACACTGCTGAGGGGAGCAGCGGGCGGCAGGAGAGGTCTGCGCGCCATGTGGGACCCTCCTCCGGTGGCCGGGGAGCAGCCGGGGATCGAACCGGCGCCGCAGAGGCCGCGGGCAGCTTCGCAACCCAGCGCTCAACTGCTGCGCCACCGGGGAGGCCCTAGATTAACTTTTATTTATATTTTTAAAAGATAGATCTATCTATCTATCTATCTATCTATCTATCTATCTATCTATCTATCTATCTATCTATCTATCTATCTATCTATCTATCTATACAAGCACTGGGTACAGTCAGAAGTGCGGGAGGGTGAGAGAATTCACCAGAGCCAGAGCCAGGAGCAGAGCAGGCAGAAGAACCAAAGTACACTGCTGAGGGGAGTAGCGGGAGGGCGGCAGGAGAGGTCTGCGCGCCATGCGGGACCCTCCTCCTGTGGCCGGGGAGCAGCCGGGGATCAAATCGCACCAGAGAGACTGCGGGCAGCTTCGCAACCCAACGCTCAACCGCTGGGCCACCAGGGAGGCCCAGATTAACTTTTAATGACACCATATAGGGATTCTTCCGATTACCTTATTTTCTAACTTGGTTTTTCTATATTAAGCATTTATCACAAAACAAAAACTCTACTAAGTGTTCAACTTAGTTTTTATTATTAAATTATGAACACTTTCACATAGCAGCAAGAATCTCAACTTTGACAGCAAATTGATAGTAACTAGAATAATGCACAGTGAGGTTGATTAGTAGCAGCAATTGGACCTGGGAAAAAAACCTATGCCCATGTGCAAAACAAGACAAGTACAGGATGCCAACTTCAGTACTTTCAGTGAAAAAAAATAACCCAAATCCTAATCAAAAGGGACACAGTAACATGTCACTATATATAGCTGTTACTAATAAAATAAATAAATGATATATTAAAACATGAAATGTGTTAATGTTAAGTGAAGGAAGTTATGTAATAATGACAAATAAAGGTTTAAAACTACAAAATAGTATCACACACACACTTAAAATAAACTTGGAAGGATGTATCAGGTCCATGATGGTGGTTAGCCCTGGGAAGAGGGAGAAAGGAGATGAGGTGGTAACCAAAGGGTGCAAATATGACCACTAATGTTAACACTTAATAGAAGTTAACTCTACATATAAAAACAAGAATTTGTCTTTTTGTACTTTTCTATTATTTTTCCACTTCTTAAAAAAAAGAAACCTGTAACAACTTCAATGGCTGCATAATATTCAATTGCATGGATATGCCATAACATACTCAACCATCTCTAAATGTTTAGACACTAAGATACCTGCTGCTGCCATGAACAGTGCTACAAAGAACAACTTTGTAGTTGCTTTTACATATATTTTATTCCTTAATATAAACTCCTAGAAACAAAATTCTAGGTCAATCCTAGATCTTTGTTACACACTGCCTACTGCCTTCCAGAAAATAACTGTCACCAAACTATATTACCTGACTATTTTCTTGCATTTTTGCTAATCAGGATATGGCAACTCAAAAAAACTATCTCATCTGGGGCCTCCCTCGTGATGCAAGGGGTTAAGCACCGCACTATGAAGCAATCAGCAGCCTCTGCAGCACAAGTTCAATCCCCAGCTGGCCAGGGTGCAACCCACATGGCGCAGCAGACCTCGCCTGACTCGATCGCCCAATGCTCCCCTCAGGAGTGTACTTCGGTCAGTCTGCCTGTTCTGCTCCCCACTCTGTCTCTGGGGAATCGTCTCATCCCCCACCCCGCCTGTACCCCAGCTCTTGTATGCATAAATAAATAAATCTTAAAAAAAAAAAAAAACAAAACCAAAGAAGGAAAAACTATGCTAATCTAATTAGGTCTATGAGGCAGGAATCTAATTTCTTCCCACATGATTAGTCATATCATAGATCATACTGTAATCATGGAATGACTGACTACATTATCATTTTAAAGGGAATGAAAGTTAGGCTTTATTAGAAACCTGTACACAATATACCATAAGGTAGCAAAAAAAAAAAAAAATGCCATTTTTGTTTCTTTTGCCTATTCTTTTCAACTTTACAGAGAACATTACAGAAATGATATATTTTAGAAAGGAAGTCTAAGAACTACAGACTGATTTATTTTACTAAATAGCTTATACTTTAAAAGATTTTTTTCAAAAAGTAAGACAATTTAAAAAGATTTCCAATTTTGAATCCTGCAAAAGATTTTTAGGTTGTTGGTTTAATTACACTGGTCAACCTTAATTATCTTAAAATATCTACTAATAATGGAATCCAGCCAGTAACAAATGTCCCAAATATCCATAGACCTTTTTTATCTCTCACCCTAGATTAAATAACTTAGTTGAGAGTTACTAATAATTAGTATTTACACAGTACTCTATTCACTACATCACTGTAAATGGGCACAACAATGATCATTACCGTATCAAGGAAGAAAGCGACTGAACCAGTCAGGCTAGTTGTCTAAGGTCACAATAAAGCAGGAATTTGCCAGTATTAGACTCGAGTTCTTGTAGTTTAATTCCTATATGCTTCATCACTCAAGAGAACTACTTGTAATTATGACAACAACTCAGAAAGAAACTGAGATAGCACCAGAAGAGAATCACCTATCGAAATAACACTAAAGATAGTTTACTTCAACATCCTCACTTCACAGATGAGGAAACTGAGGTCCCCAGAGGTTATGTAACTTAATTATATGTAGTCCACTTCCAAGCACAGTAAAGTAACAATCAGAATTTAGCATGCCTTAATCCAAGTTCAACAATATTCAATTACTGGAGTGTAACAGCTATTCTTAACTACCATTTCAAATTTCTGAGTTTATAAAGAAGTCTCAGTGTTTTCACTGATAATTACTAACCCAATTAACAAATAATTATCCAATACCTACTATAATCCAGGTCCTACAGTTGGTGCTAAATTAGTAGTTTTTGTGTGCTAAGCGATGCATTAACCTGGCATTTTCATATTTAATCCTCACAACACTAAAGGTAAGCACAATTATAATCTCTATTTTAAAGATTAAAATTTGGATAGATGGGCCTCCCTGGTGGCACAAGGGGTTGAGCACCATACTGTGGCTGTAGTCTGCGGCCTCTGCAGCAGGAGTTTGATCCCTGGCCGGCCAGAGAGAAACCTACATGGCGAGGCGGACCTCTCCTGTCTCGCCCGCTGCTCCCCTCAGCAGTATATTTCAGTCGGCCTGCCTGTTCTGTTCCCCACTCTGTCTCTGGTGAATCCTCTCACCCCCCTGCATCTCCGGCCTCTACCCCAACTCTTGAATGCATAAATAAATAAATCCTCCCCCCCTTTTTTTTTAAAGATCCATCCATTTATGCATACGAGAACTGGGGCACAGGCCAGAGGTGCGGACGGTGAGAGAACTCACCAGAGACAGCGGGGAACAGAACAGGCAGATCGACTGAAATACAATGCTGAGGGGTGCAGTGAGCGAGTCAGGAGAGGTCTGCTGCGCCATGGGGGCTGCTCCCTGGCCTCTAGGGGATCCCCTCTAGGGGATCGAACTCGTGCTAGAGTGGCCACGGACCACCTCACAGGTTGTGTCTTAACCCCTTGCGCCACCAGGGAGGCCCCATAAATAAATAAATCTTAAAAAATTTTTTTAGAAAGATAAGGTATTTCCCTTGATCTTCAGTAAGGAAACACCTTTACACAAAGACAATGGTGCCATGGCATGTGCTACCACATGGCCAAGAGCCTCAACTAGGGGCCAAGTATGTGAGCAAGCTGAGGCGCAGCTGCAGCTGTGGGCACCCCAGCAAGCCCACCAAGTGTGTGTAGGACAAGATCCCAGAGGCTGTGGCTTAGCACCTTATGAAAAGCAAGCCGAGAGCAGCTGAGCAAAGGTCTGGCTTCCCCAAGGAGAGAGGGAGAGAGGAAGATGATGTTAAGAACTAAGCCCCCCTCTACAATCTGTGCATAGTAAGAACTTGACGGAAAAAAGTAAATGGTACATTCCCACTTATAAATTTATCTGAATAAAATAATCATTTAAAATAGTTTAACGCCATGCATGATTTCATTTGAAAAAGAGATCTTTTGTGAAACAAAATTTGGAAAATCCTAGATCCCTACATAGCCTCTAACATCTCCCATGTAGTAAGTGCAGATTTTGGTATTAGAGGTTGGGGATCCCTCTGGAAGAGCTTTAAATATCCTTTTTTTCTTACATTTTCTAAGACCCCAGAATAGATAGCATTTGAAGTAATTTAATTGAAGGTCAATAGTTAGGAAAGTAATTATGAAAATAAATCCAGGGGATGAGCCTCTAGTACTACCTAGTAATGAATTTTAGCCTGAAGAATACTGAGCGGTCCGAAGTAGAAGGCATGAATTCTCCAAAGTATTACTCACAAAATTGTACTACAGTATAGGTTACCTGCTTTCAGAGCACAAAATCTCTGTGGGATAAGATCATTTAATTAAAAGTTTCATTTACTGTCTGTTCCAGCAGGAATTCCTTTATCCTTGATTGCTAAATAGATTTTTATAAGGCCCATATCCAAAAATCCAAGGACTAAGCAGTGTTTGTTTTATAGAGATTTAAAAATAAGCTTTGTAAATGAAAGCCTGATGATGTTCTTAAAAGCAGCAATCAATCTAGGAGAACCTTGAAATATAATGGGAGCATAAACATTTTCTGGGGAGAATATTGATTTTAACCAAAGGTCTAGTGTTTTGGAAATACTGCTATAAGAAAACCAACTAAGCAACCATTTAAAAAAACCTACCTTTCCCCATTATACAGTGTTTTTTATTCCAGTTATAATTTTATTGCTATAAATCAGTGACTAAGAAAAATAAAACTCAGATATATAATCAATCACAGCAGAATTAACCACATGCAGTACTTCTAATGTAAATGGTTACCTGAGAAGTCTGTCAGAAGTCTTGCAAGGACATGCTTGTTTACCAGTTCACTCCTGCTAAGGCTGGAAAAAGAATCTACCTTAGAAGGTTCTTTTACAATAGTGGGCTTTTTGGAAATCCCAACATCAGATCCAGTCTTTACATCCGTGTGTTCTAGGACATCATTCAATCTCTGTGGCCAAGAGGATTCTGGAGCAAAGGTGAAAGTTGACTTGAGTATATCTTCAGAAGGAGATTCTACATCCTGTGCAGAAGTTGACTTCTCAACCTGCCTTTCACTGAGTTCTTTAAGGGCTTTGATTGTGAGCTGTTCTTGCTCTAAGTCAAGAGATGCCACTGGAGAACCCTGAGTAGGAAAAATATCCAGAAGCTCCTTTCCACTTCTTTCTTTGCTGTGTTCAGTGTATTTGCTTTTTATGTTTTTCATTTCAGAACCACCTTGCTCACTTTCACATAAGACTTTTACAGGAAGAATGGTCTTAAAGTTCACAGTCTTGTCTGATGTTGCTTCAAAGGCATTTTCTTCACCTTTATCTTTTGTCACTTTATTTCTGGTTTCTGTAAAGGCTGCTATCAGGTCCTCTGGGGAAGAATCATCTATATCTTTAACACTTTTTTCATGTAATGACTTTAAATAGGCAGAGGTTGTCACATTTAGGGAGAATTTTGTCTCATTAAAATCATTTGGAGATGCTGCTGAACAAAGTTTTGGGTCATCAGTTGCGACAGGATTTGCAGGAGCAGCTCCACTCACACTACCCGGCTGTTTCACAGCTCCTGACATGGCATTCATATCAGGTACCTGGGAAGGTGCTACCTCACCAACAGGACTTCTTCCAAGAATATCAGACTGAATTTGTCGTAGTTCAGAGTTACTGACTGACCCTTCAAAGTTTTCTAATGTTTTGTTTTCCTTATTACAACTGAGAATTTCTTTGATTTCCCTTTCATCTGTTTTTACAACAGCATTTGGAACAGCAACAGGTTTTTCAGTCTGAATTTTGTGACCTTCAAATGATGTGTCTGCTACGATGTCTTCTATTACCGTGTCATCAGATTCGCCAGAGCTATCCACCTCTGTCACATCTCCCAACATGGAGCTCTGCCAGTGCAATTCACCTTTCAGGTGGTCATCAGGTAAAACCACCTTGACCGCAGCCACTCCAGTACCCAACGACACACATTTCTCAAGTGGAGACCCAGGTAACTCTGAAAGTGGGTCATCTTGTTTCTGAGCCCTGTCTTGCATGCCTTTGGTAATGACTTCCTTTGTGCAATTTGGATAGTCTGCGATAGATTTTTTAATGGCATTTTCTTGTGTGAGAGAAGTATCTGTCCAATCACCTGTTGACTTAGTGATGGGAGTGCTTCCATTAACAGAACATACAGGAATTGTCTGATGAGTCTTAAGATTTACCACCGGAATTTCTGAATCATAGCTACTCATGTCAAGTCCTGTAGTTTTTGTGACGTAGTCAGATTTATCACTCTGCTGTTTAACTTGGGGAACCAAATCCCAAGTCATTATTTCATTAGTAAAGTTATGCATATCATTCACACACCTAGACACCTCTTCCAATGCTGCAGTTGTGTGTGAAAACTGTCTACTGAGCAATGCAGAGGTTGGATAACGCCCTGCCTCTTTACTTCTCAATGGAAATACTTTGTCACTAGACTCCAAAATGTCTGCAGATGATTCTCTATCAGTGTGCATTGCCCAGCTACCGAAATCATTTGTGCTCTCCTTATAGGCGTCTTTAAATTCTTTGTCAAATGCTGCTTTGTCAATAATTACTTCAAATGGTGATTCAGGGGAATCCTTTTCAGTAATACTGCCTCCTGAAACTTCAGACGGGGACAAGGAATATGAATAAATGCCTTCTGCCTTAGATAGTTCAGTCGGTGGTTTCCGGGCTGTTGGCAAAGTGAACTTGTTATCAGCATCCAAGGTAGTTTTATCCTCCCTACTTGGTATTTCTTTTGGGTTCCTGGATTCTTGATCTTTATTTATTTGCTGTTCCATCTGACCAACTTCCTTTGAGAGAAAAGTAGTATGATCTGGGAAACTGGCTGGAATGGAAGGAAGTTTACAGTGAACTCCTGCAGCAATAAACTGGGGAGTCGGCTATGCTTTTACTGCTCTCCTGAAGCTTTTCCATCTTTTTCACATCTAGCAGAGCCAGGCAGTCTTTTTTCCCTTTGGTACGGTGGGCTGACTGCCTAACACTTTGCTTTTTTTCTCCATGCAGTATTCTAAGGTTAGTGTTATGTATTTCAGAGGATGAAAAAGAGAGGAAATCATAATTTCTGAAGGTGGTTCATCAGAGCAAAAAGAGCTCAATCGCCTCTATCGTTCAAATTTGAAAGAAAAAATTTGTTTACCAGTACAATTACACATTAGCTAATCAGGCCAAGCAGCATGCTTTTTATTTTTCAAATTACACATATACATACACACATACACATAGGATGTGTACACACACACACAAATGTAATACTATGATCAACAGTTATCCTTCAAGACATGCATAAAATTGCCAACAGTGAAACAGAAAAGCCTTATCATGCTACAAATTGCAAGTGAAAAAAATTTTTCATGACAAGTGCTTTTCAGCCTACTTTTTCCATTGTAAAGGTAAAACATAAAAAAGAGTAATGCTATTGAGAAATCTGGGGAACCTCCCCACCCCCCGCCCAGAGCTATTCAATAGAAACACTAACCCATCTAAAACAAACAACTTGATATTATGAAGCACTGATATACTTTTATCTGTAAGATGAACAATTTAGAACACACTGCTTCTATAAATCCACTTTTATAGTCTGACAATCTGAGAGGGAAAAATGTGACCTGATTTTCAGGTGACACAGTGGACCCCTCCTACTCCTGAAAGTAAGGTTAGAATTATTCTACCCACAGGGAGGATCTGTCCCAGGTACAGATGGCCTCAATGTTCTAAACTAAAGGACACTTGAAAAGGCTGCCCTACTCAACATCTGTACCAATTTGCCAAATTAACTAAAACTGACCCATGCAAATACAGTGCTTTGGTTAAGACACAGTTAACTTCAAAAATTGTTTTTAAGGGACCCCCGGTGGCAGGGAGAAACCCACATGGTGCAGCAGACCTCTCCTGTCTCACCTGCTGCTCCCCTCAGCAGTGTATTCCAGTCAATCTGCCTGTTCTGTCCCCAAACTGTCTCTGGTGAATCCTCTCACCCGACACATCTCTGGCCTGTATCCCAGTTCTTGTATGCATAAATAAATCTTCAAAAAAAAATCGTTTTTAAAATAGAAAGCATCCTTCTAGAAGTAACATATTAAGTAATTTAAAGAGCTTTACTCTATTTCAAGACTTTGGGTGATGTAACTTCTGAATCATTTATTATAAATCAAATGACTATGACATTCCAAGAACTATGCTAGGTTCTATGTGAGTCAACATTTAAGAGAGCCCAAGAAATAAAAACATTGAGCCAAGACTGAAAGATGAAAGAATTTTTCCTGCACAAAATGTTTCAGTAAATGATCTTTATCATCATCAAGGTCAAATGTATATTTTAGTTCAACATACAACTAGCTGAACATTCTAGCACAAAAAAATAGCTTTGATGCAACCTTTTACAGTCACTTTCAAACTTCAGCGCAATGACCAGAATTTCATGGGCGTTATCGCTGACTGACTGACTCAGACCTTCCTAAGGAGGATGGAGCTCAGCTATTTGCATTACAAGTTTCCCAGGTAATGAATCTGGTTTGAGACCTCAGCTTTACTGCATGCTATGTTTTAGCTGCACTTTAAAACTCTAGTCCTGTAAAAATCCTACAGAACAGGCTCCTCACCATAGATCATCTTTGCCCAGGAGCACAACTTATAGGGCAAGGGCGGTCCCTTCTGCCTACTGAATAGTAATTTGAAAATATAGTAACAAAATTTATTGGGACAAGGAAAAAGTTCTACTTGACTAAAGACTGTTGTGGAAACTGAAGAATCTTCCCTCTTCGATGCCCAGAGTATTTCATCTCAAAGAACAAGGTAGGAAGTTAAAAAATGATGTGACAAACACCACCACCACCACCTTTCAAGTGAATTCTGTGTATGTATCAAGTAAATACATATGAATTGGAAAAAAAAAACTATGTTGTTTTTCCTACAAATTAACTTTTCTATTTTGTTTTGCATTCTTTTAGAAAAAGATTTAGTATTTTTTTACTCTAGTGTTTAATTACTGGAAACACAATGTGACCTAGAAAAAAATCAGTAATGAATGCTTTATTCGATATCAGAGGTCTTTCTAAAAAGAGTGAAAAGCTTGAAATGTGAGTTACCATTTGGTTACCCTCCCCCCTGGACATTAATTACTTTTAATTGAAAGGATACCTGTAACATGGAAAAACCACACACAGCAGCAAAGAAAGAGTGCCAGCCTGCAGTAGCCACTAGGTTACTTTTTCCAGAGACATACTGTGCATATTCATACAAGAAGGCTTGAAATATTCAGGTATAGGTTTTCCTACACTTGAATTTTCTCATGTTCACAAAACAAGAAGGAAAGACAAATTATCGTGCAAAACAGTATCAGCAACTTTCAGCCACAGCATCAAAATAGGAAGTTAGCCAGCAGACACTTTGCAGCCAAGCTAATCCTAAACAGAAAGTCTCTTTTGTACAAAGAAAAATGTTTTGCTTTTGTTAAAAAAAAGGCTGTAACTGGCAAATTACTTCTCAATGCGTGCCCCAAAGTTCAGTGTTTAACTTCCTATTCCAGATGCCTACTGCATTACTCAAATTGAACGCAACTGTTCACTACAGCTAATGTGTTTCCAACTCTGCACGGTGGATGGAGTCTCTCTTCCCAGTATTATTTTTACCTACTTTTCTTCCAATGTTTTCTAAAGAAAATAAAATTTTTCAGCGTCCATTCTTATCAACAATTTCAAAAGTAGAAATCATATTTCAGTTTGATTTTGTGTCTGATGGAGCAAGCACATCCCTCAGGTGATACTCAATTACGTCACCAATAGTGAGAAAATGGTTAAAATTATAATTTGTTCTTTTGCTCTCATGTTTTTAACATTAAATCCTCTAAATGACATCTCTAAAACACTCTAAACACTAAAAGCAACTAATACACAGCATCATCTTTATTGTAGGTAATGGTTGTGAGAGCACAGACTTAGGAGTCATAGGTCTGTCACTTGGTATATGACTTTGAGTAAATTATCTCACTACTTAAACCCCAGTCGCCTCAAATAGTAAAAGAGTTAGTGTTTTTACTGCATAAATTGGTAGGGATTAAATGAGGTGATTCACATCAGGCATTGAGCACAGAAAAAGCTCAGTAAAAATTAGTCACATACTACATCCTTATCTCTGTTTCTATCTTTATTTCACAGTATAGGAAAACATTAAAATTTTTTCTTTTTTGAAATGCTTAGGGATTAGGCTGAAATTTAATTCTGCTTTATGAGAAAAAAGGGACGTAATAAGTAAAAGACTGTAAGGACCTACTGAGGAATACAAATTTATGAAGGAACTGATATCCCATTAATATTCTCATCATAAATCTATCCACTAGTTTTCAAAAAGCTCAACTTTTTAGTTTAAGTAGCTGTATATTTCAAAGTAGTAAAATTCAATAAAAAGTACAAAATTTACATGTGAAAAAGTTAACTGCCCTTTCTTTACTCAGGCCAAATAAATGACAGTTTTTGTCATATACATCTTGAAACCCAGTAATGATATATACTTCAGGGCTAAAATGTATCATTCTCAAATATGAAAACGTCCTATTGTTGCTATATATTGCTTAATGGGGTTTAAGTATATAAAAATAAGGCACAATTCTCCAAGGCTAAATGGTTAATGGACACACGCCAGAGACAGATCCCTTAGTTGGGTTAGTGCCAGTTATGAACTCAAGGCAGCAGTCACTCTGAAAGGCCTGTTTCGGATGGACTAGTCCCAGCCATTCCAGAGATTTAGAGCCAGTTACCCAAATACATCAACATTTTCCTCCTCCCTTATTTTTATTAAGGTAGATTAGAAGCTACCAGTCTTAGCTAGCCTAGAACACATCTAATCATCTGCCAAGGTGTTCTGTCAAACCACCCCGCAAGCTGACATTTAGACCTGCCAATGAAGCAGGGTTACTTTTCCATTATTTTTTTTTTTAAAGATTTATTTTATTTATTTAAGCATACAAGAATTGGGGTGCAGGCTGGTGCGGGGTAAGAGGATTCACCAGAGACAGAGTGGGGAGCAAAAGAGGCAGATTCACTGAAATAAACTGCTGAGGGGAGCAGTGGGCGAGCCAGGAGAGGTCTGCTGCGCCATGTGGGTCAGCTCCCTGGCAGGGGATGGAACTTGTACCACAGAGGCTGCAGATAGTTTCATAATGCTGTGTTTAACCCCTTGTGCCACCAGGGAGGCCCCCTACTTAATTTTTAATTACAAAAATTCTTTTTATTTACCTCCATTCTATTAAGTATATATGTAATTTTACTAATGGGGGTAAAATAATTTTTAAAAGTATGACAATTATCTTCTCAACATTTTATACATCTCCATTCTATTAAGTATATATGTAATTTTACTAATGGGGGTAAAATAATTTTTAAAAGTATGACAATTATCTTCTCAACATTTTATACATCAGGCATATTGTGCCTGGGTCACACTCTTAACACTATTTAGCACATCAATATCTTCTCTCTCTATGAAAAAGTGACTTGAAATTATAACTATGAAGAGTGTATTTTAAAAGATCTGAAATAGTTACAATTAAGAAAATAAAATTATTTGTTCTACCTACATTTTTACCAGTTTATCTTCCAGTGTAGAATAAATTTACCTAATTTATTAAATTTCTCATGCAGAAAAATAAAATTCGTAACAGTATAACTCTAGTTGATTTCTAGATATCAAGAATCACTTCCTGTGTTCGAGTTACTTTTTAACTTCACAAAATATCTATCTTTTAATGTAAACAAGTCAATTTCAAAGGCTCTAAGCTTACCAAGACCCCAGAGTCACACCATGAGGCATATCTTAAAGGGACTGAGGTGCTGATGTTATCTGACTGCATTAAAAGCAACAAATTATATATCATATTTCTCATAAAGATTACACCCCTGCAAAAATTATACTACATTCCCTTTATCCCATTATGTTTTTTTTCTTATAAGGTCAAAGTCTTTCTAATAAACCAGCACCAAGACTATGCATGTGGAAAATTCCAGCTGGGACAATAAGCTTTGCACAGGGTACTTAGACCTATCTAGTCAGTATAATTGCCTTTTATCCCCTTCTTCAAAAAAGGGGTTTTCACTGACCTATATGTGAGGTCGAGCACAACAGACAAATGAAGCAGCACTTTATTAGTGCAACGCAATGAAGCATGCAGGGCTCTCTCTTCTAGACGGCAGTGTTCTTCTCACAAACTATAGCTTCACACTGATTCCCTTCCTCACTGGTTGGCAGATTTAAAAAAAAAAAAAAAAAAAAAAGACAAAACAAAAAACCCCAACAAAGCCACAGCTTAATCTCCAGGAAAACAAGACTTGCTTGCCAAAATGTCAACTGACTGTTTAATGTCCTAGGCAATTTGGAACTAGTCTAGCTCTTGGGACAAATTTCAGATAAGCTGACACTAAAGTATCCAAGTTGGTCTTTTAGTAGCTCAGAAGGAAGCACACTTCTAGACTGTTTTCCCAAACCTTTTACCTCTCCAAGCCAGTTACATAATCTGCAAATAAACTAAATGCATTCTGGGGTGGGCTGTTTTCAGAGTCATAAGCCTATCTACTCCAAATTCTGTGGGCAGGTTTTTAATTTGTAAGAAATACTCAAAATTCCACCTAAACTGTATGTTATGTTGCAGGATCCACCAAGCCTATTTTGTTAACCATTACAGGTGATCCCTGGAACACTGCTAAATATTAAGTACTGGCTTATAATTAGTTTTTATTTTAAGGGATTTGTGGGGCCATAAAAAAACTTGTGCCTCATATCCCCAGTTACAGCCTCTTTCTCAACATTTTTCTTTCACTAATGCACAAAAAAATGACAGACTTGCCTTGTGAGGTCGAAAATAGAGATACAGGCTGAGAGGAAGAGGAAGAAACAAAGGAATCTGAAAGAAAATATACAGTGTGAGAATTTGACAACCTCTCACAGGAATCTTTCCTTTCTTTTTCTTTCTTTTTTTTTTTTTTTTGGTCAAGCATCATAATTTCATTAGGTTTAAGCAAAAAGGGAAAAATCAAATCATTATTTCCAATTACTATTTTCACTCACCTGGCGGCAAACTTTATTTCATTTACGAGATGCATTTCTAAAATTTAATCAATTCTTTTTTTTTTTTTTTTTTTGGTTACTCTCGAACCTTCAATGAAAGAAAAGAGGAACCCCTAGCATTTTTAAAACAATTATCATTTCAAGAACAGATGATGCTCCCCTGCAACTTTGTGGAAAAGGGAAAATAGACATCTAATTGATAACTCATTTTTAACCATTTTCAACTATATTTTAAGGAGTTGGACATTAATGTGACCATTTAAAAACATACAATTGGCAAATATGCAAAGCTGACTCTGAACACTTTAAAAACAAACCACAAACTTCTGGTAAATTAGGACTACGTGAGAAATCTTTCATCTTCTAAAGTTAAATGCCTCTAAATTTGGCTATATCAAAATTTAAATGCACATACTCTCCCCACCCCCTGCATATAACCTCTAATTCAGCATTCCTGCCTACAAATTTATCCTACAGATGTATTTGCAAACATATACTCAGACACGTATCTGAGGTTATTCATAAGAGCACTGACTATTAAATACTAGAAATAATCATGGACTACTTGTTGCTATGAAAAAGGAGATACAACTATATAAATTGATACAGTTGATATATTAAATTTGAAAAGCAAAGTACATACAATATGCCTGCAACAAAAGGAACTAATAAAAGGGATTTCTAGGTCTGTATTCCACTACAATCTTTGGTCCTTAAAAATAAAGAAATCAAACAAACCCACAATTTTAATTACCTGTTAAATAAAGATGGAAAAAATAAAAAAAGCATGTAAAGAGCAAAGCTGTTCAAAAGCAGCCCTCACTATACTGGTCCTTACTTAATTCCTTTTCCACCTAGCAATTATAAAGTTATTTCACAAATACTAGAAATAGACTTAAATAATGCCACCGTCAACAGTGCTCCAGGATGTTTTTCCCTTTTTGAAAAAGTTGTTTTTTCCCACTATATCGTTATACGATTTACATCTTTTATATGTTAGCGCTGGCGAGAACTGCCAGTGTATTCTGGAATAGAAGTAGTGAGAAAGGACTTCCTAGTCTCTCCCAAAGCAATATCTATTTCATGATTAAGGATTTCTTTCTTTTCTTTTTAAACTTTTTAGAATATCTTTAGATTTACAGAAAAAGCACAGCGTTGCTTTATATCCAGCACCGAATTTCTCCGATTGTTAATCTGGTACATTAGTATAGTGGTCCATTTGTCATACTAATGAACCAATAATAGGTCATCATTAACTAAACCCCGTATTTCATTCACTCAGATTTCACAAGTTTTCTCCTAATGCCCCTTTTCTGTTCCAAAATCCCATTCAGGATACCACATCTTAATCTACCATAATGTCTCCTTGGCCTCTTTAGGACTATGACAATTTCTCAGACTTACCTTGCTTTTTAAAAAAATATGACTGAGGTACAGGTTCACACCTCCGCAAAGGTATGTTTATCACACCACACCCATCACCAAAGCGCCAATGATCCTCCCTGTTGTCCACTGATAACTAACCCTTTGCTCCCACCCTTTCTGGCAGCCTCCATTCTGCAGAAGGATTTCAAGGGTTTGCTTTGTTTTTGTTTGTTCCTAGGCTTTTTTTTTTTTTTTAAACATTCTCTATGTGAGTGAAATCATCCAGTATTTGTCTTACTCCTGACTTATTTTGCTTAGCATAATCCCCTATGGTTCATCCACGTTGCCACAGTGGCAAGACTTCATTTAGTTTTCCTAATAGTTGTGTAGTATTTCAGTGTGTGTAGACATCATATCCTCTGTCAGTTGGGCACTTAGGTTGCGTCCACAATTTAAATATTATACATAAACTGCAATGAACATCAGAGTCATATATTCCTTGAAATAAATGTTAAGTAGATATTTAGGTGAGGGATTCTCCAGTAGATATTCTTCCAGTAGATCTCTAGGTGAGGGACTGCTGAATCAAATAGCAGATCTATTTTAAATGTTTTGAGAAACCTCCATGCTGTTTCCATGGAGGCTAAGCTAGTCCACATTCCCACCAACAATATAGGAGGGTTCCTCTTTCTCCATACCCTCAGCAACTCTTGTTTCTGGTCTTTTAGATGAGAGCCATTCTCACAGGTGTGAGGTAGTGTATCCCATAGCAGTTTTCATTTGCATTTCCCTGATAATAAGACTTGCCGAGTTTTTGATGTTCTTGGTAGTTTGGGGGAATACTGGACATTCATCATCTCCCTGAATTTGGGTTTGTCTGAAGTCTTTCACACGGTTAAGAAGGGTTTTGAGTTTTGAGGAAGAATACCTCTTAGGTAAAGGGTCATCCTCGTTGGATCACATTAAGGGTACAAACTATGACTATGACTTACCACTGAAGTTAAGCTTGATCCCATGGCTAAGATACAGTTAGTCAGGTTTTTCTACAACAGTATATACCCCCACCCTTCCATACTGTTCTCTTTGGAAGCAAGTCACTAAGTACTCCCCACATGTAAGGAATGGGGAGAGTCTATGTAAACTGGTAGGCTGATTTTTATTTTTATTTATTTTATTACAAAGATAGACCAAATAGTAATGTTTTGGTCCTCTGGAACAACTAAATGTAGATAAAATCTACTATCTAGTTAAATTCAATTTATATACCCCTAGAAATAAATTCCAAAGTGATTAGAAGCACTTTAGAATTAAGGACCACCTCACACATCGCTGTATCTTTCATAAGACAGAATATGACAGCCAGCATATAAAAGAAGACCTGGAATAAAGGCCTGAATACTACGGAAGCTTAATATATGTTTAGTGAAAATTGAACTAAAGATTTTTAAATTATTTCAAAAATAAACTGTATTAGTCCCAGTAATGGACTTTCGTCCTACCAATGTAGTTCCCTTTACTATAAACTAAGATAGTGTTCATTATCAAGATGCCCCCTCTACAGTCACGACACTACAAAGAGGGAAAGCTCTCTGGGCACATTATGGAGTAAATGTATATGCAATCTAAGGAGAAGATCAAGCAAAATTTTTGTTGCAAAAGTAACAAAATTAGAGAGACAGAAACAAAATTAATGGTATAAATAGGAAATTTGTTACAAATATTTTAATAATCCAACTTCTAAAATAGCACTGAATTTACTTTTAGAAATAAATGTTCTATCCTTCTCCAAATAATGTTCAAGACGTATCTAATTAAGACCTTAGATTTTGGTAGGAATAAAATGGAAATTAAATTTTTTGTAAAATATTTTAAAATTCTGACATAGTAGACTAGCCTTCCATTGAGTCCTTATTGGAAGTACGTTTCTAATACACCAAGATGTAGCATTCAAGTGGCTATATAGTGAAAGACACTTTTCTGGACAAAAGCCATTAATGGGAAATATCATGAGTCTAAAAGTAAAGACACTAGTAAAACAATCCTATCTTAAGTGTTAAATATATATTACAGATTTAGTTTTATGAACTTATAAGAAAACACTCTCCTCAGAACCTAAATGGATATATCAATTTCCACAGGATTGCATCTCTGCAAAGCTTGTAATTCAATTTTCTAAAACTGAATTTTCTTAACTCGAAATTTATGTATGGATTTTATAGCAGTTCATGTATCCTGTGAAAGTTTACAAAATATTTACATGCATGCTTTTCTGCAAAGAGTTTCTACATCCATTCATTTAGTCCATAAATATTTACTGGACACCACCTATTATGAGCCAAGGGTGTTTTAGGTGCTGAACAAAAATATAAGGTCTCTGCTCTCAAAAATTTCTAAAGGTCTGCTGTGTGCCAGGTACTATTCAGGCATTAGAGACAGAACAGTGAGTAAAGCAGTAAAAATCTCCACTCTGACAGGAATTATATTCTAGTGCAGAAGAAACAAATGAAATCATATATGTAAAATTATAATAAGCGGATAAAAAAATAAAGCGGGGAGAGCCTGTAAGATACCACTTTCTTGCGTTACTTAGATAAAGTGACTAGGCCAAGATCTAAAGGAGGTAAAAGAGTAAAAATAGCTGCAAGGCTATACAGGGAAGAACATTCTAAGCAGTGAAGAGCAGATAAGACTCTGAGATGGAGGGGTATGCCTGGTGTTAAGAACTGGCAAGGAGAAGACCAAGAGGAAGGCTGCGGTCAGATATCCTAAGGCATTCGAAGCCCTTTAGGGACTTTGGCATTTACTCTGAAAGGGATTAGAAACCACTGAAGCATTTGCTCATGAGTGACATGCTCTAACTTTCGTTCTTCACAGGCTTCCAACTGCTGGTATGTGGAGGAATGACTGAAGAGAGGCAAGAAAGGAAGACTAGAGATCAGTGAAAGGCAACTGCAATAACCCAAAACTACGACAGTAATAGCCTGGACCAAGCCAGCAGCAACGGAGAAAATTGGCCAGACACTGGATATATTCTGAAGGTAGAATCAATAGGATTTGTGGGTGGTTGTGTGAAGGAAAGGGTCGAGAATGATTCCATACTTTATTTGAGCAAAAGATGGACAGAATGGTCATTCATTGAATGAGTAATACGGAGAACAGATTTAAGGGGAACAATCTGGGATTTAAGTGTATGCATTGTAAAACTGAGATGCTATTAGACATGGAGGTTGAAGACAAAGATTTAGAAATACAAATTGATAGATGGTATTTCAAACCACAAGCTGGATATCATAAATGACACCAATGATATAGAAAAGTTCTGAAAAGTGAAACTGGGCGTACTCTAAATTTGAAAAGTTGGAAAGATGAAAAATAAGCAGTAATGTGAAATTCCAAGAATACGGAACTCCCTGATGTCAGAAAGTAAATCAGTGGTTGCTGAGAGAGGGAAGGAGTAGTGAGGAGTGCTAACAGGTATGGGATTCTTTTGCAGTGGGCAGGGTAATAAAAATATTCTTCAATATATAGTGATGATGGCTTACAACCTTGTATATAACCTAAAAACCACTTTAAAAAGGTTTTGTTACGTGAATTATATCTCAGAAAAAAAAAAAACTTGCAAAAGAGATAGAGGAAGAGCAGTTGGTGAGAGTGCAGTGTCACAGAAGACAAATTTTAAAAGATTTTCCAAGGAGACCGAAGAGATCAATTTTACATAAGTCGTTAAGAGGGCATTTAAGATAAAGACTGACACAAAAACATTACTTCAAAAGGGCACCTGCACCCCTATGTTTATAGCAGTACTATTTACAATAGGTAAGCTATGGAAATAACCCAAATGCCCAAAATAGATGACTGGATGAAGAAGATGTGGTAAATGGAATGGAATATTATTCAGCAATCAAAAAAGATAAACTCATGCAATTTGCAGCAACATGGATGGAGCCAGAAGGGATCATGCTCAGTGAAATAGGCCAGAAAGAAAAAGAAAAATACCCGATGGTCTCACTCATAGCAGGAATTTAGAAGACCTAAATAAGGGACCAGGAAAAAAACTAATTATAATAAAAATAAAAATCAACAAACAACTATAAACCAGAGACAAACAGGGGCAGGGGTGGGGGGGACCGGGCACCAGATTAGGATCAAAATAAGGGTGGGGGGGAATTGTATGGGGACTAAAACCAAGATGAAAATGCATACATTGTGCAAAAATGAAAAATAATGTAAAAAATATATAAAATAAATAAATAAAAAGATATTATATATAAAAAAGATAAAAGACTGAGACGCGACAATGGATTTAACAATGTGGAAAGAACTGGTAAACTTCACAAGAGAAATTTCTATGAAACAATGGAACACGAGGGCACCTGGCTTAGAAACCATGGGATCAGAAATGAAGGTTGTTAATTTAAACCGATAACTGAATTCAAGAGGGTGACTGAACTACTTACACATTGTTTCCAATTTTAAAGAGAGGCAATGTGTATATTTGAGAGAAGAAGGAATTGATCCTTCAGTCTTAGTTTCATCGTTATACTCAACTTCACAGCCACAAACCTTTGGGCATATCTCCTAATATCTGAGTTTAATTCTTCATCTGTAAAATGAGATTTTACATAAGCATAATACAAGTCTATCTCCCACTGAAATACAGCCTCTCAAGGGATGGTCTGTAATTTATTTACTTTTCTATCTTCCACAGCACCTAACAAAGAGGTTTAATGTATACTCAAACATTTGTTGAATTAAGTTTATATATGGGCACAATTTAAAATATGAAACAATATACAAATGTAACATAGAAATCAAACATTTCTACCTTATGTGTAAAATGAAGACAATGCTCACCTCTGAAATGTTTTCAGGTAGCAGGACAAAAGGGTTCTGTATTAATTTAGTAAGAAAAAATGTTTCCAAAATACCCTTCAATCTATGCTCAAAGGCGAGTTCCCAATGAGGAATATGTCAAAAAACTCACAAGTCCTCTCCTGGTTAGGTTATGATGATGTGCTTATAGGGAGAAATAAATCAGTTGTCTGAAGAAAACAAATAAGAACTCTCATAAGAGCAGGCTACCTGCTAACAATTACCCACCCCCCTCCAAAAAAAAAAAAAAAGAAAAGAAAAAAAAGAAATGCAAATCCTATACAGTATTTAAAGGAATTCTCTCTGAAATTGCAATATCCCAGAGTAACATTTCTTACATAGGTCACAGATATGTAGTAAAGCCTTCAATGATGCAAGCACCAGCAACACTGATTATAGCTAAACTTACTTAGCATATACACCTTTTTCAAAACACTTGTTACATACTCAACAATAAGGTACAATGAACAGAATTGAAGGTAAGTCAGTTTCCTGAGCAACTTCTAAATGAGTTAATTATATGAACATAACATCAACTTGGTAATTTTATCCAAAAAGTTTTACTATGAAATTAATGTCAATTAAAGTGTAAGGTTAGGAAGCAATACTAAATTCACCATTTGCAATAAAGTTGAGCACAAACTCTAAGTACATACAACAAATACATATAATCATTTATTTGGAGACTTTATAATTCTGCTCATAATTACAAAAGTGCTAATTCTAAAATTATGACTAATGAGAAGTGCCTTTCTGCAGAAAAAACTCCTGGCTCAAACAAAACTGAAAACCTTAACTTTCCCTTTTCCCTTCAATGACATGTCACCAATTCCTCCACTACCAAACTTCATTTTATGAGTGCAGGATTTAATAGTGACTCCTATATCAGGATATATAATTCTCCCATTGCAGAATACAATAATTTTATAATCATAGTTTTATTTTTGTTTTCAAACAATCTCTAAAATAATAAAAGCACGGATGCTCTTAGCAGCAACTTTATAAACAATCCTCTCTAGATTTCAATTTAGGATTAAGCTATGCCTATTAAATATATATAGACTGGTTTGCTTAATCAGAATGGTTAAATCATTTGTGAATTTGATTCTGAAAGAAAACACCATTGAAAAGAACCTTTTATTCCTGAGAAATAAAAACCATCCAAGTCATGAGGTATTTGTAGTCCATACTGACATGATCCTTCTTGCTGTCTCCTGTCTCTTGCTTCCACTGATAGGAACTTCATAATGTATTATAACTATCTTTATTATGGTTAGAATGCTGCAGAAATAATTAAGCATATTGATGTTATGCCAAACCACCTGAAAAACATCTTGGCTCTCCTCCTTCCCCCACCTCTTCAACAAACTTGCTGAATGAAAGGGGTGGCAGCATTAATTAAGACTTAATGTGAGTGGTCAAAAGCTGAAACACTGCCTCACGTTTAGAATGAAAAATGCACAGGTTCTTTATTAAGAGGAAGGTTGTGATTCTCACTTGTAATTCAATTGCTATTTTGTATGTAAGTGGAAAACCTTATACCTTGCAAATACAGATATCAAATAGTAGGATTTAAAGGCCAAAAGCAAATTTAGTCTAAGTGAGGCTCAGGATTTGTATCAAGTCATGAAATTATTGAGGGAGAGTCTGTCTCTCAGCTCAAGCCTGTGTGTTTATCACCATGTTAATTTCACATGACCATGGTAACTTAACCTCACTACAGTATACAGATAACATCAGTGGTCAGGTGGTCAGAGTCTTTTTTAGGGGTTAAGACTGAAAGTACAAATTATATACTCACATTTGATTGACGTTAAGAGTCTGAACATGACACCATAAAAAGCACATGGTACTAACTTTCATGAGTAAGAAAAGAAGTATTTAGAGCAAAAGCTTAAAGAAATTGGCCAAGCTGTTTGCTCTGAGCTAATTTCCATGAACAGATACCTGACATGTGGCTTTATTTTGGCATCATGATTTTCACAGCAATCATAAAGAACATCTCTAGCAAAGTCACTGAATTTCAAAGTCTTATCAACAGTTAAGTATTAACACTTTTAAAGTTCAGACAAGAGGCATCCATCTATTCCTGAAGTCTAATAAAAGGCAACATTCCTCCTAGAAAGAACACTAAATATTTAACTCAATTTCACCTCAGCCTCTAATTTCTGTCTTTGAAACTACATCAGAGACAGAAATCTAGGCAATCTAGGGACCAATCCTGGCTCCTGATCTTCTCCAAGCATTCCACATTGCTGGCTGCATTAGTACCTCAGGTACTGGACCTTCATTCTCTAACTTCATGCAGGAACCACTATTTGTGAAATTTATGTGGATAGGTCAGTGAAGACATACTTGATTCCTGCCTGGTACCAAGGAACCATGTACTCTCCTTTTATTTTTAGAAAGTTTCTAAAACTAAGAGTTACTTGATGAAAGAACATGAAGGTGAAGGTTGGCAAAAATCGAAGTATATTTTTTTAGTAGCCATTGTAAATGAGTAACTTTTGGAATAACCACGACAACAACAAAAACCACTCCACCTTATTTTCATGATGTAGAACCTGGGACTCAATAAAAATACCTCTCCAGTATTTATTAACACATATTGCAATAGATAAGCATTCAAGATACAGTATCTATCAGTTGTATAAAAAATTTAAATAAAAAACACACAAAGGTATGTACAACAAACAGTAAGCAATGACAGTATATTGAAACCAAAACATCAAGTTGCTAAGTTATAGGGAAGCTGCAGTTCATCTGGATGTTTGCCCAGAAAACAAAAATTTGGAGCAGAATTGCTAGTAGTTTAAAGGGAACAGGATTCTAAATTTGTTGCCTCATTCCTTTATCTGGACAGCTAATCTTGACCTTGCAGAAGCTTCCTCTGATAGTCTCCTGAAATGACATTAACCACACTGGGAAATCCAACAGGGTTACACCAAGGCTCTTATACGGAAATCCACGATTAGAAAAAGACGTCGAGATACCTAAAGATCAGAAATGTTATGTTCTTAGCACCATAAACCCAAGATTCTGGCAAAGGAGACAATAATGACACATTCAAAAAAAATCTCTCAAAACCTCTTAATGGAACTAAAAAGAGAGCAAAATCCTATGTATTCTCCCGAGCTTCTAGTTCTTCCTATGAGAAAACGCATTTATTTTTTTCCTTCAAAGACAGTTCCTTTAAGAACCACCACCTGCTCATGGTGCATTTTTTTCTCTTCAAGAAGGCATCTGCACTGCAGATCTCTGCGCGAGGGGCGCTTGCCAGCCAGCTCCCACCAGCAGGCAGACGCGCATACAATGGAAACTAAAAGCGGCCTGCAGCTTCCCTCCTAGTCTTTCAGAGATGGGAGGAGAAAGGGGGTTCAAGCAGCCACTGCTTTGTCTGAATGTTCTTCCCCCTCCCCCCTTTCTGCGGTAAACCCCCCCTTTTGTTACTCAGCGATCAATAACAGCCCTCAGAAAGCATGAAATCCAAATACGTTGCCGGCTTGGCCGGGTTCTCCCGATCACCTTCTAGAACACAGGCGACCGCCTGCAGGCCCCCACCCCCACGCCGCGCCAGGCTGTGTTGCAGTTGCAGCCACGGATCCATCTTGGCCCACCGCGGCTCCCTCCCCAGCCTCCCGAGCCTTTCTCATCACGCCTCGGGGAGAGCGGGCACGGGAGCGTCTAGCCACAGAGAAATCGAAGGCCGGGAACGGTAAAATGCAGGGCTCGAATGTTCCATCCCACCGGCTCATCCTTCCCGAGAGCAAAGCCTCCCTCCCCGGCCTCGGGAGGCTCCTGGACGACAGTGTCAACACCTGTCCTCGGCCCCGCGCCCCGCAATCCACCTGCTCCGGCCCCTCCGTCCTCCACCCGCTCACCCCCGGTGCGCGGACGGCCCCCCCCCACGGGCGCCGGCCCCCCACCTGCCCGTCTGGGCGTTAACGCCCACTCTGCAGACCAGCTCCCCGCCCCCAACCTGTTTGCCTCACACCCCGTTATTTCCTCACCGGTGGCGCGACCTCGCGCTCCCCTCCCCCCGGCCCACTCACCAGACGCCGTCCCCGGGGCCCCGCTCCAGCCGGCGCGGGACGCGCCCTTCCCGAGCCCCGAGCCCCCCTCCCGCGGCGGGGACCCCGCGAGCCTCACCCGCACAGGAGGAGCCGCAGCTCTTCGCCCCAGGGCGGGGCAGGCTCCCGGGCTCCCGCCGCCGCCGGGCGCGGAGGGCTCGGCCCCGGAGGACGACGAGGAGACGGACGGGGACTGGGTGGCCGCCGACGGCTCCGCCATGGCTGCGCGAGCAGGGACGGGAGCGGGGTGAAGAGAGGCGCGGGGCGGGAGAGAGGGGGGGAGCGAGAAGAACCGGGCGCGGGCTCTGCGAGGTCGCTTCACACCTCCGGCTCCGAGGACGGCTCCGTCAGACTGACTGACTCAGCCGAGCGCGGCGCGAGGGCGGGAGCGCGGGCGCGCAGGCGCACTGGGGGCCCGCGAGCGCGCGGCGGGGGCGGGCGGCGGCCGCGTCGAGGCTCCGGCGACAGGGCGCAGGCGCAGGCGCTGGCCCCCGGCGCGGCCGCAGGAAGGAGGCGCGGCCGGTCTCGCGCGGCGCCCGCGCTCCTCGGGGAGCCGGACGCGGGGGCGTGACCGGGCGCCAGGCCCCGCCCGCCGCTGCGGCCGAACCCCGAGGGCCCGGGGCCCGGCGTTTCTTGGTACCTCTCAGGGAGCGTTTGGGGGTCGTGGCTGATTGTGTAACTCAGCCGCAGGGCACTGCTTTTTCCCTCCCATGAGCTGGAGAGTATCTGTTGCACAAATGCCAGAGCTGGTGTCTTTTGTCTGAGGCTTTCCCGCCTGTGAAAGGTGAAAAGCACGTTGTGGTCCCGGCCTGTGCAGCCCGGTGCCGTGGGAATCCATCTGGCCGTGTCGCAGAGTCTCCTGAGACAGGGGTGGCACAGGCGCCCACTTGGTAGGTGGAGAAAGATGCCCTGCGAGTGCAAATCCATTACTCATTCCAATCACATTGCAGTGCAGCTACAGACCCTGCTTGGTATTCTTACCTCGCTGCTCTCCCTAGAGGGGACTGCAGCTCGGCCTTCGGGTCTTTAGTTTGGTCTTTGATCGGAATAGGCCGTCAGGTAGAGAAGACGTTTTTTAAGGAATAACAACAGCTGAGCTGATGAGAAAAAGCAGAGCCAGGAGATAACATCCTGGCTGTGGCTATAGTGAGTTATTTAAAAATTTAGAATATGGCATAAAAGACACAATTGAATTTTAATCATAGCCTATAAAAGGTCCTTAACAGAAAATGTATCTGAAACCAGATATCTAGATAATGAGATTTGCTCACTTTTTAGGGTCGGTTGGCTTGTGAAATTCAAAGCCTTCTCTCCACAGCTCATCCAAATATTTGAAAGGTATAGACTTCTTTTAAAAAGGGGAACATAGACTGGAAATCATAAAAATCAAGGCAGAAGGCCTTGTTATTGCTAAAGCAGCAATCGATGAAGGACTATTGCAGGATCAGCAGATCCTGTAAAGATGCAGTCTCATGAAGTGGGAGGGAGTCAGCCAGGAGGAAAGCAATCTGACTAGTGGAAATCTTCTAGAACAGGCAGTGAACTACATCTGCCCTTGACAGTTTTTAAGGTCAGGTAAAGCCCAGATAGGGAAAAAAACAAACAAAAAACCCCAACTCTTGGCCATTGCAACACTCTGAAAAAAGGCACAGAAGACTATTTCCCAAAATAACTTGGCGGCCAAATATCTTACTCTGGCACTTACAGCATTGTTGATAATGCAGCAGACTGTCCTTTAGATGACAAAGGGAAATATACAAGCCAATCTGATAAGCAGGCTAGTTATCCCCCCATTCTGATAAAAGTATAAAATTTAAAACTACATCACTAGGTGCTGGATAAAGACATGAATGATGCTGGTCCCTGCCTCTAACAATTTTTGCTAGAAACTGGGGATCCTGGCTGAAAAGGATGCCCATTTCCATGATATCTAGAAATTGAGAAAAGACGCTAAAAATCAATACACTGATGTGGTCTTGGCGTTCTCTTGTGACCTTTTTTACACAAGAGGCCTCTGTGTTAGGTTCAATTCTTGAAGCTGGCTTTCCTTCCTGCTCTCTTCTTGCCATACCAGCCCACTTCCCTGAGACTAATTCCAGCTTGGTATGTTATTTGTATATATCATTTATGCCACAAATATTTACCTGCTGTGTGTATGACTCTATCCTGGGAAATTTGGAAGGATTCAAAAAATATGTTTGTCCTGTCTTCAATAAGCTTACAAGCTAGTTGGGGTTTAGGACATATTCACAGAAAGTTAAAAAATACAAATTAAAGGCAACGATAAACGACACAAAACTCTAATGCTATGATTACTTGGCCAGAGAATTGTATGATTTAAGAAGGGAGGGAATCATCATGGAGTTATAGTAGCTTAGGGAGGCTTTATAAAGGACAATGTTAGGAGTTTGGACTGTTAAGGAGGTAGTTAACACATGGGATGCAGATGCTGGGGTTGCTTTTATGCAAGTATACAAAGACATCCTTTTAGATAGAAGAATCACAAAAAGCATTCCTTCTTCCCAGCCCAGCTGCTGTGCACCTCAGTGCTACTTTTCGAGCAGGAGTCTCCCATTTTGGCTCCTTCCTGCCCCTCCCTTCTTCTGGCTGCCTTCATGCAACTCACAGTCTGCATAGCCATCTGTGGTGGCCGCAGGCGGAGAAGTGTGATGGTGTGTCAGGTGTTTTGGGTGTGGGTAGCCCAGGTTGGCTAGAGCAGAGGCCTCGAATTGGGTAGAGAGGGAGATAAAATGGGGGGGAGATACAATAGGGCCAGGATGTGGGGAAACAGTAATATAGCACTAAAGAATTGAGACTGTGTTTAAGGCTAATGGGGATTCGGTGAAAATTTTTGGGTAGGGAATGGCTCAGATGGGATTTTTTTGAGTGCTTTCTGGAGCATAGCCATTTCTCAGGATTTCCATGGAGCAAGTTTGGCTGTGAAGCACTGAGCAGAGCCTCTCTTGACCTTGGCCTTAGAAGATGGTATCTATACAGGTAGTGTCACACTTAGCTTCTAGGCCCTCTCATTCTCCCATTTTTCCTTGATATTCAGGGGGGAAATATCACATTTTTTTAAGATTGATTTATTTATGCATACAAGAGCTGGGGTTTAGGCCAGAGGTGTGGGGGATGAGAGGATTCACCAGAGACAAGAGTGGGGAACAGAACAGGCAGACTGACTGAAGTACACTGCTGAGGGGGCGAATCAAGAGAGGTCTGCTGCGCCATGTGGGCAACTACTTCCTGGCCAGCCAGGGAATTGAACTCATGTTGGAGAGGCTGCAGACAGCTTCATAGGTTGCGTCTTAACCCCTTGTGCCACCAGGGAGGCCCCCCCCCCAAAAAAAATTATGTTTTAATTTTAAAAATTTTGAATCCGGGCCTCCCCGGTGGCGCAGCGGTTGAGCGCTGGGTTGCGAACCTGCCCGCGGCCTCTGCAGCGCCAGTTCGATCCCCGGCTGCTCCCCGGCCACCGGAGGAGGGTCCCACATGGCGCGCAGACCTCTCCTGCCGCCCGCTGCTCCCCTCAGCAGTGTACTTCGGTCCTTCTGCCTGCTCTGCTCCCCGCTCTGGCTCTGGTGAATTCTCTCACCCTCCCGTGCTTCTGGCTGTACCCAGTGCATGTGTAAACAAAACAAACAAACAAACAAACAAATAAACAAATAAACATGCCTCTATAAAATAATAATAATAAAAAAAAAATTTTGAATCCATTCACAAGTCACATATGTGTTTATTCATAGGTATATTTAAAAATGCATATACTATAAGGTTTTTTTCTATCTCTAGCCATTCTCTATCCACCAGCCTCCCCTCTACATACACATCGCTAATTAGTTAAGAGGTTTCTGTGGCCATTGCAAACAAAGGTGAATATAGCAAATCTATAACCTCATGTACCCTTTCAAATACAAATGATAACATGCTGTACATGCTGTGAGGTATGTGGCTTCCTTAACAGCAAATTATTTTTTTTAAAGATTTATTTATTTATGCATACAAGAGCTGGGGTACAGGCCAGAGATGCGGAGGGAAAGAGGATTCACCAGAAACAGAATGGGGAACATATCAGGCAGACTGACTGAAACACACTGCTGAGGGGAGCAGCGGGCGAGACAGGAGAGGTCTGCTGTGCCATGTGGGTCACCTCCCTGGCTAGCCAGGGATCGAAGTCTTGCTGCAGAGGCTGCGGATTGCTTCATAGTCCTCTGCTTAACCCCTTGTGCCACCAGGGAGGCCCCTTAACAGTAAATTCTGAGATTTTTTTTTTCTTAGCTGTGCTGTTGGTTGAAATAACAATGAAGCAGTTGAAAGATCTTGCACTTTGAGGATGGGTCCGATATTTACCCTATGAAGTGGGATTGACAACTTTCTTTCTCTCTGATTATTTAATGAAAGACCATTGTTTTACTGCTTTCTTAATATTTTTCACAGTATAGGATTTCTCTTCTCAGCTGTAGTCATGTTGCTCTCTCACCACTAAAGCAGCCATGGTACTTCACTGCCGTCCACTGTCCTCTCCCCTCCCTACTCCTTCCCCTTGGGTGCCTCAGATCTATGGGCAGCTTTCAGGGTTGGTTTTAATGTTTGTCTTAGATTTACCTGCTGTTTGGTTTCTCTATATTCCACAAATAAGTGTATCTACTTCTGGTTAACTGCACTTAACACAGTCCCTTCCAGCTCCATCCATGTTGCCACAAATGGCATGTTTTTCTTTTATGATCACTGACTAATACTCCATTGTGTATATGTACCACAGCTTCTTGATCCACTCATCTGTTTATTTTCTTTTTATGAATGAGTATACCGAGATAGTTCCTCATTTTACACAAGAGCAGGGGAATGCAGGGATGCCAGTATTCCAATCTGTCCCTTCTCAGGGCCTAGACTGATGCTTAAACATGGATCCTGCAGGTAGATGGTAAAAGAGAAGGTTCCACTGTGTCCCAGCACAGTCATGTGCTTGATAATTACTTCCTTGGCTTGATAATTATTCTCTTGACTGTGAGTCTCTAGAGGACAGGAATGTGTTTTAAATATTTTTGTGCCTAGCACTGTGCCTGGCATATAACAAACACTCTATTTTTGGAAAGCTTTGGAACCTGAGTCACCAGTGGATGTCAATTTAGCAGGAAACAATTTTGCTATTTTTGTGCTTCATAAAGTACATGAGTATCTTGAGCATTTTAAGTTTGTTTTGCGTTTCCAGAATGAGTATGATTACTACCAATTTTTGAGCACTAACCATGCATCAGTCATTGTTGCCAAACACATCTCATTTAACCTACAACAACTCTGTGACTGGAATATTCAGATAATTTGGCAGATGATGAAATGGGTTCAAGAGGTTAAGCAACTCACCCAAGGTTGCACAGCTAGTGAGCATCAGAGCAGAATTCAAAAACAGGTGAGTCTGACCCCACAGCGAGTGACCTGAACCACTCAAACATGTCTACACATTAGTTGCCTACTTCTGGAAAGCTCCAAGGAAAGCTCAGCCTCTGATCTCACCCCATGACTTAATTTCAAGTGAGATGGCGGAAGGCAGGCTATACTCAGGGTCATCAGTATTTAGCAGTTTGAATGTTCACTATTTTGATGACCATGGATGTTTGAGAGGGAAATAACTCCAACCAAAAAAACATGTTTTTTGGTTTGTTTGGCAGGATTGCTTTCTAAATTGTGACTAATCTTAAAGCCCACCTATAATTTCTACTGTTTCCAAATGCCAAAACCTCACCAAGGTAAGGGGAAGGCTGATGTACTAATGTCCACCTTGATGTTATATTGAGACAGATGTAATGTCAGTACTTGCTGGTCATTTCCTGACAGGATGGATTTCAGGGGCCCTCTATTGGGAGCCCTTAAAATAGAACAGGTGTAGGGGTTAAGTCTCAGCGCTATCACCGCTGCAGCCTGAGTTCGACCCCTGGCCAGGGAGCTGATCCACACATGGCGCAGCAGACCTCTCCTGTCTTACCCACTGCTCCCCTCAGCAGTGTATTTCAGTAAATCTGCCTGTTCTGCTCCCCACTCTGTCTCTAGTGAATCCTCTCACCACCCCACACATCTGACCTACACCCCAGTTCTGTGCATAAATAAATCTAAAAATAAATAAAATAGAACAGGCAATTTTGTTCAAAAGCAGATGTTAGGTACTCAGCTTTAAAGGAACAAGAAAGTGAGCAAACAGTGTTAGTTGTAACATCTACCTTCTTTGGCACAATTTGAAGCACTGGGAATGCAGCAATAGACAAAAACTGACGAAAGTTCCTGTTCCTGTTCCTGTAACTTATATTATAGTAATAAGAGGCAAAAAGAAAAATAAAACACAAGTCAGATGGTCAGAGATCTTATGGAGAATGATAATGTAAGAAGGGGAATAGAAAATGATGGCTGTGCACACAATTTTATTTTTTTAAAGATTTATTTTATTTTTTAAAATATTATTTATTTATACAAGCACTGGTTACAGTCAGAAGCGTGGGAGGGTGAGAGAATTCACCAGAGCCAGAGCGGGGAGCAGAGCAGGCAGAAGGACTGAAGTACACTGCTGAGGGGAGCAGCAGGCGGCAGGAGAGGTCTGTGAGGTCTACGAGCCATGTGGGACCCTCCTCCGGAGGCGGGGGAGCAGCCGGGGATCGAACCGGCCCTCCAACCGGCGCTGCAGAGGCCACGGGCAGCTTCGCGACCCAGCGCTCAACCTCTGCGCCACCGGGGAGGCCCTATTTTTTTATTTTTTAAAGATTTATTTATGCCTACAAGAGCTGGGGTACAGGCCAGAGATGGGTGTGTGTGTGTCTGTGTGTCTGTGAGAGAGAGAGAGAGAGAGAGAGAGAGAGCATTCACCAGAGAGTGGGTGACAGAACAGGCAGTTTGACTGAAATACACTGCTGAGGGGGGCTGCGGGCAAGACAGGAGAGGTCTGCTGCGCCATGTGGTGGCTGCCATGTGAAGGGAACTCTTGCTGCAGAGGCTGCGGATTGCTTCATAGTGCGGTGCTTAGCCTCTTGCGCCACCACGGAGGCCCTTTGTGCACACAATTTTAAACTCTTACAGTGAATGTTGTGATTGTGAAGACCTATTGCCCGTTGGCCCCTCCTCTCTCTTTCTGAACATGCAAATAATAATCCACATTAGTATCACAACTCGTAGGACTTGCCTTCCCACCTCCAGGGTAAAACCCCAATAACCAAACATATTTAGCTCTAATATCCACTCTTTAAAGGAGGGTACTGGTGGTGCAGCAGGTTGAGCGCAGCGCTGTGAAGCTGTCCACAGCCTCTGCAGCACCAGTTCGATTCCCTGCCGGCCAGGGAGAGTCCCACATGGTGAGGCAGACCTCTCCTGTCTCCCTGACTGCTCCCCTCAGCAGTGTTTTCAGTCGTCTGCCTCTTCTGCTCCCTGCTCTGTCTCTGGTGAATCCTCTCACCCTCCCACACCTCTGGCCTGTACCCCAGCTCTTGTATAAAATAAATAAATAAATATTTTAAAATAATAAATCTAAAGGAGGGTATTTAAATAATATTGAGAGTTGGGGGCTGGGGGGAGGGGAAGGGGTGGGAATCAAAAGGGATTGGGGAGGGCCTCCCCTAGTGGTGCAGGCGGTTGAGCACAGCGCTGTGAAGCTGTCCGCAGTCTCTGCAGCGCCGGTTCCATCCCAGCTAGCCAGCAAGGGTCCCACATGGTGGGCAGACCTCTCCTGCCCTCAGCAGTGTATTTTGTCAGTCTGCCTGTTCTGTTCCCCGCTCCGTCTCTGGTGAGTTCTCTCACCCTCCCACGCATCTGGCCTGTACCCCGGTTCTTGTACAAATTAAAAAAAAAAAAAAGGGATAGGGGTGAAGAAATCAAAACAGGAACTCTTTAGGTAAGAGAAGGTAGAATTATCGTTACCTTTTCACCTTTGGCCTAATCATTTGGAAAGTAAAAAATAACTCGAAGGCTTGTCAGGGCCTAGAAGTAGCTGGAATGAGGTTCTGGGAAGGTTACAATAGCTAAGTCAGACAAAGAAGAAAATGGAATAATTTTGGTTTTCCCAAAGCAAAAGTTAGGTGCTTAACATTAAAGGAACAAGAAAGTGAGTCTAATGAATGAGGCAGTGGTAATGCCAAGAGGTGGTGATGGTGTATGGAGGTTTAGCCTCCACAAGTTTCAGCAGTTTTTTTTTTTTAGATTTATTTATTTTTATACAAGAACTGGGGTACAGGCCAGAGGCGCAGGCGGGTGAGAGGATTCACCAGAGAAAGAGCAGGGAACAGAACAGGCAGACTAATGAAATACACTGCTGCGGGGAGCAGCGGGCGAGACAGGAGAGGTCTGCTGCGCCATGTGGGAATCTCCTGGCCGGCCGGGAATTGAACCCGCGCTGCAGAGGCTGCGGCCAGCTTCACAGCGCTGCGCTCAACCCGCTGTGCCACCGGGGAGGCCCCCAGCAGTTTCTTATCTCTCTTTCAAAATGTCCCGCTACCCCCATTCCCCAACAAATCCAAAATAAACTCTCCCCAATATTCTTCATTTGTGGAAACTGACATTTTCTCCTCACGTCTCCCATGTTAAGTGTGAATAGAAGCATTTTCAGAGAACCCTGTTTTGTTTTGATCTACCATACAGATTAAGGCGTGTGCTCGCTAAAAGCAGCCACAAAACAGGCTCCTGTAAACCTGAGGCCATGTCTGGACAAGGCCAACGGAAGGGGTTTCATTGCAAGTCCTTACTTTAGACGTGAAGGCGGTGGTGGTGCACCTTCGGACTCGGCCAGGGACAGGAGTACAGGGTGAAACTGCGGATGGTGGTAATGAAGTCAAGATCGTAAAAAAAAAAAACAACAGGGACGCTCATGTCACTCAGGATTGAGCCCCCTCCCCGCCCCCGCGCTAAACAACAAGTCGTCTCCACGCGGCCAAGCCGTCCAACATGGGGTTCGAGGCCAGGTGTCTCCAGGCCTCCAGCCCTGCCGGCGTCCACGCTGGGCGCCAGGCGGGGCGAGCAGGCGGACCCCGCACGGCCTGCTGGGAGTTGTAGTTCAGCGGTTGGAGCGCCAGGTGGGGCTCTTAGGCGGACTCCGCGCGGCCCGCCTTCCCGTCTCCTCTCCGCACGGCTTGCTGGGAGTTGTAGTTCGGGCGTCGGAGAGGCGCGCCCAGCTGCGGGCCTCTTTCCTGCTTCCTCCCGGCCCCGGATGAGGGCGCAGAATAGACCCCACAGGCCGGGGGACCCGGCGCGCGGGGGGCTCCAGTTCCCGAGGTGTCGTCGTCTCCAGGGCCCAGCCCAGGGGGCCGGGGCGCGCCTCGCGCTCCCGCGCACGCGCACACGCTCCGGGCGCCGGCGGGATCCGGCCGCGTGCGCTTTCCCGCCCGGCCGCCCGACGGCCCGGCCTGCGTGCCCGGCGCTCGCCGCCCGGCGGCCCCGCGCCCCTCCTCCGCCGCGGTTTCCTCTGGCGCCCAGGCCCCGCCCGCGGCCCGCCTCCGGGCCTGGCTCGACCCGCCCCTGCCCGCCCCTCCCCGCGCCGGGCTGCTCCTGCTGAAGGCGGAGGCTCCATGTTGTCCCCTCAGCGAGCGGCAGCGGCGCCCTCGGGAGGAGCAGGTGAGGCGCCCCCTCCCCGGCCCGCCGCGGGACCCCCGTCTCCTGCTGTGGCCCGCGGCCGTGGTGCCCGCGCCGCGTCCCCGGGGCCGGGCCGCGCTCGCCTCCCCGGGGCCCCCCGGCCCGCGATGTCGGGGCCCGGCTGAGGTGCGGCGGCGCTTCCTTCCCCCGCGCGCTGGGGGGGTCTGGCTCGGGCCCCGCGCCCCGCGGGGCCGCGGGGGGCCGGGGCGGCGCCTGGAGGCTGCGCCGCGTGGACCCGCCCGGCCGGGCGGGCGCTGGGGCGGGCGCCGTGGCCGCGCGGACGGGGAGGGCGCGGGAAGGGCCGCGGCGCGGGGGCGCAGCGCCGGCGCTGGGAGTTGCTTTGCGCGAAGCTCTGTCACCGGCTGCGGCCCTGCCGGCCGGGCGCGCGGGGGGAGTTGGTGTTCACCCCCCTTATCCCGTAAAGGAGGTGGACTGTGGCCTAGGGTTGTGTCTTTTTTTTTTTCCTTTGTAAGTTTTTAAACGACGTGGGGTACAGGATGGTTTTCTTCTCCTGAAGACATAAGAAGTGATGAAAGTATCCAAATAAAAACTAAATAGAATCACCATACACCACGGGACGGCTGCATCTGTCACTTTCCCTGGCTCTGGTCTTGTTTAATGCGTGCCCTGCTGAAGCGGCCAGAAATTTCCCTTGCGAAATCTAAACGAGAAAAGAAAACACCCAAGCCATTGTTTGAAGACTTGCTAAATCCCAGCCCTCACATGCGGGTGACAACTTAGGTGGCATGTTGTGCGAAAGGCCGAAAAAGCGAAGGGACCACGTTTTGTCTGGGTTTGGAGAAGCAAAATTACATAGTTCCAGGCAGTGGCAAGTACTGGGCATTGCCGTGGACTGAAATTCAAATCAGTGCTGCTTTTCAGTCACCACAGAGGTTGTCTAGAAAGTCCTGTTGCTGCCTTAGTACCGGTGAGGGCCACATTTGCATAAAAAGGAGCTTTAATAGTGCAGAGTGGCACCAGCGCAGCGCGCTGCCTTCTTCGCCTTGGTCTGTAATCTCTCATTGGAGCAGTCATGACAGTAAGAGCGATAACAACGGGGCATAAATGTGATGATCGGTGCTGGCATAATCTTGGTTTCACTAAATAGGGCTTGTTCTGAATACTATTCAAAAGTAGTTTCTTATGAGTATTTTTTTGGGGGGGGCATTCACCATAGAACAAAGGATATGCTCAGTTATTTAAAATGAAATAATAGACTTGTAAGGAGCAAGAAATACAAAATCCTCATCTCATCCATTCCAAGGTGTTATTAAGTTTGGTTGTGTATTTTTTTTAAAGGATTTATTTTTATTTATGCATAGAAGAACTGGGGTGTGGGCCAGAGGTGGGGGGTGGTGGAAAAGAGGATTCACCAGAGACAGAACTGGGAGTAGAACAGGCAGATCTACTGAAATACGCTGCTGAGGGGAGCAGCGGAGAGGCAGGAGAGGTCTGCTCTGCCACGTGGATAGCTCCCTGGACTCGCCACAGTGGCTGGGATAGCTCAATAGTGCTGTCTTTAACAACCCTGTGCCACCAGGGAGGCCCTGTTCATATATTCTTTTAAAGATAACTTTAAAGTATCTTAGGGAACCCTAGATTGTAGTTCTTGTGTGAGAACTGCTTTAGAATTTACCTAGATGATTGAGCATGCCTGTTAAAAATTTTAAGGGCTTGTGTTTCTTATTGAGAAACTGTGCATGTAACTACAGCTTTGAGTCTGAATTTTAAAGCGTTTTCCCAGGTTATTTTTGAGATTATAGACACTTACTATCTAAAAAACACTAATGGGAAAAAGAGGGAACACATTTAAAAGGGAGAAAATAATCAGTTGCTTTACAGCTATGGTTCCTACATCTGCATATGCTAAAGTCTTAGATTCGGATGTAATTCATCCTGGGATCAGACAACAGTTAAAAAAACCTAAGTAACTAATCTACTTACTAACAAGTTTAACTGAAGGTGGTTGTTTACCTTTGAATTGATTTGTTACTTTATAGGAAGTATAATGTGTGAGTTCAGTGTTTTGAGAAGTTGCTCTTTTGTGTAAATTTCTGAAAATGCTTTTTCTTGGCATGCATTTTGATTGTCAGAACATGCTAAATATATTTCACAGCCAAAGTGTATTACAAATTAGGAAACAGACTTTACTGAAAGTAAGCAAAGGAGTTGTTGAACTTTTTATTAATGCCTTGAATGATAAGGAATCCAAGTCAGATATTGCTAGTGAAGAGAAACTTAATTAGTTGCAATACAGAAAGTAAACTTGGGTAACCAGATTAATTTTGGTCTTTTTATTTTTAGGAAAGAGTCAAGTAAGATGAATATTGAACTCTATTAAAAAAAAAGATTTTTTTTCCCCCATGCAGAATAACTTGGCATTATTTTTAGATTCAGTCTGGTCTCTGCATTTCTGAATCTTCAATACTGTTTAGTCATAATTGATTTTCATATATCATGAAGCACGACAAAATTCTTAGTTGATGAAGAAAATGTGGTTTTGCTTAGCATTCTGTGCTACAGTCCAGCTTTTTGACAACAGATGAAGTGAGAAAAAGCTTCCTTTAATTAGAATGTAAATTTCCCCCAATATTCTGTTTAGTTGGATTTAAGTAGTAGTTTTGCCGAAACAATCTTAAAAATATGTGTGTATTTACCTGCATATTTAATGCCTTAAGACAAACATATAGAAGCTCACCCCACCATCACCAAGAAGGTGCCACACCTAGCAGTCCCAGAGTTTCCTGAGACTTACCTGGAAGATGCTGATGTGTTTTCTCTGACTTGTCTGTGAATTGGGAACTTGTGAGGCTGCCAGCAGGCACAGCCCGTGGAAATGGTATGCTTCTGGTTTTGGGTGTGTTGTTCTTACCCTGTAGAGAATGTGGTGTCTCCAGAGGAGAGTGGAAACCTCAGGTCATAGCTTTTCCCTGACTCATGCACTCAAGTGTTTCTGTAACGTGAATTTGCTTTCTACAACTCGACACTGACTTTACCCCAGTGGTTCTTAATGCAGGGTGATTTTGCCACGGTAGAGATTTTAACAATGTTTGGAGACATTTTGGGGTCTCAAAATGCTTCCTCTTGTGTGGGAGGGGCACTAAACACAGTACTAGTACTGAGGCTGAGAAACTATGAGTTTCCTGAAATAGCAATTATAACTGCATCAATGAACTGGTTTCACTGAATTTATCACTGTTCACAGTCTCAAATATTTGAGACTTTTTCCTAATGGAACGTCTTTGATTTTATGTTTTCCATAGGACTGAAAAGGCTGATTATGGTTCAGTGTTCTCATCTACTTTGATTCAATCTGTGCAATTCTTTTAAGGCTTTTAAAAACCAAGTTAAGAGCTAATTCTAGGAAGAGTGCCCTTATCTGCACAGATCTCTTTATTTCTGTAATCATTTCACCCCGTGGTCATTCAACTTCATCTTACTGGACTGTCATCATTTTAGTTCAGAGCTAGTTTATTGAATGCAGTTTTTACAGAAATTATTTGAAGACATTAAAACCTATTGGTTGTTCTAGTTAAGGTGTGAGGTACCAAAAGTAAAGGATAAAACAGTAATTACAAGAAAAGCTGAAACTCACATGAACTATTGAAGTACTTTTTAATTATCCAACTATTTATAGCAGTGTCTATATACTTGAAGTGACGGTTGATACAGTATTATCATGAGCTCTTTGCTACAATAATCAGTATTTTTACCACTCACTTTTTTTTTTTCAACATTGGTTTTAAGTTCATTTACATGTGTATGAATGACAGATGTGGCTTTGGTCTATCCACATCTTTGTATATATACGGAGATGTCACATCTGCTATTCATATCTGTGAATGTAATATAGAATTAATTGCACATCTAAGCGAACATTAACTGTTGTCTCCGAATGCTTGTCTAAACCTTGGGAAATAATTACTTTGTTAAAGGAGAAGGCATATATGTAAGTTTGCCCATGAGAGGTTTTCCTAGTACCGTCCTTGGAGGTTAGATCTCCAGAGCAGAGATTCCTGAGAAGCGGGAATAATTTCAGTGTAATTAGGAGGAGCCCTTCCTTCCTTACCCCCCAGTATTTTGTGTGGGTCCTTACTGAGCAAGTTGCTTTACTGTTTTTAGCATCATGAATTTTGATCTGTTTTTGAGTCAGGCCTGTACAATTTCAGTGAAGTCAAGGGATGAATAAGTTAGCTAGCAAGTTTGGCTAGTTTTGGATATGCAGGAAATTGTCAGTTCAAGAGTCATTGAATTTTAGAAGTAGGAAACAGCTTCACGTAACTGCCTGCTTTTGTAGAGGACACGGAGACACTGAGAAGCGACACTGAGGTCGCTTATGCTGTTGTAGACAGCACGATACTGGGCCCAGAACTTGGGTCTTTCCTGATTGTGGGGGAAGGTATTGCTCCTATACACGCTGCCTCACCAGGACAACCTTTGCCAAAAGCAGAATTACAGCAGAGAAGGAAGAAATGCTGGGGTTCCCTGGTCTGTTGCATGTGGGAAGATAGAGTCAGGGGCACAGGCTGAGATGATTTGACAGCAGTGGAGTCACTGAGAGGACCCTTTTTTTTAAACAAGGAGCTATAATGGGCAACCACGAGTGGGTTCATTTTGATGATACAAACGTAGGTGGCCACGGTGTCAGCCCCAGAAGACTTGCCTGAGGTTCAGCCCTGACTCATGCCCTTTTGAGCTGAAGACTGGACATGCCCAATGTGCCCACTGTTAGTGGTAGAACTGGAACAGGAACTTGTCTTCTGACTCTTATGCGCAGATGTTTCTACATATTATTGCCGAGCTGAAGTGAAGGTGGAATTATTAGGTGAATCAGTCCCTTAGGCACATGTACTTTTGGATCTAAAAGCACTTTCGAAAATACTAAAGTTGCACCACTGAAAGAGAGGTCATAGTGAAATTATCAGCATGAAGAGCTCCTTGAGGAGTGAATGGGAACTTGGAAGACAGCAGGACACTGGTGTGTGTCCACTAAAGGCTGGAAAGAAGGAAAAGAACCAGTGAAATGAGCTGGTGAAGAGGTTTTAAGATGGTCACAAGGTTTTAAGAAGTTTTAAAAATGGGTGGCAATTGTGTTTTCTCAGCTGTTGATAGTCTTTTTTTTTTAATAAAATATTTATTTATTTATATAATAACTGGGGTACAGGCCAGATGCGCGGGAGGGTGAGAGGATTCACCAGAGACAGAGTGGGGAACAGAACAGGCAGACTGACAAAATACACAGCTGAGGGGAGCAGCGGGCAAGACAGGGGAGGTCTGCAGTGCCATGTGGAGCCCTTGCTGGCCAGCTGGGATGGAACCGGAGCTGCAGAGGCTGCGGACAGCTTCACAGTGCAGTGCTCAACTGCCAGCACTACCAGGGCAGGCCCTCATCCGATGATAGTCTTAAATGAGAAGCAAGAAGGTGGCCCCTAGACTTGGCAAGTAAGGTCACTGCTAAAACTAGAGGAGAGTTTCAGCAGGTTGAGAAGAAAGTCAGGTTGCAAGGAGCAGGTGGATAGCCAGTGGGTGAAGTCTTAGCTTTAGGGGGTTTAGCAATGAGAGGAAGGAGACTGGGAGAGAGAAGAAAAACGGATTTTTATTGAGGTGCTTTACCTGTCCTGTTGGGTTTAGTATTCACAGTACAAGGAAACTTACTCTCCTGTGTTGTATATTGCACTGAATATGACATTTCCCCTACTTCCCAGGCTGGCTGATGAACCCTAATTACAGTGTGACAGCATTGCAGTGAGTGGAATAACAGCATGTCCAAGGTTTTAGTGGGAATAGGAAAGTGGATCCATACTTAGCGTGTCCCTAATATGTGTGGGCATTGCTTTGAGATGGGTATTAAATTTATAAATAAATGGAGCCTCAGTGGTTCAAAATTTACATCCATTGTCACATTTTGACTAAGGGGTTGAGTTTGTTTAGTCCACAAATAGTAACTGGATGCCTGCCGTGCGCAAAGCACTGCCCCTGGCCTCTTGAGGGATGCGGGACTAAACAGACCTGCCTTGTGACGCTTACATTCTAGAGGGGAGAAAGGATCCAGGCCTGCCCATCCAAATTGCAGACCTGTTTTCTCTTTAGTAGAGCTGTAAAGTGATAGGCATGAGAGGAGGTAAGGTGGGCGAGGGTGAGCTAGAGCTTGAGAAAGTGCTTGGAGTCCAGCGGAAGAGGCAGTTCAGATGTGGGAACAAAGGGTTGAAGAGCTTGTACTTTTGAAATTTTGGCACCAAGACTGGACAGGACCTGAATCCTAACTTTCTTCTAGTAGAAGGACCAATGGGAATAAGTTTGCTTGGGAGAGAGAGTATGGAATTAAGGATTAAGAGGAAATAAGGCAGTGGAGGGGAGGAGGGGAGAAGGGTGAAAGGCTTTCACTTGAGGTTTGGCGATTTTAGCATTGAGCGCAATTTATAACTGGACCTCTAGTTACCGTCGTGATACGTCAGCACAAGTAACGAAGGGTTCAATCCTAAGACATGCAGTGATGTCATCGAAGCACCACATGGGGATGGTGACTGGGATGAGCGCCCGAGCAAGTACTGGTGGAAGGTGGCGTGGTGTACGGCAGGGGACCCCAGGCCTCCGATGCAGGGATCTAAGGGATTGGGTAGTCTGAGAAGTCAAGGATAGATCAGAAAAGGACACTTATGTGACATCTGGAAAGGGCTGAGTAGGAATAAAGTTTTTACCTGGAAAGTCAATAATATAGTCAGTCCTGCTGTCTTAGGATGTGACAGAGACGATGTGGGAAGTGAGCCGCTCTGCTTGTTTAAATCGAGTGCGATGTGCACAATTCAAAATGTAAGGCAAAGGGTTCCAAAGGATTTTTTCCTTAAATGGACCCAAACCAAAGGAACAAGATTTTTTTAAACCCAGGCTGCCCAGTCTGCTCCCAAGGGTGAACAGCCTGGTTCTCTTCCTTTTTACTGTACAATAGATGGAGAGGAAGAGATGAGTGAAGCTTTATCACCTCCTAACCCTCCTGACCTCCCCCAGTTGTCCTTCTCAGCCTCTTTAACTTATTTTGGAGTGTAATTCCCTGTGCGGAACTGCATGCATTTTGATCATTGGATTATTTCTGCTTGCCTGTAGCTTTTGAAACTTTTTTTAAAAAAGACGTATTTTATTTATTTATACAAGCACAGGAGGGTGAGAGAATTCACCAGAACCAGAGCAGAGAGCAGAACAGGCAGACCACTGAAGTACACCGCTGAGGGGAGCAGTGGGTGGCAGGAGAGGTCCGCGTGCCATGCGGGACCCTCACCCGGCGGCCGGGGATCGAATTGGCCCTGCAGAGGCTGCGGGCAGCTTTGCAACCCAGCGCTCGACCGCTGCACCACCGGGGAGGCCCAGCTCTTGAAACTTTATCTTCCCTGCCTGTTGCTCCGAGGATGCTACCTGCACCCTTGGGGTGATGGCCTAACTCTGTCACGGTACTTGTCATTCACTTTTTTTACAGTTGTGGGTTGTGTGCTTACTGTGTGTCGGTAGTGAAATAGATGAAGAGCTGGTACCTGAATGTCATTGTGAAGTGTGGGGACTTTTGGTTACTAGGTTTGGGTGTATCTGATAGAGCTCCCGAATAAATGATTTAAAAAAGGTTGACATTTATTCTTTCACGAAAAAAGTGAACCAGTATGGCGTCCTGCTGCACACAGCCCTTGGCCCTCTTAACCATGTTGCTCCCATATTCTTGGGGTGTTACTTTCCTATGCCTGGTTCAGGTGACTCACCCCTGTTCAAACTTGCAGCCAGCAGGAATGGTGAAGAGGCATCACCTGGAAGTTGTTGTATCTTTCCTGTCACTAGCTGCAAGATGGGGTTGGAAGTGTGTTTCTTTTGGGCAGTTATATATGCCCAGCCAAAAATCCATCACCATGGGGGTGGGGGCAAAATATTGAAGTAACCAGCCATCTGAGGGATTTTGGTGCTGCTTTGAGTGCTGCACAGCATTTCACATGGGCTTATCCACAAGGTCTGAATAATTGTTCTCCTTAGTTCTTTTGTATCAAGTGACTAAAAGTCTTTAGGTTCTGGATTCACCTGCTGTGGTGGCAACAAGAACTCTTAAGAGATTATATAGAGAAATGTTTCCTTTTTACCCAGGCGACAATGGGAAAGAAAAAGCATTAGTATACATTTGTTAACAGTGGCAGCATGACATTCAATCTATAACTTGCTTTTCAATAGTCTGGGGGGAAAAAAAGTGCAGGATCCCTTGTGTTGCTCTGATAAGGTAAATATACAACAGTGAACAACAGACCTGGGCAGGAGGGGTGGAGTCTGGCTGTTTGCTCTGTTAGCTGGCTGTGATCCTGCCGCCTGCCCTGCTCTCTAGGTGAGAGCCACCTGGGGGCCAGTCATATTTGGGGCCTTATCTGTCTGCCTGTACTATGCTTTACTGAATAACTGTCCTCATACTTAAAGTTTAAAGTTTAAACTTAGCCTGCTTATAAGTAATAGTCCATTAAAATCTAATTTTGATGTTTCCTAATATTAAAATATATAATCATTAAAATCATAAAATGTCCTTTTACCTCCCTGAAAAACGTCTCCCATAATATAGTGGTGTGTACGCTCACTCAGGAAGTAGTGCTTTGGCCTCATTCTCTAGGCCCTGCTAGTAGCTTTCGGCAAGCTTTGCATAAATCCGTGGCTACTAAGTGGCTCTGAATTTCAGAGAATAACTTTCTGCTTTCAACTCTGGTAGGGAAACTGCTAGTGAGTGCTTGATTTTTGAACTTTAGAATTAATTGCCTCTGACACTTTGACTAGGTTAAGAGTGATCTGTAAAACAGCCAACTGAAGAGCTCTCCAAGCTTTTCTCCAGGACCTGTTGGGTAAGATGCTTAACTTTTGTAAGTCTTAGTTTCCTTATTTTTAAAATGGGGCAGTATTATTTACCTCCTAGAATTACCTTGAGGATTAAATAAAATAATGTATGCGAACGACTTAGTGGAGGGAGGCACCCCTTCTAATGCTAATGGACATTTGGGTTATTTCCAGTTTTGGACTGTTCTGAGTTAAGCTGGTGTGAACATTCTGGTATATGTGCCTTTAGTGGGACATGAGCCTTTCTCTTAGGTGTACACCTATGAGTGGAATTGCTGGGTCATTGTGTGTTTAATCATCGTGGTTACTGCTAAACAGTTTTCCCAGGGGGTTATACTCCACCAGAAAGTCTGAGAATTCTAGTTGCGCTAAATTTTCTCCACCAATTCATATTGTTGGTCTCTTAAATTTGTTCCAGTCTAGCGGGCCAGTAGTGGCACCTCATTATGGCTTACTTTCTCTGAAAAGTAGTGGTGTAAAAGCACCTGTTCATATGATTATTGATCATTTGAATGTCTTTTTAATGAAGTGCTTGTTCATGATCTTTTTGCCCATTAATATATGTGAAATAGAAATATTTGTCTTTTCTTGATTTCTGTATTGATTCTTGCTATGAATTCCTTGCATATGGTTATTGTATTTTCTCCTAATCTGTGGTTTGCATTTTTACCCCCATAATGGTATATTTTATTTATGCACAGAAGAACTGGGGTAAAGGCCAGAGGTGCCGAGGGGTGGTGGTGAGAGGATTCACCAGAGTGGGGAGCAGAACAGGCAGATCTGCGGAAATACACTGCTGAGGGGAGCAGCGGGCAAGACAAGAGAGGTCTGTTGCGCCATGTGGGTTAGCTCCCTGGCTGGGGATCAAACTCATGCTGCAGTGGCTGGTGATAGCTTGATAGTACTGAGACTTAACCCCTTGTGCCACCAGGGAGGTCCTATCATTTTTACTTTTATGGTTAATGCTCTTGTGTGCCCTGTTCTGTTCAGAAATACATATTTTTTTTAAAGATTTATTTATGCATACAATAACTGGGGTACAGACCAGAGATGCGGGGGTGTAGGAGGATTCACCAGAGACAGAATGGGGAGCAGAACAGGCAGACTGACTGAAATACACTGCTGAGGGGAGCAGTGGGTGAGATGGGAGAGGTCTGCTGTGCCACGTGGGCTGCTCCCTGGCCGGCTGGGGATCGAACTCATGCTGCAGAGGCTGCGGATTGCTTCATAGTGTGGTACTTAACCCCTTGTGCCACCAGGGAGGCCCCACAAATACATATTTTAGAAATACTTGAAGGTCATTCTTTTCTTTGTGATAATAGGTGATGCCATGGAGAGTGGAAAACCTGGCCCAGTGCAGGTGGTGTTGGTTCAGAAAGACCAGCATTCCTTTGAGCTAGAGGAGAAAGCCTTGGCCAGCATCCTGTTGCAGGACCACATCCGGGACCTCGATGTCGTGGTGGTGTCAGTGGCTGGTGCCTTCCGGAAGGGCAAGTCCTTCTTTCTGGACTTCATGCTACGATACTTATACTCCCAGGTGAGCTAGAATTCTTTCATTTTATACCCAAAGAGCAAAATAAGCTCATGAATTATCCTTGATATATAAATGAACTCAAAATTTAAGATATAATGGAGATTTTATTTCTCCAATAGAAGGAAGGTGGCCATTCAAATTGGTTGGGTGACCCAGAAGAACCATTAACAGGATTTTCGTGGCGAGGGGGCTCTGACCCAGAAACCACGGGGATTCAGATCTGGAGTGAAGTTTTCACTGTGGAGAAGCCAGGTGGGAAGAAGGTAAGGCGGAAAACGATCTACAGGTAGTGCAAGAGCAGCAAAATGAGAACTGTAATGGGTGCTGGGATAATCCAACTTAAAAATAATTTATCAAAATGATATGAATAGATGGGTTAAAGATGAGCATGAATATAATTCAGTAGTAATGTAAGGCTTCTTTTTTGTTTTTAAGATTTATTTATTTATTTATACAAGCACTGGGTACAGTCAGAAGCTCAGGATGGTGAGAGAATTCACCAGAGCCAGAGGGGAGAGCAGAGCAGGCAGACTGACGAAATACGCTGCTGAGGGGAGCAGCGGGCGACAGGAGAGATCTGCATGCCATGTGGGACCCTCGCGGCAGCCGGAGATGGAACCGGTGCTGCAGAGGCTGCGAGCAACTTCCCAGCCCAGTGCTCAACCGCTGCGCCACCAGGGGAGGCCCCAATTATTTCTTCAACAGGCTGAAGCCCAGAACATTTTTATTACCACTGCAAGAAACCCCGTACCCTGAATAGTCACTCCTCAAACGCCTGTCCTCCCAGGTCCTGGCCACAGGGGTCTTCCTCCTCTGGACATTTCGTACAGATGGGGTCGTGCATTGTGTGGTCATTTTTATCTGGTTTCCCTACCCAGCTCAGTGTCCTCCAGGCCCGTGCGGCTCGGAAGGTCCCTCCTTTCTGGGCTGAACAATGCTCCGTGGCATGAATGTGCCCGCTACGTTCACCCTGCCCTCCCGGGAAGGCCATCCGGGTTATTTCCATTTCTTTGCTGTTATGAATAGTGTTGCCATGAGCATTTGTGTGCTAGTTTTTGTGTTGGAAATGTTTTCTTTTTCTTTGTTTTTACTGGGGTAGGAACACTTAACATTGCATCTGCTCTTTTTTTTTTTTTTTTTTTAAATAGAGGCATGTTTATTTATTTATTTATTTGTTTGTTTGTTTTGTTTATACAAGCACTGGGTACAGTCAGAAGCGTGGGAGGGTGAGAGAATTCACCAGAGCCAGAGCAGGGAGCAGAGCAGGCAGAAGAACCGAAGTACACTGCTGAGGGGAGCAGCGGGCAGCAGGAGAGGTCTTCGCGCCATGTGGGACCCTCCTCCCGTGGCCGGGGAGCAGCCGGGAAACGAACCGGCGCTGCAGAGGCTGCGGGTAGCTTCGCAACCCAGCGCTCAACCGCTGCGCCACCGGGGAGGCCCACATTGCATCTGCTCTTAACAAATCTTTAAGTGTACAGGTCATGGTGTTCCCGTGGACACGGGGCTGCACAGCAACCACTAGAACCCAGGTATCTTGGTAATCAAAACTTGAAGTCGCACCTCCTTCCCTCCCCAGCTCTGGTGCCCACCATATAATTGTTTCTCCGAGTCTCACTGTTGTAGGGCCCTCGAGGTGGAACCAAGCAGTGATTGTTCTTCTCTGACTGACTCACCTCACTCAGCATCCTTCCAGGTTCATCCCTGCTGTTATGTGTGGCTGGTGTCTTCCCCCGGCCCTCTTGCTGAGGCTGAAAAGTGTCCCGTGGTGTGTGTCCCCGGGGGGCTTCACTTGTCAGTAGGTGGACTTTCAGGCTGTTTCCATGTGCTAACTGTTGTTAGCAGGGCTGCTGTCACTTGGGGCTGCAGATATCTTTTCAAAATCCTGATTTCAGTTCTTTTGGCTCTATCTCCAGAAGTGAAGTGTGATTGCTGAATCATAAGGTGGTTCTATTTTTTATTTTATGCACAATCATACTTTTCCTCCACCATTTCCACAATGCCAACACCATTCTGTAGGCCCACCAGCGTGTGAAAGGGTTCCACCTTCCCCATGGCTTAGCTCTTGTTTTCTGATAGTCGCCCCCTCACAGCTGGGAGAGGGTGTCAAATTGTGGTTTGATTTGTGCTTTCTTGACGATGGCTGACGCACACCTTTTCTTATAGTACCTTTTGGCCGCTTCATGTATGTTCTTGGGAGAAATATCTATTCATGTCCTTATTTTTATTTTTATTTATTTATTTAAAAAAAGATTTATTTATTTATTTATACAAGCACTGGGTACAGTCAGAAGTGCGGGAGGGTGAGAGAATTGACCAGAGCCAGAGGGGATAACAGAGCAGGCAGACTGACGAAGTACACTGCTGAGGGGAGCAGCGGGCGGCAGGAGAGGTCTGGGCGGCAGGAGAGGTCTGCGCGCCATGTGGGACCCTCACCCGGCGGCCGGGGATTGAACTGGCGTTGCAGAGGCTACGGGCAGCTTCGCAACCCAGCGCTTCACCGCTGCGCCACTGGGGAGGCCCCGTGTCCTTATTTTTAAATTGGGCTTTTCACTACTGAGTTTGAAGGAGTAAAATATGTTTTCTGTTCTTTTGGGGATATACCTAGGAGTACAGTTTCTGCATCACAGACCCCCGTCTAACCCTTTAACAAATTGCTGAACTGTTCCTCAAAGCAGCTGCACCGCCCTGTGGTCTCACCAGCGGTGTAGGAGGCTCCTCTCTTGCTCCGCCTGGCCACACCTCAGCACACCTGGTCACACCTGATACTGTTCATTTTCTGATTATAGGCCACCTGGTAGGTGTGCAGTAGTAGGGTTGACTAATGATGTTGATATCTTTTCGTGTACTTATTAAACATTTATTTTTTTCTGGGAGAAATATGTTCACATCAAATCCATCTTTTTGTTGGGTTGTCTTTTTGTTTTCAAATTGTTCCTTTTGTATTTTGTATTTTTTTAAAGATTCATTTTATTTATACAAGAACTGGGGTATAGGCGAGAGGCGCAGGAGGATGAGAGGATTCACCAGAGACAGAGTAGGGAACAGAACAGGCATATGGACCGAAAACACGGCTGAGGGGGGCAGTGGGCGAGACAGGAGAGGTCTCCCGCTCCATGTAGGAATCTCCCTGGCTGGCCGGAGATCAAACTCACGCTGCAGAGGCTGTGGACAGCTTCACAGCGCTGCCCTCAACCCACTGCGCCAATGGGGAGGACCCCCCTTTGTATTTTGGATACCAGAGTCTTGTCAAATACTTTCTTCCATTCTTTGGGTTGTCTTTTTACTTTATTGGGAGTGTCTTTTGATGCACACGTGTTTTTGTTTTGATCAGTGCAGTTTGTCTCTGTATTTGGTTGCTTGTATTTTAGGTGTCCCATGGAAAAGAGCTGTTGTCTAATGCCGGGTCATGAAGAGTCATGCTTAAGTTTTCTTCTAAGTGCTTTATGGTCTTTGATCCATTCTGAGTTAACTTTTATGTGGCATGAGTTGGAACCCAGGGCCATTCTTTTGTACGTGGATCTCCTTGTGGCCTGATCCGTCTTGATTGCTCTTGGAGTTTGACAGCATTCTCATCACAAAGCGGATAAAGTGTGGGTGGGTTGAGCCAGCTGTGTTCACCTTTAGGTGCCATTGTATTCAGGTTGGAGACTTTATTTAGTTTGACTTTATCTTTCTTTTCTGCTGAGTATTTTTAACTCATTCCACCACCGTGGGTTGGGCATATGAAATTAAATCCATAAACGTAATGAGGTCATTTTGACTTGACATGCAAGTTATGTGAAGTGAACCTTCATTTCTAGGAATAAAAATACTTGAGCAACTTGGGTTTGACCTGTGCAGGCCCCCAGTGTGTGGCTTTTCTAGTCAATCCATCACCTGAACTTATGGAGACAGACAGTCTAGTACCGTGAACGTGTTTTCCCTAGTCGTTTTCTTTTCTCTAGCTTATGTTATTGTTAGAATTCCTATAATGTACAAAACATGTTAGTTGACCTTTATGTTATTGGTAACGCTTCCAGTCAACAGGAGGTTAATGGTTAAGTTTTCTGGGAGTCAAAAGTTACACATGGATTTTCTACTGAGTGGAGAGAGGAAGTCTATACCTCTTAACCCCCACGTTGTTCAAGGGTCAACTGTCCTTACAGTATTTTTATTTGCATTTGCTTCTATGAATCTTTAAAACATTTTGACTGATATTTCTCTTTTTGGACTCAGTGGAGCTTCCTAGAAAGTCCCCCTGTTGTCCTTTGCCATTGTCTTGATAAAGAATCAGCCCCTTGCTGATGAATTAACTTATTTTTCTGAACATACTAAGCCCAGTCCCTCTCTCAGAGTCAGTTACATTATACATGAATTTGAGAAGTTTTAGGATAATATACTATATTTAACATTTTGCATAAATCTCAATTTTAGGAAAACCTGAGGCTTCATGAAACGTAGTTCTGTAGGGGGTAATGATATCTAATTCTCCTGCTGTCACTTGGCATCTGTCTTTTGTAAAGATCAAAATAAACCTAAAATTTTTTTATGTCAACCAGAAAACCCTAGAAATTTGGGACCATGCAGCCTTGCAGGTGAATGCCGTCTGTTTTACTTTGTAATATACCTAAGTTTGAACTAAGTCCATTCATATTTTTTATTTCTTTTTCGGCAACAAAAAACATCCCTGTGATTAGCTGGATGAACTGTTTGGATAGGTGGGGTGATTTCCCCCTTCTGTGTTGCTCTCACCTCCCGGTTTTGTATCCTCTCACCAGGTCAGAGCAGACAGTCTTTCCCAGCAAAGGTCTCTGGTGAAAACAAAGCACCTAAACCATTGTACTATTTTGTGGAACCTGTAAGCAGGTGCTTAAGTGCCATTTAAGTGTTAACCTGTGCTTTTCAGTTTTTCCCTTTTTACATTTCTCTTTTCTCACAGCAACCTATTTTGTATGTCTTGTCTACTTTTTTTAGGTTGCAGTCGTTCTGATGGATACCCAGGGGGCATTTGACAGCCAGTCCACTGTGAAAGACTGTGCTACCATCTTTGCTCTCAGCACCATGACCAGTTCTGTTCAGGTAAAACCACTTGGCTAAAGAAAAAAAAAAACACAGAGGAAACACTAAAGGGAGTATATCTTGTGTCAGTTATTATGTCTTCCCAGTCTCTGGGTGAGATGTAAATGTTTTTAGACTGCAGATAAAAGTTAATCTTTTAGAAGCTTAAGAAGCAGCCTAAGCTGTTTTTCTATTTTGCTCATATGTGTGTGTGTGTGTGTATGTATGTGTGTATATGTGTGTGTGTGTGTGTGTTTGTGTATAAAATGTTCCAAGAAAAGCTTGAAAAGTAGAAATTGAGATGGCACCAGTTACACCAAATAGGAAACGTAGGTTTGGTAAAAACTTAGAAAAACTTTATTTCATGTTGTGAAAGAGGATTTTGTGATTTTAACCTTCACATTGTTTTCCAAAAGACAGGTAAAACTGTATTTGAATAGGCCTCATTTTCTTTTTTTTTTTTTTTAAAGATTTATTTTTATTTATTTAAGCATACAAGAATTGGGATCTAGACCAGAGGTGCAGGGGGTGAGAGGACTCATCAGAGACAGAGTGGGGAGCAGAACAGCAGATCTACTGAAATACACTGCTGTGGGGAGCAGTGGTGAGACAGGAGAGCTCTGCTGCACCATGTGGGTCAGCTCCCGGCCAGGGATTGAACTCAGGCTGCACCAGTGATAGCCTGATAGTGCTGAGACTTAACCCCTAGGTCACCAGGGAGGCCCCTCATTTTCTTTCTTTTTTTTTTTAAAGATTATTTATACAAGAACCGGGGTACAGGCCAGATGTGTGGGAGGGTGAGAGGATTCACCAGAGACAGAGCAGGGAACAGAACAGGCAGACTGACTGAAATACACTGCTGAGGGAGCAGCGGGTGAGACAGGAGAGGTCTGCTTGCCATGTGGGTTGCTCTGAGGCTGGCGGGGATTGAACTGGCACTGCAGAGGCTGTGGACAGCCTCACAGCGCTACGCTCAACCGCCTGTGCCACCAGGGAGGCCCCCCTCATTTTCTTATATGCAAAACTTTATTTATTTATTTATTTATTTAATAGAGGCATGCTTTATTTATTTGTTTGCTGGTTTGTTTGTTTTGTTTATACATGCACTGGGTACAGTCAGAAGCGCGGGAGGGTGAGAGAATTCACCAGAGTCAGAGCGGGGAGCAGAGCAGGCAGAAGGACCGAAGTACACTGCTGAGGGGAGCAGCGGGCGGCAGGAGAGGTCTGCGCGCCATGTGGGACCCTCCTCCGGTGGCCGGGGAGCAGCCGGGGATGGAACCAGCGCCTCAGAGGCCGCGGGCAGGTTTGCAACCCAGCGCTCAACCGCTGCGCCACCGGGGAGGCCCTTATATGCAAAACTTTCAATGCTTTTAAGCTTATTGAGATTGAGGGCTTGTCTGAAGTAAGCTAGAGTAGTATCAATTTGGATTTTTGTTTTCTAGATTTATAATTTGTCCCAGAACATTCAGGAAGATGATCTTCAACAGCTACAGGTATGGTAATAAAAATTTTAACATTATAACGTATCATTTAAGTTTTAAGACTAAGAAAAATATTTATGATTGAGTAGTTTTTTTTTTAATCCCACTCTCCCCTTCCTGCCCCCAAATAAGTAGTTTTGTTTTTTTTTTTAAGATTTATTTATTTATTTATACAAGCACTGGGTACAGTCAGAAATGCAGGCAGGTGAGAGAACTCACCAGAGCCAGAGCAGGGAACAAAACAGGCAGAGTGACAAAATACACTGCTGAGGGGAGCAGCGGGCACTGCAGGAGAGGTCTGTGCACCATGTGGCACCCTTGCCGGCAGCCGGGGATCTAACCGCTGCGCCACCAGGGGAGGCCCCCAAATGAGTAGTTTTAATAAAAGATTGAAATATGGAAGGTTTTTGGTTCACAGTAAACCCTACTCTCTGCACATGGATTGCTGGTTGTTTGGGGTTGACCACCCAGGGAACAGAAGGAAGGAGCAAATAAGCCCTGCAGATACCTCTGGGGGGAGTGATCTAAAGGAGGAAACAGCATAAGAAAGACCCTGAGGTTGAGTGTGCTTGGCAGGATCAAGGAACAGCAAGGAAGCCAGTGGGTGGGGATGGGGGTGTGACAGGAGACTGAGCCTTGAATTCACAGAAGCATTCACAGAGGTCCTGGGGATGCCTGGCGGGTGTACGTAAGGACGGGGGCTTTCCCTCTGGGTGGGATTGGGAGCCCTGATTGAGCAGAGGTGTGATGTTATTGACATACTGTAAAGGGATTGGTTACTCTGGCTGTCATGTTTAGAATAGATTTTTAGGGGACTGTAAAGGCATTCTGTGAAACTGGTAGTGAAGCTATTGCAATAATATTTGCAAAATATGTTATGTGCCTGAATAATACTATGTGCTTAATAACGGCTAGCCGTTATCTATTTATTGGGAACCCTGGATAAAGCTGATGTCCCCTTTGCTTCTTCCAGAGGTAACTGCTATATCAACTTTGTATATATCCTTTCTCTTTTTCTTTGTAATTACAAATAGATGCATATTCCCATAGAATATATAAGATGGCAGCAAGCCCTTACTCAAATCCTTTGAGGCAGATGTGTTTTGGAATTGACAGTTTTGGATTTTAGGTAGATGGTATGGTGTATACAGCATGAAGTCTAGTCTAGAATGGCCTTCAGATGATGCCTCCTAATTAAACATAGTATTTCTGCAGTGAGATGTTTGGCTAATTACATGAAATGAGATAAATAAGGGCTGTAAGAAACCTCAAATCAATTCAAGGTAGGATTTCATCTGAATGAGTTTGCTGCCTAACTTGGGATTTTAGGATTTCAGAATAATAGAGAATCTGTTTTTGTTTTGTGTGTTTTGTTTTACTTGTATATAGCATTTTATGTGTATCAGTACTTTTTTTTTAAGCAATATTTTGTTTTTTTTTAAAGATTTTTAAAATTTATTTTTGCATACAAGAACTGGGGTGTAGGCCAGAGGTAGCTGAGAGGATTCACCAGAGACAGAATGGGATGCAGAACAGATGGATTTACTGAAATATACTGTTAAAAGGTCAGTGGGTAAAACAGGAGATGTCTGCTGCACTGTGTGGGCTAGCTCTCTGGCTGGGAATCGAACTCATGTTGCAGTGGCTGGTGATAGCTTGATAGCGCTGAGACTTTAACCTCTGCAACACCAGGGAGGCCCAGCAGTGTTTAACTTTTTTTTTTTTTTTTTTTAAGATTTATTTATTTATTTATACATACAATCACTGGGTACAGTCAGAAGCATGGGAGGGTGAGAGAATTCACCAGATCCAGAGCAGGGAGCAGAACAGGCAGAGGATCGAAGTACACTGCTGAGGGGAGCAGCGGGCGGCAGGAGAGGTCTGCACGCCATGTTGGACCCTCCTCCAGTGGCTGGGGAGCAGCCGGGGATCGAACCAGTGCTATAGAGGCTGCGGGCAGCTTCGCAGCCCAGTGCTCAACCGCTGCGCCACCGGGGAGGCCCAGTGTTTTACTTTTTGATGAAGTAATAATATGTAATACATACACACACACACACACACACACACACACTCATGGTTTGGAAGGCAATAGTATGATGTTTGCAATAAATAGAGCATATGAGCATTGCGAATAAATAGAGCAGATCCTCTCCAGTGTACTTCGGTCCTTCACAGAAGAACTGGGGTGTAGGCCATAGGTGAGGGAGGTGAGAGGATTCATCAGAGACAGTGGAGAGCAGAACGGGCAGAGCTACTGAAATACACTGCTGAGGGGAGCAGCGGAAGAGATAGGAGAAGTCTGCTGCAGTACATGTGGGTTAGCTCCCTGGCCGGGGATCAAACTCAGGTAGTGGCAGTGGTAGCTCTGAGACTTATCCTGAGGCTGTCAGGGAGTCCCAAAGTGGAGAAAATTTTCTTAGCAGATTGAATAAAGAGATAAAAAGCAGGAATCAGGAGGGGTGGTGGGAGAGAGGAAGAGAGAGGAGGAGTTTTGCTATGTTAATGCTTTAGTGAAAGACAACAGAGAAAATGGAGAAAGAAATTACAAAAGCAATAATATGAGGTTCTAGAATTGAAGGACATGAGTTTTTGTCTTTCTTCCTGGAGGCTTTTCCCAAATGTCTGGTATCCCTTGCCTGGTTAGTTGCAAGTGAGCCACTGACAGTCTGACTTGGAGCTTTGGGGAAGGGGTAACCTGTGCACTAGTTTGGATCACAGCGATGTGACCGGGCAAGGTTATTTAGCTATTTTTGCGGCAAGCCCTAGATGTCTGCATTTGGAGACTGTTATTCTAGGGCTGTTATTCCCCCATCCCCACCCCTCCACCAGAAGAATTCTTGAACTCCTGCCTGGGAGCTGGCTGTGACACCAGCAGGGCAAGAGGATGAAGGTGTCTCTGTCAGTTTGCAGACTTTGATGTAAGTGCCTTTCTCCAGTGAGGCCCAGGGTTCCCACTCCTATCCTCATATTTGGCATCCAAGGCTCAAATTTTTGTGGTTCATCCTCTCTCTGTCTACATTTCCTGCTTGTGGGGACAAGAAGAGGCTTGGCACAGGGTGGCGGGGGCAGCATCTGGGTGTGTTGGTGCTCTTTCCAAAGACTTCCAACCTTTTCTTTACCTGTCAGCCCCACTCCCTCACTGCCTCCTGCAGGGCCTCTGGTGCTTCTGACTCCTGAGTCTCTCAGGGGTGCCACAGGGAGGATCTGACCCTGTGCCTTTGGCAGATGTCTTAGCAGGCCAGAGAATGCCAAACCCCAGGGAGTCCTCAGTTTGTCACTTTTTCTTCCAGATGTTTTTGACAACTCTTCTCTACTCTCATATTATTTCTCAACCTCTTCGTCCTGTGCTTTTATACCCTTTGGTAAGGCTTCATGTAGAAATTGGAGTAAATTTAGTTTGTATAAACCCTGACCTGAAAGCACCTGTTGTTTCAGTCACTTAAATGGCATAAACCCTGTGGGCCCAGCGCCTTTCCTGCTGCTGGAGGTGCCATCGTGCACAAAACAGACACACATTCCCGCCCTTGTGGAGTTTCTGTGCTTAACTCTCACAAGTTAAAGGTGAAGTGTGTTAGATGGTAAGACGTGCTGTGGAGAAAAATTTAAAAAAGATCCAGGTAGGAAGTACTGCATGGCGAGCAATAATCTTTTCAGGTAGGTGGCCGTGGAAGGCTTCTTTGGAAAAGAGCCATTTGAGTAAAGAGATCAAGAAGTGTGGTTACTGCTTGTGTTGATAATCTGGGGGAAGAATGTTCCAGGCAGAAGGAGGAGCCAGTAGTGCAAGGGCCCTCTGCAGCAGTGTGCCAATTCCCAGGAACAGCAGAGGGAGCGGTAGGGCTGGATCACACGAAGGCCTGGCTTTCCTGGTGAACTTGGGGGGTGGTGGGGTTTGCATGGAGGCTATAGGACCTGGCTGGCCTCGGGTATGTAACCGCCACTGTGGCTGCTGTGGTGAGAATGGTCTGGGCGGGTGAGGGCAGAGCTAGGGAGACTGGTCAGGCGACTCCAGCAGTATCCCAAGTCACGTGGACGTTGTGCGTGGGTGAGTCCTGGACTTGCTAGTGAACTGGAATGTAGGATGTGAGAGAGGGATAGCCAAGAGTATTTTAAGGTTCATAGCTCCCTCGGGCATTTGAAACTGCGGAACCGTGGCCTTATGTAAGTTGTGTGTCTTCAGTCTGTTAAATGAATGCTTTGCTAAAAAATAGCCACGGGAGCACTTTAAGTAATTTTGCCTGACAATCTGTAACTCTTCTTTTTTATAGCTCTTCACAGAATATGGCCGTCTGGCGATGGATGAAATTTTCCAAAAACCCTTCCAGGTAGGTTATTAGCTATAAATGCAATTCATATTTTTGTTTTAGTTGAGAGATAGCACTCAGGCCCAGTCTGGCCGGCTGCCTGTTTTTATATGACCTATGAGTTAGGAAAGGTCTTTATGTTTTTAATTGGTTGAAAAAAAAATTGAAAGGAAAATATTTCATGATGTGTAAATATCTGAAGTTTAAAGGTTAGTTTCTGTGGCTAAAGTTTTCTTGGAATATAGCCATGCTTCTTTGCATTGTCCACCACGGCTGCTTCTGGCTACAGCAGCCTGAAATGTTTACTCTCTGGTTCTTTACGAAAAGTCTGCTGACCTCTGCTATAGCTAATTGTTTCATGAGGATGGGGAGGCACAGTGACCTCAGAGTGGATGAGCTTGGAGTATTATTATGTACTTTCCCTCTCCTTTCTGATGTTGAAAGTAGGCCTGGGTTTGTACGCAGCTATTGCCATATTGTTTCCTCTCTCATCTTTTAGCACATTCCCCATACTTGCCTTTAGATCAGAGCCCCAGATTTAGCATTTTCTCATCCGCTTCTTCCTTCTGTTCCCATAAATCCATGGGATCAAAAATAGCAGATGGGATATACTGATCTCACATTTGGCCTGTCCATGTGCCTGCAGTGTAGATAGGGACATGCAGAATAGATAAACCCTTCAGCACATCTTCCTGCCCCCTCTAAGAAGCTGGCATTATGCAGAGAAGTATTTGTTATTTTGAAAATGCACTTATGCAACATTTTAACTAGTCTGCTCTTTTCCTAAAAAGACATTGATGTTTTTAGTTCGAGACTGGAGTTTTCCTTATGAATACAGCTATGGACTAGAGGGGGGAATGTCCTTTTTGGATAAACGTCTGCAGGTAAGTAGGACTACAATCTGAGGAATCACCTAAAAGTACTGATCTCTCTCATTTGCATATAGCTGTTGTTTTTAGAAGATTATGGAAAATGATATTAAGTGTATTAAATATTTATGAACATTAGTACACACTAATATGGGTCCTGCTAAGATTAGAGAAGATGGGTCTGGGCACATGTGCCCCAGGACTATAGAGTATGTGCCTTTAGAATGTCACATTCAAACTTCATTTCTGTTGTATTTATTCAAAATCTTTTTGTTTTGGGATGGACATAAACAGGCGTAGCCTGTTCTCCAAAATGAAAACAGAGAAGTCTTTTGTCTCAGTCACTACTAAGACACTACTAACTGGCTAGGTCACTACTAACTGGCTAGGTCCCCCTCATGCTCACAAACCTTCTCTTGTTTGCCCTAAGTATTGCGCAATGCTCCTTTAAGAAATCCTTTAGTACCTGTTCTTTGGTAGCTATAGGAACCAAGCCATGGTTAACCAAATTTGTACATTTATTGCTTTGTAGGGTTCTGAGTTTTCCCACTGGAAACATGGGCCACTGTGACCCATGAGATTTAGAAAGTCTTCTTTGCTTTCTCGTGCCAACTGTTGGTTCCTAGGAAAGAAACACAGTGGTCTGTTGTAAATCGTGGTCTTCCTTGGCAGGTGAAAGAGCACCAGCATGAAGAAATTCAGAGTGTCCGAAATCACATCCACTCATGTTTCTCCAAAGTCACCTGTTTCCTCCTGCCACATCCAGGGCTCCAGGTGGCAACAAGTCCTGACTTCGATGGGAAATTGAAAGGTGTGTTACAGATGATGCTTTATTTTTTTTTTTTTTAAGATTTATTTTTAGTTATTTATGCATACAAGAACTAGGGTGTAGGCCAGAAGTGCGGTGGGGTGAAAGGATTCACCAGAGACAGAGTGGGCATCTATGGAAATACACTGCTAAGGGGAGCAGCAGGTGAGACAGGAAAGGTCTGCTGTACCATGTGGGTCAGCTCCCTGGCCAGGGATCGAACTCGTGTTGCAGTGGCTACGATAGCTTGATAGTGCTGAGACTTTAACCCCTGTGTCACCAGGGAGGCCCATATGATGATGTTTTAAAAATGTGTTTTGATCTTTGGAATTAAATAGTGACCAGAAAATGTGAACTGTGCGTCCACTGAATGCTTAAGAGGATTAGTGTATTTTCTTAGAAACAACAGCATTCAGAGTCTAGCTTGGAATTCATTCCTGCTTTACTGTGACTGTCAGAATCAGTTCACCTTCATGGGGGTGGTGATGTCCAGCGATGACCTTCCCAAGTGACAGGCTATGATGATTGGTTTACAAGAGTTGAAAGTGCTAAATAAAGGAAGGTTAAATATTTCCTCAAGAAAGATAACATGATGCATGGTTTAGCTGTGGTTCATCTTACCTGTAGTCACTGCAAAACCTGGTACTGGGACATGTTTCAGTGTCAGGAATTGCTGACTCCAAGGGCGCTTAGCAAGACCAGAGTCGGGGCTCCTGGGTCTCATTGCTTATTTTTGGTTCCTTGTTCATTGAGACTTTGAGTCACTTGATGGCTAGCCCTCAGTTTACATGTGAGATAAACTAAACATTTTTGTCTATAAACTTACCTGAGCCCAGTAAAATGGAAATAATCATAGCTTTGAGTTATAGTAGAGGTTAAATAGGGAGAGGAAGTTGCGTGTGTAGGTGATGTGTTCTTTTAGGGTTACAGTGCCATTGTTAGGCGTAATTTCACCAAACCTAAACTCTGCTTTGTTCATCACTGGCAGGGAAGATGCCCAGTAGAATTCTTAATTGAGGATGTTTGGGAGGGGTGGGTTAGCATGACCCCTCATCCTTTTCCTCCTGACTCAGAGTGTTTCAGATGATGGGGCATAAACATACAAAATGGCATTCCTCCATATTTTTAAAGCATTTTAATCATGTTATGTTGTTCTAGAATATAGGAAAATAGGAAGTTTGTTGTTTTTTTTTTTTAAACTCCTGCCAACCACCAGTCTACTCCATTTCTATGCGTTTTGCTTTTTTTTTAAATTGAGGTAACTGATCTACAGCACTGTATGACTGTATATGATTCAGAGGCAAGAATCACACCTCCTCAGGAGCCTGTCACAACGCCACACCCACCACCAAAGCATCCTCAGCCTCCACCAGTGTCTGCTTGTGCCCCCTCTTCTCTCTCTTCTCTGCATCTCCCCTTCCCCTTCTCCATCGTGTTTCCTCAATTCTACAGTCCGATTTCTAGGATATGTTATTGGTTTGGTTTTGTCTGACCCTGTGTTTTATTTCTCCATATTCCATCTGTAAGTGGTACCACCCATTGTTTGTCTTTCTCCTAATTTATTTTGCTTTGTATTATCCCCTTCAGTTCCATCTGTGTTGTCTCAAATGCCGAGAGTTTGTCTTTTTTATGACTGAGTAATATTCCACTGTGTATATAGACCACATCTTCCTAATCAACTTATCTGTCTTTGAGCACTTAGGTTGTTTCCATGACTTGGCTGCTGTAAGTGGTGCCATGCTGGGCCCTATGGTCATCCTATTTTTAATCTTTTGAGAACCTCTGTGCTGTTTCCAGAAAGGCTGTCTACATTCCACCAACAGTGTATGAGGGCTCCTTTTTTGCCACATCCTTGCCAACACTTGCTGTTTCTGGTCTTTTGTTAAGGGCCATTTGTAGTTTCCTGATGAAAGTGATGATGAGCACTTTTTCATGTGTCTGTTGGCCATCTGTATGTCTTCTTCGGAGAAGTGTCTGTTTAGCTCAGGAAGAACTTTAAAGTTCTATAACCCTGTTGAAAAACCCTTGACATTCTGTATCACTTTTGGGTGTGCATAATGCATTAGTTTTCTAGGACTGCCTTAACAAATTGCCACAAACTGGGGTGACTTAAAACAATAGAGATTTAGTTCCTTCATGGTTTGGGAGGCCAGAATTTAGAAACCAAGGTGTCAGTAGGGTTGATTCCTTTTGGGGCTCTCACAAGAGAAACTGTCCTAACCTTTTCTCTTCGCTTCAGGTGGTTGCTGGCAGAGCCTGGCACTCCTGGTGGTTTGTTTTTTTTCCACTCCAATTTCTATCTCCATCTCACTTGGACACCTTCTTTGTGTATATCTGTGAGTTTTCCCTTCTTGCAAGGATACCACTTTCTGGATTTACATCTCACCCTAATCCAGTTTGATCTCACTTCATTAGCATATTATATCTGTAAATGAATTGAAGTTAACCTGTTCCTGCAATGGGCCAGACAGTAAATACTATAAGGCTTTGTGAACCATACAACTATTTAGCTCTGCTGTTGTAGCAAGAAAGCAGCGGTAGTCAGTATGTGAATGAATGGGCATGGTTGAGTTTCAATAAAACTTTATTTTCCAAATAGCAGGCCATAGTTTATCCAGCCGCTGTTAGTTTGCCAGTCCCATGTCTAGAACATCAGTACTGTTGCCTATTTCTGTGTGCTTCCTCCCAGTCATCCCTGCCTCCCCACATAAACAATCACTACTCTACATTTTGCTTATTCTGCCCTTGATTTAAAAAAAATTACATATATTTGATTAACTTAAGAGTTTAATAAGTTTCTTTAGTTTTGAATCTGGAGTTACCCAAGGATATGTGCTTTAAAGCAGAATTTTGGGATGTTAGAGTGTATGTCTTCACCTTATTAGGTCATGCCGAATTGTTTTCCAAAGCAGGTATTCTGGTTTATAGTCCCCACATCAGTGTTTATAAAATTTCTCATTGATCCATATCCTGGGCAATGTTTGGTTATTATCACTGTGGTCTTAAAATGTATTTATTACTAATGAGACTATATATGTTGTCATGTATGTATTTCCATTCATGTTTCTTTCCTGTGAAATTCCTGCTTACCCAGTTTTCAATTTAGCTGCTTGTTTTTCTTTCTTTCTTTTATATCCAAAAGGGCAGGTTTATTATAAAAGGGAGAGAAGAATAAAGGCCACTTGCATAGATACAAGCAGGCAGAAAGGGCTGTCCCGACAGGGACAGGTTTGCTGAGAGAGGCCTGCGTGGTCGCAGGCAGGCGGCCTTGAGGAGCACCGCCTCTGCTGAGGGATGTCAGTGCAGAGAAGCCTGGGCTGGTGCAGGTCATGGGCAGGCAGGAGGCTGCTGCCCCGCGGAGGGAGAGAGTTGGTGGCGAGGAGCACCTGCATAGGCACAGGTGGGCAGAAGGATGCTGCTGAGTTGCTTGTTTTTCTCTGTGATGTGAAGATCCTGTGCTTGTCTTAGACATGGCCGACCCTTTGCTAGTTATGAGCTGCAGAGGGCGCCTTTCCTCTTGTTGCTTGCTGTCTTCTTTCTGGTGCCTTAGTCTTCATGTGGTTGATTCTCGCCTTTGAGTTTGTTTCTAAGTCTCATTTTAGAAAATCCTTTTCTTTACACATACACAAGTGTTGACTCTCATACACTCACATGGACGGGGACACACACACACACATGCTCACATACATATTTAGTTTCTTGGAATTGAAATTCCTTTACATGTGAAGTTGAGCTGGAGTGTGAGGGTTTTGTTCTATGCTCACTGTGGTTGAATACGTCTCTTTGGCTTATTGCTTCTTTCTTCATGGTCCTGTGAACAGATGTTTCTGGTGAATTCAAAGAGCAGTTACAGACGTTGATACCATTTGTATTAAACTCGGCTAACTTAATGGAAAAGGAGATCAATGGCTCAAAAGTCACCTGTCGGGGGCTGTTGGAGTATTTTAAGGTACGTATGGGTTTTAATTATTGGAAATGTTTGATTTTGGGCAAAACTGATCTAGGTTTAAACTAAGTTGAATTTAATTTTTTTTTTTAATTTTTTTTTTAAAGATTTATTTATTTTATTATTATTATTATTATTTTTTATACAAGCACTGGGTACAGTCAGAAGCGGGGGAGGGTGAGAGAATTCACCGGAACCAGAGTGGGGAGCAGAGCAGGCAGAAGGACCAAAGTACACTGCTGAGGGGAGCAGCGGGCGGCAGGAGAGGTCTGCGCGCCATGTGGGACCCTCCTCCGGTGGCCGGGGAGCAGCCGGGGATCGAACCGGCGCTGCAGAGGCTGCAGGCAGCTTCGCAATCCAGCGCTCAACCGCTGCGCCACCGGGGAGGCCCTAAACTAACTTGAATTTAAATTTAAATTAAAACTTAGAGCAGGGCCTTCCTGATGGTGCAAGGGGTTAAGCACTGCACTATGAAGCAATCTGCAGCCTCTGCAGCATGAGTTCAATCCCTGGCCGGCCAGGGAGAAACCCACATGGCAGGGAGAAACTCTCCTGGCTCGCCTGTTGCTCCCCTCAGCAGTGTATTTCAGTCAGTCTGCCTGTTCTGTTCCCCATTCTGTCTCTGGTGGATCCTCTCACCCCCTGCATCTCTAGCCTGTACCCCAGCTCTTGTATGCATAAATAAATAAATCTTAAAAAAAAAACAAAACTTAGGGCAGGTTTCACCGGGGAGAGGGCACTTTTAGACATCTATGTCCTTCCACGAGTGGGCCACTGGGTGGCAGTATCAGCTAAGAACCAAGGAGATGTTCTTTGCACTCTTTTAGAGGAGCAATTACTGTGGCTAAAGGAAGATTGTTCCTCAAGGAAGATGATGTGGACAGGAGATGGGTAGGAAGTGGCTGTGAGTAGGAGCCGGCACCTAGATGGGACATGACCCCTCAAGGCGGATGGTCACCCTGCCCCCAGGTAGCGGCAGCCAGTGTGCATGGGGAGTCTGCGGGGAGCCAGCCTTGTGGGCTCATGCTGTGTGGGAGCATTTAGTTAGCTAAAAATGCTAACATGCACTTAAAGATGTGTTGTGTTTTTGCTAATTCCTGGGTGTGAAATCTAGATCTTTAAGAAAATGCAGTTGTTTCTAAAAATGAAAGTACTTTTAAATAAGACAGATGACGTTTTTCATAATTGTGTGTATGTTCCTACCCTAAGGCATATATTAAAATTTACCAAGGAGAAGATCTGCCTCACCCCAAATCCATGCTCCAGGTAAGCAGCTCTCTGCGGCCTGAATGAGAGTCTGGCTGCTTGAGACACAGGCAGTAAGCAGGATCCTTCCAGAAGACTGTTGTTCTCCCTTCCCATTCTGCAGAGACCTGTTACTGTCTGGCATGTTTTCTAGTGGTGAGACGGCCTTCGGTTTTCTGGTCTGTGTTGGTGGGGTACATTTGAGACAGGACGGCCTCCCTGGGCCTGGCCTCCCACCATACACACTGTGGAGAACAGTTTTTGTTCTGTACAGGTAAAACATACCCAGTTATATCGACAAGTCATTTTTCTGTTTTCTGTTATCTTCCTGTTTTAGTAAATAGTAAATTTGCAAATCTACAAATAGTAAATTTACAAATTTACAGCTGGTTTTCTAGTTTCCAGCTGGTCTTATTTTTAAGATTTTGATATTTTCAAGGTGTTATTTTATTCAAGCTACAATTTCTTTCTCATGAGCTGAGCATGAGGCCATTTATTGCCCAATGTTTGTTTCTTTAGTAGCAAAACATTTTTACAAAGGAAGCTCGAGCCTGGAATTGATGTCATATAGATAGCTTTTTCCTTTTTTTTTGATCTACATCAAAAAAGTTTAAAGCTGAAGCAAAGGAAGTGATATTTCTGGAAGTTTAATGTGTCGTAAGGATTCTTATGTATAAGAACATTGTTTTGGCAGAAAATTTGTCAGAAAAGGTATATTTTATTTCATAAATTGTATGAAATGGAAACCTACAAAGAAAACCAAGCCAAAACCAGAAGAACAATAAAAAAGAAAGAATGGCGGAAACTTTTACTTCTTATTGGTGGAAGGATGCGGAAAGAGGAAGGGTTTGTGATTCATGCTTTCCTTTCTTGAAAGGCCACTGCTGAAGCCAACAACTTAGCAGCCGCAGCCTCTGCCAAGGACATTTATTATAAACACATGGAGGAGGTACGTGGCATGATTCCTCCTCTGACATATCTGTGACCCGGCTGTTGTCGCTCATGTCAGCAGCTCACACTGGGTCCTGCTGAGTGTCCTAAAGGCGACTGGCCTCTGGAGCTGAGTCACGCCCTTCTCCCTTGTCGGGCCTTGTAATGATGGTGTTCCTTACTGGGTCTGTGTCTCTCTGGGCCCAGCACCCTCAGTGTTTAAGTTGTTTCTCAGAGAAAGGGGTGCCCAACATGGTCCTGGTCATCACTCGGAAGTTAGTTTCTCACATGGTGCTCTCATCCGGGCAGCATCTTTCCTCCTGTTCTGTTGGGCACTGGACTTTGAAGGGCTCTTCCATATATTGTGTCTTTATTCTTTTTAGGTCTGCGGAGGAGAGAAACCTTACATGTCTCCAGACATTTTAGAGGAGAAGCACGCTGAGTTCAGGCAGCTCGCTCTCGACCATTTTCAGAAGACCAAGAAGATGGGTGGGAAGGATTTCAGCCTCCGCTACCAGCAGGAGCTGGAGGAGGAGCTCAAGGAGCTCTACGAGAACTTCTGCAAGCACAACGGCAGCAAGAACGTCTTCAGCACCTTCCGCACGCCTGCCGTGCTCTTCGCGGGCATCATGGCCCTGTATGTCGCCTCCGGCCTCACTGGCTTCGTTGGGCTGGAGGTCGTGGCCCAGCTGTTCAACTGTGTGATCGGGCTGCTGCTCATCGCGCTTCTCACCTGGGGCTACATCAGGTATTCTGGCCAGTACCGTGAGCTGGGCGGAGCTATCGATTCTGGTGCAGCATTTGTGTTAGAGCAGGTAAGTGGAGCGGCCTGAGGAGCCCGGGGTTGACAACCTGTACGTGTCTGTGCTTATGTTGTCAGATATTTCTGTGTGGGAGCATTTCATAGTGAAAGAAGGTCTGAGGAACCTACTGTGGCCATTTTTTCCTGATAGCCTTTATGTTTGAATATCCTTTAGGTTGCTAGTATGTATGTTTTCCTAATATTTTGTTTCTGTGTCTAAAAGCTGCTCTTTTATGCAAAAAAAAAAAAAAAAAGACTCCGACTTAAGACACGCTGTGTTGTTCACAGGCTCTTCTGATTATATCCATTTATTACGTTCATTATATATTCCCATCCAAGATTGATGGGCTTCACTGGAAATCACGAGCTTTGGAAAGTAAGAACTTAAAATGTTGTTTGGAGTCCTTTTAATGGATGGGATCTCCTTCACCTAAAATCTTCCCAAAGCCTGTGATGTTGACTTTGTTATCGTCTCCAGGTTTACAGACCCTTGAGGCTCTGGTTCAGTTCTGTTTTTTTGGGGGGTATAATATTGACACATAACATTAGTCTTGCGCATGCCACACAGTGATGTGAAATTTGTATCTTACTGTCTCACCACGATAAGACTAGTTTACATCTGTCCCCATATGTAGTTAGAAAAAAGCATTTTCTTGTGATAAGGACTTTTCAGATCTACTCTTTTAGCAGATCTACTCTTTTAGCAGATTTCTTTTTCTGGCTGGTTTGAGTAGATCAGTTAGGTCAGGAGTGTGTAGGGACAGCGGGAGAGCTGCTCATCCTACCTCAGTAACAGAGCGGGGCCGCGGCCATCATCTTGGGAGCTGCCTGCCACAGGCCTCCCGGCCTCTTCCCTCCCCAGTGGCAGGAAAGGGAGACAGAGTTTTGAAAGTTATTCTCTGAGTATTTACTCTCTTGATCTTGTGCTGTTTTATCAACTTACATGTTGAATCTGGGGACTTTTGCAGGCGACGTCTCACATCGGTAATTCCACTCAGGCTGCTGTGAGGGATGCCCTTGTTGGCAGACCGCCCGTGGATAAAAAAACTCAATAGCAAGATAACAAGAGGCTCCAGCAAGAACCCGACCAGCCCCTGCTGATTTCTGGGATTCTGCCACAGCCACACATCTTGGTCCTGAGGAGCACAGGGCCACCCAGGATGAACTGGACATGGCACCAGTGAACGCACAGACCTCGCCTGTGGTCTCCAATCCTTGACACACTTCCATTTCTGCTGGAAGCATCTCTCTTCCTCGCTGATATAGATCCAAGCCTGTGTCTATTTTCTTATTATTCTGCTTTGTGCACTTTATGGGGGGGAAAGCTAAGGGAAAGAAGAGAAATATGGTTTTGAGTCCTTTCTTGTGCCGCTCAGTGCCTTGTAAGATTGAATCCAAGCTTTTGTGGACACGCTGGGGAGGGGATTGAGGATAGCCTCATGGAAGATGCTGTTTTGGGGTGAAACTTGTCGGTTCTTTCATACCTTACTCTCTTGAGCAGGAATTCTCTTTTAAAAAGTTTACGAAACTTACAAAAGCTTCAGAGCTAAAGACTGAAAATGATGCCATTATACTTTAAAATCTTATACCATCCTGCTTGTCACATAGTGTGGAAAAATCGTATCATATTTAAGTCCACCCTGAGATTTAAGGTCTTTGACCTGACAGGCTGGCAGTTTTGTGAGATGTTTTTTTCTGCCTTTGTTTCTATAGCTTCTTTCTAGAAAAGAGGCAAATATGCCTTGAAAAGTCAGTGGCCTATAATAAAAGGAATAAAAAAGAAATGAGCTTTTATTATAATAAGAGAAAAAAGCTTGAGGTTAAATGAACTCTGCGACCTCTGATTAGTCACTTGAACTTGTGCCTTGGTCAGCTTGTAAACATGTATGTATGTATCACACAGCACTCACGCAGTTGTCATTCCAGAGATTTTGTTTTCAAGAATACTGCATAAGAACAGAACTTTATTAAGGATTAGAGGAAAGACATGACCAAATATTACTGCCTTTAACAGATGTTCTATTTCATGTCACTTAGCAGTAAATCAGTTCTTTATCCAAAAATGGTTTCTTGCATGCTCTAATGTTTTTAATAATGAATCTAAAACTTGCCAATTTATTTAGTGAATCTCCCTTTATTTCACTTTACTTGACTAGTCTGATAGCTTTAAAATAGCTCCGGCTTAGTGAGGACCAAAATCTCACCCAAATATGGACACTATGTAAGTTTTTATTTACCTCGATTGTGTGATAAAATTTTTTCAGTCTATTACTTGCTTTTTTCTTTGATTCATAATGGTGAATTAATTGTGGATTTTAAAATGTCTTAAAACTTGCCTGCAAGTATTTATATATAAACATTCAGGTATAAGCCTTAATTCTGAAAATAATTTAATTTTTGTTGTGGGAGGGAAGTAGGATGACAAAGTCTAAGTGTAAATTGTAACTTCGTGAAGTATATAAATGAAAGGTGCAGAAAAGACAGCCTGTTCTAGCGTGGACTCTATCAGATAACTTCCTTGTCACTACTTTAACACTTTATTAAACTATTTTTGTGAGCAGTGAATTGAATTCCAAGAATTTTATATTCTTTTCATAGCTACATACCTTTGTGCCCAGAAGTTCTTCCTCTGTTATTTACTCACCATTAAACTTTAGATATGTTCCAGCTGTTTCTAAAAACTTGACTTGCACGTCATTGATGGTTAGCTGTGACTGTTAAATCGGAAGCTTCTGAAAATTTGGCATGTTTCCCCGGGGCCTCTCTGCCCTGAGGTTCATAGTTACTAGTTAGCTCACAGAGGTTGACATACTTTGCTTTTAACGCATTCTGTCAGCACACTGATTTGTCTTGGGTGGCCTTGCTTTTCATGGTGAGAAGGGGACAATATGTCTAAAACTTACGTCACACTTCAGTTTTAGGCCTTCTTTTTTTTCTTTTAAGAAATTATTATATAATAAATGATATAATCTTAGGGATTTGATGACTGCTTAACTGCTCACACTCACCATTTCTGTTTTGGCTCTTATAAAGGAAAAACTTGGCTTAATTACCATGGGGGAAGCCTTCTTGTTTTGTAATTTTTAATTTTTTTTGGGGGGGGGTCTTTATCAGTTAAACTTATCCTTCCTCTGAAAAGTGTTTGTAAAATTTTTTCACTGAGGATTTCTTTTGAGTTTTCTATGGCCTCTTTTTAACAGTAAATTGATTTTATGTTAGCTTTTTCAATAAGACGCATTCTTGTTGCTGACTGTAAATAGTTGAGAGGAGATTTATAATCAAGTTGAAAAAATGTCTTTGACCTCTTCCCTTAGCCTTTATTTTTTGGGTCAGGGACATTACTTGGGAATTCAGACTGTGTTTGCTTGGTGTTTATTGCTGTTCTACAACTGGCCGACCTTCCCACATGGGCATTTTTTAATTTGCACATTCCTAACAGTATATGGGACACATTCCTATTAACATAAAAAAAGTTTTCAGGATTTTCTATTAAAGCTCATTTCAGAAGTGGTGTTGCTAAGTTTCTTGTTTTTTAAATACTTCCAATTAGCTTATAGTAAAAGTAGACTCGGAGTTTCAATTCTTTCACTGAGAAATCTTTCTAAATTGGTTTGTAGACAAAATGAGGGCGGACTATCAGGCATAATGGTGATGAAATCTTTTTTTTTTTTTTAAAGATTTATTTTATTTGTACAAGAGCTGGGGTACAGGCCAGAGTCACGGGAGGGTGAGAGGATTCACCAGAGACAGGCAGGGAGCAGAACAGGCAGATGGACTGAAAGCACTGCTGAGGGGAGCAGCGGGGGAGACAGGAGAAGTCTGCAGTGCCATTTGGGATTCTCCCTGGCTGGCCGGGAATCGAACCAGTGCTGCGGTGGCTGCTGACAGCTTCACAGCGCTGCGCTAAAGCGGCTGCACCACCCGGGGAGACCCAGGTGATGAAATCTTGAAGCTTCAGAGTCGTACTTCATTTGAGGAATGTCCTACGGGATCTCTCTGTGGGTGATGCTTTAACGCTTTATCCTTGATAAAGTTGCCTATGAATGTTTTTGTTTTATTTTTTTCTCTTACTCAGCATGAAGCAAAATGCTTTAGGCAAACATACATACTGCCCTGTCCTAGCAGAGTGCCCTGAAGCAGGCCAGAACAGACCCACTGTTTACCTGGCTTTATAAAAGCCATGCCTTGCATAGGGAGAGTTTAGATAAGTATGTACTTAAGAATTATAAATAATTAAAATTTGAAGGAGATTTAAATCCAGGCAAAAGCAATAAAGTTTTATTTTTTCCCTGTTTTTTTTTTTAATGTAACTTTTATGGAAGTCTTCATAGAATGATTTCTCAAACTTTTGAAATGTAACATGGGATGCATTAGGATGGCTACCATTGGGCTAGGTCATTGAGCTTACATTTAGATCCGATAAAGTTTTTGGCAAGGAATAAGCGTAATGAACAAAAGCTTCACTTACGAAAGTAACAAATTTTTGTGTGCTTAGAATAGAAGACATTAAGAACAGTCTTTGTAAAAGACCTTTGCTTATCTTCCTGATGATAAGTTGTGTTACAGCTACACTTTGGGTGGTGGTGCTCATCTACCTGGGAGCATAACACTTAACTGGGGAGCCTTCAAAAAAATCCAAAACCCCAGCTTTATATCCAGGGATTGCCCCCGTCTGTCTAGGCCATGATCCTGGAACCACCACTTTTATAAATAGTATCAAGTTCAGAGGCCACAGCAAGAGAGACTTGGTGGGATGGGAAGTGCAACCAGTGTCTGGACACAGGTGGCCGACTCTCACCTGAGGTGCAGGATAGGGGGTCTGCTGGACACAGTCACTGAGCGTTTACAGCATTCAGAGTAAAGAGGATGCCTTTATTCTAGGTTATTTAAACTTTAAACTTTCTAAATTCAGATTATCAGTGCCTTCTCTGAAAAACGAATGTACAAGTATCCTATTTGCTAGTAGGTGTAATTTGGGTTAAAATTTTTTTGAAAGTTGTTTTTCTATTAAAAAGTGGAATTGAGCCCTGTGTTTTGAATCCCTAAATCTTCTACACACAGAAAACCTGAAATCACTAGTAAAAATTACGAACAAAAAGGAAAGGAAAAAAAAAAAAGGAGAGGATCATAATTTTGAAAATTACTGACACAAGTATCCCATATAAGGAACCTCAAAATAGATTTAGGGACAGAAATGTTCTAAAAGAACTTTTTCTTGGGAAGGAATTTCATGCGCCAGAACTGAGGTTTAAATGTGGTATTTTTATGACCAAGGGACGGTTGCATTTGATTCCCAAAGCTTTCTCACTTAGCTTTGAATAAATGCTGTCATGGACTTCAGCCTCTTTAAAGGCATTGATAGCGATCTTGAACATATATATATACATATTTTAAAATGATTTGTTAAAGTGACTTCCTTTTAGACTCTTGCCTTTGACTTTACAATTTAATATACTTCTATAAAAGTGCAATGGGATGAGATGCTATTAGTATATCAAAAGCATGTTTCTGTTTCTTCGTCGCAGGGCTGTTTAATGGAATAAAGATCAGCACTATGTTATCTGTGTGTGTGTCAGCGTTGTTCTTTAGTAGGGGACAGCTGTGACGGTTTGGCAGCGCTAACAGGGTATCTGAGGGGTGGAGAACTTGGTGATAGAGGTAGGGTGATTTCAGGGTGATCTCTCTCCTGCAAAACTGCGCTGAGTCTTACTAGCCTGGTGCTGGAGGCCGTGGTGGTGCTTAAAATCAAACACTAGGGTAACGGACACGGGAGGACCTAGCATTTGTAGCACTTCATTTGGTTGCCCATATGGAGCCAAGTGGTTCCACTTTGGGGTGAGGTGGGGTAAAGCTCAACTGAAACTTCTCATTCACTAGTGACCTTGGTGGCCCTGGGGGAGGTTTGGTTGAACTTGTCAAATACTGACTGGACTGCGCTGAGCCTCACATAAACAATGGGCGGTGGGCAGCCGGGTCCATCCACCCTTGAGTGTTGATGGTCCTGTTAGCACAAGCTGGGGGGAGGGAGCCAGCATGGGCAAAGGGGTCGTGTGTGGGTGGGGAGAAGTCAAGCAAAGGAAGGCTTGGGTGGCGCACCCTCCCCTCTGAGTGTCATGTCCATTTGCAAAAGATAAGTCTAGCTCCACTGTGCTTCACTGAGAATAGAGTTGTAACTGGCGAATAGTTTCTTGTAATTGGATGTCTGGGAGTAAAACTGACACCGACCCCGAAGCCCCCCTGAGGGCTATTATCTCAGGCGTGCAGTGGCCACATTATCTGCCCTCCGGGCTGCAGCTAAGGCCTGGCATCCCGGCCTCTGGCTCCCATCCTCCCACTTGAACATCCTCGGAAGAAAGAGGCTTAAAAAAATAATTCCACTGCCTATTAAAAGCTGTGTGTATCTAATCTCCATCCCGGAAAGGGCTTCTGACGGTCTGGCTTGGTCATACTCCTTGGAATCTGGAGCCTGGGGCACCTTCACCAGCCGGACCTGGTGACATGTCTCCCGTCACGGCCACGGGCCCAGCTCTGCCAGAGCCACAGCCACCGGGCAAGATGCTGGCCCACAAGCCAACAGCCCCTCGGCAGCTCCCCAGGCTGGCCACTCAGCAGTGGGGTGAGAGGCTGGGGCCCTTCTAGGACGGGTCTTTAAAGGGGAGCAGAGTCGTTGTACTCGGTGTTTCTCCAGTGGAGGCTCTTCAGAGATTTGTTCTCGCCTCTTCCGTAGGATCTGAGGGGTCTCAGAGGAGGAATCCCGGGGAAGTTATTATACTCCGTCTCCCCGCGCCCCCCCTCCCCGCCCCGATTTTCTGGTCGGAACAAGCCTCTGACACAAGCCTCCCGGGACACCTGGACACCTGTTGGAAGCAGGTGCTCTGCGGCTGCCGGCTCGTCCCTGTGGTGAGCGAAAAGCTGCAGCGGGGTGAGAGGCCGCCTTGCCGCCGCCCCCCTCAAAGGCTTTTGCTCCCCACTCCCCCTTTCTTCTTCTGAGCCTACCCTGCCGCGGTGTGGAGGTGAGCAGAACCCCCGCGGGGTCTCCTGCCCTCACCCCGCCTCTTCTATTTCGCCCTGGGCCATGTTGTCCCCTTTCTCGGCTCCGCCTTCCACAGGCTCCCCCGAGAGGGGCTCCTCCTGGGGCACGGTCTCGGCCTCTGCGACTCCCTCCCCAGCCCCCCACTCCCCCCAGGAAGGGGGCGCTGCCCAGAAGACCCGAGACGGCCGGGTCACGGGGCTTGGACCCTGCCGGGCTGGACACTCGGGGGTGACGGGGGTGGGCTGAGGACGCCTCCTGGTGAGGGCGCCCCAACACCGGGCCCCGGGGCCGGGGCTCCTGCATGACAGGCAAAATCACCCCGTCCCGGCATCCGGCCCCCTCCCCCCGCACCCCGCCGTGTGCTTTTGTCTCTCCCCGACACCGGCCATTGCGGCGGCGGAGCGCGCGGACTCGGAGAAGGTCTGTCTCCCCAAACCTGAACCCCTCGTCCCGGCTTCCCCCGGCCTCAGGGCGCGCCCCTCGCTCGGCGCACACAGCCCGGCGGGGCGCGGCCCGACGCACCCGCGACGTGGTTACTTTGCCTCGGACTCCCCTGGTGGCGGAGCCGCGGGTGTCGCGCGCCTCCCAGGTGCGGGGCCGCCCAGGTGCGTCGGCAGCGGCGCAGGTGACCGGGTGCGGCCCGCGCGCCGGCCGGGGCGCAGCGCCTGAGCAGCGCCGTCTGCTGCTCGCTCCCCTCGAGGACGCGCCTTTACGGGGTACGCGGTCACGACGCCGCCGTCACCCCCCACGGGCCGGGCGGGCCTGCAGGTGCGCGGGCGGGGCTGGACTCGCGCGCGGCCGGGGCTCCGAGCTGCTGGGGTTGGGGGCGCCATGGAGACGAGCAGGGGCGGCTTCTCCGGGGTGGGGCGCGGGGCGCGGGGCGGGGGCGGCACAGCTCGGGGCCTGCTGCCTTCCTTCCCCGGCCACTGCGCGCGGGGTTTGGGGGCGTCGCCGCTTAGCGCCCGGTGGCTAAAAGTGCTTTTCCCTGAGGGGCCCCTGGGCTTTGAGCGCTTTGCAGTTTTAATGCAGCTTTAGCCGATGAGTAAATCGCGCCACCCTCAGCGTACCCGGGGATCAGGCAGAACCCAGTCCTTGAATACCGGGGGGCCTGGAAGGGGTGCGGGGTGCGGGGGGTGCGGGGCGACCCGGGGGGCCGGTCCCGAGCCGGGTGGCGCGGCCCAGGGCGGCGGGCGGCGCGGCCCGGCTGTCCCGAGGCGGGGGGGGCGGGGGGGGGGGCGGGGGGGGCGTCCCTGGGCCGGGGCTGGGTCCGGTTACCCCGTCACGCGGGGAGGGGCCGCGTGACCTCACCCCGCCGCCGTCCGCGGCCATTAAACTCGCTCCTGACGTGGCGGCGGCGCTGACTCGGAGCGGCGAGGTGGGTGGTCGGGTCCTCCCGGGACTCGGGAGGGTGAGGTGTTCGGGGGCCGCTCCCGGCCCGCGGCTGCGTGGGAGGCGGGGACTTGGGGTGCGCTGGAGTAAACAAGTTCGGCGGCCGAGTCCCGGCGCGCAGGGGCGGGAGGAGCGCGGTGCGGCCCGGCCGGGCTGACTTTTTGGGGCGCGATGCTCCTGGCGAGCCGACGCCGACCGCGCGCCCCGCGGCTGCGCCACCTGCTCGCGGGTGTCGGGTGGGGGCCCCGGCCCTCGCGGGGTGGGGGGGTTCGCCGCCTGGTGCAGGGCAGGAGCAGCCCGCGAGGCGCTGCGCGGGTGGGGTGGCGGCTCCCCGGCGGTCGGAGACGCGCCCCTCGCGGCCTCCCTGCCGGGACCCGTCGCCTGCTGAGTCTGGGGGACTCGGTCTCCTGGTGGTGAATCCCTGCCCCCCTGCCAGGTGTCCACGCGGCCGAGCGAGCGAAATCCAGTGTGACATTGAGGTTCCACAGCCCGAAGGAAGATGCGCGCCCTCATTGTAAGTGTGGGGTCGGGCGGGCTGGGGTGGGGGCCCTGCGAGGGTGGGGCCTCCTCGCCCTGGAGCCCGAGTCTCGGCGCCCGAGAGGATCCTCGAGGGGGGGGGCCGCGCCCCCGCCGGGGCTGAGCATCAGGTGTCAGGCGGGGCGCAGCCGGCGGGCACCTCTGGGAAGCGCCTCGTGGGTCCGGGTGGAGGCCCCGGCCCGGGGCAGACCCGCGCGGAGACGGGCCCTGCGGGACGCGGCGAGGGCGGCCCCTCTCTCCGCGACGCCCTCGCTGCTTTCCTGGGTCGGAGCAGCACCTCTGGCCCACTCAGGGGGCGAGTGTGGGGCCTGGAGCTGCCTGCGAGGGGCTGACCCCACAGAGGCCCTTTCTGCCCTTAGCTCATTCACCTTGTGGCCAGCTAGGAAATTCCTTTTGCTAACCGTGCGGTGGTTCAGAAGCCAAAAAGGAAGGCAAGTGCTTCCTCTCCACCTGCTGTGGAGAGTTTCAGAGCTGGAGGTCAGGTTCCCAACCCCTGTGGGACTGGTCAAGAAGATTCTGGGGCTTCACATTTACGAAGTTCTGGGGACAGTGCTTTGTGCGCTTATCAAGTGCCCTGCCCTAATTCACTGCTAATATTATTTTAACCCCCTCAGTGCCTGGCATCAGGGTGTGCCTGGTGCATTGGATGTCTGGAGGGGTCATTTAAAAATATCTCTTTCCTTTAGCAACATTATTGTCAGTAATAATCACAAAATGGAGAAGATGCAGTGAGAATTTTCTTTTATTGAGCTGTGTATATGAAATCCTGTGTGAAACAGTGAAAAATGAAAAAGGTATAGATCAAAAATAGAAAAAATAATGAATTGATAGTTTGTAATGGCATGAATGTATTTTAAAATGGAAAAAATCTTAATACCTACAGGCTGATTGCAGTCATGGATAATACTAACATTACAGTGTCTGTTTTGGAAACTTAACTTCTGAGCAGTTCTCCATGACTTTGTCAATATTGATCTTTGCATTTTCATGTTCAGTATTCAGCAGAGCTAGCTTTATCAGTCCCACTTTGCTCCAGTTGAAGAAAGGGCATTTTATTTTAAAAAAATTTTTTTATTTATTAAGTAACTTCACATCTTTTTTTTTAAATAAATGTGACTTTTTTTTTAAATTTTATTTTTGTATTCCCCATACAAAATAACCTTAGTGTGTCTCTGGTTCATAGTTTTTTGTTGATTTTCATTTTTTCTTTCTTATAGTTATTCTTTTTCCTGGTCCCTTGTTTAGGTTTTCTAGATTCTTGCTATGAGTGAGACCATCCGGTATTTTTCTTTTTCTTTCTGGCTTATTTCGCTGAGCATGATCCCATGGAAGGGCATTTTAATCAATTTTTATTAACCCATAAAAATAGATCAACCTATCAAAATAGATTGATCACAATTAATAAAATCTATTAAACTATTTTAACTTCACTTCTCTCGCCTGAAACAGCACATCTGTTTAAGGAAAAGCCTTAGATATTAGGGCTTGTCAAAGACAAATAGAAAGCCCCTTTTCACAATAAATTCCAGAAATTGCAATACTGTATGTCTCTTAAAACATTTCTAGTTTTTAAATATCTCCACATTCTAAATATTTTAACTAAAACCTCTTCACCAGAAAACTCATCCTAAGTTTTCATTTTGTTTGGCAAAAATTCCCTCAAGTTTTTCTCACTTCTGTAAAAATCAGAGAAATGGCGAGCGATTAGGGAACACGGATATTTATTTACTCCATTGCTTTAGAGGGCGAGCCAGGCTCGTGGAGAACCTGGCCCAGACTTTGAAACACTCACTTTGAGTTGCTTCTGGCGGGTGACGGGAGAGCAGATTCTTTTGTCTTCTTAAGAAGAGGAAGATGTAGGTGAGCCAGGCTTAGTCACACAGACCTTGCCGCAAAGTGAGCTCCAGCTGGTGGGGGTCATTGGGAACTGAGTGTGGGAGCCCAGACACCCCGAGCCCAGTCTGTGTGTGGGGCTGTTGTAGAAAAAGATGTTCTGATTGAACTCCCATGTGGAAGACATAGCTTTGAAAAGAGTAAGAAATAAAAACGTGCTAATTGAGGCTCACGTATCACATCTCAACAGCGACTGTAGCGGGTAGGATTTAGACCAACTGGCTCTGGGCTGGGGAGTAGCATTTTATCACTGATATTCTTTATAATTGTGGGTTCCTGGTGATAATAAACAGCAGACTGACTCCTGGTGTGTCTTATTATTGTTTTAAAATTCTCCGTAGACCACTCACCCCTGTATGTCTGCGCCCAGGGATTATAGCGCCCACCTCCCCGCTCTGGGTGTGTCCCTGCCTGGGCCTCAGGGAGTCCCAACTGTAAGTTGTTACAGCAGCTTCAGGCACCCTTCCTGGGGCCACGTGCCAGGCTGCATGGCTCCCCCAGGGACCCACATTTCCCTGAGTCCTTGGTCTGGCGGTGAGGCCTGGGTCACACTGACCATTTTTCCCCTCTCTCCCTGCATCCACATTTGCCAGGCTGGGTGGGCCAGAAGGCTTTGTTTCCCTTCACCTTGCCCTTGACCTGGGGGGTTGCTGGGGAAATGAAGATGGAAAGTGAAAATGAGACGCTCCTGTGAAGCAGCAGTGGGGCCAGCCTGCAGGGGGGGAGGGGGGCTCAGCTTCCTCTCTTACTCTGCAGGACTCCTCCGGTTTGCTTGGTGTTCTGACAGATCTCTGTGGAGGGAAGGGGTTCATGCTCACTCTGGAGGGACCCCAGGCTGAGAGGGACTTGGGGAGTAAGCAGTGTCCCCGATGGAGGGGCTTGTGGCAGGTGGACTGGACCCAGTCCTGGGCGCCCAGTCTAGATGGCAGCTACTCCTTTTGGGTCAGCTCCACAGTGACAGCCACAGATAAGCAGGGTGTGGGCGGGAAGGCGGCCTCAGCACAGCCTGGGAGGCCGGAGGAGGTGGCTGAGCCCTTTTGAGGGATGAGCGGGAGTCTGAATGACCTGGGCGTCGAGACCCAGCCTGCAGTGAGTGGGAATGCTTGCTGTGGGCTCGCCATGGGCCTGCAGTACCCTTGTGGTAGCTACTTGTGTGTGGTGGGAGGAGCTTGGCCCCTGGACTGAGACGGTTCTGGCACTGCTTCTCCACCTCTGAGAACCTGGGCCTGTTACTTCCTGTCTCCATTTCCTGGCCTGTAAAAAGGCGCTGTATGAGTTTCTGGTAACTGATTGAAAACCCTGAGCAGTGCAGGGTGGTGGTGGCTGCCAGGGTGTGTGTGTGTGTGTGTGTGTGTGTGTGTTTGTAAGGGGGTGCAGTGGGGGGCTACCACATCAAATTTACCTGGGCCTAGAGGCCAGGAGCCCAGGAGGGCAGCTGAATTGGGCCTCCTCCTGGGATACTCATGGCCTCTGGGCTGCTGAGGCTGGACCTGGTGCCCGCTGGAGCTGCCACTGTCTGTGTCCCAGCAGCTCATGAGGGTAGGGGTGGCATCTGCCCTTCCCCTCCCCCAGCTTCTCTCTGGGCCTGAGGTTGGGAGACGGGCACCCACCCTTCCTGGAGTCTCAACTCCTCTACTTTTGCTCCCATGATCTCGTTTATTCCTCACACAGATTATGCTGGATGGTCTTAGCCCCCTTTTATCAGAGAAGCTCAGTGAGGTTTAGTGATTCCTGAAGATCACAGCAATAGGACACAGGGGGCTCAGTTGAGGGTGGACTGGGCTTTGCTTTTGAAAACAGCCTCAACACAGATGGACTGGCGCCCGGGCCACGGGTTTCTTTTCTTCCTGAAACCTTGGCATCGAAACTCTCAATTCCTTGCTGGCAAGTCCCTTGCAACTCTTGCCCTGGACTTTAGTCTTTCTTCATGTCACAAGAACTGTTCCCTGGAACACTGATGGAATGTCTTGAGGGATTTCCACATGCTCACCAGGGTGTGGTTTCGGAACACAGAGGAGAACTTGTCTGGGGCTGAGTTTTACAAGCTCCAGTGCCCCAGAGTCACCTCTCCACATCCACACACAACAATATGGCAGTGAGACCTGCCACTCCCAGCCCGTTCCCCAGGCACCAGGCCGCGTGTGTGTTTGACAGGGATTGATGCACCGATCCTCAGGGGGACAACCCGGTGCTTTGATGAACTTCACTGCACGGCAGAGGAAACTGAGGCTGGGAGAAGGTGCAGTTAGTAAGCAGCAGAGTCCGGATTTGGACCCAGCTGTGGGTTCCACAGCCTCCGGGCTGTGATCCATGGGCTGTTTCTGAAAACTCAGTCCTTGATGTAAACATGGAGGGTTGTGCTTCTCAGCTTACTTTCTGCACCTTTCCATATGCTGGAAATAATTCATTCAAAAATAAGACCGCAAACCCCTGTGCTGGGCTAAAGCAGGTGAGTGTGCGTGGCTTGGCCTTGAGTTCCTTAGCGGCCTTGAATCAAAGGAAAGCATTCTTTGTGTTTGTTTCAACCCTAGCACTGACAGCTCTTCTAAAAGTGCCCTCACCTTTCTCCGGGGCCCTTCCTGAGGCCACGGCTGAGGCTCTGGTACCGTCTGAGCGGCTCGTGGGCGGTGAAGCCCTGAACTCTGAACTCTGCTATGGGGCTGGGCTGTCTCCTTTCTTGTAGAGGAGTTTGGGGTCAACTTCTTACTTTGCCACTTTGAGGTTAACCCTGGGCACGTGCCCTCATCTCCCTTAGCTGCAATAACCCCCCTGCAAAATGAGGTGTGACTTCCCATTTCTGCCAAACCTCTCAGCTCCCCCTAGACATGCTCTCCTGTCCAGACCCACTCTGCGCTGCACAAGGCGTCACCTGCACGCTTTATGCAGGCCAGCCCTGGCTGCCCCAGGATGCTGCAGGGATTCTGCTTCTGGCTGAACCCCAAGCCCCTACCCCACTGTGCTTTGCTCCCTTGGTTCTGCACCCCTACCTACATGTTTCCACTGGCCCACTTTGCCCACGCCCTTCTCTGACTGCAGGAGTGTGAAGGCTGAGTATGGGATCTGGGTCTGAATTCTGTTTCTACCTCGTATGTGTTTCTCTCATTCTTCAAGACTTTTTTTAAAAAAGATTTATTTATTTATGCATACAAGAACAGGGGTACAGGCCAGATGTGCAGGTGTGGGGGCAGGGCAGGGGTGAGAGGATTCACCAGAGACAGAGTGGGGAGCAGAACAGACAGACTGACTGAAATACGCTGCTGCGGGGAGCAGCGGGCCAGAGAGGAGAGGTCTGCTCACCATGTGGGTTGCTCCCTGAACTTGGGTGCTGAGACTTAACCCCTTGCACCAGCAGGGAGGCTTCTATTTTGGTTTTTATTAATAGCTGTTTAGGTTGTTTTTCCAATAGGACGTTGGGAAGCCTGAAAATGCTCTTCAATTTGCTTGTTAGGGAAAATGATGGTTACACAGCTTATTGTGACGGGGCTTTGCAGGAGAAAGACTTTTTGTTCGGAAACCGCCTGGGCACCCAGCCCCCGAGGTCCAGGCGCCTCCCCCGCCCCCCAGCCCTGAGCAGGCTGGGAACACCCACCCCCACTTGCTGCTGGCAGCTGGGCCATGAGATAACCCGGGTCCTGGAACTGGGGGTCCAGCGAGCGAAGGAGGGGTCCCTGCTGATCCATGCATAACGCGAGCGGGCACACCTTTCTGTAAAGGGCCGGGCAGTGACTTGAGGGTTTGCAGCCGGGCGGGCTCGGCAGCCGCTCAGCTCTTCCCCTGCAGGGAGAAGGCGGCCAGGCCCAAGGGGAAGGAATGGTCAGGCCGGGCCAGTGGGCCTTCGTGGACTCCGAAGGCTGAATTCCCTATCAGGCAGCCTGTTTCTTTTGCCAACTCCCACCGCGACGGCGTGCACAGCTGCTCTTATCTCGCAGGTATAAAAATAAGCAGCGCCCCCCCCACCCCCCGCACCCCGTGACCCGGGCGGCCCAGGCCGGTCCTGCTAATTTTGCAGCATGATCTCTCGGGTTCTTAACTTTGATCCAGCTGAGCCGGCTGGTGCGCGTCGTGATGTAATTGCTTCTCTCGGCTGGTTTTGGGGGGCAGGGCCAATCACCCATAGTCTGGGTTCCTGGCACCCAGTCCCTGTGGTCGCTGCAAGGCCCCTCTGTCTTGAGGGTTTTCTTTTCGGTTCCTTTGGCTCTGGACCATCCTGCCCGTCTGCCCCCCTCGGTGGGTGGGTGTGAGCTTTCATTTGTGTGGTCCTTTTCTCGCCGTCGCTTTTTAAAAATGTAGTTTTCGAGTACGTGTCTCAGGAGACATGTTATTGGTCCGAGTGGGGCACATCAGAGAGGTGTGTGTGGGACCCGCTCTCGTTTTTTCCGATCCACGGGCGCGTGCACGTGCCTGGGGCCCCACGGGCGGTGCCACCCCCGCCACAGGCGCTTCCTTGCCAGGGGCCGCCTCGGGCTTGTGCGCCCTGGAAGTGGGTGCCTTTTGCCCTTGCAAGCAATTTGATGGAGGATTAAAAAAAATCACAACTATCTTTCCTTTCAAAGTGTAGGTGTCCATGAACAAATCTTTAACATCTTCATTTTTAAAAGATTAGTGTTTAAAAAAATTAAGGCCTAATTGATCCCTTTAGTATTGGAGTCTGTGGGTATCTTGGATAAAGGTAAACGGTCGCAGAACCACCACACCGAGGGGATCCGAAGGCTACAGGAGTTTGAATTGTCCCTGAAACTCCCTCACCCCTTTGTCTCAAGCCCCTCCTCATTCCCCCGTCCCTGACAATCGCCCCTGTTTTCTGTTGGGAGTGACAGCAGGGGTTAGGCGTCCCCTGGATTTGGGGCTGTGGCTTCTTTCACTTACCGTGTGTCTTGCAGCCCACACCCTCTGCTGTTTCCTTTTTATATTAAGAACTTTTCTAAGGCGTGTTCCTGTGTATAGGTCTCTCCTTGGTATTTGGAACACAGCCTTGGGTCTGTGCCCCCCATGCTGTATGTCACGGACACAGCATCACCCGTGTGCCCCCTTTGGGTAGCCTCCAGGGGGTGGGGCCCCTGTCCTTGCCTATTCATGGAGACCCCCAGCTAAATCCTTCCTTGGGGTCCTTAAAGATGCCCTAACTCTTAAAAAGAATTTTTTCCCTTTTGTTCTGGATAACAAGAGAGATCCGCAAGTTGTGACATTACCCATTGTTCTGAAGTAGGTTCTCAGGAAGGTCTGGGTGCGTTTATTTTTGGAAGATGAATTGTAATTGCTACATAAGAGAACATGATCTATTTGTAAAATCTCATGAAAAGTTTCCCCTGCCTAAGTGATGCTGGTTTGTGGTTGTTACTAAGTGGAAATGAACTGCCCTTGACCCTGCTTCGTGGTGGGTTGGGTCGGGCTCTTCCCACTGCGCGTTGCTCTGATCCCGGGGAGTTTGCACAAGGTCGGGTAATCCCCTCCTCACCCTAAATGGAGTCTCTCAGGTCCACAGAGCCTGGCGGTGGGATTTGGGCAAAGGAAATGGGTCTGTCCCCTAAGAGCAAGAGGACCAGGCCCCTCTCCCCACTTCACTGTGCTGAAGGAGGGGGGTTCCTGTGCCTGAAGACTCGGGCAAAGGATGGGGGGCTCTGTCTCAGGTGTGTAGGGGGGTGGTTTCCTCGTTCATGAACTAGATTTCAGGAGGAGCTGGGGCTGCTGAGCTGCGCCTTCCTAACCCGCCTGCCGCTGCCCCAAGGCCTCCTGGCGCCTCTAACAGCCTGTTCTTGGTTTCGCAGCCAGAGCCCAAGCCTGGAGACCTGATTGAGATTTTCCGTCCCCTGTACAGACACTGGGCCATCTACGTCGGTGATGGATATGTGATCCACTTGGCCCCCCCAAGTAAGGCCCAGGGCCTCGCTGTGCTGGGGCTGGGAGGAGTGGGAGATGGGAGCTGTGGGTAAGGGGTCACCCCAACATTCTCCTTGCTCCCCGACTGGCGGTTAGTTCCTGAGTGCAATGAGAAGGCAGTTTGGCGTGGGGTAGGGGTTCTGTGGAGGGGCTGAGGTGGGCTTCCGCGGGAGCAGCTCTGCTCCTCTGTGTTTTGTATCCTATGGCTTGATTTAAAACATTTATATATACAGTCCCGGAAAGAGCACGGGTGTTCGGGTAGCAGACTTGGCTGTGAATCCAGTTCTGCTCTCCAGCCTTGGTTTCCTCATTTGTAAACTGAGGCTAAGACTTAATGTGGAGAACTGCTGTTCACCCCTTTTCTTAAACAAATGTACCCACGCTGACCTGGTCCCCACTCTGGCCTGGTTCCCACGCTGACCTGCTCACAGACCCCAGACACAAGCACTGTCTCCTTAGCTGATCCAGGGGGCCCCTGAGTGCCCCCGTCCTCCTGGTAGCAAGTCTGAATTCCTGTGATTTTCTAAAATCTCAAGGTTTGTGCTCAGGGCAAAGGGAGACGGGCCTCTCTGAAGAGCCTCGCAGAGCAGCGCCGCCTGCCCTTGCTTGTGGCTCTCACACAGTGTCCCAGTCAGGACCAGTCTTGCTCCTTGAGCAAGGTGCCTCCCCTGTGAGAGGCACTGTGGGGGTCCCATCCTGGCAGGGCCAGAGGGAGAGTGAGCCCCTTTCATGATGTGCCCTGGGCTCCCAGGCCCACCTTTTCAGTGCATGTCTCACCCACCCCCACCCACCCACACACACAGGCCGGCAGCTCGGAGGGCTGTGTGGTCTCTGTGTTGGCTTCGCTTTCCCGCCTCCTCCTGGTCTGAGCATTGGCCCCGGATTCCCTTTCTTCTAAGCATCTTCACTTCTGGCGTTTTGGTGCCCCATCCCAGCTCCCAGCCTTGGCCAGGGCTATGCTGGTCTGCCCACCCGGCCTCCCTGGTGTCACATCCCGGGATACAGCTCTGGGGTTTTGGTCCTCGTGCTCCCAGGGCAGGGAGCACTTGCGCAGAGCACACCCCCTTCCCACACTTGTCAGATCTGTTTATGTCCAGGCAGAGTAACCACCACACAAAGCCCCACAGCCATGTGCCGCACCCTTCCTGCTTGGCCCTTCCACATCTACTCATGCCCTTGTGGACGGTGCCAAGTGTGGCTCCGGCTGGGGGCCTGCTCTGAGTCCCCGCGGGCTGCCCGGGACCCACCCCTGTTTCTTGCTTGTGAACCCACAGGTGAAGTCGCCGGGGCGGGTGCAGCAAGCATCATGTCGGCCCTGACTGACAAGGCCATCGTGAAGAAGGAGCTGCTGTATGACGTGGCTGGGAGGGACAAGTACCAGGTCAACAACAAACACGATGACGAGTACCCGCCGCTGCCGCCCAGCAAGATCCTCCAGCGGGCGGAGGAGCTGGTGGGGCAGGAGGTGCTGTACAAGCTCACCAGCGAGAACTGCGAGCACTTTGTGAACGAGCTGCGCTATGGAGTGGCCCGCAGCGACCAGGTGCGTCCTCAGCCGTCTCCCCGTCCCCGGGGAGCACCCTGTCCTGATGCTGGCGGCCTCTGCCCAAGGGCACCCAAGCCCAAAACCTGCCACCGGCTTTTGAGAAAAGAGCCAGTTTAATGCAAGGTCATCTGGCAGGAGATTGGAGGCAGATCCAAACCAGTCTCCCTGAGGATGGGGCTCTCGGCAGTGTGGGGCAGTATGTATGGGGTTGAGCAGCAAAGGAAAATGCAGGTTGGTAAAGTTTGATTGGTGGCTTTCGGCTGAACCATGGTGTCACTCAAATTCAGGTTCAGAACTGCAACAAAAGCGAGTGTGTCTGGATCCTGATTGTCTGTCTAGCCAGGAGGGGCTGTCTTAGTTCCATCTTCCAGCACTATTTTTCAGACCAAACAATGAGAGGTCACTTTGAGGACAGAGAGCACTCTTCTGGGCCTATGCTCTGAAACACAGATTGTTTCTCCCCCCATAATTTAAGATGGGTAGGGACATTTTTGCCCACTGTTGCAAGCCTGCCCTGCTCTTGCAAAATAATCAGAAATAGGAGATGACCATCATGACCCCCATGGTTTCAACTCCCTCCGCTGGGCATCTGTGTGCACTGGGGTGGAGATAAAGGCATGAACAGGACGAGTAGCAAAGATGATAGAATCCCTGTCCCTGAAGACATGGGGTGGGGACAAGGGTAGGGATGAGGGTGGGGAGATTAGCAGGATGATAGAGCAGACCAGCACATCAAGGCCAAGGCTGAGGGTCACAGCCAGGATGTCACCCCGTTGCTGAGCCCTCCCTGGCCACCCGGCTGGACCCTCACCACAGCCCTGGAGGCAGGTTGTATCACTTCGCTTTACAGAAGGGGAAACGGAGGCTAGCTGTGCTTCAGTAATTTGCTGGTTACCCTTCATGTCATCAAATCAATGTGTGTTGACTCTCCAGAGCCAGTGCTAATATTTTCTGGCATGTCTGCAGCCATGCTGATAAGTTCCAGAGTTGGAATTTGATGCACTTATCATGTTGATAAAAGCATCACCTTCTGAAATCCAAGGGTCAGTCCCAGAGACCCCGGGGGATGCAGTTTAATTCATTTGCTTGGTTTGATTGGGGCCATGCCCGCTCTCTTTTTTGAATCTTTTCTCCCGGGTAACTAACTTCCTTCCTTCCCATCCTCTCTCACTTTCTCCTCTTCCTTTTTTGCACTGTTGACATCAGTTTTTCCTTGGGGAGGGGGCTTTAGGACATTGTTTGGAAAAGTACACAAATGACAGGCTTTTGATTTAAAGTTTAACTGGGTATAGAATTCTAGGTTGAAAATAACTTCAATGAGAAGATCCCGGCTGCTCCCCGGCCAAGAGGAGGGTCCCACATGGCGCGCAGACTCCCCTCAGCAGTGTATGAATTGACTGTCAGTGCTGCAAAACAAATAAATTGAGAGTGTCTAGTGCTGTGTTCACTAACTTCAGAATTTTGAAGGTATCGCTCCATTGTTGTCTAGCTTTTACTACTGTTATTGAGAAGTCTGAATTGTTCTGGTTATTATGCCTTTGTGAGTGAACTGTTTTTTCCTTCCAGAAGCTTATAGAATCTTCTCTTGATCTTCATGTTCTGAAATATCACTGGTAGACCTTGTGAGGATTTATTTTCATGTGTTGTGCTGGGCATTTGATGGCTCCTTTCAATATGAAACCCATTCCTTTAGTTCTGGGAAATTTCCACTTTCTCTTCTTTCATTCTGGAGCTCCTATTATTTTGATGATGGACCCTTAGACTACTCCTCTGATTTTTTAATCTTCTTTCTCCTACTTTCCAATTATTTATCTTTTTTTAAATTAGAAAGTTAGCATTTATTTCTAGTTTATTGAGAGTTTTTTTTTAAAGCGGCATTGACAATATTAATATAACGAAGAGAAACTCTAAATAAATCTGATTGCTCCATTGGTGACATTGCAAATCAATTAAGATCTTCACCCACACACAATTACTGCTCCAGGTAAATGTCCATACTCCTATGCAGCAATAAACTCCAAATAAAGATTACAAATCTGGGAAAGAGTAAGTTACTTTATGAAATTCACCCTGCTACATTAGGAAGATTTGGTAGATGTATGAAATATCTCTAAAGCATCTCATTTTTAGCTATTCTTTCAGGGATCATTGATAGACCAAAGAACAGATTCACAAGTTTATAATAAGTAAAGCTTTTTGTGTCAATACAAAATTGTGACATAATTTAGTAAAATACATATGTTACTAGGCACAAATAATATTTAGAGCAATTAAATACAGTCCCAAATCTTGAGCTAGTGATGTTAACCAAAATAAAAGTCTCAATGGTAGTTACACAAAGTTTATTATATTATATAAGTGAGGATTTAAACCTGGGAAACAGCCTTTATACTGTAAGAACTGCTCTGACAATCACAAGTTTGAGTTCAGTTTATTTACTGTGTTACAGAGTGAGTCACTGGTCATAAAAATGTAATTATTCTTGAGAATGACCTCTGATTTTCATTGATAGGTTTATTTTATTTTATTTTTTAAAGATTTATTTATTTATGCATACAAGAGTTGGGGTACAAGCCAGAGGTGTGGGGGGTGAGATGATTCACCAGAGACAGAGTGGGGAACAGAACAGGCAGATTGACTGAAATACACTGCTGAGGGGAGCAGCGGGCGAGACAGGAGAGGTCTGCTGTGCCTGTGGGTCAGCTCCCTGGCAGGGGTTGAGCTCAGTGCTGCAGTAGCTGCAGATAGCTTCATAGTGCCTTCATAGTATTGATGCTTAAACTTTTTGCACCACCAGGGAGGCCCCTTTATCGATAGGTTTAAATCTTCCAGTTTCCTAAGTTCTCTGGACCTAAAGAAATGCTGATGCTATGTCTGTGCAGAGGAGGGCAAAGGCTGGGGATTAATCGTTTTCTTGACTTCTGAAGAACATACAGTGGCGATGCAAAGGCTAGGAGCTCATTGTTAACATCTTTGGCTGGCTCCTGGGTCATTAGTGAAGGCTGAAAGGTTGGTTTACTCACAGGCATTAGATTCCTATGTGACTTCTTCACAGAATACAGCCCGTCCTGACGTAAGCCTGTGCAGATGGCCGGTTCTCCTGCATGCTGGAGCCGGAGGCGGGGTCCCGGATTGTTCACAGTGTGCTCACAGTGAACGGGCTAAGAAATTTGTTCTACTGTTTAGTCTTGTTATAAGCAGTAATTCAACTCCTCTTGCAAAATGCAACAATACAAATTGGATGTACCCCATTTTCTTCCTGGGCCTTTGGCCTGTCCCACCTTCCCATCTACATGAAAGAGCGGAAACAGACAACACAGCAATAGTTGCTATGTAAACAGGCCTGCTGCTCCCCCTCAGACAACAACCCAAGAGCTCCTCTTTCATTTCTGGGGCTGGGAGGCGGGGCTTTCAACCTCAGCGCTGACATTGAGGTCACTGGCAGCACGAAAGGGCTGTTCAGGGTGATTGAACTGACTCCATCTTGTGTCTGAGACGCCATCTTACTGAACTTTCAACTTAAAAAATATCTATTTACTGACTGGCAAGAACTGGTTACTAGTTAGACTCGACCTTCTCTGAGAATTGTGCAAAAATAATTTCCTTTTTCTTTTCTCCATAGTAACCAAGGCCATATTGACTGAAAACCAGTGCATTGTAAGAAATATAATCTATAACCAATCCAAGCTCTTTTTAATTCTATCTTCTTCCCCCCATCTTTTTTTTCATTTAACACCCCCCCAAAAGACCTCAGTGGGACACATTGTGCCCTAATACCTGAGTTTGTGCTGCCTGTTTTTTGTTTTTGTTTATTTATGCCTACAAGAACTGGGGTGCAGACCAGAGGTGTGGGGAGTGAGAGGATTCACCAGAGACAGAGTGGGGAGCAGAACAGGCCAATCCACTGAAATACACTGCTGACGGGAGCAGCAGACGAGGCAGGAGAGGTCTGCTGCACCCTGAGTGTCAGCTCCCTCCCTGGGGATCGAACTCATGCCGCAGCAGCTGTGGCTAGCTCAAGATAGCTCAATCCATAGCATAGCGCTGAGACTTTAATCCCTGCACCACCAGGGAGGCCCCTGTGCTGCCTGGTTTTTTTTTTTTTTTTTTTATAGAGGCATGTTTTATTTATTTATTTGTTTGTTTGTTTGTTTTGTTTATACAAGCACTGGGTACAGTCAGAAGTGTGGGAGGGTGAGAGAATTCACCAGAGCCAGAGCGGGGAGCAGAGCAGGCAGAAGGACCGAGGTACACTGCTGAGGGGAGCAGTGGGCGGCAGGAGAGGTCTGCGCGCCATGTGGGACCCTCCTCCGGTAGCCGGGGAGCAGCCGGGGATCGAACCGGTGCTGCAGAGGCTGCGGGCATGTGCTGCCTGGTTTTTAACTTAAGACCCCAAATGAACATCTTATCGTGTCTTTCTCAGCGGACAAAACTGTCCCGAGGTGAGAACTACTGGTAATGCATGTTGTGGCTAAAATAGATTCAATTCCCACACACGCTCCCTCTCACCAGAGACGGCCATGGGAAGATGGAGGGCAGTTTTTCCTTGTGAAGCGCTGCCAAGCAGTAACTTTCTTTTTAGTTAAGGCACGAGGGTGTTTTTGTCTGTCTTTAAGAATGTGGTCGCCATGGTGTGGCTCTGTGCTGGGCTCCTCGAAGCAGGCTGGATTTTCCTTTAACAGAAGAAAAGTGGCGACTCATTTAACTTCCTACTATGAAAAGGAAGCAATGGACTCAAATGAAAAAGTAGTTTGTGCTTTATATGCCTGAGAGTATTCTAAAAAAAAAGGATTTCCTACTTTCCACCTACCTAAAGATACTCAGCCTCCAAAAAAGTACACTTAGTGAGCTTTTGTAAATAAACCTTCATACTAAATAATTCTTTACAAAAGCAACTAGGAGCAAAGCTCATCCTGAAGTCTACGCTGTCAGACAAAATCTTAACAGAAATGGAAATGGGAGATGTGACCAGTGGCAACAAGTAGGTTACCTGAATCTGAACAAATTTTCATTATTTTTAAAATGACTGTGAATAAAGGTAAATTTCTACACCAATATTTCATAACCATCTTCTCTCGTAACAGCTCATAATCTAAATTCAATTCTCTTCATGATAACGCTGCTCTCTTCACTTCCTTTTTTGTCCACTTAGAACATAGCTGAAGGGACGACCTTAAGCACATCAGAGTTTTCCTTTTCCCAGAGACAATTCAGCCTCACTCAGTCGGGAGCCTTCTCTAGCATGGGCGGCTATTTGCAATCTGATAGAATTTCAGTTTGCTCCCTTTAAAAACAACAGAATTTTTATATTGCTAATGCTGACAGCTCTTCTCTTTCACAACATTCTGATTGGACTCCTGGGATGTATACCACGTAGCCCATTTTCCTGATCAGAACCCCTGTCACTTCCGGCCAGCGGCTGGGCGGCAGCCGTCAGCTGGCGGTAAGAACATCCAGACAAGGACATCCTCGGTGGTGTCAGCAGGTAGCCCTGACTCCTCCAGGGATCACTTACCCCGTAAAATGTGCACTGTCAGCACGAACAGGGGCCCCTCTCTTGTACTGAATGATGACCTTGGACCCTGTGTTAGGGCCTGGCCACAATCAATGAGGCTATTCTTGTCCTCACAAAGTCTCTTTTGTACGAACCAGCTGCATCAACATTTGTTGTTACACTGTGAGGTTCTGCAAAGAACTGGAGGCACGTGTTCCTCCTGCACTATCAGCAAACCAATTTTCCAGCCTGACATGGAGCTTAGCAAGGAAAACACTGGATGCAGGTGGTTCCCCAGCTCATTAACCCCAGAGCTGGGCCCTGGACCTTTAAGAGGGAGGTGTAAAGGCTGAATGGTAGCCCAGTAGCTCCACCCAGACCTTTGTCACCCTGTGTTCCAGGCTCAGAGCATCAGTTCTGGGCACCTGGTGATATCATGATGCTGGTGTGTCCCTGACGTTGCACACAGCTGTGTTGGATGCACCGATGGCCCAGACTAGAAGCCCCGGAATCGCTCTGCTGGTCCTATGGTTTAGGCGGCCACAGCACAGACAGTTGAGCCAGGCTGTGTGCTAACGGTGCCCAGGGCAGGGTTGGCCATGTCAGGTGGGGGTGTGGGTTTTGGGCACTAAGTCCACATTTTCATCCTTTGCTGGCATTTTTCATACACTGTCTGCACTGTGCTTAGTGTGCACACAATGATGATTAGGGGGTCTTTTCCTTTATTGCTCTCCATTCTGCTTAAATGGCTGCCTAGGCTCCAGGGTGAGATTTCCTGCTGCGTGGCCATGGCCTCTTTCGTGACTCTGGAAAGTCATGTGTAGTCTTGCCCAGGAGAGGCTTTGTGTCTTAGCCACAGCAGCTGTGCGCTCGTGGGGCGTTTGCCCGCCCTTTGCTGAGGGTTAAATGTTCTCTTATTCTCTAATAGAGTTTTTATATTTTATTTTTAAAAAAGATTTATTTATTAATGTATACAAGAACTCCGGTGTAAGCCAGAGGTGGGGGTGAGAGGATTCAACAGAGAGAGTGGGGAGCAGAACAGGCAGATCTACTGGAGAACGCTGCTGAGGGGAGCAGCGGGGAGACAGGAGAGGTCTGCTGCACCGTGTGGGTCACCTCCCTGCCGGGGATTGAACTCGTGCTGCAGTGGCTGGGGATAGCTTCATAGTGCTGAGACTTAACCCTTGTGCCACCAGGGAGCCCCACATGTTCAAGTTTTATCCTGAAACTTATTCTTACTTTTGCATCATTTCCCCCTGGTCTAAGCAATCCAAGTGAGCCCTCCTTGTAATTTCAATATAATATCACTACTACCTGTCGTTGAGTCACTTAAGAATAAGTAAATTGTCCCCCCATGCTTGGCAGAATGGGTGCTTGGGGTAAGGCCCTGAAAAACACCGGGGAGGTCTTTGCTTTCACGGGGGTCAGAGGGTGTTTAATATCAATAGTGATTCCTCCTCCATTTCACACCTGCGTCAAGGGCTCCCCGTTGGCCAAGCCAGCTCTCAAGCATCCTGGCTCCAGCTCTCTGCCCTTCCCACAGCAACTCTGGGGATTGATGTGCTTTAAATACCCACAGGGTGAATCAAGTTCCCATTCAAGCCCGTGTCCATTCCTGGCCCGCTGACCTGTCCACTCATTCTTCCCCCACACAGCCCTCTGCTCCCCTTGTCCCAGCCAATATTTGTTGACGACTGAGTTTGTCAAGGAGGCCAAGGGGCACGTGGGGCTCTCTGGGCTGAACGCTCCTGGTGTGCGGACAGCCGTGCTCGTTCCCGGGGAGTCTCATCACCCTCTTCTCTTCCAGGTCAGAGACGCGGTCAGGGCGGTCGGCATCGCGGGCGTGGGCTTGGCTGCCGTGGGCCTCATCGGAGTCATGCTCTCCAGAAACAAGCGACAGAAGCAATAAGTTGAAAGGAACGGCCTGTCCGCAATGACTGTCCACAGAGAGGGTCTTTTTTTTTTTCCTGGAGGGTTTGAGGTTTGCTTTGTGGGTTTCATTCTATTTTATAATAAGGCTTATTTTTACAGAATAAAATAAAGCCCCAGTAAGGGAGGATTTTATGGGGTGAAATGCAACAAGAACTGCGGTGTGTGGTCTGTTGAGGGCACAGCTGGGGTCCCTTTCCGGTGACACCAGCTTGTACCTTGGCCCTGCAGGCATTTTCTCTCACCTTGGCGGGCTGCCTGCTTTACGTTGCTGGAAACAGAGTCCACCTCCCAGTTATCGCAAGGAATGGGCAGTCCCTTGATTGTGGGCATCAAGGAAGACAGACCTGACTGATAAAAAGAGCCTCCAGGAGCAGATGCCAGGCCCTTGTCCAGCGCCTGCCCTAGGGTGGCTGCTGTGGCTCAGCAGCTGGAGTCTGTGATGTTGGCCACAAATAAAAACCAAAGCAAACGAACCAGCCTGGTTTAAACCTTACCCGCCTCCTCTGCTCGCCCTCTCTTTCTTCTGCCTCATCACTCCTGCCCCCAGAGCCCCCTCTTCTCATCACTTGGGTTTGCATGACCTCCCACGGCTCTGATGACCCTCCCCCTCCTGGAGCCTCTCCTCCTGCATCAGCTCAGCTCAGAGATCCTGGAGCTCAGGTCTCCGGGACTCCCAGTTCAAGTTCCTCCGAGAGAACCTGATTGGCTCAGCTCACCACATCGCTCAGCCTGCGAACTGGTCATGGTGGAGCCGGGATCATAGGGAACAAGGGTCCCTCAGACCTAAGGGTGGCTTGTGAGGGACGGCCCTGCTGCAGGACCCTGGTGGGGGTTGGGGTGGGGAGGCCGGGTGGGGGGGGGGTTGGGGAGGCTGCTGGGAGGGCAGGGCTGTCACTGCTGGTCTCTTGAGATCTAGGCTACTGCCGGCTGGGCCCGGCAGCTGTTCACAGGGATGTTTCTCGGAAAAGGCCTTTTGCGGGTTCCTCAAACATACTCTGCTGGCTCTTCTCCAGAGGGCAAGACTTTTCCTCTCTCTGGGTGGGAATGTTTCCTTCCTTATACCTAGTTGCCTGGGAACCATCTCTGTTGGGCTCCTGGACAGAACGCAGGTGGCTGCTGGCCAGCTCCCTCCTGCTTGGCTCAACTCTGGCGCAAGATAAACATATGCTCGGCCATGCCCGCTGTTGATGGACGCAGCTTTCTCCCAGGACAATTTCCTTTCTTTTTGCCTCAGCTCTGCTGATGTAACATCTCATGTCAGTTCTCCAAGAGGCACAGAGGTCAAGCTCAAAGGGCTGGTCTCTGCAAGCGCCCCTCCCTGCCCTGCATATACTAAGGTAAGGGAGCACATGGAAGTGTAAACCCCCAAGCCATGGAGAAAAAAGGAATGAGGAAAAATAAACACAGGAAAGCAATAAAGCCCAGTTCAACTAAAAAAATTAAAAAGGGAAAAATAATATACAAAGGTTAGGATATACAAAAATAACCAAAAAGATGGGAGTGCTAATCCCAAATAGATGGGTAATCACCATAAATATACATGAACAGAACTTTCTAAGTAAAAAACAACACATTATGCAGGATTCGAAACTAATCCACGGACTACAGTTGATAGAAGGCATCCTAAAATGTAAGGACACAAAGATTGAAATGAAAAGGATGGCCACTTCATATGAAATGGGTCTGCTTTATAAATATGTTAGTGTCATCAAGGAGCAACACTGAGGCTGTGTGAAAACCATCCTCCTTTCAAAGACACTAGAGATTAGCAACAACATGTGAGAAAACAACCTTGAAAGTAATTTGGAATAAATGGGGAAACTTGAAGATAGATTGAATATTAAAGAATATTAAGGAAATATTTTTGTGTGATAATGGCATTAGACTTACATAAGATCATGTTCTAATTAAAAAGAATAGATATAGATAAAGCAAGTATGCATAGTTTTTAATCTATGCAGTGGATATGTGAACTAGTATTCTAGTGCTTTCTGTATGTGAAAAAATTTATCTAGTAAATATCTTTAAAATATCTGAAGTTTGAATTTGAAAGTTTAAATAAAAGAAGATGTTTGAATCTATTTCAATAAATTATCATTTATAGGAATTAAAACATAAAAGAAATATGCTAGGCAAATATTAACTGAAAACTGGTATACTTACTAATTAAAAGTTGGCATAACTATATTGGCAACCAAAAATATAAGGCAAAATTATACTGGACAAAAAGATGATTAAAAATGTGTTTTAATATGAAATATATTTGTTTTTTGCACTTGGCTCCTACATAGAGCACCAAAAGCCCTAGGAATTTTCTGAGTGAGAGCAGTTTCTTTTATTACTTGCAATGAGCCTCTTTTGCATGCACCTGACTTTGTGCTAATGAGGTGACTTACGATGGGGTCCCCAGACAGTCTTTTTTAAAATTTTTTTTAAAGTTCTTTTTTTTAGATTTATTTATTTATACAAGCACTGGGTACAGTCAGAAGCGCGGGAGGGTGAGAGAATTCACCAGAGCCAGAGCGGGGAGCAGAGCAGGCAGAAGGACTGAAGTACACTGCTGAGGGGAGCAGCGGGCAGCAGGAGAGGTCTGCACGCCATGAGGGACCCTCCTCTGGTGGCCGGGGAGCAGCCGGAAATCGAACTAGTGCTGCAGAGGCTGTGGGCAGCTTCGCAACCCAGCGCTCAACCGCTGTGCCACCGGGGAGGCCCTCCCCAGACAGTCTTATGTGGTCACCAGGAAGACCGAGTGATTAAAGGGTTTGAAATTTCAGCTCTACCTACTTACCTTTGGGAATAGAAGGAGGGCAGGAGATTCTACTCTATAAAACCTCTTGAACAAGGAGACTTGATGAGCTTCTATAGGTGTATATGGCAACAAGGGACTTACTGGAAAAAAATGAACAAATTCTTGGAAAGATGCAATATCCTAAGATTGAAGCAGGAAGAAATGAAAAATTTGATGACACTAATTATGAGTAAGAATATTGCAACAGTAGTCAAAAGTTTCCCAAAAAACAAAAGTCCAGGTCCAAATGGCTTCACTAGTGATTTCCATCAAATGATCAAAGAAGAATTAATACCTTCTCAAACTCTTCCAAAAAGTGAAAAGGAAAGAAAAACTTCTAAACACATATTATAAAGCTAACACTATCTTGATTCCAAAATCAGACTAGGGCATCACACAAAAAAAGAAAATCATAGCCAATAGATCTGATGAACATAGATGTGAAAATCCTTAAAAAGTACTGACAACGCAAATCAACAATACATTAAAGAATCATACACCATGATCAAGTGGGATCCATTCCAGGGGTTCATGGATGGATGGATGGTTCTACAAATACAGATCAATTAACACGAGGGAAAAAAAGGAAGGAAAAAAGTTATATGATCATCTTTCAGTAATGCAGAAAAAACATTTGACTTAACATCCATTTATGATAAAAACTCTCAACAAACGGGTATAGAAGGAACACATCTTAGCATTATGAAGTCTGTACAAGACAGAACCACAGGCAACACCACACTCAATGGGGAAAAACTAAAGGATTTTCCTCTAAGATCAGGAACAAGACAAGGATGTCTGTGTTCATTATAATCAATCAACATAGTACTGGAGTCATAGCCAGAACAATTAGGTAAGAAAAGGAAATAAAATATATCATGACTGGAAAAGAAGATGTTAAACTATCACTATTTACAGATGACATGATAATATATACATAGACTAGCCCAAAGATTTCAGTGAAGAAATATTAGAAATAATAAATGAATACAGTAAAATGGAAGGCTACAAAATCATTACACAAAAATCAGTTGCATTTCTATACAAAAATAACTAGCAGAAAGAGAATTTAGGAAAACAATCCCATTTACATCTCATCAAAAAATATGAATACCTGGGAATAAATTTAATCACAGATAAAAAAATTTAATCACAGATAAAAAACCTTTTACCAAAACCTATAAGATATTATTGAAAGAAATAGAAAAAGCTGTAAAGATCTATAAAAAATTCCCCGCTCATCAATTAGAAAATGATCATACAACCTAAAGCAATATCCCAATTCAATATAATACCTATCAAAATCTGAAAAGCATTCTTTACAAAAATAGAAGACAAAAAAATCATAAAATTTATTTGGAAGTACAAAAGCCAAAGCAATCCTAGCAAAAAGAACAAAGTGGAAGGTATCACACTTCCTGACTTGAAACTATACTACAAAGCTATAGTAATCAAATCAGCATAATATTAGTAGTAAGAACACACAGACTGATGGAATTGAATTGAGAAGCCAGATATAAACCCACAGTTATATGGACAACTGATTTATGACAAAGGAGCTAAATGCATACAATAGGGAAATGATAGTCTCTTCAAAAAATGATGCTGGAAAAACTGGACAGCCACATGCAGAAGAATGAAACTAGACCATTATCTCACACTATCCACCAAAGTTAATTCAAATTGATTAAAGACCTGAATGTGAGACTTGAAATCATAAAGTCATAGAATAAAAGGAAGGGGACACATTCTTGGACGTGGGCCTTAGAGTTGTCTTTGGGGCCTCACTCTGCAATTACGACGGAAAGAAATTCAAAGGTACACAAACAGCTATATGTCAAAGGGAAGAACTTCTGTGCAGCAAAAGAAACTATCATCAAAATGAAAAGATGTCTTACCAAAGGGGAGAAGATATATGTAAGTGAATACATTTAATTAAAAAATTGAAAACAGCTAAGAAAAAAAGAAAGAAACAAACAAGAAAATATTGATCACTTCAAATAAAAAGATTTGCTTCTCCAACCACATCTTAAGACTAAAGTTCTAGTTGTAAAGGTGACATGGTACATACAGAGTCTGATGGATCAGTTAACATGTTACAATATTAAAAACAGTGTTACTTCGATCAAGACAAAACAAAACAAAACAAAACAAAACAAAACAAAACAAAACAAAACAAAACAAAACAAATCAAACCCGGAACAAAGAAACACCATAAAGGAAATGAAAAGTGGGACCACACAGGTAGAAGATATTTTTTAAAGATTTTTAAAAATTTATTTATGCCACAAGAAGTGGGGTGGTGCAAGCTAGAGGTGCAGGGGGTGGTGGTGAGAGGATTCAACGAGAGAGTGGGGAGGAGAACAGGCAGATCTACTGAAACACACTGCTGAGGGGAGCAGCGGGCGAGACAGGAGAGGTCTGCTGCTCCGCCATGTGGGTCAGTCACCTCCCTGGATGGCCGGGGATTGAACTCATGCTGCAGTGGCTGGGAATAGCTTCATAGTGCTGAGACTTAACCCCTTGTGCCACCAGGGAGGCCCCTGGTGGAAGATTTTGGTAACACAAAAATATATCAAGAACTCGTACATAGTCATTAGATAAAGACAAATAGCTCCACAGAAAAGTGGGCATATTCATGGCCCCTACACAGAGGAGTAAATACAAACATCCAGTGAGCACGTGACAAGGTGTGGCACTCTGTAAGAAATCATGGCAAGTGAATGAAAGGACGCAGGGAGCAGCTCCCAGGCTGCCAGGATTGACATGGATGCCCAGCAGCTGCAGCTCTATCACGTGGTCAGTGGGCAGCTGAGTTTGGCATTCTTTCTCCAGTAGGATGAAGGTCACAACCAATGACCCAGAACTCTGGTTCTGTGACCCATTAGTGAGTGAAATCTTTCGTGTAGTCACAGTTGATATTTCCAGAGAATTAAATGAAACAGAATGACAGAATACATAAGAGGATGTATGTCTCTAGTTTTGGGGTAAATTTTTGGCAAGACTTTTATTGATGTTCCTCAAGTCTGTTTGTATTCTGGTGCATTGCAGTGTATTTCTTACTCTGAATCTTGGCCAAAAAGCCTGGAAAGTCTTTGCCCAGCAAAAAGACTCAGGTGCCCTGGGGGCTGGCATGAGGACAAGATGGCAGTTTGGCCAGTAATGGGACAGCCTCGTGTCCTTCGATGGGAAAGAGGAGTATTAAACTGTGCTGCCCTCTAGAATGGGATGTGAGCAAACGAATGAATAGTAGGGCCTCCCTGGTGGCACAATGGGTTAAAGTCTCAGTGGTATCAAGCTATCCCCAGCCACTGCGGCCTGAGTTCAATCCCTGGCCAGGGATCTACCCACATGGTTAGCAGAACTCTCCTGTCTCCCCTCTGCTCCCCTCAGCCGTGTATCTCAGTAGATCCACCTATTGTGCTCCCCACTCTGTCTCTCTTGAATCCTGTCATCCCTTGCACCTCTGGCCTGCACCCAAGTTCTTGTATGCATAAATAAAAATAAATCTTAAAAAAAAAATAAAGTAAGGGCCTACCTGGTGGTGCAGACAGTTGAGCACAGCACTGTGAAGCTGTCTGCAGCCTCTGCAGTGCTGGTTCGATATCCGCCCACCACGGAGCAACCCACACGGTGTGACAGACCTCTCCTGTCTCGCCTGCTGCTCCCCTCAGCAGTGTATTTCATCAGCCTGCCTGTTCTGTTTCCTGCTCTGTCTCTGGTGAATCCTCTCACCCTCCCTCACATCTGGCCTGTTTCCTGGTTCTTGTATAAATAAATAAAAATTTTAAAAAATTAAAAAAAATTTAAAAAATAAAGTAAAATAATTTACACAAACACACTGACACACATACATATACATATAGTTCTAGGTATATCTGTATGTGTAATTTATCTGTCTGTGTTTACATATGCACACGTATGCCCATCTCCCAAACAGTCACGATCCCTCTCCTTTTCCTTCTGTCTATGCAGCTGGCTGGAGCCCAGCCTGCCCGCCCCCCAGTCTGGCCAGCTGGGAGCCCTTTCTGGTCCTGCACGGGCAGTTCTGGGAGGAGCAGCAGCCCCTGCCCAGCAGCCCTGGTTGAGGCCTCCCCTTCATGGGGCTCGCGGACCTGCTTTTCTGCATCCTGAACAGATCCGATGAGGCGAAAGCTCCAAGACCAGCACCGGGACGGGGCGGTCCTGTGCCGGCCCACGCGGTCTCCTCAGCACCCACCAAGGCCGGCTGCTCGGGGACGGGCCAGTGACGTCTCCGCAGCGATGGCAGCGACTGGCCGGGCTGGGGGGCCTGACCCAAAAGTGCCCGCACGCCCGGGGGCGTGGGGGGGCTCGTGCAAGGGCTGTGGCCAGCAGCGCTGGGAATTAGCAGCCCCCCCCCCTCGCTCTCCCTCGGGAGGCGGTGAGGATGCTCCCAGGTGACGTGCCGGCCGCGGTCAGGCGTGCAGGTGCGCAGAGAGGCCCGCGCTGCCCCAGTTCGTGGGCTCGGAGCTGGGCGGGGCTCCGGCCTCTGGCCGATTCCTGCTCGGCTGATTTCCAGGCCGCCTCATCTGCAGGTGCTCACCTGGCCTGGCTCTGCAATTTATGATTCACCTTTTCCGTGAGCGCGGCCTGGGTGGGGCCGGAGGGAAAACGAAACTCTCCGAGCTCACCCGAGCCTGGGCCTCCGGCCGCGGCACAGCGCTCGGGCAGCCACGGAGGCAGGCTGGCGGCGGTGATGGAGTCGGTGAGTCCCCGGGAGCTCCTGTTCAAAAATCGCCCCCCAGGCAGAGGTGACGACCTGGGTGCTGCTGCGTGGGCGGCAGGGCCAGAGCTGCGCCGCCGTGGCTGGGCCTGAGGGTCCCGCTCTATGGGGTGGGGGGGGAGGAGACTCCTCTGGGCCGGCCTTGGGGGGCAGGAATGGTGGGCTTGGGAGACCCCCTTCCCGATTGTCCGGGGCCACTGCCTGCTGGGTGGGTGGGTGGGACCAGCTGGGGATGGGGATGGGGTGTGTGTCTCAGAAATATGATTGACAGCTGCGCGGGGCTGTGGCAGGGGCTGGCAGGCGGTGGCGCGCCGTGGGGAAGGCCTCCGGCCCCCCTTCATCTCCCGCACAGCCTCAGCCCCTCTGCTTTTCCTCCGATCGCATTATCCCCCTTCCACGTGCCCTTTTCCTTCCTGCTCAGTAACTGCCACATTTTCAAGCTGCCCGGTGCATCCAGACACCGGGGAGAGGCCTTTCTGGCATCTTTGCCGGCGCCGTGAGGCTGGTAATAATCATTCCCAGCCCGGCAGCCGAGGACTGGAGGCGCCTTACCACCGGGGCAGAGAGAGGGAAAGTCTTCGCTTAAAAAAACAAAAACAAAAAAGCCAAACCAAAAATTTTTTTGATTTCACAAAAATATGTGAATGTGTTTTCCTTGTTCAACAATGAACCAGAACTCAAGGGGAGCTAGTAGTGCTACAGGGCAGGGAAGGGGCACCCCAGACCCCGCAAACCTGCCTGCTCTAAATATTTGGCGCATTTCGATCTATGCGTAGTTCCGATTCTTTTTGATGCTCAAATTGTCCCCTTGTGGGTCAGGCTGACCTCTGCCTCCCATGGCCGAAGGCTTTCCTTTCCACCACGTCGCGCCACCAGACGCCCACACAAGTCAGCCTCCTGGCCCAGCTGAGTCAGAGGAGGAGGGTGCAGGGCGGCCTCAGGGTGCTCCTGAAAAGGGGTGGCCGGGGATTGCTTGAATTCTGAGTGTGTTCCAGGCAACATACTTCCTGCTCATTCAAACTGCAAACCTGGGTTTTGGTCTCGCGGCTCTGCCCAGGTGAGCACCTTTGGCAGGTTACCTGACGTCCCCGAGACTCAGCCTCCTCGTCTTTCAAGTGGGGCAGTGATTGTCGCATTGACACCACACTGACACTCGGGAGTCGGGGAGCAAGCTGTAGGAGGCAGGGTGCTGCAGAAAGAGCAAGATCCTGGCCTTTTTATTCTTAGAGTAAACACCCAGCATCAGCTGTGAGGGGAAGGAGGACAGAGAGAAGGGAGCGTGAGGCTAGAAGATGTGCTCCGTCATCTGCCGTCTCGGGGTTGCGCGTCTGCCCCCGGCACGTCCCATCTGCTTCATGACTCAGTCCTGCACTTGAGCTCGAACCCTAGACCCCGGCCACGGTTCCATCCTATCCACAAGACTTACCACTGACCAGCTTCTAGGGTCCCTTGTCACACATCCGTCCCCGCCCCCCCCCCCCCGTGTTCCCTGTCATGTCTCGTGATGTATAATAGGGAGTGTGTTTATGCATCGACCATCAGCCCCCCAGGAGTTCCTGGTCATACCTCGGGAGGCACAGCCTTCCCAGAGTGATCAACCTTTCAGCTCTTGGTTGATTTGAAAGGCACCGTGTAAGCTTTGTTTCCTGTGACCGGCCGGGCGGTTCTGACCTTGTGCAGGAACACGGAACTGCGGTGACAAAGAGTGGTGGCCGGACAGGCCGCTTAGGGGCAGCAGACCCCCAGGTGATAGTTGCTGCTCAGAGGAGTGAGGAAAACGGGGGTCAGGGTGGAGCACCGTGTCTGCCATGTTGGGCTTTGCAGGTGGCAGCTCTGAAACCCCCAAGAATCACACAGATGCGGGAGGAGGGGCAGGGCCGTCTGGGAAGGGTGTAGACCTGGGACCACAGAGTCACTGACTGTCACAAACATGCTCTGTGTGTAAAATGCGCTCACACACCAGCCCCCCCACTCCCTTGCTCACACTCCGCCACACGGCTCAGCCGACCCAGAAAAGGGAGGGGCTCCCCACTTGTAGGGGAAGAGCCCCCTGCTCCCTATTTCTGGCCGGTGATGAGCACAGCCTGCAACTGGGCTGGGTGTCCCTGCCAGGGCTCACTCATCTCTGACTTTTCTGTTGCAGGACCAAGGAGGCCCAAGACCTGGGGACCTGATTGAGATTTTCCGCCCTGGCTTCCAGCACTGGGCGGTCTTTGTGGGGAACGGCTATGTCGTCCATCTGAGTGTTCTAAGTAAGGACGGGGCCTCTGCCTAAGCACAGGCGTGGATTCGGAACAGGATAGCAGCACAGTTACACCAGGTTCTCCCTTCAGCGTAGGGAGCATTTGCTGAGTCGTGCTGCCCCCTGGCGTGCTCGTTATCAGTAAGTTGGTGGAGACACTGTTGACCTCTGTCCCATTAGGGAGTGGGGCTCAGTCCCAGCCAATCCACCATGGTCAGACCCTTCCTGGGCCTGCACTCCCTGGTCAGTGTTGTTCTGGAGAATAAGAAACAGTCATTCTCTTCAACTAGTGTCCAGCTGGCTGCCGTGTCACTGAAGCAAGGCCCTCCCAGCCAGACAGCCCCGTGTGCAATCCTGCGTCCTGTGCCCGCCCACAGTGTGGGTCGAACTTGTGACTTCACCTTGCTGAGTGCAGCTGCATCCTCTGCAGCCAGGGGTGTGTCCCTCGCTTCCTGGCAGTGGAGGGGTGACGTGGAGGGGTGACATGGAGGGGTGACATGGAGAAGTGCATGGAAGGCGGGGTGGAGCCTGGCCAGGCGCTGAGCCAACCCCCTTCCCTCTGGAAACTCACAGCATTAAAGAAATGCATCACGCCCCACACCACCCCACAGTGGGGACTGTCTACATGGAATCGGCAGCTGCATCTCACGGCAGTTGTGCAGTTGGTGTGTGTACGTGCACATACACGTATATGTGTGTACATGGATGTATATATTCAAATGCAATTCATAAAATTAGGTTTATTGAAAAGCAATTAACAAATAGTAAAATGTAACCTTTTTACAGCACAATTCTGAGTTTTGACAAATGCGTAGGATGATGGAACCATCAGTGCAATATGATAAAGGAGGGTTTTCTCACCTCCCCTATGATGATCCCCCAGGATCCTTAAAACTTGGACCCCTGCACCCCCTTATTCCTAGGTCCCAGAAACCTATGTTCTTTTTTCTGTTCCTATAGTATTGCCTTTCCCGGATGTCATGCTAATGGAATTATATAGAATGTTGCCTTTTCATCTCTTGGTAGTTTCTTCCACTTAGCACAGCGCAGTGGAGGGGCCTCTGCACTGTAGCCTGTGACCTGCTTGTTCCTGTCCATTGCTGAGTAGTATTCCCTGGCGTGGCTGTAGCACCCTTTGCTCATCCATCCACTAGCTGAAGGACCTTTGGGTGCTTTTTGATTTTTGACAAAAATTAAGGCCACTTTAATATCCCCGCGCAGGCCTGTTCTGTATGAGTGGACAGATTTTCATTTCTTCTGTGTAGACACCCAGCGCTGGGCTGGTGGGATCCTGTGATGAGTGAATGTTTAAGTTGCCAAACTCTGGAGCAAGTGCCCATCAGTGAGAGAGGAGAGGAGAGAGCGCGCCCCCCCCCCCCAGAGGGAAGCCTCCCAGACAGCAGGAGGCTGAAGGGCTGGGATGGGAGACAGAGGGGGAAAGTTGGGGGAGTTTTGGGGAGGTGAGGGGTGATAAAGGGGGGAGGTGGGGTCACTAGGGAAAGAGGCGAGAAGACTAAGGGGCAAAGAGTGAAAATGAGAAGCCCAGAAGGAGACGCTGGGGTTGGGGGTACCGAGCGGCAGAGTGGGGTAACAATGTGTTTTTCTCATGAAAAAGAATAAATTCTCGGATCTACTTTATGTCCACACTAATCCCCTCCCTGCAGCCTCCCTCTCTGGGTCTGTCGCTCAGGGAAGCTTCTGGCTCCTTCTCAGCGAGGCCTCTCTGCCGCACCCCTGCGCCTGCAGCGGGTGAAGCGCTGCAGAGAAAATCAGGATGAGCGAGGCCTGAGCACGCGCACGCAGGAAACACGGGCCCGGGCGCCCCGAGGGGGAGTCGTGCCGTCCGGGGCTCCTCTCTGCTCCGCGGGCTGCTCCCGGGTCCGGGGCGCGCACCCGAGCGCGGGAGACACAGGGGGCGCGGGAGACACAGGGGCGCGGGAGACACAGGGGGCGCCGGGTGCCCTCCAGGGGCGAACCCGGGAACTGGCTGCGGGACGACGTCGCGCGCACCCCTTCCGTTTGCAGGAGACCGGGGCGCGGAGACCCGAGGGCAGGGAGGGCGGAGCCCCCCCCCCCAGACCCGGCGCCGGGACGGGGCCCCGGATTCCCGAGCCGGTTCTTCCCGGTCTGTCCCGAGCTCCGGCCTGGCCTGGGGCACGGCTCTGGCTCGGGCGCCCCGCGGGGATGGTCCAGGGGTTGGCCCGGGAGGGGTCCCGGGCCCGGGCGGCTGCTCCGGCCCCCACCTGCCTCCGCCTGACTCTCCGGGGACCCCAGTCACCTGGTCCGCGGCGCCCTCGGGGCTGGGTCCGGCTCTGAGCCCCGCGGGCTGCGCAGGGTCCACGCACTGCTTCCTCCGACCCGCAGGTGGATGTTCTGGAAGTGACTCTGCCGGCGTCGTGTCCCCGCTGAGCGACAAGGCCGTGGTGAGGAAGGAGCTGCTGCGCCGCGTGGCCGGGAGGAGCAGGTACCGGGTGAACAACAAGCACGACGGCGAGCACCGGCCGCTGCCGCCCAGCAAGATCGTGCGGGCCGCGGAGGAGCTGGTGGGGCGCGAGATGCCCTATTCGCTGACCAGCAAGAACTGCGAGCACTTCGTGAACGAGCTGCGCTACGGAATCAAACGCAGTGACCAGGTGCGGCCCAGGAGTCCCCAGGAGCCGCGCTGTCCCTCGGCCACGCTCGGGCGTGTGCGCGGCCGGCCTGGAGACGGGGCGGGAGCAGGAGACGAAATAACCCACAAGACAGGATCCCGGCCCTTGGGGTGTACGTCTGGGCGGGACAGGTGCGGGCCCAGGGAGGGGCCACTCATTAGACCATGGTAAGGGGGCAGTGGCCGAGGGGGAGTCACAGCCAGCAGGTCACCCCATCACAAGCCCCACCCCCCCCATAGCCCTAGCTAGAGGCAGGTTGTATTATCCCACTTTCCAGATGGAGAAACGGAGGCGCACATCGCTTGAGTAGCTTGTCCACACTCAGTCAACGAGCTCTTGAGTCTTTACTATCTGCCAGTCACCGGGCAAGGTGGGGTTTGAAGCCAGGAGCACTCTGCTCAGAAGGCCCTGATCAAGGAGGGCTTCCCTGATCAAGGAGGGCTTCTTGGATCAAGGCTGCCTCACGGAGAGGCAGCCCCTGCGCTGGGTCTGATTTAATTCTTAGGTTAATACAAAACTGGAAGAGAGTTGGTAATGGCCAGGGAATGGGGGTGACCAGGAGTACAGGCAGAGGGAACAGGTGAGCCAGGAGCAGGCCGAGCTCAGCTCATGTCAGGCAAACCTTTCCTGCAGTGGGCCTGATCATAAATATTTTGATGTAAGTATTGATGATAAATATTTTGTGACAGAGGCTCGGGCTCTGCTACTCTGACTCTGTAGCTGGTAGCACACAAGCGGCCATGGACATGACATGAATGGATGGGCCAGGCTGTGTTCCATGAAGCTTTGTTTTACAAAAACAAACAACAGCTGTATTTGATGCACAGCTTGCTGACTCTGGCATGAAACAATTTGGAAAACCACGCACTCCTGCATATATTACAGTTCAGGTGACAGCAAACATTTAAACCAACATAATGCAAACCGCACAGGATGGAATTTGGGGTGCATTATACACAGCACACATGCTTTATGTACGTATTTTTTTCACCCCCTTGGTCAGACCCCTGATGTGGAGTGTGACCCGCCCCCCTTTTCTTCCGCTCTAGGTCACCGAGGCGTTCACCACAGTTGGAGTGACGGCAGGGGTCATGGGAGCCGTGGTGGTCACTGCAGGCATCATCGGGATGCTGTTGTCCAGAAACAAGCGGGAAAAGCAATAAGGCCAAGAAATTGTCCCCCAGCAGCCGTTGAACATGAAGACGTCCTGCTTAACCTGGGATTTAGCGTTTGATTTATTGACTTAACTGTGTCTTGTGATCTTTTGGGTTTTATTTAATGGAATTAAATAAAAGGACAGGACGATTTTATTTGGGGGAAATGCAGCCCAGTGTGGGTTCTATTAGAGACCCAGTTGTGTGGCCTGAATGTGTGTGTCCCACTACAATTCATGTTGAAGCCCTAACTTCCAATATGATGGTATTTCGAGGTGGGTCTCTGGGGGTAACTGGGTTGAGATGAGGTCATGAGGGTGAGACCCTGTGATGGGATTAGTGTCTTTATGGGAAGGAGGGAGACCAGAGCTCTTCTCTCTCGGTTCTCACCTGGAGTAGAGAGAGAGATAAATAAATTTAATTGTAGCGCCTACCAAAACACCAACAACATGCTTCAGAGGAATTGAAGGAAAAAACATTGAAATTTATATGGAACCATAAAGGGTGTCAACTAACAAAGGCAATCCTGAGAAAAAAGGAAACAGGCATTGTATTACCTGACTTTATATTATAAAGCAACAGTAATTAAAACTATGATATTGGATAAAAATAGATACATGGATCAATGGAACAATGTTGAAATCTCAGAACTAAATTTATGTACATCTCAATACTTAATTCATGCTGAAGCAGCCATGTCCACACAAGTCTCAGGGTACCAGGAAAACGGATGGCATATGGAAAATAATAAAATGGGATCATTCTCTAACAAAAACAAATTCCAAATGGATGAAAGGATAGATATACGACCTGCAGCAAAATACATAGAAAAAAATATTGGTGAAATGTTCTGTGACATCAGGGATAAAGAGGTTTCTGGGGACTCAGACCCCTGTGTCAAGGGAAATAAAAGCAAAAATAATCAGTTGGATTTACCTTTAATTAAAAAGCTTTTACACAGCAAAAAAAAAAAGTAAATAGACTAAAAATACATTCTACTGAATGGGAGAAAATACTTACATATTACACAGCCAAGTAGGGGTTATTAGCCAAGAGATATAAAAACCTTATTCAATGAATTAAAAAAAAACCACACAAACAATGAATAAATGGTCAATAGACCTGAAGAGACAATTCATCAGAGAGGAAATCCAGAAGGCCAGCACACACAGGAAAATGTGTGTCATTGCTTTTAATAGGAAGATGCAGGTTAAACGCAGGAAGAAATCTCGCCCTTGGGTAACAGCACATAGTAAAAAGAAACAACAATAAATGCTGCCGAGGGCGTGGAGAAAGAGCATTATTGGGAGTGTGTACATGGGTGACATTTTGGAAAGCAATGTGCATTCACCTTGAAAAACTAAAAACAGAAATGCCACATGGCCCACCGTCCTGCTCCTGGGCATGTATCCAGAGAACATGGAGCCATCAACTGAAAGACGCTGGTTGCGCAGTATTGATTGTGGCACTGTGTACCCCACCAGGGCATGGAGGTGAGTGACCGTCCATCAACAGATGATTGGACAGGGGCCTCCCTGGTGGTCTAGGGGTTAGTCTCAGCACTTATCAACCTGATGGCCTGAGTTTGATCCCCAGCCAGGGAGCTGACCCACATGGCGCAGCAGACCTTTCCTGTCTCCCCGCTGCTCCCTCAGCAGTGTATTTCAGTAGATCCACCTGTTCTTTTCCCCTCTCTGTCTCTGGTGAATCCTCCGACCCCTCACCTCTGGCCTACGCCCCAGTCCGTCTTCATTTAAAAAATTTTAAAAAGGAATCCAAGAGAACCTAGCAACTTAGTACAAACCCTTCCCCAGGAAGTGTTTTCTGGTCTAGTGTATGAGGAGTGCAAAGAATATACCCAGACCCACATGGAGAAAACAGACCCAGCAGTCCACAGCGGACGGAATTAATAGGCGTGGACACACAACAGTTCCCATAAAGACAGTCTGGGTGTTTAAGAAGGATGAGGAAGCATGTTCCTGAGAGACACAGAGGGTGAAAAGGCCCTGGACACAGCTCCGGCCAGGCAGGGCATCTTTTTGGAACATGACGGGGTGATATTGAGGGATAGAAGGTCACCCAGGTGGTAGGAGGATCCAGCTCCGTCTCAGGCCTCGTCTGTGTTCTAGACCCTGGGGGCCACAGGATGCTCTCTGAGGCAGGTTACCAGCCCCACTGAAGTTTTGCCGAGACGGAGAATTTCCTGAGGCAGTGGCAATGGTTAGAGGAGCCAATTCTGACGAAAGTATGGTTTCATTACTGAGGGCCTTTTCCCCTTCAGCAGAATCCTGGCCCTGACTCTGTCCCATGGGCAGAGCCTGGAATAGTCTGGTAAAGTATTCAACTTAGAAATTACACACTTTGGTGACTTGGCAGGTCTTTCTGGGGCCTCCCCAGTGGCACAAGGGGTTGAGTGTCAACACTGTGGAGCTATTCCCAACTACTGAGGCAAGAGTTTGATCCCTGGGCAGAGAGGTACCCACATGGCGCAGCAGACCTCTCCTGCCTCCCTGCTGCTCCCTTCAGCAGTGTATTTCAGTCAATCCACCTGTTCTGCCCCCTACTCTGTCTCTGGTGAATCCTCTCACAGGCTATACCTCTGGTCTGTACCCCAGTTTTTATATGCATAAATAAATAAATCCTTAAAAAAAAAAGGTCTTTCTGGAGACAGCCCTGACTTTTTTTTCATTCCAAAGATTCCCCCCATAATCACAAATTTGCTTTGTTTTCTTATGTAATATTAGGTGAATTTATTAGTCATGTGATAACCATGTGACCACCTCTACCAGGTGTTGTAAGGGGCGCTAGGTCCCCAGGGTAAAAGCCAGGACAGCCCCAGCTCTTGGTGGCCCTGCAGATCCAGCAGGGGGGACATCAGTAAAATCCGTGCATGCGCCAGTGCTCTGGGGCAACAGCGAGAATGTCCCTGATGGGCACCCTAGACCCGAGTCTCCCTGCAGGGGACCTCAGTGTGCAGGCCACACAAACCCCAAAAGGCCTGACACTCCACCGTCCAGACCAGAACAGATGTCCCTGGATGGGAATGAGGCGTGGGCTGGCAAGCAGCAGATGGCAGGAGTGAGAGCATGTCTTCTCTCTGTCTCTTCTCTCCACCTGCTCTCAACCTTTCGGTCATGGGGCCTGGAATCTGGCTAGAGCAGCTGGGCACCCGGAGTCCCGGGCAGCCCTGAGCAGGCCAGGCATGGCCCCTTCTAGAATCTGAAATGGAGTTTGTTGTCTCAGCCGGGGAAGCTGGGCAGGCCCTGGTGGTGGCAGTGATGATGAGTTTTTATTCTTTGTTCTCCAACTTTCTCATAGCCCCGGCCCCTCGGGGGCCATGGGAAGAGTTTCTGTGTGGCTTCTCCTCATAGGGGGACAGGGCCCCAGCTGTCACATGCCTGGAAGGTCCACCTGGGGAGGCTGACCTCCCTGATCTTCAAACCAATGCGGCAGAGGATGTGGGGCACCTGGAGGAGGCCAGAGGGAAGTCGCCCATGGGGTCGTGGGGGAAGGTGACAGGTGAAGAGGGGAAGGGGGACCCGGCTCTGGAAGACACCCCCAGAAGAAGGTGTTGAACTCTGCAACCTTCGCAGCCTTCCCTTTGGGGATCCTGGGATTTGTAGCTCCGGGTGTCTTGATGGAGTGGGGGTGGATGCCACAAAGCCTGTGTGGAGTTTGCTCAGGACACACTTTGCCCCTAATAGTTTGTGTTTCACAGCAACATTGAGGGGAAGGTCCAGAGGTTTCCATAGCACACCCGCCCCCAGGACTGTTTCCCCAAGGTCACCACCTCTCATGGTGGGCACCGTCATCACGCGGGGAGCCCTTCATCCACTCATCATCACCCCAGTGCATGGCTGATGTCAGGGCTCCTCCCGGTGTGGACTCTCTATGGGTTTGAACAAAGACACATGACAGTGGCTCAGCAGAGCACTAGGCCTTGAGTTAAAGTGAGAACAGGGTCTCCCTGGAGGTGCAGTGGGTTGATTGCCGCAGTGGGTGTGAAGCTGTCCGCAGCCTCTGCAGTGCAGGTTCAATTCCCGGCCAGCCAGGGAGATTCCCACATGGTGCGGCAGACCTCTCCTGTCTTGCCCGCGGCTCCCCTCAGCAGTGTCTTCAGTCCTTCTGCCTGTTCTGTTCCCCACTCTGTCTCTGGTGAATTCTCTCACCCTCCAGTGCCTCTAACCTGTACCCCAGTTCTTGTATAAATAAATAAATCTTTAAAATAAGGGGCCTCCCCTGGTGGCGCAGGGGGTTGAGCGCTGGACTGTGAAGCTGCCCACAGATTCTGCAGTGCCGGTTCGATCCCCAGCCGCCAGGTGAGGGTCCCACATGGCGCGCAACCTCTCTTGCTGCGCCCGCTGCTCCCCTCAGCAGTGTATTTTGTCGGTCTGCCTGTTCTGTTTCCCGCTCTGGCTCTGGTGAATTCTCTCACCCTCCTGTGCTTCTGACTGTACCCAGTGCTTGTATAAATAAATAAATCTAAAAAATATATATATAAATAAAATACAGCGAGAACAAAGCTTCATTCCTTTCTTTTTTTTATTTAAGGATTGATTTATTTATGCATACAACAGCTGGGGTGTAGGCCGGAGGTGCAGGGGGGTGGGGGTTGAGAGGATTCACCAGAGAGAGTGGGGAGCAGAACAGAACAAAGCTTTCTAAGGAGACCTGGTGAAGGAGGTGATGGGGAGGCTGGGGTCTCTGTCAGGAGGCTCCAGCAGCGGATGATGAGATTTATTAGAGGTGATTGTTTCCCCTGCGGGGAAAGTGGACAGCATGGAAGAGAGTGATGGCCCGCCCAGGGCACTGTAGACCGGAGGTGAGGCTTGGTCTCCTGCCTGCCTCAAGGAGTCACGGTGGGTGGCTCCTCCCTCACCTTAGAAGTGCAGGCCCTGAGGCTGAGGGTCAAGGTGCACACTAGAACGTGCTGGAAGTCACCAACAGGGCTGAGTTAATGTCACTTTCTTTCAGGTTCTGTCCACAGAAAGCTGTGTGTGCTCCCTGAGGGGCTGGGGGTCCACCTGGACGGAACCTCATCTGGGGGCATCAGCTCTTCTGTCAGCCAGTGAGAGAGTGAAGCCTGAGCAGGAGAGGAGGGGCTGGCAGAGAAGAGCTCGGGGGCCTTTACTGCAGGGCTGGGCTTCAAGCTCCCTCTGTTGTCACTGAATGGGGGATTGCAACTTCAAAAACGTATCTCATAGACTCAGAATTATGGAGACTGGGGCCTCCCTGGTGGCGCAGGCGGTTGAGCGCTGTGCTGTGAAGCTGTCCGCAGCCACTGCAGTGCCGGTTAGATCCCCGCTGGCCGCAGAGCAACCCACATGGTGTGGCAGACCTCTCCTGTCTTGCCTGCTGCTCCCCTCAGCAGTGTCGTCAGTCTGCCTGTTCTGCTCCCCGCTCTGTCTCTGGTGAATCCTCTCACCCTCTCACGCATCTAGCCTGTACCCCAGTTCTTGTAGAAATAAATTTTTTTTTTAAATCTTAAGAAAAAAAATAATATGTAAGTATTGCAGAGATTACCACCATTGCCGGCCCCAAGCACTTCATGATTTTTTCCACCTGGAAGGGAGCAGTTCATGTTCAGTGTTCAGGAAGCAGGATCTCCTCCTCCAGGACGTGGAGACCCACCCATTGTCTGCACTACAATTTGCTCACTGCCCCCTCTGTCCCCCCAGGGACATGCTGGCTGAACCAGGGGGAGTGTCCTGGGCCCTGGGCCCTGTGAGCAGCTCTGGGTGGTGGGTGTGTGGGGCTGCATGTGCTGAGACCCACAGGAGGGGCTGAGGGCTCCTGTGGGGGGAGCTTTTTGAGGCATACATGCTCTTGACCCAGGTAGGCCAGGGAAGGAGGGGGTGTGTGCCTGGTCTCCTGGCTCAGGTTCAGGGAGAGATTGGGGTGTCTTCAGGTCAGGGTTCTGACTTCAAGGGCTTCCTATATAGAAAGGGGCTGAGGCATGAGCTGAGAGAGATTTCAGGAGCCTCAGAGGTACATTTGGGGCCATGTCTCTGTTTCCTGTTCAGGGCGCAGCCTGGAAACTTCTATTTGCAGCCCCAGCTCAGCCCTGACCTCCAGACTCGAATGTCCACCTGCTGCTCAGTCTCTACCTGGAGGTGGAGCCGGGTGGTCACAACCCATCCCAGGCCCAGGCTCTCCGTTTCCCTCCCCAAACCAGATCCTCTGTGAATCCCTCCTCCCCCAGAGCTCCCTCTGTTGGGTGGGTGTGGGAGCCCTAGGGGTGCAGTCATGGGAATGTGAGGAGCTCAGTCTACAGAGAGGAGGCTGGGGTGGGTCCCGTTCTGCCCCCTGTGAGCTGTGTGTTTTGGACAATGAATGTGGGAGGCTAGGGTGGGGTCAGGGTATAGGAACTGTGTCCCCAATCCCACACCAAATGTTCTGCATCTTACATGGTTTATGGACCCAGAGCCTCCCTTGCTGGAATGATCTGGGGACTCAGGACACCCATAATGGTCCTTGGGGGGGGCCCAGTCTTGGTGTCAACCTGTCGAGCTTGGGAACCACCTTTCAGCTGATGTAACAGGTGACGGTATCAGAAAGTCAGAGCTGTGCAGGCCCCAGAGGTCCTGCGTCCTACTCCTGTATATGGGGAAACTGAGGCCCAGAGCAGAGGGAGCTGAACAGAGACCCCTGAGGGTGAGAAGCAGATCTGAAATTTGACTCCAATGTCCTGACTCCCAAGTCCAGAGTCCCCCAGAGCCCATGTTGTATCCATCATGGTGATTCTCCCTCTGGCTGCAGCACCTGAGCACCCCCAGCCCAAATCAACCTCCAGGGAGAAGAGGGTCACCCCGCAGCACAGGCCTTACCTGCAGGCAGCGAGCCTTGTCATATCTCAGATATGTGACGAAGTGCTCACAGTTATGGAAGAGAAGGTGGTACCATTTGTTCTTCCCAATCCTCTTCTTTGTATTCCAGACCATCTCTTTCACACATAGAGGGGCACACTTCTTGAGCTGCATGCTGGTGACCTTATAGGGGCTGTCCCTCACCACCTTCTTCAGGGGCTCCTGTTTCACCTCCCCCGGTGATGGGTACTTTAAAGCTGAAGGTCTTTAATCTGACTTCACGGAATTTATCTGGAATGGAGACACTGTCACCAGGGCTGCAGGGAAGGTGAGGGGGGCGGTAGGGAAGACGGATCCCACTCCCCAGGCCTGTGTCTCCTCCAAAGTGTGACAGCAGCTCTGACACACTTGTCCTTGGCCTTAAGCAGCTGTTACGCCTGGGTATCAGCTGTGTCCACTGTCCCCCGCCCCTGTCCTGTCCCACACCACGTCTGCTGCTCACGTCTGTCTGTCCACTGCCCTCATGTGCTCACTAGTGTCTTGCAAATGTTATTCCATTAGTCCTTACCATCAGCCGAATGGGTGACGTAGCCCTCGCCCACATAGGAGGCCGAGCGCTTCTCATCGCCTGCACCGAAAATCTCAATAATGTCTCCAGGTTCGGGTAGTTGAAAAAACTGAAAGAGAACAAGTGGAGATAGAAGTGGGTGTCCGGGCAACAGAGGCCCTGGCTGGGGGCAGCTGCTGAGCCTGGGGACCTCCTGCTGGTAGTCATCACCCGGGTGTGTCTGCAAGCTGGGGTGTGGAGGTTGGTTGGAGTCTCCTGGCACCAGTGGGGCAGTCACCCCTCTTGTCACTGCAGATCTTCCGAACACATGGGCTGTGAGCTTCAAGAAAGACTGAGAACAGGCGAGCTAATGTACAGTGTGTACTCGTGTGTGACACTGTGTTCACACGTGTGTATCCCTGCATGCTGTGCCTGTGTGTCTGGGGCACAGGAATGCATGTTGTTTGCGTGCACATGGGGTCAGGTAGTGCTGTGTGTGTCTGTGCACACGGGCACACTGGGATGCACACATACATGTGGGGACACTGTGCCTGTGCCCCTGAGCTTGTGGACTCCACAGCTACGGGTGACCCCATCACTGAGGCAGGTGCCCCAGGGTCTCCAGCAAAGTAGGGCAGTGACACTGAGCTTGTCCGCCCTGCCCAGACCCGCCTCCTCATCTCCCCTCCTGCCCTGGTTGTCTTGGCAGCACCAGGAGCCTCCCCCTGACTGTGACAACCCCCCTCCCCCAAGCCCTCCTGACCCAGGCCTGACAGCGCTGACGGCCCCGCCCCCCGGGGCTCTGGGGCCTCCCAGCTGCCGCGCCCACAGCGGCTTCTGCTGGCCGCGTCCTGCAACTGCAGCCTGCGCCGCCCTGGGAGGAGCCTCAGCCCCTGCTCAGGGGAAACTGAGGCCCAGAGAGAAGAGGGACTTGTCAGGAGGCCTGAGCTGGGAAGGGACTGAGCAAGGTCTTCTCTGCCTTCTCCTCCCCTGATGGGGCTCCCCAGCGTCTCCCCCTCATCTCCTCCTGCCCCTCGTGACCTACCTCAGGGAGCTGCAGCTTCTCCATTTGAGAATGTTCCAGTGTTTCTTCCTGTCAGAGATTTTCTCAGCATTGACAAACCTCCTCCATCCCTCACCTCAGGGCACCCATCAGGCCACTGGGGTCTGCTTGATGTCCTCTCTCCTGCCCATGCCCATACACCATGGGGACCCTGGGAGTGTCTCCTGGTCTCTCTTCCTCCCCTGTCTCCACCCATGGGCTCTATCTCTGCCCTGTCTCCATGACCCCCAGGTCTCCTCTGGAAGACCCCAGATCACTGTCCTTCGCACTCCATGTCCAGTCTCCTCAGGACCTGCTGACCTTCTTGAAGGCACACCTGGCCAGGCCCTCTGGGCAGCTTAGGCCCTCAAGACGGGCCCTCCTCACCCTCCCTCCCTGGGCTCTGCCCCCTGGGGTGACTGAGGGCGCCTATTCCTGGACTGAGCTGACTCAGCCTCCCCTCTGCCCACCTGCTGTCTCTGCCCCAGTCCCTTCCTCACACCCACCCTCCTGCTCACCCCACCTCTCTCTTCACTGAGAGGTGGCCTGAACCCCAACTTGGCTCTGCTGCCCCCTGGGGCCCAGGCAGGGCAAACTGATGTTCTGAGGCTTGGGGCTCCCCCACTCATGCATCTTGAAATGATGTCAATTAGATCTCAAGATTTACTTGGAGAAATTTTCTTTAAATAATGGTTCTGTGTGGGGTGTTAGCATGCCCAGGGTCCTGCTACTGTTCCTGTGCTTTAGTCAGACAGAGAAGACAGAGAGAGACCTGGCTGCCATGGCTCCACTGTCCTCACAGCTGCTCAGCGCAGGTTTGTGGCTCCTTCAGGCTCTCATGGGTCTGGGGTCTCCACTTGCCAACAGAGCTGACACTATGACCCAGAACCTGAACAGCATGCTCAGGGTGTGTGGCCTGATGTGAGCCGCTCATGCCAGAATCAGAGCCCAGGCAGCCCCCCACAGGCTCTCTCTCTGCCCTCCTGGCCCCTCACTGCCCCCAAGTCCCCCGAGGGACATGCTGGCTGATTCATGGAGAGTGTCCTGGGCCCTGGGACCCTGTGAGCACCTCTGGGTGGTGGGTGTGTGTGGCTGTGTGTGTCTGAGACCTGCAGGAGGGGCTGAGGGTTCCTGTTGGGGGAGCTTTTGGGCACATGTGCTCTTGACCAGGTAGGGACCCAGGTGGTGTCCCCCCTCCACAGCCTCTCTCTTTGCACTCCTGGACCCATACTGCCCACACAGTCCTCCCCAGGGCCTGTCTGGCTGATCCAGAGGGAATGTTTTGGGTTCTGGACACTGTGGGCACTTCTGGATGTGGGTGTATGAGGCTGTGTGTGCTGATACCTGGCAGGAGGGTCCGAGAACTCCTGTGTGGGACCTTCTGGGGGTGACACAAGTTCCTGGTGGTGTAGGCTGGAGAGACTGCAGGTTTGTGCCTGGTCTCCTGGGCTCAGGCTACAGTGGACACTTGATTTTGCCTGGGTGGGCCATTGCAGAGGAAGGGGCTGATGAGATCCTTTGGGAGATATCCCGAGCCTCAGGAGAGCCTTTGGGGTCTTGTGACTTGTGGCCTGTTCACAGTGAAGCCTGGAAACATCTATTTGCAGCCCCAGCTATCCCTGACATCCAGAGTCCAATGTCCACTTGCCCCCACTGCGGCTATTCCCCAACTCTACCTGGATGTGGAGCTGGATGGTCACACCCCATCCCAGGCCAGCCTCCCTTCTTCTCTGTCCAGCGTGTTCCCCCCTCTGGCCCTCCTCTCCTCCAGGGGACCCTCTGCCTGGTCACCCTGGGAGCCCTGGGCGTGCAGTCACGGGACTGTGAGGAGCGCAGTCTGCAGAGGGGCAGCTGGGCTGGGTCCTCTTCTGTCCTCTCTAAGCCGTGTGTTTTGGAAAATATACATGGGAGATGGGGGTGGGGCAGGGTGTGGGTCTGTGCCCCTGACCCCACATCAATGCTCTGCGTCTTACTCTGGTTACATGTGCCTGTCCTCCCTCGCCTGAGCCCTGGCGGCACAGGGGTCCAGTTGTGGTCCTTGCAGACCAGACTCTCCATGAGCCTAGGAGTGTTTGTGGGTGCCGTCAAGGTGAATCTTTTAGGGGAGGGTATGGAGGGGTCCTCCACCATCCTCTCTTCCTGCACATGTGGAAACTGAGGCCCAGCGGGGAGTGTCCTGTCCATGAATCCCCAGGGGACTAAAAGCCATCTGAGGGCCTCCCCGGTGGTGCAGCTGTTGAGCGCTGGGTTGTGAAGCTGCCCCCAGCCTCTGCAGCGCCGGTTCGATCCCTGGCCTCCAGGTGAGGGTCCCACATGGCGCTCAGACCTCTCCTGCCGCTCGCTGCTCCACTCAGCAGTGTACCTCGGTCCTTCTGCCTGCTCTGCTCCCCGCTCTGGCTCTGGTGGATTCTCTCGCCCTCCCGCGCTTCTGACTGTACCCAGTGCTTGTATAAATAAATAAATATATTCTTAAAAAAAAAAAACAAAAGCTGTCTGAGATGAGCTCATATTCCTAACTCCCAGCCAGAGGGTCCCCCAGACCCAGGTTTGAGTCATTCATGTTGATTCTCCCCTCTGGGGAAAGCCTGGTCACCCCATCACAGACAACCTCCAGGAGGGAGAGAGTGTCCCCAAACAAGGCTTTACCTGCTCACTGAAGGCCACGCCGTATCTCAGATGAGTGACGAAATTCCTGCCCCCTCCCCTGTACTTCACAGCTGCCCCGATCTTCTCCTTCCCACGACGGAGGATCCTGTCCGGGGGCAGTGGGGGGCACTGGGCGTCCAAGGGGTTGTTGACCTTGTAGTCACAGCCGCCCGCCACATCCTGCAGGAGCTTCCGCTTCACCACCTCTGTGCTGCGCCCAAATGAGAGGGAGCTGAGCCTGCTTGAGTCACCTGAGATCAGAGACACTGTCAGCAGGGGTGCAGGGAGGGGTGGCGAGGGAAGGCAGGGGGGAATAAGGACCCCACTGCTGAGTCTTCCTGTTTGTCCTTCACAGACAGGACTGAGGGACTCACAGAATTTGCTCGTTTTTATCAATGGGTTTGATATTTTTCTCTCGGCAGTGATCTCCATCGTCCGCGCGGCCTCGTGCTCCGTGCAGGCCTGTGCGTCCCCGGAGGGAGCATTTGGGGCTTCACAGGGTCAGCATCATAAACAGTGATTTGAGTGCAAACTAAAGATCCAGTCCCTGTGTTTTGTCTTTGATTTTCACAATTGCAGAGGGAAGAGAAGAATCCGGTATGTTCTTGCAACAAAGGCTGGTGTTTGCCCTTAGAATCCATCCACTAAGAGCCTGTCCTCACCCCAAAACCTAGGCGCCCTCTGCTGTTCTTCCTCTCACAAGCCCCGCCATGGTCATCGGGTCAGTGAGCTGATGTGTCTTCACCATCAACTCAGGTGCTTTTACAGCTCTGGGCAGGTAGACGGGGCGTGCTGCAAATGAACAGGCTGCAAATATCTTGTGCTGACACTGACGACAACGCTGTGTCGGGGACAGTGCACCTGCCCGGGGGGACAGGGCAGCAAGGCCGGGGCCACCTCCCCTCCTGGCGCCTGTGCCGGCCTCTGTGTGTTTCACGGGCCCCACACACCCGGGCCCGCGTCTCCCCTCCCAGGCTACACCGGCTGCTCCTCTATCAATGAGCTGATCACCCCACTTGTGCTTACTGCACCCCTGGGTGGGAGTGCTCTGGGCGGTAACCCCAGGAAGCTGCCTGTGCTGAGGAGCAGGGAGTCAGCCCTGTGGGCCCCTGCCCTGGGGCCCCCCGGAGGACCAAGGAACTGGCCTGGGACATGCAGAGGCGCCTCCTGCAGACCCAGACTCAGCTGCGGGCAGGGCAGGGCCTGTCGGCCTCTCCCACCAGGTCAGGGCCTGGCGCTGCAGAGACTTGAGGGGCAACAGCCCAGCTCCAAGCAGGAGCCCTGCAGCCCCTTTCTTGCTCCTGGCAGGATCTGGGGAACCCTGTCCCCTCCTGCCCCCCACCCCCCACAATGGCGAGGGGGCAGGGGAGCAGGCACTGCTCAGCTCTGCCTAGGGAGGGAGCACAGCGAGGGAGCCCCCCCGGCTCTGCTGCTCATGTCTGTCTGGCTCTGTTCTCAGTGTGTTCACTAGCATTTGGGAATTTTATAAATGTTCTTCCCTACAGCCTCACCTGGAGGAAACACATGGAGGACACGATCTTCTCCCACGTAGATGGCCCAGTGCGGGGCGTCCTTGCAGAAAATCTCAATCAGGTCACCCGGTTGGGGGTCCTCATGTATCTGCAAAGAATCAGTGGGCATAGGGCCTCCCTTGGTGGCGCAGCGATTGAGCGCTGGGCTGCGAAGATGCCCGCAGCCTCCGCAGCGCCCATTCAATCCCCGGCTGCTCCCCGGCCACCGAAGGAGGGTCCCGCATGGCGGGCAGACCTCTCCTGCCGCCCGCTGCTCCCCTCATCAGTGTACTTCGGTCCTTCTGCCTGCTCTGCTCCCCGCTCTGGCTCTGGTGAATTCTCTCACCCTCCCGCGCTAAATAAATAAATCTTTAAAAAAATAAAATAAAATAAAATGTGACTCCTGACTGCTTTTATTTAAAAAAAAAAAAAAGAATCAGTGGGCATAGTGGTGTGTCTCAGGCCACGGAGAAGCCCTGCTGGGGGCTGTGGCTGGGCCTGGGGACCCCTTGCTGGTGGTCACCATTAGGGAAAGGCTGCTGGAGTGGGTGGAAGGGGAAATAGCTCCTCCTGTCCCCTGTGGGGGTTCATTCCTGGTTTTTATAGATTTTCCTCAAAACCTGGTAGGAAAGAGGACAATATGACTGTGTGTGTTTGGGGGGGGACAGGGTGGCTGTGTGTGCATCTGCAGGTACAGGTGTGGTGTGTGCCCGTGCATATGTTCATACTATGGAGTTGTTCTGTGCTGTGCCTTGTGTGTGGACTGTGCTTGTGTGTTTTCTGTATATGTGTGTATGTGTGAATTCTGAGTATGTAAGTACTGTGTGTTCATGTGTGTATTTTGGGGGAACACTGACAATGCAGATATGCATGTGCGGGGACACTGTACCTGTGCCCCTGAGCTTGCCCACAGTGCAGCTGCGGGTGACCCCATCACTGAGGCAGGTGCCCAGGGTCACCCAGCAAAGTTGGGTAGTGACACTGAGCTTGTCCGCCCTGCCCAGACCCGCCTCCTCATCTCCCCTCCTGCCCTGATTGTCAGCACCAGGAGCCTCCCCCGGACTGTGAAACCCCCCTCCACCAACCCTCCTGACCCAGGCCTGACAGCGCTGACGGCCCCGCCCCCCGGGCCTCTGGGGCCTCCCAGCTGCCGCGCCCACAGCGGCCTCTGCTGGCCGCGTCCTGCAACTGCAGCCTGCGCCGCCCTGGGAGGCCTCAGCCCCTGCGCAGGGGAAACTGAGGCCCAGAGAGAAGAGGGACTTGTCAGGAAGCCTGAGCTGGGAAGGGGCTGAGCAAGGTCTTCTCTGCCTTTTCCTCCCCTGATGGGGCTCCCCAGACTCTCCCCTCATCTCCTCCTGCCGCTCCTGACCTGCCCCCGGGCTTGCCGCTTGTCCATTTGAGAATGTTCCAGTGTTTCTCCCTGTCTGAGATGATCTCAGCATTGACGAAACTCCTCCATCCCTCACTCCAGGGCGTCCAGTCAGAGGGAAGGTCAGCTCCCCGGTGGCCTCTTTCCCCTGCATATTCATGAACTGTCTGATGTTGGAAATATCTCTTGAATTCACGTCCTCTTCAATCTCCAGCCATGGACGTGGTTCAGGACAGCCCTGTCCTTGGCTTCTGGCCCTAACAATGTTCTGCCCAGCCCCTGCCTCCCGTCCCTCCCATTGCACCTCCTGTCTCCCCTGACAACTGTGACCTTCCTGAAGGGCACAACTGCCCGTGACCTTGTTGTGCTCATGGCCAGGGCAGACCCTCTGGGCCATTCAGGCCCGCAGGAGGGCCCCCTCCTAGAGCTCCTCCCCTTCCTGGGCTCTGCCTCTGCATTAATGAGGATTCCTCTCCCTCCCCACTGAGCTGGTCCACCCTCCTCTCTGCCTATCTGTTCTCTCTGTCCACAGCACCCTCCTCACTGAGCAGGTTCACCACAGCCTGGCCTGAAGGAAGACATTTTCCCACTGCCTCTCAAGGGCAGTTTTTCCTACTGCCTAAAGGTGCTGCCTGGACAGCTCCTCCCTGGGGCTCCTGCCATGTGAAAATGGTCTAATAAGGCAGGTATCAACAAGAGTGGGGGACCCTGACAGAGGATATAACACAGCACAGGAGCTATCTTGAGCCTCCCAGACTCTGCACTCAGTTTCTGGCCTCCAAAGAAAGTGGAAACATCCAGCCGCTGACCTCTGACCTCTGAAGAGAGAACTGAGAGCTTTCCTGTGACTGGGAGAGCTTTCCTGTGTTCTGCCTCTCGTCCTGCTGCTGCTGAGGTCTGGAAAGAGCGCCTTCGCCCTGGCCCTGTGACTCAAAGAGTGGTTAGATATTCCAGTACTGCCTCCTGGTGCTCCTGCCTCCTTTGTTGTCTGGCCTGGTGGCCGGTGCTGTCCACACCATCAGACTGTGGCTGCTGTGAGTCATCTCAGCTGCCCCCAGCCCTGAATATGGGTGCCTCCAGCTGTGGTGAGTTGGCTGCTGGCCAGCTACTGCTGGCTGCCACATCCTCTAGGGCCTGGCTGGTGGGACAGTGCTGTCTTGAATGAGAAATCTCTTGTTTGGAACTTCCAGACACTGCGGGCACTGTCTGTGGTGAGATTCTGTGGTGAGATAGTCAGCCCCTCGTGTGCAGTTACAAATGGCTGGTCTCTCAGATAAGCTTTGACAAGTTTGTCTTTCCTGTATTTCTTGCAATTTCCCCCTTGTTTTGTTAGGGGGAACAGGATGTCCTAAAGCTAATTCCATACAGGCTTTGTGGACTCCACCCCCACCCCAGGCCAAAGCCAAAGACACTGGGAACTCCAAATCCCATCCCCACCCAAGGGAAGGTGGCTGGGACCTGAGGGTGGGGTTCAGCAGCCAGGTTGGTATAAAGCCAGACACGTGGGCTTTGGAGGGGTTCCCCATTTTGACTCTCCGCCAGCTCGCAGCGTCCGGCCAGCTCGGAGAGTGCCTTTGGGTTTCCAGGTCGGCAGATCGGGTAGGACGCATTAAAGACTTTATTTCCCTATTTTCTCCCTGAGTTGTACATTTCCTTATTTCCTTTTCCCTTGTAAATAAACCTTTTATGAACCTTTTGTGTGTGCCTGCAGTGGAGTATTCATAAGTCCCTTGTAAGCGCGCGGGTGAGGACCCACAGCCAGGAACCCGTTCAATATCGGGGCTGTCCTATAACAGTTTCACAGGTTGGTCTTCCTGCATTCCAAGGAGAAGGGAGTTAAACAGCAGAGCCAGCTGGCGCCCACCGTCTCTGTGCCAACCCCCTTCCCCTCCCCTTCACAGACCCCAGCCCATCTCCCATTTTATATACCCCGCCCTCTGCCAAAGAGCAGGACGGTGGTCCTTCAGACATGAGTCTGCTGCTCTCCTCATTTGTCGACAAATTAAACCGCTTTCCTTTTCCTCGAACTCTGTTTCCTTTTCTTGGCTGAGGGAAACTGACACCGGCTTTCGGTATCAAGAGGAGAAAACTTAGGATGGAGGCATCGCAGCACCAGAAACTGGAGGTGGGGGTGAAATGATTCACATGTGCAATAAAGCAGCTGTGGAAAAGTATCCCGAGGTGAGGCACAGACCAGAGGCAGGATGTAGAGATGGAGGCCAGTGTGGAGAATCAGCAGTTGGCGAGGGCCAGGCTACTCATGCTGTCTGACAAAGGTCCGGGCATGGGGCAGATTCCTGAAAAGTCAGGAATCTCGTTAGCTGACTCCTGCTAGATTCTTCTCATTTGTGTGTGGCTGGTTTCTACCGTATATGGCAATTGTTAAAATACACATTTAAAAGTAACACTGCAAATGCTGTTCGATCAATTGGCGGCATAACCAATTTGAAGGCAAATGGCACTGGGTGATACAAATAATGCGTTGTTAAAAAAACTAGTAATCCTCTGCCAAAAAGCAGTAATTCAACATTTGGCCTTACATTGGCAAGTAAAAAACTTCTGGGAACAAAAGGCCGTAAACATCCCTGGCCAAGTCTTTTGATAAGGATTTGGGGTCTTTTTGAGGCAAGGGCTACATGGAGAAGGAAATTCTTTTGCTTTGAAGTTCGAGAGAGCGGCCGGGTGGCAGCCGGGAGGGAGCCATGCTCCAGTGTGAGGAAATTCCTGATAAGGCAGGAGGCTCCATAGCCGGCTCCTGTTAAATTCTTCCTGTTTGTTTAGGGCTGATTCCCCTGGAAGTGACAAGTGTTAGGGTAGCTGGTAGAGTGTGCATTCGAGAATAAGTCAACAACAATGTTGTGACTGGTTAAGCTAATAACCATGGCAGCACAGATAGTGCACTTTGGAAATAGTGTTACAACAACTGATATGTCACGTATCAACTACTCTGGGTATCAAAAACTATAATCATCTCCGGAGCTGCCTCCAGTGAAATATTTGTAGTTCCTTAAAACAACAATCAGCAATCTTATAGGAAAAGGAATTTTCCCTTGATTGTAAAGTTAGATACGGAAACTAGGCTGAGGAGATAAGGATAGGAGTAATAGGTAGAAAAACTCTTGTTAGATTAAGAGAATTCCTCCCTTAATTGAGAGCTTGGGGCCTGGGAAAATTCAGTGTGGCTTGTCTGGCATTGATGCCCTCCAGGCCCTTGTTTCCTTAATGGTGAATCAATATTTTATTAAAACAGTATATTATTAGATGATGATTTCTATATAAAGCCTTCTGATTTTGCTTTGATCATATGGTTATATGTTAGTCTTAAATTTATAGGTTAGTTAGAAAAAATCCCTTTGTCTTCCTTCCTCCAGATAACTTCCTGTCCTTTTTTTCCCCTAGCCCTTAGTTTATCGCTCACTGTGGTAAATATAGAGATGTTAGCCTCAAGTCACATAAGCTTTTTCTTGCTAGCAATAAGATGATTGGTTGTTTAAGATAAATGACTATTCTAAGAACACTTTTTTTAAAAAAAAGATTTATTTATTTATACAAGCACTGGGACCTCCTCCGGTGGCCAGGGAGCAGCCGGGAATCAAACCGGCGCCGAAGAGGCCGCGGGCAGCTTCGCAACCCAGCGCTCAACCGCTGCCCCACCGGGGAGGCCCTCGGTCATTATTCTTTTTTTTTTTTTTTTTTCTTTTTTATAGAGGCATGCTTTATTTATTTGTTTGCTGGTTTCTTTGTTTGTTTTGTCTATACATGCACTGGGCACAGTCAGAAGCGCGGGAGGGCGAGAGAATTCACCAGAGCCAGAGCGGGGAGCAGAGCAGGCAGAAGGACCGAAGTACACTGCTGAGGGGAGCAGCGGGCGGCAGGAGAGGTCTGCGCGCCATGTGGGACCCTCCTCAGGTGGCCGGGGAGCAGCCGGGGATCGAACCGGCACTGCAGAGGCTGCGGGCAGCTTCGCAACCCAGCGCTCAACCGCTGCGCCACCGGGGAGGCCCCATTATTCTTAATTCAAGTGAATGCACTGCACGCTTCTACAGGCAATATAAACTGAACTACTGTGCCCCAAATAGGAATAAAGAATTAAAAGGCTATTGAAGCAAATGAATTTCTGGGGATTTTGGTAAAAATCATTAATGTAATTCAAGAAATAAGATTTGCCTGGACTTCTCACTTCCAATTACATGCCGGAAACTTCTTGGAGAAACCTGATCTGATTTAGGAGAAATAATGGCAAATATGCAAAACTCATTCCACTCTTCCCACCACACTTAAAAAATAAATTCTTAACTTTCAAAAATAAATTTCTATAAACCCAGTCAACGATGCCTTTAAAAAGGTAAAATAGAACCTCAGTTTTTGAGATAAAATTTAAATATAATTTAAAAGTTCAAATAATAACACAGTCATTTATACAAGCTTAAGTAACAAAAAGCAGTCCTTTATACAAGCATCAGAATCCACATCCCTTTGTTATGGAGCAGCCCCGATATAAAACGGGTTGCCTAGCTGTGGGTCCTCACCTGCGCGCTTAAAAGGGACTTATGAATACTCCACTGCAGGCACACACAAAAGGTTAATAAAAGGTTTATTTACAAGGGAAGGGGAATTGAGGAAATGTACAACTCAGGGAGAAAATAGGGAAATAAAGTCTTTAATGCGTCCTACACGATCCGCAGACCTGGAAAACTAAAGGCACTCTCAGAGCTGGCCCAATGCTGCGAGCTGGCGGGGAGCCAAGATGGGGGACCCCCCCCCAAAGCCCACGTGTCTGGTTTTATACCAAACCTGGCTGCTTAACCCCACCCTCAGGTTCCAGCCACCTTCCCTTTGGTGGTGATGGGATTTGGAGTTCCCAGTGTCTTTGGCTTTGGTCTGGAGTGGGGGTGGAGTCCACAAAGCCTGCATGGAATTAGCTTAGGACAGCCTTTTCCCCCTAACAGCTTGGGCTATAAAGCGAAAATCATGAACAATCATCCTGAGCTACAAACTAACATGCAAGTCATATCACCAATTGCTAGTTCTATTTACACTAATGACAAGTAAAATATCTGCCAACTACAAGTCTACAAGTTTACTTGTTGGTAGTAGTTGAGCTTTTCAATAGGATTTTTTGGAGAACCTTTATGCCAGACCCTCTCTTTCTGATGGTTTCCTAAGGACCTTGTGATTTATCCCAGGAAAAACCCCATATTATCATTTACAACAGATTTCAGTAGATCAAGGCTTGTCAGATCACCCCAGGGAAACATAATTTGACCATCAGTTATCACTTCTTGTTTACAAACTCTGGTAGACCGGAGAGTAGAATTCATGGAGTCTGGGTGTCTCTTCCTCTTTGAGAAAGATTTAGAAGTTAAGTGCATTCTTCATTTTGAAATTGAATCAAAATTTGATAGTTCATATGATGTAGTCTTCTGTTCTTTAGGACCTGACTCGGAGCATGAAATAGAGGAATCTTTTGATGTCTTTTCTTTGGGTATTTTTTTTAAAGATTTATTTATTTATTTATTTATACTAGAACTGGGGTACAGGCCAGATGCGTGGAAGGGTGAGAGGATTCACCAGAGACAGAGCAGGGAACAGAACAGGCAGACTGATGAAATACACTGCTGAGGAGAGCGATGGGAGCAACAGGAGAGGTCTGCAGTGCCATGTGGGACCCTCGCTGGCCGGCTGGCTGGGATCCAACAGGTGCTACAGAGGCTGCGGACAGCTTCATGGTGCTCAACCACCTGCGCCACCAGGGAAGGCCCTTTGTTACTGTTTTTTGAAGATTTATTTATTTATGCTTAGAAGAACTGGGGTACAAACCAGGGGTGCAGGGGTGAGAGGATTCACCAGAGACAGAGTGGGGAACAGAACAGACAGACTGACTGAAATACACTGCTGAGGGCAGCAGCGGGCGAGACAGGAGAGGTCTGCTGCGCCATGTGGGTAGAACTCGTGCTGCAGTGGCTGTGGTTAGCTTCTCAGTGCTCTGCTTAATCACTTGCACCACCAGGGAGGCCCTTGATGTACGTTCTACACAAGAGGAAGAGCACTGTCACTGTCACGGCTTACTGCTTTAACCAGGGGAGAAGCAGCATCACCAAGACTTGCCAATTTACGCCTTACTGCTTGTCTGCTAGACTCCAACAAGGAGTTAATTCTTCTGACAGACTGATGGACAGGGGTGCATTGAAACTTAAGGGGTGACTTAACTGTTGTCCTATTTGGTTCATTTAAAGGAAGCTTGTTAAACCACTGCATGTGGCCTGAAACCTTTCCTGCTCTGTCCCTTGTAAACTTTCAGAAACTGTTTATCCCGCTTTCACCAATGACTGCTGTGCAACAATCCTCTCGAGGCTAGGTTTTGACAAGCTGGTTGGGTTACACGTGGTCTGCTCTAAGGAAGTGGTCTTAGCTGCACCGTCTTCCTCCCTAGAAGCTGCACGTTGCATAAAGTTCTCTTCCATTATATCCTCATTCTCCTTTAATGTAGCATTTAGTTTATCCGCCGGGGACTGCTGTTTCTTTATTTGTTCATCACCAGGCAATTCTTGTTTGCTTAAATTATATTTTGGTATCTCTGCATGAATGCTATTTTCGTTTTCCATATTCATCTGAGTTGAGAAACATTTTATAGTTAAACAACATCTAATTTTTAAATATTAGTATTTTTTAAAGGTTTATTTATTTATGCATACAAGAACTGGGGTAGAGGCCAGAGGTGTGGGGGGTGGGAGGATTCACCAGAGACAGTGGGGAACAGAACAGGCAGCTCAACTTAAATATACTGCTGAGGGGAGCAGCGGGGAGACAGAGGGGTCTGCTGCACCATGCGGGTAGCTCCCTGGCCGGAGCTCGAACTCGTGCTGCAGTGGCTGTGGATAGCTTCATATGTTGCATCTTAACCCCTTGCGCCACCAGGGAGGGCAATTTTTGAGTCTGATGGAATGAGAAATCTCTTTCTGAAAAACTATTTTCATCTGTACTAGTGTGGCATTCATTTGATTCTATAACAGTCCAATCATTAGTTTCCAATAAATGTTTCTCTGGGCTACATTCTATAGAACACATTTCATTTAATTTTATTTTCCCTACATTAGTTGTTGATGACACCCTATGATTTATCAATGTATGAAGATTACTCCAGATTCAGAAAATGCTTTCTGAATTTTCTCCAAAGTCTGTCTTTCTTTCTTTCTTTCTTTCTTTCTTTCTTTCTTTCTTTCTTTCTTTCTTTCTTTCTTTCTTTCTTTCTTTCTTTCTTTCTTTCTTTCTTTCTTTCTTTCTTTCTTTCTTTCTTTCTTTCTTTCTTCTTTCTTTCTTTCTTTTCTTTCTCTTTCTTTCTCTCTCTCTTTCTCTCTCTCGATTTATTTATTTATTTTATACAAGCACTGGGTACAGTCAGAAGTGCGGGAGGGTGAGAGCGGGGAACAGAACAGGCAGACCGACGAAATACACTGCTGAGGGGAGCAGCGGGCGTGGCAGGAGAGGTCTGCGCGCCATGTGGGACCCTTGCCGGTGGCCGGGGATTGAACCCGTGCTGCAGAGGCTGTGGGGCAGCTTTGCAACCCAGCGCTCAATCACTGTGCCGCCGGGGAAGCCCTCTTTTTTTTTTTTTTTAAAGATTTATTTATTTATGCATATGAGAACTGGGGTACAGGCCAGAGGTATGGGGGGTGAGGGGATTCACCAGAGACAGAGTGGGGAGGTCTGCAATATCACAAGGAGGTGCAATAGACAGGCAACTCTCACCATGATCCAATTTATTCTTTAGTGCTTTTAGACGAATAACAGATCCGGATGTCCTAAAAAGTCCGTCTGTGTGAATATGCTCTTCTAAAGATGTGCAGGTATCGACAAGAAAGCTTGGGGTTTGTCCACATTCAGGGACAACAGAATGGGGCGATGCATTAAAAGGCACTCCAAATATTTTACCCGCTCTTTCCGTGGCGGCTGCTTCATCTCCTGAGACCACACTGGCCACGGTCACTCTTTACCTCAACGCCATGGACAGCCCTGGGCTGCTGCATCAGCCTCTGATCCCACCTCCCGGGCATGTCGCCTAGTCTCCGAGGTAGAAGATGGGCCCTAAGTCTCCTTCGCCACCAAGTCTCCCAAATCCTGCACACGCTCAGGTTTGCACTCGACCCCGCTGCCTCCGGGTCACGCTGACCCGCCTCCAACCCGGAATCCCAGCCCCATCTGCGGCTTTTTCCTGATCCTCTATTCACTTCACAGACTGTCCAGCCTTAACCCTTTATCTAGCCACACCTCACCTCCTTCACTTTCCTGACCTCCTGTTGATACCGAACACCGGCCTCAGTTTCCCGCAGCCAAGGAAAGGAAACAGAGCTTGAGGAAAAGGAAATGGTTTCATTTGCTGACACCTGAGGAGGCAGCAGACTCATGTCTGAACGACAGCCATCCTGCCCTTTGGCAGAGGGCAGGGGGATTCATACGAAGGGGAAAAAGAGGAGATGGGCGAGGGGCTGCGAAGGGGAGGGGGAAGCGGCCAGCACAGAGACGGGTGGGCGCCAGCTGGCTTTTCCCCTGGCCTGCAAGAAGACAAACCTGTCAAACAAGGGGGGAATTGCAAGAAACACGGGAAAGACAAACGTGGAATGCTCATCTGAGACCAGCCAGTTGTAAGGGCATCTCTTCCTGTCAGCGGGCCCTCCCGCGGCTTACACAGACCTCCCTTTTGTCTCTCTGATCCTTTCCGTTCCTGTCCCACGGGCTTCTACCAGCTTCTCACCACTTTCGGCCGCGTCAATGATCACCTTTTCCCCCAAACTTCACTTTGCCCTCGCCTGGGTTCCAACTGTAAAGACTCCTCCCCTGGCTCCTCTACTCGGCTGGCCTAGCTGGGTGTTTCCTCACTGCCCCAGAGCCCCCACCCCAGCCCGCCCTGGGCCAGCGGCTGCTCAGGTGCCTCTTCCCCACCACCTTCGGTTCTGGGCCTGCTCAAATGGCCAAGAAGGACCTTTTGGATGTAACTAAACTTTCTGCCTCCTGGGGAAACTTGCCTCGTGCGCTGAAAGGGGAGCTCCCATGGGACTTTTCTCAGAGGCCCCCAGGACCCCACCCTCTGAACCCAACACCTTCCCAAACCGACATTAATTTCCAATAACATCTGGATCAGCTTCCTGGCCGCTGTACCTGCTGTGCCCGCACCTCCTGGGCCTTATGTGAATGTGACAGGAAATAGCCAGATAAGATGACATGTCTCCTCCTCTCCACCCTCCCCACCATCTCTATTTTTACCCCCTTTTAGAGTCTGGGATGATGAGAGCACACATAGGCCCCTCGAACAACCCCATAGCCAGGTGCCAGGGAACCCGGGACAAGCTGAATGAGAGCTAAGCTCACAAGAGTAAAGGATTCCAGCAGACCTGCCCTGGGGTGGAAATATCTCCTGCAGACCCCTCCCTCGCCTGCAGGCACCAGAAATTCTGGCAGTAGCCCAGGGGCCCCACCCTATAGACACCTGCTCTTCCCATTTCGTGAGCAGCTCTGCAGAGGGTTGCTCCTCACGGACTTTCAATAAAGCCTCCTCAGTCTGATACTCTTGGCTCCTTTCTTTTCTAACACTTTCCTGGCAGGAGAAGCGCCTGGAGGAGGAGGCGGGAGGAAGGACTGGAGCTCAGAAGGCCCAGACCCCCGCCAGCAGCTGAGTAAGGAGTCTTCCAGCTGTGGGTTCAGTCACTTCCCAGGTCGGGGTTCCCTCTGTGGGCCCCTGCTGGTGCCCTCCCCATAGGACTGAGTCCCTGAACACCCACTTCTGCTTCTGGAACATTCATCACCACCCACCACCCCCCCATTAGAAGGTGGGGAGGTGGTGGGTAGTGGGGGAGGTGATCTCTCTCTGCCAGAGAACTCACAGCCCTACAGGTAATGGCACTTGAAACAACAAATCCAGTGGCCCATGGAGCCACCAGACACAAGTACCTGCGCCCAAGCCAGGAGCCCAGCCCCAGGCCCCACTGGAGGGGAGCAGGCTCCCACCGTCCAGCTCCGGGAGGACAAGAACAGGAAGACTGGAAAGGGGGTGCCCCAAGACCTGAACCTCACTCACACAAGGAGGTGGGGGTAGAGGGAAATAACATGACCATTAACCCAGCTGGAGAAATCAAGCCCCTGAGGGCCAGCGCCTTAATACGTGGCTTTTCACGGCATCAGTAAGATTTCTCCAGTTTCTCTATCTTCATGTGATTCCATCTCTTTTTCTGAGGGGAGCTGATGTTTGGCGACTGTTCTGCTGTCCTACATGGACTGAGGGGCTCAGGCCAAGGCTACTCTTTGGCGGGCCCTAAAACATGGGGCAACGGCCTTCCAGTTGCCCTAGGCCCGACCAGGTGAATGCCTCGTGCCTCTGTCTTTGCCTCCCTGCCTTGCTAGTTGTAACGAACATATAAAACTTACAGTAAAACTGAAAACATGAAGGTGCCTGCGAGCACTGTGAGCTAAGTAGCTGAGGCCACATACTGAGTGGTAAAGACTGATAAAGCAGCTGGTGCCGGAGCCTGATAAGAAGGTATGAAAGGAGCAGCTACCTGAAGCCGACTCAGAGCGGTCCTAAAAACTAGCCCTGAGCAAAAGATTCCCTAGAGGCTACTCGTCAGGAGTCCAGCTTGCTGCCTCCCTTTTGCTGCCTCCCTTTGGACTCAGCCTCGCTCTCCAGCTGAAACTCTCCTCGCTCCTGCTCCTTGCTCCCCAGTTCGGCACACTATGAACCCACCTGCACTCCCTGGCTCTGCTCCCCGCAAAAATGGCGGCACAAGCACAAGCTTTCTATCAGCTCAACACCCTGCGCGACCATCCGCACTGCGGGCCCTCAAGCCTAGAGACTTCCACGGCCGGAGGACTTCCACTTAGGTGAAAGGCCCGGCTAAGATATGTAGCGGCTCCTGTCTTCAGTCAAAGGTACTTTGGGAACTTGGGGTTGGCTTGCCTGGGTGAACTTCAGTGCATGTGACTGTAGGGGCCTGGGATTCTACGAATGTGACCGGCTGCGAAGCAAACCGGAGGAGCCACCTGACCCATGCGAAGGGAGGCGCCCAGCGAAAAGCCTGGCCAAAAAAGGAAAAGACTCAGAGGAGAATGACATGTCAGCTCCCCCCCAACCCCCCCATTAAAAACCCCAGTGCCTGGTCCTGCGCGCTGTCTCATTGGGTCCCTGAGTGTTTTGGTGAGTCTCCGCCCGGCAGGGCTACTATGAAACTTTCCTTCCCTTTCCTCCTGTTTGCTTGTCTCTTCCTTCGGCGACTTTACGGCTTCACATCTGGTGCGGAAATCTGGGACCTCCACCCCAGCGGGAGTGTACCCCTAGGGCACCTCTCTCCCTGAGGTTTACTGCTAAGGCTGGTCAGGCCGGCCTCCCACTGGCGCGTCCGGCTATTCCCGAATAGGCTTCTCCAGATGTGGCCTGGTTTCATCCCATTTCCCTGGACTCTCACCGCATTATTGCCTGGGTCCAGAATTTATTCTTCCAGGGGACAATTATAGACTTCTCTCCTTGGAAGATTCTCTCTTTACCTTTTACTTCTTATCTGCCTTTCTTTACCCTCCAGTCTCAACCAGTAACTACTACTTCCAGGTTCAAAAAGCTTCAGGGTTCATCCAAGGAACAATCCTGGGGTCAGCCTCCTGCCCTCTAACGCACCCCCGACTGGTTAACCTGACCTTTAACCCATTCATTCTGGCTGCAGACCCCGACCCGGGACGCAACAAACTAGTCACTAATCCCAATGGGGAGCCCCCCGGCATTTGGGTCTTCTACACCCCTTTCCTGTGTTTTATTTCAGTTCAATCGGAAAATTATTGCAAGTCCTGGGAAGAATACTGGGGGGGCTGCCCTTACTAGCAGTGCAAATACCCCCGGACCTGCACTAGGACCTGAGGAGACAGGGAGAAACCAACAACACTTTCTTCACCATCAGCGACCCAACCTCTAGCCTAAGGGGTGCTGCGGTTATGGGGCGTGTATACCTTTACCTGTTTCAATGCCCAGTGGGGTCCATCCGCATAATTCACTTTCAGGGCCACCCACCTGAGCCGACCATCAAGGTCTTTGAAACAATCAGCCATTTTGTCAATCAGTCGCAACAGCAGCTAAGGGCAGGTCCCCTCCCCAGCCTCTGGGGTCTGTCCAGGAGATGCTGACCTGGTTGGACCTCATAACCCACACCCTTCTTTGGCTAAACGCCTCTAATACAGGTGCTCCCACCCAGGATCGCTTTCTCTGTGCACCCCTTACCCACGCAGTTTTGGCAGCAGTTCCACTAAAAGCTTCTCAAATAAACTCTACCGTCTCACCATCCTCTGTCTGCTGAACGGCGGGCCACCCTCCCCTTTGGTCCTTACTCGATGTGTCACTTCCGTGCTACCATACCCCCCCCTTGGGTCCGACATCTCTGATCTCTGCTCATCTCCTACCAATGTCTCAGCAAGCACAGCGCCCCCCGAGGGAGGGTTCTGGTGTAACTCTACCATCTGGGCATGCATAAACTGCACAACCCCAGGTCGGTGTCTCCCAATCCTAGTGACCCCCCAACTCATGCAATACACCCGGGTAGCACGCCAGTGGCTTCTACCACACGCACGGGCAAGGAGAGCGGCCTTCATCCCAGTTCTCACCGGAGTCAGTCTGGCTTCCTTGGCTACGGCAATCGGTATGTCTGGTGCATCCTTGGGCACCGGACAGGTTTCCATGCAAGCTCTCTCGGATCAGATTGAATGGGCTATGGAAACCTTGGCCAGATCCATAGCCTCTCTTCAGAGACAGGTAAACCCCCAGCTGGGGTCGCCCTCCAGAACAGGAGAGCCCTGGATCTCCTTACCGCTGAAAAGGGGGGCACCCGCTTGTCTTTACGGGAGGAAGGCGGCTCCTGTGTCAGCGAATCGGGCCTAGTAGAGCAAAATGTAAAAAGACTGAAGACCCTCGCCTCCGAGATCTGAAACCTTCAGCCCCCTGGGGGAGCACTCTCCTGGGGGCCCTTGACGCACCCCCTCCTGTCCTGGTTCCTGCCTGTCCTTGGCCCTGTCGTTAGCATCTGCTTGTGTTTTGCTTTGGCGCCTTGTGTGCTCCGCTTCCTACAGAGTCAGATATGGGAAATCCCACCGCCTCCTTCACTCCACTCCTGGGCCGAGACTCCCAACCTCTCGCATAGCGAGACCCACAAGATGCGTATCTCCCCATGGCTGCCCTCTGAGGACCGAGCCCCCGCCTGCCATACCTCAGAAACACCCCCCACAAGGCCCTTTTCAGCAGGAAGCAGCTAGAAAGACGTCCCGCGCACCCCTATTCCTATTGAGAGGTGGGCACATAGGGGCCAGGGCTTCCCGGAATGTGACCAGCCAGGAAGCAAACCGGAGGAGCCACCTGACCCTTGCGAAGGGAGGCGCCCAGTGAAAAGCCTGCCCAAAAAAGGAAAAGACTCAGCTGAGAATGACAAGTCAGCTCCCCCCCACCCACCAAAAACCCGGTGCCTCTTTCTGCGCACTGGGTCTGGTTGGGTCCCTGAGTGACTTAGCTAGTCTCTGCCCGGGAGGGCCACCTATCAAACTTGCCTTTCCTTTCTTCCCGTCTGCTCCTCTCTTCCTTCGGCGACTTTACGGCTTTACAGTGACCAATATGGGAATAAAATTCTCTTTGAGAGCCAACCTCTGACCGAAGCTTATCACGCTCCCAACACTAACCTTTGTGGAGCTGCCTCTCTACCTCGGGAAAGAGCTGGCTCCGGAGTTCAAACAAGGTCTCGCTCTTGCTGCAGAAACATAGTGAGCTTGGGTCGGCCATGTAGAAGGCCAGTGGGGCCGGCTGCCACTTTCTAGAAGACTCCCGTGAAAGGATAAGTGGGTGCGCACCCCGGGTTAGCTCTGGTCCCGCCAACCACAAGACAAAGGGTGCAGCAAGGCAGGAACTCGTGCTAACAAGCATTCCACACGTCCCAGCCCCCTGCTCTCCCCCTCTTAGGATGGTAAAACAACACCTGGCCCTGTTTTTTTTACAACCTCTCATACCTGCTGCTTTTCCCTAACCAGGACCCTGCACTCCCCAAAAAGCCCGTCACAGCCAGCAACATAATGGAAATTTCCAGGAACTTACCGGCGCCATCTCTGAGCAGTGTTGGGTCTGCCGGAGGCCCGTGCACCTGCTTTTACAGCATGAGAATTTTGCTTTCACACTCCTTTTTGACACTGCTGAAAAGCTCCTAAATAGGAAGTATTATTTTAAACTTATTTATTTATGCATACAAGAACTGGGGTACAGGCCAGAGGTGTGTGTGTGCCAGCTTTTGGCAAAATGTCGGGTCAGGTATACCTGAAAGGATGAGACGGCCTAACTTTAAGATCTAAAGGGGAGAGGGAGGGGGCAGACACAGACACTCTTATATTGGTGCTAGCATCTCCTGCTGAGGGTCTCAGCGGGTCTTTATTTATACATTAAGGCAAGCGATGGGATGACATCATCACATGCATAGAAGCAAAACAAAAACAATCAGTACGTTCCTTTCCCATAGATATTTTGGTGCCTACGTGTTTTTAAGAAAAGAAACGACCTTAAAATTAATAGATAATTAAAATTTAGACTCATTATTTCAGCGTTCAGCCTCAACAACTACCTAGGTCAGCTAACAGTCCTTGGTACTGCCCTATCGCCAAGGCTACAATAGCAGGATGTTCCTCTATCTATATGGCCTGCAGCTAGAGACCGGTAATCAGTTATTAGAACTTTTTCTACCTAGAAACTCCTAGTGTAATCAACCTTGTGATTCATTACAAGGCCTCTTTACGGAACTTCCATAGGAGGAATATTATTATGACCAGCTCTGGGTTGCTTATCAGACATGCCCTTGCACGATAATTATTTCCCATTGTCAAGTGGGCCAAAATTATTCAGTGTTTAATTTTTTAGTAGGTAATTCTCCGTGCCATGTATTTACAATATTCTTACACGTATAATTTATTGCCCAATGTATTTACTGAGAAGTTCTTTCTTATATGACGAAGAACAAAAAACAAAGGGATGTTTCATCTTCAGCCCCACGGTGTAAGGCTCTTTAAAAGTCTTTGGCCCCACAGTGTGAGGCCCTTTTTTTTCAGCCCCACGGTGTGAGGCTCTTTGAGCTTCGGCCCCATGGTGTAAGGCCGTTTTCTTAGCTGCTTGCCAGTGTCTTACCTGGTTGGGGCAACAAGGTCACCTGCAGCAGTATGTGTGAGAGGATTCTCCAGAGACAGTGGGAAACAGGCAGGTTGACTGAAATGCACTGCTGAGGGAAGCAGCAGCAGGGAAGCAGGAGAGATCTGCCGCGCTACATAGGTAGCTCCCTGGCCGGGAATCAAACTCATGCTGCAGTGGCTGCGGACAGCTTCATAGGTTGTGTCTTAACCCCTTGCGTCACCAGGGAGGCCCCATAGGAAGTATTTTTAAAGGGGGGGCAGACACTTCCTCTAAATGGAAATGTCAGTGATTTCCTACTACAGATTGCGGATCCCCTGGTGCTGTTAGAACCCCCAGGAAGTGATGGGGGATAAAATAGAAAAGACCTTTAACACTTTCTTTTGTCTTTCTATTTTTATACCTTCCTATTTTTATGCCATTTTACTCTAACACTAAATTATTTCTAAGACCTTTACAACATTAATTTTGAATACATTCCTTTCTTTTAAAACACATACCCATGGGCCTTCCCGGTGGAGCAGCGATTGAGCGCTGGGTTGTGAAGCTGTCCGCAACCTCTGCAGCGCCGGTTCGATCCCTGGCTGCTCCCCGGCTACCGGAGGAGGGTCCCACATGGCGCGCAGACCCCTCCTGCCACCCGCTGCTCCCCTCAGCAGTGTACTTCGGTCTTTCTGCCTGCTCTGCTCCCCGCTCTGGCTCTGGTGAATTCTCTCACCCTCCCGCGCTTCTGACTGTACCCAGTGCTTGTATAAATAAATAAATTAATTAAAAAAAACCCAAAAAACACACACCCCACTTTACTTGCATTCAGGATTATTACATCCTACATTTTTAGTTTCTGGATTGTAAGGCATTGTAATAGATGTTACACTGTCATCTCTTTGGACTGGATTGATGGAGAATAAGGATAGAAAAGTCGGAAAGGAAGCCACAGACCAGAAACCTGGTCCACACAGGGCCAGTTCAGGGGCGGGGTAGTGGTGGGGGGTTGGGGAGGGGAGCAGATAGAAGGGATTAACATAGTCCTTAAACCAGCTCTAGGAACCAAAAATCCTTAGGCGCCCAGGCACACCCCCAAGCAAAGTGTCAGATGCTGATAATATCACAGGGCTCAGATCGGAGGGAGGGATAAGGAGGTGGAGGGCCATTGTAGAACCTCTGGTCCCTTTCAAATTCTACACAGTTATCCAAAATCAACAGCAAAGAGACCACCCCACAGAGCCCCCACCTCAAAAGAGACTGTGCATGTGCAGTCTCTGCTCTGGCACAGGGCAGTGTCCTTCTGCCCGCCTGTGCCTATGCAGGTGCTTCTTTTCACCAACTCTCTCCCTCCGTAGGGCAGCAGCCTTCTGCCCGCCTGTGACCTGTGACCTGTGACCAGGCCGGGGCTTCTCTGCACTGACCTCCCTCAGCAGAGGCGGCTCCTCCCAAGGCCGCCCGCCTGAGACCACGCAGGCCTCTCTCCTAGAAAACCAAACCTGTCCCTCTTGCGGCGGCCCTTTATGCCCTCTTGTGTCTATTCAAGTGGACTTTATCCTTCTCTACTTTTTCGTAACACACCTGCCCTTTAGCTCCAACTAACGTCTCTGTGTCATGGAGAAACTCGCCTGGGAAACTAGCAGGCGCAGGTGAAAGGGGAACTCTGGTGAAACCTTTCCCAACACCCCACTCTCCTAACCCACCAACTCCCAAAATGACCTCATCATGACCTACATGTGCTTTAGGGGCCTCCCTGGAGGCACAAAGGGTTAAGATGCAGCACTACGAAGTTATCTGCAGCCACTGCAGCACAAGTTCGATCCCTGGCCATGTCAGGGAGGTGACCCACATGGCGCGGCAGACCTCTCCTGTCTCTCCTGCTGCTCCCCTCAGCAGTGTGTTTCAGTAGACCCACCTGTTGTGCTCCCCACTCTGTTTCTGGTGAATCTTGTCACCTACCGCATCTCTGGCCTGCACCCTAGCTCTTGTATGCATAAATAAATCTTTTAAAAAAATGCTTTAAATTTCTTCTAGGTGATATGACGTTAAAACTTTAGTCTCCTAACAACAAGGAGCAAAAAATTAGCCTGAAAGTTTACTTTTACACTAAGGAGCCAAGAGTTAACCTGAAAGTTCAGTGATTTTAGAGAAAATTATTTTAGCTATTTAACAGATTCAGGATTCAAGTTACTAGTTGTAACTTAAGTTACTCTTAGGATGGAATTCCAAATGCAGGGTTTTTAATGGAACACTCCGCACACCAAGGTTTCTCTAGGCTGGTAAATAATCAAACAAGCATTAGACAGATTGATGAAAGCAAGAAAATCAGAGAGACGTCTTAATACCACGTACATTTCCCATATACGCGTCACTCAGTGCAAATGAGTAGCTTGTCCACTTGGCCTTAGATGCCATCTTGAATTTTTTGCTAGGACCAGTGGGAAGAAAGAGACACATTTACTAGGAAAAACGAAAGTTCTCTTTATTTTCTTTCTTTCTTTAAAGGTGTAATGCAATGAATTTTTTTTTTTTTTAAGATTTATTTATTTATACAAGCACTGGGTACAGTCAGAAGCGCGGGAGGGTGAGAGAATTCACCAGAGCCAGAGAGGGGAGCAGAGCAGGCAGAAGGACTGAAGTACACTGCTGAGGGGAGCAGCGGGCGGCAGGAGAGGTCTGCGCGCCATGTGGGACCCTCCTCCGGTAGCCGGGGAGCAGCCGGGGATCGAACCGGCGCTGCAGAAGCTGCGGGCAGCTTCGCAAGCCGGCGCTCAACCGCTGCGCCACCGGGGAGGCCCTTCTTTCTTTCTTTCTTTCTCTCTTTCTCTCTCTCTCTCTCTCTCTCTCTCTGTCTCTCTCTCTCTCTCTCTCTTCTCTCTCTCTCTCTCTCTCTCTCTCTCTCTTTCTCTTTCTCTCTTTCTTTCTCTTTCTCTTGCTCTCTCTTCTTGCTCTCTCTCTCTCTCTCTCTCTCTCTCTCTCTCTCTCTCTCTCTCTCTCTCTCTCTCTCTCTCTTTCTTTCTTTCCAGCACTGGGTACAGTCAGAAGCGCGGGAGGGTGAGAGGATTCACCAGAGCCAGAGCGGGGAGCAGAAACAGGCAGACTGACGAAATACACTGCTGAGGGGAGCAGCGGGCGCCAGGAGAGGTCTGCGCGCCATGTGGGACCCTCTACCAGCGGCCGGGGATTGAACCGGCGCTGCAGAGGCTGCGGGCAGCTTCATAGCCCAGCGCTCAACCGCTGCGCCACCAGGGGAGGCCTGAAAGTTCTTTTTAAAGAGATGATTGGATGTGTGTTCCTGGAAAAGAAGTCTATAAGTCTAGGTATAGGTTTTAAAAAAAGAAACTTATCTTTGTTGACATAGACCAGGTTAATTATTCTTTCTTGCTCAATACCACGGGCTTTCTTCTTAAGTAAACACACTAAACATAAAGTATTAATACTCAGCATTATAACTTTAAGACATACATGCTTTGAATTGTATCATTAGACTTTGAACGAGAGCTTGTTTACCAAAAATACTAGATTGTGATCTCAAAATTTGTTTTTGTTAGAATTTATATAGATGCTGTTTATAATGAAACCTCCTGAGGTAAAACAAGAAATCTCCTGATTTGTATTTAAAATTTTGGCTATGTGTCCTAATTTGAAGAGATAGTTATTCACCAGTATTTGTAAAGACACTGAGAAACCTGCTACTGATTTCTATTTCAGTCCTTTAGCAACTCCTTCAGATGAAACATACCTTAAATTTGCATTTTGTAAGAGTGACTCTTTGGCTTTAAAGAAATTGTAAACAGAGACTTTACATTAGTTTGATAAGGCCAGAAAAAAATTCTGTTTTAAATCTCAGAAGAGGCTTGCACAACACTTTCAACAGTCTAGGTAATTTCCCAAGTCAGTGCGGCCTAGTTTTTCAATTTTGTAAGCGACAACCTAGGCAAGAGTCCGAGGGAACAGAGCGAGCAGAACCCATCAGGGTGAGTGCCTAAAACAGAGGTTGAATCTGTCCCGGGCAGATTATGGTGGGGGCAGCCAAGGTCAGGGATTGGGGAGCAGCCACGGGCATAAACCTCACAGGGAATGGTCCTATATTAGTGGGTGCCCCCACTTTCCAAAGGAATTCCCCTCGGTCTGGGCATCCTCAGGCCCTGACTTACTATCCGCTCCTTTCCTCTGTGTGGAAAGGAAGCTGTCTCAAAACCTGGGGTGTTAGGAGTGGCCTGTGTCCAGGTAGGAGGATTTGAAAGTTTTTCTTTTTTTTTTTTTTTTAAAGATTTATTTCTTTATGCATACAAGAACGGAGGTACAGGCCAGAGATGTAGGGGGTGAAAGGATTCACCAGAGACAGAGGGGGGATCAGAACAGGTAGACTGACTGAAGTACACTGCTGAGGGGAGCAGCAGGTGAGACAGGAGAGGTCTGCTGAGCCTTGTGGGTCAGCTCCCTGCCCTGGTGGGATTGGAACTCGTGCTGCAGTGGCTGCCAATAGCTTCATAGTGCTGTGTCTTAACCCTTTGCTTCACCAGGGGATTTGAAACTTCAGAGCTTTAACTAGTCTCTTACGTGCTGCTTTGGTTAGCCTTCTTGTTCCAGGGCAACCCCAGTGTGAAATGGGTTGACCTGAGTGTGGGTCCTCATTCACGTGCTGAAAAGGGACTTATAGTGACACTCAGCTGCAGGCACACACAAAAAATGTTAATAAAGGGTTTATTTACAAAAAGGGGAAACGAAGAAAGGAGTAACTCTGGGAGAAAGAGAGAGAAATTGGTGAATGTGTTCCACCAGTTCCGCTGCTGGGACCCCAACAGCACGCTGCAGGCGGGTGAAAAACCAAGCACCCCCAAGGCCAACATCAACACAGCAGCTGCAGCAGCTGAATAACCAGACAAAGGGCCACCCCCACGCAGCTCAGAGAGGCGCCCAGCCTGGGTCTTCGCCTTGCGTGTCAGGCTGTGACCACAGCAAAACAGGAAACAGTTTCTGCCTGCAGCCTCTGAATGTTTCCTCTCTGAGGTTGGCCTCTCTGAGACCTCTCAGAGGCCTGCAGCATCCTCTGGAAGATCAGCACGGTGGGGGCAGAAATGGCTGAGCCTGGAATCACTGAAGATACAACAATGCTGAACACTGAATGCTCAAATGTTGAATCCTGGGGGCTGCTTCTGCAGTCCTTATATTTCTTATCAGAGTCTCCACCCCCACCGATACTTTGTTTGCATTTTCCCAGGGGCTCCCCATGCTCACCAGCAACTCCTCCGGGGGTCACCTGCAACAGTCTTTGGCTTCAGCCACGAGTTACATAATCACCCTTTGTTCCCTCTGTCCTTGGCCCTCTTCACCACTGCCTGTGACCTGGCCCCACCTGCACTCCTGGGCCTTGGGCAGTGGATTGGATCACCTCCCTGATCCATTCTGTGTGTTCCTCTGGGGCTGAGTGCTTGTCAGGATGCTGTGCAAACTCCTGCTGGGAACGTCAGGCACCCCGACTCCTGTGGCCTGGGGGCCAGGAACCTCCTGGGCCTGGAGACATGAAGCCATTGCATTCCTGGGCCCCTATACACTCCCAGCACCCTGGTATTGGGGAGTCAGCTGTGTTGGGGGCCCATCCTGACACCTCCCTTGAAGGCCACCTCGCTAAACTCCTCTGCGTGACTCCCTTTCTTGTGGCCCGGAGTTGGGCTTCTGGCCAAAGCACGAGACCTTGGTGGCTCCTCCACACAGGAAATTCTACTGGGTCCCTAGCTGATGGTGCGGGGTGATGTCTTTCATGGAAACCTGACTGCACCTCTGAATGCTGGTCTCCTCCCGGGATGGTGGGCACCCTCTCCTGGTGGTAAGAGGGTCTCCCGGGGGGGACAGTGGCCAGAGCACTACTGTCTCAGCCCTGAGACCATGGGGGCAGCTCTGTGTCATCAGGGTGTTTGGAAACAGTGTTTTCCCACCTGGTCTGCAAATCCAGTTGTATCTCCTTCTTCTGGAGAGAAGAGGGAGGTGGTTTCCCTGAGCTGAAGTTGCAAACCAGGCTCAGCTGCGGGCCAAGGCGTCTCCTGGGCACCTTGAAGGCAGGCAAGGCCCAGCTGGGTGCTGGCCTGTGGGTGTGTTCGGTGCTTTTGTGACTTAGGGTCTTTTTGACTTAAGATGGGTTTAGGGGACGTCACCCCACCGTAAGTGAAGGAGCTTCTTTAGTTTAGAAAACTGACCAAATAGGAGGGGAATCATGACGTTTTTGAAGAAGGGGTGGGTGGAGGCTGGTTTGTGCAGATTCCTGGGTGTCTGTACCCTGTGCCGGAGTGAGAGGCAGGATGGGAGTGAGCAGGGATGGGCGACGGAGAAGAGGAGAAAGCCCAGGAGAAACCATCGTGCACTTGGAAAGGGAAGATCATGGAGCCGGCTTCCCACCCAGCGAAGAAGTGAAATTGAAGATATTTGCACTTTGAGTGTCGGGTGTGAGGAGTGACAGGATTGGATTTACTCTCCTAGTAAAACCAACTACAATTTTGACAAAAAAAGATGAAACAGGGGCTGTGGGTGTTGACAAGGTGCCCAGGATGGAGGTCCCCAAGGTGGAGGCAGACAAGGGGGCTTGTTGGGCCCAGCCTAGAGCCTGAGACATCCTGGGCAGCAGACAGGACCCCACTGAGCTCTGTTCCCTGGAGAGGGGACAGGAGGAGCTGGGGGGTCGGGGTGCTCAGAGCTTGCAGCCCAGCGTCAGGGGAGGAGGGTGTGGCCCAGGGGTCACCTACCTGCGACCATTAGGTGAAGCTACCATTACTTTATGGCCCAAAGTGAACGGGCCAGCCTGGTCCAGGTTTGATTTCTGGAAACTCTCCTTCCTGAAATGGGCTGGCTGTCTGCTTGCCTCAGCCGTGGGCTCAGAATGGTAAGCCCCCGGGTCCTTCTACTCTGGCATCCTCCCTGGCTCCGCTGCCACCTGCAACCTTCCCCAGGGATGGCTCCGAGGATCAAGTCATCCTCTAGGGGGCCCATCGCCACCTCTGGCCCATCCGGCCAGGGGGAAGTGACACTTACTTTGCTCACAACCTGAAAGTTATGAAAATCTGGTCCCTTAATCCCCAGAGCACAGCATATCCCAGCCTGCAGCTAATAAGAAGAACTTACTAGAAGCTGAGGGATACCAGGAAGAACTACTAAGGAACAACTTATTGACGCCACAAGGTAATGGACGGGCCCAGAAGCCCGGCCTGAAGCAGCCCACACCCTGACAGGCCCTGAGCAGTGGCTCCTGCGTTGTGCCGGTTGGCTCGGTGTCCAAGGGCCCAGCTGACCACGCTCAGCGGCGACAGCACCAGGCTCTGGCCCCAAGAGCACGTGGGCGCAAACAGTGCCGGGGAAACACACACATTTGGTGTCAGAGTGTGAGAGAAGAATCACCCAGCATCAGCTGTGAGGGGAAGGAGGACAGAGAGAAGGGAGGGTGAGGCTAGAAAATGTGCTCTGTCATCTGCCGTCTCGGGGTTGCGCGTCTGCCCCCGGCACGTCTCATCTGCTTCATGACTCGGTACTGCACTTGAGCTCAAACCCTAGACCCTGGCCATGGTTCAATCCTATCCACAAGACTTACCACTGACCAGCTTCTAGGGTCCCTTGTCACACATCCGTCCTCGCCCCCAGCCCGTGTTCCCTGTCATATCTCCTGATGTATAGTAGGGAGTGTGTTTATGCATTGATCATCAGCCCCCCAGGAGTTCCTGGTCATACCTCGGGAGGCACAGCCTTCCCAGAGTGATCAAGCTTTCAGCTCTTGGTTGATTTGAAAGGCACCGTGTAAGCTTTGGTTCCTGAGACTGGCCGGGCGGTTCTGACCTTGTGCAGGAACACGGAACTGCGGTGACAAAGAGTGGTGGCCGGACAGGCCGCTTAGGGGCAGCAGACCCCCAGGTGATAGTTGCTGCTCAGAGGAGTGAGGAAAACGGGGGTCAGGGTGGAGCACCGTGTCTGCCACGTTGGGCCTTGCAGGTGGCAGCTCTGAAACCCCCAAGAATCACACAGATGCGGGAGGAGGGGCAGGGCCGTCTGGGAAGGGTGTAGACCTGGGACCACAGAGTCACTGGCTGTCACAAACATGCTCTGTGTGTAAAATGCGCTCACACACCAGCTCCCCCACTCCCTTGCTCACACTCAGCCACATGGCTCAGCAGACCCAGAAAAGGGAGGGGCTCCCCACTTGTAGGGGAAGAGCCCCCTGCTCCCTATTTCTGGCTGGTTCGATGAGCACAGCCTGTACCTGGGCAGGGGGTTCCTTGCAGGTCCTAGGGTGTCCCTGCAGGGCTCACCTCTGCCCGTCTCTGACTTCTATGTTACAGGACAAAGTAGAACCAAGTCCTGGGGACTCACTAGAAGTAAGATTGAAATTTTCCACCCTGTCTACCAGCACTGGGCCGTCTCTGTTGGGAACGGCTATGTCGTCCATCTGAGTATCCTAAGTAAGGACGGGGCCTCTGCGTAAGCACAGGCGTGGATTCAGAATGGGATAGCCGCACGGTTCTGCCAGTTTCTCCCTTCAGCGCAGGGCATTTGCTGAGTCGTGCTGCCCCCTGGCATACTTGTTATCAGTAAGTTGGTGGAGACACTGTTGACCTCTGTCCCATTAGGGAGTGGGGCTCAGTCTCAGCCAATCCGCTGTGGTCAGACCCTTCCTGGGCCCTCACTCCCTGGTCAGTGTTGTTCTGGAGAATAGAAAACAGTCATTCCCTTCAACTAGTGTCCAGCTGGCTGCAGTGTCACTGAAGCAAGGCCCTCCCAGCCAGACAGCCCCGTGTGCAATCCTGCGTCCTGTGCCCACCGACGGTGTGGGTTGAATGTGTGACGTCACCTTGCTGAGTGCAGCTGCAGCCTCTGCAGCCAGGGGTGTGTCCCTCCCTCCCTGGCAGTGGAGGGGTGACATGGAGAAGTGCATGGAAGGCGGGGTGGAGCCTGGCCAGGGGCTGAGCAAACCCCCTTCCCTCTGGAAAGTCACAGCCTTAAAGAAAATGCATCACGCCCCACATCACCCCACAGCGGGGACTGTCTACATGGAATCGGCAGCTGCATCTCACGGCAGTTGTGCAGTTGGTGTGTGTACGTGCACATACACGTATATGTGTGTACATGGATGTATATATTCAAATGCAATTCATAAAATTAGGTTTATTGAAAAGCAATTAACAAATAGTAAAATGTAACCATTTTATAGCACAATTCTATGAGTTTTGACTGATGATGGAACCATCAGTGCAATATGATAAAGGAGGGTTTTCTGGCCTCCCCTATGATGATCCCCCAGGATCTTTAAATTTTGAACCCCTAAACCCCCTTATTCCTAGGTCCCAGAAACCTATGCTGTTTTTTTCTGTTCTTATAGTATTGCCTTGATACCGGAATTGTCAGGCCTAGTCTCCCAGCCAGGAACGGATCCCAGGCTGCAGGGCAGCGCTGAGCCCCAGCCACTAGACCCCCACGGGTTGGTGTCTCACGAAGCCGCAGCAGGAACTTCGCAGACGCTCAGGCAAGCAAGCGAGAAGAGGCAGTTTGTTTAGAAAAAGAAAAAGTTTATTGGGGAGAAAAAGAGCAGAAATAAAGTGGGACTCCCAGGCCAGGGAACCAGGCCTGGGAGGGGCAAGGAAGCCCAAGTGGAGTCGTGTCTCAGGGAATATATACTTTCTTTCCCTGATTATTCTAAAGCTCCACCAGTCTCTTTGTGATTGGTCAGTTCTCTGCTGTCTCACTTAATTTGTTACTGAGCGGGGGATCTTCACATTCCTTATCTAACAGGTTTGTCTTTCCCCATTTGTTACATCTTTATCTTTATGGCCTAGTCTTCCGGGAGAGCATCTCCACACCTTATCTTTATCACCTGAAGAAAACCAGGACCATCCTTAACAAGATTGTCTGTGGTTCTAGGATGTTTGTTTTCCCCTATTGTTAACAATGGTCCTAGGATGTTTGTTTTTCCCAGTGGAATTGGTTACATTTTCTTGGTTGTCCTTATCTCTGAAGCCTCCCTAAATTCTTCAGAGGTCCCCTCCTGCACTGTCCCTAAAACTGCTTAATAACCCTAGCTTGCCCTGTGTCTCAGCCTTATCCCAGATGTCATGCTAATGGAATTATATAGAATGTTGCCTTTTCATCTCTTGGTAGTTTCTTCCAGTTAGCACAGTGCAGTGGAGCGGCCTCTGCACTACAGCCTGTGACCTGCTTGTTCCTGTCCATTGCTGAGTAGTATTCCCTGGCGTGGCTGTAGCACCCTCTGCTCATCCATCCACTAGCTGAAGGACCTTTGGGTCCTTTTTGATTTTTTTTTTTTCAGGATTTATTTATTTATTTATACATGCACTGGGTACAGTCAGAAGCGCGGGAGGGTGAGAGAATTCACCAGAGCCAGAGCGGGGAGCAGAGCAGGCAGAAGGACCGAAGGACACTGCTGAGGGGAGCAGCGGGCGGCAGGAGAGGTCTGCGCGCCATGTGGGACCCTCGCCCGGCAGCCGGGGATCGAACCGGCGCTGCAGAGGCTGCGGAGGCTGCGGGCAGCTTCTTCGCAACCCAGCGCTCAACCGCTGCGCCACCGGGGAGGCCCGGTTTTTGATTTTTGACAATAATTAAGGCCGCTTTAATATCCCCAAGCAGGCCTGTTCTGTATAAGTGGACAGATTTCCATTTCTTCTGTGTAAATCCCCAGCGCTGGGCTGGTGGGATCCTGTGAGGAGTGAATGTTTAAGTCGTCAAACTCTGGAGCAAGTGCCCATCAGTGAGAGGAGAGGACAGGGCGCCCCCCCCCAAGGGAAGACTCTCAGAGAGCGGGGGGCTGAAGGGCTGGGGTGGGAGACAGAGGGGAAAGTTGGGGGAGTTTTGGGGAGGTGAGGGGTGATAAAGGGGAGAGGCGGGGTCACTAGGGAAAGAGGCGAGAAGACTAAGGGGCAAAAGAGGGAAAATGAGAAGCCCAGAAGGAGACGCTGGGGTTGGGGGTACCGAGCGGCAGAGTGGGGTAACGATGTGTTTTTCTCATGAAAAAGAATAAATTCTCGGATCTATTTGATGTCCACACTAATCCCCTCCCTGCAGCCTCCCTCTCTGGGTCTGTGGCTCAGGGAAGCTTCTGGCTCCTCCTCAGCGGGGGCCTCTCTGCCGCACCCCTGCGCCTGCAGCGGGTGAAGCGGGGCGAGGCCTTCTCAGAAACGCCTGTTGCAGAGAAAATCAGGATGAGCGAGGCCTGAGCAGGCGCACGCAGGAAACACGGGCCCGGGCGCCCCGAGGGGGAGTCGTGCCGTCCGGGGCTCCTCTCTGCTCCGCGGGCTGCTCCCGGGTCCGGGGCCCGCACCCCAGCGCGGGAGACACAGGGGGCGCCGGTGCCCTCCAGGGGCGAACCCGGGAACTGGCTGCGGGACGACGTCGTGCGCACGCGGAGACCTGAGGGCAGGGAGGGCGGAGCCCCCCCCTCCCCCCCAGACCAGGCGCCGGGACTGGGCCCCGGATTCCCGAGCCGGTTCTTCCCGGTCTGTCCCGAGCTCCGGCCAGGCCTGGGGCGCTGCTCTGGCTCGGGCGCCCCGCGGGGATGGTCCCGGGTTGGCCCGGGAGGGGTGTCGGGCCCGGGCGGCTGCTCCGGCCCCCACCTGCCTCCGCAGGTGACTCTCGGGGGACCCCAGTCACCTGGTCCGCGGCGCCCTCGGGGCTGGGTCCGGCTCTGAGCCCCGCGGGCTGCGCAGGGTCCACGCACTGCTTCCTCCGACCCGCAGGTGGATGTTCTGGAAGTGACTCTGCCGGCGTCGTGTCCCCGCTGAGCGACAAGGCCGTGGTGAGGAAGGAGCCGCTGCACTGCGGGCCGGGAAGAGCAGGTACCGGGGGAGCAACACGCACGACGGCGAGCGCGGGCCCCAGCCGCCCAGCAAGATCGTGCGGGCCGCGGAGGAGCTGGTGGGGTGAGATGCTGTCGAAGACCAGCTTTCTGCAAAATGGGTTCAGGTGTCCTTGAAAGGATGAGAGGCCTAGGCGAAACTTTCCTAAGGGCTGAAGGGAAGGGGAAAGGGGAAGGTGAGGCAGATACAGACACTCTTATTGGTGCGAGCATCTCCTGCTGAGGGTCTCGGAGGGTCTTTATTTACATGTTTAAGGCAAGCGATGGAAGTACATCATCTTAAGCATAGAAGCAAAATAAAACAATCAGTACATTCCTTTCCCATAGACTTTTTGTCGCCTATGTGTTTTTAAGAGAAGGAATGACCTTAAAAGTTAATAGATAATTAAAACGTAGATGCATTATTTTAGCCTAAACAACAACCTAGGCCAGCTAACAGTCCTTGGGACCGCCCTGTCGCCAAGGCCACAATAGCAGGAGACTCTTCTATCTCTTTGGCTTATGGCTGCTTACCAGTTGCTTCCCGGTAATCAGTTATCAGAACTTTTTCCTATTAATCAGAAACTACTAGCATAATCAACTTCATGATTCGTTACGAGGCTTCTCTATGGAACTTCCATATGATGAATATTATTATGACCAGCTCTGGATTGCTTACCAGACATGCCCTTGCACAATAATTATTTCCCACTGTCATGTAGGCCAAATTATTCAGTGTTTAACTTTTTTCAGTGTTTAACTTTAAAGCAAGTAATTTTCCATGCCATGTACTTACAATATTCTTATAATTATTCTTATATATATTGTATAAACATGTTCTTATAATTATTTGCCCAATGTATATTCCGAGAAATTATTTCTATTATGACCAAGAACAAAAAACAAAGGGATGTTTAATCTTCAGCCCCATGGTGTGAGGCCCTTTTCTTAGCTGCTTGCCAGTGTCTTACCTGGCAGGGGCAGCTAGGCCCCCTGCAGCAAGATGCCCTCTTCGCTGACCAGGAGATCTGTGGGCACTTCGTGAACAAGCTGCGCTGTGGAATCAAACTCAGTGACCAGGTGTGGCCCAGGTGTCCCCAGGAGCCCGCTGTCACAAGCGGGGCGTGTATGCGGCCGGCCTGGAGACAGGGGCAGGAACAGGAGATGAGATAGCCAAGAAGACAGGATCCCAGCCCTTGGGGTGTCAGTCTGGGTGGGACAGGGGCGGGCCCAGGGAGGGGGCACTGATTAGACCATGGCAAGGGGGCAGTGGCCGAGGGGAAGTCACAGCCAGCAGGTCACCTCATCACGAGCCCCGTCCCCTGCCCCAATAGCCCTAGCTAGAGGCAGGTTGTATTATCCCACTTTCCAGATGGAGACACGGAGGCGCACATCGCTTGAGTAGCTTGTCCACACTCAGTCAACAGCGAGCTCTTGAGTCTTTAATATCTGACAGCCACTGGGCAAGGTGGGATTTGAAGCCAGGAGCACTCTGCTCAGAAGGCCCGGATCAAGGAGGGCTTCATGGAGAGGCAGCCCCAGAGCTGGGTCTGATTTAATTCTTAGGTTAATATCAAATTGGAAGCGACCTGGCGTTGGCCAGGGAGTGGGGGTGACCAGGAGTACAGGCAGAGGGAACAATGAGCCAGGAGCAGGCCGAGCTCAGCTCATGTCAGGCAAACCTTTCTTGCAGTGGGCCTAATGATAAATATTTCAGACTTTGTGGTCAGAGGCTCAGGCCCTGCTACTCTGACTCTGTAGCTTGGTAGCACACAAGTGGCCACGAACATACGTGAATGGATGGGCCAGGCTGTGTTCCATGAAGTTTTGTTTTGCAAAAACAAACGACAGCTGTATTTGATGCACAGCTTGCCAACTCCTGGCCTAAAATAATTTGGAAAACCATGCACTCCCGCATATATTACACTTTAGGTGACAACAAACATTTTAACCATCATAATATAAACTGCACAGGATGGAATTTGGGGTGCATTATACCCAGCACACATGCTTTATGTATGTATTTTTATGTATGTATTTTTTTCACACCCCGGGTCAGACCCCTGATGTGGAGTGTGACCCACCCCCCTTTTCTTCCGCTGCAGGTCACCGAGGCGGTCACCACAGTTGGAGTGATGGCAGGGGTCATGGGAGTCGTGGTGGTCACTGCAGGCATCATCGGGATGTTGTTGTCCAGAAACAAGCGGGAAAAGCAATAGGCCAAGAAATTGTCCCACAGCAGCCACTGAGCATGAAGACTGTGAATTTATCGTTTTATTTATTGACGTAACTGTGTCTTGTGATCTTTTAGGTTTTATTTAATGGAATTAAAGGAAGATTTTATTTGGGGGAAATGCAGCCTAGTGTGGGTTCTATCTGAGACCCATTTGTATGGCCTAAATGTGTGTGTCCCACTACAATTCATGTTGAAGCCCTAACATCCAATATGATGGTATTTCAGGTGGGTCTCTGGGGGTAATTGGGTTGAGATGAGGTCACGAAGGTGAGACTCCATGATGGGATTAGTGTCTTTATGGGAAGGAGAGAGACCAGAGCTCTTCTCTCTCTGTCCTTACCTGGAGTAGAGACAGAGAGAGATAAATTTAATGTAGTGTCTCTATAAAACACCAACAATATGCTTCAGAAAAAATGAAGGAAAAAACATTGAAATTTATATGGAACCATAAAGGGTGTCAACTAAAAAAGGCAATCCGAGAAAAAAGGAAACAGGCATCATATTGCCTGACTTTATACTATAAAGCACCAATAACTAAAACCATGATATTGGCTACAAAATAAATACATGGATAAATGGAGCGATGTTGAAATCTCAGAACTAAATTCATGTACATCTCAATACTTAATTCATGCTGAAGCAGCCAGGTCCACGCAAGTCTCAGGGTACCAGGAAAACTGGAAAGGCGTATGGAAAAGAATAAAATTGAATCATTCTCTAATAAAAACAAATTCCAAATGGATGAAAGGTTTAGATATATGACTTGCAACAAAATACATAGGAGAAAATATTGGTGAAATGTTCTATGACATTAGGGATAAAGAGGTTTCTGGGGACTCAGACCCCTGTGTCAAGGGAAATAAAAGCAAAAATAATCAGTTGGATTTACCTTTAATTAAAAAGCTTTTACACAGCAAAAGAAAAAGTAAGTAGATTAAAAATACGTTCTACTGAATGGGAGAAAATGCTTACATATTACACAACTAAGAAGGGGTTATTAGCCAAGAGATATAAAAAACTTATTCAACGAATAAAAAAAAAACCAACACAATGAATAGTCAACAGATTTGAAGAGACAATACATCAAAGAGGAAATCCAGAAGGCCAGCAGACACAAGGAAAATCTCTGTCATTGCTTTTAATAGGAAGACGCAGGTTAAATGCACAAAGAAATCTCACCCTTGGGTAACAGCACGTATTAAAAAGACAGAAACAACAATAAATGCTGCCGAGGGCGTGGAAAAAGAGCATTGTTGGGGGTGTACATGGGTGACATTTTGGAAAGCAATGTGCATTCACCTTCAAAAACTAAAAATAGAAATGCCACATGGCCCGCCGTCCTACTCCTGGGCATCTATCCAGAGAACATGGAACCATCAACTGAAAGATGCCAGCAGCGCAGTGTTGACCGTGGCACTGTGTACCCCACCAGGGCATGGAGGTGAGTGACCGTTCATCAACAGAAGATTGGACAGGGGCCTTCCTGGTGGTCTAGGAGTTAATCTCAGTGCTTATCACCCTGATGGCCTGAGTCTGATCCCCAGCCAGGAAGCTGACCCACACATGGCGCAGCAGACCTTTCCTGTCTCCCCGCTGCTCCCTCAGCAGTGTATTTCAGTAGATCCATCTGTTCTGAACCCCACTCTGTCTCTGGTGAATCCTCTCACTCCCGCACCTCTGGCTTATACCCCAGTGCTTCTTCTTTAAAAAAAATTTAAAAGGAATCCAAGAGAACATAGCAACTTAGTACAAACCCTTCCCCAGGAAGTGTTTTCTAGTCTAGTGTATCAGGAGTACAAAGAATATACCCAGACCCACATGGAGAAAACAGACCCAGCAGTCCACAGGGGACGGAATTAAAAGACGCGGACACACAACAGTTCCCATAGAGACAGTCTAGGTGTTTGAGAAGGATGAGGAAGCGTGTTCCAGAGAGACACAGAGGGTGAAAAGTCCCTGGGCACAGCTCAGGTGGGGCAGGGTCCCCTCTTAGGACATGACGGGGTGATGTTGAGGGACAGCAGGTCACACCAGGTGGTAGGAGGATCCAGCTTTGTCTCAGGCCTTGTCTGTGTTCTGGACCCTGGGGGCCACAGGATGCTCTCTGAGGCAGGTTACCAGCCCCATTGAAGTTTTGTACAGATGGAGAATTTCCCAGGCAGTGACATGGTTAGAGGAGCTAATCCTGACAAAAGTATGGTTTCATGACTGAGGGCTTTTTCAACTTTAGCAGAATCCCAGCTCTGGACTCTGTCCCATGGGCAGAGTCTGGAATCATCTGGTAAAGTATTAAACTTCCCAATAACACAGGTTGGTGACTTGAAAGGTTTTTCTGGGGCTTCCCTGGTGGTGTAAGGGGTTAAACATCAGCACTATGAAGCTATCTGCAACTATTTCAGCAGGAGTTTGATCCCCAGCCAGGGAGCTACCCACATGGTACAGCAGACCTCTCCTGTCTCACCCGCTGCTCCCCTCAGCAGTGTATTTCAGTCAATCTGCCTGTTCTGTTCCCCACTCTGTCTCTGGCAAATCCTCTCACCTCTCCTCCCATATACCTCTGGCCTGTACCCCAGTTCTTATATGCATAAATAAATAAATCTTAAAAAAAAGGAAAGGTCTTTCTGGTGACAGCCATGATTTTTTTTTCATTCCTAAGATTCCCCCATAATCACAAATTTGCTTTGTTTTCTTATGTGTTAGTTGGTGAATTTATTACTGTTGTGATAACCATGTGACCACCTCCACCAGGTATTGTGACAGGTGCTGGGTCCCTAGGGTAAGAGCCAGGACAGTCCCAACTCTTGGGGGCCCTGCAGATCCAGCAGGGGGGGTGTTGGAGGATGCCCCGCGTAGTGAGCAAAAGGGCCTTGACCCGAGTCCCTAAGGCATGTGAAAACACATGCATCTCGGAAGAAAACCTCTGGGTGACAGGACTTGGTGTTGAGAGCCTGGAAGTGACCTGCGTACATCTCCACAGTTTGAGAATAACAAAAATAATGAGCGAACCTCCCAGGCTCTGGCTAGGGGGCGATAAGATTATGTGTGTGAGAACTAAACACCTGGTACCCTACTGTCTGAAGTAAATAGATAATAGTGAGAAAATAGACTAATCACTCATGCATGTTATCATTATATGGTATGCTTTGATGTTACACCTGCTGCAATGAAAAAAGTATATAATGAGCACTAAGACAATAAAGATTTACTGCATGCTAGACATGACAGTCCCCCATATCTGATTTCCCTCACCGTCATGTCCCAGGTCTCGGACTCACCAGAAGTCCAAAGGGGGGGCATTAGTAAAATCCCCACATGCACCAGTGCTCTGGGGCAACAGTGAGAATGTCCATGAGTGGCACCCTCAACCCGAGACTCCCTGCAGGGGACCTCAGTGTGTAGGCCTGACACTCCGCTGTCCAGACTAGAACAGCTGACCTTGGACATAAATGAGGGCTGGGCTGGCAAGCAGCAGATGGCAGGAGTGAGCAAGTGTCTTCTCTGTCTCTCCTCTCCACCCACTTTCAACCTTTTGGTCATTGGGCCTGGAATCCGGCTAGAGCAGCTGGGCCCCCTGAGCCCCAGGCAGCCCTGAGCAGGCCAGGCCTGGCCCCTTCTAGAACCCGAAATGGAGTTTGATGTCTCAGCCCGGGAAGCTGAGCAGGCCCTGGTGGTGGCAGCGATCATGAATTATTATTCCCTTTCTTCTCCAAATTTTTCATTGCCCCCGCCCCACGGGGGCCATGGGAACAGTTCCTGTGTGGCTTCTCCTCATAGCATGGTAGGGCCCCAGCTGTCACATGCCTGGAAGCTCCGCCTGGAGAGGCTGATTTTCAGACTACCGCAGCAGAGGGTGTGGGGGCCCGTGGAGGGGGCCAGAGGGAGGGACCCCTCATGGGGTCGTGGGGGAAGGTGACAGGTGAAGGAGGAAAGGGAGACCTGACTCTGGGAGACACACCCAGAAGAAGCAGGGGAGCAGCAGTGTCTGCTGAGGGGGCGGGTTCCCTGAATCTTTATTGCTTTAAGCAGATTCACAGCAACATTGAGGGGAAGGTCCAGAGGTTTCCATAACACACCCGCCCCAGGACCGCCTCCCCACAATCACCATCTATCATGGTGGGCACCGTTGTCATGCGGGGAGCCCTTCATTGACTCATCGTCACCCCAGTGCATGGCTGACATCAGGGCTCCTCCCTGTGTGGCTCTCTATGGGTTTGAACAAAGACATATGACAGGCGCCACCACCATGCCCCGAACAGCGTGGACCGGGTGTAAGCGCGTGGGACGTGGTCAGGGAGGAGGTAGAATTCCCTCAGGAGGCTCAGCAGAGCACTGGGCCTTGAGTTAAAGTGATAACAAAGCTTCATTCCTTTCTTTCTTTTTTAAAGATTTATTTATTTGTGCATACAAGAGCTGGGGTGTAGGCCAGAGGTGTGGGGGGTGAGAGGATTCACCAGAGAGTGGGGAGCAGAACAGAACAAAGTTTTCTAAGGAGACCTAGTGAAGGAGGTGATGGGGAGGCTGGGTTCTCTCAGGAGGTTCCAGCAGCAGATAATGAGATTTATTGGGAGGCGATTGTTTCCCCTGAGGGTAAAGTGGACAGCATGGAAGGGCGGCGATGGCCCCACCAGGTCAATGCACACAGGACGTGGCATGAGGTCTTCTGCAGGTCATCTCTGGTCGTCCTCAAGGAGTCACTGTGGGTGGCTCCTCCCCCACCTCAGAGGTGCAGACCCTGAGGCTGAGGGTCAAGCATACTAGAACTTGCTGGAAGTCAACAACAGGTGCTGTGTTAAGTCACTTTTTTTCAGGCTCGGGATCCACAGAAAGCTGTGTGTGCTCCCTGAGGGGCTGGGGGTCCACCTGAATGGAACCTCGTCTGGGGGCATCAGCTCTTCCGTCAGCCAGTGAGACAGCGAAGCATGAGCAGGAGAGGAGGGGCTGGCAGAGAGGAGCCTGGGGGCTTTCACCGCAGGGCTGGGCTTCGGACTCATTCTGCTGTCACTGAATTGGGGATTGCAACCTCAAAAAGTGTGTGATAAACTCAAATTTTTGCGGACTGCATCACTGCATACCCAAAGAACTTTTTTTTTTTAAAAAAAGATTTATTTATTTATGCATACAAGAACTAGGGTACAGGCCAGAGGTGCGGGGAGGGGGGAGTGAGAGGATTCACCAGAGACAGAGTGGGGAGCAGAACAGGCGGATCCACGGAAATGCACTGCTGAGGGGAGCAGCGGGGAGACAGGAGAGGTCTGCTGCACCATGCATGTAGGTCAGCTCCTTGGCCGGGGATCGAACTCATGCTGCAGGTGCTATAAGTGGCTTCATAGTGCTGAGATCTAAACCCTTGCTCTGCATGTCCAGGATCCCAAGGAAGAAAAACTGCTTTTTCTTCTTCTCCAACTGGAAGGGAGCAGTTCATATTCAGAGTTCAGGAAACAGGATCTCTTCCTCCAAGCTGGGGAGACCCACCCTCTGTCTGCACTCCAGGTACCCTCTCTGCCCCCTCATTCCCCCCAGGGGCCTGCTGGCGGATCCAAAGGAGTTTCTTGGGACCTGGGACCCTGTGAACAGCTCTGGGTGATGGTGTGTGGGGCTGTGTGTGCTGAGACACCCTCAGGAGGGGCTGAGGGATCCTGTGGGGGGAGCTTTCTTGGGGACACACATGCTCTTTACCAGGATAGGCCAGGGAAAGAGGTTTGTGCCTGGTCCCCTAGCTCAGGTTCAGGGGGAGAAAGGGGTGTGTTCAGGTCTGGGTTCTGGCTTCATGGGCACCCTAAGTAGGGAGTGGCTGAGGCAGGAGCTGAGGGAGTATTCAGGAGCCTCAGAAGTGCATTTGGGGTCATGTGCTCTGTGTCCTCTTCAGGGCCCAGCCTGGAAACTTCTATTTGCTGCCCCAGCTCAGCCCTGACCTCAGACTCCATTGTCCACCTGCCACTCAGTGTCTACCTGGATGTGGAGCCGGGTGGTCACAGCCCATCCTAGGCCCAGGATCTCCATTTCCCTCCCCAAACCAGATCCTCCCTGAACCCCTCCTCTCCACCAAGAGTCCCTCTGTGGGGTCAGTGTGGAAGCCCTGGGGGTGCAGTCATGGGTGTTTGAGGAGCTCAGTGTGCAGAGGGGCAGCTGGGGTGGGTCCTGTTGTGTCCCCATGAGCCGTGGGTTTGGGACAATAAACGCGGGAGACTTGGGTGGGGTCAGGGCATAGATACTGTACCCCCAACCCCACACCAAACGTTTTGCATCTTACATGGTTCATGGGCCCAGAGCATCCCTTGCTGGAATGGCCCTGGGGACTCAGGAGATCTGACAAGGTCCTTATGTGTGTGGGGGGGCAGACTCCCCTGACAACCTGTGGGGCTTGGAAACCACCTTTCTGCTGATGTAACAGGTGAAGGTATCAGAAAGTCAGACCTGTGCAGGCCCAGAAGTCCTCCATTCTACTCCTGAATATGGGGAAACCGAGGCCCAAAGCAGCAGGGACTGTGCAGTGACACCCAAGGGTGAGAAGCAGATCTGAGGTTTGACTCTGATGTCCTGATTCCCAGGCAGAGGGTCCTCCAGAGCCCATGTTTGTGTCCATCATGGTGATTCTCCCCTCTGGCTGCAGCACCTGAGCACCTGCACCCCAAATCAACCTCCAGGGAGAAGAGGGTCACTTGCAGCGCAGGCCTTACCTGCAGGCTGCAAGCGTTGCCATATCTCATATATGTGGCGAAGTGCTCGCAGTTCTGGTACCAAAGGTTGTATGGTTTATCCTCCCCAGCCTTCTTCTTTGCACGCTCGACAATCTCATCCACAGACAAAGGTTTCCACTTCTCGTCCAGCTTGTTGTTGACCTCATACTTGTCGTCCCCCACCACGTCCTTCAGGAGCTCCTCTTTCACCGTCCCATTGATCCATGATTTTGGGGTGAGACCTGCAAAAAAGCATCCAGTGTCTTTTTCTGGAAAGGAGACACTGTCACAGGGGCTGCAGGGAAGGTGAGGGGGTGAGGGAAGACGGAATCCCCCTCCCCAGATCTCATGTGTCCCCTCCCAGGTGTGACAGCAGCTCTGACACACTTGCCCTTGGCTTTAGCCAGCTGTGATGTCTGGGCATCGGCTGTGGCCACCGTCCCCCGCCCCTGTCCTGTCCCACACCACGTCTGCTGCTCACGTCTGTCTGTCCACTGCCCTCATGTGCTTACTAGTGTCCTGCAAATTTTATTTCCATTAGTCCTTACTGTTAAAAATCAGATGGACGACCTTGCCATCGCCCACATAGACGGCCCAGTGCTGATACTATCACGATGAGCGGAAAATCTGAATCAGTTCTCCAGGTTTGAGTTCAGAAAACTGAAAGAGAAAAAGCGGAGAAAAAAGCGAGTGTCTGGCAACAGAGGCCCTGGATGGTGGGTAGCTGATAGGCCTAGGGATCCCCTGCTGGTAGTCATCACCCGGTGTGTCTGCAAGCTGGGGTGTTGAGGTTGGGTTGGAGAGCTCCTGCCAACAGTGGGGCAGTCACCCCTCTTGTCACTGTAAATCTTCCCAACACCCGGGATTGTGAGCTTAAAGAGAGACTGAGAACAGGGGAGCTAATGTACAGTGTGTACTCGTGTGTGTCACTGTGTGCACATGTGTATCAGTGCATTCTATGCCTGTGTGTATGGGAGTACAGGTGTGCATGTTGTTTTCCGGTACATGGGGTCAGGCAGTGTTGTGTGTGTCTGTGACACGGGTCACTGGGGATGCCACATATATGTGGGGACACTGCACCTGTGCCCCTGAGTTTGTGGACACCACAGCTGGGGGTGACCCCATCACTGAGGCAGGTGCCCAGGATCATCCAGCAAAGTAGGGCAGTGACACTCAGCTTGTGTGTCCTTCCCAGACACTCCTCATCTCCCCTCCGGCCTGCCTGTCATGGCAGCACCAGGCGCCTCCCCCAGACTGTGACAACCCCCCTCCTCCAAGCCCTCCTGACCCAGGCCTGACAGCGCTGACGGACCCTGGGACTGTCTCCTTGTCTCTCTTCCTCCCCTCTCTCCTCCCTTGGGCTCTATCTCTGCCCTGTCTCCATGACCCCCAGGTCTCCTCTGGACGCCCCCTGCCCTTTTCCCTCCCACTCCACATCCAGTCTCCCCAGGACCCGCTAACCTTCCCAAAGGGCACCCCTGGCCAGGCCCTCTGGGCAGCTCAGGCCCTCAGAGGAGACCTCCTCACCTTCCTCCCTCCCTGGACTCTGGCCCCCGGGGTGACTGAGGGCTCCTCTTCCTGCACTGAGCTGGCTCAGCCTCTCCTCTGCCCACCTGCTGTCTCTGCCCCAGTGCCCTCCTCACGCCCACCCTCCCGCCACCCCACTCCACTCCTCACTGAGAGGTGCCCTGAACTCCAGCCTGGCTCTGCTGCCCCATGGGGCCCAGGCAGGGCAAACTGAGGTTCTCAGGCAGGGGCTCCCACACTCATAGATCTTGAAATGAAGTCAATTAGTTCTCAAGATTTATCTGGAGAAATTTTCTTTAAAAAATGGGTCTGTGTGGGGTGTGTGGTCCTGCTACTACTCCTGTGCCTTACTCAGACAGAGAAGACAGAGAGAGGCCTGGCTGCCAGGTGGGGCCTTCTCCACGTCTCCACGGTCCTCACAGCTGCTCAGCGCAGGGTTGGTGGCTCCTTCAGGCTCTCACAGATTTGGGGTCTCTCCTTGCAACAGAGCTGACACTATGACCTAGAACCCGAACAGCATGCTCAGGGTGTGTGGCCTGATGTGAGCAGTTCATGTCAGAGTCAGAGCTCAGGTGGCCCCCCACTGGCTCTCTCTCTGCCCTCCTTCTCGTGGCCCATGTATGTCTCATGGCTCATGTTCTATCTTTCCTAGGACAGGCCTCATCCGTGAAGTCAAACAGAAACTAGGACTCTGTAAAGCAATTTGAGTTTTCTATGCTTGTCTTTAAAAATGGTTCCAATCTTGGGTTCTAGAGGTTTTAAAATGATTAAAATGGGATGCTTATTAGAACATGTAAGGACTTTAGCTTCCATCTCTTATTGGAAACCTCCTTGATTAAAAAAAAAAACAACAAAACTTAGATGGCTATATCAACTTAACTTGAAAACTTAAGTTGTTTTAGGACTTAGTCTCTGAATTGAAAAGGGATATAGTTTTGGGGAAACTGTCTACCAATCCAATATCTCTTCTAGGAATTTAAAGGAATATGTGGCCTTAGAAAACTGATAGGGAATTTTCTGCCCCACTTTCTTTAGAACCTAAGGGGCATTCTTACAAATATAATGTGAGAAATGTTTTCTTATCTGAAGGAGTTAGTTAGAAATGATATTAAAAAGTAAATTAATAATTGTTGTCAGTGTTGTCAGAAATATTGGTAAAATAACTATCTCTAAAAATTAGTGCAAATGGCCAAAATTTTAAATGAAAGAGATCTCTGTGTCTGTGTCTTTGCCTTTGTGTTTTTTGTCTCTGGAGGGTTGCTGTGTTAAAAATCATTATAAGGGCCTCCCCGATGGCACAGCCATTGAGCTCTGGGTTGTGAAGCTGCCCGAAGCCTCTGTGGCGCCAGTTCGATCCCCGGTTGCTCCCCAGCCACCGGAGGAGGGTCCCGCATGACACACAGACCTCTCCTGCCGCCAGCTGCTCCCCTCAGCAGTGTACTTCGGTCCTTCTGCCTGCTCTGCTCCCTGCTCTGGCTCTGGTGAATTCTCTCACCCTCCCACGCTTCTGACTGTACCCAGTGCTTGTATAAATAAATAAATATTAAAAAAAAAAATACATGGGCCTTTACTGCAGATGGAAAAGAAATTAAAGTTTGGTTTTACATAAGTACACCACTGATAATAAGTTTGAATATTCCTAAAGCAAGTAATTCTAGCACATAGCATTTTTTTTAAGATACCAAGAGGTCATCTGGTCATCCGGGGAGTACAAGTCAGGCGCCTGGCCAGAGAAAGGCGATATCATTCCCTGAAACTTTTAGTCTGCACTGAGGCCTTGTCCCAGCCTATCTTCAGCTAATTAACAGGCAAGCCTCACATTTTTCACTTCAAGACATTGTAAGAGCTGTTATGCTATTATTCCTTTGTACTGGATAATTCATACATAAACACATGTTTTATTTTTTTTTCCTAGATGATGACAATAAAGTTTAGTTTTCCTACTATAAGAAGCAAAAATACACCAAAAGCTCATCAAGCAGCCAACAAATTTTCATTATTAAACTTAGTAAATCCTTAGTTTTATAGGAGAAATATACCACCATTTAAATAATGAAAAGAACAGATTTTAGATAGAGATACCAACTGTAGCTCTAGTTTTTCTTAGGATAAGAAGTTCAAATTGCAGAGTTATAAATGAAACAATTTTATGTACCAGAGGTTTTTTTTCTGTTTTCCTTGGCTAGGACGAGGGAAGGAAAGATCAATTAAGGTGCTTACCTGGGGAACAAAGGTACTTCTTTCAAGGTAAAGAAATAGTGGGTTAGTCTTTTTAGAAGAGAATTTTATCAAAAGAAGTCCAGGTATAAACAAAACCACACTTATCTCTGTTAACATAGACCAGGTCAATAACTTTTTTTTTTGACCACTCCAACCTTTTTAAACACATTTAACATACAATAAAACTTTTAACTCCCAACATTATAAATCTAAGACATACATGCTTTAATTAAACCATTACATTTTGAACTAGTTTTTGTTTACCAAAAATTTTAGATCGCGATCTAAAATTTGGGTTCTTTTCTATTAGAATTTATATAGGCGCCATTTATAATGATTTTTTTTTTTTAAGATTTATTTATTTATTTCTACAAGCACTGGGTACAGTCAGAAGCGTGGGAGGGTGAGAGAATTCACCAGAGCCAGAGAGGGGAGCAGAACAGGCAGAAAGACCGAAGTACACTGCTGAGGGGAGCAGCGGGCCGCAGGAGAGGTCTGCGTGCCATGCGGGACCCTCCTCCGGTGGCCGGGGAGCAGCCGGGGATCGAACTGGCGCCACAGAGGCTGCAGGCAGCTTCACAACCCAGCGCTCAACCGCTGCGCCACCGGGGAGGCCCAAGGCTCAAGTATTCTTTTTTTTTTTTTTTTGCTGGCTTATTTTTTTTGATTATTACTTTTCTTTTTTTTAATAAACCTTTTTTTTTTCAAAGATTTATTTATTTATTTGTTTGTTTGTTTGTTTTGTATATACATGCACTGGGTACAGTCAGAAGCGCGGGAGGGTGAGAGAATTCACCAGAGCCAGAGCAGGGAGCAGAGCAGGCAGAAGGACCGAAGTACACTGCTGAGGGGAGCAGCGGGCGGCAGGAGAGGTCTGCGCGCCATGTGGGACCCTCCTCTGGTGGCCGGGGAGCAGCCGGGGATCGAACGGGCGCTGTAGAGGCTGCGGGCAGCTTTGCAACCCAGCTCTCAACCGCTGTGCCACTGGAGAGGTCCAGTCCTTATATTTCTTATCAGAGTCTCCACCCACAAAGATACTTTGTTTGCATTTTCCCAGGGGCTCCCCATCCTCACCAGCAGCCCCTCTGGTGGTCAAATGCAACAGTCTTTGGCTTCAGCCATGGATTACATAATCACCCTTTGTTCCCTCTGCCCCTGCCCCTCTTCACCACTGTGTGTGAACTGATCCCACCTGCACTCCTGGGCCTTGGGCAATGGATTGGGTCACCTCCCTGATACATTCTGTGCCGTCCCTCTGGGGCTGAGTGCGGGTCAGGTGATGTTGTGCAAACTCCTGCTGGGATCGACAGACACCCCGATTCCTGGGCCTGGGGGCTGGGAAACCTCTGGGCCTGGAGATGTGAAGCCATCGCATTCCTGGGCCCCTATACACTCCCAGCATCCTGGCATTGCGGAGTCAGTTGTGTTGGAGGCCCATCTTGCAACCTCTCTTGATGGCCACCTTGCATAAACTCCTCTGTGTGACTCCCTGTGACTCCCTTTCTCTTCGCCCGGAGTTGGGCTTCTGGCCAAAGCACGAGACCCGGGTGGCTCCTCCACAGAGGAAATTCTACTTGGTCCTTAACTGATGGTGCGGGGTGATGTCTTTCATGGAAACCTGACTGCACCTCTGAATGTTGGTCTCCTCCCGGGATGGTGGGCATCCTCTCCTGGTGGCAAGAGGGTCTCTTGTGGGGGACAATGGCCAGAGCATCACTGTTTCAGCCCTGAGACTATGGGGGCAGCACGTGTCGTCAGTGTGTTTGGAAACTGTGTTTTCCCACCTGGTCTGCAAAACCCCCAGTTGCGTCTCCTGCTTCTGGAGAGAAGAGGGAGGTGGCTCCCTTGAGATGAAGCTGCAGACCGAGATCAGCAGCAGCCAAGGCGTCTCCTGGGCACCTTGAAGGCAGGTGAGGCCCAGCTGGGTGCTGGCCTGTGGGCATGTTCGGTGCCTTTGTGACTTAGGGTCTTTTTGACTTAAGATGGGTTTAGGGGACGTCACCCCACTGTAAGTGAAGGAGCTTCTTTAGTTTATAAAACTGACCAAATAGGAGGGGAATCATGATGTCTTTGAAGCATGGCGGGTGGAGGCTGGTTTATGCAGATTCCTGGGAGTAGTACCCTGTGCCGGGTTGGAAGGCGGGGTGGGGGTGAGCAGGGATGGTGACGGAGAAGAGGAAATAGCCCAGGAGTGCTGCAGACAGGACAGCCGATGAAGTTCTCTGCCATTAAGGAAGACTTGGAATCTAAATGAATATGCAGTGGGGGGAGGCCAGGGAGAGCCATCGAGAGCAGCTCTGCCTCTCAACGCTCCCAGCCCAAGCTTTTATTGAAGATATGAACAAAGGAGCAAGAAAATAGCACGTAATTGTGTTTTTGCTTATACAGATGAATGAGTTACTGCTAAGAGGCTGCGGGCAGCTGGCACTAGCCAACTTTCCTGGCTAGTGGGGAACATGCACAGAAGCCAGCTCATCTTCAGAGAACAGGGGTCAATTCTGGGAAGAAGTGCTGTTTACAGAACTTCCGTTTACAGAAGTTCTAATGTTTACAGAAGTTCAGCATTCAGAACTTCTAATGTCCCGGAACTCCGTGTAGAGTAAACAGACATTCCCAGAAGACTCTGGCTCTCCCTAGGGTGATGGGCTCCCAACATATCCCCTTTTTGTTTTTAAAGCAAAGTATAATTAGTTTTGGTAAAACCTATATGACTCTTCTGGTGCAGTGTTTTAAGTAATACAACAACTCCTGTAGGAATGCGATAGAAGGGGTCTCTTGCCACTGATCCCGGAGTTTATCTGGAACCCAAGTGGCTGCCAGCCCTTTCGGTATTAAGAATGTGATGTTTGGACTAGATTCCCAATATGTCTGGTTAATACATTTTTTGTAGATAACAGTCACTACAAGTAACAGGATACATGAATGTAGTATAACTAACATGAACATTTTTTGACAACAAAACATGGATTGAGCACACAGGCAGGATCCAAAATTTTCTTTTGGAAGATAATATTCACACAAGTTCAGTTTCCTTATTCAGGATGGAAGCCTCCCACACACGTAGCAGGCCCAGATTTTAAATGGAGTTTTGTATAAGCCCGTGTCTCAGCCTTTACAGCTTCCCAAGTTCTCCCAATATAAAATGGGTTGCCTGGCTGTGGATCCTCACCCGGGTGCTTAAAAGGGACTTATTAATACTCCACTGCAGGCACACACAAAAGGTTAATAAAAGGTTTATTTACAAGGGGAGGGGAAATGAGGAAATGTACAACTCAGGGAGAAAAGAGGGAGATAAAGTCTTAAATGTGTCCTACCCTTTCCGCGGACCTGGAATCCCCATGGCACGCTGAGAGTTGGCAGAGAGCCAAGAGTCATGAAGCCAAGAAAGAAAGACCCAAGGCCCACCTGTCTGGTTTATACCAACCCTAGCAGCTTAACTGCACCCTTAGGTCCCAGCAACCCTCCCTTTGGTGATGATGGGATTTGTCTTTCCCAGTATCTTGATGCTTTCGGTCTGGAGTGGAGGTGGAGTCCACAAAGCCTGTATGGAATTAGCTCAGGACATCATTTCCCCCTAACAGTTTCAGATTTTTTTTTTAGTCCCCCCAGACAGAGCAAGACTCCAAGCAGCTGCGAGGGTATGGGGCGTCGATTCTATCTGGTTACTTCCTGCCGAAAGGGGGTGGAGTAGGGCAGGGCAGTGATTCTGTCCAGGGGGCTGATACAGAGTCAGTGGACTGGGGATAACTGCAAGCTGAAGGTTTACAGCTTTTAAGCTGTGGGAGACAAAACTTCCTTGAGGTTCCAGGTTTCGTGACCCTGTTTAGGTGCCACTGCCACGGACAGGACAGCTGATGAAATTCTCTGCCATTAACAGAGACTTGGAGTCGAAATGAATTTGCAGCAGGGGGAGGCTGAGGAGAGCCATCAAGAGCAGCTCTGCCTCTCTCTCCCAGCCCAAGCTTTTATTGAAGATATGAACAAAGGAACAAGAAAATAGCACGCAACTGTGTTTTTGCTTACACAGATGAATAAGTTACTGCTGAAAACAAGTTTTCCTGGTTAGTGGGGAACATGCACAAGCCAGCAGGTCCTCAGAGAACAGGAATCAATTCTGGGAAGTTCTGTTTGCAGAACTTCTAAAGTTCTGGAACTCTGTACGCAGAGTAAACAGGCATTCTCCCAAAACTCCAGCTCCCTTTAGGGCAGCAGCTCCCAACACAGGAGAAACCATCATGCACTTGGAAAGGGAAGATCACGGAGCCGGCTTCCCACCCAGCCACGAAATGAAATTTAAGGTATTTGCACTTTGAGTGTCGGGTGTGAGGAGTAATGGGATTGGATTTACCCCCTCTGGTAAAAACAACTACAATTTTGACAAAATAGATGAAACAGGGGCTACAGGTGTTGAAAAGGTGCCGGGGACGGAGCTTCTTGAGGCAGGAGCAGACAAAGGGCCTGTTATCTGGCTCAGCCCAGAGCCTGAGAGTGCCCTGAGCAGCAGACAGGACCCCATCAAACCCTGTTCCCTGGAGAGGGGACAGGACTTGCTGAGGGGTCCGGGTGCTCAGAGATTGCAGCCCAGCGTCAGGGGAGGAGGGTGTGGCCCAGGGGTCACCTACCTGGCACCATTAGGTGAAGCTGCTGTTACTTTATGGCCCAAAGTGAACGGGCCAAGCTGGTCCAGGTTTGATTTCTGGAAACTCTCCTTCCTTGAAATGGGCCGGCTGTCTGCTTGCCTCAGCTGTGGGCTCAGAATGGCAAGCCCCACCCCGGGTCCTTCTGTTACAGGGCAGCCCCGATATAAACCGGGTTGCCTGGCTGTGGGTCCCCACCTGCGCGCTTAAAAAGGACTTATTAATGCTCCACTGCAGACACACACAAAAGGTTAATAAAAGGTTTATTTTCAAGGGAAGGCGAAATGAGGAAATGTACAACTCAGGGAGAAAATAGGGAAATAAAGTCTTAAATGCGTCCTACCCGATCCGCCGACCTGGAAACCCAATGGCACTCTCAGAGCTGTCAGCGAGCCGAAAGCTGGCGGAGAGCCAAAAGGAAGCCCCCCAAAGCCCATGTGTCTGGTTTTATACCAAACCTGGCTGCTTAACTCCACCCTCAGGTTCCAGCAACCTTTCCTTTGGTGGTGACGGGATTTGTCTTTCCCAATGTCCTGATGGCTTTGGCCTGGGGTGGGGGTGGAGTCCACAAAGCCTGCATGGAATTAGCTTAGGACATCCTTTTCCCCCCTAACACTTCCACTCCAGCATCCTCACCGGCTCCACTGCCACCTGCAACCTTCCCCAGAGACGGGCCCTCAGGATCCAGTCATCCTCCAGGGAGGTCCATCGCCACCACCACAACTCCAGCCCTGGGGGAGGTGACACTTACTTTGCTCACAACCTTAAAGTTATAAAAGTCTGATCCTTTAATCCCCAGAACACAGCATATCCCAGTCTGCAGCTAATAAGAAGAATGTACTGGAAGCTGAGGGATACCAGAAAGAACTACTAAGGGACAACTTATTGACCCCACCAGGTAATGGGTCTGGCCCAGAAGCCCGGCCCGAGGCAGCCCACACGCTGACAGGCCCTGAGTGGTGGCTCCTGCGTTGCTCCCGGTCGGCTCTGTGTCCAAGGGCCCAGCTCACCGCACTCAGCAGCGACACCAGGCTCTGGGCCCAAGAGCACGTGGGCACATACAGTGCCAGGGAAACACTCATACACATTTGGTGTCAGAGGTGAGAGATCTTGGGTTTCACCCTATGGGATTGTGGCATTCCCTCAGAGCTGACACAGCTTGCCAGCCCATGATGGGCAGGCCTACACCCTTGGGGAGCCTGGGTCTTGGCGCGGGCATGCCCCTCACTAACCCTCCCGACTGTCATGGCTGCAGTCAGCGGCTTCTTGTTTGACTGGATCATGATCAGAGCATGTTTATGAAGCAATCTCTACTCTGGGGAAGTCAGCAAGATTTTCCTGTGTGTCAGATATGCGGCTGCTGTGGGTGAGGAGAGAGCGGAGAATGCTATTCTCTGTCAGGGACAAAGGCCTAAAAATGCCCATTCATTCCCGCGATTCGATTCTATAACACAAAGCCTTCACACCCTTGTTTTTCTTGGTAACTTAATCTGCCAATGACCAGGAGTCGTGCCCGATGGCCCCGCGCTGTTGGCACAGCCAGTTCTGTCCTATCTGGGCCGGTTCTCTTCACAGGGCCCAGGACTCCAGCTCAGTGACCTGCTTCAGCCAGGAAACCCCAGCGCTTGGGTTGGTGCAGGGTGGAGGGAGTTGTAGAGACTCCCCTAGACACAGACCCGAGTCTGGATCAGACTTAGAAGAAGCTTTTTTTTTTTTTTTAATTTATGCAAGCACTGGGTACAGTCAGAAGTGCGGGAGGGTGAGAGAATTCACCACAGCCAGAGCGGGGAGCAGAGCAGGCAGAAGGACCGAAGGACACTGCTGAGGGGAGCAGCGGGCGGCAGGAGAGGTCTACGCGCCATGTGGGACCCTCGCCGGTGGCCGGGGATCGAACTGGCCCTGCAGAGGCTGCAGGCAGCTTCTCAGCCCAGAGCTCAACTGCTGCGCCACCAGGGAGGCCCACGAAGAAGCTTTTATTAGCTGGCCAGGGACTGTCCTTCTCGGAGGGAGCAGCCCCAACCGGGGGTGATAAGGGTTCTTAAATCCAAAAACCGCATCCAGGAGTGTACAGCGCCAGAGCAAGCGGAGTACAGCAGCAGAAACAGGCAGTTCCAAGCAGCAGTGTTTCACCACATCCCAGGGCCCAGGTGCAAAGGGTACATACACCTTATTTTTCTGACGGGAACCAGCCTCTACTGTTTTGACTGGAATTTTCCCACAGTCCTAAATTGTCCTCCTGAGATGGCTCAAGGTTAGGCCTTGTGTGGTCCCCTACATTTCACATTGCCCCATTCCACAGAGGGCTCAGCCCTCCAGGGCCCCGCACTCTGGAGAGATGGTCCTGGGCATCCCCTGTGGGGGCAGACTCCGCTGTGGAACCACAACCCGCTCCCACGATTCACCTGTGTGGTGGGTGGGACCCCCACGTATGGCTCCTGGGTGGAGGGGGATGCGGCGGGGGATAAATGCACAAACTAAATAAATACCAGCGCACACTGGATAAACGTCAGAAGGAAACAATCCTCTCTTGCCATCTTTACATGAGATTTTTGCCAACAGCATAGAAGGATGTTTCTCAACAGCACAAAATCTCCTCTACTGGGATGGCTGGTGTATTCGGTTTTATTTTTTCTATTATTAGTATTTAATACAAGTATTAAAAATATAAATTTATACATGTGATGCCATGTGGTAGATTTTATTATGTAATACATGCGTGTACTGCTCTATACAGTATACAAGACATGTCATTACATATAATATATGTAATTAGTAATTATTAAATTGTTTTTTCTCTCGCCTTGCAGTGTCCCTTGGTGCTGGGTCCCCTTTCACTTAGCCTCTCTGTGCTGAGTCTCCTTCCTTATGGGATGAGGATATTAGCACAGGGAGTGCAGCTCCCCACCAAGATCCTTGCGCTCTCCTTCATGGCCGTAGATGTGCACCCAGGCACCTGGTCATCCCGGGGGGCCACCTCCAGCCCCCCAAAGTCAGTGTTGGGATCCCTTCCCCATCGGTCTCTGGCCTCCCTCTGAGCAGTACATGTGGGTGTGAGCTCATGGTCCCGCCTCGGGCCTGGGGATAGTGAAATCAGAAGCACCTTGTCCACGTCCTATTTCTCAGAGAGGGACACCTAGATATGGAGGTGACTGAGCTTCAGCCACAGATGGTGCTGAGCTGCAGTGAGACGATGACCAGGTCCACCCTGGGGTCCCCCAGGAGCAGACCGGCCTGCTGTTCTCGGCCATTCTCCTCAGAACTGTTAGGTGAGGATGACCTGAGTGTCTACACCCTTTGAGCCACTGTACTGGGGCGTCTGTGTTAGGCTAGAAAGCCTGTGTCCTTGCCGAGGCCAGGAGGAAGATGGAACCCCATCCTGGGCTGCAGGGGGGAGTGGCAGAGGGTGGGGAGCAGAGCTGGGGTGCCAGGGCCCCCGCAGCCTCAGGTTCCTGGTTCCAGGAGCAGCCCTGCTTGGCATGGTGGGGACACAGTTTAGTGTGATAGGGAGGAGGAGGGGGCCCATGCTGGGAGCAGGCTGGCCCCCCTCTTCTCTGGCCAGGCCCATGGGTCCCGCTCAGCAGTGGACACAGTAGAGCCGGACGCTGCCACTGATGCGGAGCTCCCGCAGCCGCTCCAGGGCCTGCTGGCCCAGGCTGGTGGCCCCCACGCCCTGCCCGTTGAGCGCCAGCTGCAGCCCTCCCTCCTGGCACAGCAGCAGCACCTGGGACGGAGGAAAAGGACGCTGCCTCATGCCCTCTCAGGGGCCCCTCCTCCCCTCAGGGGGCACAGGGCCCCAGCATTGCAAAGAACAGGACCAGGGGCGTCTGGTCTCCGGCCAGGGTCCTCCCAGCCCTGGCCTCAGGGTTACCTGCTAGAGCAGGGTTTGCTCCCCTCGGGAGGAGGGTCTTCAGCCCTGGCTTCAAGCTGGAGCGACATGAGGGCTTTTCAGTAAGCGGATGCGGGGTGCGCCCAGATTAATTAAAGCTGGGCTTCTGGGTGCAGGACCCCCGCCCCAGGCATGACTCCCAGCCTCTGTCGGGCGCCTGGGACGTGCCCCTGGTGTCCGGGACGGGGCTGCAGCCCTGTGCTCCACCCACCGCCACCCCAGGGGCAGGTCATGGGGTTGACCCACCTCAAAGAACCGCTGGGGGTAGAAGAGGAAGGGGGCCAAGATCAGCTGCCTCCGTCCCCAGGGCGAGACCCAGGCCAGAGTTCTGTCCGCGAAGGAAGCCCTGAGGGTCACAGGAACGTGGGCGGCCTCGTCCCGCAGGCTCAGGGTGAAACTGCAGAGGGGAGGACAGGGCGTCAGCCACAGGGGCTGGAGGTTTGGGGAACAGAGCTTGGGCGCCCCCTGTGGGAGGAGTCAGCAGCTTCCACTGAGCTCCTGTGCCCTCCCCGTCCGCTTCCCAGCCCCAGCCTTGCTTCAGCCTCCTGATTGCTAAGCCAGGCACCGTGCTGCCCTGGCAGCGTCCTCTGGGGTGGCAGTGGCACCTGCAAAGGGCCCGTCCCGAGGCCCCCGCTGGGACCTGCCCCGTGCTGGGCTTGGCCGGGTGTTCTGTGGGGAGACGTTCCCCGAGGTGGGGCTGCTGGGGCTCTGCAGGCCACCTGAGCCCCCAGTCCCAGCCTGGCTCTCACAGGCTCTGTCTACTTCTCTGAGGCTCCACTGTGTAAAGTGGGGATTAAATATGTGGTGGGAGGAGAAAGAGCTAAGCCTCTTGGAATAACAGAACAGCGTATAATAAACATGTATACGAAGCCGCCGCCTGCACACGCAGGCTTCTCCCGTCCACCTGGACACTTACTCCTTAGGCTCTGGCAAGACCAGGCCCCGCACGGTGATGGTCTGCCCTGGCCAGAGCCCCCGGGGAAGAGCACGGGAGCAGGGCGCCTCCTGGAGGAACAGGGAGATGACTGAGAAGGCCACTCTCAAGGGGCCAGGGAGGACCCCCCACCCCCCTCATTCCCCAGGCGGGCCCCTGTGTCCCCCATCGCTGCACCCAGGCTATGATGGCTGCTCCCCACCAGCTGGAAGCTGGGATGATTGACCGCTGCTTGGGCTGGCCCCGGGCTGGGCACAGAAACACATCAGCTCACAGTGCAGAGTAAATGGAGAAAAGGCCGAATGGAGCCGGAGCCTCAGCCCAGAGGCGGCCCGCAGTTTGCCTGGAGGAAGGGGAAGCCCTGCTGCCCAGGGCCTTACCCGCCAGGTGGCGCTGCACCCCCCCTCCCCCTCCCTGGCCCTCCCAGCCCTGATAGGGCAGGATGAGGGTCACTCACCAGCCACGGGCTCTCGGACAGGAAAGGCTGTCAGGGAAAGAAAGAGGGTCCAGGGGCCACTTGGCGTTTGTCCTGTGAGCCAGCACCCCTTAATACTATTGTTGTTACTAGAAATTGGGGACATTTGGGATTCATCCCTCTTAGAAATAACACAGGTGGGTCACTGGAGCCCCCAGTGGGGCCCTCTTGCATTCTGAGGAACACCAGCCCTGGAAGATGGGGGGAGCTCGACAGGGGGTCTGTCATTAACCCACTAGGAGGCTTGGGGCCAGCATGGGGTCCCATCCCCCCTCTACCCAGCAGGCCTGCCTGGCCAGCTCACTGCCTTACAGGGTTGCCCACCTGGGGATTGAGAGCTCCCACTAAAAGGGTCATTGATCGGAATATTGGGGTCCTGCCCACTCCTCGCAGCCAGCATCCCAGCTGTCTTAGCTGTCTTCCTTAGGGCCTGAGGCCCAGCCAGCTGTATCCATGGTGGAAAGGAGGAGCAGCTGGTGCAGGTGAGCCACACCCAGGAGGGTGGCCACATGGTGGTGGTGGTAGGGACCCCGGCTCAGCTGTGGCTCCACCCCAAGGGCCAGTCTTGCTCTCAGGAGACTCACGTGTCCAGCAGGGTACTCACTGCCGCCCTCCACAAAGGGCTGTTGGGAAGAGAAAAGGCAACGAGCAGGACTCAGGGTCTCTGCCAGCTGGAGAGCTGCTCACTCAGGCCTGTCTGCGCCAGGGAGGGCCCCTCACCCTGCCCATGAGCCTTGTAGGAGGTTCTTAAGCCTGACATTCTGACATGTGGAAGCCTCGGTCCCACTTCAGTCACACTGAGTCAGAATCTCTGCCGTGGGCTCCAGAAATCTGCATTTTTAATGAGCTCCCCAGGTGGGAGTGGTAGGGCCAGCTGGACTCTCTGGGCCCCGCCTTCCACGTCTCCCAGTCACCGGCCCAGCCTGGCTCCTCTGCTTACCCAGAATGCTCCCCAGTACAGACTCCTGCTGAGGCTCCCGGGCTGCGTCTGGTGTCTCCTCATCCCCTCACCCCACTATTTCTGACGGCTTGATGGGCCCCCTCTCGCTGGGCTGTAACTGGCGTGTCTGGGCAGGAGGGGCCCCAGGGCCTGTCCAGGCATCAGGGCAATCCGAGGCCGCAGCCACACAGGCCTGGGCCGGGAACTCACGTTGCTGTTCAGGAATGCAACGGCCTTCACGGAGACGTCGCCGGATATGCCCAGGGTGTCCACCCGCGACAGCGGGAGCCGGTAGCGGAAGTGGAGAAAGTGTTTTCCGTTCACACTCACCTGAGAGACGGGGGCGGCTCAGCAGGGCTGAAGCACTGAGCTCAGGACCCCCGGGGGGGTTGGCCCCCTGCCTGGAGTTCTCCCCTTTAACTCTCACCCACTGTGGAGGCAGGTATGGTTTATAGGCTTGGGGGGGCTAAAGTGACCTTCCCAATTTTACAGACCTGGTCTTGGAACTGAGGAACCCCCCAGTGCCCTCGCTGACCCTGACACAGCACCCCACGTGTCTCTCATCCTCAGCAGACCTCCCCATTGCACCCCCATCCCAGGGGAGGGGGCCAGGCTCAGGTGGCTGTGTGAGCCCCTACCCCACCGCCCCTCCCTCCTGGCAGCTCCACCAAGCCTGTCCCCGCCCAGAAGTCTGAAGACCCTTTGTCATCTCTCTGGCAGGAATTCACAACAGAGGCCAAGTTCTCGCTCCCTGTCCTCTGGCCCTCAGCTGTCAGAAGGGGAGAATGAAGCGCCCGCCTCCTGGGTGCTCGTGGGGACCCCTGAGCTGATGCCAGAACAGTGCCAAGCACTTTACGGGTGCTCGGCCCCGCCAAGAGCTCTTGGCCCCTCCAGGCCCCGCCACCAGACAGCTTTCGTGCCGCCGTGTGTACCAGGGCACGCAGGCCCAGGGCCGCTTGGAACTGGGCTTGGCGGCCCCTTGACCCCTTCTGTGCTGGACTTTCCGCTCCTGCCCCTCAACACGGTGACGGGGTGTATTTGGAGGAGGCGGGAGGGCGCAGCTGAGGCACCGACCCTTCCTTCCCACACACCTTCACATCCTCGTCTCCAAAGAGAAAGAGGGTGAGGAAGCCGGCTCCTCTCTGCAGGGCCAGGCGCGGCCACCGGGTCTCGGCCTGCCAGCGCCCACCGCGCAGGGTGTTGCAGATGACGTGGGGCTTGGTGGTGTGGAAGCGAGGGTTGAAGTGGAAGGCGATGTCCGGCCGGGGGTGCTGGCTGCAGCCGCACTGGAAGTCCACCTGGAACCTGGCGGGAGGGGAGGCCTTCCATGGGCACCTCCGCTCAGAGCCCCCAGTGGGGTGCCTCGGCTGAGCACCAGCCCCCCGGGGTGCCCTTTACCTGCGTGCATCCAGAGGCACCTCTCCCTGGAGCAGGACCATCTTGCCGGCACGCAGGCCACCGAAGATTGTCGTGACATAGGGAACCACCTGGATGGGGAGAAAGCCGCCCCCACACGGGTGGAAAAGGGTCAGGACCCCAGGCTGGGGCTGGGGGGAGGGAAGAGAAGAAGAAAACTCAGTTCTTGTGCCTGAAATAAAAAATGTCCTATCGGGAAAGAAATTCATTTTCCTTGAAATGTTCCATCCCCGTCCCTGAGCCCGGGTCACCAGCTCAGCCTCTCTCCCAGCTCCAAGGGTGCAACCGTGTCCCCAGTGAGTCTCTGTGTCCACAGGGTGCCACCCCAACCTCCAGAAGGCTTCCTGAGGGCCATTTATTGGTCAGAACCTGGGACCCGGGAGGCGGAGGATGGACAAGCTGGGCCTGGAGAGCAGCCCTCGTGCACATGCCTGGGGGACGCGCAGCCGTGGCCCAGCTTGCCTTCAGCCTCACCTTTCCCACGAAGCTGCCAGGCACCCCACACAATACATGCTGCACAGCTCCCTACCTGGTGGGGTTGAGCCCCACTCTCCCTCCACTCTATGAAATCTAGCTTGACTTTCAAGGCTCTGGCATCTCTGACACCTTCTCCATCATGGACTTTGGTGTCTGACTTGTTCCTTCCCTCCCATGCTCCAGAACACTCCACTGTCTGGTCTGCCGGGTCCTTGCCGGGAAACCGGGGCTGTTAATGTGGGGAGGCCACACCCGTCCTCTGTAGGCTCAGCGCAGCTGAGTGCCAGAGGGTTCTGAGCAGGTGTAGCAGAGTGGGTGTGGGCCGTGAGCAGGTGCGCGCTGGGCAGTACCTCAGGCTTCCTGGATCTCCAAATTCCAGCAGCTTTCAGTAGCCCAAGCCACCTAGGAAGAGCTGAGCCCCCGCAGTGCTACCCTCTGCTGGGAGATTGCAGCCTGCAGAGCAAGAAGCGGCTGCAAATGGGGCGGCTGCTTCTCCCATTACTCAGGTGCTGGGGTGGGGGGCCTTGCTGCCACAGCCAGATAAGACACTGGCAAGCAGCTAAGAAAAAGGGCCTCACACTGTGGGGCTGAAGCTCAAAGAGCCTCACACCGTGGGGCTGAAGATTAATCTATGACCTATAAGCATCTCTTTGTTTTTTTGTTCTTGGTCACATAAGAAAAAAGTCTCGGAAAGTACATTGGGTAATAAATTATATGTACAGAATACTGTAAGTAAATGGCACAAAGAAATACCTGCTCAAAAATTACTCACTGTAAATTTGGCCTGCCTGACAATGGGAAATAATTGTTATACATGAACATGCCTGGCAAGCAATCCAGCACAACAATTATAGTAAATCCTTCTTTTGCTTTTTTTAGAAGTTTCTTAGGAAAGTTTTTAAATGAAGTTAATTGTGTTAAAAAGCTTCTAGGTAGAAAACCCTGTTAGCTGATAACCAGAAAGCAGCTGGTCTCCAGCTGAAGGCCATGCGAATAAGAAGAATCTTTTGATGCTTAGGCTTTAGCTGATAGGAATGTACCAACGGCTATCAACTGTCCTAGGTAACTGTCTGAACTGAAATAATGAATTTCAGTGTAAGGCTTAGTTTTTTATCTATTAACCTTGAAGGTTGCCTTCTTGCTGAGAGCGTGTAGCAGCCAAAAGTCTATGGGAAAAGAACGTACTGATTGTTTCTGCTTTGCTTCTGTGCATATGATGATGTCATCTCACTGCTTGCAAAAAATTAATAAAGATCTGCTGAGTCCCTCAGCAGAAGATACTTGCACCTCATCAAGTGTCAGTGTCTCTTCACTACCTCATCCCCTTCCCCTTAGCCCTTAAGTTTTCTCGCTGACTCCGTCTCATCCTTTCAGGGACTCCTGACACGGCATTTTGCCGAGGCTGGTCTTCAGCACTCAGGCACCCAGGGAGGTGAGGGAGAGCCCCGGTCCTAGCTCAGAACTTCAGCCTCTCCCATCTCCAGGCACCAGGCCTGACAAGAACTGTGCTGTAACCAGCTCTCCTGGGAGAGCAGATGGCCCTTCCTAAGTCATCACTGTCTCCCCCAGTGCCATAGCCCCCCTCAAGCCTCTGAATCACCCTTCATTAAGCAGGGGCTGGGTCTCCAGGCTCTACTTTTAAAATGCAAGGACCCTGCGAGCCTAAGAGTCATCCACCCAGATGCCCATCGGCCACTTGCCAAGTTCAGATGCTCAGCTCAACTCAGATCTTCAGGTGCTAGGGAAAGAAGGCGCTAGGCTGAGGCCCTCTCCACTCCCACGTGGGGTCTGGGCCAGCTGGAAGGGAAGAGCTCTGAGACCTAGGTGGTTCCCGGTGGAAGGGGCGGCTCACCGGGTGGAAGGCAGGCGGCTGCAGGATGAAGGGGTCTGGAAGAGGATCCAGCTTTTCTCCAGGTGCCATGGGCAGTGGCTCACCTCAACTCAGGCTGCAGATCCTGGTTCCAGGGGCCCTGCCCCCTCTGGACTGACTCACCTCTCCCAACCGGATCCTAAGTGCCCGGCACAGCTCTCCCAGCTGATAGTGCTACCTGTGCCCTGCAGGGTCCTAACGCCGAAGGCAGCAGGGGTGGGTGGGCAGAGACCCCTGGCCCCACACCTCAGGTTCCTGGAGGCTCCCCACCCACCGGCAGCCACTGACCTGGCCACAGCCTCCCATTCACTGCTGAGTGCGCCTCAGGCTCCTCCTCTGCTCCCCACAGAGGTTTTCTCCTTCCCTTATTCCCCTGCCTCTTCCCCCACTCTTCTAGCTTTTGCAAGTTTTATAGTCTCCCTGGGGACTCCATTTCAGCTTCAGTGGCAAATGCCAGGGCCCAGTGGGGGTCACAAAAAGTGGGGTGGAAAGGAGAAAAGGGAGGGAGAGAGGAGAGCAAAAGGACAAAGGCAGTGGGTGGGGGTGGGGGGCACACAGCGGCACCCACAAAGACCTGGTTCTCCCCTGCCTGGGCTCTATGTACTCTGGGACGTGTCACTCCCCTCCTCTGGGCTCCCTTCGCACATCTGTACATGCCAGGGGATGCCACATCAGAGGGTCTCCAGAGAGGTCTGTATCTGGGGGTGATCCAGACATCTGCATGTTTACCAAGCTTCCCCATGAGCTTGCACTAGAGTCGATGCAGTTCTGCTTCAAATTCCAGTAAGGCTTCCCCTTTAAAAAGTAGCACAACCTGTCAACTTTATCCTTAGTTGGGAGATCTCATCAACTCTGAACACAGTGTCAGACTTGGCAGCAGGGAATCCCTGGCAAGACCAGGCGGGCAGAGGCTCCAGTGCCTGGCCCTGGGGGGGGGGGGGGGGCAGTGAGCTGTCCTTTGATGGGGGGGAGACTAATGGGTCTGGGGAGAGGCCTCTCCAGGTCAGCATCAGCATCCCTGAAAGTTCATCAGGAATTCAAATTTGGGGGCCCCACCCCAGGCCCATTGAAGAGGAAGCTCTGCTGGCAGTGCCTGGGGAGCTCTGGGCGATTCTGCTGCCAGTTGATGTTTGAGAAGCTCTGACTTGGGTCCTGGCTGGTACAGCTTGGGGCCAGGAGACCGGAGTTTGTTGAGATCTTGCTGGGTAGTTGGGACTGGGCTGCTGAAGGTGCTTTATGTGGGGAAATCTGACCAGAGGTGTGTTCAGAAAGAATAATCTATACACACAGTGGGAGGAGAAAACAAAGGTGGAGAAACCGGTTGGGCAGGTCCATGGAGCCCATCTGGGCCCTGGTCCCAGCCTCCAACCATGTGGCCATAAGCCATGGCCCCTGTGCCCCACTCCCATCCCAGCCTCAGTTCCTGCCTGGAGGGAGGATATTTTAGTTTGCTCTGGCTGCCATAACAAAATGTTTTAGACTGGGTGACTTAATTGATATATGCAAAGGCCTCAACCTTCCTAGTGATCTGTGGCAGTGAAAACGTCATGCATACTACTTTGCTTGCATTCACCTGGAAAAGTTAAGTAGGACAGTACCCAGCGCTGGTGGAACTTACGTCAACAAGAATTCTTACAATAATCCCTCACGATTTTTTTTAAGATTTATTTTATTTATGCACACAAGAGCTGGGGTACAGGCCAGAGGTGGGGGGGGGGTGAAAGGATTCACCAGGGACAGAGTGGGGAGCAGAACAGGCAGATGAAATGCACTGCCGAGGGGAGCAGCCGGCGAGACAGGAGAGGTCTGTTGCACCCTGTGGGTTGCACCCTGTGGGTAGCTCCCTGGCCGGCCAGGGATCCAACTCCTGCTGCAGTGGCTGTGGTCTCCCCACCAGGGAGGCCCAAAAATCCCTCACGATTTTAACTCCTGCCTCACGATTTTAACTCTTCTGGCCTCGGCCACTCTCCAGATGTCATTTGTCCGTCGGGTCCACGTCGGTCCGCTCCATCACATTCAGGTCTCCGCGAGTCAGGTGCCACCCCCTGGCCTTCGCGCGTCCGGTTCTGCGTTCCCTTCCATTCCAGGTGAATCCCCTACGCCTCCTCTCCCAGTATTCTCCCCCACAGGCCCCCCGGTTCCTGGACCTTCAAGCACCCCTCTGTTCACTGGACGTGCTCAGCCGCTGGTCACCCTCTGCGGGGCCGGTCACCCCGCGCGCCTCTGGCCTCACGCACCTGCCGTTGGCCCCGTGCCCCGGCTTCCCCTCCTCGCGCCTCCTCGCTCCCCCCCAGTAGCTCCTCACAGCGCTGCCGCCTGGACCTCCACCCCGCGGCTCCGCTGACCTGAGGCTGCGCCACCTGGGCACTGGCCGGCGCTGTCCTCTGAGAGGCCTGGACCCGCGGGGCCACCGCAGCAGCCCATGGGTCTGAGCCCCGGCGCCACGGGGGAGGGCGGGCTCCGCCTTGCGAGGTTACCCCGCTTCCGCCTCTCCTTGAGGACGGCGGGTAAGTGGGCGGACAACCACCAACCCCTCCTTGACATTCAACTATTCCCCCCCCACCCTACGGTCGCCCCAGGAATGGAGCCCCTCCCCATCAAGCCACCACGTCCTGGCCTGGAGTCCTTCTGAATAGTTCTCCCGGGCACCCCACCGCCTGATCCCCGGAAAGTCGCCATAGATGCCTCTAAGGCTCTGGGTCGTAGATATGTGACGAGCAGGCGATGGTTGTTGGGAATGAGCGCACGTTTCCGAAATGATGGAAATGATCGCTTGCCGCGAGTCTAGGCGAGCCAGGCGCCCAGCGGCAGTGTCTGGTGTCCACCCTCCAGGGCCTACAGGAGCAATGGCCTCCCCCACCGGGAGGGAGCTGAGAAGGCTCTGCCTCTGAGGAAGCCTCAGCCCCAAGGTTTCTCTCCTCCAGAACAGAGGCAACTCTGACTTCATCCTCCCCAGCTGTGCAGGGGAATCCCAAAGTCTCCAAGGAACTGAGCCTTCTCTAAGCAGGTCCCACAACCCCTTGACGGAGCCTGCATTGCAGGCTTTCCGGAACCACCTGCCCAGGCTAGAGCTCACCCACCTGGGTATGGCAGTCAAGGTGCTCGCTCAGACTCTCCTGGCATGGGGTTCATCCTCCATGGCAGGCAATTGAGGTTAAAATAATATTCCTCCCTCCTTCAATTAGAAGACTCCGAGGCATCGCAGGCGCTGGCCCAGTTCTCACCCAAGCAGCCTCCGCAGGGCCCGACTGAGCAGGGCAGAAGCGCCCAGCAGGGGTAAGATTCCTGTGGGGACAGGTCGGTCTTCATCACTGCCTCTGCTGGCAGGTCTGAAAAACAAATCTTGAGGTGTTTCTGTGCCAACCAGCCCACCACCAACCAGTTTGCTGAAGGCGGGTGTGGGCCTGCTAGTAACAAGGCCTGGGCCAGAGGGGGTTGGGGGTGGGAGGGCTGTGTGGCTGTGGGTTGTAGCCCTAGGACCAGAGAAGGGAGTGGCACGGGGAAGCCCCCCTCTTGATAACTCTGTGCTCTAGATATTATCACCTCTAGCTTACAGATCATTAAGCTGAGGCTCAGACCCCTGGGAACTTACTAGCTCAAGGCTGGACAGCAAGTGTCAGAGCCAGGACTCAAGCCCACATCTTCATGGCCCCGATGCATTCCTGTTGGCTCTGCACCAGAAGCACGCCTCGCCCATGGCATTTTCTTTCACGGGACAGAATAGGCCCTTCTCTCTCCCATTGCTTGCAGACCTGAGCAGTCTTCTTGCGGCTTAACATGATTTTCCAGAAATGTGGAGCTAATTATTGGAAGAGGCAGTTCAAGATACCAAGGGGAGCAGCAGGGCTGGGAAAGGACTGTGGCAGAAGGGAAGGGGCAGGGACTGATTGCATTTCATTGTAAGTCATTTTGTACTGTCACTATTATAAAAAAAAAAAAAGCTGCATACAAATATCACTTTGATACCATATAGGAAAGATTGTTAGCAAAACCAATAAATTGCCCCCCAACCCTGGAAACTAGTCATTGCTACCATGAGCATTTTAAACAATTGCCAGAAAACCATTCAATGGTTATTTTATTTTTAAAGATTTATTTACTTATACACACAAGAACTGGGATGTAGGCAAGAGGGGTAAGGGGTAAGAGAGGATTCACCAGAGAAAGTGGGGAGCAGAACAGGCAGATCGACTGAAATACACTGCTGAGGGGAGCAGCGGGGAGACAGGAGAGGTCTGCTGTGCCAAGTGGGTCACCTCCCTGGCTAGGGATTGAACTCATGCTGATAGCTTGATAGCACTGTGTCTTTAACCCCTGTGCCACTAGGGAGGTCCCTCAACAGTTATTTTATATGACAGCTAATGGTGTCACAGAAACAAGCTTGTGGGGAGAGGTTTCCTAGAATTTCAGAACTGAAAGTTATCATAGATTCCCAGTCTGGAGTAATACGGATTTCCAGCAATTGTGCAAGAGTGTTAGTTGTGTCCTGATTGCACAATTCTCCTAGGGAGAAGCCAGCTGCTACCCTGGAGACCACAGCCAATGAGAAAGGAGAGTGCGATGCAACACCCAAGCCTGAGGGGGCCGGCAAGTCAGTAAAGCAGGCTGCGGAGGTGGGTACCCCAGAATTCTTAGACTGCATATCTTTAGCCTCCCTGGGGACTTCTCTATATCCTGTGATTTACTTTATTTAGACCATGTGGCAAGTTGAACCGCACACTGATTGGGATGTTGCTTATGCTTCTTTAATGTTTAAAACACGATTTTTGGAGCCATTTATTGAACTTGATTGAGGTATAACACCCTTATAATTGGCATATAATAAATTGCACAAATTTAGAACAGATGATCTGATAGGTCTTGACATAAGCGCACACCCACAAACCCATCACCCAACCAGGATAACCAATAGGACTTCATTTGCGAATCCTCCTTTGCTCTCCTTTTCAATCTCTCCCTTTTCCACCCCCCACCCCCAGATAACAGCTGATGTGTTTTGCCTCCATTTACTAGTTTGCATTTTCTAGAAGTTCATATACATGGAATCACATTGTATTTGCTTTTGGGGGAGGTCCATCTCCTTTTACCTATTTCCATGTAGTTACTTTGTGTTCTATGCATGTGACATGTTGCACACAGTGCATTCTTTTTCGATACTGAACAGTAGCCCGTTGAGTGGACATTCCACTGTTCATCCATCACCTATTCATGGGCACTTGGGTCATTTCCAGTTGGCCTCAGTGGTTTTTATGCTCAGAGTGGAGGGAGGAGGAAGAGGAGGCTCCTGGCGGGAGTGGGGAGAGGCAGAGGATGGGGGGAGGCTCCTGGGTCCCTGGTGAGAGGGGAGATTTTTCCAGTCTGTTGCTGATCCCCCAACCAGGTGTCTCGAGTCCCTGGGGCGTCAGTGTCTTTACCTTGCTGCTGTTTCTAAATCTGTTACAGAGCAAACCAGCACCCCAACCCGGAGACCTGATTGAGATTTTTCGAATTGGCTATGAGCACTGGGCCATCTATGTGGAGGACGACTGTGTGGTCCACCTGGCTCCCCCAAGTGAGTGTGGACCCCTTGTCGCCGTGGGGATGATTGGAGTCAGCACAGCAGAGAGTGCTGCTGCCTGAGCTGTGAAGCACCCCGGCCTTCCTGACCCTAATTTACCCCACGGTCTAAGGGTAGAGTCCCCGGGTTCCCTGACCCCAGCCGCCCTTTCTCTCGAAGTACAAATGTAGTGGCCTGAGGTCCATTCTGTACTGACAACAGCTCAGTGTCCTTCTCTGTTTCTGAGGATCCCACAGAGGGGCCACGCCTCACCCCATTCATCTCCACCTCACTGTGCCCAGACACCCTCGCCCCTTGTTTCAACAAAGAGAGCTTTGGTCCCTCCTTCCCCATCAGATTTTTCTCTTAAAGTGAATTCTGCCGCCTCTGTCCTGGCAGCTGCATGCCTGCTGCGTCTGTGTACTCGGCAGCTATTCTTCACCCCCCGAAACAGAGCTCCGGGGACAGGTCTGCTTGCAGACAGTGTCCAAAGGGCGAGGCCTCACCTTGCCCAGCTCTGTGGCGGTGGCAGAAACGCAGTCCTGGCCCCGGCCGGGTTCCTGGCTCTCTCCCACCCCTGTCTCCTCTAAGGACTGAATACAGCAGCTCTCAAAACGTTTCTAGTTTCAAAGCAGTGGAACCCTGTTTTCAAACAACCCCCAAGTGTGTTTTGATGAACACTCTGATATTTGAGCAGGGAAAGCAAGTGGCTGGGGTGGAAGCTGGTGGGAGGGGGTGGGCACCCTCTGGAGCCCATGGGCCTGCCTCCCTGAGCAGGTGCCCCTGCTGGGGGAGTCCCCAGAGAGCTCCTCTCCCAGGAACTGCCACTCCCCCCAAGGGGTGCTGGTCAGGCTTTGTGAAGACAGTGAAGATGGCCCTGGTGTCTGGTTAGGAAGACAAGACCCCAGTTCCAGGACTTGGCGGGGTCAGCAGAGTGCAGAACCGAGTCCGGCCACGACCTAGGGGGCTCCTGGAGGTTCACAAACAGGCCCTTGCTGTGGGATGCGCACAGGGAGGAGCCTTCTCGGTGCATTTGGTTCTGGGCGATTCAGTGACTCCGACACCCCATGCCCTGTCCTGCCTTTGGAGGAAACCCAGACTCCAAGAGAAGCCGAGCCAGTGGCCAGGCCCTCCACCGGCTCCGGGTGCGCCCACTGCGCCTCCCCCTCCCCCACCCGCGCTTTCCTTGGCCGCAGGCGAGGAGTTCCTGGCGGGCAGCATCACGTCGGTGTTCAGCAACCGCGCGGTGGTCAGGTACAGCCGCCTGGAGGACGTGCTGCACGGCTGCTCGTGGAAAGTCAACAACAAGCTGGACAGGACGTACCTGCCGCTGCCCGTGGACACCATCATCCAGCGCACGAAGAACATGGTCAACAAGATGGTGCAGTACAACCTGATCGAGGGCAACTGCGAGCACTTCGTCACCGGCCTCCGCTACGGCGTGTCCCGCAGCCAGCAGGTGAGGCCCGGTGTCCCCACCTCCCGCACCGGAGAGCCGGGCTGCAGCTCACAGGCGCCCCGTATGCAAGGGGGGGCTTGATGAGGGGGGATCCCTCACAGCAGGGGTGTGTCCCAGGATCTGCCTGCTAGGTCCGGGTCTTTATCCCCCATGAGGCCCCCACTGGGACCAAATCGCCTAAGGAGGTTTTCTCAGAACGAGCCCAAGGGCTGATTCTGACACTAATTCAGCCTTGACTGTCCACTGAGTGCCCCCCCATCTTCCCCCCCCCCCCAGATTGCCGGTATGTAGGGTCTCGGTGACCTCTCCCGGAGCCCCAGGCAGACCCTTCGGCCACTCAGGCTGCTCCACTTTCTCGGGCTCTCCTGCCTTTGCAGAGGAGGGTAGCAGCGGCTGCTGCTTCTCACAGAACAGACTCCAGGCCCTTCCCCGACAGGGAGTGGTGAGGGAGGGGGATGGCGGTGCAAGCCGAGGAGGGACACTGAGCACCCGTGGCTGGCCTGCCTTGCAGGTAGAGCAGGCCCTGCTGGAAGGCGCCAAGGCCGCGGGCGCCGTGATTTCTGCCGTGGTGGACAGCATCAGGCCCAAAGCCCTGACCACCTGAAGCCCCCGCAAGTCCAGGCAGAGGAAGCGCTGTTGACCCCAGCAAAGAGAACTGTCTGCCCACCCCTTGCCTTCTCCTCTCAATGGCCCCATGTAAGAAAATTATGAGCTTCTGGAAGAGTCTAGAATGCATCCAATTACCCTTCTGGAAATACATCCCATATATGTGACCACAGACTTGTGGATTCTCCGTGGGAATATCCCACTCTATTGTGCGTGTGTGGTAGGTGCTAAACATTTCACAGGCTTGTTTAGCTTTATTTTCTCTTTGGGAAGGGGCCTTGCGTGTTTCACAGGCTAGACCCCACCAGCAGCGTCGGCATCAGTGTTCCCAGTGATGTGGAGCTTTTTTCAGAAGTTCTTTTTGTCTTGATGCCTGATCCCCACTCACCCTGGTCCTGTGCTTTTAGGCCCACAGAGGGACTCAAGGAGGAGGCGTCCACGGAAGCCTGCAACTGTTCAGGCCAGCTGCGCCTTAACCTAGGAACATCTCGCCCAAGAAATACTTTCTTTTTAAAGTTATGCATCAAGTTAAAGCAGCCCCAAGTTAAAGCATAATCAGCAAGACCAGTTATTTTGCTTTTCTACTTTATAAATACTAGAAAATTTGAATTTTTTATAGTCACCGATTTCAGTTGAATTCTTAAAACAATATGGTCAGCCCCTGAGGGAGAGGAGGGAGTGATCCTTGTGTTTGAAGAATGTCACGGTGGGAGGCCTGAGATTACGGCTGCAGATGGGTAGTGCCAGGACGAACAGAAGTCACCCAAGGGCTCTCATTGCTTGGGAGGCAGGAGGAGTGTGGAAGAGAGCAGGATAGAGCCCCCAAAGCATCTCACATAAGATCTTAGGGTCTCCCAAGAGCCTCTCTCCTGTTTGGAGAAAATAGACCTACACATGAAACTTCATTTTCCCCTCCTCATCCTTTCCTGGGTGATTCAAACTGGACTCCCCAGCTGTTTCCTGGACGTGGGAATCGGGGTGTGTCTTTGATGGTTTTCCGTCTGCCTTTCCTGAGGGGTCTGTCTGCTTTGTGTGGGAGTTCTGGGTGCTGGTAGTTAGTGGATGCCCTCACCCCTCCCCCTGCTTCCCCAAGTAACTCCCATCACCCACAGAAACAGTCCCTAGTACTTCTCCCTTCAGTTTCTCGATTCATTATATGATCTAGATTTCTCACTTCACTTTCAACCACCTCTGTTATGTATTAATGATCCCTTTGGTCTGAAGATGACTTTGAACTCACAGGCCATGTTCATCTATAGCCAGAACAACACCGATCCCCATTGCCAGTGAGTGTTTGGTAACTGCCTCACAAAGGTCTCCTCCCTCCACTGCTTACCTTTCAGACAGGGACACACTCCTCTGGCGACTTTCCAGTTTGAACCCAGGGAGGTAGAGACCACCAGGAACACATCAGGGCTTATGTTCATTTGTTCATTCAACAAACATTTTCAGTGTCGACCAAGTGCAAGCCCTGGCTCCCCTCACCTTTGCCTGAACCCACAAGCAGTGGTCAGGAATGAGAAGAGGTCAGTGAGACGCTGTCACAGTGGAGTGTAGGGTGGAGGCCACCTCCTGGACAGCCATTGCCCATCTGAGAGCCAGAACATACTTCGCACTGCAGATGGGGGTGGGTGGGGCAGTTCCTTCCACTGCAGATGGGGGGAGGGATGGGGCAGTTCCAAAAGTGTTATTAGAAACCTGTACACACAGGTCAAAACCACAAGGACACATCATCTCACACTTGGTCGAGTAGCACAGATTAAAAGACCCCAACAACAAAGGTGGGAGGATGCAGGGAAAGGGGAACCCTATTCCACTGTTAGTGAGAATGGAAACTGGTACAGCCATTGTAGAAAACAATCTGGATTTACCTTAAGAAACTGAAAATGAAATCCCACTCTTGGGCACCTCTCCAAAGAAGATACCCACTCAAAAACCTACATGCGCTACAGCATTTATTGCAACACTATAAGAGTGAGGCCTTAGAAACATCCCAAGTGTCTGCCAGTAGGTGGTTGGATCAAGATGATGTGGCGCATCCACACAATGGAATTCTATTCAGTCACAAGGAAAGGCGAAATGATGCCATTTACAGCAAAATGGAAGAAGTTCAGGGGACTTACGTGCAATAAAGCAAAGCCGGAATGACAAAGACAGATATTGGACACTTACATAGTAGATGACTATACTTATTAAAATTGGTAGATATTAATAAACAATGATGGGGGAGGGTAAAAAAAGAGACAACCTCCAGAAGGCGATAAAACCTTTACAAATCCTACATCTGAAAAAATAAAAATGTAAAGAAACCCAAACCTGTACAGCTCCTTCACTTCTTTGGCTAAATTTATTCCTAGATATTTTAGACTTTTTGCTGTGATCTCAAATGATACTGTTTTCATCATTTCTCTTTCTGCTAGTGTATTGTTTGCCTATCAAAAGTGGAGGCAGTTTTGATTGTGAAAAGGGGACATTGAATAATTATGCTGAGATCATAAGTGTAAGTGGAGGCCCTGGCATCTTAAGTGAAGAAATTAAATGAAAAGTGGGGTGTGTGTGTGTAGTTGGGGCCAGAGAAAATATCAGTTCTTACTTGAAAAGATCTTACTTTGCATCAAAATAGAACATATAACACTGCTAGATACCCAGGCCTTGTGGGTGCATAGTTGATGATGTTGTAGCATTATTTTGAAATAGAGCCTTTCTCTTTGCATTATCTACAGAGTCTTCTGGTTTAGACCAAAATATCTAATGTAAGCAAAAAAGGCTTCTCTTTTTCAAGAATGCCTGATCATTTTCTTCTTTGCCTCAGCAGTAATTTTCCGACCCTATGTTTCTTTTTTACTAAATACCAGCTCTTTCATTTTTACATTTTCTACCCATTTCTATAAACGAGTAGTGTTTCTCAGGGAAATCATTGCATTTCTTTAATAAATCAGTTTCTTATGCTTCTCCACCTGGGTTCACTTCCAGGCTTCATCCTTGTGAGAAACCCCTAAATCAGATAATTTGTGTCTGGGTCTCTCCGCATGAGGTTATATTTCAGTTATGTTTGAAATCACATGGATTTCTCTGACGTTTGCTTACTTGTGGGCTCTGACCCTGCTGCTCTTACAGAGCCACAGCCCAGAGATCATTGTGGGCCTCTGATGGGTTTATTGTTTACATCAGGCCACCCCCAAAATAAAATTCAAATTTAGTGCAATCCATGCAGGAGTTTTTTGTGATGTTTTTAACATACAGACAGAAGGTAGCTTTTAACTTATATAGATAAAAGTACTAAAAAAATGTCACCTGGAAGTGCACAGCCTCTGCCAGATGGTCAGAGAAGGCAGCGCCACCAGGCTGGGCTGCCTGATTGATGGGTGGGATCAGAATTGCAAGGTAGTTTGGAATGTTCTTCCATAGACATATGAAGAGCAGCAAGAGGCAAAACTGGGCAGGAACAGAGTGCTGAGTAAATGTTATAGCAGCCTGTGTGAGGCTCGAGTGCATGAAAGACAAAGTTGCTCCCCTCATATTAGCTTCCTCCAAATATCTTAGTCTCCTGTGGGCAGAAATGAGGGAAGAGTGTTTATGCAGAGAAGAAAGAACCCGTGCCATTTATCCCTGACTTGTGGATGAACTAGAACTAGACTGACCTGTCTTAATGGGGTGTCTCTGCCCTTTGGGTTAATCATTCGTGGTGAGGGAGGCAGGGATGGGAAACATTGGGGTTGCTGGAGGCTCATTCTGTGCAAACAAGTCTCTGCTGACAATTTGAAACTTGGCAGAAGATCCAGGCTGAAGATCTTGTTGGGGCTGAGCTGTTTTAGATACTCTGGATTCCTGCTGCTCAGTTCCAGAAATGCCCTCCTCCCTGCCTCCCTGGGACCTGGTCCTTCAGGTCCCCTTTTTATTTTCCAAGCTCCCCCAATATCATTTTCTCCAAGCCCTCCTTTGTTTGCATAGGTGAGCTGACCCTGTTGCTAGTAGAACACAAACAAAAGTCTGTTTGGTTCCAGAAACTGTTTTTTATGCTCCGATGAACCAAAAGTCATCTTACTCTGAGCTGGGGGGGAAAAAATGCTGCATGTGACACACAGACATGTTCTGTGTCTGTATTTACTTATTTTTCACATTTCGATTGGAAAGCAGTTACTGTTCATTAACTGATCAGATTACAAAAACAATCCTGGGGGACACCTTCGTCCATCCTTCTAAGGATCCTTTGATCTGGTCTTCCCTGTTGAGAGTTTGTCCACCTTCTACAAAATGGTGGCTTTCTTCTTCATTCCACCTCATAGAGAGGGAAACTGGAAGGGCCAGGGAAAGGCGCTGGCCTCTTTGAAGCATTTTCCAACAGAGTAGGTCTCATGAGTCAGAGCCTTCAGGCAGATGGCGCCGTATTTACCGAGAGATGGAGCAATTGATGGAGAAATCGCCGCATTGCCTGTTGGGGCTCTCTGCAGGTTTGGGAGGACTCACTAGTAAAACCAACTGATCCTGGGCTTTTGTTTTGGGGGAAGCTTTTAATTACTGTTTCAACTTCCTAGGTCTTTCAGGATTTTTATTTCTTCCTGATTCAGTCTTGGAAGGTTGTACGCTTCTAAGAACTGGTCACTACTACCCAATTTTACCATTTGTTGGCATAAAGATAGTAATCATAGCAGTCTGTTGTGATCCTCAGTACTGCTCAGGTGTCTGTAGTAACTTCTTTTTCATTTCTGATTCTACTCATTAGAGTTTCTCCCATTTGTTCTTAGGGAGTCTAGCTAGGCGTGTGTCTATTTTGTTTATTTTTTTCAAAGAACCAACTTGTAGCTTCATTGATCTTTTGAACTGTTGGTCTGACTTCTACTTCATTTATTTCTGCTCTAATTTACATCTTATACTATTTTGGCAATTTACATATTCCTTGCTTCAACTTTCTTGAACCTTGCAAAGAAGGGTGTGAACACTTTTTACTATGTTTACTGTAAGTTCTGTGCTGAAAACTAACCATTTAAAAAAAAAAGTAATTTGGTGAATATATTTTCTGGTCTTCTCTGATAGATTGTTAAGGTTTTTCCAACAGAGGTTTTACATGAGTATTAGTCAAAAATATCCATCTTTACATTTCTGTCATAAGCCTTACTATTCAGAACATAGTTTTACATCAAGATTTTGTAGGCAAGTTTTCTATTTAAAATTGTGGTTTATTTGGTCTATATAACTCCTTATCCAAGTAGAGTATTTTTTTGGTTTAGGGTATGAAATCATATGATTAGTTATTTACTTTTGAATCATTATACTATTTGTTGCATAATCCTTTATCTTGTCTAGTGATTTCTGATGATAAAATTATATTATTCAGAGATATGTCTACTTGCCGCGGACCAGCACAGCAGTGAGCGATGAGGCTGTCTCAGGGTTGAGAGACTGCGCAGGGTGGTCAGGGATTCGGTTAAAGAAATGACAAACAGACACACTTCAAGAGTGAAAATCTGAGTGTAATTTTATTTGAGTTGGTGACCAGTATATATATGTTTTCTAAAAGCATAGGAATGGCAAACATCAGTGAAGAAATCAGCTTGCTTATAGGTTTAGCTTATCATTGACAGGGCAGTGATTTACATCTGGACCCAGGCGCATTCCTAAGTAGTTAGGCTATTAATTTTTCTTTTTGTTTTATATGATTACTTTTTGTTTTAACTACTCACTATTACTATTAATTAACACGGGTGAATTTTACTTTTCACAATGTAATATTTTTATCATTTAGATTAATACAAACTAGGCTAAGTATACAACAGAGAAATTATTAAGCTAGCAGTTCTATTAATACACAGAGTTTAGTAACGTTTCATTTGAATCAGCCTAGTTATTAGATTTCATATGTTCTTTTTTAATCGGCAAACCAATGACCTTTTAAACAGAGAAAGAGAAAAGATTTTAGAGAGACAGTTGTATTAGAATAAAGTTTGTGGGTCTAGAGAAGGTGAGATAAGTTTCCGTGCGGACAGCATTCCTGTAGTGGCTCCTGGTGGTCGTTATCTTTCAACAAGCTTCCGTCTTATCTATGTCTTCAGGCGGTTTTTGCTGTTCTCCTCCTGCGCGCTGGTTGTCCAGCCGGACCTAGGGATTCCTAGAGGTCACTGCAGGAGGAGGTGCAGCATCTACTATAATCTGTTTCTGAACTTCCTTTGATATGTAAACACATCTGTGGTTACTTTTTTGACTATCATGGCTACAAAATAAAGTCCAGCTTATGTCACCCCACGGTAAACAGCTCTCCCCAGCATGCACACCATGTTTTTTGTTTACCGTTTATTTCTAGGTAAACAATAGCTATTTTTTCTAATTCTTTCAAAATTATGTGCTTTTTCGTTGTGACTAGTATGTTGATTATTCCATCTAACTGGGGGAAGAATTGTTATATTTTAGTACTATTCAGGCTTTCTATTAAAAAAAATACTAGCTACCTGTCTACAATTACACAAATATTCTAAGTCCTTTTAAAATATGATTTTCTTCACATTTCTTATTATGATCAATCACAGTCATTTTCTATTTCATAATTTAGAACTGTACTTGAAGAAAGGGCTCACTTTGTCCACTATATGTTTTTGTTTTTATTTATTTTTCTAATTTTCCTCATATCTAGGCATTATCTTGGTTTCTTCCTTTATTTAGCTCTTTGATCAGCAGTTCCTGGAATTCCTTAAAACTGTGTCACTTTCGTGGAGGTAACATCCTGCTTTGTTTTTCTTGATGCTTTACTCCTGCTAAAAACACAATGAATCCAAAAAACAAATTAACACAAAAAAATGGAAAGACATCAAACAAGCACATATGTCCTTCATTCTTGAGAGCCAGCTCTGGCACAAGTGTGGCCTCCGCCCTGAGTGTGGGAGTTAATTGGCTGAAGAAGCCCCAGATGCAGGCCAGGGTCCGGGCAGCTCTGGCACTTTCCACTCTCACCCTGGATACCTACCACAGCGGGCACCCTGTGCTGGGCTCTTGGCCTCTAAACTGACAGGTCTGTGCAGAGGGGTGTGTGGACAAGAGGATCTGGGGGTGGGTGGGAGGGGGAACGTGCTGTGATGTCACTGTGGGGCGGGAGAGGAGATTCTGAAACCTCAGGCACTGACCCATGCAGGTAGCTCAGGACCAGGCCTGTGGGGGCACAGTGACCTGGTCTCACGCATGTTCCTCCTTCCTCATCCCTGGTCAGTAACTCACAGTCCCCAAGGAAGCCACAGCGGGGAGACTCACATGTTCTCCACTTCCTGGATGGAGTCAGGCAGGGGCCGGTTCTTGGTTTCAGGCAGGAGGAGGATAACAGGGATAGTGAGGAGGGGGAGGGCTCCATAGATGATCCAGGGCACGTAGGGAGAGTACACCACCAGGATCATCACCAGGGGGGCCACGGCTGCCCCAACACTACCCCAAATTCCCAGGATGCCTGCAGCTGTCGCCCTTGAGGAGCAAATAACAATACTAAAAATCTGGTAGAAATCTAAACAAGTAACTTGTGATTTGCTATTTTGCTTTGATTATAGGAGATACCACAACAGTGTGGAAGGTTGACAACATACTTCTGCTTTTGAAATTTTCTCTATTTGCTAGCAATTTTTTCAAGCTGAAGTGCGTTAAGTGCATGAAGACAATTTCATCACATACAAAATACTGTTCCTCATTGCACCTGCCTTTGTACACTTCAGAAGATTCTAGGAGATACCATGTCAAAGGATGTAACCCTGGACAGAAATCAACTTTCTATAAATTTTGCCTATAAATTGTTATTTTGATGGGCTACTTTTGATAACCAATCACCCTTGGCTTTCTTCCATTAACTGCTCATTCACTGGAAAAGCTCTGTCTGAGCGCCTGGGAGATTTGTACCTGATTATAGTGGGGAGCAGTTCAGTGGAATGGGTGATAACGCTGGTCATCAAGGCATAGGAAATGCCTACTCCGAAGGCTGACAGAGCCATGCGCATGGTCTGCATTTCTGGAGAGGAAGATCAGACAGACTCAGGAAATCTGAACTGAAGGAACTAGCAAGCATCCCCCAAATTACCCTAGTGGAGATGCCTGCGAGTATAAACACCTGTGTAGAGGAACTGCTGAGAGGCTGAAAACCTGCAGTGGCTAATTGCTAGAAATGTGACTTACCTACATAGTATGACTTACATGTTATTTAATCAACTATTCCTGAATATCTAAGATTTTCTAGAAAAGGATGGTCCAGGAGGCTCCCTCTTAATTCCGTTCTGTGTCTCCTCTGACCCCGCACAGGGGACAAAGGACTCCACGTGGGCGGCTGCTGAGGGACGTAAGACGCACCTGTCACCTCAGTGCAGGATTCACCCAGGACTAATACTGTGGAAGAGATTAATTAAAGGGCAGAGGTCCTGTGTTAATGGACAATGAGGAGAGTAGTTAGGTTTAGAATAATATTCAAATAGTGAGAATAAGGACCTTTGTCAGGGAAAAAAAATATCTAACATTGGAAACCACTGAAGGAAAGTTTCAGAGTTCCTATCTAATTGAAAAAAATTCCACAAGAGCCTTGCAAAGATGGAGGAGGCTCCGGGTCAGGCGGCCACCTGGCACCATGGCTGATCCTTGCGCTGAGGAGAACTGCCCCCACCAAAGGTCATGTCAGAAGCACAACTTCACAGGAGCTGGGGGCAGTGTGGTCACTCCAGGTCCTCTCTGTATTACGTATAATCATTGAAGTCAGTAAAACTGATTCTAAGGGAGATTCTGAGTTGCTCAGGGCCTGTTCTTACTGCATTCTTCTCTCTCCCTGACTACAAGGGATTTTTGTTTTCTTGAAGTCAAGGTGATGGCCCTAAAGCAGACTAGCAGTCATGGTGACCCTAATAGTTGCAGCAGAAACAGGAAGCTGCACTAATAAGGAGCCGGGACACAGAGGTGACAGTGTTGCGTGTCACCTGCCATTGGATGAGAAGGGTCATCCGTGCTTGCTGTATTAAGCGTGATTGGCCAAAAGTAAGTGATCGGCTGCTGTCCTAGAGAAACTGTTGGGGCAAATGACCCAGCTTCGAATTTAATGGATACATCCGGAATTGCAGCCAGCCTTAACTGACCGCTGGCTCTTTTTCCAGCCACTTAAAGGCTGGAGGGATGATCAAAACACAATCTCCATTTCCTTCTGGCTTCGAATACGTCTAACCAGCACACTTCATGAGAAATGAGGGGAAGACATGCTGCTCTTTCCTCACCTTGAGGCACAAAGATCATGCTCAGAATGGAGACGCCCTCCAGGAACATGAAAAGTGCCTGGCTGAGTCTCCGGCCCAGGCAATTCAGAATCAAAAGTGCGATGTAATTGGCTGGGAGGGAAACTCCACCGAAGAGAACCTGGACCAGGAAAATGTGGCTTCCCACTTGCTGGAGGTTGAGACTCAGGCCAAAAAGAGGCAGGAAGCTAGTAAATCTATGATGAACAAAGAAGACATGTGTGATAAGGCTTAGACCGTGCACCCTACACACTGCAGCGGGGATGGTGATAAAGGAGAAATGCATGGTCTGTTTGGTGGAATAAGGTTTTTTTTTGCAATGTTAAGATTTTAAAACTACCATAAAATAGGGCCTGGTGGTGCAGGGGTTGAAGCCTCAGAACTATCAAGCTATTGCCAGCCACTGCAAAACGAGTTCGATCCCCTGTCAGGGAGCTGACCCGCATGGTGCAGCAGACCTCTCCTGTCAAGCCTGCTGCTCCCCTCAGCAGTGTGTTTCAGTAGATCTGCCTGTTCTGCTCCCCATGCTGGCTCTAGAGAATCCTCTCACCCCAACTCTGGCCCACACTCCAGCTCTCGTATGCATAAATAAATAAAATAAATCTTCAAAAAAATTACCATAAAATAATTGTATGATGATAGAGGTCATAATTATAACTTTTTTTTTCCCCTGGAAGGTAGAGAGTTTTGTTGTTGTAAACCTAAGACAGGGCCCTCTAGGGCTTTCAATTTTTTCTCTAACTTAATCTTGGTTATATGTTTACATGTGGAAATATTCATTGAGTTGCATGCACCTGAGCACTTTGATGTTTGTAACTTGACCTTAGTTAAGATGGAAGCAAATAAATGAAGAAACTGGAAATGAAGAAACTGAGTGCCTTCTGGCAGCTCAGAGTCCCCTCCAGGGACGAGCCCAGGGGGTGATACGACAGCAAACTCCTAAGGGGACATTACAGCCTTGTCAGTCTTTTCAGCCCCTTTGGCCACCTCCAAATATGACAATGATCTTTCCAGCTCCCTCCTGTTCAACCTCAAATCTGTCCCGACAGCACGTTGTACCTTGGGGGAGGACTAGATTCACACCTCCATTATTTTGACCCTCCCCACGCGCGCTGAGACGCCTACCTCACAAAAGACAGGACACAGACCCTTTTCCGCATGTTGGGTGTTCGGAACAGGTCAAGCACAGAATATCTTTTCTGCATCATCTCCAACTCCTCCTGCATGGAGGATCTCAAGACCTTCAACAGCAAGAAACAGTCAGTTGCCACAAATTGGCAGGTAAGGGAGGTGAGGAGAGACACCCTCCATTTGTCTACAACAAAATACAGACAAGGAGGCACTGACTGGTGTACAAGTGGCAGGAAAGCGATTTATGGAGCTAAAGGGCCCTGAGGGGAAATGATGTTTGACAAGGAATTTTGATCTGAGACTCAGTTTGTTGCAGGACCGCAAAGGAGTGTGCAGGTCTCAGAGTTAGATAAGGAAAGCAAAGGAGATTACTTGGATCATTGTCCAAATCTTCACTTCTATCACGGGGCAGGCAAAGGGCTGACAACTGGGGCTGGCTGGTAACTAGAGCTCTTGGTAGAGAAAATAAGGAGAGTAACAGGGTAATACCCTGAGAGCTTTTTTTTCCCCTTGGTTCTTGAATCAGCTTCTTTCAGAGAAATCTTGGCAGGCTGTGCCTCATGAATGAGATGCCCAGAATCACCTCTGAGGACAAAATCAGGGGAGATGTTGGTGTCATATGATTTGTCCCTGGTGTCACAAGCCAGGTGTATGCCTTGAGGGAGGGAACAGGTTATCTCCAGTCCTCCATTTCCTTGGCATTCAAAGGAAGAATGAACAGATGAATAAATAGGAGAATATGGAGTAGGAGAATCAGGAGTAGCAGAACTGGGAGTAGATAAGGAAGTTTAGGAAGACAAAAATAATGGCTCACTACCAGAATTTCCTAGGCCATACATGAGGTCACAGATGCGCCTGTTAATTTGCAGCCAGGACAGCTTTTGCGCTTATTAATTATTAAAAGACTATCAGCTCCATCCTCACCCCACCTCTACAAGAGAAACAGTCCTGTGACGCTCACTGGGAGAATTCCACAGAGAGGTGGGGGGCTTCAGAGAAAGGAAAGCCCTCCCTAACTGAAGACCTACTGTAACAGGGTGGTCCCCAGGGAAAGGGGCGGTTCCAGGTTCCCTGCCCCACCCAAGGAAAGGTGGAGCTGAGCAGGGTGGGGAGAGGCTGCAGGAGACTGGAGGAAGGACAGAAGTAGGATGGGGAGCCAGCAGGAGACCTGGAAGAGCCATGTGGAGCAGAGACATGTGAAGAAGCTGCACTTGCTTCTTGGTCCTGGGCTGGGTGAACAGACGTGGGTGAGAGACCCGTGGGGTCAACAATGGTTGAACTTGACTTTGCTCCTTTTGTTGCAGAAGTGCTGGGCCCCTCTGCCGCTTTTTTATGGGTCCCCCCAGAAGGTGCCTTAGACTCGTGGTAGGCTTTTGGGTCTCAATGGCCCTGCTTTGGTCCAGCCCTGTGTGGCTGGGCATTTACCCACGAGGGGAGGGGTAACTTTGGGAGCTTGATTTGGAAACTATATTCTTTGCCTTTTAATACACACAAATTGTATTAAAGTTCTTTTCCATTAATGGTCTTATGCACTAGAGAATATTTCGTTTTGAGGCAGCAGATGGCAGAACCTATTTAGAGTGGGCAGCTTTGGGGGTTTTGGGGTGCTCCTCACCTTGCCCTGTAACACTACAAGGCCAAGAATGTCCTTTCAGTTGCAAAGATACTGGAATTTTGGGAGAGAGGTCACGGAGAGACTCCTCGTCTCCCGCATGAGAACTGATGACCGCAGGCCACCATGGGGGTTGGTGCTGTGAGAATGGCCTCCAAGAAGCCCTGAGACCTGGCCTGGGGCAAGGGATGGGGGGGCTGCAGTGCCTGTGAGGCTGCTCTTCAAACCCCATGAGCAGACGGAGAGGTGAAGCTGCTCGGGCAAAGGATGGCAGCCGACCTTCAGCACTCCAGGGGCTTATCTCCTCTGGTGGGGTGCTCCCCACTCAGGGCAGAGGAGACCCATGTTCAAAGGGGAACTTGCTGGATTTTTATATTTTAAATGCATCTTTCTCTAGAAATTTTCCATCTTGTCCTATTAAAAAAGCACTTGTGCCAAACACCACCCTCTTGTCTTGCCCCCTGCGGTGTGTCGGGGTAGCCACTGGCCTTTGTCATTGCATCTTCCAAGAGCCCTTTGTTAAGCCTTTAGAAAATTTGTGAACCTGTTGACATCCTGATGGTGCCTTGAAATCCACTCTGATGGAAGTATTCCTACCCCCGAAATTGGCAATTGTTAACAATTTTGGACTCTAATTTCCCATCCTTTGGAGTGCTGAGTGTTCGACATTTACCAAAACCCCACTGGCTCACCCCCTCGGAGGTCACTTGCACCGCTCTGTACAAAGCCGGTCGCTCCCCTGGCCCCTTTAAACCTGGCCAGTTCAGCTGTCACCTCCAAGACCCACTCTGGACAGACCCACCGCTGAGGGGCGGTCAGACGCTGACCCTGACCACCCCTCAGTGCATGCTGCTGGCCTTTCTCTCGCTGCTGGTCACACTCCACTCTTCGCTTTGCCCCACACAAGCCCCCTGACCTGAGTGTTGCCTGCCTGAAGAGAGAAACAGTGGGCTTTCGCCCCCTGCCTGCCATAGCACCTGTCACCAAGTTGTCAGGGAGCAATTTGGAAGGGAAGGGGAAGGGGAGGAGAAAGTGTAGGAGAGGGAGGCGGGAGGGTCAGATACAGGGGGAGTGATGTTGGACTGTGAGCAAGAGCAAGAAAATGAACACATCCCTCCACGGCGAGCTGTGCGTGGCTGCCACACTTTGGGAGGCATGTGTCTGTTAAGAATACTCAAACTTTGGGGGGGATGTGTCTGTTAAGAATACTCAAGATGTGCTCTCAGTGACGTTCATGCACGTACCCCCCATTACTATAGTCACCATGAGCTTCACCACACCCCAGGGCTTACCCTTCTTGTGAATGAAAGTTTGCACTTTTTGACTATAGTTCCCCATTTTCCCTTCCCCCTGAGCCCTGGTAACCATCATTCTATTCTGTTTCTGCGAAGTCAACTTTTATCTTTTTTTTAAAGATTCTACATACAAACAATAGTGTGCAGTATTTGCAGTTCTCTACCTGTTTCTTCAGCGTGTGCCCTCCAGGTTAATCCCTGCTGTTGCAAATGGCAGGATTTCCTTTTTGTCCAGTTGGAATAATATGTTGATATAATAATAACAATCATAATTTTATTTATCCATTCAACCATTGAAGGACATTTATTTCCAGGTCTCAGCTATCGTGACCAGTGCCCAGTTACTGTGGGTGAGCACATGTTTCTTCGAGAAACTTGTTTCATTTCCTTTGGCAATACACCCAGGAGTGGAATCGCTAGAATGGTAGCTCTGTTTTTAATATTTTCAGGCACAGTTATGTTGTTTTCCATAATGGCTGGACCAAGTACATCTCCACCAACAGTGTCTGAGGGTTCCCTTGCAAATGTTTGTTACCCCTCGTGTTGATAACAGCCTCCCTAGCCTGTGTCCTGTGATATCTCATTGTGGTTTTGATTTGATTTCCCTGGCGATACGTGACCCTGAGTACTGTTTCATACACCTATTGGCTATTTGTATGTTTTCTTTGAAAAAACATCACTTCAAGTCCTCACATCCCGTAACCTCACATCCCGAGGCCCATGCTCCTCACCTCCATGGTTAGAGTATCATCCGCATTCTTTACTCCATTTATTTGTGCAACTTTCCTAAGCACCTGTAAGCCGTTGTCGAGTTTGTTGGTGATAATCAGCCACCGAGCAGACTCCATCAGCCACCTGCTCCAAGACGGAGGAGCAGTTAACACTTATTTGCTTATTTTTTATATAACCTTTGTCCAGAGATGCCTTCCCCCAACCTAATACCTGCAACCGTTTGGGGCTATACCAAGAAATGTGGCCTTATGTCCTCTTGGATCTAACTGGAACACTTCTCCCTGCAATGCGCCCTCACTGCTGGGAGCGCAGCAGACCCCAGTCGCATGGACCCCATTCTTACTTAGAAGTGATTTCACCAGGGAGTGCATGAAGCTGGAGTGTGAGGGGCACTCACCTGTACAAACCTGGGCCAAAGCCCTTGTGGGGACACTCATAACATGCTCTCCCGGTAATAAACACCCTTTCATGGCTATGGACAGGGGATCCTTGCATAGACTGGACTTGCTCCCGCTCCTAGCAGCTGGGGTGGATTCTGCCTACCGGACTGGTTGTTGTCTGCTTCACTTCTCTGTGTGATGAAGAGGTTGTGCTATGTAGAATTGCTCTGAAGATAAAGTGACACAGCATATGGCCTGACGGAGAACACTCCTCCCCTGAAAGAAGGCATCCCCCTGCACTGTATCTGTGATCATCTAGCTGCAGCAGACTCATAGAGGCTTCTACCACCGAATCTTCTTAGAGAAGAAATGTAATAGGCACTCTTGAGACTTTTACACAAAGGCGGAAGAGTATGTATAGAATCAATGATATGAATCATTTGACTTGGAAAGAGATTGGAGAAGTCATATTGTGCATCCTCTCCCTCTCTCCAAAATCACCTATAAAAATGAAAATTACCCATATCATCATCATATAACTATTGGCAAAGCCATACACATACACAGATTGTAATGGATCTAATCTTCAAATGTTTTTCGCTACAGAGAAAAGATTTTTGTAGCAATTCTCTTTCTATAACACTGTTCAGCCTTTGCAGCAAGGAGGAAAAGACTCAGAAAAACTCAGAACATACTTTTGTTGTTATTCCTGTCTTTCAGGTGCTGATTTAACTAGTGTGTCTAATTAAATTTGAATTTCATACATAGTATATAATTTTTATTATAACTATGTCCAAGCAATATTCTAGACCTATTGATACAAAACAGTTATTTGTTCTTTACCTGAAATTCTAACATAAAGGAACACCCTTTAGAAAATCTAGTTAGTGAATAAAAATACAAACACTAAACATTCAGTAGAAATCATAAACCATGACTACTTACCAATATAATTATCTGTCTTGAAATATTTGGAATATAATTTTACAAAGATCTTAAATTCAAATTTAATTCAGTGTTCTAAAATTTATCTGGCAAACTCTACCGATTCTGCTTCTCAAATTGCACATAGGGAACATACCTGGAAAGTACATGCTCAGAAATAGATCAAGACCAGACAGAGTTCCATGTACCTTCTCATCCCAGGATGGATGCCACAGACTAAGGCAAAAAGATGCATACCTTGTGGGCAGAAGTAAGACAAAGAATGGTATAGACATCACTAGCTGGAGGGTGATCCAGTCTTGACATGCAAAGGCCAGGCCTCCCAGGGACATCTGCCCCAGACTACCCACAGAGATTGACAGCATCGTACTCATGGCTTGGTATTTGGGCACCATCCATTCTACCACTAAAAGAAAACACAGACAGACTTTTGGATTTCAGATTCAAAATCAAGGCTTGGAAAATGTTGAAGAAACTAAAGTGTTGACTTACTGAGCATACTACAATTTGTCAGGATACTTGTGGTAGAAAACCCAGCCCAGAAGCGCAGGAAGCAGTAGATGAAGAAGTTGGGAGCAAAGGCTGTACAAGTGCCAGAGATGGCGAGCTGGAGGAAACAACATCTGATCACCAACTTCCTGCCAAGCCTGAGAAAGAGCACAGGGGTCGACTGAATGAAAATTAGCAAAAGTGAAAGCATTTTGAACCCATAAAGAATAAATGGATCATTGCAGCAGATCTCTGAAGCAACCTTGAGTCCCAGGAGTCCTCTCAATGTTTGCACATTGGCTTTCTACTGGGACACTCATTGAAGTCTTACGAAGATTTCCTGTGAAGCAGGGATCAATCCAAGGTGAAAGTTGAAGTTCTTTTTAAAATTTTAATCATTTTATTGAGGTAACAATCGTTTGCAGCCCTGCATATGATACTAGGTCACACCCTTCAGATGTGTGTTACCACACCACACTCACCATCCCCCACCACAGTCCATTGGGCACCCTCCACACTTTGCCTCTCCTATCCCCCCCACCCACTTCTTGGAAGCCTCAATTCTATAGTCAGATTTCTAGAGCTGTTATAGGGCAGCCCCAATATTGAACGGGTTGCCTGGTTGTGGGTCCTCACCGGCGAGTTGAAAAGGGACTTATTAATACTCCACTACAGGCACACACAAAAGTTAATAAAAGGTTTATTTACAAGGGAAAAGGAAATAAGGAAAATGTACAACTCAGGGAGAAAAAAGGGAAATAAAGTCTTTAATGTGTCCTACCTGATCCGCCGACCTGGAAACCCAAAGGCACTCTCAGAGCTGGCCGGATGCTGCGAGCTGGCTGAGAGCCAAAATGGGGAACCCCCTCCAAAGCCCACGTGCTGGCTTTATACCAACCTGGCTGCTTAACCCCACCCTCAGGCCCCAGCCACCTTCCCTTTGGTGGTGATGGGATTTGGAGTTCCCAGTGTCTTTGGCTTTGGCCTGTCCACAAAGCCTGTATGGGATTGGCTTTAGGACATCCTTTCCCCCCTAACAGGGCTTGTTATCGATATGGTTTTATGACACTTTGTTTTGTTTTTCTATATTCCACATATAAGTGACACCACCCTGTCTTTGCCTTTTTCCTTTCTGACTTATTTTGCTCAGCATAATATCCTACCCAAAGAATGCAAAAACACTAATTTGAAGGGATTTGTGCCCTCCTATGTTTTTGGCAGCACTGTTTACAATGGCCATAATTGTCCAAAGACAGCAGATTTGGAATGTGGTCTATATACACAATGGAATATTACTCAGCTATAAAAAAGATAAATTATCAGGTCTATTTTGAACATGCATCCTCCCTGTCTACCACATTAAATAGCTTAATGTGTGTTTTTAGCATGAATTTCTTGCCCTAGTATCTGTAGGTCTTTAATAACATTGCAGTTTTTGGCAGCAGTGCGAGGTTCCTGCCTGGGATTCAAGTCCGTCCATCAGAGATGAGTGCCCTTTGTCATATCTACCTTCAGACAGGTTAGATTGTATGTGCATGATATTTTCAAATACACTCTTTTTGGTCCTTTGGTTTGAGAAAAGTAAATGAGAACCAGGCTGTCACTTCAAGACCAAATTTGTTGTGTAGTATGATGGGGATGGGGCAAGACTGAGTAAAAATCTATTTTTAGGATGACTCTTCTCAATTGGGCAATTGCTTGGTTCCTGTATATCCCTGACTATTTTTCAGAGCTCTGACAAAGTTAATTTAGACAGTGTACTTCTTTGTTTTCCAGTGTTTCTGTGGGGAATGAGAGCTTGAATGAGATCCTAGCCAAGGCTGGCAACAAGGGTATGAAAATTCATGCAGTGAAAGAAGTGGGCTCCCACGTGACGAAACATCTTTCTGGTCCTATAGTAACTCTTGTATTTCTAAACCACATGTGATGGCGCCTCCCCTGAAATCCTGCCTGGAGCACCTCCAGAGCTGATGGAGATTCATTTCCGGGTCTTGTACTTAGCGCTCAGTGCCGACAAATTGTCACTCACCACACCAATTAATGCTCAGTTTTTATTTCTATGTCTCTGGGACCAAGTCAACTCCAGGAAAGTTTAACTTGCAAGAAATAGTTCTTAGTGAATGAATGATTTAGCAGCTGATGAAAATTCTCGAGAACAAAGAGAGCCACGCTGGAGAGGGACTCACCTGTCTGATAAGTGACCACATATGAGGCTTCCCAACAGCACGCCAGCCATGAACAGGAATTTGGCCACTGAGCTCAGTGATTGAGAGTCACATACCAGGTCCCACTGGAAGAGAAGGAAATCAGCAATGGAAGCCCCAGGGCAGCTTGTAACTCCTCAGGGGAAATAACACCTAATCCCCCTTAACATAACTTGCAAAATTCAGCATTCCCGTCCCCTTTTCACTCTTTCTAGCTTTCTTTGTCTGCATTAGTTGACCTTTTCTCATTCAAGTTTCAGCTTAAACATCACTTCCTCAAGGAAGCCTTCCCTAAACCCAATGTCTGGTTTTACTCTGCACTGGGTGGTTCGGGTTAGTGCCTAGGCTAGACTTTTTTAAAATTTTGTTTTATCAGACCCCCAGCCGTTTTAAATTTCCTACCAAAGGCTGAACACCATTGCCCTAGCACAACAATTTTAACATTATTCATACCTTCCACTCCTTAACTGCGGGGTTACATCCAGATGAATCCATGCAACGTTAAATACATCCTCAAGTTGAAAACGCTGACCGTTCCACCCAGCGTCCTGAGGGAATGCACCAGGGCCTCCACCCACGCCCATCATTTTTAATCAAACCATCTAAAGTCAAGGACCACCTGCATGGTACTTGCCTAACTTGGTCCTCCTAAGAATAGATGATGGAGGGGTTCGTGCTTGTTTTTTGATTCATTAGTCTCATTATCCAAGCAGGCTCCTGGCATTCGATGGAGAAGCATCCCTGCTCGCTGAACGTGTTATAGGGCAGGGAGAGGGGCAGCCCAAACCCTGCAAACCTGCCTGTTCTAAATGGGTTCTGCCATCCGCCACATCAACACAAAACATGAGACTTTAATGGGAAGGAACTTTAATACAATTAGGAAACAATACAGGAAAGGCAAAGAATATAGTTTCTAAATCAAGCACCCAAAGTGACCCGTCCCCTCGTGGGTAAAAGTCCATCCAAATGGGATTGGGCCAGAGCAAGGCCCCAAAGCCTGCTACAAGTCTAAAGCATCTTCCAGTGGGGACCCACAGAAAAGGGTCAGAAACAACCAGACAAGCCCAGAAGGAAAAGAGCAAAATCAAAATCAAGATAAATGCTGCCATGGTCACCTCCCCACGGGTCTCACCCACATCTGTGTCACCCAGTCCACAACCAAAAGACAAGCGCAGCTTCTTCACGTGTCTCCCTGCTCCATGCGCCTCCTCCAGGGCTCCTTCTGGCTCCATCCTGCTTCCTTCCTTCCTCAGTCTCCTTTGCAGCTTCTCCTCTCCCTGCTCAGCTCCACCCTCCCTTGGGTGGGGCAAGGAACTTCCCCCTTTCCTGGGTACCACCCTGTTCCCTGTTACAAACGGAGAAGGGGCGCAGTGCCCGCCGGAGCCCGAACCCCGCTCACCCCCAGGGGGTCCCTAAACCAACCCCGCCCGCTCCTCCTGGCGGCCCGCGGGGCCTCTCACCTGGCTCACGATGGTGGCGGGGAAGGCGCTGCGGTCGTACACCCAGCCGTCCAGGCACGGCTCCGTGGCGGGCTCGCGGCCGGCGGGGACCGTCCCGTTCAGCCGCAGCAGCTGCCACTGCGGGTGGACGAAGCGGCGGCACTTGTCGGGCCTCAGGCTGGAGTCCAGGGGGATGGACACCCTCAGGAGGGCGTCCCGGCTGAGGGCCCCGGTGCCATTAGCAGACGCGGTGAGGTTGTCCAGGATGGGGACCCAGCAGCGGTGCTCGGGGACGGCGGCCGTGAAGTTCTCCAGGAGAATGTGGGGGTACGCTAGGAAGGTGGAGATGCAAAGGAAAACCATCTGAAGTATCTGGAATCTCCCCAGGCTGCCGACTTCATCCAGGAGGCTATGAAAGGCCATCAGGGCTGAGCAGAGGATCCCCAAGAGGAGGCAAAATGAGTATTTCTAGAAAGTTCAAAGTCTCTGCTTCACCTCGGCTGCCCGCAGGGGATGAGGTGCGCGGGCATTTTCTTGAAAGTCACAGAGAGAAAGATTTCGCTGTGGTATTTCCAGCAGTTGACTAAAATCTATTAAACGTGTACTTTGTGAAGTCTTGGACTCAGCAGTGGCCAGCGTATGCCGGACTTCGACCTGCACATTCTCTGTGCTTAAACAACTAAAAGAACTTGGGGCTCTGTGTGCATAGTTCTTTCTCAAAAGCAAAATTTTTGAGAAGGATGTTGAGATGCTTTATGATTTTTTGTGTGGGAAGACTGATAGTAAATGTTTCATTTGAACCTGAAATTTGCTTGAAAGAGTTCATGAGAGAGGCCCTGAGTTGAATTAAAACAAGTGAGTGAGGTTCCAGCTACTCCTTTGGAAAGTGAGCCTCTTCCTGCAGCTGAGGTCAGACCACCCACTCATTCTGACAAGTTACTTGAAACTGCGTCAGAAAAGAGATAGATGGAGGGTATAAGACTCCGCCAGTGGCAAACTCACATAGAGGCTTATTTTTATATCTTATTGATCCATTGAAACAATATTTGTGAGATCTTTTTTGTGCTGGCTCCAGGAATGCAAATAAAGCCTAGCGAGTCAGGGAGAGGTCAATGAATAACCATATTCTGATGTTATAAACACACATATTTATGTATGCATTTATATTAAAGATATATAAATACATATACATTTATATACAGGGTAAATACACAATTTGCTATGGAGTAAATGTTGCCTTGAATAGCACGAAATCTTTGATTAAAATTAATGTTTACTTTTTTTGAAATTTAATTCATATACCATAAAAACGCCCCTTTGAAATGCACCCTTTTAGAGACACAGGAGGTGCATTCATCCAACTACTCAGAGTTCTCAAGAGAAAAAGAACCGATAGGATGTATCTATGTATCTGTTGCTGAGTCCCTCCAGTAAATTTTTAAATTCAGTTTTTCTATTCTTCAATTCCCAAATTTCTATTTTTTCATAGTTTCTATCTCTTGATATTCTGTTTTCATGATTTTTATGTTAGTTGTCTATCAATGTTTTCTTTCAATTCATTGAGCATTTTTATGATGGTTTTTAATTCCTTAGCAAGTCATATATCTCTTTTCTTTAGTTCAGTTTCTGGAGATTTCATTGGTTCATTTAAATGTATCATGATTTTTTATTTCTTTGCATATCTTATTTTTTGTTTGGAGGATTTCTGCAGCTGAAGAATCAGCCACTTCTCCCAGATTTTGTAGCTTGGTTTCATCAAGGAGGTCCCTTCTACAAGCCTTTTCTTGGTATGTGCCCTCTCTGGCTTGTGTGTGGAGTCTGCTTGAAGTGGTTTTCTGGTTGTTGTTGTTTTTTAACTCAGTAGCTCCCCCTGGTGTTTACATGTGATATTGATACCTAGTGGACGCTGCTGCAAATCCCTGTCCTGGGAATCCATCTAGTATTTCTCTGAGGGGTTGAATGTTCAGGTGCCCGGTGGTCATCGTGGCTGGCTTGCTTCATATTTATACCTAGATATAGGTCAGACAGCTCCTAGTCCCACTTGCAATGCCCTTAAAAGTCAGTTGTATGCAGAATCTTTTGGTTTCCTTTCCCAGAAAAGATGGGAGTTGGTAGTTTTCTCTCAAATGCACCCCGCGAAGAGGTGTGGGAGTGGGGCACAGGCCAGAGAGAATGAAGAGTGCCAGGATGCACGTGACTGGTTGACTGGGTAGGTTTTCTGTTCATCTGATGTATGAGAATTTTTAAACTGGTTTCTGGATGTCTTAGAGGTATTTTATCATTTTATTGATAACTGTGGGGAAGGAGGACTTAGCTGGGGCTTCTTATTTTGCCATTTGCTGACATCACTCACAGAATTAATCACTCACAGAGTTTTTATGTTGACTTGGTGCCAGCAAGTTTCCAAAGAAGCGTGAGAAAACGCTTATTAGAAACGGGAGGAACGAGGATTCTTATTATACAGAAGCAGAAAGCTTAACAGCACTTTCCCTACTGATAGGTCAGAAGTAGAAAGTGAACTTGAACATAGCTAAGAAAATTTTCATGTAAAATGTTGACGATGTTACATGGTTTCTTCTTGCTGGCTTGAGAAAAAATAATGAAAGAACTACCAAAGTCAAAAGAACCAGGACATAATGATTTTCAGTGTTCTTCTTTCTTGAAAGAATGTGAGCTAAAATTGAGCTCACTGCTGAGGGGTACAGCAGGCAAGACAGGAGAGGTCTGCTGCACCATGTGGATCAGCTCCCGGCCGGGGATCAAACTTAGGGCACAGTGGCTGGCGATAGCTTGACAGTGCTGAGACTTAACCACTGCACCACCAGGGAGGCCCTTGTGTTTCCAAAAAATGATTCAACAGCAGGCAACAAGACCCACAGGACCGAAGCCTAGGGAGGAGCTAGATACTCGTTTTTTTTTAAAGATTTATTTTATTTATACAAGAGCCGGGGTACAGGCCAGATGTATGGGAGGGTGAGAGTATTTACCAGAGACAGAGTGGGGACCGGAATAGGCAGACTGACGAGATACACTGCTGAGGGGAGCAGTGGGCAAGACAAGAGAGGTCTGCTTGCCATGTGGGCATCGCCGCGGCCAACGGGGATCAAACCAGCACTGCAGAGGCTGCGGACAGCTTCACAGTGCTGGGCTCAACCGCCTGCACCACCAGGGGGGCCTGGAGCTAGATACTCTTTAGGCTAGAAGGTGTTAAACAGGTCAGTTAATGATCCAGATGGCAGGACACTCTATCTGGTGATACCTTCGGAGGGAACGACTGATGTGGTTGAGCTTCTCAGGGGTGATGTTCTCTGTGACATCAGAGAAGAGATGTGATGACGTCATCTATTTCTCTACCAATGAATTGGAGAAGAAGCAATGTTTTTTGTTTTTTGTTTTTTTTAATAGAGGCATGTTTTATTTATTTATTTGTTTGCTTGTTTGTTTGTTTTTTGTTTATACAAGCACTGGGTACAGTCAGAAGCGTGGGAGGGTGAGAGAATTCACCAGAGCCAGAGCGGGGAGCAGAGCAGGCAGAAGGACCAAAGTACACTGCTGAGGAGAGCAGCGGGCGGCAGGAGAGGTCTGCACGCCATGTGGGACCCTCCTCCTGTGGCCGGGGAGCAGCCGGGGATCGAACCGGCACTGCAGAGGCTGCGGGCAGCTTCGCAACCCAGCGCTCAACAGCTGCGCCACCAGGGAGGCCCAAGAAGCAATGTTTTTAATGTTCTATCTTTCTATTAGAAATGTTAGGTATCTACAATTATGTAAATTATTGTTTCCTTCAAAAGTGTTAGGATTTTTCTCAAACTTATGATTCATTGTAGGTTTTTTTAATATGTATAGTAATTTACTACTGCAATTGTAAATGGGACTCATTTTTCCATTACATCTTTTTATTGATTTTCCAAATTTTGCCAATATCTGGGAGCAATCCCAGGTTCCCGCCCTTGTTCTTTGGTTCCCAGCGAGTTCCTGGAATGCCTTAAAACGGCGTCACTTTCACGGTGGGATCTTCCTGCTTGGCTTCTTTTGAGTCTTTTCTCCTGAGACAAAAATGATGAAAACAGCAAACAGATAATACAGAAAAAATGTAAAAGTACATGGGAAAAGCATATTGTACCATCAGAGCAGGTGATCGCAGACGCCAGCCCTGGCAAAGCCGTGGCCTCTGCCCTGAGGGTGTGAGTAAGGCTGGTGTAGAGCCTGAGTTCTGGGGAAGGGTCAGGGCAGCTCTGACACTTTCCACTCTCACCCTGGACGCTGTGGCACTGGCCAGAGGGCAAGGGGTGCACACGGAGGCCCAGAAATCCTTCCCAGCCCCTCGTGATTTGAGAGCCACTGCTCCTGTTTCCCCTTTTCTCAAAGCTTTGATCCCAGTGGAGACGTGATGTTCTGACTCGCGGACAGCCCGACTGGACTCCTCCCCATGAGCCGCGCTGTCCTCCCCGGCAGGACCCTGGCCACTCCCTGGTTCCCCTCACTCCTCAGTGACCAGGGCAGTCCTCACCCACAGGAACTGGCTTCTTGCGCTCCCTGGGCCCAGGCTATGGGGTGTGGGTTGAGAGTCTGGTGTTTCTGTGTGTGTGTGTGTATGTGTGTGTAATGCCCTGGGGGTGTGCCTACCACAGAGGGCACCTGGTGCTGGGCTCCTGGCCTCTAAGCTGACAGATGTGTGCAGAAGGGTGTGTGGACCCGAGGATCTGGGGGCGGGGACTGTGACATCACTGTGGGTGGGAGAGGAGATTCTGAAACCTCAGGCACTGACCCATGCAGGTAGCTCAGGACCAGGCCTGTGGGGGCACAGTGACCTGGTCTCACGCATGTTCCTCCTTCCTCATCCCGGGTCGGTAACTCACAGTCCCCAAGGAAGGCACAGCAGGGAGACTCACGTGTTCTCCACGTCCTGGATGGAGTCAGGCAGGGGCCGGTTCTTGGTTTCGGGCAGAAGGAGGATAACAGGGATAGTGAGGAGGGGGAGGGCTCCATAGATGATCCAGGGCACGTAGGGAGAGTACACCGCCAGGATCATCACCAGGGGGGCCAGGGCCGCCCCTGTACTGCCTGCAAGTCCCATGAAGCCTGAAGCTGTGGTCCTTGGGAAGCAAACAGCAACACCAAAAAGCTAGGCATAAATCCACACGCGTGATTCATGGTTTAAAATTTTGCATTGATTGCAGGAGACACCACAGCGGCGCTTAGGGAGGTTGACAATGGACTGTATATGATATTTATGCTCTTCCATTTGCTTGCAACTTTTTTTCAAGTGCACAAGTGCATTAAGTCATACATTAATTATCTTAAAAACACCTTTACTCTCAACACCTACCCTAGAGTGGTACAGAATATTATGTGCTCTCATAGCTTAAAGGGCTTGACGGGTGTCTGAAAAAAGTCAGCTTTCAGTAAACCTTGGTTATACTTTTTTTTTTAGAGAACAGAAAAGGTGGATTTTATTGAAATGTCCTGCAAGGGAGCAGGGTTAAGACGGGAGATAGCATCTGCCTGATTTTTGCAATAAATAACGCTGTTATAATAGATGCTTTTAATAACCCACCCATCTTAGTTTTCTTCCTGCTGGGTCAATTAGCTGGAGAAGGTCTGTTTTGATGCTGAGAGAGTTTCAGGAGATTGTGTACCTGATGACGGTGGGGATCAGCTCGTGTCCATGGGCAAAAGTGCAGATGACAGTTGCAGAAGATACACCTACTCCCAGCGTTGACAATGCCACGCGTAGGATCTGCATTTCTGGAGAGGGAGACAGTGAGAATCAGGAAATCAGAGGTGAAGAAATGAGCACCCCATGAATGAGGAAGACCCTATGGGAGATCTGTTTACTGTAGGGAAAGCGTATGGTGGCAGAGAAGGTGGCAGAGCTGAGGAGCGGGACTCAGCTACATGCCACAGCTTAAGTAAAGAATAAAAATACAAGAGCTAGTGCATCACCTCTCCACGCACATCAGAGTCACAAGGATGGAGAGAGCAACGTGAATTCAGCGAGAGTTTTAAAAAATTGTTCTATGAAGTGTCTCTTCTGCCCTTTATGTAGAATGGGTGACTGTCCTGTGAACAATTCCTGGAACAGGTAAGATTCAGCCATGTCTTTGAGAGTTTAAAACCCAAGCGTGTACACAGTACTGACATGCTGATGACAGTGTAGTCAAGGGCCAGGCAAGAATGGGGTTTGTGTAAATGTCAGCTTGATCTGGAATATTATTTGTAGATTTAAAAATAAAGATCTGTATTAGAGGAAAGTAGATTTTGGAAACTTCTAAGAAGACATTTGCAGAATCAGCTTTCTAGCCATTTAAAATAAGTCCCAGTGTTCCACACTGGAGGGCTTGGTTGTAAGAGCAACATTGCTGACACTCGGACAGAATCCTACCTGGGAGTCAGGAGATGCAAGGTGACCACCTGGAGCCCTGGTCATTCAGTTGATCATTTGTTCTATCATCCTGTCATTTACATATGATCATTCAATTCAGTAAAATTAACTCAATGAGAAGCTCTAATTGCACAACGCCTTGTTCCTAGTATACACTTGTCTGCCTGAAAATCTGGGATTTTATAGCCTTGACATGAAGAAGACTTGCCTAACCAGACTGCTGTTACAGTGACCTAAAATGACACACGTGGGTCGACAGGCACAAGGCAGGGAGTAGCCTGTCCCTGAAGTTGCCACAGTTAGAAAGAGCCCAGTCCAAGGAAGTGACAGCATTGTGTCCTCAGGTGAGTTAAAATGACATATAACGACATGTTCCGTCACTTTCAACTCCAAGTATGATGGGCCAGAGGGCAAGTGGCCAATGGCTGCCCTAGAGAAACCATCAGGAGAAAGTGCCCTGGCGGCCTCCCAGCGCTGACGGCCACGTGCTTGTGACTCTTCGTCAGCAACTTAGTGGCGGAATCAGCTCCCTGCCCACATCCCCAGATTGGTTTTGGGGGATCACGATGACCAAATTCTCTCTCTTGGCCTCACACAGGTGTGAGTGCAGCCCCGAGGAGCAGGGAGAGCCACTCCCTCTCTTGGGCTTGTGGTCTTTTCTCACCTTGAGGCAAAAACGTGCTGGTCAGAAGGCAGAGCCCCAGGAGGGACGTGAGAAGGATCTGGCTGGCTCGGCGGCCCATGTGATTCAGCACCAGGAGGGCCACGTAATTGGAGGGGAGGTTGACGACCCCAAAAAGCACCTGGAACAGAAACACGTTGCTCCCCATGTGCTGGAGGTGGAGAGCCAGGCCGTAAAAGGGCATGTAGAAGGCAAATCTGTGGAGACCGGAAGGAGAAAGGTCAGGCGTCGGCCTGCGTCCCGCAGGGGACGGTGGTAAGGCTGGCCGGGGGTGGGGACTGGTGTTCAGGTGTGACTCAGAGTCTGCGTTGGTCATTTCTCTGCGTGGTGAGGCTCTTAAGCTGTCATAAAACTTGTGTGAGGAGGGAGCTCGTAGTTAGGTTTTGTGGGGAACGTTACAGAGAAAAATAACGGAGCTTCTGGGGGGCTTGTTTTCTCTCTTGATCTTGGGGGTGTTTGCCTATTTACACATGGAACTGTACCGGCTGTAGGTGTGCTATACACTGTGGAATTTTCCTTCAATGGAAATGAAATAATGTGAGGAAATAAACAGTGAAGGAATTTTTAAAGCCAAAATGTTCCATGAATGAAGCTCTCAGCTCCCATTTCTGGAACAGCCTGTTGCAGTGATTGAGAGACAGAACTGACTGGGTAATTAGTTCTTGGCCAGTGTTTTGTTTGCTCTTATTTTTTGTTTTGTTTGTAGCTCGCTGGCCATCTCTAAACTTAGTGGTTATCGTGATGGTTTCCTCCCTTTGATCTGTGGTCTGTCCCCACCGCAGCCCCTGAGAGGATTTGCGTCTCCCTTCCTTTAACATGCCGCGCAACATCATGCCTACCTCACAAAAGATAGGAAACAGACCCTTTTCCGAAGGTTGGGTGTTCGGAACAAGTCAAACACAGAATGTTTTTTCTGTATGGCCTCCAGCTCCTCCTGCATGGCGGATCTCAAGACCTTTAACAGCAACAAGAAACTGTCAGCTGCCACAAAATGGCAGGCATGGAAGCCCCCACAGAGGACCAGGGAGGCAGCTTGCTACTATATGCAGTGGAAAACACAGACACTGATAATACAGCCACCACTGTAAAAGGGGCAGGGAAAATGAATGACAGAGGGGCCTCCCTGGTGGCGCAGGTGTTAAAGTCTCAGCGCTACAAAGCTATCGCCAGCCACTGGGCCCTGAGTTCAATCCCCAGCCAGGGAGCTGACCCACACGGCGCAGCAGATCTCTCCTGAGTCCCTGCTGCTCCCCTCAGCAGTGTATCTCAGTAGATCTGCCTGTTCTGCTCCCCACTCTGTCTCTGGTGAATCCTCTCACCCACTTCCCACACCTCTGGCCTATACCCCAGCTCTTGTGTGATAAATAAATAAAATAAATCTTAAAAAAAAATGTGCATAGTTTTCTCAGCAACCGCATATTCTTTCTTAATGTGACCCCAGCCATGCTGACAGCCACTGAGAACCAGGACAATGAGTTAAGAAGACCCAGACCCAGATCTGTGTCCCACCCTTTGCGGACACCAAATAGCGTATATGTCAGTCACCCCCACCCCACAGCCACCCCATCTCCGGCTCACCTCCATGGTCAGGGTGCTCCCTGCATTCTTTATGCCGTTCCTGTGTGCGGCCTTTCGAAGCTCCTCCAGGCCCTTCTCGAGTTTGTTGGTGATGATCAGCCATCGGGCGGACTCTGCCAGCCACCTGCTCAGAGAAGACAGAGGTGCAGCCCACTCTCGCTGGCTTATTTTTCACATAACCCGTGTGTTGAAACGCCTCTCTGCTTCTGCCTGGGGCCGGCTCTTGCTTGATTACACTAGGGGACATGAGCTAATGTTGCCTGTACCGTAACTAGGAAAATGTGAGAGTGGCATCTCTGCAGCGCACTTCGCCGTGGGAGTATAGAGTAGGAAGTGCTTTGGTTCCTTACCCAGGGGATCTGACACATTTTAGCAAATAAAAATAATTCAGATGAGCAGTGAATTGTGTAATGATTGAGTCTATGATGCAATATTTTGGAAATCCTTATACCAAAAAGTGTTTGTTTGAAATTTCACTTCAATGAAACACCCTGTATTCTGATCAGCTAGTAAATAAAAATCCAGAGCTCTCAGATAAATAGATATTTTACATACACCACAAATAATTTCTGGTTCAATTATGCTCCACGCAGTCTTTGAGATACCATACCAAAAATATCTGTTGCTTATTTGAAATTCGAATTTAACTGAACGCCTTTGGAATTACCTGACGACCACGCCTGCTCTGCTTCTTGAGTTGAAAGTAGGGCACAGATGCGTGGGGCATGCGCTCAAGTGCTGACTCAGCACCACACACAATTCCTGGGTCCTGATTCTGTGTCTTGCCTGCCAGGGTCCTCTAAGACCAAGGAAGGAGCTTATACCTTGAGAAAAGAAAGATGACGAATAATGGCACAGAATACACCAACTGAAGGGTCTGCCAGTCTCGAATGGCAAAGGCCAGTCCTCCCAGGAGCATCTGTCCGATACAAGCAGCACAGATGGTCATTGTCATCCCCATGGCCTGGAACTGGGGCACCGTCCATTCCACGACTGGAAGAGAACACAGAAAGGGCTTTGACTTCAAACAAAGTTAGGATTTCAAAGTCGACATTAAGCCTTGGAAAATGTCAAAGATCTAAAGTTTTCACTTACTAAGCACAGAACAGTTCGTCAGGATGTTCATGGTAGAAAACCCAGCCAAGAAGCGCAGGGAGCAGTAAATGGGGAAGGTGGGCGCGAAGGCTGCACAGGTATCCGCAATGGCGAGCTGCAGGAAGCACCATCTGAGGGTCAGCCTCCTCCCGAACCTGAGAATCGGTCACGGACAGACATTCAAAATATTTAGCAACAAGAACGTCAGGGGCACTGACCAGTAATAACAGACTCTGGCACTGAAGCGGCCCCACGGTCTTCTTGCTATGTGTATCCATCCTTGAGCGGGGGGTGGGGAGGGTGGGGTTTGTGGGGTGTGGGGTGTGGTGGTGGTGGGGAAGATGGCTGCCTGAGTATTTATGAGCTGAATGTCATCCTAGGGGTCATATTTGAGGTTGTTATTTTCCAGCAGGTCAACACTTTCGATGCTGTTTTTCCACTGCTTGGTATTTCCTGCTGTCTGACTAATAGGCACTTCCAAGCTATTGTATCCTGACATAAGACCTGCCTTTCTCTTCAATGTGTTCTTTCCTCTGTTTCTTCAGCTCATTAAATTCATCACTTATCCATTTGCTCAGATGAAGGTGTAGAGATCATCCTTGATCCTCTATTTGCCAAGCCAGAGCCTCCTTAAAATTCTGAAACCACGAAGAAGTCCTATTGTGTCAACCTACAAATTATGTCCCAATCCAGTTACTTGTTACATTTCCACGGACAACTTCTTGATTCAAAGTCCCACCATATTTCCTAAGGATGATTTCCATAGCCTCTTATGTGGTTCTCCCTGTTAATTATCAAAGGACACTGAAGAACGAATATTTTCAATTTTGTATCATAATGTTTATCTTAAAAGCCTCTACTGGGACTTAAACACTACCACCTCTTCAGAAAAGAACTATAACCCCTGTACATTACACAAAAGCAACTACCTGAACATAATGGAGAGAAAGCCGAAGCAGTCAGCTGTGCTGGGAGGGCCAGTGGGGAGCAGGAGATGGAAGATGCTGAGTGCCTGGTTGCCAGCCTGGAGGATGGGGCGGTAACACTGTAAGTGAAGTGATGGATGGAAGTGCGTGGGGGGCGGTATCTGTCATCCTGTTGGTTTAGAAACCCAGGTCACAGAAGGTGGGAACTTGGGAACACCGACATGAGTGAGGGTTAGAGTCATGGAAAGCTCAAAGACAGAACCCCTATACCTGCCACTCGTCTGCAGTGACCGATGAAGTAGAACACGGCAGAAGAAACTCAAGGCAGGTCAACTAAGAACGAAAGTTGGAATTGAGATCAGAGCTGCTGTCAAAGCTGCTGTCGTTTCAACCTCAGGCATGAAAAGGACTTGCTAATGGGAAGAATCCATGCTTGATGAATAATAATGAAAATAGAATGTTCACACTAAGTATTGATATTTTCAAGACATAATGCAAGGTATCTTTGTATGTAAAGAGCCAAAGAAAGCAAAAATCTTTTCCAAGAGAATGGAAATCATTCAACTCTTCTGAGAGGAGACAAATTTGGGAAGTAATAAGCATTTTAAAGTGGTGATAGAACGATCCTCATAGATGTAAATAAACTATGATCAATATGTGAAAATCACAGCTGATTAGAAAAATAATAGGCACTCTCAGTCGAGAAAGCATAACAAAAAAACCAAAATAATTGAATTTCTGGGACTGAAAAAGTCCAATTTCTGATGTAAAACTTCACTGGATGGGTTGGAGAACTACGTGGACGCACGCGCGAGAGAGAAATGTGCATTTGAGGAGCGGTCAATAGAGATTATAGAAGACAAATAACTGAGATAAATAATGATTAAAGAAAACACACAGCCTTGGAGTGCTGTTATACTAGAAGTCGGTAAACATTTCCTAGAAAGGCCAAGATAATTATTACCCGAGGTTTTGTATGCCACATACTATCTCTGTGACGTGTTGCTTTTCTTCTTTTAAGCTAACTTCTGTGATTCCTTTTTTAAAATAGATTTTTTAAGAGCAGTTTTAGGTTGACAGCAACATCGAGCAAAAGGTGCTGAGATCTCCCAAGTCCCTCCCTGTCCTCACCATGTGCAGACTACTCAGTGTCCACACCCTGCAGCCCGATGATTCTTTTTCTTTTATTTTTTTTAATTTTGTTTTTGTTTTTGTTTTGTTTTCTTTTTTTTGTTTTTGTTTTTTTTCTTTTTTTTATAAATAATAAATTTTATTTTTATATTCCCCCATACAATTGCAACCCCCCATTCTGACCCCAATCCCTCCCCTCCCGCCCCCCACTCCCCCAAAAAGTGTCTCTGGTTCATAGTTTTTTGTTGATTTTGATTTTCACTTTCTTATAGTTATTCATTTTCCTGGTCTCTTATTTAAGTTTTCTAGATTCCTGCTATGAGTGAGACCATTCTTTTTTACAATTGATGAGATGCAATTTGCAGCAACCGGGATGGACTGGAAGGGATCATGCTTAGCAAAATAAGTCAGAAAGAAAAAGAAAAATACTGGATGGTCTCACTCATAGCAGGAATTTAGGGACCAGGAAAAAGACTAACTATAATAAAGAAAAAATCAAAATCAACAAGCAACTATAAACCAAAGACACACTACGGGGTAAGGGGGTGAGGGGAGAGGCAGGATTAGTGTCAAAATAAGGGGATGCAATTGTATGGGGAATATAACCAAAATGAAAATGCATACATTGTGCAAAAATGAAAAATGATGTAAGAATTATATAAAATAAAATATTTAAAAAAAAACAATTCGTGAGAGACAATCAGTAAGTCATAACCCCTCAATGTCCATCTTTACTTTAGGGTACACTATTCATTCTATGGGTTTTGACATGTGAAAAATGACATGGACCTGCCTCTCCAGTATCCAGTGGGGGAGTCTCATTACCCCCAATGTCACTGTTTCATGCCTATTCATACATTTCTCCTCTGTCAACCACTGACACTTTACTGTCTCCATAACTTTGACTTTACCAGAATATCTGTACAGCTGGTGTCACCCAGTATGTAGCCTTTTCAGATTTCTTTCACTTAGTGATATGCATCTAAGTTTCCTTCATGTCTTTTTTTTAAAAAGATTTATTTTATTTATTTATTTATTTTTTTATTTATTTTTTTTTTTTTAATTTTCTAGAGGCATGTCTTATTTATCTATTTGTTTGTTTGTTTGGTTTATACATGCACTGGGTACAGTCAGAAGGGAGGGTGAGAGAATTCACCAGAGCCAGAGCGGGGAGCAGAACAGGCAGAAGGACCGAAGTACACTGCTGAGGGGAGCAGCGGGCGGCAGGAGAGGTCTGCGCGCCATGTGGGACCCTCCTCCGGTGGCCGGGGAGCAGCCGGGGATCGAACCGGCGCCGCAGAGGCCGCGGGCAGCTTCGCAACCCAGCGCTCAACCGCTGCGCCACCTAGGAGGCCCTTTATTTTATTTATTGATGCATACCAGGGCTGGGGTGTAGGCCAGAGGTGCGGGGGTGGGTGGTGGTAGGGAGGTGTGAGGATTCACCAGAGACAGAGTAGGAAGCAGAACAGGCTGATCCAATGAAATACACTGCTGAGGAGAGCAGCGAGTGAGCCAGGAGAGGTCTGCTGCGCCATGTAGTAGCTCCCTTGCTGGGGATTGAACTCATGCTGCAGTGGCAGGTGAGAGCTTCATAGTGCTGAGACTTAACCCCTTGCACCACCGGGGAGGCCTTCCTTCAAGTCTTTTAATGGCTTAATAGTTCATCTCCTTTTTGCACAGAATCATATTCCACTGTCTGGATACCCCACAGTTCAGCTACTGAAGGATACCTTGGTTGCTTTCAAGTTTGGGCCATTGTGAATCAGGCAGTTTAAGGACCCCACCCACGTGCAGGTGTGTGTGTGGACAGAAGTCTTCACCTCCCTGGGTCAATGCCAAGGTACATTATTGCTGCGTGTATATTGTTTATTGCTCACTCTTATTGTTTGGTGAGAGTCTGCTTAGCTTTGTAAGAAGCTGAAAAAATTGGCTCAAAAGCAGTTGTATTTTGAATTTCCATCAGCAATGAATGAGATTTTGTTTCCTCTTGCTCTTCATCCCCACCTGCATTTGGTGTTGAAGGTGCTTGGGATTTTGGCCACCCTAATAGGTGTGCAGTGTACTGTTCTTTTCCTTCCTCAGACCAAAGAACTTCAACTGTCTTAGTCTCAGTTTCACTAGTTTTTCCATGTTGTCCATATTTCAATATAGGTACTGATTGAAAATTACATTAAAGTCTGTTAAAAAGTCTGGTTTCTGGGGCCTCCCCTGGTGGCACAGCAGGTGAGTGCTGGGTTGCAAAGCTGCCTGCAGCCTCTGCAGTGCTGGTTCCATCTCCGGCCGCCAGCGAGGGTCACTCATGGCACGACAGACCTCTCCTGCCGCGCCCGCTGCTCCCCTCAGCAGTATATTTCATCAGTATATTTCATATTTCTGTTCTGTTCCCCGCTCTGGCTCTGGTGAATCCTCTCACTCTCCCGTGCTTCTGACTGTAACCAGTGCTTGTATAAATAAATAAATAAATCTTTAAAAAAAAAAAAAAGTCTGGTTTCTGGACTTCTGCAGGGAGTTTGCTATTTTCCTTCCAGACTTGGCTGGCCCCTTCTGTGCCTTTCCTGTGGGTCCCCACCAGAAAGTGCCTTAGACTTGTGGCAGGCTTTTGGGCCTCAGTGCCCCTGCTTTGGGCCAACCCTGTTTGGCTGGGCATTTACCCATGAGGGGACAGGTGACTTTGGGTGTTTCCTTGGGAAACTATCTGAACTATATCCTTCCTCTTTTTTTCTCTCTATTGCACACACAGTACAGTAGTATTTACTTTTAGTTTTTTGATAAAGTTCAAAGTCCTTAGATAATCTTGATCTCTGGATCAATTTAGTTCTCACTGCCACCTCCTGCTAGACTCCTTCTGTCCCCCATTTCTGCCACTTTATTGTCCAACAAAACTGGTCTAAGTTTTCACATGACACAACCACAGAGGGCTGTGTTATGGAACAGGAGGGATTGACACCAGCTCTGAGCCCTGCCACAGGTTACATTTACTGATACACGCTCACAATTTCCACTTCACAGACAGTCTTATGCTCTTATGCTGGAAGATGGGAAGGGGCTCATTCCCCATATTCCTCAGAAGAGATTTGCCTGGGTGGCAGCAAGTGACCATCTAATTCACAAGAGGCACTGCAAGGCACAGGACGCTCCAAATGTCTAACACTACAAGTGGTAGCCATTGTCATTGCATGAATTACCCTATGTAGTTAAAGTTTTTTTTTTTTAAAGATTTATTTATTTATTTATATAAGCACTGGGTACAGTCAGAAGCGCGGGAGGGTGAGAGAATTCACCAGAGACAGAGCAGGGATTAGAACAGGCAGACTGATGAGATACACTGCTGAGGGGAGCAGCGGGCAGCAGGAGAGGTCTGCGTGCCATGTGGGACCCTCGCCCGGTGGCTGGGGATCGAATTGGCGCTGCAGAGGCTGCGGGCAACTTCGCAACCCAGGGCTCAACCGCTGCGCCACCAGGGAAGCCCTAAAGTAATTTTTTTGCATAAGCAAAAAGCAAGGTTACTGGAACAATTTTTCTACATACCACCAAGACACACTGCATGGACACCCCAGGTCTACCCATCACACTTGGGCAACAAGGAGATGATGACCAGGCTCTGAAGAGCCACAACATTCAGCTCACAGGTGCCAGGGACCACGTACAACCCCTCCCCAGCACCACCCATCTGTCAAGAGCTACAACACTGTTTTACATTATTTGTATCTTTAAACAGGATAAATCCCAAATCTCGAGACATCTTCTCAGTTCCCACATAACTTTTTTTCTTACTAAACCACATAGTGTGGTACCTTCTCTATCAATTTGGCCTTAAAATGCCCCCAGGTCTGAGGGTATTATTCTGGGTGCTAGACACAGGACTTAGAGCTGGCAGAGGAGTACTCACCACTTCTCCATTTGTGTTTCCAGAGCCTTGGGGACCAAGGCAGCCCCTGGGCAATCTCATTTGTGGTAAGTTTCTTAATGGAAGAATGATTCCCTAGTTCCTGGAAACCCCAGGTGCAGAGAACTGTGACCCAGGGCACTCACCTGTCTGACAAATGGCCGAAGATGAGGCCTCCCACCAGCATTCCAGCCATGAACAGGAATTTGGCCATGGATTTCAGTGACTGAGATTCACAAACCAGGTCCCACTGGAAGAGAAGGAAACCAGCAAAGGAAGCCCCACGCAGCTGTGACCACACTGCAGAATCCCAACTGAATCCTCTTCAGCAACTTAAGCATTTCTTCATCCCAGGCTCTGAGCTGGCCATGTCCCATTATCTGCCTTAGCTGACCTTTACTTCTCGTTTCAAACTCAGCTTCAACGTAACTTTCTCTGGAAAGCCTCTTCTAAACCCATAGGTCCAACCAGAGCCCTGTCTTACTCCATAGGAGCGGTTCCCACACTTGGCCACGGAGGCCACAGAACACAGTTGTTTCAGGAACTTTAAAAATATACTCCTCTTGGGCCTCCCGGGTGGTGCAAGGGGTTAAGCCACAATCCATGAAGCTGTCTCAGCCTCTGCAGCACGAGTTGCTTCCCTGGCTGGGGAGCTGACTACATGGCACAGCAGACCTCTCCTGACTCACCAGCTCCTCCCCTCAGCAGTGTGTTTCAGTCAATCTGCCTGTTCTGTTCCCCACTCTGTCTCAGGTGAATCCTCTCACCATCTGCACCTCTGACCTGTACCCCAGTTCTTGTATGCATACATAAATAAATCTTTAAAAATAAAGGTGCTCCTCTTGCTTGTGGCTGCTCTGCGTGGTCTGTGCTCCACGGCTTTGATCAATCACCCCCCTCTCTGCAGTGGCCTACGCTGAGCTTGCTGGCTTTGCAACCCATTTTGAACACGTTCAATCAATTGCTCGCTTAAACTTTGACCTACCTACGAATAAAAGCCATACAATAGCAAGGTTGCCTCTATTTATTTTTCAGTTCGACTCATTACATATGTAGGCGTCTGGCATTCGATGGAGAAGTATCCCTGCTCGCTGAACGGAGAAGGGGCGCAGCGCCAACCGGAGCCCGAACCCCTCACCCCCAGGGGGTCCCTAAACCAACCCCGCCCGCTCCTCCCAGCGGCCCGCGGGGCCTCTCACCTGGCTCACGATGGTGGCGGGGAAGGCGCTGCGGTCGTACACCCAGCCGTCCAGGCACGGCTCCGTGGCGGGCTCGCGGCCGGCGGGGACCGTCCCGTTCAGCCGCAGCAGCTGCCACTGCGGGTGGACGAAGCGGCGGCACTTGTCGGGCCTCAGGCTGGAGTCCAGGGGGATGGACACCCTCAGGAGGGCGTCCCGGCCGAGGGCCCCGGTACCGTTAGCAGACGCGGTGAGGTTGTCCAGGAAGGGGACCCAGCAGCGGTGCTCGGGGACGGCGGCCGTGAAGTTCTCCAGGAGAATGTGGGGGTACGCTAGGAGGCTGGAGATGCAAAGGAAAACCATCTGAAGGATCTGGAATCTCCCCAGGCTGCCGACTTCATCCAGGAGGCTATGAAAGGCCATCAAGACCAAACGGGGGGGTGCCCAAGAGGAGGCAAAGTGATTTTATTTAGAAAAGTTCAGAAGGAGACAGTATTTCCCTTGCACTACGTGGGTACTCTGGGCAGTGCCCACCCTCTCTTCACAGGCTTCGCCTCGCCCACCGACGCAGGACCATGGATGTTGCTTCTCCAAGTTCGCTGGGAATCAGGAAGGGAGCTGATTTCTTTAAAATCACAGAAATAGTTGATGAGCTACTTGCCCAGCAGTTGATAAACAAAACTGTGTAAAGGTTTGCCTTGGGAAAATCTCTTTGTTAGCAGTGCCCAGAGTGGCAGGAGACTTTGATCCCCCCACTCTGTGTACATAAAACCTGCTCCATCACAGAGTCCTTGCAGAACTGTCGTTTTTGAGACTTGAAAATGACGTGTCTTTGCTTTTTTAATGAAAAGCACTAAAAGTAAGTGCTTTTCTTGTTGAGTATTAAATTTTGATCAAAAGCATAAGTGAAAATGATCCTGACTTAAAGCAAGTGAAACGTGGTGCAATCTTTCCCATTTGGGAAGTGACGTTCTATTTTAGGTCAAATCAATCAATGAATTCACATTGGAAACAAGAAGGTGGAAATGGCCGCCAAGCAGGTAGCGATGGAGGGCAGAGGGCTGGCCCAGCGGTTAGCGTGGATAGAGGTTGATTTTCGTGGGCTTATGTTTGTTAAGGTGGCATTTATGAGCACAAATGTGCTTGTCTAGAAATACAATCATGTGAAAGATACTGTCTTATGGGTCTTAGAGTCTAGTGTATCAGAGAGAGGTCCTTTTCCCAGTTGTAGCTTGGGTCTGCTAGACTTAAGCGGCCTGTTCAGCCACCATTATGGCTACCTGCAGTTCTGCATTCCTATACAAAGGTCAGAATTGCCCAGTCAATCAGTCATAGCTGCCAAACCTTACAAGATGCCTTTCAAATAAATCAAGAGCAGAAAGCTTGATCACTCTGGGAAGGGTGTTCATCACCGAGGTATGACTGGGAACAGGGGGTGGAGGTGGGGTGGGGGCGAGGACCGATACATGACAAGGGACCCCAGAAGCTAATCAGTGGAACACTTTGTTGATAAGATCAGGACCATGCCCCGGGGTCTGCGGTCTGGGTTTCAATTACAACACTTGGTCATCAAGCGGATAACATGGTCAGCAGACTCATGTCCCCCCAAGCCCTAGATGACATTCTTGAGTTTCACCATCCTTTTCTCCTTGTCCTCCTAACGCAAGTAGCTAATGCTGTATGATTAATCTATCAATAAAAACAGCCAGGATCTTGCTCTCAGCAGCACCCTGCCTTGTGCAGCCTGCTCCATGACTCCCGTGTCTTTGGCAGTATGGTGTTGCCCGACGCAACAGTAACTACTCATTTAGTCTTTAAGGAAGAGACACAAAAAACAATTGCTTTAAGTACTACTCAGTGAGATGCTAGTGATTAAGAAATCCTTGAAAGAGCAGTAAGCTGTGGTTACTGGAAGGTTCAGCATAAAGTTCTTTCTTTTATCACTTGTTCTTTTTGTGTTGTATTAAAGATATTATTGCACAACCCAAAATCTTGAAATTTAGTCCTATGTTTTCTTCTAGGGGTTTTGGATTTAGGTCTCGGATTCATTTTGCATTCATTTCTATTCATGATGTGAGGTAGAGTTTTAAATTCATTTGTTGTGTAAGATATACAGGTGTCTCAGCATTATTTTTGGAGAAAACTTTTCTTTCACTTGATGAGCTTTCTTGGTTCCTTTCATGAAATTCATTCCACCATAGTGTTAGGGTTTAATCCTTATCTCTCAAATCTATTTCTTATTCTACATTGTGTAATTCTTTTTCTATATGTTTGGCATATCCCAATAAAGAATCACACTGTCTTGGTGACTGTATCTTTGTAGAACATTTTGAAAATGAATACACATGTTTTCCAAATGGTGAAAATGAATACACGTTTTCCAAATTTAAAATCCCTTTTCAGAGCCTCCCCGGTGGCACAGCAGTTGAGCCCTGGGTTGCGTAGCTGCCCGCAGCCTCTACGGTGCCAGTTCAATCCCAGCTGCTCCTCGGCCACCGGAGGAGGGTCCCGCATGGCACGCAGACCTCTCCTGCTGCCCGCTACTCCCCTCAGCAGTGTACTTCAGTCCTTCTGCCTGCTCTGCTCCCCGCTCTGGCTCTGGTGAATTCTCTCACCCTCCTGCGCTTCTGACTATACCCAGTGCTTATATAAATAAATAAATAAATCTAAAAAAAAAAATCCCTTTTCAATAAAAATACTCATTAAAGTTGAAATATAAATTCCTGAGCTTTATCAAGGGCATCTACCATAATCTCAGAGGTAACATATTCAACATTGAAAGCTTAATATTCCTATCTAAGATCAGAAACAAAGCAAGGATATCAACCCTGATCACCTTCATCTGGCATTTTAGTAAAGGTCCTACCCAATGTAAGAAAAGAAATAAAAGACAAATGATAAGAAAATAGCAAGTATAACTGTTCTTAAATGCAGATGATATAATTATATAACAGAAACTTTCAGGAATCCACAATAATGCTACTAGAACTAATGAGTGATTTATCAGAGTGGCAAATGTAAGCTCGATGTAAGAAGCTCAGTTTCATTTGCGTATAGTAGCAATGAATAATTAAATATTTTAAATATTAAAGTTCCAAATAAAAATGTCATAGCCCCCCCCAAAAGAATATCTAAATTAATGGAGAGCAATATTATATTTATAGATGATAAAAAAGAGTATTTTTTAAATGGTAATCTTACCCAAACTGCTCTATAGAGCAAAGGCAATCCCAACAAGAAACCCTAAAGACAACATTTTCTTGATTTATAATACCACAATGTGGTTTGTGTTTTTAGATTTATGTAAGTGGAATAGTATATAATGGTATATAATTACTGTACTTAACAGAATGGTTTTGATGTTCATCTATATTATAGCTAGACCAGTTTTTCATTCTTTTTGCTATAGATAAATCTATTATATGAATATTTTGTGTTTTATTTATTTATGTTATTTTTAATGGCATTGTAGATTATTTCAAGCTTTGGGACAGTATAACCAGTAGAATTTGTTATTTAAAAAAATCAATTTGATCATGATCCTCTCTGCACATAATTGTTTAGTGCTTTCCAATAAAATTCAAAATACACAGATTATCTTGATCACTCAACTTCACCTTCTTCACTGCTACTGTCTTCCACTTCTACCCTGATCCATCAAGACAGGCCTAGCCGAAGTGTCTCATGACACTGTCACAGAGGGCTGGTTCATGGAATGTTAAAAATGAACGTTTGGACTCAACTCCTGCAGGGGTTACATTTGCTGTCAAAGATTCAGAGTTTACAATGGCAGGTAAGCCAACAGAGGAATACAAGGGGCAGCTCAACTTGTTGAGCCCCATCTGTTGTGGTGTTTACATGATTGTAAAATTTTCTTTCCATTTCAGAAGAGATACTACAAGGCTGAGAACACCCGACACTTCTTATACCACCACCTGTGACTACAGTTGTTAGATTTATTGCCTAACGTGGTTGCAAAAACTTATCTCTACAGACCTGGTTTGCAAACACAAATATCAAGGTTCAGGTCATAATTGATCAAAATACCACCAGCGGCACCCTGCTATGTACCCCACAGGTTTCTACATGTGCCTATGCTGCACATGTGGGCAGTTAGGACACAGTGGGGGTGCACTGGGTGCTGAGAAGCAGCAGCTCACACTATTCCTAGTGATGGAACACGCCTCCTCTGGCCAAGAGCTACACTGCTGCTTTCCACAGGTGGAATCCTGTTAGAGAAGCATCTTCTTTTCTGTCCTCAGGGGTAACTTTTTTTCATCATTCTAAACCCCATATTATGATACTTTCTCTCTAAACCCTGTCCTGAAAAACAGCATAGAGGGAAAAAAATAACAACAATACAAAACACAACAAAAGAAAACAAAAACAAACAGACAACTATAAACCAGAGACACTCTGCAGGTGAGGAGGAGGGAGAGGGATCAGAGGGAGGGAGGGAGGAGCCCAGGGGACTGTGGTGATGGTGCATGGGTGCATTGGTGGTGGAAATTCTATGGGGACTACACCTGAGAAAAGAAAGCAAACATTGTTTAAAAATGAACAATGATGTAAAATATATAAAAATAAAAATAATTTAAAAAAAAAACCCGTGCTGAGGGTCTCCCCTGGTGCGCAGCAGTTGAGTGCTGGGCTGCGAGGCTGCCCACAGCCTCTGCAGCGCCGGTTTGTTTCCCGGCCCCCGGCGAGAGTCCTACCAAAAAAAAAAAAAAAACAAAACCCGTGCTGAAATGCTCCCAGGTCTGATTGGATATGTCTTTATTGTGTCTTGCACAAGTACCCAAACCTTTAAAAGTAACCCTCACCACAGTGACTCTATTTTCCAATTTGCTTGTAGAACCCCAGGGACCAAGGCAACCTCAGTGTAAATTGTAACATATATTTTTATCAAAAGTATCATGTATTGGGGCCTCCCTGGTGGAAAGGGGTTAAAGACAGCGCTTTCAAGGTACTGCCAGGCACTACAGCACGAGTTGGATCCCCACCTGGCCACCCTCTGCTCCCTCAGCAGTGTATTTCAGTAGATCTGCCTGTTCTGTTCCCTACTCTCTCTGGTGAATCCTTGCACCCCCCCACACCTTTGGCCTGTACCCCAGTTCTTACGTGCATAAATAAATAAATCTTTAAAAAAGTATCATGTATTATTGTGTATACTTGTATATCATGATACACATGTATATCACACACACACACACACACACACACACACACTAGAACATCTAAAAGTAAATCAAGAAACATATATATATTTGGCATTTTGTAGACTTATGACATAATCCACCAAACTCTGTTCCATATATCAGTCAGTTACATTCCAATTCCATGGACTCGTCTATTAGTAATTTATTAGTAAATTTAGAATCTTTTCCACTACTTGCCAAAAGTCTTTTCATAGAACTATGCGTTACTACAAATTATTATTTCATTACAAATTAATTTTATGACTGTAAAAGACATTCATTTTTCCAGGACATATTTTTGCTACTTTGTTGATATAAAGGAAAATGCCTGGGTGTTTTCTTTCCTATTTTTTTTCCAGTTCACCAGCCAGCTCTTGATAGCTCCTTAAAATTTCATCACTTTCATAGAGAAATCTTTTTCATTTCTTCTTCTTGAGAACTTTTGGCTGAAAAAAGAGACAACTGTCAAACAAAGAACATACAACCATGCATCTGAAGGTGTCATCCCGCATCTCTGAGTTACATAGTGTGGTAAACCAATGTTACCTAAAAAAAAAAAAAAAAAATCTGAAGGTAAAAAAACAGAAAAGACAAAAATACATTTGTTATCCTCAGGCATAATGGGGGCTGATACTCTGATCATAGATCTCTTATAACCCAGTAAAATCCATGAAGGATGGATCATGGGTTGAACAGTTCCTGCTGCCAGTGCGGAATCAAGAAGGCAGATTTGACAGTGGCTGCTCTCACTTGGTTCTTTAGACCTCTGGCCAGTGACACCTTGGGAAAGTCTAGAGGTGGATTAAAAATCTTAAGGGAATCGGGCCTCCCTGGTGGCACAAGGGGTTAAGACACAACTTATGAAGCTATCCACAGCCACTGCAGCACAAGTTCAATTCCTGGCCAGGGAGTTACCCACACGGCGCAGCAGACCTCTCCTGACTTGCCCTCAGCAGTGTATTTCAGTAGAGCCACCTGTTCTGCTCCCCACTCTGTCTCTGGTGAATCCTTTCACCCCTCACACCTCTGGCCTGTACCCCAGATCTTGTATGCATAAATAAAAATAAATCTTAAAAAAAAGTTCTTAAGGGAATCACTCAATCCTTATTGGTTGAATTCTAGTGTCCCCTTCCCCCACACCGGCCCCAATCCATATGTTAAAGAATTAACTCTCCCTACCTCAGAATGTGACATACTGTATAAGAATGTGAGATCTCCTTTTCAGAAATAAGGTTATTGTAGTCTCAATGAGGTAAGATGAGGTCCTACCAGGTAGAGGGGGGCTCCATCCCATGACTGGTGTCTTTGTAAAATGGGGAATTTTGACAGAGAGTCATGCCCAGGATAAGCGCCATAGGAATATGGGGTTACTCAGGCACAAGTGAAGGAAACCCTAGAAGACATAATTGTAGGAACAGACCCTCCTCAGAGCCTTCAGCAGGACCTTGAGTTCAGACTTCTACCCCCCAAAACTGCGACAACAAACTTCTTTAAGTCACTCAGCGTGTGGCACATTATTATCGAAGCCCATTATTATAGGAAACTCATATACTATTTTTTCTCATTAAAAAATTCACTTTACTATTTAATTTTTTTTCTTTCTCCTCAACTACTTTCACTACTTGTGGAAGCAAAACTGCCTGAATCTTACAGGCTCCTAAACAAGATTGATTTCCTTTACTATCTCTTCACACGGAGACTTTCAGGCCAGGGGCTCCCTCACGTTATCCCTCCACCCTCTCCTCTCTCTCTCCTGCACACTCCAATCTCTCAGTCTCTGACAAGCAGGAGGCAGCACTGGGCACGTGTGTCCCCCGAGGGGGCAATGGCGCCCTCACACACACACACAGTCTGCCTCTCCACCGCGACAGCTACAGGGCCACAGGGCAGTGGGATGGTCGCCTCCCCCTGGCCTTGTGCCCGCAGGCAGGGCCACCCGCTCTGGGGCCCGCGGGGTTGGCCTTGGCACCCGCAGGCTGGGCACAGGGTCCTCCCAGGGTGGGCAGAAGAGTCACTCACTAATTTTCCACATCCTGGATGGTGTCCGGCAAAGGCTGATTCTTGGTCTCAGGCAGGAGGAGGAGAAGGAGACCAGCTGGCATGGGGGTGACTCCATAGACGATCCAGGGCAGAGTGGGGTGAAACACGACGAGCGTCATGAGCAGGGGGACCAGCGTTGACCCACATCTCGCAGCCATTGTGTCCAGTGCTGAAGCTCTTGCCCTGGAAGACAACCAACAATACTTAAAAATCCGTAAATGCACTCGTGTGTAATTTGTGATCATTTATTTTGACTGGATGGTGAAAGACAATAGAAATAAGGTGCTAAATATTCGAATTGTTTTGAAATTTAACCAGTGATTGTCTGGCTGTCTGTGACAGGTTCTAGTTGGGTTAAGAGCTTTTTCATCATTTTAAACAGAAGGTTGTGCATCTCCCAGCCCGACAGCTGCTGGGAAAGACTGGAGATGGTGCATTGAAGCACAGCTTAGCCAAGAGCTTCGCTTACTCAAAGTCGGTTGTCAATAAAGTTAGGACGTGATTAATCTTCGTGTAATATTACTATACAAATGACTGCTTTACAACAACAGATTTTATCACCTTTATCCCAGCATCTGTGTCACCTGGCTGGGAAGTCCTGTTCTGGCCCCGGGTGGCCCATCCACCAGCTCTTATACCTGAGGACAGTGGGGAGGAGTTCAGCCAATTGAACGGCGAAGCTGGTTGCAGCAGAGGCACTTAAACTCATTCCTACACACGCCAAAGTCACTCGCAGGGTCTGCATCTCTGGAGACATAAAGACCAGGCAGACAATGAGATCTGAGCTGAAGGAATCAGCATCCCCTAAATTTCCTACAAAAAAGACCCTATTGATCACGTCTATGCTTGAAATATGCGATAGAAAACTGCACTTGGCAGAGAAGACAGAGTGGTTGACAGGCTGGGAAATGGAGAGCTATCAACATTCGTAGCTGAAGCCCATCATAGAACCTGGATTAAATTGTAGCATATCTGTCTGCTTAGCTGAGATTTGCCGGAGAAAGAAGGTGAATCTGCAGGTTTGCTCCTACTTATTCTCTCCAGCGTTTGTTCCATCCTTTTATAGGACCCCATGTGGGCAAATACTGAGTCTAAGATCAGCTCTAAACTTTTGGACTTCACGATTAAAGTAGGACTTCAAAGGACTGGCGTCCTGGTTTTCCTGGGAACTGAGGATTCAGCGATGTGAGGTTTTCAGGCTTCACAGGAAAGTCCCAGGCAAACCCGGGTGAGTCAGTCAGTCCAGTGTAGACACAACCTTGTCCCGGGGTGGGTCTGGGGTGAGAGTACTGGAGGACGGGACTACCTCTGGTGGGCTAGCTGAAGAGAAGCTAGAGCTAGGGCAGTTGTGTGTTAGGAACCAAGAATGGAAACTTCTATTTGGAAAAAAATGCCAGAATTTGGGAACCATCACGCAATCATTTCAGAGAATAGTTCTGCCCAATTAAAAAAAAAAAAAGGAATCTACTTATAGCTTTGTGGCATTTGAAAGGACTCTTGTAAGGGAGTAAACCTGCATCATGAGTGGTATTCTGGTGGTCAGACGCCAGCGATCTGCAGTGTGCACAGCAGGCCCTGCGCTGGGAGACAAGGACGCGTCGTGCCCCTTAGGGGTCTCCGAGACTCACGAAGTCAGAGACCAGACAAGGACTTTCCTCTGCTGACTGTGCGCTCCTCGGCTACTTGAAGAGATTGTATTTTGTTTGTTTTGTTTCATTTCCTGTGAGTCCAGAAGGCTCCCGTAAGCGACGGCTGCAGCCCGCACACGGGGACACGTGCGGATGGGGAGGTGGCCCTGTCGTCTCAGCTGGAGCCGAAGAGCCGGGTGGGGAGCGGCCCTGCTGTGTCCTCCCGCGGGGCAGCAGCGTAAGGCCTGCCCCCTCTACTCTGATTATTAAGAGCATGAATGCCAAGTGGCAACTATCAGTTGCTGTTCTACAGTAACAGTCAGGAATAAATGGCTCTGGTTTCCAGACACTTCCAGGATGGGTGAAGGTAAGTATTTGTGTGAGCTGCCTATTGCTGACCCAAGAACTTATTAGCAGCCTTTGTCCTAAACCATGTATTGTTGAATGCTCAGCCACCCATTGGTCCCTCTCTACTCCTGACTTTGGATAGATGGAGCAAGTACACTCCCTGGAGGATGGGGCAAGACATCGCCTTTTCCCAGTGTCCAGTCGTCTCTCACCTGGAGGCACAAATGTGTTGGCCAAAATGGAGATTCCGAGCAGGAACATATAAAACACCTGGGGTAATCGCGACCCTAGGTGATTCAGTGCCCAGAGTGCAAGACATTGGGCCAAGGCAGTTAGAGCCCCAAAGATGACCTGTAACAGGAAAATATTTCTCCCAAAGTGCTGCAGGTTGACCACGAGGCCATAAAAGGGTATCATGTGTGTGAATCTGCAGTGAACAGAAGAGGAACAACAGCCATCCGTGAGCGCCGCCGTGTGCAGTGCTATCAATAGATGGACCCAGACAGCTAGTGTCAGTGTAAAAAATAAAGACCTAGTTTGGTTTATATAATGCTTCCCTTCAGGCGACACTTTTAAAACTATTGCAAATAATGACACAGCATACTCCTGTCATTCTCCAGTCTGAGTCCCCGCGCACAAGCTGGCAATGAGAGACAAACAAAATCTAACGCACTTACTAGAGTGAATGGTAATGAGAAGTCAAATATGGTAGATAAAATGAGGGTAAGGATTTTTTGTGTGGGGGGTTTTGGTTTTCTGTGAGTCCTCTCATCTCCTAGTGCCACTTCAGTGAAGACCTTTTCCGTTCCTTAACTACTGATTGAAGTACAGTGTCCTGGCATTTGACACAACTCTAGGCTCATATCAAATTTCCTAGGACTGAGAGGAAATGTAAGGTCTCAGGGACGCAAACAGCAATGCACTGTGCCATAGAAATAGAATTAAAGCTTCTCTGTGTGGACCTAAATTTAATTTGAAGCATCTAAGGAGAAGGATTCCATTTTAATGATCTAGTACACTCAGGGAGAGCTACATTTAGATGTAAGAGCAGCAAAAACCTAGGCAAATCACAGCAATTACAAGCCAGGAATCCGTGCTTGCTCATCATTTCTGCTTGTTCTTACCGTTCTCATAGTCTAAGATGCAGAAACCTGATCTGTGACCAAAAGGTCATGGGAAAGGTGGAAAATGCAGCTAACTGGCAAAGCCTCCTGGGACGGCCCATGGGACATGCTGACTGTCAATTCAGCAATGACTTTCTGAAGTCTGAAGAAAAGTGTATATTGCCTTGTATGCTTTTTGGGCACATCTTCAAAAATTAAAAAAGTGTACTTAAAATTCCAAATGCTGACCCTACCTAACAAAGTACTTATATTCTCCAAGTGACAATATGTAAGCTCTTTTCCACAGAAGCCCTAGGATCAACACCCCCAAATTGAAAGTAAGCTGTAGTACACTGACATACATCAAGAAGTTCTGGAGCAGTGGAACAAAAGCACACAGGGCGGAGAATGTGTATGCAACTCAATGGCAGAATCATCCATGATAAGCTTGAGGAAAAGCTAGAACCATTTTATCATTTCCATGATGTGAATGCCAACACCAGCAGCACTCCCCTGAGGCCATGGAAGTCAGAACAGTTGTGAGGCTTCATTTGGTGTGGGAGAGGGCAATGGGGTGGTGGTGGTGGTGATTGCTGTAGGGAATATATGGGGGGCAGGGCTAGTAGGAAATTAGGATTTTTCTTTCTTGATCTGGCTGTCCATTGCATGTTCATGTATTGAAATATTCATTGGATTGGCTGTATTCAAGACCTGTTCGCCTTATTGTTTGTAAGATTTGTTGAAATTAAAATTGAAGGAAAAGAAAAGAAAGGAAAATACTGAAATCTTTACTGTGATGGAAATTCTGAACACAAGTCTCCTGTGATGAGAGAGTAAAGGTACAAGACATAAATAACTCCTGATATATATATAATCAGCTCCTCGTGAATCTTTTTCTATCCCTTTGACTATCTCCAAACATAGCAATTATTTGGTGTGTTCTGCTCATTTTTTTATCTTCAAATCAACTCTTGACCTTCACAACACTGTTATAACCTTTGAAATAAATAGAATCATACAACCACTCTTGATATCTTCAGCCCGGCGTGAGGCCTACCTCATAAAGAACAGGAGAAGGATCCTTTTACGCACGTTGGGTATTCGAAACAAGTCAAACCCAGAGGATGTTTTCTTTGCTGCCTCCAGCTCCTCTTGCATGGTGAATCTCAAAACCTTCAACAGCAACCAACACATGTCATTTGCCAACAGTCAGGCTTGGTGGGGAGCACCGCACCCAACACCCTGAGAGAGCTGTGCTCCCTTTCTGTCTAGTGTAACATCACACAGAGTCGCAGGAGTGAAAGTGATAGGCAGGAATATGTAGGCAGTTCAAGAGACCCAGGAATTTACACAGCAAGAATGATATATTGAAAATGAGCCCTGGAGGGGTGCAGGGCCCCTGTGAGTGAGCGTAGGTTATAGCATCAGACCAGGAAGCGAACAAAGAGGGCATTTCGTGGTGCTCAAGCCCCTGTGTGAGAGCCACAGGAAATGAGGGGACTGAAGTGCACCCTCAGCCCTCTGCCCTTGTTAGCCAAACAGCTTGTGTGTCTCAGTCAGGAGAAGGCAGAGGCCAGTTATGTCTTCCCTGTAGCCAGGACCTGCCTCCCCTCGCCTGCTCACCTCCATGTTCAGAGCTTCTCCAGCATTCTTCATGCCATTTATGCATGCCACTCACTGAAGTGTCTTTAAGCCCCGGTCTGGTTTGTTGGCAATGATCAGCCACCGAGCGGACTCCACCAGCCACCTGACGGAAGAGGTGTGCACGCGTGCTGCAGCTCTCTCGTTTACTTGTGATTGTTACTGGTGACAGAGGCTTTTGCCATCCATCTACTATCTGTCACTTGTTGGGATGGGAACAGAAAATCATGTTCCATTATACAAATAATAGGAAAACATGAAAATGACTGCTGGTGCAGTATGCCTTCAAGATTAGGAACACGGGCTTTGTAGCTAAATCACCTCTCTGCTTATTCATTGGAATCAAGAAGTTTAAGAAACGTAAGCTCGAAATTCCCTCCCATGCATAATTCCCTTCCACAGCTTGTAAGAATTCTAGCAAACTTGAGCTCAATACATAGTATTTTTTAAAAAGGCCTTAAATTACGTGTGTCTATAAGCCAAACAAAAATTGGAAGTACCCTTGACACTATCTGCTATGTTGGAAACTTACTACAGAAGTCAGTCATTAATTTCTACCTGCCTCAGTTTCTTATCAATCATATGGGGACAGTCACACCATCTTCCTTACAGGGTTGCCATGAGGATAGAATGGATGAGCCCAACATTGATGACTGTGTCCGCTCTCTCTCTGAACTCACTTGCTGTACTAAATCTATGGTAATCTCTCCATGATATACTGAATTTGACTCTCTCCTATATTGGTTTTAAGTGTGGGAATAAGGTTATTCATAAATTAATGTTAAAATTATTAAAGGGAGTATTGAACACATGCTGTGAATCACCCAGCCTCCATGCCAGGCTTTAGCATTGGAGCAATTATGTTGCTATTTTGTCAAAAAGCTATATAAGTGAGCTTTCTCCCTCCATCTTTAATTTAAATTCATCTACAAAAATAAAAGTCGCGAAAAACTTCAACAGAACCCAGCTGGTTTCAAGGATAAATTAAGATGTTCCTTTTTGAAATACCTGAGTCTATATTTTATGAAGGAAAGTAATGGGAATAACTGTGACCATTATACTGAGTAAGACGTAAAGAAAGATGGCGGGAATACCCAGGCCTCTCAGGCAGGAGAATCACTGTTACTCCAAGTTCTGCTTATCCAGTCGCACAGAGTGAGCAAGTTAGTGACAGGACATGAGGTCCTCACAATAAGGAAGCATCCAGGGAAGAGGAGATCACCGTTCCCCATTCAATATTCATTGTCCATGCCTGTTTCCCACGGGACAAAGTGGGAGAGAGGCTCTTACCTTGAGGAGAGAAAGAAGACAAAGAGAGGCACAGACAGCACCAGCTGCGGGGTGCGCCACTCCCAAAACACAAAAGCCAGCCCTCCCAGGGCCATCTGTCCAGCACTAAAGGCACAGAATATCAGTGTTATCATCAAAGCTTTAGACCTGGAACTTGCCCACTCCAGAACTGCAAAAAACAACACAACACCCAAGGGGATATTAACGCCAGTCTGTCGTGAAAGTTCAAGGTCACTGTCAAGGCTTGGGCAATGGAGTTGATCAAACTGGTGACTCACGGAGCAAACTTCCATTTGTCATGATGGATACAGTAGAACAACCTGACAGGAAGCGCAGGGAGCAGTAGACAAGGAAGTTGGGCGCGAAGGCCGCACAGGTGCCCCAGGCAGAGAGCTGCAGGAGGCTCCATCTGAGAACCAACTTCCGCCCAAACCTGAGAAACAGAGTCGGGTTAGATTGTGGTAGCCAAAATAATTTGTAGCAAGCACTTAAGAAAATAAGCACTTACTCTGAAATGTTTTAACATGTGATTCTTTGTATCTTAAAGCTTGAAAAATCAAGACCTAAACTAATAGTAGAAATCTCCTCAAAATTAGCACTCCGCTTATTACATTATGGGGTAACAGTATCAAAAACTTCATCATCCGATCACCATCTGAGACCAAGCGATGGCATATAAAAGAGAAGGCAATGTTGGTAATTAAAGTGGACGCATCCATTGTACCAACACAACATGTAACATAGTGGACAGTCTATGCGGTGTCTAGAATACAAGAAAATGGAAAATTGCTTGGGCCTCTTGGACCATACAGGCTAAGTAAACCAATGCAAAAGAACACTAGCGGAGTAAAGTGTCAAGGTTTTTAAAGGTGTGTAAGAATCCCCTCTGTGTCAAAAAAAAAAAAAGAATCCCTCTGTGTTCATTCTAGATTTTTAGACCTTAAGCACTGTGCTTTGTCTAGAACAGAATTTGAAAGAGCCACAATCAGAGGAATTGCCTCATAGTGTGTCTTAACCCCTTGCGCCACCAGGGAGGCCCTCCATCTTTTTAATAGCCATCTAGTATTCCATTGTACATACAGACCAGATTTTCTTAACCCATTCATCTGTTGTTGGGCACTTAGCTTGTTTCCATAACTTGGCTATTGTGAGTAATGCAGCAATGAACGTTGCGGTGCATACGTTATTTTGGAACAGGCTTTTATATTGCGGGGATAGATATGGAGGGGAGTGGAATTGCATATGGTAGATCTTATATAATATTTGAGAAATTTCCATACTGTTTTACTCAGGGGATAGATCAACATACCCAATAGAGTACAATTACATTCTTCACACCCTCAGCAACGCTAGTGTTTCTGGTCTTTTGATATTGGCTATTCTCACAGGTATAAGGTGTTCTCTCATTGTGGTTTTGATTTTCATTTCACTGATGATAAGTAATGCACATTTTTATCATGTGCCTGTTGGCCATGTGCATGTGTTCTTTGGGGAAGTGTCTGTTTAGATTTCTGACTTTTTTTTTTTATTATTTGGGGGGTGTTGTTATTGGGGTACAGGCCAGAGGTGCAGAGGCAGAGTGGGAAACAGAACAGGCAGATCCACTGAAATACTCGGCTGAGGGGAGCAGCAGAGAGACAGGAGAGGTCTGCTGTACCATGTGGGTCATCTCCCTGGCTGGGAATCAGACTTGTGCTGCAGTGGCTGGCGATAGCTTCACAGTGCTGTGCTTAACCCCTTGCGCCACCAGGGAGACTATGTTATGTTTTTGTATGAGTTCTTAGTAGGTCTTGGATATTAGCCCTTGGCTCTATGATATACACATATTTTCTACTATTCAAAAGAGTGTCCACACATTTTAACCATAACTTCTTTCCCCAAGTGAGAACTTTTTAATTTGATGTAGTACCATTGTTTAATTTCGCTTTTTTTTTTTTTTTTGTCATTATAGTAGAGTTCCCAAAGACATCACTGAAGCCACTGTCATGGAATGTTTGCCTGTGTGTTCTTTTGTGTATTGTGTAGATTCAGGTCTTACATCCTGGTTGTTGGGGTTTTTTTTTAAGGTTTTTAAATTTATTTTATACAAGAACTGGCATACAGGTCAGAAGCTTGGGAGGGTGACAGAATTTACCAGAGCCAGAGCGGGGAGCAGAACAGGCAGACGGACCAAAGACACTGCTGAGGGGAGCAGTGGGCGAGGCAGGAGAGGTCTGCTGCACCATTTGGGGTTCTCCCTGGTGGGCGGGGAATCGAACCGGCACTGCAGAGGCTGCGGACAGCTTCACATCGCGGCGCTCAACTGCTGCGCCACCGGGGAGGCCCTTACATCCCAGTTTTTAATTCATTTTGAGTTCATTTTTGTGTGAGGTACAACACTTTATTCTTTAATTTAGTTTAATTTTTTTGCATATGACTGTCCACTTCTCCCAATACCACTTGTTGAAGAAATTTTGCTTTCTCCATTGTATGTTTTTGTCTCATGTGTTGTATATTAAATGCCCTCATAAGTGTGGGTTTATTTCTGGGATTTCACTTTTATTCCATTAATCTGCGTGTCTACCTTTATTCCAAAACTATGCTGTTTTGATTACTATAGCTTTGTAGTAGTTGGAAGTTGGGAGCATAATATCTCATTCCTCTATTTGTCAGTATTGCATTGGCTATTCAGGGTCTTTTGTGGCCCATATAAATTGGTGTAATGTTTGTTATATTTCCTTGAAGAATGTCTTAGGAATTTTTATAAGGATTGCATTAAATCTGGATATTACTTTGGGTAAGATGGCCATTTTAGGAGTGTTAATTCTTATAATCCATGAGCAGGAATTATTCCATTTCCTCGTGTCCTCTTCTATTTCTTTTAACAATGCCTTCTAGTTTTTGTTGTATAGTTCACTCACCTTCTTTGTTATGGTTGTCCCCAGGTACTTTTAATTTTGTAATGCTATTATAAAGGGGATTGTTTTCTTGATTTCTTTCTCTTTCAATTCATTTGCATATAGAAAAGCAACAGATTTTTTGTATTGATTTTGTAGCTTGCCACTTTATTGTACTGATTTATTGTTTCAGTTAGTTTTTGTGGGTTTCTAGGTTTATTATCATGTCTTCTGAAAATAGTGATAGTTCTACTTCTTTTCCAATTAGGATTCTTTTTATATCTTTTTCTTGCTTAAATAGTCTAAGGAGGACTTCCAATATTATATTGAACAGTAGTGGTGAAAATGGATATCCTCATCGTAAGCCTGATCTTAAAGTAAAAGCTTTCGTTTTTTTCCCCACCATTGAGTGTGATGCTAGCTGTGAGTTTGACATATATGACCTTACATTGAGATATGTTCCTCCTAGCTCCATTTTACTGATAGTTTTTTTTTTAACAATAAATGGATGATGAATCTTGTCAAATGTCTTCTCCACATCTATTGATATGATTATATGACTTTGTCTTTTCAGATCCAGCCACCTACTCTCTGCCTTTGCATGGGTGAATTCTGTTCATTTACATCTAGATCACAAAAAGTCTTTTCAATTATGAACATATTGAAATTATATCAAGTGTCTCTTGCAACCACAATGGGTTGAAGCTGGAAATTAATATCGGAAGGAAAACTGGACAGTCCAGAAATATGAGGGAATTAAACAATTGAAAAACAAATGGATCAAATAATAGAAAAATAATAAAAATATCACACAATAATAAAAATGATAACACAACATACCAAATGAAGTGTTACAAAACTGTTCTAAGAGTGAAATTCATAGCAATGCATACCTTCATTAAGAAAGAAGATCTTAAATAAGCAGTCTAACTTTATACCTCAAGAAACTAAAAAAAAGAACAAAGTCCTACATTAGCAAAAAGAATTCATAGTGATCAGAGAACAAATAAATGAAATAGAGACCACTAAATCAATAGAAAATATCAGCAAAACAAAGAGCTCTATTTTTGCAAATAGACACAAATGACTAACTTCGATTAGACTAATGAGAGAGAAGGCTCAAATAAAAATGGATCATAAGAGACATACATTTAATGCAACAAATTGAATAACCTAAAATAAATGTATAAATTGCTATATACAACCTACCAACACTAGACTTGGCAATAATTTTTTGGATGTAATAGTTATCCTAATTTTTTTGGATGTGATAGTTATCGGTTGTTTTGGCTCCCATAGCCCTGATGAATAATGATATTGAGCACCTTTTCATACACCCATTGGCTATTTCTATGCTTTTTTATTGAGAAATGTGTGTTGAGTTCCTTTCCTCATCCCTCTCCTCAGTCTCTGCCCTATTTATATGGTTTTTAACTCATTATCAGCAATATGGCTTAAAAATATTTTCTCCCATTTTATAGACTTCCTTTTCATTTTTGTTTCTTCTCATATGTGGAAGGCCCTTAATTTTCTGTAATTCCACGTGTCCATTTTTGCTTTTGCTGCCTGTTTTTTTTTGGTGCTGGTGTCAGTGTCCAAAAGTATTTTATACGTTTGGTTCAAAATATTTAGCTTACTTACAAGTCTCCCTCTTATTCACTAGAGTTTCCTCTGCCATCTCCTGTCACAACACTCTGCCAAGCCCCAGCTACACATCCTACCCTATTCCCACGGAAACTGATCAATCAACATTTTATCATGAATCATCATAAAAGGCTTGGTGAGAAGACTGGTGACTATTACACTCTGACCATGAACTCTTTTAAGAATTACATTTAGAGTGATATACAGAGAATCCACAAATTTCTGTTAAATGATTAAATAATTTTAGAGTTATAGACAAAAAAGTATACTATCTCTCCCATTTATGGGAGCCATGAGTGTGTGACTGCCATTGTTTTCTTCCTAGTTCAAGATTGGTTCCACCAGGCATAGGAGACCCCAAACTTCTTACACCATAAACCATGACACCTGAGGTATTTAGATTAATTACTTTATATGGTTGCAAAAACTATCTTAAACAAGACTTTTTTTTTTTACAAGAGCAAACATTCAGATTATGGCCACATATTTTCTTAATACCACTGAGAAGCACCTCACTAAGCCCATAGGGTTTATAAAGGTGCCCAGTTGTTACAGTGGGGCTACCAGCAGGATGACCAATCTGGGAACCCACAGACACTTAGTTCACTGAGTTCAGGAGAAACTTAATACAAAAGCTCTGGCCATAGTTTAATACAAAAGCTCTGGCCACAATACTGCTCTCTACATCTGTGTCTTCAAATAGGCTGTATCCTTGTCCTGAAGCAATTTCTTATCGCTCACCATAGAAAACTCTTCCTCATATTTCTAATTGAAATATTACAGTACCTGCCATCTATCCATTCTCTGAAACTCATCCCAGATATTATGGAGTGCATGTCTGTGTCCTCTACGGAGTAGTATGCAGTAGCAAAATGTCATTCATCACACTACCTCTAAATACCTATTTCCAGCTCTAATTCTTAGGAACCATAGTCATTCACAACAGTGTAAACTGCACACTGGAAATCAACAAAGATTTGTTTAGGAAAGCATTAATCACAAGCAGTCCTCTCTGGTGGTGCACGGGATTAAGACACAACCTATGAAGCTGTCTGCAGCCACTGCAGCACGAGTTCCATCCCTAGCCTGGGAGCTACCCACATGGTGCAGCAGACTTCTCCTGACTTGCCCACTGCTCCCTACAGCAGTGTATTTAGTCAGTCTGCCTGTTCTGTTTCCCGCTCTGTCTCTGGTGAATCCTCTCACCCCCCAACAGCTCTGGCCTATGCCCCAGTTCTTATAGGCAAAAATAAATAAATCTTTAAAAAAAAAAAGAATTAATCACAAGCTGATGGAAATCCCTGAGAGGAAGGGCAGCATCGCCTGGGGACACTCACCTGTCTGAGAGATGACCATATATGAAGCCTCCCACAAGCATTCCAGCCATGAATAAAGATTGAGCCACTGACTTAGACGACTGATAATCGCATACAAGGTTCCACTGGAAAAGAAGGCAGTCCGCACAGAGGAGGGTCACAGCAGCTTCTCATCCCTCTGTGTTCACTCACTTTCACACTCTTGTGCACACTCTCTGATGTCCCTTTACTGCAGTCATAGCTCTCTGTCATTCAAGTCACCCCCTTCAGCACGGGCTTCTCTAGAAATCCCCAAATAAGTCTTCTAGGTTGATTGGGGTCAATCTTCATCTTCACTTAACACTCCATCCCACTGTGGACCTCAGTCTTTGCCTCACACTGAAAACACTGAGATTTTCAAAAGCACTGTGGCCTCTATTTCCTACCCAGAGTGAAATACTTCTGGCTGGCTTCTCTGACAAAGAACCAGGACATGGGAACTTTTTGAAAACTCATAGAGCTCTTTCCAATTTGCATCTAGGCTAAAACCAAGGCATCCACAATAATTTTCACACTTCCTACCAAGTGCTTGTCTAATATACCAAGTACTTGTCTAATCACCAGTCCTCACGCTAGATTTAAAGCTCTGTGATAGTGGAATCCTGTCTAATGGGTTGATTTCCCTGGCCTCAAATTCAACGCAAGTGCTCAGCAAGGAGAGGTGAGCAGCCACTAGTTAATCAAAAAAGAAGTGTTCAGGCTATACAATAGCTACACGCTAACTGAGGCCTTCTGTTATGTTATTCCCAACACCCCGACTTAGCCACAAGAGATCAGTGGGGCCTCTCACCTCAGTCACGATGGTGGAAGGGAAGAAAGTTTGATCGTACACCCAGCTGTCCACACAGGGCTCCGTGCCTGCCTTGCTCCTGTTGGGGAAGGTCCCGTTCACCTGGAGCAGCTGCCATTGGGGATGGACGAAGCGCTGACACTTCTCTGGCTTCTGGTTTGAGTCCAGTGGGATGGAGATTCTCAGGAGGGCGTCTGGGCTAAAGCTCTCTGTGGCTTGAGCAGAGACCGTGTCATTGTAGAGAATGTGGACCCAGCAGCGGTGATCCGGGATGGCCAGTGAAGTTCTCCAACAGTAAATGAAACATTATTATCATGAGAATGGGAAGAATGGCAACTGCCTGAAGGGTCTGGAATTTCCCCAAGCCACCAACTTGTTCCAGGAGCTCTTCAAAGGCCATTGAGTGTGAACAGGCGCTCCACAAGAGGAGACACTGTGACTATGGAAATACACTCAAAGGAAGAAAATATTTTCTTTCATTAATTCACACTAAGTCTATGTGACATCCTATAAGATATCACTAGTGGGGCCAAACCTCACTATTGCAACAGAACATGAAGGAAGTTTCTCCAGTCCTTCTGGAAGCAGGAGGTATTACATTTTTTGTTAAGTCAGAGAAAATCATTTATTAAACTCAATGAAATATGTTTAAAAGTTTACTTCCTGAATGTTTTTGTTCTCAGTGACTTAGTAAAATGGATACTGAACTTTGTCATGGACTTACTACATAAACTAAAATAAAATAAGCCTGCTACACAATATTCACTGATTTGTAGAAAGTAAAATTTGGGATATACAAAATTGAGCTTATTTATATATTTCTGTAAAGAAAAAGAAAAGCAACCAAACAACCAGAAAGCAAGTGCTTTCTTGTTTAGTAGTGAATTTAGATTAAAGTCAATAAATGCAGGGCCTCCCTGGTGGCACAAGGGGTTAAGAAGCAACCTATGAAGCTATTTGCAGCCACTGTAGCATGAGTTCGATCCCTGGCCAGAGAGCTACCCACATGGCAAAGCTGACATCTCCTGACTCGCCCACTGCTCCACTCAGCAGTTTATATCAGTCCATCTGCCTGTTCTGCTTCCCACTTTGTCTCTGGTGAATCCTCCCATTTCCCCCACACACACCTCTGGCCTGTACCCCAGTTCTTGTATGCATAAATAAATAAATTTTTTAAAAAAAGACACTACCCACAGAGTAAAAACAACAATCTCTGGAAATGGGAGAAAATATTTGCCAATCATACACCTGATAAGGAATTAGTATTCAGAACATAACAGAGAATTTTTAAATTCAACAACCAAAATTTCAACAAAAAATAACCCAATTGAAAAATGGGTAAAGACTTTAATAAACTGTCTAAGAACATGTATGAACGGCTAATTAGCAATAGAAAAAGATTTCCAATGGTACTAATCATTAGGAAAATGCAAATCAACACTACAAGTTACCACCCCACACACAGTACTCGAAGGAAGGAAGGAAGGAAGGAAGGAAGGAAGGAAACAAGGAAGGAAGGAAGGAAGGAAGGAAGGAAGGAAGGAAGGAAGGAAGGAAGGAAGGAAGGAAGGAAGGAAGGAAGGAAGGAACTAATTGCCGGTGAGGATATAGAGAAATCAGAACCCTTGTGCCTCGTTAGAGCAAATGAAAAATAGTACAGCCACTGTGAAAAACAGTGCAGTGGTTTCTTTAAAAATTAAAATACCACATGATCCACAGTTCTGCTTCTGGGTATTTTCCCAGGAAAGTTGAAAGTAGGTCCTGAAGAGATATTTGTACTCGTGTTCATAACAGCATTATTTGCAATGCTAAAACACAGATGCAGCCCAAGTGTCCATCAACTGTTGGATGGATTAGCAAAATGTGCACCCAGTCATGCGTTGCTTAATGAAAAGGATACATTCTAAGAAACATATAGGTAGGTGTTTTCATGTTTGTGTTAATGCCACGGAGTGTGCTGACACAGAACTGATGTGGTGGAACTTACTATCAATCTGGTATCTACACGGGTGACTGCTCTATATCCAGTCTGTGTTGCCTGAAACACCATCTGACAAACAACTATGTACATGCGATGGAATATTATCCAGCTGGATAATATTTAAAAGCTGGAAATTATTCAATATGCTACAATATGGATGGACCTTGCGGACCTTATACTACGTGGGATAAGGAAAACAGACATGCTGTATGATCCAGAAAGACAAATTGTAAAGGTGGTTTCCACAGACTGGGCTGAGGAAAACTATCATTAAATAGGCAAGAGTTGGGAAGAGTTATGGTGATGAAAAAGGGTGATGTTTACACACAATGTAAATGTATTTAATGCCATTTATGCTTAATAAAGGTGAAAATGGGGCCTCCCTGGTGGCACAGGCAGTTGAGTGCAGCGCTGTGAAGCTGTCCACAGCCTCTGCAGTGCCAGTTCGATCCCTGCCAGCCTCGGAGCAACCCTCATGGTGCATCAGACCTCCCCTGTCTCGCCCGCTGCTCCCCTCAGCAGTGTGTTTTAGGCAGTCTGCCCGTTTTGCTCCCTACTCAGTCTCTGGCATATCTTCTCACCCTCCTGCACCTCTGGACTGTGCCCCAGTTCATGTATAAATAAAATAAAATATTTTTTTAAAAAGGTGAAAATGGTAAGTTTTGTGTGTATTTTACCATAATGAAAAGAAAATAGCACAAAATGCAGTGAAAAGTCATCAATAATAATAATTATAGCTAGCAATTCCTTTAAATACTTTCTAGATGCCACTATTGTAATGAGCACTTTGCATTTGTAATGACCTGGCTAGAAAGAGACAGTGGAACATACTTTCTTAGGTTGCCAATTACAATTGAGAAATCTAAAGCAAAGTGGGGTTAAGTGATTTTTTGGATATATTTGTGAAATATAACTGTTAAACTAGAAGATAAACCAGCTTTGCCTCTCTTTACAAACAAACTTTTAATCATTTGCTTTACTAGTTTCATTCTTATAAATATTTTACCTTTGAAATGTTAGGTCACACATATTCTGATTTTTTGGTTACTGACAAAACCATACTGAAACCCAGTGTTACCCAAGGTCACACAGAAAATAGAAAAGATTAAAGCAGAAGAATTAAGAAGTACAAAGGTAACAAAAGCAAGTACACTTATGGAAAGCAATGAACTCTTTGTGCACCAAACTGTAAGGTATTTCAGAGAAATACCTTCAGAGAGGCAGGAGGGACTGAAGGAAATGATCCGTGTTGGCAGCAGATTCCTAGTCTTTCGTAAGCCCTTACTCTGTGTCAAGCACTGAGCTCTCACCATTTGTATTCCCTAACCCTGTGAGATGGTTGATATTTTCACCAACTTTAGCAAACATTTATAAGAAAGGTTGAGAAATCAATAAAAATATCTAAGTGGACATGTGTGGGGGGATGAGCATCACATGGACAATGTGGATAAAAGTCCAGAGCTTACAGTGTATTTATTAGTGTATTCAACAAAAGAGGCAGTAGGTGGCCAAGCATGAGCAAAAGAATCAAGAAAACATGCACACGCAATCACTAATAAAATTACCTGCAGCTACAACTTGTCATAACAGACACCAAGCCAGCTGCAGGTGCACACTGAGGTGAGGTACAATATTGGTTGGTGACAGGGGCTCTGAGCCACCTGATTGTGATGCATTGTGCCCCCTGCACCTTCCTGTGTCCTTTATCCTTGGTGTAGGACCTCCATCTTAGGGTGTCACCTGACTATGTGTCTTCATGGAATTGACAGGACCTGGCTAGTTAGCATAATTTCTACCTGCCTTGCAATGTGGTGTCCTATGTCCTATGTCAAACATCGTATTTTTGACATAGGATATAAGTTAAGGAAGCTCAACTCTAAGGTCTCTGATATGTCTCTCCCAGTAAGTCTTATAATAAATATCACACTGCAGGGCCTCCCTGGTGGCACAAGGAATTAGGACGCAACCTACGAAGCTTTGCGCAGCCACTGCAGCACGAGTTTGATCCCCGGCCAGGGAGCTACCCACATGGCACAGCAGACCTCTCCTGACTCACCCGCTGCTCCCCTCAGCAGTGTATTTTAGACAGTCTGCCTGTTCTGTTCCCCACTCTGCCTCTGGTGAATCCTCTCACTCTCCACATCTCTGGCCTGAACCCCAGCCCTTGTATGCATAAATAAATAAATCTTTAAAATAAATAAATAAATATCACACCACATTTTCTCCTACTCCTGGTACCCCTCATACCACAGGGTGTTCCTAGCAGTAAGATCCAAATAATTGCTTCTGCAGCAGCCTGAACCTGCTGTAAGTCTCTCCCACCGTGTGAGACCTGATCGTTAGTGGCCATCTTTCATGCAGACAGCAAAACAGCTGGAGCAGAATACACAAGCATGGGAGACACTGCCTCTTGCGGCGAGGAGTCCTACCGGGCGGTGTACTTCCTTTTTTGAGGAGGAGATTCAACCTCCCGTACTCTGCAGGTTACGCGACAACATGCCCCAACTCTCTGTATTTCTAAAAGCATCCTTGATGTGTGGCTCCTTAATCTTTGTAGTTTATCTCCCTGAGTCAGCATCACATGTGTCTTGCCAGGGCCTCCCACGCAGCTGCCAATTCTAGACCATCTACTCTGATGAATAGCATATCGTTGGTATTGAGGGCCAGTGAATGTTTTTAGGACCAGCAGGAGCAGAGAAGATCACTTACAGCGTATTTATAGAGAAGATGCAGAAACAAAACAAAGATATTATTTGACTGACTATAGCTTAAGCGGATGCCTTTATTTGGGTAAGTCTAGTTGGCAGTTCCTGACTGGTTGCTATAAAGTTTCATTTTCTCAGATTTGAGTACATTTACAATCTACTCCAGGTCTAGTTGGTTTGCTTACCTCGTAGACTGCAAAGCATTAACATCACCTCAGTCAAATGGTCTCCTGTTTAATCACTTTAACATTCTCAACCAGGTGAACACAGCTCAGGGCTTTTAGACTGAGGATAGGGCAGAAGAGCCTTGCGGCACAAGTGTCACTGTACACACCATATCATGTGAACGTGACCTGCTTATAGTTCTCATTCTTTTTTTTTAAAAAAAAAGATTTATTTATTCATACATACAAGAACCGGGATACAGGTCAGATGCACGGGAGGGTGAGAGAATTCACCAGAGACAGAGAAGGGAACAGAACAGGCAGATTGACTGAAATACACTGCTGAGGGGAGCAGCGGTGAGACAGGAGAGGTCGGCCGTGCCATGTGGGTTTCTCGCTGGCCGGCTGGGATAAAACCTGTGCTGCAGAGGCTGTGGACAGCTTCACAGTGCTGTGCCACCAGGGGAGGCCCACAGTTCTCATTCTTTTTTTTTTAATTATTTTATTTTATATAATTCTTACATCTTTTTCCATTTTTGCGCAATGTATGCATTTTCATTTTGGTTATATTCCCCATACAATTCCCACCCCACTTTATTCTGACCTGAATCCCTTTTCTCCCCCTCCTTCCCCCGCCCCCACTGTAGTGTGTCTCTGGTCTATAGTTGCTTGCAAATGAGACAATAATCAAAACAAAGAGAAACCCCACCGACTGGGAGAAAATTTTTGTACACGACCCTAATGATAAGGGACTGATCACAAAAACCTACAAAGAGCTGATGAGACTCAACAAAAACAAAGAAAATAATCCAGTCCAAAATATGGGCAGAAGAGCTAAAAAGACACTTCTCCAGAGAGGAAATACAAGTGGCCAACAGGCATATGAAAAAATGTTCAACATCACTTGTAATCAGGGCTATGCAAATCAAAACTACAATGAGATACCATCTTACACCAGTGAGAATGGCACATATTAGAAAAAACTAGCAACAACAAATGTTGGCGCGAATGTGGAGAAAAAGGAACTTTCCTGCACTGCTGGTGGGAGTGCAAACTGGTCCAACCACTATGGAGAGCTGTGTGGAGATTCCTCAGCCTACTAAAGATAGAGCTTCCATATGATCCAGCAGCTCCACTCCTAGGTATTTACCCAAAGGACACAGAAACATAATTCCAAAGAGCACCTGCACCCCTATGTTTATAGCAGCACTATTTACAACAGCTAAGCTTTGGAAACAACCCAAATGCCAAAAAATAGATGACTGGATTAAGAAGATGTGGTACATATACACAATGGAATATTACCCAGCAATCAAAAAAGACAAACTCATGCAATTAAAATTTTTTTAATTAATATTTTATTTTATATAACTCTTACATCATTTTTCATTTTTTGCACAATGTATGCATTATCATTTTGGTTATATTCCCCATACAATTGCACCCCCCCCCTTATTTTGACCATAGTCCTTCCGATCCCCCCCCCATGCTGTGTCTCTGGTTTATAGTTGCTTGTTGATTTTGATTTTTACTTTGTATTAATTAGTCTTTTTCCTGGTCCCTTATTAAGGTTTTCTAAATTCCTGCTATGAGTGAGACCACCTGGTATTTTTCTTTTTCTTTCTGACTTATTTCGCTGAGCATGATCCCTTCTAGCTCCATCCATGTTGCTGCAAACTGCATGTGCTTATCTTTTTTGATTGCTGACTAATATTCCATTGTGTTTATGTGCCACATCTTCTTGATCCAATCATCTATTTTTGGGCATTTGGGTTGTTTCCATAGCTTAGCTGTTGTAAATAGTGCTGCTATAAACATAGGGGTGCAGGTGCCCTTTGGAATTAATGTTTCTGTGTCATTTGGGTAAATACCTAGGAGTGGAATTGCTAGGTCATATGGAAGCTCTATCTTTAGTAGGTAAATAAATCTCCCCACAGCTCTCCATAGTGGTTGGACCAGTTTGCACTCCCACCAGCAATGCAGGAGAGTTCCTTTTTCTCCACAACCTCACCGACATTTGCTGTTGCTAGTTTTTTCTAATATGTGCCATTCTCACTGGTGTAAGATGGTATCTCTTATAGTTTTGATTTGCATTTCCCTGATGACAAGTGATGTTGAACATTTTTTCATATGCCTGTTGGCCATTTGCATTTCCTCTTTGGAGAAGTGTCTTTAGTTCTTCTGCCCATTTTTTGGCTGGATTATTTTTTTTGTTTTTGTTGAGTCTCATTAGCTCTTTGTAGATTTTTGTTATCAGTCCTTTATCATTGGTGTTGTGTGCAAAATTTTTCTCCCAGTCGGTGGGGTTTCTCTTTGTTTTGGTTATTGTCTCTTTTGCTGTGCAGAAGCTCTTTAATTTGATGTAGTCCCAGCTGTTTATCTTTGCCTTCACTATCACTGCTTTGGGCGATGTGTCTATAAAGATTTCTTTGAGGTGCATTTAATGTAGTGTTTCACCTATATTTTCTTCTATGTATTTTATGGTTTCAGGTCTTATGTCTAGTTCTTTAATCCATTTTGAGTTGGTTTTTGTGCATGGTGTGAGGTAGCAGTCAAGCTTCATTCTTTTGCATGTAGCTACCCAGTTTTCCCAGCACCATTTATTGAACAGATTTTCTTTGCTCCAGTGCATATTCTTTGCTCCTTTGTCAAAGATTAGTTAACCACAAATCTGTGGGTTTATTTCTGGTTTTCCTATTCGGTTCCATGGGTCCGTGTGTCTGTTCTTGTTCCAATACCATGCAGTTTTGATTATTATGGCTTTGTAGTATAGTTTGAAGTCTGGGAGTGTGATGTGTCCATTCCCTTCTTCTTTTTTTTTTTTTCAGGAGAGCTTTGGCTATTCAGGGTTTTTGGTGCATCCATATGAATTTCATCAATAATTATTCTATTTCTTTGAAGAATGTCATTGAAATTTTTATTGGAACAGCATTGAATCTGTAAATTGCTTTTGGTAGGATGGCCATTTTAATAATGTTAATTCTTCCAATCCATGAACAAGGGATGATTTTCCATTTCTTTGTGTCTTCTTCTATTTCTTTTAACAATGCTTTATAGTTTTCTTTGTACAGGTCCTTTACCTCTTTTGTTATGTTTATTCTTATGTATTTGATTTTTTTGTTTGAATAATAAAAGGATTTTTTTTTTATTTCTCCTTCAGATTTATTGTTTGTGTATAGGAAGGCTACTGATTTTTGCGTGTTGATTTTGTGTCCTGCCACTTTACTAAACTGATTGATTAGTTGAATTAGTTTTTCTGTGGATAAACTCATGCAATTTGCAGCAACATGGATGGACCTGGAAGAGATCATTCTCTGCGAAATAAGGCAGAAAGAAAAAGAAAAATACCGGAATGAAAAATACTGGTCTCACTCATAGCAGGAATTTAGAAAACCTAAATAAGGGACCATGAAAAAGACTAATTGTAATAAAGTAAAAATCAGCTGTCATTCTTAAGTAGAATTTACACCCGGTGGTTTGACTGTTAGGAGGGCTATCTACAGGGTCAATTTCCAACAAAGACCATCTTGGCATTGCGGTGTCGGCACTACCACAGACAGACACTAGGTGGCGCCACAGTACCGTGATTTAGGGCATCACCAGCGAGGACTCAGCAGATAGAAACCCTCAAGTTGGAGATTACATGCAATAAACTAGAACAGGACTTTCCAATTAATTTGCAGAGTAGCAAAATTAAAAAAGAAAAAGGAACAGAACCTAAGGAACTCAGAGGACATCAAGCAGAACAATACATACATTATGGGAGACCCAGATGAAGAAGAGAGATGGGGAAGATAGCCTCTTAGAAATGATAATGGATGGCAGCCAAGTGAAGGGCAGCTCGCCTTCTCCATATACTCACAGCTAAATTGCAGGCGAACAAAGAAAACATTACGTAAACTCTGTTTATAGTGATATCAGGACAGGACAACCCCCAAGAAGGAGAGGTGTCTCATGTTTTAGAGACCCCTACTGGGGTCCTTTGAATCAGGCATATGTCAATATGGGACTGGGACTCCTGAGACCCAGTACTTCAGTGTTGTTAATTTCACTCTTTTTTATTTGGGCCATTCTCAAGGGGTGAGGTGGCATCTCAATGTGGTTTTAATTGACATTTCACTTACAATAAATTAAGAGGAACATTCCTATGTCTGTTGGACCTCAGAATTTCCTCTTTAGCAAAGTGTTTATTTAGTTCCTTTGCCCATTTTTAATTGACTGTTGGTTGGTTTCTTGGATTGGGTGGGAACTTTATAAATTTTGTTTTTTTTTAAATTTATTTTTATTTTAATTTTTGTTATTTAAAGAATTATTTGTTGATGTATACAAAAGCTGGGGTGCAGGCCAGAGATGCAGGAGTGAGAGTATTCACCAGAGACAGAGTAGAGAGCAGAACAGTCAGATGTACTGAAATACACTGCTGAGGGGAGCAGCGGGTGAGATAGGAGAGGTCTGGCCAGGGATCAAACTCATGCTGCAGTGGCTGGGAATAGCCTCCTTGTGTTGTGTCTTAACCCCTTGCGCCACAAGGGAGCCCTGGGAACATTATAAATTTTGGAATGAACTCCTTGTCAGATGTGTGACGTGCAAATATTTTTTATATTCTATAGGATGCCTTTCTGTTTTCTGTGCTGGTTTCTTTTGAGTTCCAAAAGCTTTTAGATTTGGTGTTGTCCCACTTGTTGAAGTTTGCTTTTCTTTCCCTTGGTGTTGGGGTCATGTTCCCTAATACATTTTGTTGCAGTTGTCCTATGGTGTACCCCTTATTTGCTTTCAGCACTTCATGCTTTGGGCTCTTATGTCCAAACATTTAATCCATTTGGAATTAGGTTCTGTATGGAGTTTTGAATGGGTCTTGCTTCTTAGTTTTGCAAGTCACTATACATGTTTCCCAACACCATTTTTTGGGGAAGATGTATTTATGCATGGAAGAACTGGCATGTGGACCAGATGTTCAGGGGTTGAGAGGGTTCATCAGAAAGAAAGTAAGGAGCAGAACAGATAGATCCACTGAAATACACTGCTGAGGGAAGCAGTCCGGGGGACAGGAGCAGTCTTCTGTGCCACATGAGAAGTCTATGGCATAGCCTTTAAACATAAGTCAAAACTTACTCAAGATCAGAGAATTCATATTGAAGTAAAACATTAAAATGTGAAGAAAGTGGCCATGTCTTTAACCAGAAGTCAAATCACTCTAAATATCAGAGAATGTATACTGGGAAGAAACCTACAAATGTAAAGTGATGCGTGGTTTGTACTCATAGACATTTTGACATTCATAGAAATATGAAATATGAAACCATCATATTTTCATACTAGAATGACACTTTGAAGAAGTGAAAAAAAAGTGAGAAAGTAATAATAACATGAATACGTATCTAAAAATTGTAATACAGTAATGTCATTAACTTCTCAGATATTTGTTTAAATCAATATTTTTTGGAGTATAAACTAACATTAAAACACTAAGTATGTATTAGTGTAATTTAAATGTTAAAGGTGATGGTTTCAGGACAGATATATTTGTTTTCCATCTACTTTTTATCAGATATACTTGAGGTATTATGAACTGGGGATGAATGTCATTCAGCTCTAATTCAATCCATTCTCTGGCTTTCTCGCCTTGTGTATATGAAGCCATGTGTTTGCTTTATTGTTGCTTCAGACATCTGAGAGACCCTCCTAGTAGAGGGATTTGTTCATATCTAACTTGCAGTGTAAATTTAGGACAGTAATGTGCCATGTCTCCAGAAAATCTAAATGGATATGCTGCTTCTGGTTGACTCAAGATTGATCTGAATCACCAAGAATTATGGGCTACATTGTTGGCATAAAAGTCAGACAGAGGAACATGCTGAAGTTGAAATCATTTTCTCCTTAAGGGAAACACAGTTGATTAAAATTATGATGTTTCTTCACGGTAGTAATAGATGTCATGAATATTATTTGATGTTGTTGTGAAAAAAGTTCTTTACAGGCACGTGATGACGTTTCCATGACAGGGAATAGAATTCTGTGCATGCACATTAGCTAAGTAATGTTTCTCTCTGTTGACCACCAACTCTGAGATCCCTGTATCAGAAGAACAAGAATGTTTATTACATGCCTGCCTCTTGATTTTGACCAAGCAGCATACAGTGGTATCTGTATATTTAGAGTATATGTCAACTTGATATATGTGCTAATAAAGCTGATTTTTAAAAAGGATTTATTTATGCATACACGGACTGGGGTACAGGCCAGAGGTTTTTTTTGGGGGGGTGAGCGAATTCACCAGAGACAGAGTGGGGAACGGAACAGACAGATCAACTGAAATACACTGCTGCAGGGAGCAGCGGAGAGTCAGGAGAGGTCTGCTGCGCCATGTGGGTATCTCCCTGTCCGGGGATCGAACTTGTGCTGCAGAGGTTGTGGATAGCTTCATATGCTGTGTCTTAACCTCTTGCACTACCAGGGAGGCCCAATAAATCTGATTTCTTGATGTGGAAATCCTCATGTATATTTGATCAGTGTTTTTGTTGTTCATGGAAGAAATGCAGTGTAGGCCAGAGGTGGAGTGGGTGAGAGGATTCACGAGAGACAGAGTGGGAAGCAGACTAGGAGGAGGTTTACCTCACGAACTGCTGAGGGATCAGCCCCTGAGACAGGGGAGCACGCGCGGAGCCGCCCAGGGCTCCGGCATTGGGCTTCCGGGCTCGTCTGCGCAGGCGCGGCCCGGCCCGGCGCCCTCTTCCCGGAAGTCCGGCCTCCGCTCTCGCCGCCGCCCCGCGGGTGAGTGGACCTTGTCTCTGGAGGGTGGGGCTGGGGCGACGCGGAGGAGCCGCGGGGTGTGGGGAGAAGGGGAGGTGGGGTTTGCGGACAGTGTGGAGAGAGGAGCTTCCGGCGGGGACCTGCGGGCAGCTGTCGGGGAGGAGCCGCGGGCCTGTGACCGGGCGCCTGGGAAGGGGCGGACCGTGACTGGGTGTCGGGGGGCCCTGAGGGTAACGCAGGGTGAGCCCCTCCAGTTGACGGCCTTTAGTGTTTTCAGGAGTTCTCAGTGGGAATGTGAGGTTCTGTTGGTGGTTGTCATGGAAGTTAACAAGTCCTCGCCCACGGGGACTGTTAGAAACATGGAGTGCGGCGGGTTTACGTGGATCCCTGAGCGTTTTCTGTGTCAAGATCCACCCGCGTTCACTGCCTTTCACAAAACACGCCTGACCATTTTGTTTCTGGAAGTCGGGCGGTTCTGCATTTTGGGCTTTTCCCTCCACTGATGCTGGTGCTGCCGGGATGACGCAGGAGGCTGCAGTTCCCTGGTGCCCTGATGAGGCGGGTTGGGGTAAGAATTTCACTCTCTGCTCGGTGGGTTTATCGTGGCTCTCACTTGGCCATGTGCCCCTGACAGGCCGGCCGCGGGTGTCTTCCCAGGACGACGGCGGCCCAGAAGGGAAGCCCCCCTGGAAAGAGGTTTTCATTCTCCGCGCGTGCACTGATTCCCTTTGGCCCAACATCCCAGGGCAAACCCACCTCATTGTCAGAGGGGGGTGCACAAGGAAATGAATCCGGGGAGCAAGGCTCTCGGAACCATTTCTGGGAATGAGCCATTTCATTTCCTTTGAAATTGTGTCCAAAATTTTTTTGAGTGATTAATCATCCCTGAAGGTTTTTTTTTTTTTTTTTTTTTAGTTCTTAGCATGAACTGTTATTCAATCAGTAGAAAGTATCAGTTTTTATTAACTTATGGTAAATTGTTAACCTAAATTCTACTAATAAGGGACTTGGTCCTTTCCTGCCCCTTCTAGAAGTGTAACACAGCTGTCACATGAAGTGACTTTCTGGTCTCTCCCAGGCAGTGTGTTGAGGGCTCTGGAGAGGAGACTGGACAGGGCCCAGGTGCCAGCTGCCTCAGTCCTCTCATGCTGGACCCTTCTACCTCTCCCAGTGCCACTCCAGAGTCCTTATGCATTTCTGAGAGCAGCAGACAATGAATCAATCTCGGGTGAGTGAATTGCTTTTCTTTAGCTTGTGGTCTGTACACTGACTTTATGCACTTTATGAGAGTTCATAAACTGAAATGCAAAAGTAGAAAGGTATAAAGTTTTCTCCAAGGAAACATACATCAGCAAGACAGAGATGTCATGGAGATACATGCACGGAAATTGGCCTTTTCCATGATGCCGTGTCATAGAGTGAGATGCGTGCTCCCTGATGAGACCAGACCCCTGGGGGACACTGTGCTGATTGTGGTGGGACCTGAGCACTTGCAGAGCAGAATCTGACACTGGTTCTTTATTGACTGAGTAGGTGATGACGTGGACTGTGGCTCTTCACCTGTCTGGAAATACACACTTACCTTGTTCTGCACTTGTCATGGTTACCTCTTAGATGCTAGGTAAAGGCCCAGTGAGAGGAAAGGTGGGTGCAGACCTGAATGCAGGTGTGGGTGCTCTCTTTAAACAGACACTGAAAAAACATAGTGTGTCCCAGACAACTGTTGGTGGCCCTTTCATGCCGGGATCAGTTTTGGATTGTGTGACAGTTGAATTCAATGGGGGGGGGCTTCAATAACTCCCCATGCTTTTTCTCAGGTTGTCTGTGCACCCACACAAGTTGCCCAGTGGACTGTTCAAAGTCACATTATCTGACAGTTGTTTTCACTGTTCCTTTGCATTTCTCCTTGATGCAGTCTCAAGTTGGACTTGTACTCCAGCCCAGTTACACGTCACTAACCTTTGCATTCCTCAAATTTCCTGCCACATTGATAATACTGTCTATGACCTTCTGGAAATTTTTTTTCAATTGTTTAAAACTTTTATGTACTTAATAGTTTGTTAGTTTACGTTCTTTACTTCTTTTTGGCTCAGTCTGTCTTTGACATTGTCGCACTACTAGCCCTTTAACTGAAATAGTGTGTTACTTTTCTCCTGCTTTCCTGATGGATTTGGCCCTCTAGCAAGCACCCTGGTCCATTTCCTGGCCTCTTGGTCAACATTATCTTCTTTTTGCCTTGCAGTTTTATTCCTACTGTTTTTTGTGTATAAATATTGTTTGTGTATTCATACACATGAAAGCTTCTGATATTAATCTTCATTTTTTTTTGTTTTTTTAAAGATTTATTTATTTATACAAGAACTGGGGTATAGGCCAGAAGCATGGGAGGGTAGAGGATTCACCAGAGACAGAGCGGGGAGCAGAACAAGCAGACAGACTGAAAACACTGCAGGCGAGACAGAAGAGGTCTGCTGCCCCATGTAGGTATCTCCCTGGCAGCCTGGAATTGAACCCGCACTGCAGAGGCTGCAGACAGCTTCATAGTGCTGCGCTTGATCCGCTGTGCCACCAGGGAGGCCCTCAGACGTCCTTTTTTCACTTATTTCACTCAATATAATCACCTCCTGGTCCACCCATTTTGTCCTAAATGCCACCCTTTGGTCTTTCCTCACAGGCATGTAATAATGCTGTTCAGTATGTGCTCCACATTTCTCTCTCCATTCACCTGTTGAAAGGCCTTCAGTTGCTGCCATGACTAGGCAGTTGGGAACAGTGCTGCTCTGTATGTAGGCATAGATAAATCTTTTCATACTTGCATTTTTGTACTATTTGTATAAATAACTGAATCACAGATATTGCTGGATCACGTGGAATTTCCATTTTTATTTTTTTAAGAAATCCCTATGCCATTTCCACAGGGCCTGTACCAACTTGCATTGCCACCAGCAGGGAGTGTAAGCTCTTTTTCACTGCAGCCCTCCAACGTTGCTAATTCCATTGTCTTTTTTTATTTGGACCATAATCACTGGAGTGAGGTGTACATCACTACTTTACCATATTCACTTAATACTAGTTTTTTACTAGTCTTTTGGTTTCTCTTAAGTATATTGACATGTGCTCTGTGAATCGTGGCAGTATCACTTTTTCTTTTCCAATTTGTATTTTTTTAATAATATGTAGGTAAGTTCCAGTTATTCCCGTTTTTTTTTTTTTTAAAGAAGACATTTTCAAGTATAGGGAATAGTTAGTTCTTTTTAAAAAATATTTATTTATTTATACAAGCACTGAGTACAGTCAGAAGCGCGGGAGGGTGATAGAATTCACCAGAGCCAGAGTGGGGAATAGAACAGGCAGACCGACGAAATACACTGCTGAGGGGAGCAGTGGGCGTGGCAGGAGAGGTCTGTTGTGCCATGTGGGACCCTCGCCAGGGGCTGGAGATAGAACCAGTGCTGCAAAGACGGTGGGCAGCTTTGCAGCCCAGCGTTCAACCACTGGGCCACCAGGGGAAGCCTTCCAGTTACTCCCTTTTTGTGAAGAATTCTTATCAGTGCTGTTTGAACATATGTTGAGATGATCATGTGGTTTTTGTCTTTTTACTCCCCTGGTGGTTGACAGTGGCTGTTTTGCATGTATTGAACTAGCCTTTCCTCCCTGGGATGAGTCTACTTGATCGTGAGCCATCACTGTTTGGTATGTTGTTGTACTCAGTTTGCTAGGATTTTATTGAGGGTTTTTGCATCCATGTTCATCAGTGATAGTGGTTTAAAATTTTCCCTTTTGGGGGCCTCCCTGGTGGTGCAAGGGGTTAAGACGCAACCTATGAGGCTGTCCACAGCATCTGCAACACACGTTCGATCCCCACAGTCTCTGCAGCACGAGTTTGATGCCCGGCCGGCCAGGGAGCAACCCACAGGGTGCAGCAGACCTCACCTGACTTGCCCGCTGCTCCCCTCAGCAGTGTACTTCAGACATTCTGCCTGTTCTGTTCCCCACTCTGTCTCTGGTGAATCCTCTCCCGCCCGCCCCCCCCACCACCTCTGGCCTGTACACCAGCTCTTGTATGCATAAATAAAAAAATCTTTAAAAATTAAAAAAATAAAATAAAGTTTTCCCTCTTTGTTTGCTTTTGGCATCTGGAGAATGTTGATCTCCTAGAGTGTGTCAGGGAGTTATCTTCCATTTTCAATTTTTTGGGAGTTTTAAATGTTTTTGTATTTGCTTCTGTCATGGTGTCTCTGACAATTTCTTCTCCATTTTCCTGAATGCTTGTATTTCTTCTGTTCCTGAATGTAGCTGATACACATGTTCAGTTCTAGTCCTCTTCACACTGCAATTCTCCTGACTGAGTCAAGCCACTGTGGCTTGGCAGTTCTACTGCCACTCACAAGCTCAGTCTCCCGCCCAGTCACAGTGCCACAGGCTCAATTCCCTTTGGCACCAGGCCCGAGTGTGGTGCAAAAACACAATTCCATGCTATTTTCTTGTCCCTTTGTTCATATCTTCAATAAAAGTTTGCGCTGGGAGAGTGAAAGTCAGAGCTACTCTCGATGGCTCTCCCATCAGGCTCCCCCCACCATTGCAAATTCATTTATTCTCCGCGTCTTCATTAATGGCAGAGAACTTCATTGGCTGTCCTTCTGCAGCAGTGGGTCCGAACAGGGTTACGAACTCTGCAACCTCAAGGAATGAGCATGTGGTGTGTTCTCTAGCGAACCTCTATAGTCATGGGTCGCAGCTGACTAAGGGGATTAGCTAAGGTTGGGGAACAAATGGGGCAGAATTTGACTCATCATCGTTATATAACCCTTTAAAAATGCCTGTTAGAACAGAGTGGAGCCACTGTCTCCACCCACAGCTCAATGAGCTGTTAGATTGGGTCCTTCAGACCTCTCCATGGTGCCTGGATGAAGGTGTTTTGGATATAGAAACTTGGGTATGAATTGATGAAACTGAAAAGGCATCCTAAACAAGGTATGAAAATCCCTGCTCTAGTTTTTTCAGCATGGGTTTTGGTATGAACAGCTCTGGAACCTTTTCAAGAAACTTTAAAAAAACACAAATGAAATGTAAATATGAGGTTCCTGGAACTTTTTGGCTTCTGATACCTTCAGCACCACTAAATTAAAAGGAAAATGGCTGTGAAAGTAAAAGCCCTGAAGGTCAATGGTCCCATAATAATCCTTTACAGAAGGAATCAGTTGTTGGTATAACTCCCATAGCCAAAGCTGTGAAAGAACAAAAGACAATTTTTGCAGAAGACCCAGAAATGGCTTTTCCAGTACAGGAAATGCCCGATCCTAATGTTATCCTACAGTAACTTCAATCTTTTGACCTCCAACTTTTAAAATCTCTAAGAGACAGTGTTCGAGAAAATGGAGTCCAAGCCCCCTTCACTTAGGCTAGCCTAGATACTTGTCAACAAATTTGCTTGCCTCCTTTTGATTGGCACAGGCTTGCAAAAGCGAGTTTAACTGGTGGGGCATACTTGCAATGGAAGGCAAGTGTTGGAGACTATGCACAAGAACAAGCCAGGATTAATCAGCAAAATAACTTCAATATTTCTTTCGAGGGCCTCCCCAGTGGCACAGCCACTGGGCTGCAAGGCTGCCCGCAGCCTCTGCGGCACCGGTTTGAACCCCGGCCACCGGCGAGGGTCCCACATGGCGCACAGACCTCTCTTGCCACGCCCGCTGCTCCCCTCAGCAGTATACTTTGTCAGTCTGCCTGTTCTGCTCCCCGCTCTAGCTCTGGTGAATTCTCTCATCCTCCCATTCTTCTGACTGTACCCAGTGCTTGTATAAATAAATAAATAAAATCTTTAAAAAAAATTAACCCCTCAGGTCAAATAAAGTATGACTTCATTAGTTATTGTTATTTTTTAAACACCAAATGCTTTTCATTTCTGTGAAGTATATTATCCCAGATAATATTAGTATAATGGTGTATAGTAAGAACTCACTCTTCTATTACTAAAAGACATTTGATGATTCTCCATGATATATAGACAATTTTACCTGCCACTTATTTTCACAAGACCCCTCTCTCACTTGTTGTCTTGTTACAGGGCAGGGAGAGGAGCACCCCACACCCCACAAACCTGCCTGCTCTAAATAGTTTCTGCCATCCGCCGCATCAAGACAAAACATGAGACTTTAATGGGAAGGAAGTTTAATACAATTAGTAAACAACACAGGAAAGGCAAAGAATATAGTTTCTAAATCAAGCACCCAAAGTTACCCATCATCTTGTGGCAAAAGTCCACCCAAGCAAGATTGGCCCAGAGCAAGGCCTGAAAGCCTGCCACAGGTCTAAAGCACCTTCCAGTGGGGACCCACAAAAAAGGATCAGAAACAACCAGACAAGTCTGGAAGGAAAAGAGCAAAATCAAAATCACGACAAAAGCTGCCATCGTCACCTCCCCACGAGTCTCACCCACATCTGTGTCACCCAGCCCATGACCAAAAGGCAAGTGCATTTTTTTCATGTGTCTCTCAGCTCCATATGCCTTCTTCAGGTCTCTTTCTGGCTGCATCCTGCTTCCCTCCTTCCTCAGTCTCCTCTGCAGCTTCTCTCTCTGCTCAGCTCCACCCTCCTTTTGGGTGGGGCATGAAATCTGGAACCTCCCCCCTTCCTGGGGACCACCCTGTTACAAGAGGAGTTAGTGTTCGGCTGTCCTGCATGGACTGAGGGGCTCAGGCCAAGGCTACTCTTTGGCAGGCCCTAAAATGTGGAGGAATGGCCTTCCAGTTGCCCTAGGCCCAACTGGGTGAACGCCTCTTGCCTCTCTGCCTCGCTACCTTGCTAATCTGTGTCAGTCGAGCCACCATTCCCTCTCTGCCTTGGGAAAAGAGCTGGCTCCTGAGTTCTGTTTTCAAACCAGGTCTCAGTCTTGCTGCAAAATATAGTGGGTATGGTTCCACCATGTAAGAGGCCACTAGGGCTGGCTGCCACTTTCTAGAAGACTCCCGTGAAAGGATAAGTTGACATGCACCCCGGATTATCTCTAGTCCCACCAACTGCAAGAGAAAGGGTGCAGCAACACAGGAACTCATAATAAGCACCCACATGTCCCACCCCGCACCTCTCCACCTCTTAGGATTGGAGAAACGAGACCTGAACCTGCTTTTTACAACCTCTCATCTACTACTGCTCTTTCCTAACTTGAAGCACAACCTTTCACTGCTTTCCTTTTCATTGTAATCAGCTGCAAGTCCACAAACTGTAAGTTTCCAGTAACCCATCCAGCCTTTTTCTTGCTCAAGTAGAGCTCCCTGTCGTGGAGTTCCCCCCTCAGAGCTCCCGCTCAGAGCATCCCCTCTCTGAATCCTTGTCTTTTAAGCACCTTAGTACATCATTGGTACACCTTAGTACATCATTGGTACTTCCCTTGCTGTGGAGACCAGATTTCCTGTCCTTGGTTAAACATTCTTCTATCTGCCTTAACCTTAAGCCTCGTGCGGGACTAAGACCACTCCAGTCAGCTGATTTAGACCCTACCGTCTCAGAGCCAGGTTTCTCATCTTGTGCCACACCTCCTTTTCAGTTTTTTCTATTCCTGTCCTCCATCACTGATGATCACTCCAAAAGGTTAGTTTCCATTCATTGTCACATAAATGACTTCCTTGCCCCAGGCCACCCGGCCCCTCCTCCTTGCCCCCTGGAAACCACCATTTCTTCTAATGATGTTAGAGTTTGTTTTTGTTTTGTTTGTTCATTTTTTTTAATCTTCCAAAGATGAGTGATATGACTTAATTCACATCACCTAATACCCTCTAGTTCCATCCATGTTGTTGTAAAATGGCAAAATTCCATCGTTCTTAGAGCTGAGTAGTGTTCCACTGAGCAGATACACCACACCCTGTTTACCCAACCATCCATCATATTCTTTGCTCCTTTGTCAAAGATTAGTTGACCGTAAATCTGTGGGTTTGTTTCTGGATTTTCTATTTGTTTCCATTGGTTCGTGTGTCTGTTCTTGTTCCAATACCATACAGTTTTAATTATTATGGCCTTGTGGTATAGTTTGAAGTCTGGGAGTGTGATACCTACATTCCCTTCTTTTCTTTTCAGGAGAACTTTGGCTATTTGGGGTTTTTGGTGACTCCATATGAATTTCATCAATATTTGTTCTATTTCTTGAAGAATGTCCTTGAAGTTTTTATTGGAATAGCATTGAGTCTGTAAATTGCTTTTGGTAGGATGGTCATTTTGATAACATTAATTCTTCCAATCCATGACCAGGGGATGTCTTTCCATTTCTTTGTGTCTTCTTCTATTTCTCTTAACAGTGTTTTATAGTTTTCTTTGTATAGATCCTTTACCTTCCACCCTCCTTTTGGGTGGGGCAGGGAACCTGGAACTTCCCCTTTTCCTGGGGACCACCCTGTTACAAGCATGCAACCAGATTTGGAGGTGAGGTCTTTAAAGAGGTGATTTAGGTAAAATGATACATTAAGGGTAGGTCCTAATTCACTCTGACTAATGTCCTTTTAAGAAGGGGAAATTTATGGGGCCTTCCTGGTGGCTCAGCGGCTAAGGCTCAGTGCTATCACTGCTATGGCCTGAGTTCAATATCTGGCCAGGCGCATGGTGGCCACATGGTACAGCAGACTTGTCCTGTCTCGCCAGCTGCTCCCGTCAGCAGTGTATTTCGGTAGATCTGCCTGTTCTTCTCTCCACTCTGTCTCTGGTGAATTCTCTCACCCCCTCCATACCCCTGGCCTATACCCCAGCTCTTGTATGCATAAATAAAATTGTTTAAAAAAAAGAAGAGGGAATTTGAGCACACCAGGACACCATGGCTGCTCAGAGAAGAAAGACCACATAAAGAGGCAACAAGAGGGCCCGGGAGACACGCACACAGCCCCGGGCTGCCGGTAAGCTTGCGCGGAAAAGCGGTGCGCTTGGCGCGCTTGAAAACCAAATGCAGACCGGGATCGCGGCTGCCCAGGTCCCCGCGCCTGCGACCTAGGCTTGCGGGGAGACGCGCGGAGGCCCTCACGGGGGGTGAAAGTCCCTCACTGAGTAAGCAGGAACCAGGCGCCCAGGCACGGGAGCGGGGTGCAAAAGGCGCCATTCCCACGCCACTGAACTGGGCTACAGCCCGCGTCCTGGACCTGAGGGCTTTGAACTGAGACCCGGGGCACGAAATTCTGGGCGTGGGTTCTCCACGACGGTGGGGCACAAGGCAGACACAGCACCCCAAAGCCGTTGAGGTTTACCCTACCATTCTCGCTCTCTGTTCCCTGTCCCACGGGGGTGGGGGGGTTGAAAAACAGCCCCCCAAGGACAATAGGAGAGATCTCTGGCGCCACCTAGCGACCAGAAAAAAAAGTCATTAACACCCCATAGAACAGGGAAATTTCTTAAGACTTCTTGAAAAGGGCAGAAGGCTTCTGGAGGACCCAGTGGCCAGCTGGGAAGTTAGTCCACGCCAGGCCCCTTCCAACCAGCAGTCTGAGCCCACAGAGGGAGCAGGCACCCACGTCCGGGGCAGACCCGGCACGCAGAAGAGTGTGCCTGAGACCGGATGCGCAGGGACTGCGTCCCGCTTCGCCAGTTTAGAACAGGGACATTTCTTCAGTAAAGACTGCCTAAAACCAGCAGAAAGCTCCCCCAGAAGCCAGAGATGGTTCCTGGAGGAGCCAGAGGGGAGCGGAGAAGTTCACCCAAGATGACGGCCAGTACGAGCAACACAGTGTCCCAATGCATACGACAAATTAGAAAACAGACAGTAGGGAGTAGAAGAACCACACACAACCTAACAACGCCTCAGGAAAGAAGCACACCACAAAAAGAAAACCACCCTCCAGATTGCAACGACAGTAACTTGGAAGAACTTCTGAGCCTTCCAGAAAGAGAATTTAAAATTGCCCTGATTAAAAAAGTGGCAGAAGTCATAAAGGAAAACAATGATCAGAAGAAGGAAATTGAGTCCCTAAAGAGGGAAAACAATGGTCAGAAGAATGAAATTGAGTCCCTAAAGAGGGAAAACAATGGTCAGAAGAATGACATTGAGTCCCTAAAGAGGGAAGTAAAAGAAATGCAAGAGATCAAAGAATTAATGGAGGAACTAAAGAACTCTGGGAAAAGCAATGAAAGCAGAATAGATGAAATGGAAGAACGAATAAGTACTCTTGAAGACACAGAAATAAAAAGAACCAAAACAGAAAAGGAAAGAGAAGTACGAAGGAAAAAGAACGAAGAAAGACTTCGGGAACTATCTGACTCCATGAGGAAAGGAAATATAAGAGTTATAGGAATTCCAGAAGGAGAGGAGAGAGATGTAGGAACAGAGAAAATATTCCAGGAGATAATTAAGAGAACTTCCCAAATGCGGAGAAGGAGCTGAAAGTTGATATACAAGAAGCAAGAAGAACACCAAACTTCCACGACGAAAGGAAAAACACAGCAAGACACATAATAGTAAAGCTCCCAAGAATCCAGGACAAGGAAAAAATAATGAATCTGACAAGAGGGAAAAAACAGATAACATTCAAAGGAAAACCAATCAGGCTGACATCAGACTTCTCTGAAGAAACACTATGGGCAAGGAGAGAGTGGAGGGACATAGTCAACAGACTCCAAGAAAACAGATGCCAACCAAGAATACTCTATCCTGCAAAGCTCTCCTTCCTCTATGAAGAAAGAATATGGACTTTCCCAGACAAAGAGAAACTCCGGAATTTCATTACGACTAAACCCCCACTCCAAAAAATACTACAAGGAATCCTAAAGCCAGAACCTCAGAGGGACGAATAACAACGAAAGAAGACCAAAAAAAAGTTATTAAAAGAATAAATAAATAAAATCAAAGGAAAGACAAACACAATGGCAAATACAGATGCTAACATATCAATATTAACTCTAAATGTAAATGGACTAAACTCTTCAATAAAAAGACACAGAGTTGCAGCCTGGATTAAGAAACAAAACCCAACCTTTTGCTGTCTCCAGGAAACACATTTAGCTACAAAAGATAAAAATAGGCTCAAAGTTAAAGGATGGAAAACAATCCTACAAGCAAATGGACCAAAAAAGAAATCAGGAACAGCTATACTTATATCAGATAAAACAGACTTCAAACTCAAAAAAATAAAAAGAGACCCCAGTGGTCACTACATTATGATCAAGGGGACAATACATCAAGAAGAAGTAACACTCATTAACATATACTCACCAAAAGAAGGAGCACCAAAATATATCAGACAACTGTTGTCCTCTCTGAAAACAGACATCAGAGAAAACACATACGTAGTGGGAGACTTCAACACACCACTATCAACAATGGATAGATCAATAAGACAAAAAATAAGTAAAGAAACTAAAGCTCTAAATAAGGACCAAGAGCATTTGGGCTTAACAGACATCTATAGAACACTAAACCCAAAAAAAACGGAGTACACATTTTTCTCAAGCACACATGGATCATTCTCCAGGATCGATCACATACTGGGGCACAAGACAAACATCAACAGATACACCAAGATTGAAATCATACCAAACATTTTTTATGACCATGAAGGCATCAAACTAGAAATAAACCATAAAAAGAAGGCAAGGAACTATTCTACCTCATGGAGATTAAAAACCAAACTACTGGAAGACCACTGGACTAATGAGGAGATCAAAGAAGAAATTAAAAAATTCTTTGAATTGAATGACAAGGAGGACACTAATATCCTAAATGTATGGGATGCAGCAAAAGCAGTAATAAGAGGAAAATATATAGCAATAGAAGCTCACATCAAAAAACAAGAAAGAACTCAAAGAAACAACCTAATCTCGAAGCTCAGAGATCTAGAAAAAGAACAACAAAAAAACCCCAAAACCAGTAGAGGAAAAGAAATAATAAAAACCAAAGCAGAAATAAATGAAATTGAAACTAAAAAAACAATCCAAAAGATCGATGAAACCAAGAGCTGGTTCTTTGAAAAAAATCAATAAAATAGACAAACCCCTAGCCAGGCTCACAAAGGAAAAAAGGGAGAAAGCACAAATAAACAGGATCATAAATGAAAGAGGAGAAATCACAACGGACACAGCAGAAATCAAAAGAATAATCAGTAACTACTATGAACAGTTATATGGAAACAAGTTCAACAATCTAGAGGAGATGGACAAATTCCTACAACTCTACAATCACCCAAAGCTAGATAAAGAAGAAATAGAACACCTAAACAGACCAATTACAAGCAGCAAAATTGAAATGGTAATCAAAAACCTTCCCCAAAACAAAAGCCCAGGACCTGATGGATTTACAAATGAATTCTACCAAAGACTCAGAGACGAATTAGTGCCTATCCTTCACAAACTCTTCCAAAAAATTGAGAAGGAAGGGACAATACCAAACACGTTCTATGAAGCCAACATTACACTAATACCAAAACCGAATAAGGACAACACAAAAAAGGAAAACTACAGGCCAATCTCCCTAATGAACACTGATGCAAAAATCCTCAATAAAATTTTAGCTATCAGAATCCAACAATGTGTCCATAAGATAATTCACCACGACCAAGTAGGATTCATTCCAGGGACACAAGGATGGTTTAACATCCGAAAATCAATCAACGTTATCCAACACATCAACAAAAAGAAATATAAAAACCATATGATAATATCAATAGATGCCGAGAAAGCTTTCGACAAAGTGCAACACCCATTCATGATAAAAGCCCTTGAAATTCTTGGGATACAAGGAACATACCTCAACATCATAAAGGCCATCTATGAGAAGCCAACAGCCAGTATCATCCTCAATGGTGAAAAGCTGAAAGCAATTCCATTAAGATCTGGAACAAGACAAGGATGTCCACTCTCACCACTGCTTTTCAATATAATACTGGAAGTCCTAGCCAGAGCAATAAGACAAGAGAAAGACATCCAAGGAATCCAAATAGGAAAAGAAGAAGTCAAACTATCACTATTTGCAGATGATATGATAATATATATAGAGAACCCCAAAAACTCCACAGAAAAACTAATTCAACTTATCAATCAATTCAGTAAAGTGGCAGGATACAAAATCAACACGCAAAAGTCAGTAGCCTTCCTATACACAAACAATAAATCTGAAGAAGAAGAAATAAAAAATACCATCCCTTTTATTATTGAAACAAAATCAAATATTTGGGAATAAATCTAACAAAAGAGGTAAAGGACCTATACAAAGAAAATTATAAAACACTGTTAAAAGAAATAGAAGAAGACACAAAGAAATGGAAAGACATCCCCTGCTCATGGATTGGAAGAATAAACATTATTAAAATGGCCATCCTACCAAAAGCAATATACCGATTCAATGCTATTCCAATAAAAATTTCAATGTCATTCTTCAAAGAAATAGAATAATTATTGATGAAATTCATATGGAATCACCAAAAACCCCGAATAGCCAAAGCTCTACTGAAAAAAAAGAAGGAAATGGAGGCATCACACTCCCAGACTTCAAACTATACTACAAAGCCATAATCATCAAAACTGCATGGTATTGGAACAAGAACAGACATACAGACCAATGGAATCGAATAGAAAATCCAGAAATAAACCCACATATTTATGGTCAACTAATCTTTGACAAAGGAGCAAAGACTATGCATTGGAGCAAAGAAAGTTTGTTCAATAAATGGTGCTGGGAAAACTGGGTTGCTACATGCAAAAGAATGAAGCTTGACCACTACCTCACACCATACACAAAAATCAACTCAAAATGGATTAAAGAACTAGACATAAGACCTGAAACCATAAAATACATAGAAGGAAATATAGGTGAAACACTACATGATTTGCATATCAAAGACATCTTTACAGACACATCACCCAAAGCAGTGATAGTGAAGGCAAAGATAAACAGCTGGGACTACATCAAATTAAAGAGCTTCTGCACAGCAAAAGAGACAATAACAAAAGCAAAGAGAAACCCCACCAACTGGGAGAACATTTTTGCACCCAACAGTAATGATAAAGGACTGATCACAAAAATCTGCTAAGAGCTGATGAGACTCAACAACAACAAAGAAAATAACCCAGTCAAAAAATGGGCAGAAGAGCTAAAAAGAAACTTCTCTGAAGAGGAAATGCAAATGGCCAACAGGCATATGAAAAAATGTTCAACATCACTTGTCATCAGGGAAATGCAAATCAAAACTACCATGAGATACCATCTCACACCAGTGAGAATGGCACATATTAAAAAAACCAGCAACAACAAATGTTGGCAAGGTTGTGGAGAAAAAGGAACTCTCCTGCACTGTTGGTGGGAGTGCAAACTGGTCCAACCACTATGGAGAGCTGTGTGGAGATTTCTGGACCTACTAAACATAGAGCTTCCATAGGATCCAGCAATTCCACTCCTAGGTATTTACCCAAAGGACACAGAAACATCAATTCCAAAGAACACCTGCACCCCTATGTTTATAGCAGCACTATTTACAATAGCTAAGCTTTGGAAACAGCCCAAATGCCCAAAAATAGATGACTGGATCAAGAAGATGTGGTACATATATACCATGGAATATTACTCAGCATTCAAAAAAGATAAACACATGCAATTTGCAGCAACATGGATGGCGCTGGAGGGGATCATGCTCAGCGAAGTAAGCCAAAAAGAAAAAGAAAAATACCGGATGGTCTCACTCATAGCAGGAATCTAGAAAACTTAAATAAGGGATCAGGAAAATGAATAACTATAAGAAAGTGAAAATCAAAATCAACAAAAAACTATGAACCAGAGACACTTTTTGGGGGGTGGGCGCCGGGAGGGGAGGGATTGGGGTCAGAATGGGGTATGTGCAGTTGTATGGGGGAATATAAAAATAAAATTTATTATTTAATAAAAAAAAAAAGAGGCAACAAGAGGGCCTCCCCTGGTGGCACAGTAGTTGAGCGCTGGGCTGCGAAGCTGCCTGCAGCCTCTGCAGCGCTGGTTCCATCCCCGGCCACTGGCGAGGGACCCACATGGCGCGCAGACCTCTCCTGCTGCGCCCACTGCTCCCCTCAGCAGTGTCCTTCTGTCCTCCTGCCTGTTCTGCTCCCCACTCTGGCTCTGGTGAATTTTCTCACCCTCCCGCGCTTCTGACTGCACCCAGTGCTTGTATAAATTAATAAATCTTAAAAAAAAAGAAACAAGAGCTCAGCCATCTACAAGCGAAAGAGAGGGGACTAAGAGGAAACTCACCCTGCTTGTCCCTGGATATTGAACTTTCAGCCCCCAGAACTGTGAGAGAATAAATTTTATTGTTTGAGCCACCCAGTGGGTGGTGCTTTGTTATGGCAGCCCTGGCTGATGAAAACACATACCTGTTGTTTAACTTGTTACTGGTGAAAGCATCCCTGATACTTTTCAGTTCTTTGAAACATATGCTGGGATTTTTTTAGAACCCAGTTTGAAAAAAGTCAAGTCTGACTAGTATTTTTTCTTAGTAGTCTTAACTATTTCTCCCTCAACCCCAATATCTTTAAACCTTTTTGGTGGTAGTTTTCTTTACAGCCTTCACAATGCTCCATCCAAAGTTTTCAGTGAAAGGACCATCACCCTAAGTAAATAAAAAGTAAATGACACCAGAATTGAATAAGGTACCATATGGATAAAATTTCGTCATTTAATAGCTTTCACAATTTAATTTCATCATTTAATAGCTTTCACAAAATGAATTAGGAAACTTGACAGCTGTTACCATGAATGTTAATGTAATTATTTAACTGATTTCTTCAAATACTCATCATTTACACACCAATATAATGGGGAAGAGAAGCAGTAATGGGATTTGACCTTGTCAAATCTGATATGCAGAAAGGAAAAGGGTCTGTCTGCAAATGCCAAAGGTTTCAGAGAAACATTATTCCAGGAATCACTGACTATGAGTTCACAACCACCACCTTTTGAAAGTAATGGTATAGATTGAAAATAGTTATAACTTAAGTTCTAAGAAAAGATAGTGATAGTTGACTTAAAAAGTAATCTTGATGAAGGAAATAATGAAGGAAAATATTACTAATTTTGCCCCCCCATTTTACTTTTACAAAAATAAGCAAAGTCAAAATATAAACAAAGGGAAAGTTTCTACCCACACATGAGCAAACATGGGCTTCTCCTTATTTTACAAAGAGCTCATATCAGCAAGAAAGAGGTAAACAATTCTATTGAAAAATAGATTATCAACAGTTCAATGACAATAAAAATGCAAGTAGATATCACACATGGGACAGCTCTCTCAGTTACATTCATAAAGAAATACAAATCAAAATGATGGTGCCGCGTAAATGATCATCTGTGTAACTCTAACACCAAATAAATGTACACAATCTAGTATGGGTGAGGTTTGCCTGGAGGTCTGGTGGGAAGGTAAATTTGCACAACATTTTGGTGCATAGTATCTGTCAAGATGTAAATGCATTTCCTTTGCCAGTCAATTTTATCTTATGGATATATTTTTAAGTACATTATATCTATCTCTATCCTCTATCTGTATTAATATTTGTATCATCTGTGTAATCTTAACCTATTTCTGTGCCTATTTGTAGCAGCGTTACTTATAAGGCAAAAAAAAACTAAAAAAAAGACGGGGGAGAGCTAAGTAAAACTCCTAGGTCTGTAAATAAGAGACTAGATAAATTAAGGCATATACATATTACGGAATATTTTGCGGTTATTAACAGAATGAGATAGATGAATATAGGCTGACATGGCAATTTCTGCAAGTCATATCACTACTAAGTAAAAAGCAAGATTCAAAGCCATATCCACAGACACACAGAAACACAGATGTGGGTATATATGTGCATGCAGGTGTGCTTCATATTTCTGTGTGTATATGTGTATTTTGATGATAGTTTCACGTGGGTATGAATTTGAAGATTTGTAGAATCATCTTTGTGTATCAGAAGGATGTTTAAGGGGAAAGGTTCTGAAGGGAATGGAGTTTGTTTGGGGGTCAAGGTGCCCTTCGGTCTGAGTCAGTCCTTAGCTCAGGAGATCTGTGATTGGGGAGGTAGATCCTTTTGGGCTGTGAGGTTGGTTTCAGTTGACATGAAATTGAAGCACACACTACAGTCTGTTACATATTATAATATAGCCTTTTTTATTAGATACCAATTCAATACCTGACGACAAAGCAAACCACACACACCCAGGTGAGTTTCATTGTCAAAACCATTGAAACTGGGGCCTCCCCGGAGGTGCAGCGGGTTGAGCGCAGTGCTGTGAAGCTGTCTGCAGCCTCCGCCGGCTAGGGAGACACCCATATGGCACGGCAGACCTCTCCCGCCTCGCCTGCTGCACCCTTCAGCAGTGTTTTCAGTCCGGTCTGCCTGTTCTGTTCCCTGCTCTGTCTCTGGTGAATCCTCTCACCCTCCTGCACCTCTGGCCTGTACCCCAGCTCCTGTATAAAAATAAATAAATCTTAAAAAAAAAAAAAAAAAACATTGAAACTGGCTTGGATCCATCTGGCAGCAAGGTGTTGAAAATAGGTCCATACCTTGCTACCTACTGATTGACTGAGCATCTCTACTTTCAGACTTTGTGGGGAAGGGTATACTTGGCACCTTTGTCTCTTGGTTTCTGATGTGCATCTCCTGTCTTGGCCTCTTGGAACCCAGACACACGGAAGGAAGCCGCCACAACCTGGGCCTTCCAGAACGTGGTTCCTGAGATTCTACCAACAATGCCTGAGCGTCCAAAGAGCACGTCCACAGGGCAGTCCACAGAGAGGGTTTGGGAGACATTACTTGCTGCACCTCCCCCTGCAGTGACCTTTAGGGCTAACCGGCCCTAGGTCCAGCTGGGCAACCAGCGCGCAGGGGAAGAACAGCAAAACCCTACCTGCTGCACCTCCCCCGCAGTGATCTTTAGGAATGGCTTTCGCCACGGTCCCTTGATCCGGCTGGGCAACCAGTGGGGGGTGGGGGGGTGGAGAACAGCCTGAAGCAGAGGAAGTTCAGCAGAAGTTCCCTGAAAAGGCAGAAGCTTATCAAAAGATAACGACCACCAAGAACCACTACAAGAATGCTAAAAATCTTATCCCGTCTTTCTAGAACTACAAACTTTAATCCCTTATCTGTCTTTCTAAACTTTCTTCTTTCTTCTATAATGGTCATTGTTTGTTATGTAGATCACCTCCCTGATGGTGATAGACTGAGCCCATGAGCAAGCTAATTTCTTTGATATTCATTCCTGTGCTTTTGGAAAACATATATATACTGGTCACAAACTCAGAGAAAATTACACTCAGATTTTCACTCTTGAAGTGTGTCTGTTTGTCATTTCTTTCACCGACGCCCTGACCACCCTGCATGCTTCTCTCAACCCTGAGGTGTCCTCATCGTCTACTGCTGTGCTGGTCCGCGGCAATTACTGCCGTGAAAAAATTAAGTTTGCCGGAGCATATTTAGTTTTGTCGTGTCCCTAAAATTCTCCAAAGAAAGTGCTTGTCTTCGCTCTAGAATGGTAAGAACATTAAAGTAAATTTGTCTTTTTTCCATCCTTCCTCTCTCCCTCCCGCGTCTTCCTTCCTTGTCTCTTCTTCCTTCCTACCCTTGACTTCTTTCACTTGCGTGAGGACACGCTATCCATCTTCTCCACATGGAAGACTGCCTGGGCGTTTCCCCTCTTCCTTCCTGAGGGAACCCCGATTACGTTGAATAATATAGTAACTCTAGGGAACATCTCACAGTTGGCTCCAAGTGCACGAGTCCATTCCCTTACCAGGGGTGGGTCAAGGAGAAAATGTATGACCCGGTGTTGGCCAGCGTGTGTGAGAGGAATTCTGCTGGTGCTACTTGGAAAGAAAGGGGTAAGAATAGGCTTTTTGCTTCTCTCTCCCTTTTTCGGTTGTGACTATTGGGCTGTCCCATGACGCCTGCAACTGGGGCAGCCGTCCTTCCACATCCCAGGGTGCTCCCTTGGCCCAGAGCCAGTGATAGCAGAGAAGAGGACAGAAAGAGCCTGGGATTGGAGCAGTCCCAGCCTTCTCGAGCATTCCTAAGTAAACTAGAATTTTCCTAATGGTTGAAGTCGGGTTTTTCTGTGACTTGTACCACAAAAGCATTTCCCTGTACACCTGGGCTCTAAAATCAAGTGGAAAGCTCTACTACATTAAATAGAAAAGTAGTCGTGTTAATTATGATGACAGAAATATGATCAAAGAGCTTTGGCTGCACCCAAGACTGATAGTAGCACTGCTGGAAGGGGCTGGGGAGAGCGCCCCATTCTGCCTCCCGGGAGGAGGAGCGGGTGTGGTGAGGCATCTGTGGTCACTGCTAAATCAGCCTGAGCAAGTTTTTTTAAATTTTTTAAAAGATTTATTTATGCGTACAAGAACTGGGGTACAGGCCAGAGGTGCAGGAGGGTGAGAGGATTCACCAGAGACAGAGCGGAGAACAGAACAGGCAGACTGACTGAAACACACTGCTGAGGCGAGCAGCGGGGAGACGAGCTCGCGCTGCAGAGGCTACGGACAGCCTCACAGCTTGCGTGTTAACCCCTCGCGCCCGCAGGGAGGCCCTGAGCAAGTTTTTAAATCCAAGTAGACCCGTTTTGCTGTTTTGGTGGCTTCCTGGCGTTTCCGTGGGCGTATTTTTGGAGAAGACAGGCCTATTTGCCTCCGTTAGAGCTTGATGTTCCAACCTGTCGGGCTGCAGCGGGCCTGCGCAGTGGGCGTGGCCGCCCCCACCTGCCGCACCTGCGCGCCCCACCTGCCGCACCTGCCGAGCCCCCTGACCACGCATGCGCGCAGTGCAGTCGCGGCGGCGGCGCCCCCGCCGGCTTCCCCGACCTTGGGGGGCGTGGGGGTGCGGGGACCCGGTCTCTCTAGACGCAGCGGGAGTCCTCGTCCGTGCGGTTACCGGGGTCGCCTCGGGCCGGCAGGGGAGGAGCGAGCCGGGCGGGGGGCGGGCCGTCGTGGCGGGGCCGGGCTGCGCGTCCTTTGAACAGACACCCCCGCGGCGGCCGCGGACTCGACGCGAGGGGGGAGGTGCGGGCCGCGGGCGAGAGGAGGGCGGCGTCCCCCAGGTCCAGTGCGCGGACACGGTGGGGGCCGTGTCGGCGGCTTCGCTGTGGGAGGAGTCACCCCAAACCCCGTGGCTTCGGGCAGGCCCTGCTCCTGCGTCTGCGGCCACGGGGGGACGGCGGGGTCCCCAGCGCCTCCCGGCAGCGTCTGGGCCGAGCTCGCCCGCGGCTCCGGCCAGGAGCCCCCCGCGCCCCCGACGCGGCCAGGCCTGACGGGCCCACGGAGCTGCGGGCGGGGCCGGCGGGGCCCGAGGCGGGGCGGGGGACACGCCGGAGCGCGGGGGGCGGGCCGCGTCCCCGGAGCCGCCCACGCCGCGGGGTCCCGGGAGACGGCGGGGGGCGCGGAGGGGCGGGGTCTGCGGCCTCCCCAGGTCGTCTTTTGCGCGCTGGGAACCCCGGGGCGTCTGAGGGAGGAAGGGGCTCCCCTGTTTCAGGCTCTGGCCGGGCGGCCCCGCTGGGCCCATCGCAGCCTCCCCGGAACTGGGGCGACGTCTGGGGAGTGTTGGGGTTTGTTTTTGCGGGGGGGGGGGGCGTGTCGCGTCCTCGCGGGCTGCGGCTCGGGCTCCGGAGGGAGGCGGGTAAGTGGACCCGAGAAGCGGGGCCCCCCCATCCGCTGACGCCCTGCGGGCCGCGGCCGCTCGCGGGGTCACAGTCTCCGGGAGGCCCCGCATCGCCGGGGTGTCGCGAGGCCCCCTCCTGCCGCTCGGGTGTGCTGGGGCGCGGCGCGGCCGGCAGGGGCTGTGCGGGGAGGTGAGGGGCGGACACGAGGACACCCGGGCCCCGCGCCCCTCCCAGCCTGGAGCTCGCGGGGGGGGGGGGGGGCGAGCAGGGGAGGGCGCGGCCGAGCACGCCGGCCGCCCGGTCACTCACGGCCTCTCTCTGTGCCCCCAGACCTGCCTGCTCCGGACGCGCGTTCCCCCAGGCCCTGGTCTGAGGACTCCCAGGTAAGGGGGCGCCCTCCCCTCCGCAGACGCCCCGCCCCGGGAACCCCGCCCCGTCTGCCCAGGAGGGCCCCGCGGGACAGGACGCTGGCTCGGGTCCCCGGGGCTGATGCAGCGGCCTCTTGGTCCCCGCAGCCCTCACGCACGAGGCCTCGGCCCAGTAGACCCCCCCCCAGCCCCTCATCTCTGCACCCGGCCGTCCCCTCCCCGCCCCTCCAACCCCGACCTCGTGCTCCCGGCGCCCCCACCCGTGTGGACCCAGGTGGTCCCTCAGCCGTCCCCCGCGCCCCCACCGTGCGCCCTTGCTGACCGTGGGGAGGCGCCGCCGAGCACGTCCTCAAGACGGTCTTGGGGGCACAAGCCCTGGGCGTGAGGGGTCGGGCTGCCCGCAGGCGCGTGTCCACCCCCTGCCCCGCGCAGGCGCCCCCGCCTCTCGCTGGACCCGGCTCTGATGTTCGAGTCACAAAGGGACTTGGGGCGGGGAAAGGCCCGGGGGTGCGGACGGACATGACTCCACAGGCTTGTTCTGGGGCCTCCCGGAGAGGCCAGAGCAGGGCGGGGGGGGGGGCGGGGGGGGGGGGGGGGGGGGGAGGGTGGCGGGGGGGAGGGGGGCGGGGGTGGGTGGCGGGGGGGGGGTGTCTCCTTGGCGCTGCAACCCCGGCCTTTGCTGCAGGAGGGCCGCGGGGGGTCCGGGCGGCGAGGGGTGTCCTGTCTGCTGCGTCCACGGCCCCTCGTGGCCTCCTGTGCGCGCGGGGGGCTCGGGGTCAGAGGGGAGCCGAGGTGGCTCGTGTGAGGTGGAGGGAGAGTGTCAGGGGGCGAGCGGCCCCAGCGCACCCCACCCCGCACGGGAGGGCGCGGCAGGGCCAGTGCCTGCTGTGAGGTTGGGTCCCCCGCTCCGTCCCCCGGCCCCTCCCGAGGCGCAGCCACCCCCCGCGGGCGGCCTCCTTCCAAAAAGTGGGGGCATCTGCGGTCGTCCCAGGCGGGTGGGTTCTTCGTGGGTTCAGGCAGCGGGAAGAGAATGTCGGAGCCGGCGTCACCCCGCAGGTCAGGGACAGAGGCCCGCAGGGACTCCCCGCGCTCTGCGCCGCGCCCTTTCGTGGCCGCCCTGTGTCCCCGTCCCTGGGCCCAGGCCCACCCGGCCCCCCCCCCGCCCCCTCCCCCGGGGCTCCACCACCCTCTGCGCCTCTCCCTACCCCCCCCCCCCCCCGCGCTGCCTGCTTGCGGGGGTGGCCCCGAGCCGAGCCCCACCCTGCCCGGCTCCCGGCTGAGTCGCCGGGACAGGCCATCGGGTCACAGGAGCTCAAGCGCGTTTCCTGCGCCGGGTTACTGGGGAGAGGCTTCCTGCGGAGAGCAGGACACGGGGTTGAGAGTAGGGGAGCTGGGCAGCCTCGGGGTGGGGGGAGGCGGCAGGTGGGGCGTGGCCTGGAAGGGCCCGAAGCAGAGATGAGGGGATGTTGGAGGGAGCTTTTGGGTTGAGGCGGAGGGATTTGGGGCTACTTGGGCTCCGTGAAGGGCAAGAAGCCCGTGCACTCCCCGGGGAGAGGCGGGAGCCAGACGCAGCTCAGGAGAGGGTTCGGTGGAGAAACTTGGGGTCAGAACGGCCTCTAGCCTGGCGAGCCTTGCTAGTGGGGAACACGCGGAGCCGCCTCTTAGGGACAGTCTTCCCTTCCCTCTGCCAGGGCGCTGTGCGATGGGGTGACCCTCGGCCCCCCAGGCAGCGTGGGTGTGGCAGGACCGTGTGGCAGCACCTTCCGCCGGGCACCCTGGACACGGCTTGTGTATCTGTCACCCGGCTTCGTCCTCCTGATATCGCAGCAGCTTGGCACGTGCCTGGCCGAGCCATCCCTGTGCCTAATCCTCGTCCTGCAAGCGGCCCCCCCCAGCCGTTGTCACCCACTCTTCTGTCTCAGGGACAGAAGTGGAGTGCCCCAGCAGATGGCCATCGTCCTGGTGGTGTGTGTGCTCTCCCTGCTCTTGGTGGTGACCGGGAGGCCCCTGGTGCTTTTCCTCTGACCACAGCACCACCGCCGCTGAGGGTTCTGCGGGTCAGTGAGGAGGTGACCGGGCCAGCTGAAGGACAGGCCACTGAGGCTGACCAAGTGCCCTCCCAGCACCTGTTGGGACATTTGTTGCATTTAACGTTTTGGTGAGGCTTTGCACCCGTGTCCCTGAACGAAGTCATCTATGCAAACGTTTTCCATCCCTCTGGGGGGGGGTGGCCAGTGCTAGTAGCTTCCTGACCTGTGTCCTTGGGGCGTAGGATACTTCTCCACATACTGAACCGCCGTCTTGTTTCCAGAGGATTCTCGTGTCTGTCGAGTTCGGGGTCGTGGCTGAGGACTCACTCACCCTTTCATCTGCTTGTAGAGTCGGTTCCTTGACATTTGGAAAGAGGCTGCCGCTGAGGGATCACATCCTGTAGCGAGGGAGGGCCCACTCTTGGCTCCAGTGCATCTGTTGTAGTTTTTTATTCATCCTGATGACGGATTTTGTTGCTAGAAAATCCTGCCACTCAGCCGTTCCCATGTTTGCCTTAATTTATGTTACCCTTCCCTTTTTGGGTCATTTGTAAGGGAGCAGTTTACTCTTCCTTTTTCCAAATAAAGAACATCAGGATGGGTTTATATGCATTTCCCTCCAGATTTTGCAATGTGTTTCCCATTATTAGGTCTTGGGTTTAAGAAAATGTTTCTACTCTTTGTGTTAATGTTGGGGTTGAATCCTTTGTGTTGTCTGACTACAAATTATCCAGTGGTAGAACCAGCTTCGGCAGCTTCGTGAAGTTGGATGCCCCATGTTTTTTATGTCACACCGTCCTGTTTGTAAAGCACAATGACTGGACAGAGTCAAAAAGTCATTTTCTTGATTTCTGGCTTTGTGAAGGGAATGTGGCCTCTCTGCTGCTTTCCCAAGCTTTCTGGAAGCCTTGGCTGCGGCCTGCGTGCATCATGATGTACGTGTGTGTGTGTGTGTGTGTGTGTGTGTCGGACATTTGAGGCTGATTTTCTGTTTGTAGAATCCTGAACTTGGCTTAATTGCACTGTGCACACCTTTTTTTGGCCTGCCCTTGTCCCAAGCTCGTGAAGGTTATGGGAAAACCTCTGAGGATGAGTCTATTTTTCTATTTTTTGCTCTCTGAGCTCAGAAGCTGTGACTATACAAAGTGTTGCTCTGCTGAGAATACGGGATTCACGCAAGAAACCCCAAATAAACGGTGAAAGTGAATCCCTTCATGTCTCTTGACTGGGATTCCAAGGCCTTTTCGTGATAAATGCTGGAGAAATGAGCACATACAGGCTTGAAATGGGGGGGCTTCCCCACATTGTGCTCCTGGGGTGCAGTCACCCCAAGAAGGGGCATCTAAAGGGAAAGGACACAAATCTGATAGGGTCACTGTATCTGTGTCCAGTTGCCTCCTGCCCCATCCACCAGCAGCCTGTTACCACCCACCCTTTTGTGGCCTGCCCATACTGCTGTCACACCCCATTGTGCCCCCATCCCACTGTGGCCCACCACTACCACTGCCACCCTGCAGGGGGGGGGGTGGGTCCTGGGCCAGCCAACTGGTCGACCTCAGCATGGCACAGCAGCAGCCACCAAACCTCCCCCCAGCCCCCAGTAAGGAGAAGGGACCTTACATTCCACCAGCCCCCTGCAACCCAGAATAAGGCAACACACACCCCAGCCCTGAGGTGTTCATTCTGTGCAACCTGGGAAGGAAAAAAGACAGCAAAGGAGATGTGCAGTGGGGGGAGAGGGAGCATTCCTACCCCCATAGCCCCTACCAGGGGACAAGTGGGGATGTGGGACTGGATTGAGGGCACACAGCTCCCTTTTATTGGCAGCTGAGCGTCCCCCTGGCCTCAAAGTCCTGCAGAAGTGACCACCCAAAGACATGTGGAACATAAAAGCACAAAGCAACACCCTCCAAACCACATGTTGCTGCTTTCACTAAGGCATCAGGATATGGGGATCAGTCCCCAATCACCACTGGGGACAGCCCCACAGAGGAGCAGAGAGTCCCCCACCCTTAAAACTGCACTTGGTCTTTTGCTCATGGACTGGGTGACACAGATGTGGGTGAGATCCAGGCGAGGTGACAATGCAGCTTTTATTTTGATGTTGATTTTGCACTTTTCCTTCCAGACTTGTCTGGTTGTTTATGACCCTTTTCTGTGGGTCCCCACTGGAAGATGCTTTAGACTTGTGGCAGGCCTTGGGGCCTTGCTCTGGGCCAATCCCATTTGGATGGACTTTTACCCACGAGGGGACAGGTCACTTTGGGTGCTTGATTTAAAAACTATATTCTTTGCCTTTCCTGTGTTGTTTCCTAATTGTATTAAAGTTCCTTCCCATTAAAGTCTCATGTTTTGTGTTGATGTGGCAGATGGCAGAACCCATTTAGAACAGGCAGGTTTGCAGGGTTCGGGCTGACCCTCTCCCTGTCCTATAACAGATTTGGGGCCCCACTTAGGGCTTGATATAAGGCCTAGCCAAGCCACAGCTTGAGAGAGCTAGTTCTGTATAAGCATTGTGCTAAACACCATGTGGCCACAGGGTCCACCCTCAACAGCACACCCTCTTAAGCAGGGTGGCATAAGGCTGCAGCCCAGACCCTCAAGGCAGGTTAGGGCCACAGGAAGCCACTGCCCTATTTTCCAGGCAAGAGCCCATGGCTCATTTTAGTCTTGAACCAGGCCCCCAACATGTGGGGCACATTATAGGCACAACCCACTCCACCAGGTCTTGGGAAGCCTGCAGGCAAACTTAGAGCCCTGCCCCATAAGCAATGGCCTGAGTCACCACCACAATCTCATCCCACTGATGAGCACAGGCATAGCACAGTCAGCCCAGCCCACACCACTGGTTGGGGTTATCCTGAGTAAAAATGGTACCTTGTAAGGTGCCATGTGAGATGTGGGGCCTGCAGACAGGAGCCACCACCCCCCTCAGCCAAGCAGTGACAGGACTCCCTCTCAACATACACAAGGCACCCCATTAACCACAACTTCCAGAGTGGTCCAGTGACAGTGGAACAACCCTGAAGTACACAGCAACAGGGGACAGAGCCACTAAGCTGGATAGGGGCAAGCCCCACAGCAACAGCCCTCCATGGCCCCTCTCCTGCAAGCAGCAGCAACACCAGCCCCACAGGTAGAACAAGGCTCCCACAGCCACCCCCCATGGATGGCCACACTCTAAAGGCAGTTGGGAGCATAAAGCTGGCCCCAGCACCTGTGGACATTGCCTGTCATGCCCCCCCAGTCTTGAGAGCTGAAACCTCTTGTGTCCAAGCTATAGCACTCACAGCAGGGAATACACCACTCCAGGGGCTCTTGGTACACAGGACTCAACCAGCACTTAGCACTTTGCATCAGGGAAGAATAGCCATCTTAGAGGCTCAGAGCTTTCAGCTTCTATTTACCAAAGAACCCCCACTACTTGACAGTAACATTGGACCTATGCACACAGGCAGGGCTCAGCAAACAGCCAACTGCTTGGTTAATAGTCTTTGGCACTTCAGGCACCTCCACTGCCCACCCAAACTCAGCTCAGTGATGAGAGGGCACTGACCCATCAAGCAAAAGCTACTGAGCTGGGTCTCCACCTGCCCACCAGGGGCACCCCCCATATAGGGCCCAACAACAGGGCTCTAACTCCAGAACCAGCCACGCAGGACCCAAAAGGCACCAGGCTTCTGGTGGGCAAACAGTAGTACATAGATACTACTGGCAAACACCCAGAAACCATAGGCTCTGACACTCAGGCAATCCAGGGACCACCAACTCCAGGCCCCAATGAGCCACCCCATTACAAACCTTTGCTGGATCTACTGTAATGTACCCCCCATGGGGTTATGGTAGCCTGGGTACTGCCCAGGGGGACAGGTACTCAAGAGACCCCACCAGCACAAGCTCCCCCTGCAGACCTACCAGGTCTCTCTTGCACACTAGAGTCGCACCATGGCTCATCCTTTCTCTAGCATCTCCAACAGCACCACACAAATGCTCCTCTAGCCCCAAAACACCCATGTGCCCATGCGGTGTCAAAGCACTGACTCTTTCCAAAGTGAATGCTCCAAGGTAGCAGGATACCCCACTAAGAACCAAGGCAGTATCCACCAGGCTACACCAATTAGCAGCCACAGGCACCCACAGCTCTGAGAGCAAAGACTGACCCCAAGCCTCACCTGGGGTCCACCTACAACCTGACTGCTTAGTGAGCATCAACCATAGAATACAAGGGCCTTGTCACTGCATCCCAGGTGGGTGGTCACCTTGGGCAGGAGCCCAGAGACCCTCACACAGTGTAAGCCAGAAGGCAGGTGCCTGGTGGTGGTCAGAACAGCACAGAGCATGGCCACAGAAGACCAAGGCAAGATGGGCTACAGGCTCTGAGGGCCCAACTCTGAGGCCATAAATGCACAGTAGGATCAGCTCATGATACTAGCAACTGCATGACTGACCATCCAAGAGAGGACAAGCTCCCTAAGGAGCTAACACACCACTGGTATATTTGCGGGCACTCAGTCAACCCCAACTTGGTCTGAGGCCAGCAGCATAGCAGGGGGCCCCACCTATTACCATGGCTCATTTTCACAGTATAAGAAGAGCAAGGCACATGGGGGGGTCAGAACCTTATAAACCGGAACACAGAGACTGAGCAAGTCCTGACCCATTGGGACACTCAGCAGCAGCATCTCCACGGAAAACATGCACCCAGCAGGACACCTGCATCCTCCTCCCAGCCACAATGTGCCAAATTCACAGCATGGGCAGCAGTCACCAGCATTTGGTGGTGCAAGGCCTGAACCAATAGCAGCCTGAGACTTGGAGAGCTTTCTCTACACAGCCACCTGCACCCACTTTGTGGGCACAGGGCACCCCCTCACAGGAAGGGCCAGTGCAGGGCAGAGCTCACCGTGTAGGTGGGGGAGTGACACCTGTCGTAACAGTCTTGAAACAATGCGTCCAACCCCATTCAAAAACTACTCCCCTCGCCAATTCCCCGATGGGGGGTGCATTGTGAGTCCAGTGTACGCATCACGCATGAGGCACAACTGCTCTTGTCAGGTCTTGTGGCGTCTGCGGGACACTCACAGTCCTGCCGGGCAAAAGCTCTGCTCACCAGCACCCGGAATTGCTCCAAGACCCTCTTTATAGAACTCCGCGTTTTCCCACGGTGAAGACTGGTTTTAGTCACTGCGTTTGCTGCCCCTTGAGACACGCTCACCCCGCTCTTAGAAAGAGGGAAGTCCCCGTGGCGAAGCCGTGCGCGGTAACAGGTTTTGTTTACACCGCGGGTTGGTGCTGCTGCCCGGCGAGGTGTGGGGCTTTGAGGCGCCGTAAAAGGCGCACGGGCTCGCGCAGAAACTCGAACGCTCAGGCGCGGGTGAGGGGACACCCAGGCTCCGGCTGAGGAAAGGAGCTCCTGACACTCTGGTGGCAGAAAGCGCCGATTTTGGGCCAGAAATACCTCGGCGCCCAGGGGCGGGGCCGAGCCGCAGGTCCCCGCGGGCCCCTGGTGCGGCGGCCCGGCCCCCGGCCCCCGCGCGACCCCTTTCCCCCGCCCCGGGGCTTCTGGTCGACCTCGGGCGCGGGGAGGGGCCGGGACCCCGTGGCGGGGCCGTCCAGCCTCGGCTCTCCCCGCGCCGGGGGCGCTGCCGTCCCGGCTCCCCGCCGCGGCCCTCCCCGAGGGCAGCTCCGGCCCGACCCGCCGGAGACCCGCGTCCTGCGGCTCCGGCCCCGGGATCCGGCCCTGGGACCCCGGCTTAAGGCCACGGCCCCAGCCCCGACACCCGGCCTTTCCGCGGGCTTCTGCGCGCAGCTCGCACCCCGCGGGTCTCGCCCCCGTCCCCCGCGACCCCGGCGCTCGGCCCCCCGCGAGCGCCCCTGCCTCGGGGTCTCGACCCGGCTCAGCTTCCCCGGCCCCGCCCGCGGCTCCGGCTTGGCGACTCGGCCGCTCTCAGCCCCCTCACCCGCGGCTGCTGTCCCGGCGCCGGCTCCAGACACCCAGGCTCGGGGCCCCTGCCCGACCCCGGGGGCACCGATCCCGGTTCATTCGCGGCCCCCGACCCCGCAGCTCCTGCCGGAGACTTGGGGCGAACAGCAGCGGCACCTCCGACCTCCGGGCACGGCAGCGGCTGGAGCGGCCTGGACCCCGGTCGTCCCTCGCACCCCCGGGGCTCCCTCCCCCGGAGCGGGGCGCGGCAGTCGGGCTGACAGAGATGCACCCCCGGGCGCGAGGCAGCCGCTGCCTCCCTCGGGACCTGGCCGACAGATGCGCGCCCCGCGCTGGGCCGGTCCCGCGGGCTGCGGGGGTCTCGGACGCGCTGCGTTTGTACCGGGCGCGCTGGGCGGCCCAGGCGGGCTGCGGGGGTCCCGCGCGTGGGGCCCCGGCGGGCTGCGGGGCGCTGGTCGACCCGCGCAGGGCGCAGCGCCCACCCTTTCATGCGAGCGCGCTGACCGCCTCCCCGTAAGCCTGCGCCCACAATCCCCCGGCGTCGGGCGCCGCGCGCACAGCCCGCCCGACCGGCCCGTCCCGCCCGCGCGCCCCGGCCTCCTGGAACCGCGCGCCGGGCGCCGCCGCCAAATCCGCCCCCTTCGCGGTTCGGCGTGCGGGCGGCAGGCGCCGTCTATGCGGCCGCCAGGGGGCGCCCACGCCCCCCCACCTCGCCCGGCCGGCTCCGCCTCGCGCGCGGCTCTGGCGGGGAGGCCGCGCTCCCGGGAAGACGCCGAGACCCGGCGGCCGAGGCGAGGCGGGGGGTCGGCGCGCACCAGCACGAGCCCCGCAAGGACGCGGGACACGACCCAATGGCCCGGCCCTGGGAAGCGGGGGCGGAGGCGGCGGGGTGTCCCTTCCCCGTGGCCGGAATTGGGGAGCGGGTGTCCGGTGCCCGTCTGGGGCCTGGGGGCGCAGGTGCCCCGAGGTCAGGCCTCCTGCCGGATGGCCGCCGGCGGTGGCCTCGGTCCCTCCCCTGGGGTCGCTCCGCCTGCGCAGCCCCTTCGCGCGCGCCTCTGGGAACAGGGCCGCCCTCTGCACCTTCCGCTCCCACCGGAGACCCCTCGGCTCGGCTTATTCGGGGGATGCCAGGACCCTCCTCTGACGCCCGGCTTCGCAGCGGCGCGCAGGGTCCCGGGGCGGCCCCGGGGCGGGACGGCTCCTCCGGGCCCTCCCAGCGGGCTCAGGAGGACCTACTGGGTGCCAATGGCCGGGCGCAGGAAAGAAACGGAACTCTTGCCTTCTGACTTGGAGAAACCCCAGGGCTAGTGCTGTGGATGCTCACCGTGCGTCCCTTCACCCCAGGACTCATTCTTCCTGAGGGCCCACTGTGTGCTGAAGCCCGACATCCAGAGTACAGGGGAGATTCAGACCCCACAATTCCTGACCTGCTGGGCACCAGGGCCAGGCCAGGGCTTTCCCCACTTACTCATTTCCCCGGATGTTTTCTGGGGACCTGCTGTGTGTCAGGGCCAGTGTCGGCGATGCCAGACCAGAAGCAAAACGTCCGACAGTCCCTGGTTCCTTCGCAGAACCGAGCTGAGCTGAGCTGAGAGGCCTCCCGGGTCTGGGCTCTCCTCCTCCAGTTATACACCCGCAGATCACTTGTGCTTAACTTATTTTCAAAGAAATCATGTTTTTCAAACTTTTGGGGTAGGAACAAAGAAACCTGAGGATGGCTTGGACAAGGATATGAAGAGATCACTCCGTTGGGATGATGCTGCAGCTGTTTAGGAGATGATTTTGCTTAGACACGCAAGCGAAGGTATTTACCAGTGAAGCGAGGTCAGATCTTATAATTTATTTCAAAATAAATTTGGAAACATAGACGTTTCCATGATCTATTTCAAAAGCAGTTTTCTATTGTAGAGCTTAGTAAACTCTTGTTTTTCTTGGTGTTGTTTAAAATGTCAAGAGTGTTGGATTAGGGAATGCACCATGCTTTATACTTTTCGGTGTAATTGGAAAATCTTGTTTTTCTTTTAAACGTGGGGTTTTTGTGCAAACCTGTTGTCCTAGGCACAGGGCAATTCGTCAGTCGACGTTGTGCCCAGACTGTGGGCACCTCGGGTACGCCGTGTGTAGGGTGTAAAAGAATGAATGGAATCCCCAGGGGCCCACCCGTGTGGGGGCGCATTCAAGCAAATGAGCGAATATTCACAGGAACCCTCCCTTACCGGAAATAGGGCAAAGGCAGCCAGGGACCACAGACAATGGTGCCTGGGGGTCCCCTGGGAGGACTCTGGGGGGACTCGGTGCCTCTGGGGGGGACTTAGTACCTCGTGGGGGTTCGGTGCCGGGGGAGGGGTGACTGGTTATCTTTTTGATTGCACAAGTTGCCCACCACGGGGCCGTGAGTGGTGAGACAATGTTGGGGTTCTGCTGTGATTATGGCTCCGAGGGAGGCCGCGGCGGACCTGCGCCCAGTACTGCGGCGGCGGGGCGCCCCGAAGGCAGAGGCTCCTGGAAGGGGGGTCCTTTGGTGTGCGGTGCCGGCCCCCGTGCCTCCAGGGCTCCCCGACCCCGCGGCCGCGCCGTCTCCGCCCTCAGCCCGTGGGAGGCGCGGCGCGGCCAGTCTCTCCGCTGCAGAGTCCGGCGGGGCCGCAGCCCGTGCATCCTGCTCCCGGCGGCTCCGCCGCAGTCTCGGTTCCGGACCTGCAGGGCAGAAAAGGGAAACCCGAGCGGGCGCCCTTTGTCTCAGGTGCCCATTGTCGTGGGGAGCTGGCGGAGCGGGGTCGCGCTCAGGTCAGGGGGTGCCAGGCCGGGGTCGGGCTGGGAGGCGAGCGGGGCCCAGGCCGGGGCAGGGGCGCGGTGGCCACGCGGGCGAGGGTCAGATGGCGCAGGGGCTCGGGCGCTGCGGACGCGGGCCGGGTGTGGGGGCCCCCTCGTGCTGGGGGCCCCGCGCCCTCGGGCTGCACCCCTCTCCCGGGGGCGCAGCGGGCGTCGGGGGGAGGAGGACGGAGGGGGCGGCGCGGGGGTCGCCCCGCCTCTGCACCGCGAGGGAACAGACGCGCACTCGGCGCAGCCGCGCCGTCCCCGTCCCGGTCCAGCTCCGGGGGCTTTGGGCGGCCTCCGCCGGGCGCGGCGAGTTCGGGCCGCGTTGCCGCGGCCCCAAAACCCCCATCCCGCCGCGGCGCGGGAGAGCGACGCATCCTGGAGGCACCCATGCCGGGAACTACAACTCCCAGAAGGCGCCGCGCCGCCGAGACTACAACTCCCAGAATCCCCAGGCGGGCTGGGGACGGGGCGTGCCCGCGGGGGCGGGGCCGGCGCGCGGACCAGAGAGGCGGAGGCGCCGGCCCCAGGTCACGCAGCGGCCCGCGGCGCCCTCAGCCCACAGGCGCCCCCGCGCGCCCCCAGCTGCGCGTCCAGCCCTCGCCGGTCGCTCGCGGGCTCGGCCGATTCCCCGCAAACGTCGGGGGCTCCCCAGTGCGAACACGGGTGACGCCGACAGACCCGCCCGCGCCCCTGACGCCCGCGGCCCCCACGCCTGTCGCGCCGCCGGCGGGCCCCGAGGGGGCAGAACAGGGGGCGCGGAGTCTCCGGGGAAGGAGCCCCAGGGGAGCCCGGGAACCGTCTCAGCGCCGCGACCTCGCGCCCGCAGCCCCCGCCTTCCCGCGCCCGCCGCGGGGCCTGTCCAGGGCCGGGCGGCGCCTCCGGAGCTGGCGCGCGGGGAGCGGGGCGTCTGCGCCGGGGAACGTCTCCCCGGAGCCCCGGGGTCCCCGCGGGCCTCCCCTGACGGCACGAGCCCACCGGCGGCCGGGGTCGCCCCTCGGGGACGGGCTGACGGGCACGAGCGCACTGGGGGGCCGGAGCCCGAGCAAGCGCGGGACCCCCGGCTCGGGAGGCGCAGGAGGGGGAGGAGAGCGGGGAGGGCCCGGCGGGACCCCCCAGGCTGGGGAGGGCGAGGAGGGCGGGGAAGGGCGCGGGCGCGCGCGGGCTCTCGGCACAGTCGCCAAGTCATGTTGGGGTGCGGAGGGGCGCAGGGGCTGATAACCTGCGCAGCTCGCGCCCCAGACGCGCCGAGGGCGGGCGGGTCGGGCTCCCGGGCCCGGCGGGCGCTGGGTCTGGACAAAGGAGCAGCCTCGGCCGAGCTTTCCGGGGCCAGAACGGGGTGGGGGTGGGGGGTGCTCGTCGGCCCCGAGCCCGGAAGGCAGGGGAGCCCCTCCCCGGAGACCCGCCCTGGCGCGGGGTCCTGGACGCCGAGGCCCGCGCTGGGCAGGACGCGCTCCGGACCCCCGAGTCCGGCGCCCGCCCGCGGGCTCCCCAGGGCCGGCCCGCGCTGTCCGGAGACGGGGCGTCGGGGCGCGAGCAGGGTCTAGCGCCTGGGAAGGGAAGGGGGTGTCGAGGGCCCGGACTCGGCCTCGGGCTCCTGACCCCGTGGCGCCCCGGCTCCTGCTCGCCCCGCCCGGCGTCTGTCAAGGCCCTCCCTGCACACTTCACCCCTACTCTGCTCCTCCCCCTTCATCCCCGCTCCCCTCACTGCACCCCCAAGGCCCTCCCTGGCCTGTCCCCAATGTCATGAACTGAAAGAGCAGCTGATTCGTGGGGCCCACTTCCAAGTGGGGACCCTCCTATCTGGAGGCCTTGTCTATCACTGACTCTGGGGGCCTTGATGGAGATGATGGTGGGTACCTGAGGCTGCTGGTACCCAAAACTCAGCCCTAACCCTGAGCACAGCGTCGCCTTCCTCTCTGGGAGCACTGCCCTGTGCACCCCCCTTCCCAGATGTGTCAACCACTGTTTCCTGCCCTCCCCTTTCTTCTGGTGAAGTCCCAGTTGCTCTGTGAGTGCTCCCCGAGTCCAGAGCTGCCCCATCTGATTGCAGATCCTGCCCGGGCGGGAGCCTCTCGCCAGGAACAGAGACCTTGGTGCAGGGGAGTGGCTCCTTTTGGCAGAAGCTGCACAGCTGTGGAGCAGTGAGTCTGAGAACCCGCGGGACCAGGTCGTGCTGGGTAAGAGTGGGAAGGGGAACCCGGCCTGTAGGATTCCTGGGGTGCAGAGTCAGGTCACTGGAAAGGGACACGGAGTGCCCCCCAAAGCGGGACAGTGGGAGATCTGTACAGTTGTTGTGATCTTTATAATAACCTTTTCCTGAGAAATGCCCTGTACCTTCAGCTGGAGCCTTTTCTCTTTTGCCTGAAAACGCTCATATAATGGATCCCGTGATGTGTTTTCTCTTTCAGGCTAATGAACAGCACCCCTGGTGTTGACGCAGCTCAGGGTGACCGGGAAGCTCGGGTAAGTGACACTCAGATGCAAGAGCTTTGATTATGAGGCATAAATGAAAAATGAATCCGTGTTAATAAAAACCATGATTGATGTTGTCATCGCCTCTGGAGATCATCTCATTCGTGGCTCCCCACACGAGTATCTTCTCATTTTGAGAGAAATACTTTATCCCAAAACTGCAATGAAATAAAATAAATTGCATACAGGTAGCGAGTCCCCCCTGATATGTTACTTTTTCCTATTATGGAACATTCATAAAACAGAGCATTAAAAAAAAACCACCTTGGTGTTATTTTTCTACAAAGACACATTAGATGTGTTTGGGGAAGATGAAGAGAGAATATTCCTGAGATAAAGCCAATTTATCATGTTATAGAGGACATGGTGTTATAATAAGGCCACTGTGGAGCTACCACAAAAGTTCAGGTGAGTGTTTTCATGCCCCCGGCTCTCCTACTGCCTGTGGTGTCTCCACTGCATGAAGCAGGGTTTGAGCTCTAGGAGAGACAGAAAGTGAAAGCCACAGTTGAACTATCAACTATGATCTCTGCCAGCACACTGGATTGATACCAACCTGTGACAGCTTCAGCTGGACATGGGAATTCCATTCTATTCCATTCTTTTTTCTTTTTGTAAAGGCAAGGAACTAGTCACAGGGAGAAGCTTTCAGCTATACAAAATTTTGTTTTATGAAATATCCTGGCCCCATGCATTATCCTGTCCTGCTCCTCTCGTACGTGTAGACAACTTTCAGGACTCTTGTGTTTGGAAGCTGGAAGGGCACAGACTTTGAAGTAGTGTCTTGTTTTCACTGCTTTATTTTTAATTAAAGCTATATACAGCTGGGGATTAAATAATAAATTTCTAAATTTAAAAATGAAGAAAAAGGGCAAAGGATGTTTATTTGGGTTTAAAAGCTAGCCGGAGCACAGGTTCAGGCTAGAAACCCAAACCCCCTCACTAAAAAAAAAAATGAGGTGACCTTCACTCCCAGCGCTGCTGCTCTGTCCTCACCTGCGTGACTAGCAGGAGGCCATGTTTCATCCTCAAATGTTTTTCTGTAACCACATGGAATTCTTAAGACTTTTTAAAAATTACTTTTCCCCTGCCAAGGAGCAAGGAGGTCATTTTACCACTGGACTCTTCATCAGCTTCTGTTACTGGTCCAGATAATGATAGGGAGTTGTGTATATGATAGAAAATGTGAAGAGTAGAATAAAATAGGATGAACAGTATCAAAAAGTACTCTTATGACTTAGCACGTTTCCTTCCTAGTTTTTTCCCCCATATTTGCAATTGTGAAATAGAATGCCTGTGTAGGAGGTGAGCATTAGCTTGAGACTCAGAAAATGAGCTTCCATTAAATAGGCCAAGAAATGTAAAGTCACATCATATGATCTTTGTCCATAAGGAAGCCCCTATATGGCTGTCACTAATTTTTTTCTTTGCTCTTCACTACATATCCTGGTATGTTATCACTGCATGTATCATTAAAATGTGATTTTAATTTTGTGTGATGCTTAATCTTTAAATTAATCATGTTGTTTCTGTCTGGGATGTCACTCAACAGTATGACGGCAAGACTAGTCCACATTTTGGATGCAGCCAGACTGTTTATTTTTGCTGCTGTTTAACAGTCCACTCGATGCTGTTGTTTACATTGTGTTCCACTCGGGTAAGGGGTAAGGAGAGGCTGGTTCATTAATATTTTCCTTCTGTGGTGGAATGACAGCAATGCCTGAATCCCCCACTTTCAACATTTAATACTAATAGAAGTGCTTTCCATATCATTAAAAACTCTTCAGCATTATTGTATCTAGCTTTTACATTTAATTCTGTATATATTGGCGGTTTTTATTTAGATAGTTTCAAATCACTTTACTGTAAATAAAGTGTTGGTGAACATTTTTACACGTACGTATTTTCTATCTGAATTTGGAAACATTTCTTTAGGTCATTTCCAAAAATAAAATCACTATTTCCATTGAAAATGTAAGTATTTTAGGGCCTCCCGGTGGCGCAGCGGGCTGAGCGCCGCGCTGTGAAGCGTCCGCAGCCTCAGCGCCGGGTCGATCCCCGCCGGCCTCGGAGCAGCCCGCAGGGCGCGGCAGACCCGCCTGTCTCCCGGCTGCGCCCTCGGCGGTGCGCTTCGCCAGGCGGCGGTTCCGCTCCCCGCCCTGTCTCTGCGGCGGCCTCGCCCCCTCCAGCGCCCCCGGCCCGTCCCCGCCATTATATAAATAAAGATTAAAAAAAAAAACGGATAATGTGAGTATTTTAAATTCAAAGCTCCCCGCAGAGGTTGCGAACTTACTTCCCAGGAACAGTGAGGACAGGTCTCCTCTCCTGCCGTCACTTGCTCTGTCCCGCTGTCCTGGTGAAGCCTCCCGCCTTTCCCTGCGTCGCGGCGCGTGAGTCTCAGCTCCGCCATTGCCCGGCGCGGCCAGCGGCGCTCTCAGGCCTCCCGCCGGTCCTTTATCAGCCCTTTGCTGTATTGGCCCTTTAAGAGCGCCCTTGGCAGTTACGTCATCACTCTGAGACTCCCAGGATGCACCAGGCGGAATGTGAGAGGCCGCGCCAAGAGCGGCTCCCAGGGGCAAATTAAAGGAGCGAGACGAGTGAGTGTCGCCGCCTTGTGGACTGGGGTGGTATCGTGGGAAAATCGCGGCTAGAAACGGGTCTGGAAGTGGCGCCAAGAGCGGCTCCTGGAGGCAAAATAAAGGGGCCAGAGGAGCCAGTGTCTCCGCCTTGTGGACTGGGGTGGTATCGTGGGAAAATCGCGGCTAGAAACGGGTCTGGAAGTGGCGGCGCCAAGAGCGGCTCCCGGAGGCAAAATAAAGGGGCGAGAAGAGCGAGTGTCGCCGCCTTGTGGACCGGGGTGGTATCGTGGGAAAATCGCGGCGCAAAACGCCAGCTGGACCAGAAGTGGTGGCGCCAAGAGCGGCTCCCGGAGGCAAAATAGAGGGGCGAGAGGAGCCAGTGTCTCCGCCTTGTGGACTGGGGTGGTATCGTGGGAAAATCGCGGCTAGAAACGGGTCTGGAAGTGGCGGCGCCAAGAGCGGCTCCTGGAGGCAAAATAAAGGGCCAGAGGAGCGAGTGTCTCCGCCTTGTGGACTGGGGTGGTATCGTGGGAAAATCGCGGCTAGAAACGGGTCTGGAAGTGGCGGCGCCAAGAGCGGCTCCCGGAGGCAAAATAAAGGGGCGAGAAGAGCGAGTGTCGCCGCCTTGTGGACCGGGGTGGTATCGTGGGAAAATCGCGGCGCAAAACGCCAGCTGGACCAGAAGTGGCGGCGCCAAGAGCGGCTCCTGGAGGCAAAATAGAGGGGCGAGAGGAGCCAGTGTCTCCGCCTTGTGGACTGGGGTGGTATCGTGGGAAAATCGCGGCGCAAAACGCCAGCTGGACCAGAAGTGGCGGCGCCAGGAGCGGCTCCTGGAGGCAAAATAAAGGGGAGAGAGGAGCCAGTGTCTCCGCCTTGTGGACTGGGGTGGTATCGTGGGAAAATCGCGGCCAGAAACGCGAGCGGGTCTGAAGTGGAGGCGCCAAGAGCAGCTCCCGGAGGCAAAATGAATGAGCGTGAGGAGCGAGTGTCGCCGCCTTGTGGACTGGGGTGGCATCGTGGGAAAATCGCGGCCCAAAACGCCAGGTGGAACAGAAGTGGTGGCGCCAAGAGCGGCTCCCGGCAGCGGAATGAAGGCGTGGGTGGGGCGGGTGACGCCGCCTTGTGGCTCGGAGGGGTAATGCGGGGAAACGCAGACTGATGATGGCAAGTGGATGGGTAAGGTAAAGCGCCTGGAGGGGTGAAAGAGATGGAGCGTAAGACGGGAAATGGGGCGGGGGGGGCGGGGGAGGTACGAAGTAGCGGGCCCAAGCGCGGAATAATGTGCGGGCTGGATTGTGAATAAGGCAGAGACGTGTTTCAGAGCAATGGAAAGGGCGGTGAGGAGCATGTGAAAAATAACGGGGAGGGCGCCGCCTGGTGGCCAGCAGTGGCGAGACAGCGCATCCCTGACAAGCGGCCAAATGGGAGGAGAGGCCCAGGTGGCCGAGCTCGGGGACCACGAGGGGGCCTGTGGGACAGAGTCGAGTGACGGCAGGGAACAGCCATGATGGCCACAGGGAAGGGACGGCCAGTGCAGAGGCAGGAGCAGCAGAGCATGGTGGGAATTTGCATCCAGCAAAACCGGACAGAATAAAATGCTAGTGAGACCAGGAAATCTGTCCTCAATATTCCTGAGAAATAAGTTCACAACCCCTCTGCAGTGAACTTTGAATTTAAAATACTTGAATTTTTAATGGAAATAGTAATTTTATTTTTGGAAATGACCTAAGGAAACGTTTTCAAATTCAGATAAAAATCTTTATGTGTAAAAATGTTCACCAACCCTTTATTTACAGTAACATGATTTGAAACTATCTAAATAAAAAACCCCAATATATACAAAATTAAATGTAAAGGCTGGACAGATACAGTAACACTGAATAGTTTTTTAATGCTGTGGAGAGTACTTACAGTGCAGTGTTAAATGATGAAGTAGGATATAAAATTTTAGCGATGATGTAAGCATACTCTCCTTAACCCTTATGTGTGAGTAGAACACAATGTCAACAACTGTACACCGAGTGGAATATTATACAGCAGTGCTAATAAAAGCCTCAAGCTGCATCCAAAATGTGGACTAGTCTTGCCTTCATACTGCTGAGTGACATTCAAGACAGAAACAGAACATGATTTAATTTATTTAAATATTAAATACCAGACAAAATTAAAATCACGTTTTAATGATACATGCAGTGATACATGCCTAGGATATGTAGTGAAGAGCAAAGAGAAAAAGTTATACAGCAAAGAGAAAAAGTTATACAGCCATACAGGGGCTTCCTTATGGATGAAGATCATGACATGTGTGACTTTACATTTCTTGACCTATTGAAAGGAAGCTCATTTTATAATTCTCAAGCTACTACCTACCTTCTACACAGGCATTCTATTTCACAATTGCAAATATGGGGGGAAAAACTAGGAAGGAAACGTGCTAAGTCATAAGAGTACTTTTTGATACTGTTCATCCTATTTTATTCTACTCTTCCATAATATACATATTCTATAATATACACAATTTCTACATTTCCTATAATATACAAACTCCCTATCATTATCAGGACCAGTAACAGAATCTGATGAAAAGTCCATTGGTAAAATGACCTCCTTGCTCCTTGGCAGGGGAAAAGTAATTTTTAAAAGTCTTAAGAATTCCATGTGGTTACAGAAAAACACTTTAGGATGAAACATGGCCTCCTGCTAGTCACACAGGCGAGGGCAGAGCAGCAGTGCTGGGAGTTAATGTCAAGGCCAGCTCATTTTTTTTTTTTTTTTTAGTGAGGGGGATTGGGTTTCTAGCCTGAACCTGTGCTCCAGCTAGCTTTTAAACCCAAATAAACAACTTTTGCCCCTTTTCTTCATTTTTAAATTTAGAAATTTATTCTGTTGAATCCACAGCTGTATGTAGCTTCCATTACAAATAAAAGTGAAAACAAGACACTACTTCAAAGTCTGAGCCCTTCCAGCTTCCAAATACAAGAAAGTTGTCTACACCTAGGAGAGGAGCAGGACAAAATAATGAATGGGGCCAGGATATTTCATAAAACAAAATTTTATATAACTGAAAGCACCTCCTTGTGACTAGTTCATTGTCTTTACAAAAAGGAAAAAAAAAAGAATAGAACAGAGGGGCCTCCCTGGGATGCAAGGGGTTAAGATGCTGCACTGTAAAGCTATCGCCAGCAACTGCAGCACGAGTTTGATCCCTGTCTAGGGAGCTGACCCACACAGGGCAGCAGACCTCCCCGGTCTCCCCGCTGCTCCCCTCAGCAGTGTGTTTCAGTCAGTTTGCCTGTTCTGCCCCCCACTCTGTCTCTGATGAATCCTCTCACCCCTCCATCTCTGGCTTCTACCCCATTTCTTGTATGCATAAATAATCTTTTTAAAAAGATTGATTTATTTATGCACACAAGAACTGGAGTACAGGCCAGAGATGTTGTAGGGGGTGAGAGGATTCACCAGAGACCGAGTGGGGAACAGAACAGGCAGATCTACTGAAATACACTGCTGAGGGGAGCAGTGGGCGTGATAGGAGAGGTCTGCCATGCCATGCGGGACCCTCTCCGGCTGGCGGGGATTGAACTGGTGCTGCAGAGGCTGTGGACAGCTTCACAGCGCTGCATTCAACCGCCTGTGCCACCAGGGGAGGCCCTGTTTTAATTACAATTCTTAACACACCTCACTTTATTTGCATTTAGAGTTAAGACGTTCTACCTTTTGATTTTTAGATTGTAAGAGGTTACAGGAGAATTTTGTCTTTATTTATCCCACAGGCCCAGAGGTGATCTTTTTTCCAAAGTCCGAGCCCTGAGCCATCGGGCTACAGAGCACCCATCTCCCCAGCAGGGGCTGATTCACACCTTAAAGCAAGCAGGGGGTAGAGAAGCAGGAGACTTCCAAGAGCTCACCTGGTCATCTGGGGCGCACAAGTCAGGCTCCTGGCCAGAGAAAGTCCATCAGTCACTTCCTGAAACTTTTAGTCCACCCTCAGGCCTTTTCCCAACGTAACTCCAGCTAATGAGCAGGTCACAGTGGGCTGTGGCAGGTGGGCTGGGGCAGGAGGCACAGGTGGGTCTGTCACAGGCTCCGGGACTCTCAGCCTTTTTAAAAAAATATATTTTATTTTATGTAATTCTTACATCTTTTTTCATCTTTGCACAATGTATGCATTTTCATTTTGGTTATATTCCCCATACAATTGCACCCCCCCTTATTTTGACTCTAGTCCTTCCTTTCCCCACCTCTCCCTCCCCCCACCCCTCGTAGTGTGTCTCTGGTTTATAGTTGCTAGTTGATTTTGATTTTCACTTTCTATTGATAAGTCTTTTTCCTGGTCTCTTATTTAGGTTTTCTAAATTCCTGCTATGAGTGAGACCATCGGATATTTTTCTTTCTTTCTGACTTATTTCACTGAGCATGATCCCTTCTAGCTCCATCCATGTTGCTGCAAACTGCATGTGTTTATCTTTTTTGATTGCTGAGTAATATTCCATTGTGTATATGTACCACATCTTCTTGATCCAGTCACCTATTTTTGGGCATTTGGGTTGCTTCCATAGCTTAGCTATTGTAAATAGTGCTGCTATAAACAGGGGTGCAGGTGCCCTTTGGAATTACTGTTTCTGTGTCATTTGGGTAAATACCTAGCAGGCTCCGGGACTCTCAGCCTTTCACCAACAGCGTCCACCGCAGCCAGACCCTAAAATATCCACAAGTCATGAAAACAGCAAACAAGGTTGCTTGAATTTCTGGGAAAGATTTTTTTTAAATCATTGTTAAAAATCCCTTTACCCGAAGCTGACATAAAAGCAAGGCTTGGGGCCTCCCTGGTGGCGCAGGGGTGAAGCACCGCACTGTGAAGCCATCCACAGCCTCTGCAGCACGAGATCCATCTGATGGAGGACAAGAGTGGAGAGACTGGAGAGACTGGAAAGGAGGACTCACAAGACTAAAACCTGACTCACGCAAGGAGGTGGGGGTCGAGGGGAATCACACGACCTTTAACCCAGCTGTGGAGGTTGGACCCTCAGGCGCCAGTGCCTTGTCACAAGGCAGGAGACCCGAGCAGGATCAGATGCTCTAGGGAGTAGCGCACAGGCCTGAGGGGAAGGATATGGAGATTGGGCCCACCCTGGAACCTCTGGTCCCTTTCTTGTGTTGCCTGTTACCCAACATCAGCAACAAGCAGCCACTCCACAGAGGAGTGACTCTCCCAAAGAGAAAAGGACTGTATCGGGGCAGTCTCTGCACAGGCACGGGGCAGCACTCCCACTGCACACCCGTGACTATGCAGGTGCCTCTTTTCACCAACTCTCTCCCTCTGCAGGGCAGCAGCCTCCTGCCTGCCGTGACCTGTCAAGACTGCCCGCCTGCAACCATGCAGGCCTCTCAGCAAAACCTGTCGCTTTCCCTAATAAACCTGCTCTTTAAATATAACTAATGTCTCTGTCTCATGGAGAAACATGCCTGGGGAACTCGCCGGATGCCGCTGAAACGGGAGCTCTGGGGACACCTTTGCCAGAGTGAACCCCAGGACCCGCACGCACTCTACAACCTACAACATTTTGGCAACCACGAAGGGACTCGTCACGTCATCTGGTGCCAACATCACATCCCCAGCTAGGAAGGTGACCCACAGGGTGCCACAGACCTCTCCTGTCTCCCCGCTGCTCCCCTCAGCAGTGGATTTCAGTCAGTCCACCTGTTCTGTCTCTGGTGAATCCCCTTACCCCCACCCCCGCACCTCTGGCCTGCACCGCAACTCTTGTATTCATAAGTAAATCAATCTGTAAAAAAATAAAATAAAATAAAGGCATGACTAAAATGTCATTTACCTGCAGATCCTGAAATGGATCCTATCGCAAACATTAAAAAGCAGCTGTTATTCAAAATACATTCTGAGAAAAATGAAGGCTCTCGGCTCCACATAGAAGGTTTCTCTTTGCACATCATGGTGCGGCACAATACACTGTGGCCCAGACTCTGACATCCCTGAATCTGCTCTGTGGTTTGGTGTGATATTCAGCATTGAGCCGGGAGCTTTGGGTTTTGTTTCCTGAGCCGAGGCTGGCCTCTCTCTGCCTTTGGATGGGTGAGTTCAATAGAGGATCTTCTACTGCCACTTTGACTTTAGTTTTCTGGTTCTATTTCCCTGCTCAGCTTTTTCTTTTTTCTTTCTTTCTTTCTTTTTTTTTTTTTTTTGCATTTTCTTCTCTTTAAATTATACAGGAGATTTTTTTTAACATTTCTTTCAGGGAAGATCTAGTGTTAGTGGACCACTTCTTCAGCTTTTGTTTGTCTGGGAAGAACATAGTACTCTCTCGTCTCTATAGGACAATCCTGCAGGTTAGGATATTTGTGACTCGTATATTTTATCTCTATTCTGAATACGTTATTTCATGCTCTCCTTGCCCTACAGTCCTCCAGAAATGTAAGTTGGGTCCATCCCCACATATGCATGGTCCATGACAGAAACTTGTTAAGAGGTGCTGGGATCTGGACCTCGTCCTGGCACCATTACCTGAGCGTTCTGAAAGGATAACTCACAAACCTACAGCCGTAGATATCACCTACAAGGCTTTCCATGAAAACCAGCATCAGGCTCATCATCAGGACACTCCACCTATAGACCAGAGAGAGAGAGATTGGAGAAAGATGAAAATTTCAATAGAAAGCAGTCCAATAAATCCAGAAAAGAAAAAAATTATTATATAAGGAAAACATAGCCAAGATCACCAATTTCCTGGAGCACAAGGACCACAGAGAAAGCTTTGGGTCTGGGGACATTGCAAGAGTCGTGCCTACCGTTGGAGCGCCATGCAAGAAATCCCAGGTCCAGACATGCAAATGAGCCCTCTTACTTTCCTTTTACTTTGTGAAATGAAATTATTGTAAAATAATCTCCTTTGTACTCACTGAGTATTTCTGCTGGGAGAAAAAGATGAAAAGAATAGGTCAGGGGCTACCAGCAAACACTTCCATTTTAAAGCCATTTCAGTGACTCATACAGAGCTGCTGCCGTATAAGGCCAAATGTGGCATTTACTCTTTGAAGCTAATTCATTTCCTGCATGTTTGCTTGGGGCATTATTTCATTTCCCTGGATGTTCCTGTAAGATTCAGAATAGAGAATATTATTCAGTGTATGCAAAAATATAATGGGTCTTTATAATGTAGTAAAAAATGATATTTTAGGGTATCATCACTGTGAATGTTACATTAATCTCAAAGTCTAAAATCCATTTACCTTATTCACAGAAATTCATGCATTCTACATGGATATAGAATATTGAATTGAATTGTTTCCTCTGTTTAGTGCAATAAGCTCTATAGACTGACCACATTTTAGTGGATTTATTTCATACACTGTTCCCAATATGAGTTACTTTGTATTTGGGGCTTTATATGTACCTAGTTGGCCAGAAAACTGAGCAGGCAAAATATAAGCAGACCAAAAATACCACAAAAATAGCAACAAAATACCCTCTTATGTTCAGAACAACTGAATAGCAACATTTCTCTATATCAAAGACAAGAAGCTACCTAGAAATCATTTTTTCAACTCTATAATATAGTGATAGCCTGAAATTAATGAGGCAGAAGGAGCTTTCCCAGATCCCACACAGTTCTGAGTGATCATGTGACTAGTTCTTCCCAACAGAAAGTGAACGGATGTGGCAGATGTCACCTCTGGACATGTTAAGAAACTCATGTTCCTTCTCAATGAACTCTTAGTCCACACCCAAAGAATGGATGTGATACGCTATGACATTTTCAAGGATACTTGATCTGTGAGCCAGAGGTTGCTAGTATTCTTGCAAGACCCCGTGCTGCAGGGGGTCTTGTTGCCCCAGCCAGATAGTATACTGACAAGCAGAGAAGAAACAATTTGGCCCACTTGACAATGGGAGATGGTTTGTTGTGCATGCCTGACAAGCAATCCAGCACAACTATTATAGTAAGTCCTTCTTTTGCTTTTTTAGAAGTTCCTTTTTATTTAGAAGTTTCCTAGGAAAGCTTTTATATGAAGTTAACTGTGTTAAGAAGTTTCTAGGTAGAAAAAGTTCTGATAGCTGAGTAGCAGCTGGTCTCCAGCTGAAGGCCATATGAATAGAATAGTCTTTTGATGCTTAGGCTTTAGTTGATAGGGATGTACTGGCGGCTATCCACTATCTTAGGTAATTGTCTAGCTGAAATAATAAGTTTTAGTGTTAGGTTTGGTTTTTTATCTATTAACCTTGACAGCTACTGTCTAGCTGAAACCTGTAGGAGCCAGTAGTCCATGGGAATAAAATACACTGATTGTCTCTGCTTTACACATGATGCATTTTTTTTCCTGATTACTAAAAATGAATAAATAAAGAACTGCTGAGTCTCTCGGCAGAAGATACTAGCATCTCACCAAGTGTCAGGGTCTCCTCATTCTATCTCATCCCCTTCCCCTCAGCCCTTAAGTTTCAGCCCCTTACAGGTCACCCTAGGCCGTCTCATCCTTTCAGGAACCCCTGACACAACATTTTGCTGGAGGCTGGTCCCCGGCAACCTAGCAAGATAAAACTGGTTCCATCAGAATTGTTTCTTAGAAAGAATCATTTTTTAAGAAAAAAATGTTTTGGGCCTTCCCAGTAGTGCAGCAGTTGAGCACTGGGTTGTGAAGCTGCCTGCAGCCTCTGCAGCGCCAGTTCGATCCCCAGCTGCCAGGTGAGGGTCCCACGTGGCGCGCAGATGTCTCCTGCCGCCCTCTGCTCCCCTCAGCAGTGTACTTTGTCACTCTGCCTGTTCTACTCTCCGTTCTGGCTCTTCTGAATTCTCTCACCCTCCCACACCTCTGACTGTACCAAGTGCTTGTATAAATAAATAAATAAATCTTAAAAAATGTTTTATTCTCTTGAACTGTTGCATTTAGATTTAATTATCACCACAATCTTGTGTGTCTTCACTAATCTTTATGATGAATATACTCTCTCCTATTGCTTACAAATCTTTACTATTTCCAGAGATCTCAGTCTGTGTATCTCCCTAGAAGCTCTGTAACTTCACCTATTTTCATTCGCGTGCACATACTCTGTGGGTATTGCATTGTGTTATCGACTTTACTGGGGAAGGGAGCAGTTGGTCATATAGATTGGTATGAAATGAAATTGTTACTGGAATGATAACCATGACATTAACAATGCCTGTAGATAAGTAGTGATTTGCCACTTCTTAAAAGTAGAACTACATCCCCTTAAATTTAGCCAATACTATTTGCTGTGCCCATGAACATTCTCTGACAGGTGTGATGAGACCGCACTTCCTGCCTTCGTTATTCAGACAGAAAAAGTTGTTTCATGGAACACGTGTTTTAGATGAAAAGGAACAGGTAGGAAAGAAAACTATAATGCAAATCTAGACCCATAGCAGGATAGTTGACAGCTGTATGTCTGCAGGAAAAAGAGAGTCAATATTTTCTGTGAGGATAGACTGAAATGGGATTAAAGTACAGCTGGATTTTATCTGATGTTCCATAACAGTACACATTTCTCTCAGACGTAATAGTAGTATCTGGATGAGTTTGACAACTTAGACTACTCAGTAATCACAAATTCTATCAATTTTTTTGTATATAAATATTGATAATTTTCATCTAGCTAATGTGGCAGTTCAGAAATACGAACGCCTTGCTAAATACTGTTGTAATAGATTCAGGTTTGCTCAATGATGCCTATGCAATGACCTCTCTAAAACCTTACCAAAATGATGTACACAATTCATGACCTTTTTACTAGATTGAGAAAGATACAACCCTGTGATCTCAAGAACTGTATGATGCTGTATGCACTCAGATTCTTCTAGAAATTTCCTAATTATGTTTATATATGAGCTTGATCAGTATGTTTGAAATGTTATTCTGAAGAAAATAGATCATATATATTATAATATACTTTTCATTAAACTATTAACTGTTCTTTAATCAACATTCTGTTAATCTTATGTATCAAATAAACCACATTCCCAAATATTTTCTTTTGTTTTATGCTTGTCGGGCAGAATTTTATGTTCGATTTTTTTTTATTATATTCCTATGCATAATATGAAAGTTCCTGTCAAAATGCAGAGGTAATTCATACCAGCAAAGACTTTTTTTGGTGGGGGGGAGCAAGGGGTTAGACATTTTAGTTATTTAAAAAACACAAGAGGGCCTCCTTGGTGGCGCAGGCGGTTGGGCCCTGCACTGTGAAGCTGTCCGCAGCCTCTGCAGCGCGGGTTCGATCCTGGCCGGCCAGTGAGAGTCCCACATGGCGAGGCAGACCTCTCCTGTCTTGCCCGCTGCTCCCCTCAGCAGTGTATTTCATCAGTCTGCCTGTTCTGTTCCCTGCTCTGTCTCTGGTGGATCCTCTCATTCCCCCCCCCGCATCTCTGGCCTGTACCCCAGTTCTTGTTTAAAAATAAATAAATCTTTAAAAAAAAAAACACAAGAAACTCTTAGTGTCATCCTGTAAATGCTATGAAAGCTAACAACAAGGATTATAGTGATATCCATTACTCTAAGGACAAAGAATGAAATTTAGCCTGGCCCACAGACCCTGGATCATCTGTACTGGATCTTCCTTTCTTAAAATAAACAGAAAGATATGCCCAGCTCATGGGTTGGAGGAATCAACATTGTCAAAATGGCCATCCAACCCAAAGCAATTTAGAGATTCAATGCAATCCCAAAAAAAATTCCCAATGGCATTCTTCAAAGAAATAGAACAAAGATTACTGAAGTTCATCAGAAATCACAGAAGACCCCAAATAGCCAAATCTGTTCTGATATCAAAGGGGGTAAATGAAGGTATCCCATCTCTGATTTCCAACTATGCTATAAAGCCAGAATAGTTAAAGCAGCATGGTAATGGAACAAAAACAGACACACACACTAATGGAATAGAATTGAGAGCCCAGATGAAAAACCACATGTTTATGGACAAGTAATATACAAGACAGAAGCAAAGTACAGACACTGGAACAAGGAAAGCCTCTCCAATACATGGTGCTGAAAAATAGGAACTGCCACAAGCAAAATAAAGAGATTAGATCATTATCTCATGCAACACATTAAAATCAACTCAAAATGGATAACTGACTTGGCTATGAGACCTGAAACCACCAAAAAACAAAACACAGGAAAGAATAGGACAGAATAGAATGAAACTCCTAGGTTCCAAAAACTTGCCCCTTTAATAGCCATCCCCAGGGTCCAGCCCGAAGGCACGCTGTCATTTTCGGTCTCCTCCTAGAGTTCAGATCCTGATGCTGGTAGCAGAGATTCCAAAGTCAACAAGAAAGATGGTGGCAGCAACATAGAGCGTTCCACTTTTGTGGAAATGCAGCCATGGGCTGACTTCCGGGCAGGCTTGCCAACCCTACGAGGCCAGAAGCATCGTCAATTATTTGAGTGCTAAGGCTCCAATGAAGCAATGAGGAAGGAAAAACACCTCTAGGCATAACCAGAGCCATGTCAAGGAGCTGCAGGAACGCCAACATCAGTGTTCTCCACCACAGAGTAGGAGTAACATCTCTATAGTGTCATTAATGGAGATCACTCACTCAGTCATGCGTGCACTGCAGGGCTTCAGGTCACCTCCAGCAGGTGCTCAGTAAACGCGATTCCTTTCTCCTTCCCTGAGGAGCCCAACTTCTCCTCATAACGGGGATTTGCGAGGAAGGAGGTAACATCACTTTAACACATTAGAACGGTTAAGAGGCAACGTGGCTTATCTACAAAATGCCCAGTTTCCAGAGGAATGAGTCAATGTGGCTGATGCAGCCCCTGAAATAGGAGGGATCCTCTTGGCACCAGGTGTCCTAGATAAAAGATCTCAAGAGCTCAGGAGAGGGCCCTTCTGGATCTCAGATGATCCCCCATGAAGAACTTAGCACCCCTGGTTGATGACAGCCCCTGCCTTCACCTGCTGTGTTTCTCGGCTGGGTCCTTTAGTGACACAGAGAGGGTCCCTGCTCTCACTACACTGACTCTGTTAATAATAATCCATTTTAGAAAACCAAAGACTTGCAGCCAGAGTGTGGCAGGCCATAGGGTTCGTGGTCACTCAAGGCTCAGGAAAGCCTGGATTCTATTCAAGGGTTATTGTAAAGTCGCCTCATGAGGCAGTTTCCGGGGTCAAATCCCCCTTCAAGGCTCTGAATGGCCACATCACCTGCACGACAGGGAGTGACCCCTCGGCCCCCAGACATGGGCCCAGGCCCAGCACAGGCAGCATCTGAGACCCCATGAGAAATGCAGAGCCCTAGGCACCACACAACCCACTGTGTCAGAACCTGCACCCTGGGAGACTGGGACTCGACTCTGCCCTCCTGCCTGCTAGACCTGGCGTGGGGAGGGGGGTGTCAGCCCCAGAAAAGTTTACAATACATTCCCCAAATTATATTTTAAGTCCACAGAAATAAAACACACAGATCAACGGAACAGAACGGAGAGCCCAGAAAACCCAACCGGGGGTTGATCAGTGCAGCAGGGAGGAGTCGGGAGCAAACACAGGGGACGTGCTCTCATTCGGGGGTGCCGGACACCCACAGGGTCACACTCAGGAATGTCCTGATCCCCATTTTCCCGCGCAGAGCTCTCCACAGCCCGCCCGCCTGGCCCTGGGTCCCCTGACTCACAGCTCTGCAGGCAGCCACCGGTGGGGAGATGTCCTCACCCTCCCCTCGCTCTGGGGTGGTTCCTGAAGAAACCGGGTTCCTGCAGGCAAGGACTTCACCCCACCTCCAGAGAAGCCAGTGCCAAGGGGAGCTGGGCCACTGGGGAGGCAGGAGCCAGTGTTGGGGCGGGGAGGGGCTGCAGGGGCTAGGAAGGGGCGGGTCAGCAGGAGGGGCGGGGCTGCAGGGAGGGGGCGGGCTGCAGGGAGGGGCGGGGCTGCAGAGAGGGGCGGGGCTGCAGAGAGGGGCGGGGCTGCAGGGGCAGGGGAGGGGCTGGAGAAGCAGGGGTGGGCCTGCAGGGGTGGGGCTGCAAGGAGGGGGCAGAGGGGCTGCAGGTGCGGGTGTTGGGGGGGCGCTCCATTGCCGGGGGCAAGCGGGTCGGCCCCGGGGTGCTCGCGGGGGCGCCCCCGCCCGTCCTGCTGCGGCTGAAGTTTAGAAAATCAAGCGGACGCGGAGGCGAAGAGCCCACGTCTCTGAACATGCTGTGAACCTAGAATTTCCACAGCCAGTAAAACAGCAGATCGTGTCCACGTGCATCACAGACACGCGGGGGACACGGACCCGGGCCACAGGGGGCCCCGAGCCCGCCGCCCCCCACAGTGAGAGAAGGGGCGGCCCGCTTCGCCCGCCCCGGCCCCGCCCCCGCCCCGCGTCTCCTCATAATTCCCCGCGAGGCCGCATTCCCCGCCTCGCCACCAGGCGGCGCCCCCCCCCCTGCTCTTTGCCCCCCAGGGTTCTCCTTCCTCACCTCGCCCGCGCGGGCAGGGGCTCCGCTGTCCACCACTTCCGCTCCCACCGCTGCTCCCGCGTCAGCGCGCAGTGCCGTGACGTCAACACGCAGGGGGCGGGGCCGGGCCGGGGAAGGAGAGGCGCCTGGGAAACCAGGGGCGGAGCCGAGAAAATGGAAATCACGGGTTTTGTCCGATTTACTGATGCACACTTAGGTGAGGAACTGTCAGGAAGGGCAGGGAAGTCATTGCAGTGAAGCCGCCTAGTCCTGCTTCCTGGGGAGGAAGATGATGACGCCGTGGGGTCTTAGGGTTCTGCACCCAGTAATGGGGGTTCGTTTTGTGATTTTAAATTTTCCCCTGCGCAGTCTCTGTCCTCGCTGTGGACGCGGGTGTTTAGTTCACAGTTCAAAATATTGGCAAAGAGGAAGAAGTACGCTAATTCTTAAAATTATCTATTTTAAAAAGATGTGTTTATTTTTATGCAAACAAGAACCGGGGCCTGGGGCAGGGGTGCAGGAGGTGAGAGGCGTCACCAGCGACACACCGGGGAGCAGAACCGGCGGGTGGACTGAAATCCACGGCCGAGGCGGGCAGCGGGGAGACGGGGAGGTCTGTGCGCCCTGCGGGCTGCTCCTGGCCCGCGGGGGCGGGGGGGGGGTACTCGCGCTGCAGCGGGGGCCGGGGCCGCCCCGGCCAGACCTCTCTGCCCAACCGCCCTCGGCAGACGCGGCGCCGCGCAAGGCCCCCGCCGGCCGGCGACCCTGAGACTCCAAGGGGGGCTCCAAGCAGAGCCAGGGCACACGCACCCCGCCCGGTCCCCGATGTCCAGCTGCGGCACCTCCAGGACTCCCCGAATCCTCCTAGCACCCCCTGGCCACACGAGCCGGGGGGTAAAGGACACCTGCACCCTCCGCTCCACGCACACCCCCAGGGGCAGGCTGTGCCCCGAAGACGCCCTCGGTGGAGGCGCGAGGTCACTGTCAGGGAGGACACCCCCCCACCCCCGGAGCCACACAAGCGGCGACCGCGCCCCCTGCCAAAATCGCAAATAGGCCCGCGCGCAGCCCGGGGCAACCCGCATCACTGAAGGGGAAGAGGCCTCACCTGCCCAGCAGCGCTGAGCAGCCCCAGGCTCCGGCCCAGGTGAGCCAGGCCCGCCCGCTTGACTGCGCAGGCGCAAAAGTGACTTTTTTTTTTCAGAATCGCCGGTAGGGGGCGCGGTTGGGGGCCCCGGAGCCCTCTACCCTCTTGGGGGCGCCCGGGACCCCCTACCCCCATTCCCGGTACCTTATTTCCAGCGGCGATGCTCCGGTTGCTCCTCTCCTTGCTCTCTGCCGCAGCCTTTGTTTTCTCACCACCACACCCCCCCCCCCCGCTCAGGGGTGCCGCGTACGCCTGCCCCCCCACTTCCTCCAGGTGTCCCCTCGGCGGCCGATGCAAAGCCCACGCTCCCAACGGCCCCCAGTTTCCCCAGCTGCAGGTTGCCATAAGGGCGTTGGGCGCAAACCCCAAAAGGAAGCCATCTTCCCGTACCCCTCCTCCACCCGCCCTTCGCTGTCTCCGGACAGGCCCCCCTGGTTTCTCAGGCCACGGGACCCTGCGGCCGTGACCCGCGCAGCTGAGCGGCGCCCCGAGCGCACATCACCGCAGACACCGCGGAGACCCGCTCCTTCCCGACGGGGCGCCCCGAGGGCGGAACGAGGCGCCCGTGTGCAGGCCCCCCGCGCTCGCTCCCGACGCCCCCACAGCCCCGCTCCCCGCGGGGGAACCGCCGCTCCGTCTGGGCGGCCCCCGCGGTCCGTGCAGGGGCGTCCGGCTCCGGCCTCTCCGGGCCGCGGGCTCAGCGCCCGCCACCCCCACCGCACCCCACCCCCAGCCCCCGCCGCGCCCGCTGAGGTCTGAGACGCCCAGCCCCGGGGTGCTCACTGCCGTCCCCGCCGCTCCAGTCTCATCCCCCCGCCGCCGGCGGCCCCTGCGCCAGGCCCTGGAGACCAGCTCCCCGCGGGCCGCTCCAACCCGCTCCGCCGCGGGCGCCCCCACGGCCCCGGCCCCGCCCGCCCGGGAGGCTGCGGCCTCGGCGCCCGCCTCCGCGCCCGCCTCGGCTGGTCAGAGCGGCTTTTTGAGTCTCTCCCGCCTGTTGCGAAGAACCCCGCCCCCCAGGCCACTTAAGGCCACTCCTACTCTCCTCTCCGGGGGCACAGAGGAGCCCCTCGCTGCCCCCGCCCCGTCCCCAGCCTGTGGCGTGGCCGTGAGCCCCGCCCTCCGTGGGCTGCCCCGGTGCGCCGGGGAGCGGGGTTGGGGGGCGTCGGGCTCCTGCTCCCCCGCTGTGTCTGCAGCTCGGGGTCCCGGGCGGGTCCCCGCCAGCAGCTCGGCCTCCCCCCAGGTCTCCTCAGGCAGCTCCTGGGCCGCGTCCGCCTTGTGGGGGCCGCGGCGCCTCCAGGGTCGTGCCCCCCCCACGGGCAGAGCTTGAGGGACGCTCACCCCAGACCTGCTCTGAGCGGGGCTGAGTCCATCCGCAGCGCCCCAGCCTTGCGCACGGTGCCCCGCGGCGCCGGGTCAGGGACTCAGAGAGGAGCCACGCCCCTCGCTCCCGCCCCAGGCCTTGGGGGGCCGCGTCCGGGTCCGCTCCGGGTCCTGCAGCCCGGGCCGGCCGTGGGGCGGCTGCTGGGCCGGCTCCGGGCACACGGGCAGAGGGTCCTGGGGCTCCGGGGCTGGCGTGGGTCTTTCTTGTTCTCCCCGACAGCGCAGCTGGGCGCCCTGGGGCAGGGAGGGCGCAAGGCCCCAGGGAGAGGCTCGCGGGCCCCTGAGAACCCAGACTCTCCGGAGGGGCCGGGTCCCGGGTGAAGTGGGGGCTGCAGGGCGGGCAGGCCCCGGGGCATCTGGACTCTCCTGGGCTCTCACAGCATTTCCCGCGGGGTCTGCTCCACTCTCGCTCTTGCTTTTGCGGAGCAAGCAGTTCCTGCTCTTGCTCTGCTCTTCGCGGAGACGCCCCCTTATATGCGCTGCCCCGCGCCCCAGGTGTGCGCCCTTCAGGCCCCAGCGCCTCCCGCGCTCCAGGCCCAGGTGATGCCTCAGAGGCCCGACCCCCAAGACCCCCGCTCTGGCCCTGAGCCCCACCACCATGCCTGCCGGATCTGCTCAGGGCCGCCCCGCAAAGGGTCGCAGTGTCTTGTGTGTTTCGGGAGACACTTTGGAAAAGTCACTGACCCTCAGGTGACTGCAAATGCGCGGGGACTTTCCCAGGAGCACAGGTGCTCTCCCTCCACTCTCAGAGCCCCTCACCGCCTAGGTGACCGCACCTGCAGCTCTGCCGTGCTCTCATCGCAAGCCTCCGTTTCGCGTTTAACAGAAATATTCCAGGGACCCAGCACATCGCCTCCCAAAATAAATCATCTGGGTTCCCATGTGGAAGTCCATTTCAACCCTCAACACCTGCTCCCACAGGTGAGAACATCTTCCTCCATCTGATCGACTTTGCTCTTGGGCACCTCTTCCTGACACGCTCCTCGTTTTCACACCATGGTAGGTTCAGTGTGTGTCCCTGCCTGCACTGTGGGGTGTATGAGAGGGGGTGATTTTCTCTTTTTTCCAAGAGTTATTTATTGTGTATACAAGCACTGAGGTGTAGACCAGAGGTGGGGGTGGGGGGCGTAAAGGATGCACCAGAGAGAGTGGGTCAGAACAGGCAGATCTACTGAAATTCCCTGGTGAGGGAGCAGTAGGGAGACCAGGGTCTGCTGGGCCCTGTGCGCTGCTCCTGGCCACTGGGTCCATCTCTTGCTGCAGTGGCTGGCGACAGCTGGATGGGGCTTTCTTTAAGAAATGATCTAAGGAAATGCTTTGAACCCAAATAAAAATCTATATTCGTAAAAATGCTAACCAGCACTTTTTTATACTAACAAATACTGGAAACAATCTAAATCAAAACCCCAGGAAACAGTCAAATAGATGACAATCAATGTAGCAATTAGGTACAATCATTCTGAATAGTTTTCAATGACTTGAAAAATACTTATAATGTGAAATGAAGGAGGAAAGATAAAATTGTAGACATAGTGTTATTCCAGATAGAAAATGAACTTAGGATTGATTTAAATTTTAAATACCAGACAAAATTGAAATCATGTGTTATGTATGCATTTAGTGATACACACTGAGCTGATGAATTGTCATGAAGGGCAAGGGAAATAATTATGACAGCCATATATTCCTGCTTAGTCGGGGAGGAAGATTATGATACAATGTGGTCTTAGGTTTCTTCACCCAGTGCATGAAAGTTCATTTTGTAATTTTAAATTTTCACATGTATAGTCTCTGCACTTACACACAGGTGTTATAGTTCACAATTCAAAATCTTGGAAATTATAAGGAAGAAAGTAAGCTAACTCATGAAATTATCTTTTAAAAAATGATTTGGATAGGTCTGCTCTGCCTTGTGGGTCAACTCCCTGGCCAGGGATCAAACTCAGGCCACAGTGGCTGACAATAGCTTCATAGCGCTGAGATTTTAACCCCCGTGCCATCAGGGAGACCCTAGAAGTATTTATCTTTTGATGAAAAAAATCACAATTCACTGTTCCTCATTTTATTTTATTTTAATGATCAAATTTTCTACAATGTACACAAGTCCCTTTCAGTTTCAGAACCAGTCAACCAAAGCGAATTAAACAATTGGCGCAATCAGTGGTGCATTTATCCTCGGCATGTGAAAAGTAACCATAGTTTTTTTTTAAAGAAAGCCTTAAGAATTCTGTTCTGGTTATGTAAAAGGGTGGTGCCCAGGAAAAGGGTAAGTTTCAGGTTCCTTGCCCCACACAAGGGAGGGTGGAGCTGAGCAGGTGGAGACAGTACTGGAGAGGAGACTGGAGAAGGAAGGAAGTAGGGTGGAGAGCCAGAAGGAGACCTGGAGGAGGCACATGGAGCAGAGAGAGACACGTGAAGAAACTGTGCTTACATTTTGGACCTGGTTGAAACAGACGTGGGTGAGAGCCTTGAGGGGAAGTGTTCAGGTTTTATCTTGATTTTGATTTTGCTCTTTTCCTCCCAGACTTGTCTGGCTATTTCTGACCCTTTTCTTTGGGTCCCTGCTGGAAGGTGCTTTAGACATGTGGCAGCTTTCGGGCCTTGCTCTGGGCCAATCCCATTTGGCTGGACTTTTACCCAGAGGGTATGGGTAAATTTCAGTGCTTGATTTAGAAACTATATTTTCTCTTTTCTGTATTGCTCTCTAACTATTAAACTTCCTTTCCATTAAAGGTTTTATATGTTTTCTCTTGATGGGGCAGATGGCAGAACCTATTTAGAGCAGGCAGGGTTGGGGGTTTTGGGGTGTCCCTCTGCCTGCCATGTAATAGTTACAGAAAACTTTCTAAGGGTGAACATATGCCCTTCCTGATAGTAAAGCAGGGGTGGGCAGAGCAGCCACATATCAGTTAATGTCAAGGTCACTTTGTTGGGTTTGTTGTTGTTGTTGTTGTTTTTACTGAGGGGTGATGGATTATTGGAGTAGAAAAATTTAGAAAGGAAGATACTGTAAGGACAATTTATAAATCTTTATTTACCCAACTATGGAGGGTTCCAGCAATCTAAGGTGGGGTCAGAAAAGATGATCAGCCAGAGGTGGGGGCAGAGAGGATGATCAAACTTAGAAGACCAACCCATTCTGACCTCAAAGCAATAATTTCCACATGCATTCCATCAAAGAACATTATGAAAGAACACCCCTTACCCTGGCAAAATGCAGCTTTTGTTCTTTCAGAGCCTATCTGTGTCTTTCTTTCCTCCTCTCTTTTCCTCAATCACCTTGTCGTGTGCTGATGACAGGGAACATTACTGAATGATTTGTCAGAGGTATCCAAAACCCCCCCCCCATATTGAACCCCATCACCTGAATTCCAAGGTGGTTTCAAGTTTTAGCTTGAACCGAGGCTCCTACTCATTTGTCAGCCCAAATGAACACATTTTACTCTTTTTCAACTTTGAAAATATGTATTGTGTTTAATCAACAAGCTTCATATAATCATAGGTAAAAATATGAAACAGTGAAAATAACAAGGCACTAATTCAAAGTCCGGACCCTTCCAGCTTTCAAATATAAGAAGTCTGGGGCCTCCCTTGTGGTGCAAAGGGTAAGTCTCAGCACTATCAAGATACTGGCGGCCACTGGGGCATGAGTTCCATCCCCAGCCTGGGAGCTGGCCCACATAGTGCATTAGACCTCTCCTATCTCACCTGCTGCTCCCCTCAGCAGAGTATCTCTGCATCTCTGGCCTACAACCCCAGTCTTGTATGCATAAACAAATAAAAATGTAAAAAATAAACAAATACGAGAGGCCTGCAATTTGTACATAACTATGGGAAGAAAAAGACAAAATTTGAAATAACTGATAAAAACTTCCTATGACTAGTTCATTGCCTTTACAAAAAGAAATATAGAACATAATGGAATGAATGCCTATATTCCAAGTCAACTTACACAGATCAATATAAATCTAGTATCCTGCCAACTGAACACTTTCATTTTCTGTCTCATCCTAGAAACGAAAACCTGATTATTTCAGCAGAGGTTCCATCATTGACAATTTATATTGATTCATTTGTGGTAGTTCAACAGTGAGCTTATTTCTGGGTAAGCCTGCAAACCGTACAGAGTCAGAAACATCATAAATGAAAAGGGTGCTAAGGCTCCAGGAAAAGGAAGAAAGAAAAAAAAAATCAACACTGGGAATAGCAAGAGGCATTCAAGGAACCAAAGAATGCCAACATTTATATCACATTTTTTAAAAAGGGGATTTTATTTTTGTTTTGTTTTGTTTTAAGATTGATTTACTTATACATACAAGAACTAGGGCACAGACCAGAGGTATGGAACAGTGAGAGGAGTCACCAGAGACAGAGGAGGGAGCAGAACAGGCAGACTGAAGAAATCCACTGCTGGGGGGAGCAGCGGGCAAGTCAGGAGAGGTCTGCTGCACCATGTGGGCAGTTCCCTGGCCAGGGATGGAACTCACACCGCAGTGTCTGTGGGCAGCCCCATAGGCTGTATCTTAACCCCTTGAGCCACTAGAGAGGCCCGGATTTTTTTTTTTTTTTTTGGCTAAAGAGGTACCCTTTAGGGCCTCCCTAATGGTGCAAGGGGTTAAGCACAGCACTGTGAAGCTGTCCGCAGCCTCTGCAGCACGAGTTCAATCCCCCCCCACCCTCGGCCAGGAAGCTACCCACATGGCGAAACAGACCTCTCCTGTCTCCCCCACTGCTCCATTCAGCAGTGTGTTTCAGTCAATCTGCCTCTTCTGCTCCCCACTCTGTCTCTGGCGAATCTTCTCACTCCCACTCCCACTTCTGGCCTGTACCCCAGATCTTGTGTGCATAATAAATCAATCTTTAAAAAAAATAAAAAGGTACCCTTGAAATGAATTTTGTCCACTGTCAATGAAAGGAAGCCACTGACACAGAGCAGACGGCTATTGCCGTGTCTATCCGTGACCTTTATTGTTTCTGACATGGTGACTTTCAAGGTAGCAACGATGGCAACAGATGTTCTAGTCTCAGCCCATTCGAGCAATGTTGAAGTGGAACTGCACGCAGGCCCCACCAAATGGACATCCTCCCCGACATTTCCACCCCAGACATGGGGACACTCAAGCCTTCCCCATTCATCTTACAGTTTTCACACTGTCACCATCTTTGAAGGACACGTGGGCTGCTTACCTGTATCTCACCTTGAATTTCCACACCGTCGTGATGCAGCGGGACCATCGGGCGGGTGTGGCCACCGTGAGTCCCGTCCCCTCCCGTCCAGGCTCCCGTAAGACTTGGAGTGAAGTCCGGCCTGGGCCTGCGGGGTCAGGGGTGGAGGGTTAAGGGGGGAGCAGGGCGGCCAGGGGTGGGGGCAGGAACCCGGTCCTGCGGGACCCAGCGGGGCGGCACCCTCTGCGCTTCCATCTGGGCAGGAGGGGAGCCCAGAGGGAGGGGAGAGTAAGGAGCATCTCCTGAGGGCGGCCGATAGCAGAGTGGGGGGCACCGGCCGGGAGGACCGGGGGAGGGAGGGCTGGATGTGGAAAAGCACCAGGCGCTGGCAGGTGGCGTTGTGGTTCACTCCTGAGCAGCCCGCTGGGTCAGAACCGCACTGTGAGGGGGCCCAGGAGACCCACGGGCACGTGAGGGTCTGATCCCTGCTGTGCTCCGAGGGGAGACTCAATGGAACGAGGTAAAAACGCACCGCGGTCCACCCCGGAGCTCGCCCTGCATCTGTGTCCACCATGCCCGGGTCCCGCCGGAGCCGGTCGCCGCCTGGGACGGAGGCTGCACAGACTCCCTGACACCTGCGCCCTCCCCGTGGCCGGAGCCCCGCCCTGGGGGTGCGACCACCGCCCCCTCCCCTCACTGCCCACGAGGGGTGAGCGCCCGTCTGGCAGCGTCGCTCCAGGCATCGCGGCCCCTGACAGCTGAGAGAGAGGCGGGTGGGGCTGTCCCAGCATTTCCCCCCCAGCAGGTGCCTGGTCTGTGCTTCCACCTGCACCGGGTAAGGAGAGAAAGGAGCTGACAGGCCAGAGCCCCGAGACTACCCTCTCTGCCAAAACGGAAGGTTCTAGGCTCAGGCAGGCCCAGGGGCGGGGAGGATAGTTATTTCCTCTAATTCCTGAGCCTCCGTTTCCTTATTTGTATGAGGGAAAGTATCCCCTCGACTCCAGAGGTGGACACCATCCCTTCACCAGTTTTTGGCCGAGCGCCCATGTCTGCTAGATGCGAGGACAGGAGCCAAGCCCAGCCCACAGCTCAGGACACCCTCAGGAGCAATCAGGACACAAGGAACCTCAAAAGATGCTGCGACAGACACAACAACTTGAGACGCCACAGCCTTCCCTGGAAGGGGCACCTGACACACTCCTGGGTGAGGCGGCATCAGGCAGGGCTGCTGTGGAATGACCCTTGAGGTGGAATGGGTCAGGTGAGTGGGCGAGGGGGAGAGAGGGAGGTTGTCAGAGAGGGTCCGCAAGCCTGAGACAGCAGGAGCAGATGGCAAGACTCTCGAAAGCTTGTTTGGAGGCTTGGACTTCAGCCTGAGCGCAGGCAGTGGGGGCCACTGAAGAGCTTTTTGAGGCTGTAAATAAATGACGTGACACAACAGGTTGTCTTTTGTGAGGGCAGCGAGGACTGCGGGAAGTTTTATACACAGAATTCACAAATTTCTGTAAATGATTAAATAATTTTGGAGTTACAGACAAAAAAGTATACTATCTCTCCCATTTATGGGAGCCATGAGTGTGTGACTGCCATTGTTTTCTTCCTAGCTCAAGATGGGTTCCACCAGGCATAGGAGACCCCAAAATTCTTACACCATAAACCATGACACCTGAGGTAATTAGATTAACTACTTTATATGGTTGCAAAAACTGTCTTAAACAAGACTTTTTTTCTGTTTCTTTTTTTTTTTTTTACAAGAGCAAACATTCAGATTATGGCCACATATTTTCTTAATACTACTGAGAAGCACCTCACTAAGCACATGGGGTTTATAAAGGTGCCCAGTCATTACATTACCAGCAGGATGACCAATCCGGGAACCCACAGACACTTAGTTCACTGAGTGCAGGAGAAACTTAATACAAAAGCTCTGGCCACAGTTTACAATACTGCTTTCTACATCTGTGTCTTCAAATAGGCTGTATCCTTGTCCTGAAGCAATTTCTTATCTCTTACCATAGAAAACTCTTCCTCATATTTCTAATTGAAATATTATAGTACCTGCCATCTATCCATTCTCTGAAACTCACCCCAGATATTACGGAGTGCATGTCTGTGTCCTCTACAGAGAAGTATGCAGTAGCAAAATGTCATTCATCACACTACCTCTAAATATCTATTTCCAGCTTTAGTTCTTAGGAACCATAGTCATTCACAACAGTGTAAACTGCACACTGGAAATCGACAAAGATTTGTTTAGGAAAGCGTTAATCGCAAGTGGGGCCTCCCTGGTGGCGCACGGAGTTAAGACACAACCTATGAAGCTGTCTGCAGCCACAGCAGCATGAGTTCAATCCCGGCCAGGGAGCTACCCACATGGCGCAGCAGACCCCTCCTGACTCGCCTGCTGCTCCACTCAGCAGTTTATTTCAGTCAGTCTGCCTGTTCTGCTCCCAGCTCTGTCTCTGGTGAATCCTCTCACCTCCCCCACACCTCTGGCCTGTACCCCAGTTCTTGTATGCATAAATAAATAAATCTTTAAAAAAAAAAAAAAGACACTACCCACAGAGTAAAAACAGCAATCCCCGAAAATGGGAGAAAATATTTGCCAATCATACACCTGATAAGGAATTAGTATTCAGAACATAATAGAGAATTTTTAATTTCAACAACCAAAAAAATAACCCAATTGAAAAATGGGTAAAGACTTTAATAAACTGTCTAAGAACATGTATGAATGGCTAATTAGCAATAGAAAAAGATTTCCAATGGTACTAATCATTAGGAAAATGCAAATCAACACTACAAGTTACCACCCCACACACAGTACTCGAAGCAAGGAAGGAAGGAAGGAGGAAGGAAGGAAGGAAACAAGGAAGGAAGGAAGGAAGGAACTAATTGCCGGTGAGGATATAGAGAAATCAGAACCCTTGTGCCTCGTTAGAGCAAATGAAAAATAGTACAGCCACTGTGAAAAACAGTGCAGTGGTTTCTTTAAAAATTAAAATATCACATGATCCACAGTTCTACTTCTGGGTATTTTCCCAGGAAAGTTGAAAGTAGGTCCTGAAGAGATATTTGTACTCGTGTTCATAACAGCATTATTTGCAATGCTAAAACACAGATGCAGCCCAAGTGTCCATCAACTGTTGGATGGATTAGCAAAATGTGCACCCAGTCATGCGTTGCTTAATGAAAAGGATACATTCTAAGAAACATATAGGTAGGTGTTTTCATGTTTGCGTTAATGCCATGGAGTGTGCTGACACAGAACTGATGTGGTGGAACTTACTATCAATCTGGTATCTACACGGGTGACTGCTCTATATCCAGTCTGTGTTGCCTGAAACACCGTGTGACAAACAACTATGTACATGCGATGGAATATTATCCAGCTGGATAATATTTAAAAGCTGGAAATTCCTCAATATGCTACAACATGGATGGACCTTGCAGACATTATACTACATGGGATAAGGAAAACAGACATGCTGTATGATCCAGAAAGACAAATTGTAAAGGTGGTTTCCACGGACTGGGCTGAGGAAAATGATCATTAAATAGGCATAGGGTTTCACTTTTACCAGTTGGGAAGAGTTATGGTGATGAAAAAGGGTGATGGTTGCACACAATGTAAATGTATTTAATGCCACTTACGCTTAATAAAGGTGAAAATGGGGCCACCCTGGTGTTGCAGGCAGTTGAGCACAGCACTGTGAAGCTGTCCGCAGCCTCTGCAGTGCCTGTTCGATCCCCACCGGCCTTGGAGCAACCCACATGGCACAGCAGACCTCTCCTGTCTCGACCTCTGCTCCCCTCAGCAGTGCTTTCAGTCTGTCTGCCTGTTCTGCTCCCTACTCTCTCTCTCTCTGGTGAATCCTCTCACCCTCCTGTGCATCTGGACTGTGCCCCAGTTCATGTATAAATAAAATAAAATCTTTTTTTAAAAAAAGGTGAAATGGTAAGTTTTGTGTGTATTTTACCATAATGAAAAGAAAATAGCACAAAATGCAGCGAAAAGTCATCAATAATAATAATTATAGCTAGCAATTCCTTTAAATACTTTTTAGATGCCACTATTGTAATGAGCACTTTGCATTTGTAATGACCTGGCTAGTAAGAGACAGTTAAACATACTTTCTTAGGTTGCCAATTACAATTGAGAAATCTAAAGCAAAGTGGGGTTAAGTGATTTTTTGGATATATTTGTGAAATGCAAGATGTTAAACTAGAAGATAAACCACCTTTGCCTCTCTTTAAAAACAAGCTTTTAATCATTTGCTTTACTAGTTTCATTCTTATAAATATTTTACCTTTGAAATGTTAGGTCACGCATATTCTGATTTTTTGGTTACTGACAAAACCATACTGAAACCCAGTGTTACCCAAGGTCATACAGAAAATAGAAAAGATTAAAGAAGAAGAATTAAGAAGTACAAAGGTAACAAAAGCAAGTACACTTATGGAAAGCAATGAACTCTTTGTGCCTCAGAGAGGCAAAGGGGCTGAAGGAAATGATCCGTGTTGGCAGCAGATTCCTAGTCTTTCGTAAGCCCTTACTCTGTGTCAAGCACTGAGCTCTCACCATTTGTATCTCCTAACCCTGTGAGATGGGTGATATTTTCACCAACTTTAGCAAACATTAAGAAGAAACGTTGAGAAATCAATAAAAACATCTAAGTGGATGTGGCGGGGGGAGGTGAGGATCATGTGGACAATGTGGATAAAAGTCCAGAGCTTACAGTGTATTTATTAGTGTATTCAATAAAAGAGGTAGTAGGTGGCCAAACATGAGCAAAAGAATCAAGAAAAAACACACACACAATCACTAACAAAATTACCTGCGAGCTACAACTTGTCATAATAGACACCAAGCCAGCTGCAGGTGCACACTGAGGTGAGGTACAATATTGGGTGGTGACAGGGGCTCTGAGCCACCTGATTGTAACGCATTGTGCCCCCTGCACCTTCCTGTGTCCTTTATCCTTGGTGTAGGACCCCATCTTAGGGTGTCACCTGACTATGTGTCTTCATGAAATTGACAGGACCTGGCTAGTTAGCATAATTTCTACCTGCCTTGCAATGTGGTGTCTATGTCAAACATCATATTTTTGACATAGGATATAAGTTAAGGAAGCTCAACTCTAAGGTATCTGATATGCCTCTCCCAATAAGTCTTATAATTAATATCACACTGCAGGGCCTCTCTGGTGGCACAAGGGATTAGGACGCAACCTATGAAGTTGTCCACAGCCACTGCAGCACAAGTTCGATCCCCAACCAGCAAGCTACCCACATGGCACAGCAGACCTCTCCTGACTCACCCGCTGCTCCCCTCAGCAGTGTATTTCAGTCAGTCTGCCTGTTCTGTTCCCCACTCTGTCTCTGGTGAATCCTCTCACTCTCCACACCTCTGGCCTGAACCCCAGCCCTTGTATGCACAAATAAATAAATCTTTAAAATAAATAAATATCACACTGCATTTTCTCCTACTCCTGGTACCCCTCATACCATTGGGTGTTCCTAGCAGTAAGATCCAAATAATTGCTTCTGCAGCAGCCTGAACCTGCTGTAAGTCTCTCCCACCATCTGAGACCTGATCGTTAGTGGCCATCTTTCATGCAGACAGCAAAAGAGCTGGAGCAGAATACGCAAGCATGGGAGACATTGCCTCCTGCGGCGAGGAGTCCTACCGGGAGGTGTACTTCCTTTTTTGAGGAGGAGATTCAACCTCCCGTACTCTGCAGGGTATGTGACAACATGCCCCAACTCTCTGTATTTCTAAAATCATCCTTGATGTGTGGCTCCTTAATCTCTATAGTTTATCTCCCTGAGTCAGCATCACAGGAGTCTTGCCAGGGCCTCCCACACAGCTGCCAGTTCTAGACCACCTACTCTGATGAATAGCTTATCATTGGTATTGAGGGCCAAATGATATTCTTGTTAAAGATAAACTGAAACATTGAAATTTTAAGAGTATTTGAGTCAGCATCAACTCGACATGGGCAAAGCCAGAGTGAATGTTTTTAGGACCAGAAGGAGCAGAGAAGATCACTTACAGTGTATTGATAGAGAAGATGCAGAAACAAAACAAGGATATTATTTGACTGACTATAGCTTAAGCGGATGCCTTATTTGGGTAAGTCTAGTTGGCAGTTTGTGACTGGTTGCTATAAGGTTCATTTTCTCAGATTTGAGTACATTTACAATCTACTCCAGGTCTAGTTGGTTTGCTTACCTCGTAGGCTGCAAAGCATTAACATCACCTCAGTCAAATGGTCTCCTGTTTAATCATTTTAACATTCTCAACCAGGTGAACACAGCTCAGGGCTTTTAGACTGTTTGAATTTAGGACAGAAGAGCCTTGCAGCACAAGTGTCACTGTACACACCATATTGTGTGAACATAAACTACTTATTGCTCTCATTCTTTTTTTTTAAAGATTTATTTATTCATAACATACAAGAACCAAGTTACAGGTCAGACGCACGGGAGGGTGAGAGGATTCACCAGAGACAAAGTGGGGAACAGAACAGGCAGATTGACTGAAATACACTGCCGAGGGGAGCAGCAGTGAGACAGGAGAGGTTGGCCGTGCCATGTGGGTTTCTCACTGGCCGGCAGGGATAAAAACCCGTGCTGCAGAGGCTGCGGACACCTTCGCAGCACTGCGCCACCAGGGGAGGCCCACAGCTCTCATTCTTTTTTTGTTTAATTATTTTATTTTATCTAATTCTTACATCTTTTTTCATTTTTGCACAATGTATGCATTTTCATTTTGGTTATATTCCCCATACAATTCCCACCCCCCCCCTTATTCTGACCTGAATCCCTCTTCTACCCCCCCGGCTTCCCCCTTGTAGTATGTCTCTGGTCTAAAGTTGCTTGCAAAAGAGACAATAACCAAAACAAAGAGAAACCCCACCGACTGGGAGAAAATCTTTGCACACAACACTAATGATAAGGGACTGATCACAAAAATCTACAAAGAGCTGATGAGACTCAACAAAAACAAAGAAAATAATCCAGTCAAAAAATGGGCAGAAGAGCTAAAAAGACACTTCTCCAGAGAGGAAATGCAAATGGCCAACAGGCATATGAAAAAATGTTCAACATCACTTGTCATCAGGGAAATGCAAATCAAAACTACAGTGAGATACTATCTTACACCAGTGAGAATGGCACATATTAAAAAAAACTAGCAACAACAAATGTTGGCAAGGATGTGGAGAAAAGGAACTCTCCTGCACTGCTGGTGGGAGTGCAGACTGGTCCAACCACTATGGAGACACCTTAATCTACTAAAGACAGAGCTTCCATGTGATCCAGCAACTCCACTCCTAGGTATTTACCCAAAGGACACAGACACATTAATTCAAAAGGGCACCTGCACCCCTATGTTTATAGTAGCACTATTTACAATAGCTAAGCTATGGAAACAACCCAAATGCCCAAAAATAGATGACTGGATCAAGAGGATGTGGTACATATACACCATGGAATATTACCCAACAATCAAAAAAGATAAACTCATGTAATTTGCAGCAACATGGATGGAGCTGGAAGAGATCATCCTCTGCGAAATAAGGCAGAAAGAAAAAGAAAAATACTGGAAAGAAAAATACTGGTCTCAAGGGCCTCCCCGGTGGCGCAGCGGTTGAGCGCTGGGTTGCAAAGCTGCCCGCAGCCTCTGCAGCGCCGGTTCGATTCCCGGCTGCTCCCCGGCCACCAGAGGAGGGTCCCACATGGCACGCAGACCTCTCCTGCCGCCCGCTGCTCCCCTCAGCAGTGTACTTCGGTCCTTCTGCCTGCTCTGCTCCCTGCTCTGGCTCTGGTGAATTCTCTCACCCTCCCGCGCTTCTGACTGTACCCAGTGCATGTATAAACGAAACAAACGAACAAACAAATAAATAAATAAAACATGCCTCTATAAAAGAAAAAAAAAAACTTTAAAAAAAAAAGAAAGAAAAATACTGGTCTCATTCATAGCAGGAATTTAGAAAACCTAAATAAGGGACCATGAAAAAGACTAATTGTAATAAAGTAAAAATCAGCTCGCATTCTTAAGTAGAATTTACACCCGGTGGTTTGACTGTTAGGAGGGCTACCTGCAGGGTCAGTTTCCAGCAAAGACAGCCTTGGCAATGCGGTGGCTGCATTACCACAGACAGACACTAGGTGGCGCCACAGTACCGTGATTTAGGGCAGCACCAGCGAGGACTCAGCAGGTACAAACCCTCAAGTTGGAGATTACATGCTACAAACTGGAACCGGACTTTCCAATTAATTTGCAAAATAGCAAAATTAAAAAAGAAAAAAGAACAGAACCTAAGGAACTCAGAGGACATCAAGCAGAACAATACATACATTGTGGGAGACCCAGATGAAGAAGAGAGATGGGAAGATAGCCTCTTAGAAATGATAATGGATGGCAGCCAAGTGAAGAGCAGCTCGCCTTCTCCATATACTCTCAGCTAAATTGCAGGTGAACAAGGAAAACATTATGTAAACTCTGTTTATAGTGATACCAGGACAGGACAACCCCCAAGAAGAAGAGGTGTCTCATGTTTTAGAGACCCCTACTGGGGTCCTTTGAATCAGGCATATGTCAATATTGGGAACTCCTGAGACCCAGTACTTCAGTGAATGATGAGGTGTGCGGGACCGGCATCAGAATAGAGGATGCCCTGTGGGATAGCTGCAGTGGGGACCAGAGCAAGGATTACCGTATTGAAACTCTCAAATTGGAGCAACTGGAACCAGAACAAGTGAGGAGAAGTAGGTCAATCACCTGTGTCTCCTCAGAGATGAGGCTGCTTCTGGAAACTGAGGTGGGGATATTCAAAACACCTGCCCCAGGGCTAAAACCAGAACAACAAAGGAATTTGTAAATAAACTGAGGCCCATACACCTGTTAATAATGGACGTAAACACCCCAGGATAAGATTCAGTGCTGGAAAACAAAAGAGAGCAACTCCCAGCCTGTGACCCCAAATTAACTACAATCCAAGCCCAGCACTGCATGTAGAACTCAAAACAGCCGGGGGTTGAAGTAAACGGTAAGAGACACAAAGATAGATAAACTGGCATGGAGGATGGGATGACTGTAAACCCCACAGACTCTGTTCGCACAGCACAGTAGGAATTCCTGACATTTGCTGAAGGTCATCCTTTGATGTCCCACTGACCTGGTCATCTTTTATACCTACCCCCTGACTGGTACCATTTTTTGATTACTTCAACAGGTGCAAATTTAGTCTGGCATTCTATCCCTACTATCTTTTGCTAGAGCAAAAGAACCTCTTAAGGAGTCTCAGGGGCCTCCCCGGTGGTGCAGCCACTTGAGCGCTGCGTTGTGAAGCTGTCTGCAGCCTCTGCAGCACAGGCTTGATTCCTGGCTGGCCAGGGAGATAACCACATGACGCAGCAGACCTCTCCTGTCTCGACCTCTGCTCCCCTCAGCAGTGCTTTCAGTCTGTCTGCCTGTTCTGCTCCCCACTCTGTCTCTGGTGAATCCTCTCACCCTCCTGTGCCTCTGGCCTGTACCCCAGCTCTGATATAAATAAATAATTTTTTTAAAAAAAGAGAGCGGTCTCAGTTGTAGGGTAAGGAAAAATGTCAGGCTTTTCTGCCCTCCCGCCATCAGGATAGATGATGGATCCTTGCGGTCCTGAATGCATGCCTGATGGCGGGCGCCAGGAGTGGGGTGTGGGCGTGGGTGGATGGGATTCACCTGGACTGAGACTGGGCTTTTAAGGGCTGCGTCATGGGGACGCCAGTAGAAGCCAAGAATGAACAGAAGCCAAAAGAGAAGCCGAGAAAGCAGTAGCAGAAGCCGAGAGAGAAGCAGAGAACGCCGGAGAGCCCAGAGGGAGTGAGGATTTGCTGGGGGCACATGAGTGAAGAGGAACTCAAGTGAACAGTTCTGGCAATGCTTATGGAACTCAAAAAAAAAAAAAAAACAGATGAAACCAGTGGAGACTATAAAACAGCAACAGAATACAGATAAAGAAAATGAGGCAGCTACAATTAGATCTAATGGGGTTAAGAAACACTGTGGATGAACTAAAAAAAATACAACTTAGGACTGCAACAGCATATGAGCAGAAGAAATGAGGAGAATTCATGATATCAAAAATCAAATGATGGAGAACAAATAGAGCAATGTAGAAAAAAATAATTAAAAATGAAACTATTGAAAGAGCCCTTTGGGATAATTTCAAGAGAAACAACAGCCATATCATAGGATTCCCAGAAGGAGAAGAGAAAGCAAGAGGCTACATATATGTATAAAGAAATAATTGCTAAAAATCTTCTCACTTGGGAAATGAACCAGAGGTCATGATCCAAGAGGCCCAAAGATTTCCAAACAAAATAATACCAGACAGACACACACCAAGGCACATCGTAATAAAGCTGTTGAAAACCAACCCCAAGCATAGAATATAAAAAACATCAAGAGCAGAAAGGGTCACCTATAAGGGACATCAATCAGACTGTCAGCTGACTTTTCAGTAGAAACATTACCAGCATGAGGGACCGAACAGAGGTATTTAAAGTACCTGAAAAATTACTTCCAGCCCAGAAGACTTTACACAGCAAGATTAACATGCAAGAAAAACAAGAGTTAGGAGTTTCGTTGAAAACTAAAAACTGAGAGAAGCTGTCAACAGAAGCTACACATGAGAGAAAGTTTAATGCTGTTATTATAAAGCAACAGGAAATCATTTAAAGTGGAGGAGGAGGAGAGAAAAATGTGCTCCACCAGAACAAGTCAAAGAGCAGAACATCCAGTGGGTCAGGAGCCTAGCTCATTGTATACTAACTTCACAGACCCCTCAAATAAAAGTAGAAGTAACACGTAACACAATGGAAATGAAACTAAATATCATAACAGGAAGACCTAAAAACATTTTTTAAAGACAAGACAAACCCCAAACCACAACAAATGAAAACCCAAAACACAACAAAATGGCAATGAGCACTTATATCTCAATAATCACCTTAAATGTAAACAGCCTGAATTCACCAGACAACAGATGTAGAGTTCTGGATGGATTTCAAAACAAAGTCCAACCTTCTGCTGTTTATAAGAAACCCATCTTACCAACAAATACAAGCAGAGACTTAGAGCTAAAACACAGAAAACAAGCAAATGGCAACCAAAAAGTTAGGAACAGCTATACTTATATCTGATAAAATAGACTTCCAATGAAGAAAAGCAATAAGATATAGAAACACACTGTATTATGATTGAGCCTAATATAACAAGAAAAATTAACACTCCTAAATCTATATGCATTCAATTATAGAGCAGTGAGATACAGAAGATGGTAACAGAACTAGAGATATTACAAAACATAATAATATCAGGGGACTTTAATACTCCACTTACAACAATGGATAGATCAACAGGAAAAAGTAGAAATAAAGAAACAATAGCCTTAAATGAGGAGCTAAACCAAATACATAGGTCTAACAGGCCTCTACAGAACAATCCATGCCCAAAACCACTGCATACACATTTTTTTCAAGAGCATATGGAGTATTTTCAAGAATTGATCATATGTTGGGACACAAGTAAATTGTCAATAAAACTACAAAGGCTGAAATTATACCCAGTGTTCTCTCCACCATAAAGTTAGAATTCAACTATGAGGGAAATAGAGAAAAACTATGACTATATGGAGACTAAACTACATGTTACTTGATATCTGTTGGACAAAAGAGGAAATCAAAGCAAAAATTTAAAAAACACATGAACAAAAATTTTTTTTTCTTTCAGCACTTTTACGTTTGTCACACCCACTCTCTTCTGAATTCAGTTTCTTATGAGAAATGGATTGTAAATCTTATTGATAATCCTTTGTATGTTATCAGTCACTACCCTTACTGCTTTCAAGATTATGTATTTTGGCTTTTGAAAGATTGACTATGATAGATCTAGGTGTAGATCTCATCAATAATAAAATAAAGAAAGAAGAAACACTTCTCAGTATTCATCAATCTCTGGTGTTAAAAAACCACTGAGCAGGGGCGTCCCTGGTGGCGCACAGGGTTAATCACTGCACTATTAAGCAATCCGCAGCCTCTGCAGTACAAGTTTGATCCCTGGCCAGCCAGGGAGCATCCCACATGGCGCAGCAGACCTCTTCTGTCTTGCCTGCTGCTCCCCTCAGCAGTGTATTTCAGTCAGTCTGCCTGTTCTGTTCCCCACTCTGTCTCTGGTGAATCCTCTCACACACACCTCATCTCTGGCCTGTACCCCAGCTCTTGTATGCATAAATAAATAAATCTTTTTTTTAAAAAGTCACTGAGCAAATTAGAAACAGAGGACAACTTACTCAACCTTATTGAGAGTATCTACAAAACCACACAATAGCATCATATGTCCAGTCAGAAAAAAATCATGGATTTATCTCTCACTATCTTTTTATTTATGCATAGAAAAACTGGGGTGTAGGACAGACATGCAGGGGGTGAGAGGATTCACCAGAGACAGAGTGGGGAGCAGAACAGGTGGATCTACTGAAATATACTGCTGAGGGGAGCAGCGGGCAAAACAGGAGATTCTACAAAGCCATCAAGATATTTCCAAAGAGAAATAAGACCTTTTCAATAAATGATGCTAGGATAGCTAGATATTTGTATAGGGGAACCACTTTGATTCATCTCATAACCTTCACAGAATTGAATCAAAATGAACCATAGACCAACGTCAAAAGCTAATTTATTCAAAGTTACAACATAATATAGAAGAAAATTTTTGTGACATTGGGGCAAGCAAAATTTCTTTCAAAATACTGAAAGCACCACCTATAACAGATATATCGACAAAATAGAATTTGTCAAAATTAAAAAATTTTGCTCATCTAAGGACATTGCTAGAAAACAGGAAGCAACTGAGCTTATAACTAGCATAATATATGTGTTCAGTAATGTTTGTTACTTGATAAATGGGGAAAATGGACCAAAAGACAAACAGTGTAAGTCCTTTCAACCCATACCTTTCCACTGAACAATATTTCATTCTCTGATATATGGAAAGCCTTTATGTCATCAATTTATCTATGCTACTGTTGACCAGAATCAATTAACTTATTCTACCATCCATGCATCATTATAATATTTCCAGTTGGGAATTTTGTGAACATTTGCTTGCTTAATGCCAGAAATATCACTTTGATTATGCTGATCTGTTAAATATAAATCATTCAATGAACATGTCAAGATCTGTTTAAATACTAAATGTTTCATTGGCAAGAGATCAAATTTTAACCAACCTTATAATAATAATGGTTGCATTAAACATAAATGATCCAAACACCAAAGCACAGAATTATCAGGTTGGACAAAAAATAAGGCCCTAGAAATTATAACAGCATTAAAGATGGGTAAAATGACCCAGACTTTGGTCCATCCTGTTGGGAGTCTTTTGCCCTAACGGGAGCTGGAGTTCTCTGAGAGCACCTGTTTACTCTGCATGCGGAGTTCCAGGAGGTTAGAAGTTCTGCAAACAGAAAATCTTCCCAAAATTGATTCTGGTTTTCTGAGGGCGTACTGGCTTGTATGCATGTTCCCTACTATGTAGAAAACCTTGCTCCAGCAGTAACTTATTAATTTGTATGAGCAAAAACACAACTGCACACTATTTTCTTGTTCCTTTGTTCATATCTTTAGTAAAAGCTTGGGCTGGGAGAGTGAAAGGCAGAGCTACTCTCGATGGCCACCTCCCCCACTACAAATTCATTTAGACTCCAATTCTTTGTTAATAGCTGAGAACTTCATCAGCTGTCTGGCTGTCCGCAGTGGCGTCCAAAGAGAGCCCTGAACCCTGGAAACTCAGAAAGGTACGTGTGGTGTGTTCTCCAGCTTGTCTCTATACTCATAGGTCGCAATTGGCTAAGGGGATTTTCAGGGTTAAGTAAGAAATGGGGAAGAATTGGGCACATCATAATTATGTAACCCTTTTAAGATGCCTGTTAGAACAGAGAGGAGCCACTGTCCCTACCGAGATCTCAAATGAGTTGTTCGATTGGGTCATTCAGACCACTCTGTGGTTCCTGGGTGAAAGTATTTTGGATGTAGAAATTTGGGGACAAATCAGTGAAATTTTGAAAATGCATCATAAACGAGGTATGAAAATCCCTATTGTAGTTTTTTCAACCTGTGCTCTGGTACAAACAGCTCAGAAACCCTTCTGGGACACTGAAAAAATGAGACTAAACGTAAAAATGAGGTACCTGATATTCCTCAGCCTTCAATACCTTCAGTACCACAAATGAAGGAAAATTACCCAGAAAGTAAAAGCCCTAAGAATAAATGGTCTCATTTTCAGAAAGAATCAGTTGCTGGTTTAACTCCCTTAGCCAAAGCTATGAAAGAACAAAAGACAATTTTTGCAGATGATCCAGAAATGACTTCTGTTTTGATGGCTTTCTGGTACAGAAAATGCAAATTAAAAAAAAAAAAAGAAAGAAAGAAAAGGCGAGTTTTGGAGACTGTGCACAAGAACAAGCCAGGATTAATGAGCGAAATAGCATCAATATTTCTTTTGAATAACTTACAGGCAGTGTTGCATGGCCAAATTGAAACCAGCAGATTCTATATGACCAGCAGGCATACCAACAGGTCGCTTTAGCAGCACACAGAGCCTGACAGAGCTTGCCTCAACCCAGAAAACCGGATCGGTCTTTCTTGCACATATCACGGGCGCCCAGAGTTTCCTTGGTAGAGCTGGGCTGGAACTTTAACAATGAGATTCACGTGTTCCTGCGGATTCACTTTGTGGAGTGCACAGTTAGGGGTTTGGAGGCAGCCAAACAAAAGCCTTTTAACTATGCTAAGGTTTCTAAAGTCACTCAGGAAAAGGACAAGAGTCCCATGGGCTCCTTGGATGGGCTCAGGGAGGCACCGCGTAAATACACAAATGTAGACCCCAAGTCCTAATAGGGCCAGACTTCACTACAGGGTAAGTTTATGCTACAGGCAGCCCCTGATATCAGGGGAAAATCACAGGCCCTCAGCACTCATTGGAAAATCTCCTCACTGTTGCCACCCAGGTCTTTTACAGCAGGGATCAAGAGGAGACAAAGAAAGAGACCCAAAAGGCCCGTATCAGGGGGGAGGCTATGGTGGCCGCTCTTAGAACCTCAGGGATGGCTTCACGAGAGGAGTAAGGTGCTGCTAGTGTGGCCGCACAGGTCATTTCCAAAGAGAGTGGCCATGGCCAAGGGATTGGCTTCTGGACAGCTGGCAGTTGCCTCTAAGACTGTGCCTCCAAAGTCAGGGTAATCACTGGAGAAGGGACTGTCCTCTGTTGCAGAAACCAGGGCCAGTCCACTCTGAACTCTGATGGCACCCAGAGGCTCTGATCACCCCTGCCCTCTTGATTTCATCATCAGAGCCTAGGTAGAGGCCATTCAGACTTGCTGGTGAATACTGGGGCCATGTACTCTATCCTCCAATCTTGTTCCTTCCTGTTAACATCTAGTGGGGTGGCAGTTAAGGGAGTAGCCTGAAAAACTATTACTAGATATTTTACCCCCCTTTGGGGTGCCTCTGGGACTCCTTTTGTTTTTCGCATGCCTTCCTAGTGATCCCTGAATGCCCAACCCTGCTTTTGGGCCGAGATATCTTGGCCAAGGTGGGTGCTTCACTTTGTGTTCGCCAGCCAGAACAGCGGGCCGCTCCCTTATGCCCTCTTATTTTGCTTCTAGTTGTGGAAATTGACCCATCGGTCTGGTCTGACAGGTCACAGGTGGGGAGAGCAGTCTCCAGTGCTCCCATCGAAATCAAGTTAAAAGCGGGAGTGCCATATCCCTGCCAAAATAACAATATTCACCAAGCCCAGAAACAAGAGGTCTTTCTGGCCTAATCGACACTTTAAAACACCAGGGCCTGCTAGGACCCTGCTCTAGCCCGTACAACTCTCCTATCTTGGGGGCAAAAAAGCCAAATGGCTCTTGGCGTCTGGTTCAAGACTGAAGACAAATGAACCAGGCTGTGATTCCCCTGCCCCATGTAGTGCCAAATCCCTGTACATTGCTGTCCCAGGTGCCAGGAGATATGAAGTTCTTTTCAGTCCTGGACCTGGAGGATGCATTTTTCTGTATTCGCCTACATCCACATTCACGGTTTCTTTTGCCCTTCCTTGGACCACTTGCCATGTGCCTGCTTGCCCTTCTATTTGGCCCGTGTATTCTAAACCTCTTGGTTAGTTTCGTCTTCTGCAGGTTAAAAGCTGCAAACCTTCCGCTTGCAGGTATCTCCAGTCCACCGACTATATGTGGGGACCCTGGACTGACCTGCTCCAACACCGCTGCCCCACCCTCCTCTGCCCCCTCCCAGCAGGAGGTAGCCAGATAAACTCGATGCCCTCTAAACCCTCACGGTGCTCAGTGTCATGCTCTCTCTGGGGGGACTGAGAGGATCTGAGACTGGAAGAACTTGGGGAACCATAAAGACTGAGACATGGGCCTATGCAAAACTCCATCTAAAAGCTGGGTCTGGTAAAATGATCCCTACAGGTGTGGGAGGCTTACATCATACTGAAGGAAATTGTGCTCATATGAACATTACCTTCCAGGAGGAAATTTTTGCTTCTGCTGTGTGCTTAATCCATATGTTTTGTTGTCAGGAAATGTTCAAGTTATTTATAATGCATCCTATTCCACGTATCATGTTACTTGTAGTGACCGTTATCTGCAACAATCTATTAACTGGACAAATCAGAAATCCAATCCAAATATCACATTCTTAATACTGAAATGGCCGGTAGCCACTTGGGTTCCCATTGAAATCCAGAAACCATGGCAAGAACCCCCTTCTATCACATTCATGCAGGAGCTGCTGCATCACTTAAAACACTGCACCAGAAGATTAATATGATGGTTGATTGCAGACATTGTTACCCTAGCCAGTATCATTGCTGCTGCTGCTGCCCCACATGAGCAGGTTCAAACTTCTGAGTACCTGCAAAACTTTCAAAAAAATCGTTTACGAAAACTTGGGAAACCCAATCCATGTTGACAAATCTTGCGCAAAATACAGCAATGAAGAGATTCTATTATTTGGTTGGATGAACAGGCTTTGCCAAAACTAGTTATGCTTACTCTGCTTTAAAAACAAAAAGGGGGAGCTGGCTGCTGGAGTTGTCTGAGAGCACCTGTTTACTCTGCATACGGAGTTTCAAGAGGTTAGAAGTTCTGCAAACAGAATTGACTCTTCTTTCCCAGAACTGATTCCTATTTTCTGAGGATGTGCTGGCTTGTGTATATGATCCCCACTAACTAAAAAAACTTGTTTTCAACATTAACATTAATTTGTGTAATCGTGAACACCATTGCATGCTGTTTTCTTGTTCCTTTGTTCATATCTTTAATAAAAGCTTGGGCTAGGAGAATGGAAAACAGAGCTGCTCTGGATGGCTCTCTCCAGCCTCCCCCTGCTGCAAATTCATTTAGATGCTGAGTTTTCCTAAATAGCTGAGAATTTCATTGACTGTCTGGTCTGCAGCAGCCTCCAGTCACAGAGGCCATTCAATACCTTCACCCCACATCGGTGCCAACAGGTGACTGTGCCCGATTGCTAAATACAACTTGAAGCCTTGTCCAGTGACCGAACACAATTAAGGGGTGTAGCCTGCATCTCCACACAGTAAGGAAGCCCAAAGCATATCCCAGCCCACAAGTAAACAGCCATTAGCCCCACTCAATTGTGTTTACAGCTGGAGACACCTCCTAAGCCGAGATTCAGTCAGTAGCCTTGTCCGATGGGGTCAACAACCAACTTTGGGTATGGACTGCTACCCTGTTTAACTACAGAGCCTGATCTGAGGCTCTGAGGATGCGTACATCATTGTTCAGAGTATCTGGTTATACAGAGTCAATGTCTAGCAGTGGAGCAGGAATTTTGACTCGGAGCTAGACTCACCAGTTAGGTGCATGTAAACCTTTAAACGAGCTGACCACTGTTTTACTCTGTGTCTACAATTCAAGGAACTAAAAAGTAACTGCAAGTTTCTGTTATGATTTAAAATGAAGCATAAACTCAGTTAATAAAAGGTACTTATCATGCCACGTTCTACTCTGATGAAAAGTAAGCCATTGCGTTTATTAACTATATTAATCTAAATTCAGTACTAAACAAACAAAAAACTCACTTTCTGTTCCACTATAGAAAAACCATAAAACAGTTTACTTTTATGCATCTCAAATTCCATTTTATGCAAATGACTGAAGACTGTGTGGCAAGTTTATTTTATTTAAAAGTATGTACATACCAAAGTTCAGTGCTGATTCCATGAGATCATTGTGTTCCAGAAAATCATACTCAAGAGTAAACTTTTAAACAGTTTTCTTTGTTAATAGCTAGATGTATCTCTAATAAGTAATTTTCTCGGGCATTACTAAAAATGTTATACCTCCTAACTCAAAAAGTACTGGAGAAACAGCTTTCATGCTCTGTTGCACCGGTGAGGTGTGGCCCCATGGATGAAAAACTTATTTGAAGTCACACAAACTTAATGTGTGTCAGTGAAAGGAAATTTTTCTCCTTCGATTCTATTTTCACAGCTCTTGTGGAGCGCCTGTTCACACTCAATGGCCTTTGAAGAGCTCCTGGAACAAGTTGGTGGCTTGGGGAAATTCCAGACCCTTCAGGCAGTTGCCATTCTTCCCATTCTCATGATAATAATGTCTCATTTATTGTTGGAGAACTTCACTGCGGCCATCCCGGATCACCGCTGCTGGGTCCACATTCTCGACAATGATACGGTCTCTACTAACACCACAGAGAGCTTTAGCCCAGACGCCCTCCTGAGAATCTCCATCCCACTGGACTCAAACCTGAAGCCAGAGAAGTGTCAGCGCTTCATCCATCCCCAATGGCAGCTGCTCCAGGTGAACGGGACCTTCCCCAACAGGAACGAGGCAGGCACGGAGCCCTGTGTGGACGGCTGGGTGTACGATCAAACTTTCTTCTCTTCCACCATCGTGACTGAGGTGAGAGGCCCCACTGATCTCTTGTGGCTAAGTCGCGGTGTTGGGAATAACATAACAGAAGGCCTGGCTCAAGTCTTCAGTGAGTGTGTAGCTATTGTATAGCCTGAACACTTCTTTTTTGATTAACTAGTGGCTGCTCACCTCTCCATGCGGAGCACTTGCATTGAATTTGAGGCCAGGGAAGTCAACCCATTAGACAGGATTCCACTATCACAGAGCTTTAAATCTAGTGTGAGGACTGGTGATTAGACAAGTACTTGGTATAACAGACAAGCACTTGGTAGGAAGTGTGAAAATTATTGTGGGTGCCTTGGTTTTAGCCTAGATGCAAATTGGAAAGAGCTCTACAAGTTTTCAAAAAGTTCCCCATGCCCTGGTTCTTTGTCAGAGAAGCCAGCCAGAGGGTATTTCACTCTGGGTAGGAAATAGAGGCTACAGTGCTTTTGAAAATCTCAGTGTTTTCAGTGTGAGGCAAAGACTGAGGTCCATGGAGGAATGGAGTATTAAGTGAAGATGAAGATTGACCCCAATCAACCTAGAAGACTTAGTTGGGGATTTCCAGAGAAGCCCACGCTGCAGTGGAGACTTGGATGGTAGAGAGCTGTGACTGCAGTAAAGGGAGATCAGAGAGCCCGTGCATGAGGCTGTGAGAGTGAGTGAACACAGAGGGATGAGAAGCTGCTGTGACCCTCCTCTGTGCCGATTGTTTTCTCTTCTAGTGGAAACTCGTATGCGATTATCAGTCATATAAGTCAGTGGCTCAATCTTTATTCATGGCTGGAATGCTTGTGGGAGGCTTCATATATGGTCATCTCTCAGACAGGTGAGTGTCCCCAGGTGATGCTGCCCTTCCTCTGGGGGATTTCCATCAGCTTGTGATTCATTCTTTCCTAAACAAATCTTTGTCGATTTCCAGTGTGCAGTGTACACTGCTGTGAGTGGCTGTGCTTCCCAAAGAGCTAGAGCTGGAAATGAAGAAACAGAGTCACTTTGATGAGTGCCATTTTGTTATTACAGCTGTTATTACAGTGCTAGATGGAACACAGAAAAGACATCTCCCTAGGACCTGGGGTGAATTTCAGACATTTCAGAACCATTACATTTCATTTATTTATTTATTTGTTTGTTTGTTTATTTAAACCAGAATTTTATTTTAAAGATTTATTTATTTATACAAGAACTGGGGTACAGGCCAGATGCACGGAGGGTGAGAGGATTCACCAGAGATAGAGCGGGGAGCAGAGCAGGCAGACTGACGAAATACACTGCTGAGGGGAGCAGCGGGCGAGACAGGAGAGGTCTGCCACCCCATGTGGGACCCTTGCCGGCTGGCCAAGATCAAACCAGCACTGCAGAGGCTGCGGACAGCTTCACAGAGCTGCGCTCAACCGCCTGTGCCACCAGGGGAGGCCCTACAGTTCATTTATAAAGATGAGAAGGAGTTACCTCTGGAAAGGGAGAAAAAAATTGCATCAAAATGGGGGTTTTGCCTGTTTGCAAACAGAACAGAGAACAGCACTGCACGTGTGTGGCCAGGGCATCTGTGTTATGTCCCATCTGGACTTATGCTCATGGGCTCCAGAGTGGTCATTGTATCTTCGTTGTCCAAGTAGTAGGTAGGCATTTCTATAAAACACAGTGTAGTGATACTAAATTTGTATTAAGAAACAGTTTTGGCTGTACTCTGGATGTTTGATTTTGTAAAAAAAAAAAAAAAAGCTGTTAAAAGTAATTTTTGCAACCATGTAAGGTAATAGAGCTAAATACCTCAGGTGTTATGATTTGTGGAATGAGAAGTCTGGCATTTCTGCTGGCAGTCCTAGTCCTGAAATAGGCAGACAGCATGGCAACTTGGGTTTCCCATAAGGAAAATGAGAGAAAAAAATCATCCCTTTTCATCTGTAAGTCTGACATCATCTATTGTGAGCTCTTAATGCATCATTCTAAATGTAATTCGTAAAGATGCCTGGGTCAGAACATTATACTGGCCAGTCTCCTTACCAAGCCCTTTATGATGACTGATCAGTTTTAAAGGGCACAGGGTAATAGGTGAGTGTGCTTGTCTGTCTCTGTGAGAAAGGAGGGTTGTAAAAGAGATGAGAGTGGGTTATTTGGTGAATATGAGGGAGCCTTGTAGCTAAACTAAAGATTTTCAACTCAACATATATTAAAAGGCTTCTGGACAATAATCCTTAGCAGCAAAACCACAGACAGTGAAAACAAAAAATAGACAAGCAGGATTAAGTCAACTAAAAAGCTTCCACCAACAAAAGAAAAAACTAAAAGGAAACCTGAGGACTGAGAGAAGCTATTTTCGAATCGTGTTTGATAGAGTGTTAATATCCAAATACTGATACTACAATCAATAGCAAAAAAAGAAAAAGAAATAACCTGAATGAAAATGGTTCAAAGATCTCAATAAATATTTCTCAAGAAAAGACAGTTATAACCAACAGGAATAGGGACATAACTTCGTCAGGCAAACGCAGATAACAACCACAGATAAAACCTTATACCAATTAGGATAACTATTCTACCAAAAAAAAAAAAATGTTCTCAAGGTCAATGTCCAGGAACTTTGTTGATTCCTTTTCTTCTAGGGGATTTGTAGTTTGAGGTTAATATTTGTCTTTACTCCATTTCAGGTTAAATTTTATGAGTGGTATAAGATAAGAATCAAATTTCATTCTTCTGCTGGTGATTATCCAGTTTTCCCAACACCATTATTGAAGAGATTATCTTGTCCTCACCAAGTATTCTTGGTTCCTTTATCAGTATATGAAGGATTAATTTCTGGGATCTTGATTATGTGCTATTGGTCTATGTGTCTATGTTTATGTCAATACCTGCTCCTTTTTAAAAAAGATTTATTTTTACTTATTTATGCATATGAGAACTGGGGTGCAGGCCAGAGGTGCAGGGGGTGAAAGGATTCACCAGAGACAGAGTGGGGAGCAGAACAGGAGGATCTACTGATAAACACTGCTGAGGGGAGCAGCGGACAAGACAGGAGAGGTCTGCTGAACCATGTGGGTCAGCTCCCTCATGATGTACACTCGTACACTCATGATGCAGTGGCTGCTGATAGCTGATAGAGCTGAGACTTTAACCCCTGAGCCACCAGGGAGGCCCAATACCTACCCTTGTGGTTACTATAGCTGTATAGTAAACGTCTGACATCAGACAGTGTGATAGTGTCGCCTGGTGCTTCTTTATGAACATTTCTTTGGCTAATTATGGCCTTTTGTGATTCCACTTAAATTTTAGAATAATTTTTTTCTATCTGTGAAAAACGCCATTGAATTTTGATAGAGAGTGCTTTAAATCTATACATTGCATTATATCTATACATGTTAACAATATTAGCTTTACTTCATCCAGGTCATAGGATACTCTTTCCATTAATTTGTGTCTTTCTTCATTAAAGTCCAATTTTCTAAAATGTCTAGATATTTCAGCACCTTGGTTTAGTATAGTACCTTGGTTTAATACCCAAGTACCTTATTGTTTTTTATATTTAGAATGGAGTTATACCCTTTAACTCTTTTTTAAACATTTCATTTTTGGTGTATAGAAATACAGCTGATTTCTGTATGTTGACTTTGTATCCTACAAGTTTACAAGCTTATTAATTAGGCCTAATTTTTTTTCATTATGTGTTAATGATTTTCTATTTTTTTAAAGATTTGTTTATTTATGCATTCAAGAACTGGGGTACAGGCCAGAGGTATGGGGGTGAGGATTCACCTGAGACAGAGTGGGGAACAGAACAGGTGGATTGACTGAAAAACACCGCTGAGGGGAGCAGCGGGGAGACAGGAGAGGTCTGGTGCACCACGTGGGTGGCTCCCTGGCTGGGGATCTAATGTGTGCTACAGTGGCTGCGGATAGCTTCATAGGGTGCATCTTAATACCTTGCACCACCAGGGAGGCCTTTTCTGTTTTTTAAGAACACATCATCTGGGCTGATATATCTGTTATAGGTGGTACTTTTAGTATTTTTTTAATTTTTTTTTTTATAGAGGCATGTTTTATTTATTTATTTATTTGTTTGTTTGTTTGTTTGTTGTTTTGGTTTATACATGCACTGGGTACAGTCAGAAGCGCGGGAGGGTGAGAGAATTCACCAGAGCCAGAGCGGGGAGCAGAGCAGGCAGAAGGACCGAAGGACACTGCTGAGGGGAGCAGCGGGCTGCAGGAGAGGTCCGCGCGCCATGTGGGACCCTCCTCTGGTGGCCAGGGAGCAGCCGGGGATCGAACCGGCGCCGCAGAGGCCGCGGGCAGATTCGCAACCCAGTGCTCAACCGCTGCACCACCAGGGAGGCCCCTACTTTTAGTATTTTTAAAGAAATTTTGTGTGCTCCAATGTCACAAAAATTTTCTCTATGGTTCATTTTGATTCATTTCTGTGGAGGTTATGAGATGAATCAAAGTGGTTCCCCTATACAAATATCTAGCTATCCTAGCATCATTTATCGAAAAGGTCTTATTTCTCCTTGGAAACATCTTGATGGCTTTGTAAAAAATTGATCATTTATGAACTTATTTCTGCCATGTATATCATGTCTCATGCTCCATGGAAATGTGCATCTACCTTGTCAGCATTTTCTCATATTCTTGTTCATTGTCATTTTCTAGTAAGTCTTGCAATAAGGAGTTATAAGCACTCACATTTGATATTTACAATTAAATTTTAAAGTAAGCTCACGTTTTTTAAGAAAGAATGATTTTGGAGAATTCTACTTGCATTGCATTGACTCTGTAGATAATTTAGATGTAAAATTGCCATTTTTGACAAATTTAATTTTCTACTATGTGGTGATTGTGCATCAATCCACTAATTTAGATTTTGTTTAGGATTTCATAGTTTTTTCCAACACTTTTATTCCTAATTTTTTGGATACCAATGTAAATGCAGTTTGTAAAATATGTAAGTCATATTATTTATTGGGATAGATTTTACATGTTTACTTTGAATCTTGCAAATTTGCTAAGTTCCTGTTTTGTCTCTACAATATCTACTTTGAATTCCCTTACTGTTTTTACTACAAGATCATATCACCTTAAAGGACTTCTTTTCCTTCCTTTCCAAATTGTATGCCTTTTATTTCTGCTGTCTGACAGTAGTCAAGACCTCTAATATACTGTTAAAAATAGTGAGAGATAAATCCATGATTTTTTTCTTTCATGGACTGGAGAAGGAATATATTGAGCCTTCTTAAGTATGATGCTATGTGTATGGTTTTGTAGATACTCTCAATAAGGTTGAGAATGTTATCTTGCATTTCTAGTTTGCTCAGTGATTTTTAACAACAGAGATTGATGAATTCTGAGAAGTGTTTTTTCTTTGTTTGCTATATTATTGATGATACCTGGACCTAATCTATTTTAACTTGTCTTTTGAAAACTAAAATTACAACATGATTTTGAAAGCAGTAAGACAAATATATGGCAACATAGAAAGGATTATCAATAATATTTGCAGTCTATTTTTCATCAGAAATGTTAAAGTCAGAACAGAGTGGGGGTGACAAACTTCAAGGGTGGAAATAAAAAATTGTAATCTAAGAGTCTTATATTTGGTAAAAATATCCTTCAAAAATGAGGAGAAATTAGACATTCCCAGATAAAGAAAAGCTGAGGACTTTGTTACTACCACATTGGCCATACAAACTACATTTAAGAGTTCAAGTTGAAATAAAAGGACACTAGATAGTAATTCAAAAATGAATTAGGAAATAAAGAGGAGATTCAAGTTGGGAAGATGGCATCAGAGGAGGTTCTCTGCTGTACTCCCAGGAGACTAATATAAAGTAGTCCAGAAGGGGCCTCCCTGGTGGCGCAGGGGTTAAAATCTCAGCACTATCAAGCTATCGCCAGCCTCTACAGTCTGAGTTCCACGCCCAGCCACTGAGCTGACCCACATATGGCAAGGTAGACCTCTCCTGTCTTGCCCGCTGCTCCCCTCAGCAGTGTATTTCAGTAGATCTGCCTGTCCTGCTCCCCACTCTGTCTCTGGTGAATCCTCTCACCCACCAAACCTCTGGCCTGTACCCCAGTTCTTGCATGCATAAATAAATAAAATAAATCTTTTTAAAAATAAAAATAAAGTAGTCCAGAAGGACACAGGACCCAAATGATCCAGTGACTTGGGACAAAACTAGAGCACCCATTACACATTGGATATCAGCACTGACCCTGACAGGAGAGACACTGAGGAAATTCAAACCTATACACAAAAGTGGGTAGAGAGAGTGACGAGGCAGGAAATGGGGTTGCAAACATATGGTACCATGCTTGACTAGAGGTCTTGGCCAGGGGAAAACTGATTAGTATGGATGCACACTCTTAAATGGGGGGGAGATACATACAGAGGGGCTCATGTGAGCAATGTGGGCAGGGTCCCCAGTAAAGAGGGCAGGAGGTCACAGAGTGGTGCTTCCGTCTCTCTCCCTCAGAACTCACACTGATCCTGTGAATTGGCGCTGACAGTACAGCCCACACATTATAGAGACTTGGCTCTGGTCACCTGGAGTGGAGGTCTGTCAGTGTGCCACAAGCATGAGCCACTTGCACCCCCACCTTCACCAGTAATTGAACCTCTCCAGGCCCCTCCCCAGCTGCCTGACTCAGCAGCTGCAGACAGTTCTCTACAACATGCAAAATCATACAACATACTGAAACACCTAGTTAGGAAAAGCTTTATTTAAAATGTATAATGAAACCCACAGCACCATCTGCTGGAAAGTGGAAGTTATGCACCCTTAGGATATTGGGGGGCGGGGGCGCAGAATAGCAAAATGGACAGACTGTTTCACCACAGAGAGATCAAATCCCCAGGATCCAACCACAGCAATATGGAAGGTCTTTTCTTCCTATCAGATACAGAGTCCAAAACTGCCATGCTAAAGAATTTCAATAAAGGGATGGAAACCCAGGAACGCTGAAGAAAGATATAAAAGAAAACAGAAAAAACAAATGACTGTCCTGAGAAATAAAGTTGATGAACAGAATATAGAAAGTTCACTTTTCAATAAGAAAATAAAAAAGCAAGATGTAAAAAAGATAAATAGAGTAGATTAAAAATTCTGGAGAAAGTCATGGAAATAAATAGACTAAATGGAAGATCAAATAAGTAAACACAAAGATGGTAAAAGTGGAAGTATTAAGAGAAATAAAAAGGGAAAATATAAAGACTTTAACCTGAAGGGAACTTGCGCTCCTCTGTTCACTGCACTGTTTGCAATATTTGCAAATAATATTTCCAAACGGCACTGTTTACAATATGGAATCAGCTCACATGCCTAATGATGGATGCGTGGATAAAGAAGATGGAAAACATGGATCTCCAGTGGAATATTACTTGGCTATTAAAAAAGATGAAATCTTGCCATTTCTGACTAAAACGGATGAAACTGGAGGTAATTATGCTAAGCAAAATAGTCCGAATGAGAAAGACAAATACTGAATGATCTCATTCATGTGGAAAATAAACAAAGCGAAAGAACAGTGAAAAACAAACCGAATCTAATCCTCAGATCTGACTGCAGAACCGAGGCAACCAGAGGAGCAAAGGGCAAAGGGCACGACGACCCTCGTGAACTATGGGGGTGTGTTGTGGTGACATGTATTTTAAGAGGGTGAACCTGTACTCCTGGAAAATCTGCAGTGTTGTAAACCAATATTCTGTCAATAAATAATTTAATGACTAAAAGGCAAATTTTGTGTTTTTTGTATTTTATTAGGGCAAAAATATTTTTCTAAAGATGTATTTATTTATGCATACAAGAACTGAGGTACAGGCCAGAGGTGTGGGGGGGTGAGAGAATTCACCAGAGTCAGAGTGGGGAGCAGAACAGGCAGAGGGACCGAGGTACACTGCTGAGGGGAGCAGTGGGCGCAGCAGGAGAGGTCTGCGTGTCATGTGGACCCTCGCTGGCGGCCGGGGATCAAGCTGGCGCTGCAGAGGCTGTGGGCAGCTTCGCAGCCCAGCGCTCAATCGTTGTGCCACAGGGAAGGCCCAGGCAAAAATATTTTTAAACCTCCAGTCATCACTGTGTGTTGTGTAACTAAATCTGTTGATTTTGTTTCATATATTCCAAAGTTTTGTGGAGTTCATATACACTGGGCATTTTCAGCATTATTTCTGGAGATGTATTTTGTTTTGAAATTTTATTTAATGTGATATTAATATAAATACACCAGACTTGTTATTACCATTTGAATTGTGTATCTTTTTCTGTCAATCTTCTTTAAATCTATAATATTTTAAGTTCTATTTCTATAAGCACCTATAATTAGGTGCTAATCCATTCTGCTTATCTCTATAATTTACTATTTAGACCATTTGCAATTAGTTTGGCTGATGTATTTGCTGTAATGAATTTGTTTGGGTCCACCATTTTGCTTTTGCTTTCTATATTATTTCTTTTTTTAAAAAAAGATTTATTTTGTTTATTTATTTATGCATACAAGAGCTGTAGTCTAGGCCATAGGTGCAGGTGGGGTGAGAGGATTCACCAGACAAAGTGGGGAGCAGAACAGGTAGATCTACTGAAATACACTGCTGAAGGGAGCAGCAGGCAAGACAGGAGAGGTCTGCTGCACCATATGGGTCAGCTCCCTGGCGAGAGATGGAGGATGCTACCTCCCAGGCCACAGTGGCTGGTGATGGCTTGATAGCACTAAGAATTTTTTTTTTTTTTTGCACTTTGATTACAGTTTATTTTCTTTTCTTTTTTTTTTTAAATAAATTTTATTTTTATATTCCCATACAATTGCAACCCCCCCATTCTGACCCCAATCCCTCCCCTCCGCCCCCCACCCCCAAAAAGTGTCTCTGGTTCATAGTTTTTTGTTGATTTTGATTTTCACTTTCTTATAGTTATTCATTTTCCTGGTCCCTTATTTAGGTTTTCTAGATTCCTGCTATGAGTGAGACCATCCGGTATTTTTCTTTTTCTTTTTGGCTTATTTCGCTGAGCATGATCCCTTCCAGCGCCATCCATGTTGCTGCAAATTGCATGTGTTTATCTTTTTTGAATGCTGAGTAATATTCCATGGTATATATGTACCACATCTTCTTGATCCAGTCATCTATTTTTGGGCATTTGGGCTGTTTCCAAAGCTTAGCTATTGTAAACAGTGCTGCTATAAACATAGGGGTGCAGGTGCTCTTTGGAATTGATGTTTCTGTGTCCTTTGGGTAAATACCTGGGAGTGGAATTGCTGGATCATATGGAAGCTCTATGTATAGTAGGTCCAGAAATCTCCACACAGCTCTCCATAGTGGTTGGACCAGTTTGCACTCCCACCAACAGTGCAGGAGAGTTCCTTTTTCTCCACAACCTCGCCAACATTTGTTGTTGCTAGTTTTTTTAATATGTGCCATTCTCACTGGTGTAATATGGTATCTCATGGTAGTTTTGATTTGCATTTCCCTGATTACAAGTGATGTTGAACATTTTTTCATATGCCTTTTGACCATTTGCATTTCCTCTTCAGAGAAGTTTCTTTTTAGCTCTTCTGCCCATTTTTTGACTGGGTTATTTTCTTTGTTGTTGTTGAGTCTCATCAGCTCTTTGCAGATTTTTGTGATCAGTCCTTTATCATTAGTGTTGGGTGCAAAAATGTTCTCCCAGTCGGTGGGGTTTCTCTTTGTTTTTGTTATTGTCTCTTTTGCTGTGCAGAAGCTCTTTAATTTGATGTAGTCCCAGCTGTTTATCTTTGCCTTCACTATCACTGCTTTGGGTGATGTGTCTGTAAAGATGTCTTTGATGTGCAAATCACGTAGTGTTTCGCCTATATTTCCTTCTATATATTTTATGGTTTCAGGTATTATGTCTAGTTATTTAATCCATTTTGAGTTGATTTTTGTGTATGGTGTGAGGTAGTGGTCAAGCTTCATTCTTTTGCATGTAGCAACCCAGTTTTCCCAGCACCATTTATTGAACAAATTTTCTTTGCTCCAATGCATAGTCTTTGCTCCTTTGTCAAAGATTAGTTGACCATAAATCTGTGGGTTTATTTCTGGATTTTCTATTCTATTCCATTGGTCTGTATGTCTGTTCTTGTTCCAATACCATGCAGTTTTGATGATTATGGCTTTGTAGTATAGTTTGAAGTCTGGGAGTGTGATGCCTCCATTCCCTTCTTTCTTTTTCAGGAGAGCTTTGGCAATTAGGGGTTTTTTGTGATTCCATATGAATTTCATCAATAATTGTTCTATTTCTTTGAAGAATGACATTGAAATTTTGATTGGAATAGCATTGAATCGGTATATTGCTTTTGGTAGGATGGCCATTTTAATAATGTTTATTCTCCCAATCCATGAGCAGGGGATGTCTTTCCATTTCTTTGTGTCTTCTTCTATTTCTTTTAACAGTGTTTTATAGTTTTCTTTGTATAGGTCCTTTACCTCTTTTGTTAGATTTATTCCCAAATATTTGATTTTTTTGTTTCAATAATAAAAGGGATGGTTTTTTTGATTTCTTCTTCTTCAGATTTATTGTTTGTGTGTAGGAAGGCTACTGACTTTTGTGTGTTGATTTTGTATCCTGCCACTTTACTGAACTGATTGATGAGTTGAATTAGTTTTTCTGTGGAGTTTTTGGGGTTCTCTATGTGTATTATCATATCATCTGCAAATAGTGATAGTTTGACTTCTTCTTTTCCTATTTGGATTCCTTGGATGTCTTTCTCTTGTCTTATTGCTCTGGCTAGGACTTCCAGTATTATATTGAAAAGCAGTGGTGAGAGTGGGCATCCTTGTCTTGTTCCAGATCTTAATGGAATTGCTTTCAGCTGTTCACCATTGAGAATGATACTGGCTGTTGGCTTCTCATAGATGGCCTTTATGATGTTGAGGTATGTTCCTTGTATCCCAAGAATTTCAAGGGCTTTTATCATGAATGGGTGTTGCACTTTGTCGAAAGCTTTCTCAGCATCTATTGATATTATCATATGGTTTTTATATTTCTTTTTGTTGATGTGTTGGATAACGTTGATTGATTTTCGGATGTTAAACCATCCTTGTGTCCCTGGAATGAATCTTACTTGGTCGTGGTGAATTATCTTATGGACACATTGTTGGATTCTGATAGCTAAAATTTTGTTGCGGATTTTTGCATCAGTGTTCATTAGGGAGATTGGCCTGTAGTTTTCCTTTTTTGTGTAGTCCTTATTCGGTTTTGGTATTAGTGTAATGTTGGCTTCATAGAACGTGTTTGGTATTGTCTCTTCCTTCTCAATTTTTTGGAAGAGTTTGTGAAGGATAGGCACCAATTCATCTCTGAATGTTTGGTAGAATTCGTTTGTAAATCCATCAGGTCCTGGGCTTTTGTTTTTGGGGAGGTTTTTGATTACCATTTCAATTTCGCTGCTTGTAATTGGTCTGTTTAGGTGTTCTATTTCTTCTTTATCTAGCTTTGGGTGATTGTAGAGTTGTAGGAATTTGTCCATCTCCTCTAGATTGTTGAACTTGTTTCCATACAACTCTTCATAGTAGTTACTGATTATTCTTTTTATTTCTGTTGGATAGCACTAAGATTTTAACCCCGGCACCACCAGGGAGGTCCTCTACATTATTTCTTGATGATGATTATATGATTATGAGTAATCAGTGTTGTTTGTACCTACATTGTATACTTTCTGCCTTTGGGGGAAATTATTTGAATATTTTTAGAATTCTGTTTCAGATATCACACAGCAATGTCAAATCCCAAATGCTGTCTATTTGCTTTTATTGTTCAACATCCTGTTTAGTCCCCAATTGTCTCATCAAGATGCCCCTTTCTTGACACCCAAAGAGACACAGAATTCCCTTTTCCTTTTTTGTCTTTCACTTTCTTTCTCCTTTATTTCCATACTACATAATTATTTTCCCTGAGAACTTTCTATAGTTTCCTCTTGGTTGTGCTCTCTTACATTTTATTCTAGATAAAGCACAGTGCTTGAAAGCAGAATCCACACAATCCAGAATCAACAAAGAGATTCTTGCACATCCTTAAGTATTTCAATAGATTGTTCCATTGATTTTCTTTTTGCATCAGTTTAGCCTGAACCTTTAAGATCCCAGAGACTCAATATATGTTCAACTCTCTTGTGTTCTAGAAACTAATATACTATCTACTGTGTTACACGGTGTGTTAGTACAATGGATGCTTATGTGTATTACCATTTCCACTGGTGTTGTCTCTTTAGTTTTTTATTTTTTTAATATATTTTTTTAAAGATTTATTTATTTGTTTATACAAGCACTGGGTACAGTCAGAAGCGCAGGAGGGTGAGAGAATCTACCAGAACCAGAGTGGGGAACAGAACAGGCAGTCTGACGAAATACACTGCTGAAGGGAGCAGCCGGCAGGGCAGGAGAGGCCTGCAGCACCATGTGGGACCCTCGCTGGCAGCCAGGGATGGAACCGGCACTGCAGAGGCTGCGGGCAGCTTCGCAGCCCAGCACTCAACTGCTGCACCACCAGGGGAGGCCCTGTTGTCTCTTTTATACGGTGTCACTTGGTATCAGAGGCTTCCTGGTGCTTGGGTGATGGTTTTGCTATCCTCAGTCTACAGTACAAACAGAGGACATAGCTTTTGAAGAGATTTCTATTGTTGGTTGAGCTCTTGATTTTTCAAGCTTAAGATACAAAGAATCACAAGTTAAAACATCCTCTAAATTTCAGAGTAAGTGCTTATTTTCTTAAGTGTTTGCTACAAATTATTTTGGCTACCACAATCTAACCCCACTCTGTTTCTCAGATTTGGGCGGAAGCTGGTTCTCAAATGGAGCCTCCTGCAGCTCTCTGTCTGGGGCACCTGTGCGGCCTTCGCGCCCACCTTCCTCATCTACGGCTCCCTGCGCTTCCTGTCAGGTTGTTCTGCTGTGTCCATCATGACAAATGGCGGTTTGCTCCGTGAGTCACCAGTTTGATCAACTCCATTGCCCAAGCCTTGACAGTGACCTTGAACTTTCACGACAGACTGGCATTAATATCCCCTTGGGTGTTGTGTTGTTTTTTGCAGTTCTGGAGTGGGCAAGTTCCCGGTCTAAAGCTTTCATGATAACACTGATATTCTGTGCCTTTAGTGCTGGACAGATGGCCCTGGGAGGGCTGGCTTTTGTGTTTCGGGAGTGGCGCACCCTGCAGCTGGTGCTGTCTGTGCCTCTCTTTGTCTTCTTTCTCTCCTCAAGGTAAGAGCCTCTCTCCCACTTTGTCCCGTGGGAAACAGGCATGGACAATGAATATTGAATGGGGAACAGTGATCTCTTCTTCCCTGGATGCTTCCTTATTGTGAGGACCTCATGTCCTGTCACTAACTTACTCAATCTGTGCGACTGGATAAGCAGAACTTGGAGTAACAGTGATTCTCCTGCCTGAGAGTCCTGGGTATTCCTGCCATCTTTCTTTTAAGTCTTACTCAGTATAATGGTCACAGAGTTATTCCAGGATTTCTTTCCTTCATAAAATATAGACTAATATTTCAAAAAGAAACACCTTCAATTTTTCCTTGACTTCAGAATGAATCAGCTTATGGTCAACTTTTCAGTGATTTTTAATTTTTGTGGGTGAAAGTGAATAAAAGGAAAAAGCGGAAAATTTATTCATATAGCTGTTTGATAAAACAAGAACACGGTTTCTCCACTACTAAAAATTGATGTGAAGATTGGGTGAAACACATCATGTGTCAGAACTCCCTCTTCCTGTAAGTATTTTTAACATTAATTTATGGATAACTTCATTCCCACACTTAAAAACCAATCTAGAAGACAGTCATATTTAGTAAAACATGGAGCAATTACTGTAGACCTTATACAGTCAGATGAATTCACAGACACCGGAAAGTGTAATCCAGGTCAGATTCATCCATTATGTCATTCTAGTCTCATAACAACCCTGCAAGGAAGAGAAGCTGCTGTCCCCGCTAGCTGGTGAGAAACTGAGGCAGATGGAAACAAGCAACACACTTAGGTAGTTAGTGACCAGCCAAGCATAGTACTTCCAAAGGTTACTGGGTTTTTAAACTCATATAATGTGGCACTTTAAAAAAATTATATGTGTGTGTGTGTGTATATATATATGTTATATATGTAGTACAGAAACATAATATTCAGATATAATAGAAAATATATAATAAAATTAATAGAAAAAATATATATATACATATATATATATTGAGAACAAAATTGCTAGATTCATGCCAAACTTTGAAAGGAAATTAAGCATGTAAGGGCTTCTGTTACACTTCTTGGGAAGTCTTCCAATGAGTAATCAGAGAGGTGATTTGACTCCAAAACCTACCTGCCTAGCCATGAAGGCATACCGCCTCCATAGTCATGTCCATGGTTTCTCACTATTTGTGTAACAGAACATGATTTCCTGTTCCCATCCCAACAAGTCGCAGATAATAGACAGACGGCAAAAGCCTCTGTCACCAGTAACAATCTCAAGCAAACATGAGAGCTGCCGCACGCGTGCACACCTCTTCCATCAGGTGGCTGGTGGAGTCCGCTCGGTGGCTGATCATCGCCAACAAACCAGACCGGGGCTTAAAGACACTTCAGCGAGTGGCATGCATAAATGGCATGAAGAATGCTGGAGAAGCTCTGAACATGGAGGTGAGCAGGCGAGGGGAGGCAGGTCCTGGCTGCAGGAAAGACATAACTGGCCTCTGCCTTCTCCTGACTGAGACACACAAGCTGTTTGGCTAACAAGGGCAGAGGGCTGAGGGTGCACTACAGTTCCCTCGTCTCCTGTGGCTCTCAACAGGGGCTTGAGCACCAGGTAATGCCCTCTGTTCAATTCCTGGTCTGAGGCTATAAACTACACTCATGCATGGGGGCCCTGCACCCCTCTAGGGCTCATTTTCAAAATATTGTTCTTGCTGCATAATTTCCTGGAGTCTCTTGAACTACCTACATTTTCCTGCCTATCACTTTCACTCCTGCGACTCTGTGTGATGTTATACTAGCCAGAAAGGGAGCACAGCTCTCTCAGGCTGTTGGGTGCGGTGTTCCCCACCAAGCCTGACTGTTGGCAAATGACGTGTGTTGGTTGCTGTTGAAGGTTTTGAGATCCGCCATGCAGGAGGAGCTGGAGGCAGCAAAGAAAACACCTTCTGGGTTTGACTTGTTTCGAATACCCAACATGCGTAAAAGGACCCTTCTCCTGTTCTTTATCAGGTAGGCCTCACGCCGGGCTGAAGATATCAAGAGTGGTAGTATGAGTCTACTTATATCAAAGGTTATAACAGTGTTGTGAGAGCAAGGAACAGAATAAGCCAGGTGATTGTTATGTTGGGAGTTAATGGAAAAAACTTATAAACACACGGAAGTGATTGTATAATCAGGAGTTAATGATTTGATATAGCACTATCCATCTCCTCACGAGAGACTAATGTTGAGAACTTCCACACAGTACAGATTTTGACTTTCTATTTTCTTTCCATTTTAATTGAAACAAATCTTTCATGCAGTGTGGTGAAGAGATCACGAATATATCCAACCCAATGAATATTTCAGTATATAAACATGCAACGAGCTTGCCCTACACACAACAGGGCGGGATAGAGATGCTGGGAACACTGTCTCCCCTCACACAACCAAAAAAGAATATAAGCCTAGAAGAAAATTAGCTCAAAGGACGATTTAGGGATTCACCAACAGAGACAGGATTTTTCCGAAGGTTTTTCACGGAAGTGGTTGACTTGTTGGGATGGTAGGCTAAGAGGCAACGGGGGGTCACTGACAGGGTGGGGGGAGAGCAGGCTGGGGTGGGGCCCAGCATGGCAGATGTTAGGAGAGGAGCTGTTTGGAAAACGAGCAGTACCAGTGGGCTCTCAGAGTATGAGAGCAGCTGGGAGTCCAGCATCCCGTAGTTGGACAGAGAGGAGAGCCATGGCCTACAACAGGTGAGAGGGGCCTTCTACCCCTTCCACTGGAAAAATCGGACAAAGGGAAATTGGTGGAGGTGCACAGCATGCTGAAGAGAAGCAGTCAGCCAGCAAGTCATGCCCTGCTGCTACTCAAAGAGAACAGGCCCTGACCTGTGACATTGCACAGGGGGGCCCAGCGGCAGCCACAGTGGTGGGGATTGTGCAGCGGAGGGGGCCTGGTGCAACCATGCACGCTCAAGTTGATTTGCACAGATGGGTAAAGAAGAATCCTGGAGCCATTGGTGTATTTCACAAGCCTTTAATGTTGGAGCAGGAAACCAGACACACAGGCACACCAGGCAGGGAGGCAGGCACAGGCCAGGCCCAGGACCCGGGTGCTGGGAGGCTGGCAGCAACCAAGTGTTCCATCCCTTAGCAAATCATTGTGGTTTCTTTCTCTGGCCTTGTTCTCTGGCACGTCATTTTGCAGTCTCACATCAGAGTGGTCCTCCAGCAGCCGTCGTCCTGTCTCAGACATTGCCCTTACACCCCTGGCCTCTCCACATAGGGCCTGCAATTACACATGCACAGGCCAGCACTCCCTGGACCCCGTGTCCACAATCACAGGTTCCTGTGCCCCACACCCATGCCCCTCCAGGCAGAGGAGAGCAGACTGAAGACCAGGCTCACCGCCCCCACACTCAAGCCTGGATGAAGCAGAGCAAGCCACTAACTCTACAGTAAAACATAATATTGTAAGCCAATGTCACCTCGATTTAAAACAAATCCACTTTTGGCCCTCCCAGGTGGCGCAGCAGTTGAACGCTGGGTTGCGAAGCTGCCCGCGGCCTCGGAGGCGCCAGTTCGATCCCCGGCTGCTCCCCGGCCACCAGAGGAGGGTCCCACATGGCGCGCAGACCTCTCCTGCCGCCCGCTGCTCCCTCAGCAGTGTACTTCGGTCCTTCTGCCTGCTCTGCTCCCCGCTCTGGCTCTGGTGAATTCTCTCACCCTCCCGCGCTTCTGACTGTACCCAGTGCATGTATAAACAAAACAAACAAACAAACAAACAAATAAATAAAATAAAACATGCCTCTACTTAAAAAAAAATTTTTAATAAATAAATAAATAAAACAAATCCACCTTTACATACACACAATATTTTTTTCTGTGTGTGGGGAATGCTCTGTGGTCTTAAACTTATGAGAATAAAACTGTAGAAATTCAGGACAGCATTTCATAGACTAGATGGTGTTTTATAGAATTAACTTTTCAAACCTGATGCACATGTTAAAAGAATGCTAAAAGGGTAAATATTTACTAAATGTAGTAAACATGAACTTTTTAGAAAATCTTTTCCTTTTGAAAATCGCAGGCTTGGGAATTTTAATGAATTATCAATTAAATTAATGAATAAAGTATTCAAATTAACAAAAAAACTAAAAATTAAATTATCACCTTAAATGAAGTGTTAGATAAACCAGACTAGGTCTTCTTTGTACCAACACTGGTCTCTGGGTCAATTTAATTCTCCGCTGCAGCACGACGGAGCTAACTTACGGCTTTTGTTGTCCTCTTCTGTTCACTGCAGATTCGCAAACACCATACCCTTTTATGGCCTCATGGTCAACCTGCAGCACTTTGGGAGAAATATTTTCCTGTTACAGGTCATCTTTGGAGCTCTAACTACCTTGGCCCGATGTCTTGCACTCTGGGCACTGAATTACACAGGTCGTCGATTAACCCAGACATTTAATTTGTTCCTGCTGGGACTTTTCATTTTGACCAACACATTTGTGCCTCCAGGTGAGAGACGACTGGATGCTGGGAAAAGGTGATGTCTTTCCCCATCCTTCAGGGAGTGTACTGGCTCCATCTAGCCGAAGTCAGGAGTAGAGAGGGGCCAACGGGTGGCTGAGTGTTCAACAAAACAAGACAGATGGTTTAAGACAAAGGCTGTTAATAAGTTCTTGGGTCAGCAATAGGCAGCTCACACAAATACTTACCTTCACCCACCCTAGAAGTATCTGGAAACTGGAGCCATTTATTCCTGACGGTTACTGTAGAACAGCAATTGATAGTTGCCGCTTGGCATTCATGCTCTTAATAGTCAGAGTAGAGGGGGCAGGCCTCACGCTGCTGCCCCACGGGAGGACACAGCAGGGCCGCTCCCCACCTGGCTCTTCGGCTCCAGCTGAGACGACAGGGCCACCTCCCTGTCCGCACGTGTCCCCCTGTGTGGGCTGCAGCCATCGCTTACGGGAGTCTTCTGGACTCACAGGAAATGAAACAAAGCAAACAAAATACAATCTTCAAGTAGCCGAGGAGCGCACAGTCAGCAGAGGAAAGTCCTTGTCTGGTCTCTGACTTCGTGAGTCTCGGAGACCCCTAAGGGGCACGACGCGTCCTTGTCTCCCAGCGCAGGGCCTGCTGTGCACACGGCAGATCGCTGGCGTCTGACCACCAGAATACCACTCATGATGCAGGTTTACTCCCTTACAAGAGTCCTTTCAAATGCCACAAAGCTATAATCAGATTACTTTTTTTTTTAATTGGGCAGAAAACAATTCTCTGAAATGACTGTGTGATGGTTCCCAAATTCTGGCATTTTTCTCCAAATAGAAGTTTCCATTCTTGGTTCCTAACACCCAACTGCCCTAGCTCTAGCTTCTCTTCAGCTAGCCCACCAGAGGTAGTCCCGTCCTCCAGTACTCTCACCCCAGACCCACCCCGGGACAAGGTTGTGTCTACACTGGACTGACTGACTCACCCGGGTTTGCCTGGGACTTTCCTGTGAAGCCTGAAAACCTCACATCGCTGAATCCTCAGTTCCCAGGAAAACCAGGACGCCAGTCCTTTGAAGTCCTACTTTAATCGTGAAGTCCAAAAGTTTAGAGCTGATCTTAGACTCACTATTTGCCCTCATGGGGTCCTATAAAAGGATGGAACAAACGCTGGAGAGAATAAGTAGGAGCAAACCTGCAGATTCACCTTCCTTCTCCGGCAAATCTCAGCTAAGCAGACAGATATGCTACAATTTAATCCAGGTTCTATGATGGGCGTCAGCTACCAATGTTGATAGCTTTCCATTTCCCAGCCTGTCAACCACTCTGTCTTCTCTGCCAAGTGCAGTTTTCTACAGTACATTTCAAGCATAGACATGATCAATAGGGTCTATTTTGTAAGAAATCTAGGGGGTGCTGATTCCTTCAGCTCAGATCTCATTGTCTCCCTGGTCTTTATGTCTCCAGAGATGCAGACCCTGCGAATGACTTTGGCGTGTGTAGGAATGAGTTTAAGTGCCTCTGCTTCAACCAGCTTCGCCGTTCATTTGCTTGAACTCCTCCCCACTGTCCTCAGGTATAAGAGCTTGTGGATGCGCCACCCGGGGCCAGAACAGGACTTCCCAGCCAGGTGACACAGGTTCTGGGATAAAGGTGATAAAATCTGTTGTTGTAAAGCAGTCATTTGTATAGTAATATTACACGAAGATTAATCACATCCTAACTTTATTGACAACCAGCTTTGAATAAGCGAAGCTCTTGGCTAAGCTGTGCTTCAATGCGCCATCTCCAGAGTCTTTCCCACCAGCTGTCATGCTGGGAGATGCACAACCTTCTGTTTAAAATGATGAAAAAGCTCTTAACCCAACTGGAACCTGTCAAAGACAGCCAGACAATCACTGGTTAAATTTCAAAACAAGTGTTTGTCATCAACCTCAAATATTTAACACCTTGTTTCTATGTCTTTCACCATCCAGTCAAAATAAATGATCACAAATTACACACAAGTGTTTTTATGGATTTTTAGGTATTGTTTATCTTCCAGGGCAAGAGCTTTAGCAGTGGACACAATGGCTGCGAGGAGTGGATCAACGCTGGCCCCCCTGCTCATGATGCTCGTCGTGTTTCACCCCACTCTGCCCTGGATCATCTATGGAGTCACCCCCATGCCAGCTGGTCTCCTCGTCCTCCTCCTGCCTGAGACCAAGAATCAGCCTTTGCCGGACACCATCCAGGATGTGGAAAAATGGTGAGTGACGCTTCTGCCTACCCCAGGAAGACCGTGTACCCAGGTCTACAGGTGCCCAGAGAGCCTGGAGTATGCAGGGGAAGGAGAGGAGATGGTGGAGGGATAATGTGAGGGAGCCCCGGGCCTGAAAGGCTCCATATGAAGAGATAATAAAGGAAATCAATCTTGTTTGGGAGCCTGTAAGATTCAGACAGTTTTGCTTCCACAAGTAGTGAAAGTAGTTGAGGAGAAAGGAAAAAAATTTAAAATAGTAAAGTGAATTTTTTAATGAGAAAAAATAGTATATGAGTTTCCTATAATAATGGGCTTCAATAATAATGTGCCACACGCTGAGTGACTTAAAGAAGTTTATTGTCACAGTTTTGGGAGGTAGAAGTCTGAACTTGAGGTCCCTCTGAAGGTTCTGAGGAGGGTCTGTTTCTGCAATTGTGTCTTCTGGGGTTTCCTTCATTTGTGGCTGAGTAACCCCAATAGTCCCTCCTGGGCATGTCAAATTTCCACATTTTAAAAGACTCCAGAAATATGGGATCTGAGGCCCACCCTACCCAAGAAGGACCTCATCTCACTAGTTAAATCTACAACAATCTTATTTCTGAAAAGGGGATGTCAAATTCTGATACAGTATCTCACATTCTGAGATACAGGAAGTTAAGACTTCAACACATGAATCTGGAGGAACACAATTCAGCTAGTAACGAGTGAGGGAGGGGAGTTTTCCTTAAGATTTTTAAGCTGCTTCTTAACTTTCCAGAGGGGTCACTGGCCAGAGTTCTAAAGCGACCAAGTGAGAACAGCCACTATCAAATCTTCACTGGAGCAGGGACCTCCCAGCCCCTGACCAGCCCCTCCTGGATTTTACTGGATTATAAAAAAGCTGATGTTCACTGTATCAGCTTGTATTTATCCATGGGACATACAAATATTTTTTGTCTCTTTGTGTGTGTGTGTGTGTGGTTGTTATGTTTGTTGATTGGTTGTTTCTGTTTTGTTTTTCCAGCAAAAAAATCTCAAGCAAAGGAAATGTGAGCAATTCCTACATGAAAGTGACAAAATTTTAAGGAGCTTTCGTGAGCTGACTGGTAGAGAAAAGAAATATGTGGAAGATGGGCCTCCCCGGTGGCGCAGTGGTTGAGCTCCCCAGCCACCAGAGGAGGGTCCCACATGGCACTGCAGACCCCTCCTGCTGCCCGCTGCTCCCCTCAGCAGTGTACTTCGGTCCTTCTGCCTGCTCTGCTCCCCGCTCTGGCTCTGGTGAATTCTCTCACCCTCCCGCGCTTCTGACTGTACCCAGTGCTTGTATAAATAAATAAATAAATCTTTAAAAAAGAAAAGAAAAAAGAAATATATGGAAGAAAAACACCTAGGAGTTTTCTTTTACATCTATAAACCAGCAAGAAAATATACAGGACAGATAAATTTCCTTCACAACAATGGTATTCATTTGCAATTAAAAATTAAGTGAAAAAAGTAATTTGTGGGGCCATGTAGTTCCATGAACAAGTCTTTGGGGAAGTAGTTAAAAAGGTTTCAAGTTCATCAATCAATTATTAATAAACAGATGATTCAAAAACAAAGAAAACAATGAAATTAGAATGTAGCTGGCTGGTGTATGGAGCAGTAATTGGCAGGCTCTACATAAATCTATAAAATTCAGAATAAAACATATGCAACCAAAAATCAAAGTAAATCCAGAAGCAGATACCAATGTAGTTCAATAATGCTTGAACCTTTTAACATCATATACCAGCAAATATAATGATGTGCTCTTTGGAAACACTCACTTAATGATGACAATGGTGACTTTTCAGTGGTGGAGTTTAAGTGATTGTTACCTTTCCTTTGAAATTATCTCTCTCTTCATATCTTTAACAATCAACATAGATCCTTAAAATACTATAAAGTTAACATATCAAAATTGAATGGCAAATAACAGGATAAACAATTTTCAAAATGTGTGTACATTTGATAGATTATTACAAAATATTTACAAATGAAAAAATTATATGCTGAAGAGGGGTGAACCTAGACTCTAAATATCAGTCTTATAAACCAAAATTACCCCAATGAAAAATAATACAATAGAAAAAACATTGAGGAAACTGGACAAAGGATATACAGATACTTACATGTAATCTTTGCCACTTTTCTTTAAATATAAATTTATGCCAGATAAAAGTTTATTTAATAAAAATTGTATTCCAAATGGCATGCCTAATTTATGAAAAATTATTTAAACATACAAGTTAAAAGTGCTAATAATTCTCATTGTGGGGGTGAGGGCACAAAGCAATGATCATTCATAAAGTTGAAGTTGTTTTTCAAAATCAACCATGCTGGGCCTCCCCGGTGGCGCAGTGGTTGAGCGCTGGGTTGCGAAGCGGCCTCTGTGGCGCCGGTTCGATCCCCGGCTGCTCCCCGGCCACCAGAGGAGGGTCCCACATGGCGCGCAGACCTCTCCTGCCGCCCGCTGCTCCCCTCAGCAGTGTACTTCGGTCCTTCTGCCTGCTCTGCTCCCTGCTCTGGCTCTGGTGAATTCTCTCACCCTCCCACGCTTCTGACTGTACCCAGTGCATGTATAAACAGAACAAACAAACAAATAAATAAATAAATAACATGCCTCTATAAAGTAGTTAAAATAGTTAGAATTTTCATTAAGAAATGTATTCAGTCTTAATTCAAAAAATCCTTGTTGTACACATATAACTTATAAAGGACTTGTCTTACTCCTATGGACACAGAGCTTTAAGAAACATAAAACATAAAATTGTAAGTGTCAAAGAGTTCACAAATGCAACATGGATATCACATTGTGGTTTTCTACAATTTTATGATTGTAACCTGGAGTCTCAGTTCTCACTAGATAGCAAGATTCCAGAGCTAGTTGGGAGGCATATTCAAAGTCTATATTTAAAACAAAATTAGAAAATTAAAGAAATTCATGTCACTTAAAATTGACCAAGTTCTCCAGCCATAGCGGAAAGCTGTGTTTCCTCAGAACACTAAAAAGGGAGCTACCAAGGAATCCCACTCCTAGAAGCCTACCAAAAGGACACAAAAACACTAATTTGAAAGGAAACCTGCACTCTTATGTTTATTACAGCACTATTTACAATAGCCAAGATATGGTAACAACCCAAATGACCCAAAACAAATGAAAGGATCAAAATGTTGTGGTATATTTACACAGTGGAATATTACTCAACAATCAAAAGGACAAATTCATGCCATTTTGCAGGAACATGGGAGGGATTATGCTAGCCAAAATAAGTCATAAAGAAAATGATAAAGATCAGATGGTCTCACTTACATGTGGAACAAAAGGTCAAGAAAAAAGTCAAAACTAGCAGTTACCATAGATCTCAGGAATACAGCAGCTGGGGGGAGGAGATTTAAGGGGGGGTCAAAATAGGGGAGGGAAGGATACAAGGGAATATGGTGATGGTTCATGAATGATATGGTGGAAGGAGAACTATGAGGACTACAATAATGTAAGCAAAACAAAATTGAATTAATCAATTAAAAAAATTTTGACCAGGTTCTCAAGATGCACTGTTGGTGGGAATGTAAACTGACCAAGTCACTATGGAAAATAGTATAGACATCCCTCAAAATATTACAAGGAGATTACCATACAGTCCAGAAATTCTACTTCTGAGTTTTTATCTGAAGAATATGAAACCCTAATTTGAAAGAATATATGCATCCTTATGTTACCTGCAGTACTATTCACAGTAGATAAGCTATGGAAATAACCTAAGTGTCCATCCATAGATGAACAGATGAAAAATCAGTATATATACAACGGAATACTACTCAGTCATAAAAAGAATGAAATCTTGCCGTTTGTGACAACATAGATTGGTCCCGAAGGCTTTGTGCTAAGGAAGTAAGTCAGACAGAGAAAGGCAAATACCATATGATCTCACATGTGGAATCTAAAAAGAAAGAAAGAAACAAGCTCGCAGATAGAGAATAGCATCATGGTTGTCAGGGGTCCAAGGGGCAAGCTGAGGGTGGGTAAAACAGGTTAAAGAGGTCAAAAGGAAGATACTTGGAGTTATAAAACAAGTAAGTCACAGGGACATAATGTACAGCATGGTGACTGTAGGTAACCATGCTGTATTGCATACTTGAGTGTTGCTTAGTAAATCTTAAATGACTTCATTACAAGAAGAAATTTTTATAGCTAAATACAGGGGTAGATGTTAAGGAAACTTATTGGCGTGATTGCTTCAATATATAGAAATATCAAATCACTGTGATATACACTTCAAACTAATGTAATATTAGTCAATTATACCTCAAATTTTTTTTTTTTTTTTACATACCAGCCATTGGGGAAATCAGTCCCACTAGAATCCCCAAGACCCACAAGCAAGACCCTTGCAGCTGAAGCTTCCCACCCCCTCCCTGGGAAAGTGCATTAAAGCCTGGCCCCTTGGGGTGTGCCTTGCCTTTGACTTCTGCACTCTCAGAATCTGCTTCAGGTACAGCCTTGAGAAAAGCAACTGTTGTTGAGATTATCTGAATGTCATCAGACAAAGCTGAAACTTCGATAAAACTGACATCTGGTCAGGGTGGGGCTGGGCGGGGAATGGAAAACCACTCCACTTGCAACCACCTTGAAAGTAAGTTCTCTTGCTCATTGAAACCGCCTCCTACCAACCTGAGTGGTCAGCCTTGTTCTTCGGTCTCTCCTTGCCTCCATCTCTGAGGACGAGGGGAGAGCTCTGTTTTCAGGTTACATCTGAGAAGATCCTGAGGTTTCAGCCCAAATTTAAGTTTGAGCTTAAGGGTGTGGGAAAACAAACTCTTTCTGGAACTTCTTGCAGTTCTAGTAATAGGTACAATATTTAAGAGACAATTTAGGAGATATAACAAGATTTAAAGGGCATAACCTCTGTTTTAGAAATTGAACTGAAAGAACTTTGTCTTAAGTAAGTAAAGACAATGGGATGCATGTATTAGGTTGTCCATTAAAAAAGTTTCAAAGAAAAACTGGACAAGAACTCAGTTTTCTAATTGAGTAAATTAGTATATATCTACCCAATTTATTTCCATCTGCCAACAGAAAAGGGTTAACATAGCAGTGGCTAAGGGCGGGGAGTGGGGGCACCAACATGCATTAAGTAAGGAAAGCAGGAAACAAAATGTGTAACAGGACACTATTCTTACATTCTCTTTTTTTAAAGATTTATTTATTCATACAAGAGCTGGGATGGAGGCCAGAGGTGTGGGGGGTGTGAGGATTCGCCAGAGACAGAGTCAGGAGCAGAACGGGCGGATCTACTCAAATTCACTGCTGAGGGGAGTTGCGGGCAGTAGAGGAGAGGCCTGCTGCACCATGTGGGTCACCTCCCCAGCAGGGGATCAAACTTGTGCTGCAGTAGGTGAGCATTGCTTCACAGTGCTGATGCTTAACCCCTTGCGCCACCAGGGAGGCCCCTATTCTTATATTCTTATAGGGAAAAAATAGTGGTCGATACATTAAGTCAAAATGTTCACATTAGTGTCTGTGTGTTACAACTGTTAAGATTTGCTATCATGAAGCAAATCTTTACATTTCCAAAATATTCTGTGAAGAATGTTCAATTCCATAGTGAAAGAAAATAAAAACACTATAGTGGGGAAAAAAGATTATTTGTGTATATTTGTAAACTTACTGGGTAAGGAAGTCATTTTCCACAGGGCTTTGGGCCTGTGGGACTTACAGCCCCAAGTCAGCACCCCTTCCCACCTCTATGAAGCTAAAACTGGAGCTCCTGGCCCCCTTCACTATACAGCAAGAGCTGGCCAAGGGGCCATGGGCTCACCCTACTAACATCTTCTCACTTCAGTAAGTGGGGTTCCACCAGCCATTCCCAACCTTGATCTCTCTGGCTTCAAACCCTCATTAGCTTCCCCCTTGTATCAAATACCCACACCCTACCAGGATACCTCTCTGGGGAAACCAACTCTACAGCCAGGGACCACGCAAAGGTGCCTAGAACCACCTCTCACCCCAAAAAAATCCTGTATAGACTGGCCTCTCTTTACACAAGGCCCTTCTCTACAAGGCTAGAAGTTCATGGAATTGCGGACAGGCGGGGGAGGATACTGAGCAAAGTGCCAGCTGACAGCTTCTGTGTCACATTAAACTGCTGTGTCACCTAGTAATTGTGGACTTAGGCATATTGTTCAAAGTAACTTTTTCCCATTTTGGTCTTTGGACTCAATTTCCAAAGTAGGAGCTCACTTTTCTACTAGCAATCTTCCAAAGCAAATAGACTTTGTCTATCAATCCTCAAAAAACCCTGCCCAGTTCAAAATCCACTCCCCAATTTTTACGTATTTGTTACCATTCCACTCCACTGCCAGCCCCAACATTAGAATCAGTTATTATTATTATGGGAAAAATTATCTCAAAATTCAGTGGCTTAAAACAAGAATCTGAGTAGGGATTGGGTGGGTCCTTTGCTCGAGAGTCTGTCACAGGCTGCAATCTAGGTGTTTGCTGGAGTTCTGACGTCATCTGAAGTCTCCACTGGGGTACGCAGTCCCCTTGGCATGGCGGTCTAAGGACCTTGGTTCCAGAGAGGGATGAGAAGTCCATCTCACCCACCAGCACTGTAGTCTGTGGCACCGCCCCAGCTGGTACTTGATTGGCACCTCATTGTTGTTATTTCTGAAGTTTGTGAGACCATCACACAGAAGGAGTTGGCTGCCACCCAGGTGAAGCCATCAGTTTTCAATGTGGTCTGTGCACCCAAACTGGTGTAAGAATCCGCTCCCTCATTTTACTCAGGTAAGCTCCATGTGACCATGATTAACTATTATAATATTGGAGAAGGAATTTCATTTCTTCTTTCAAAAAATCAGCAGCAGTATTATGAGGGAGGAAATGACATGAACCGCTATGTTGTCAAGTACCACATTATAAGATAGCGATTTTATAAGACTCAAAGGGATCTACTGCAGAGACAAAAGTTAGAAATAGCAGATTCCAGCAGAAAGTTCGTTTCTGGAGATGATAATGCCAACATGTTTTATCATGAAATGTTAATGAAAATAAGTTTGACTAGACCATAACTTATTTATCCATTCTGCTATTCCTGGATTTTGGACTTTTCCCATATTTGTGCTATTGTGAATTTGTGGGAGTAAAGCATGTGTCTATTTGACTAGAGCTAACAACAAACAACATTCCTAACTGGATATACAATTACACATTTCAACAAGCAAGTTTTGATTGCTCCATATCCTTGCCAATTCTCAGTATTTTCAATTATCTGAATGTAGCTATTCCAGTGGCAGTCTATTGCTTCACATTGTGAGTTTGATTTGCATTTCCTGATTACCTATGACATAGAACACTCTTTCTTGTCTGATTTTGCCTATTTTTATTACCACTTTTTTCATTTATCTTTTTGCCTGTTTTTATTGTCAATTATTTCATTTATCTTTTCTAGGTATAAGTTATAAATACATTCCCAATCTGTGCATAACTTTTTCACTCTCTTAATGGCATGGTCTGATCGACTGAATTAATTTTCATGAAATTCTATTTATAAATCTTTTCTTTTACAACAAGTGCTTCCGGTATCTTCCTTGAAAAAAAAATGTACTAAACCAAGTTTATAAATATATTTTCCATGTTTTTTTCTCAAAACTGTTTTCATCTTCAGGGCGGGAGCATTTCAAGATGGTGGAGTAGAAAGACTCTGCACTCACCTCCTACCCACTGACACAATAAACCTGCAACTATTCATAGAGCAACTTCCATTGAAACAGAACCTAGGGTTAGTGGATCAGTGTCTCCACCACAGAGTAAAAGACAGCATCAGAAAGGGCAGAAAGGCAGAAACATAACCTCACAGGAATGCCACTCCTGGATTGTGACTCACGGCTTTGAGGAATATCAAAAACACAGAGCCTTGGGCCTCCCTGATGGCACAGGGGTTAAAGACACAGCCCTATCAAGCTATTGCCAGCCGCTGCAGCATGAGTTTGATCCCCAGCCAGGGAGCTACCCACATGGCGCAGCAGACCTCTCCTGTCTCCCCCGCTGCTCCCCTCAGCATTGTATCTCAGTAAATACTCCTGCTCTGCTCCCTATTCTGTCTCTGGTGAATCCTCTCACCCCCCACACCTCTGGCCTGTACCCCAGTTCTTGTATGCATAAATAAATAATTTTTTAAAGCCCCCTACTGTTTTAAAGAAACAAGACACAACAAAGCCATGAACCAAACCAAACAACCCTATGAGGTCAGATAGATCCACTGGTGAATTCCACAGAAAGTTTGAAAAAGAAATAGGGTCATGTATTCCTGCTTATTCCTGGTGATTTTTCAATGCCCCATGTTATAATTTTACTCACTGAGATGCTTGGGTTTTTTATTCCTATTGTAACCGGTGGCTGAAGCCATAAAACTGTTGTAGGTGGTGCCCCCCTGGAAGGGGTTGCTGGTGAGGATAGATAGCCCCAGGGAAATGCTAAAAGGTGTTGCATTTTGTAGAGGCATGTTTTTTTTTTTATTTATTTATTTGTTTGTTTGTTTTGTTTATACATGCACTGGGGACAGTCAGAAGCGCGGGAGGGTGAGAGAATTCACCAGAGCCAGAGCGGGGAGCAGAGCAGGCAGAAGGACTGAAGTACACTGCTGAGGGGAGCAGCGGGCGGCAGGAGAGGTCTGCGCACCATGTGGGACCCTCCTCCGGTGGCCGGGGAGCAGCCGGGAATCGAACCGGCACTGCAGAGGCTGCGGGCAGCTTCGCAACCCAGCGCTCAACCGCTGCGCCACCGGGGAGGCCCAGATGTTGCATTTTGGAGTGGAGTGGCTGATAAGAATATAAGGGGCTTTAGAAGGAGCACAATCTTCAGGATTTAGTGTTCTGGATTCAGCTTTTGAGGATTCGGTGTTTCAGATTCAGAAGGCTGTTGCTGGCCTCTAAAGGTGGAGGCCTCCAGCAGCCAACCTCAGAGAGGAAAAGTTTGGAGGCTTTGCAAGTAGCCAAGCAACTAAAACTGTTCCCAGTTTTGCTGCTGTTGTAGCCTGGCAGGGATGGCAAAGACCCGGCGCTGGCTCCTCCCTGAGATGTGTGACTGTAGCTATTTGTCGGGTCATTTGGTGGCTGCAGCTGCTGTTTTGAGTGTCTGGTGGTGCATTGGGGTATCCTGGCAGCTCCAGGAGCATCTCTTTTTTGTATCTTCTGCTGTCTTCATGAGTTGGAACCAAACCTATAGTCTGGCTGCCACGTGTCCACAGTGGCAGGAAGACGCCATCTTAGCAGCTTTTGTTTGGGACTTGAAAACACTGGACACTGCTTCAGGTGAGGTAAAGGCCATTTTTGGCCACAGTATCTATTCATTTTTCCTTGGTATGTTAAATAAATCCCATTGTTGTTCTCTGAGCCTGAGTAGTCTTGCAATTGTGTGTGCAGGTGAAGAACTCATACACCAGTAAACTTTTAGGGCAGTGTCCTTGACCAGTTTTAGTGCCTCTTGCTGCCCTGTATCACTACCAATATTCTTGAATTATTCTGGTTTATGCCTCGGTTACTAGAAAGAGTTTTGTTCTCTTCAGTCTTCTTTTTAATCTTTCTTAGGTGCAGTGTAGAAGCAATTCATCTATGGTAAAAGACCCCCCTTAAGAATGTTCCATTCAGTGACCCCTGAATTCTGAAATTTTCTCTCCTGCCTAGAAGGAATAGGCACTATTACCATTCTGGTGTGAAATCCAGGAAATTTTTTAGCTCTAGCCATTTTGGGTAGGTCTTTCCTGTGGATACTTTTCTCACGTACATATGCCAATCACTATTTCACTCACTACAAGTGGGCGCTCCAAAGCAGATCCTGGGTCTCTTTTTGTAACTCTTTCCTTTCTGTGACTATATGCTCAAAGTCCAGCCCTTTTAATTTTCCAAAGCATAAGCAAAGATTTTCCTAGCAGTGAATCTCTTAACTTCAGTGTCTTTTCCAATGGAATAGATTGGGAATTTTCACAGTAAGACTTGGCTCATTTGTGTTTAGTAGTCCTTTGGGCAGCATGGAGAAAGCAGCAAGGATCATAAACACTTTGCCTGGAAATCTCATTTATACCTGCAAGTTTGTCACTTACAAACATTGCTTTCCACTCAAGTTTGACACTCAATATAAAGAACCATCTTTTGTTTCCTCCAGTTTCTAATAACAGCTTCCTTGTTTCCTTACATGTTCTCCTCACCACCAACTTTAATGTCTATATTTCTACCTATAGCCCATGCATGACAATTCAAGGATTCGTTGAGATGACGTAAGTTTATCCTACCCTGCTTTTCATTCCTTGTGAGTCCTTAATAGAAGTATCATTCATATCCATATTTCAACTCACACTTTTCAAAGCTAAGTTTTTTCTGTCATGCTCCTCAAAATTGTCCCCGCTGCACAACTAAGGTAAGAATAGTTTTAAACAAATAGATAAAACACTAATTCAATAATAAGAAGTAAAATACGCTAGGATGTCTTATGCTGATGTTGATAAAAGCATGTATGTAGCACAAAAAAAACGATGAACCAACTTACAAAGCAGCTAAAATATAAGGTGTTTAAAGTTATGGCTAGAAGCTTTACTGCTCATCAGCAGGAGCTCTGCAGAAAATATCTGAACTCATCATGTATTGTTGAACTAGACTCTGTCTAGGACATGCTCCTTTTGCCAATGTATTGAGCTCAGGGCCAAGATTGAAATCTTTCTGAATGAAAAGAACCATCCTCTCTTATCAAATACCAAATGGCTTTGGAAATTCGCTTGTGCCTCAGACTCGATCATATTTCTTAGCTATTTCAACCTAAAATTACAAGGTGAAACATCTCTACTGCAGTAAAAGTCGCCCTAACCACAACTAGCATTGCTGGAATCACAAGTAATATCATTCTGCTCATACACTTTCTATGCTGTCAAACATTTAAGCCAGAAGCAAGAAACATATTTTCACACAAATTTGCAGCAGATGTATTTTCCAAGTTCAAATTATAGCTTAGCAGCATTTTTCACACCTTGTGCAAGTGTTAAGGAAATTTCCATATTTAAATATCCATTTCACTGTGCGATTGAGGAGCTTCCACTTAACCTAATAACAAGAGAAAACTTGAATAGAACTCAATAAATGCCTTCCAAGAAATATATATGCTCATTTAAAATCATCTGCTCATGGATTCAGATCAGTATTTAGCAGTACCTACCTGGGTGAATTAACAGTTACAAGATGAAATATGCAAAATCTCATTATAGATCATCAATAATAAATAACATTTGCAGTTGATTTTGATGATAGATAGATAAAACTAACTTTGAACCTTATTTAAGTGAAATGTTATCTCAAAAAAAAATCCATTAGTAGATCTGTATTCTGAACACTTACACTCAGACTCTATTATCATATTTTGAAGTCTGTCAGTTGAAGAATTTGGATATGTTTCATCCTTGTTCTATAAGCATCTATACAACATCTTCAATTTGGCCTCTTGATCTATAAACCCTGAATGATTTACTATATAAAAATACCTTTCATACCCCTTACAGAAAATATTTGCCAATCCATGGGTTAAAGCAGTGATTCTCCTAGTTTGCTTTGAAGCTCCTACCTCAGAATAACTTTCTGAGCAGAATCTTCATTATATCTTGTTCCTCCTGTAACACATCATGCAGCCTCCATTCATGACACTTATGATGTCATCTCTTTCTCTTTTAAAGGACTATGAGACACTCAGCATGTTCTGTCTATCGCTATGTTCCTCCCACTACTCACAGATGAGGTTCTCAAAAAAAAATGTTAAATAAATGAAAAATGAAACAGAAGATATACTGTTCATTCTCTATTGCCTCTTCTCCTGTCTCCAGCTCCAATCCCCAATTTCCAGAAACCTAAAATCCTCTGCACTCCTGCTTCAATCTCCATTGCAATAGACATTAAATTACTAAAATCATTGTTTTACATTGAACATTCCATCTTGATTGACTTTAACTTAGACTTGCTTTAAGTAATTCTTTTAACAGAATAGAACACAAAGTAAGCAGAAGACTTGCCTCGCATTCTTTCCACTTGAAAATCACACAGCAATTCAAACATGGGTCAAAATTCCACTTTAGGGAGAAATTACTACAGGCCATTAAATAAATGTATTTTGGTTTATTTAGTTAGTACAACCAACTACAAGTCTACTCTAGTCTTCTAGCCATAAAAAAAGGAAGCCCTGCCATTTGTGACAACGTGACCAGAGCTGAGGACATTATGCCAAGTAAAGTAACTCAGACAGAGATGTATAATTCCACTTGTAAGTGGAAATGAAAAATATAAAAATATCAAACTCATGGAAACAGAAAGTACAAAGGTAGTTTTTAGTCAGGGGTGGAAGGTGGGGAGAGTTGTTGACATGGGGAGATGTTGGTCAAAAGATACAAAGTTTAAGTTGTAAGTTCCAGGAATTCTGGTACAGGTTACAGCTGGGTGGCTGTGGTTAACAACACTGTGTTGTATACTTGGAAGTTGCTATGGGAAAAGAGCTTTCATTTTCCCATTAAAACAATATAATAGTAACTACACATGAAGAAGAACTCATTAACTAAACTTGTGGTGGTAAACAGGTAACAATAAAACATGTATCAAATCATCACTTGTACACACATTAAACTTATACAATAAAGCTGGGGGTGGAGGTGCCACGGAACAAGGCTAAAACGTAGTGATCTACACAAAGTAGTTAAGTGGGTGAGGACCACCTGGAGAGTCTTCCCCTAGGGAAGAGCCTATTCAAGCACCTGGCCGCTGGTGTACACCCCCATATCCTATGATCCAACCATCTCTGCCTCCTCAAAGGCCTCTGTCAGATTTTATGGAAGTTTATCCAGAACCTCTTTCTTAGTTCTCTGACAATTTCAAATTTTGTCTAAAACTGGAAACCTATTTTAATTTTCTCTTTTTTAACTAACAAGATAGGGTTTTTGTTGGTCTTTTTCACGAACAAAAGAACACTGTGTGATAAAATAGAGTGATGGGACAAGATAGGAAGGAAACCCCCAAAATCCAGTGGGTTCCTCACACCATGGACCTGCCAGCGATGCTGATGGTTTCCAAGATGTTTGGAGTTTAACTTACATATCCTAAATCATGCATTGTTTAAGCTATACACATAACTGATTGGTGGTCAAGTACAGAAAGCACTGAAGAAACTGATGTTGAAATACAAGTTAATAAGGCACATGATAATGATAGTAATTTTGCAAATTCATTTCAAGATGATTTTAACTAGATCTTCATTGAAATTATCTAAACAAAATTCTTACATAGCACATAGCCAGATGTCCCAAGTATTTTGAAAACCAATGCTAAGAAAGAAAACACAAAAATGATTACATCCAATTTGCCTTTTCATTGGTCAAGAATTAATTCTACCCACACCTGCAGTGGAAGAAAATAGCATCTGGAAACATTTCTTATTCTCATCATTTAGAGACAAATATTTTAATTTTTAAATTATCTCATTGTATTGAGGTGACATTGGTTTACAACACTGTATGTGATTTAGAGATAGAGGTTCATAACTCATTAGCAACCAGGTGATTTTTCTAGTGTCTAGCAAATATTTTAGACAAGATTTTTGAAAGCATTTATGTCTAGTTTGGAGGCCCTAAACCTATTTAAGTAAATGTGTAAAATAAAAGTTAACTGTAAATGATATTTGTAATACATATTATACTCCCAAGAGTGTTTTTTAGTTTGCCTATTTAAATATATAGTTTCCTGCATGTATGTGCATGCACACACACACATGCACGCACATACATCTACCTGAAGAAAGAAAAAGCCCATATACCTACCCAAGGAGACACCCCAAGGAAAGGTGCCTGGCTTACATTACTTGTGTGAGCAAGAAACGCTTTTGTAATGCTAAATCTCTTGAACTTGGTTGTTTGGCAACTACCCTAATAAGCTTTTTTTTCTTGTATTCTTTCAGATAGCTTGTTATTTTTCTCTGAGAGTTCAGAGAAAACTGAATCTAATCTGCTAACAAATACATTGTTGTATTTTTCATTTCTAAAAGTCCTACTTTTTTCACATTTATGCAGTTATTTTATAGTTTTCTTATCCCTGTAATTTTCCTTTCAGATATTGAAATAACAAGTCCTTGGAGAAAGAGTGGGAAAAAAGAAAAATAAACATTACAGCTTTCTGTTGGACAATCTCGGCCCCAGGTGTATGGCATAGCAGGCCAGTGTCCTGCCTAGCAGGAGGCGCTGTGGTCCAGCGGGTCCTCGCGGGGGAACGCTGTGCCCATCGCCAGGGCTGTGGCCAAAATTGTGGCATGTGTGCTTGATCTTATCAGCTCAGACGCCCAGTAAAAAGTAAATTTCCGTAGCCGGTGAAACTGGATTTCGGGGACAAAATCCAGTCACTGTAAACAAGATCCACAGAACTGAAGTGGGGCTGTGTACTAAATCCTTCATGAAATCCTCAGTTGACTCTCTCTAAGGGGAAAAAAGATTTTTTTTTTTAAAAGGTGGGAAGAAGGACGCTGCTGAAGTCTTACTTGCAAATCATACTGGACATGCACAAGGAAGGGCCTTACCAGTTTTGTTGCTTTATCGTCAAGAAAGCTGCAGACTCCCTTGCAAGGCCCCTACCAGGCAGACTGGCCTGGGAGCAGTGAGCGTCGGCATGGTCCGGGACTCATTGGAAACTGAAAATCCCAGGCCTCTCCACATATCCTCCAACTCGGAATATGCATTTGAGCAGCATCCCCAAATGATTCACGTGCACATTAAAACCTGAGACGCGCGGATCCTGAACTTACTAACCGAGGGAACGAGACCCACGTAGGAACAGCAACTGAGGGACCTCCCTGGTGGCGATCCCCAGTCGGCCAGGGAGCAACCCACGTGGCGCAGCAGATCTCTCCTGTCTCGCCTGCTGCTCCCTTTAGCAGTGTTTTTCGGTCAGTCTGTCTGTTCTGTTCCCCACTCTGTCTCTGGTGAATCCCCTCACCCTCCGCCTCTCTGGCCTGTACCCCAGATCTTGTGTGCATAAATAAATCTTTTTTTAAAAAAAAAAAAAAACAGCAACTGAGAGGACAAGACAAAGCTACCGCCCTGGGTCAGCGTTGCCGAACCTCAGCCTTCTCGATAAAAACCCTGGGTGGTGTGCCAGACCAGAAATGAAATCTGAAACTAAAAAGGAGCTTTGGTTGCTTCACTTCAGCAACAGACAGACACACTCACAGCCCTGGGCGTCCGCGCGCGAGCTGACAGCCAACGTGACTGCAGCAGATGGCACAGCCTTCACGGGAACTTGCTCATCCGGGAGCTTCCGGAGATGAGCTAACGCTCTTGTAACTTCTGCTCTCGCCCCTGGCATGCCTTCAGGCCGGCTGAATCAGAGAGAGCTGGCGAGGCGGGAGACAGGCCCAGAGAAGGGCCTCAGGTAGGTGCAGAGCTCACCACAGACAAGCCAGACCCAGACCCGCAGCAACTTAGTCTGATAATTTGGCCTTTCCTTTCTTTCTTTTTTTTAAATTTGTTTATTTTCTTACATTATTGGTAATTTTTGGACAGTGTTTGATTTCTTCCCTCAGGTGTGATCCCCGTAATACCCCCACCACCAGGGCACCAGTGGTCCATCTGGCGGATGACCACCCCTAAACGATCCATCAGGAGGATGTGATGTATACACAATGGAATACTACTCAGCCATCAAAAAAGATAAGTGCGTGCCATTTGCAGCAACATGGGTGGAACTGGAAAGGTTGGTGCTAAGCAAGATAAGTCAGAAGGAGAAAGATAAATATCAAATGGTTTCACTTATAAGTGGAATAAAGAGAAACCGAACAAAGGGTCAGCTGACCATGGATCTGAGGCATCCAGCCAGGGGAGAGGAAAGAGGGCAGTCAAACAGGGAGGGAAGAGCATTTCTTGAATGAAATTCCTGGGCAGGAGGGGAAGCTAGGGAGGAGTGCATTGACTGCTATTATCTTGAAATTTTATTCCAGGACTCCAACTTTCATACCCTATTCAGCAAAGGCAAACGACCTGCGGTTGGGGGCAGCCTATTCTCATTAGTAATGGAGACCTCAATTTCTACCTCAGAAATTTGGGGGGAATCCTAATATTACTACAATTAAAGGAATAAATTATTATTTTTTAAAAAGCAAATTCATTTTACCCATAAATACCAGTGCTCTTGAAATTTAATTTTAAAGGATGAGCAACAGCTTCTTATTTCTCTTAGAAATATCTTTGTAAACTACATTGAGAGATTTATAAGCATAACAGAAAGGATGGAAGCATCTAGTAAAATACAAATACACAAAATTACATTTTCAAAGGCAAAAGACAAAATAATTTGAAGACTTTTAAAAGTTAAATTGTCACAATTTTTCTTTGGACTCAATATGTTGTATCATAAATAATATGTTACTTTAAAATTTTACAAAAATTGTTATACTAGAAATAAAACCAGCAGTTAAATAAAACCAACTATTAAAAAAAATTAATAGTTTTTCGAGTCACGTAAAATATTCTTTGTGAGAGAAACCCCACCGACTGGGAAAACATTTTTGCACACAACACTAATGATAAAGGACTGATCACAAAAATCTACAAAGAGCTGATGAGACTCAACAAAAACAAAGAAAATAATCCAGTCAAAAAATGGGCAGAAGAGCTAAAAAGAAACTTCTTTGAAGAGGAAATGCAAATGGCCAACAGGCATATGAAAAAATGTTCAACATCACTTGTAATCAGGGAAATGCAAATCAAAAACTACAATGAGATACCATCTTACACCAGTGAGAATGGCACATATTAAAAAAAATTAGCAACAACAAATGTTGACAAGGTTGTGGAGAAAAAGGAACTCTCTTGCACTGTTGGTGGGAGTGCAAACTGGTCCAACCACTATGGAGAGCTGTGTGGAGACTTCTTGACCTACTAAAGATAGAACTTCCATATGATCCAGAAATTCCACTCCTAGGTATTTACCCAAAGGACACAGAAACATCAATTCCAAAGAACACCTGTACCCCTATGTTTATAGCAGCACTATTTACAATAGCTAAGCTTTGGAAACAACCCAAATGCCCAAAAATAGATGACTGGATCAAGAAGATGTGGTACATATACACCATGGAATATTACTCAGCATTCAAAAAAGGTAAACACATGCAATTTGCAGCAACATGGATGGCGCTGGAAGGGATCATGCTCAGTGAAATAAGCCAGAAAGAAAAAGAAAAATACTGGATGGTCTCACTCATAGCAGGAATCTAGAAAACCTAAATAAGAGATCAGGAAAAAGAATAACTATAAGAAAGTGAAAATCAAAATCAACAAAAAACTATGAACCAGAGACACTTTTTGGGGGGTGGGGGCCGGGAGGGGAGGGATTGGGGTCAGAATAGGGCATGTGCAGTTGTATGGGGGAATATAAAAATAAAATTTATTATTTAATTAAAAAAAATATTCTTTGTGAAAAGCTCTTCTAGGAAATGGATATTTCTCCAATGGTTCCAATGATGTTTTAATGATCCTTATAAACTGTTATAAACAACATCCAGACTCTATCTGGCACTGATGACAGGTACTGTCATTCTGCTGATTTTACTGACACTGACATTTCAGGAATCCCCTAAAATGCATCTTCAAGAACTTGGAAAAGGGTTATCCTCAGAGTAAAGCATCAGATGTATGGTACTCACTGAGATATGTATACAAAAGTGTCTAATGAACTGGGAAAACCTGAAGTATTACTCAAAGGATCCAGGAAATTTTCAGAGAGTGGACTAGATAGAGTCACAAACACATACAAAAAAAAGTGATTTTTTTTATTCCAAACTATACTCTGGACAAATATTATACAGAATGGGGTGGGCCTGCCAATGAAAAGAAGAGTTGGGAGTTTCTAGGACAGAAGCAGCGCCCAGATGCCTGTCCCAGTATGTCCTTGGAAAGCATCTTGGCTTTGCCAAGCTCAACAATAATTTCTTCCAACAAATGGGAAGGCCTCCAGCTACCTTAACTTAGAAACTCCTCTTCAAACCAGCTAACTCTTCTACTTTGATTCTATGAACTACACAGTATTCCAATAATTTTATTTCCATGCAGATTTCCCACAAGGACATAATGACTCAGGCCAATCCCAACTTTCCAGGGCACTTGACTCCTGTGTATCTGATTAACATGAATATATTGGATTCTGGAAAAGCTAAATCACCTCGCAGGAGCCTAGTAACTATGAGTTTAGCTTAAGAAAGTGATCAAGAAAGTAAATGAGAAATTTAATTTTCTGAGCCAGTCTCTTTTGCATCATATTATGGGTGAATAGACAAATACAAAAATGTTCATACCTGCATCATTTTTAATAGCAGAACACTAAGAACAACCCAGATCTTCCTCTTAATGTGGTTTTTAAAAGCAGATCTATAATTCTCCAACTAATAACTAGGCCCAAGTATATTTCCAGTATTATATAAACAAATTCCAGAGTATAGAAAAAGTTTGAGAAACCACCTAACCCACGTTTTTTCTTTTTTATTGTATTTTTTTAATTGTGGTGACACTGATTTACCAGACTGTATGATTCAGAGATATAGGTTCACACCTCCTCGGAAGGTTCATACCACACCTACCACCAAGGCACCCATAGTCTCCCCCATAACCCATTGAGCCCTCCCTTTGTTCTCCATCCCCCACCCTGTGTTCTCTACACCACCCTCCCCTCTAATGACCTCAATTCTATAGTCAGATTTGTAGGTTTGTTTTGTGTCATTTTGACTCTTTCGCTGTTTTTCTCTGTATTCTGCACATGATGAGTCTACCTAAAACTCAAAACCAAAACTGGATGACAGAACAGGAAAGTAAGACTTCAGACCCTCCAGCATGGCTCCTCCAGGACTGATGATGTGGCCGGGACCGAGCGTCTCTCTTTATTATTATTTTTTCAATTTGGACACCTTTTATTTGCTTTTTATTAGTATCATGTGTATTAAGGTACCACCGCTTGCAACACTGCATGTGTTGGCGGGGTCTCGTGTCACTCCCTTAGAGTATGTCATCACTCCTCACCAAGACTTGCTTCTCTCGTCATCAGGATTTCTCTGCATCATCACAAGATTTACCAATATCTCCTGGAGCTACACACTTCTAGGCTTCAAATCAGTTGAGAACTCATTCATTCACCCCAAGTCTCCAGTCTAATTTTCATTCCATCTCAGCTATGACTTGGTCTATGCCCATCAACAAACTGAAAATTGTATCCTGGAGTGTGATGGTCTTGGGCCTCCGAGCCAGCCATGAAATTAACTGTTCAAGAAACATGAGACCCAAGAGTGGGCAAGGGAGTGACATCACAGGGGGAAATTGGAGTCAATGTGCTAGGAGGCAGAGTGGATAGGAGATGGCCAAACAGATGTCCACTCTCAGATCCACACCATCTGTGTCTTCACACCCATCTTTTCCTGAGCAACCATTCAGATTTAGCAACACAATATAAATGCAATATCAATATCTAAGTGAAACCTCAATATCATAGTGAAATTGTAATTCCAATTATGTTAGAGAAGTTCCCAAGGGGCTGGGAAAGCCATGAAAGCTTAAAGAGCTAAAAATCTATGTCAATGTCCCAGCCTGGGCATAGAAACACCAGGCCCTTTAGTATGACAAAATGAATATTGTCATATGCAAGGTTAAGCAATGCCTTTTGGAAAACTGCAGAAGCCTTTGACTACTTTGAACCATTGACTTTTTTAATTTGTTTTCACCTTTGGTCAAGTTTTTTTAATTGTATACTTTGTATTGTGATATCATTGGTTGACAACACAGAATATGACTTTGGGATACAGACTTCTGCAGATGTAGAACTACTGACTTCTTTATGAGTGTATCGCAAAAGATAAACACTGTGAGTTCCTGACTTTAAAAAAGGATCATCTGGAATTTGATGGTTACCAGAGGGAAAGAGGTGGGGCGGGTGAGGAGGGAGGCAGATGGGGTACTGGCACGGGTGGTTTGGTAGAGAATGAGTGGAACAGTTGCACATATGGAGGAGCAAAAACGTAGCCCCAAAATTTAAACTTTCAAAAACAAAGAATCAAAAAAATGGGGGTTTATCTTTCCCAGTTTCACCACTAAAAGGAACACTCACGCATGCTTCCTGACCACAGATTTTAACCATGAATACTGTTCTCTGCTGAGAGGAGACAACCAGGGATTATTGGAGGAAGATGACATTAATTGGGAAATAGAAAAAAAAAAATCCAGGATAAGCCTGTTGTGGCAGGAAGGCAGTGATGCTGTCAAAATCCAGGAAACGCCAAAATAACCAAGAAGCCAATTCCTAGGGGCTGCCTTTTGCAGTGTTGAAATAATTTAGCCTAAGGAGAAGCATATGGAGGAATAAAAGAAGCAGGAAGGGATGGGAAGAATAAAAGGGAAGGATGGTTAACTGAAAAAAAAGTTGCGTGTGAAATTCCAAAAATTTATAATAACATTCAAAGGAGGAAAAGTTAATATAAAATATGCAAAGAGGGGGAGGAGGATTAAAATACAAAACAAGTGACCGACTAAAATTTGTTGATTTTAAACAAGAGTATTTACGTACTTGAGCTTTTTGTTTATTCTAGTAAGTACCAGCCTATAATTAATATGCTTTATTCCCAGATGTCTAAGGAGAGACGAGGATAAGGCAAACGTCCTTGAAAGTGTATGGAGCATGTGGGGAGCAGGAAGGATTGATGGGTGACTAGGTAGGAGGGGCTCCAGCCCCAGACAGTGCTGGCGGCCAGCAGAATGGCCACACGCAGGGGGGAGCAGTTTGGAACTGTGTGTTCCGATGTGATTAATCAGCCGAATGCAGAAAGAAGAGAGCTGACTCCTCAAACTTCGCCACTCATCTCCTGGGAGATGAAACTTCCATATGGCCCTACTAAATATAATAAGATGCTAATAAGGCAAACAGAAGTTTTTAATAACGCTACCATACTGGTTCAGCATATTCATAACGACAGGACACCAGCCAGAAAGGATTTGAAAAGAACATTCCAGGTTATAAACCCACCCCAAATCCACTGATGCAACGAATTCAATTGGAGCACAAGCCAAGAAGGAATGACCAGTGGCTTGGATCTGAATTGGCTTCGAAGTCCTGCCTAAATCAAAATCAGCCCCTTTATGACACAGATTATCTAACCTCCCCTGGTTGGAGGATCTGTGGCCAGAAGTTCTAGTTCACCTCCAAATCTGCTTTCTTGCATAAGCACAAAATCCTGGCCACCCAGAAGAAAGTCTACATTTTACAGCCTTCCTGGCTGGAAAGCGTCCACGCGAATCCTCAGCAGCGGTGTTTTCAGGACAGTGGGGTGTGAGCAGCAGTAACGTGCACAACCTCTAGTTTGTGTCTTTAAAGGGAACCCAGGCATCTCTCCTACCCCTTTTATTTTTTTATATCCAAAAAAGGGAAGGTTCATTAGGGGAAACGGGAGAGTAGATGCTTGCACAGACCCAAAGGCAGAAAGTCCTACCCCTTTTATTTATTTTTTTAAAAAATTTATTTATTTATGCATACAAAAGCTGGGGTACAGGCCAGAGGCGTGGGGGTGAGAGGATTCACCAGAGACAGAGTGCGGAGCAGAACAGGCTGACTGACTGAAGCACACTGCTGAGGGGAGCATCGGGGAGACAGGAGAGGTCTGCTACACCATGTGGGTCATCTCCCTGGTCGGGGATCGAACTCGTGCTGCAGAGGCTGCGGATTGCTTCACAGCGCGGTGCTTAACCCCCTGCGCCATCAGGGTGGCCCCAATCCTACCCCCTTTAAACCTAGGCAGCCTGTTTCCAAAAAAAGAAAAATCTTAGTTGAGAAATATGTTGCATTGCCACTGGCACGGCCGGCTCTGCCTCCCCAGGAGCTGCCCTCACCGAGAGCGAACCACTCAAGGAAGGCCGCGCTCTGCTGCGCTCTGGTGGCCTCTGGTGGCCGGCTCTAGTGGCCGGCTCTGGGGCGCCGGCTCTGGGGCGCCGGCGTTGGGGCGCCGCCCCGGCAGGGCCGAGGGCCCCGCGCCGCCAGGGGTCACTGTGGGGGCCGCGGCGCCTCAACGCCCCAGCGCCCCGCTCAGGACTCTCATGACCCTTCAATGAAGGCGGAGTCCGGGGTGAACACGACGACCCCGGCTCCTGTGCCCGGGCGCGAGCGGCAGATCTCCGGGCGCGGCTCCGTGGCGCGGGGTGATGACCGACCGGGCCGCGCCTCGGGGATTTGCCTCCCTCCGGGAGTCGGGGGGCGCGGGGACGGGACGGTGGGTGGCAAGACCAGGCGAGCGGTGAGCGCAGGACTTCCGGGCGGGGTTTTTGCGCAGGGCCGCGGGCTTGGACGAGGGCTCGGGGCGCTCGGGGCGCTCTGGCTTCTAGTGGGCGCTGGGGGTCTGCTTCCCGGGAGAGGCCGCGGGAGGCCGCGGGGGAGGCCCGCGGAGGCCCAGACCCCGAGGGAGCTGGATTAGCGAGGAAGAGAGGGCAGGGAGGGAGGAGGGCGTCCTGGAGGTGGGTCTGTGGGTGCGTTAGATGGGGGAGGGGGAGTTGAAGAAAGGGGGGGCAGGATTTATATATAGTTCTCATTTCAAATCAAGGGTCCCTTCATTCTCAGGGTATCCTCTTGTCTTCCTTTTTAAAAAATTCCCATTTTGAGGAACCGTCCAAGTGACTCAGCTCCGTGATCTCACCTCACACCAAATGACTCTTGGCCCAAGAGTGGACACGGCCTTCTTCCAGGACCGGCTTAATTTTGCTGTCCATGATGTCCACTGAGCTTTGGTGGTCCTTGGTGGGGGAGCCGGCAGAGGCAGGCTGCGCCCCCAGTGTCGCAGCACCCTCCAGGCCTGCAGGGGCAGCTGGTTCCTCCCCAGGAATCCTAGGGACACCCCCTCCTCCCAGCCTGTCAGGAGCTCAGCACGTTGTGACAGGAGCACTAGCGAGAGGAAATACCAACCCCCACCATCCTCCCAGCCCTCCCCATCCCACTTCCCTGCCCCCCCCAACTCGGTGGGGAGACTTTTGTCCCACATCTGAGGGCAAAGAAGGGTCCTAATGGCTGAATTGCCCAGTTAAGCACCTCCTGTGGCTCAAATCTGGACAAGCTCCACCCTGCCTGGCAAACCCTAGAGTCAAAAGTGTTTAAAAACATCAAGCTGAAAGAACAGCCCCTTTAAAGCTCCTTCATTAGGTAAAGTAAAAGTGGTTTCTCTGGCTTTTAACCTGAGTTCAAATATCCTACATTCTGCTCACTTCAGTGAGCCAAATAAGTGACGGCCGCCTCCAACCACTGCATTTCCATGTTACATGGCAGAGATAACTGGCATGGTTCTCAAGGTCACCTCTACCCAGTCACACCTCTCGATAACCGCAGGGGCTCAAGCTCTGAGTTCAGGGAGGTAAAAAGTCAAGATCCACTTCCTGAGCTTTCCTGTTCTCAGGACAGGAGATTACATTCGTAGTCTTGCTTCCGGTGGACCTGAGCTCCCAAAGGACTTTCACTCCGCCCAGTCATCACTCCTGGGTGACCTTGGCCTAGTCCCGCCCTCTCGCCAGGTCTTGGTGCCCTCATCTATACAGTGAGGACAGGAGCCCTGATGACTGGTCCTCAGAAGCTGACTGCTGACAGAAATCACATCTGGGTGCAAGGAAATGAGAGTGTGGACATTTTAAAATCCTCCATTTAACAGGCTGTTCTTTACTTGCAAGCCGTCTTTCTTATGTCTGTGGTTCCAGGTTGTCCTTTAGGAAATGATAAGGAATGGAGGGAGGGATATGGGGAAACAAGATTTACAAAATGTTAAAGCTGAGTAACGTCGTAAATGTTTGGATGTTTCCATAAGAAGAGGTTTTCTCCTCAAGACTCCACTAAATCTAAACTAGCAGATGCTAACCTAGCAGAATCAGTGGCAGGCTGCAAAATCAATATACAAAAGTTGGTTGCATTCCTATTTTTTAATTAGAAAATAATGAAATCAGGAGTAAATCCTATTTATAATCATATCAAAAAATAATCAAGTATTCTGGAATGAACTTAATACAGGTGAAAGACCTTTACAATGAAAGCGATAGGATTTTGCTATAGGAGACAGAAGACAACATGAAGAAATGGAAAGATATTCATTCCCTGCTCATGGATTGAAAGAATTAGCTGGTTAAAATGTTACCCAAAACAATGAACTGATTCAGTGCAATCCCTATCAAAATTCCAAAAGCATTCTTCCAGGAGAAAGGGCAGGCATTACTGAAATTTGTATGGAACCACAAAAAAGGTTTTAGTAAATCATGGGGCGAGTCAGAGCTGGTGTTTATGTGTGCAGCTCTGTGTATGTTTTTGTCCTAAAGTGGCCAAAAATGGCAGTTCTAAAAGACAAAAATAGAAAAGGAGGAGGAGGAGAGGGAGCTGAGGCGACGAAGTGAATTGCTGTGGAAATTAGCCGTGTGCAGACAGGGGCTTGGTGGCACTCAGTCATGCCCACTGCTCACCAGGTAACCTGGCCCCTTCATACTTTTCCCTACACCCCCGCCCCCGCCACCTCCTCCTGTGGGTCCAAGAAGGGAAGCTTTCATCCTGATTTCCATGTGAGCAAACGTCACCTCAGGACTTCATTTCACGGGCAGTCAGGGGAGAGAGCCGCTGTGACAGGCAGAGGGAGGAGATGGGGGCTGCCTTTGCTAAGCCCCCCACCTGTTGAGCAAATTAGGTGGATGGACCCCTGGCCCTGGCCTCGTGCCCCTGCAGGGGGCCTGTGGCTACAGAGATGAACAGCTGACATTTTGCGTCAGGGACATTCCAACACAGTCAAAGGACACACCCCTAAACAATCAACCCTTTTATCAAATCATGTGAGAGACACGTCCTGATCCCAAACCCAAGACCCTCCCTACCCCTGATACCACGGGGCTGAGGGATGTCGGCCGCATTGTGCCTCGCTGGTGTTGTAGAAACATTAGCTGCTGGCCCCTATTATTTTTCCAAGCCGTTGCTTAAGGTCCCAGCCCCCTTCTCCTTTCTTCTCCCCAGAGGTTGATGCTGAGGCCAGTCTGGCTTCCAGGGGCGACCTGGAGAAGCCGCGACCGCTGCAGTTACCTCTGGTGGCCACATGGCGTCGCTGTCTCAGGAGCGAACGGATCCCCCGCGGGGGGAGGGTTTGGCAGGGGGTGGAGGAGGAGAGCCAGGCCACAACTGAAGTTAGGGCTCCAGTCTCCACAGCAAAGTTGAAAGGATAGTGCAACAAACACCCGTAAACTCACGTGCCAAGTGTCACTGTGTGTCTACCTGTTTCAGACAAACCATTTCAGACATCAGGACGCTGCATCCTAAAATCCTTCAATGTGCGCTTGCTAAAAGAATCAGACATTTTAAAACCCAATATTGAAATTAACTCTAGACTTGGAAGAAATCGGTAGAGCTACACTCAGCTGACATATTTTCAAGGTCAAACACAGCACAGAGCAAGTGCTTAGATAGGTGGGACGGGAAAAAACACTTCCTGCTTGCACCCTCAAAAGTCCATCCAGCTGGACAGGCCAGTTCCAGGGAAAAGATAAGGCAATTTCAAATAATGACAGGTGCTATGAAGAAAGTGAAACAGGCTGGGCAGATGGAGGTAAGACAGGGAGGTAAAACCACATCGGATGGGGGGTGGAGAGAGAGCAGAACTGGCAAGAGAAGGTGACACTTGAGCAAGGCCTCAATGAAGAAGGGTCAGCAGAGGCAGTAAAGGCGGGATAGCAGCCAGACCAAACACAAGGCTGGAGCAGAAAGAGTTCTGCCTGGATCAGAAAGAGTCATGAGCAGGCAGGAGGGGACAGGAGAGAGGAGAAGTAGCGAGGCACCTGATCTTGAACGCCAAGGGGATGTTTGGGGAGTTTTAAGCAGGAGAGTGGTTTGATCAGGCTTGGGGAGCTTCTAGATACTCTGGCTGTTTGGCTAAAAAGGGAGGGGGGGTATGATGAGCATGAAGTCCAGAAGCCACCCAGGAAGCTGTTTGCCATCTTCTAGGTGAAGGAGGGTGCAGGTTTCAATCAGGGGGGTGGCAGTGAGGAGGTATTTCTTGTCTGTTTCCTTTTACAGACAAGGAAACTGAGGCTCAGGGAAGTGATGTCACTTGACCAAAATCAAGCAGACTTTTTGTGGCAGGTTCTAGGTTAGGGGGAGTTTTTTAAGGAAATTGCTTTTTTAATTGTGGCAAAATTGAGGTAACAGAACTTGATATATATGCTGGCACTGGAACAATACAGAGAATCTGGACAGCGTGGCCCCCGCACATGAAGCGCTCCATATTTTTAAATCATTTCAGATAAAGGATAAATATATATGACCCAAAATTTGTGATTTTAACCATTTTTAAATGTAGATTTCATTAGTGTTAGTGTAATCACCATGTCTTGTAACCATTACCATTTCCATGGTCTCAAAAAGAAACTCTGTCCCATTAAACAATAACCCCCACCCCGCCGTCCCCCAGCCCCTGGTAACCGCTATTCTACTTTCTGTCCCTGTGAATTTGCCTTTTCTAAGCCCCTCCTAAGGGGAGGAATTGCTCTGTATTTGTTCTTTTGTGTCTGACATATTGTACTAGTGTATGTTTTCAAGGTTCATGGTGGTGTAGCTGGGATCAGAATTTCATCCCTGTTTAAGGTTGAATGCTGCTCCTTTGAGTGTGCCGACCACGTTGTGTTTATCCATTCATCTGCCCGTGGACGTCCAGGGTTTTTACCAGTTCGTCTGACTCCCACCCCACCCGCTCTGCTTGGCTCTGCTCCCCGCCTCCGCGGAGCCCCGTGCAGTGCCCGCTGCGGCCACGAGAGGGCGCACACGACCGCCCACCCGGCGGCGGCAGCAGCACCAGGCACCTGCTGCAGGCTCGGGGCTGCTGGTGGGAAGAAGAGGAACCTGGAGCCCGGGGCCAGGGGGGGAGGGGAGGGGGGGATTGTTTGTTTTCTGCCCCCCCCCCTACAGACACGTACACCCACAAACACGCAGAGGAGAGGAAGGCTGCTTGCAGGGAACGCACAGGGTCAGCCTCAAATGGAAGAAAGGCCGTAGGTGAGAGTGGGGGGGCCGCCCCTGTGATCCAATGGCCCCCACAAAGGAGACATCTTCCCTGGCAGGAAACAGGTTGGCGCCTCGGATTGATTATCCGGAGCAAGGGGAAGAGGCAGGATCTGAAAGCCGCCACGCAGCCTGGCAAACAGTCTCTGCAGGCTCAGTGCCCTGAGTCTCCACCCGCCCTCACCGCAAGTGGTCTTCGCGCTTCGTCCCGCCCCCCCCCCCGCCCCCCGTATCTCATCTCAGGCTCCTGCGCGGGGAGAGCGCAGAGTGGCAGGTGGCTCTTGAGGCCGATCTCCCCACCCGTGCCCTGGGCGCCCCATAATGGCGCCCGATCTGGCCGGTTTGGGCAGCCACCTCATGCGGACCAACATTTCCCTCGACTTAAATCCCTCGTTACTTGTCGTTACTTTTCCAAGACGCTGTTTGTCGCTTCGCCATTTCTCCCGCCACCGCATCCATGCGCAGCTGGCTCTTTGGAGCTGCGTCCAGGAACTGACATTTATCCTGTCAAATTTCATCTTGTTCATTATCTGACAAACATTTGTTCAGTGCCCACGCCGCACCAGGCTCTGGGGATACAGCACAAGACAGGTCCCCTGCCCTTAGGAGCCCCCACTGTCGTTAACCACCACAGCAGCCACCAGTGAGTGAGGACCTACTGTGCGCCAGTGCCACGCTGGGTGCCCAATGCAGGTGGCCTTATCAGCCCTCACCACGTCACCGTGTGGGTGGCACTGCTCCCATCTTGCAGATGGGAAACCAAGGTTCGAAAAGTTTATCTGACTTGTCTGAAGCACATCCCTACAGAGGGACAGGCCCACAGTCAGCCCACCAGCCACTCTGGATTCTGATTCCATCCCATTTAGAGACCCTCCACCCCAGCCTTGTGTTCCCTGCAAACCTGATAAATAGACCTCTCTGAATTTCATCAACACTGATGAAACTAGGATGAAATGGGAGCCCTGGGGTGGGCCCCCCACCATGACCCCTTGCCCCAGAGGGGCGGCCATCTGGCATTCTGCACCCTGTGGATTCGGCAGGTGCAAATGCACCATCTATAAACCCCTGAGCATCTCCCCACCCCACCCCACCGCCAGCCCAGCCTCCCTGCCTGTCCAAGCTGCTACATCTCTGGTCGCTGGCATCTCTGCCATCAACCTGGTTCCCACTCCCAAGTCCTCTGCACACAGGAGCCCCCGCCTACATCCTGCCAATCCTTCTCCCTCCCCAGGAGCGACACTGATGCCGAACAACCAGGAGAGGGCAGTTGAACTGGGATTTCTCTGAGCACACACCCCCCCACGTTGCATCTGTGGCGGCTTCTCTCCCGCACCGTCTGCTCCCGAGGCTCAGCCCATCTTTTTCACTCTGCTCTTCTGCCAAACGGAGGGAGACCAACTGCAGCGCAGGCCTGTGCAAAGGCCGTGGGCAGGAAAGAAAGCAGGCAGAATAAATGCAGGGTTGGTGGGGGCAGGGGTGCAGGAGAGGGCTCCAAGCTCCCGCACCCCGGGGACACCATACACAGAAAGGGTTTGGCTCACCATGTCTCGGGACCAAAGGCACAGAGCAATGATCCTTGTGCCCATTTTGTCAGGAAACTAAGGCTGGGCCAGACAGGCTCCGACCTGAGCCAGACCGCTGCCAAGACTGCTTCTGGAAAAGATACCTGGGCGAGTGGACAACACATGTCTGCTGCACATGAACTTGGGGAGCTTCTACCTGCAGCAAACAAGGTAGTCAGGACCTGCCTGCAGGACTTCAGAGTTGGGGGCAGGAGAGTTGGAGAATAGGCAAGTACCTAACCTCAGACGGTGGTAAATGCCATCCAGAGAGTCAAGGCAGGATGTGAAGGTGTCATGAGAGCCGGGGATGTGACTCTAGCTGGCACAGTCTGGGAAGGCCTCTTTGAGGAGGTGACATTTTGAGGTGACATTTGAGGTGACATCCAAAAGGGAGCTGACCTCGGGAACAGCAAGTGTGGAAGCTGCCAATAAGAATGGAGGCCGAGTGGTCCCGCTCTGGGGCCTCCCGTGTGGGTGATCGCAGAGGCAACCACATGGTTGATCAGGGTCCTCCCGGGGAAGGATGTGGGAAGGGATCCTGGGGTACCCTGACACAGGCTCCATGGAGGCCCAGCCCCTCCAATCTCCGTCCAGGGGTCTGTGAGCACCACTTCCCAAAAGCCAAACTCTGAGTGTTCTTTTTTTTTTTTAAGATTTATTTATTTATGCATACAAGAGCTGGGGTACAGGCCAGAGGTGCAGGGGGTGAGAGGGTTCACCAGAGACAGAGTGGGGAGCAGAACAGGCAGATCCACTGAAATACACTGCTGAGGAGAGCAGTGGGGGGAGACATGAGAGGTCTGCTGCGCCGTGTGGGATGCTCTCTGGCCGGCCGGGAATCGAACTCATGCTGAGGTGGCTAGTGCTAGCTTGACAGTGCCCTTTAACCCTCTGCCACCAGGGAGGCCCTGCACAGTTTTCCTCATTTCCTCCCACCTTGCCGCCTCCCTAAGCAACGCCCAGCCCCAAGCAGGTGCTGGATAATCATCTGCCGAATGAGCAAGCCCAAAGACCCTGCTCAACAAAACCTGAGTCCGGCAAGGCGGATGTGTGAGGACACCCGCGAGGAACCCCGCTTTGTTGGCAAGGAATCACCTGATGGAGCTGGTGGCTCCCATAGGTGGGAGAAGCAGAAAGACAAAGGAATTCCAGAAGGTGGGAGGAGGGGTCGCCTACAGAATTGGAGAATGTGGCACAAAAGTCCAGATTTCAAGCTATTTTTAAAATATCTGAAAATCTGGCAACCCCGAGGCTGCACGTCCCCATGGCAACGCCTCAGCTGCTGGGCGGCCGCTGCCCCCTTCCGACTGGACGTGCGCTCTGCGTCGCTGCCACCGCCGCTCGCTGTTCTGACATCGGCCCCCCGTGGGGGCCGAGTCGCAGCAAAACCTTTAATGTGGCTGAAGACATTTGATGAGCAGGAAGCCATGCCGGGGACAGGAGGCCGACCGAGCGCGGCATCTGCTCCATCAGCCTGCAGCTAAGGAGAAGCACACTGAGCTCCTTCCCTCAAGTTCTCCTGGCAGCTGTCCAGCCTGCGGGGGTTCCGGAGCCACAGAAACGCGCTCCGGGTGCTGCGCCCCAGGGCCAGGGGCGTGGGGGCTGCAAGGCTCGGCTTTGCCCGGCGCGGAGGGCGCGGTTCCTGGGGCAACCAGCAGGGGGCGACTCTCCCGCCGTTCCCGCCGCGCGGTCTCCGAGGCCCTTCCCGGCCCGGCCCCGCGGCTGGGCTGCGTTACCGGGGCACAACCGCAGACATCCCGTGTCCCTGCCTTTCCCCCTTGGGTGACAGCTGTGACCCAGGCTGCCTGGCAACATGGTGGACTCGGCTGGGCCAAGACACACTCCAGGTGCCCGACGAAGGCCTCAAGAGGGCAAGAACTCACCTTCAAATCCTCCCGGCCTGGGCGACCGCCCCCCTGTCATCCGCCAAAGGGCATCCACTCACCCTCCCTTCTCCCTTCTCTTTCTCCTCTTCTTCTGGGACTGCACACTGTTTGGGGCTTGATATGCTTTGAGTCCCAACCATCTTAAAAGGTCAATGTTAATTTATGTCTTGCAAGTGGGGACACCAAGGCTTAAACAGGAGACATCACCTGCCCCGGGTCACCCGGCTGACAAGTGCTGGAGTCAGGATTCCAGCCCCCTTCCTTGGGAGTCTTGTTCCCCTAAGCGCAGTTCAGAATCAGCCCCTGGAGGTTTGGTTCAAGGGCAGAGGACAAGCCTTGCCCTGGCACAGCCTCAAACCACCCCACACAAGCCCCCTATTCTGTTGGAGCCACCCCAGGACAGGGGCTGAATCTGGGACCCCCTACTCTGTGGTGAGGGCTGAGGGCTTGGGCGTGACCTAGCTCCTGGCCCTGAGGGGCGGACAGGTGGCTGGTGGGCCGGTACCTGGAGGCTCACCCGGCCCACCCAGCCGGTCAAACTGTTAGGGGGAAATGATGTCCTGAGTTAATCCCATACAGGCTTTGTGGACCCCACCCCCACTCCAGACTAAAGCCATCAAGACTCTGGAAAAGACAAATCCCATCACCACCAAAGGAGGGTGGCTGGGACCTGAGGGTGGAGTTGGGCAGCCAGGTTGGATATAAAAAACCAAACACGTGGGCCTTGGGGTCTCTCTCTCTGGCTCGCGATCGCTCGCCTCCTGGCTTCACCGCTCCTGGCTGGCGGCCAACTCTGAGAGCGCCATTTTGGGATTCCTGATCGGCGGATCGGGTAGGACTCATTTAAAACTTTGTCTCCCACTTTTCTCCCAGAGCTGTACATTTCCTCATTTCCCCTTCCCTTGTAAATATTTTATTAACCTTTCACGTGTGCCTGCAGTAGAGCATTGATAAGTCCTTTTAAGCGCACGGGTGAGGACCCACAGTCAGGCACCCCGTTTTGTATCGGGGTTGCTCTACAACAGTTTGGCGCCCAGCGTGGTTTCCAAGTTACACCCGGGGTTGACCAGCCCAAAGTAACATTCCTTGCGTTCTTTACGAGGGGCAAGAGACCCAAACTCTGCACAACGTTTAGGTACCACTGAGCACGACTCAGCGGGCAGGCCTCTAGCCTAAGGACTCCCCAGTCCCTAAACGGGGACAGAGAAGCCCATCAGTCCCTCTGAGACTCTCAGCATGTCCCAGTTCAAGATCAAAGCCACCGCCCTGGGGGGGAAGAGAGATTCTGCCCAAGCGATCTCATCCCATTCGTCTGACATTTCCCTAACATGCGCTCAACTCGCACCCCTGGGTCTGTGGATCCCCCACTTCCCCCTTCCTCCTGTTGAGCCCCTGGCAATCACCAAAGCTCAACATAAATACCACCTTCTCTGGGTAACCCCTCCTGATCTGATCCCTCAAACCTGGCATTCTCGCCCTCTCTCAAGAGCTCTGGAACCTTCAATGCCTCGCCTGTGGTGTTGAAGTCAATCTTTGTTGTGCTGTAATTTCTGGACTGTTGTTTTCTCTAACAAGCAAATAGGAGGGTAGGGCAGGTACCATAGCCTGCTGCTGGGCCTCAGGCATTGGAAGGATGGAAGAGTGGATAAGAGATGGGTCGCTGGATGGAGAGTGGATGGATGGACAGATTGATGGATGGATGGATCCATGGATAGAAGGAAGAACACTGGATTGATGGATGAAAGGATGGATGGGAGGATAAAGTGAAGGGGCCGAGGAAGGAGGGAAGAAAGGAAAGTGTGGGAGGGAGGAGGAGAGGAAAGAAAGAAAATCTATTTCCATGTCCCAAATTTAAAACACATTTAGGATGTAAGATTCCCATAGGCATCATTTCTTTAAAAGAAATTTTAAAAGTTAATTTCAACATGTTGAATTTAGGGTTCAGCATTCAGCAGGCCATGGCTTCTCTAAGGTAGTGTGGAAGGACGCCAGGATATGCCTAAAGGGGTGGTGAGCTGCAGGGAGGTGGGGAGCCTTCAGGTCACCTTATCTCCACCCCCCATGCCCACTTTAGACAAAGCGCCCCCTCTGTTGTCTGCTTTATATATTTATCTCAAAAGCACAAACTATTGTTTGAATAAAAGGTTTCTGGTTGGTTTTGATTGGGTTCTTTTTTTTTTTTTAAGTCACTTAAATAATGAAGAGCAACAACAGGCCCAGAGGGAGGTGATTTGTCCAAGGTCACACACAAGTACACAGTTCCCACAGACAGGCCAACAGAACTCTTCAATTCAGATACCAGGAATCCAAGTCCAGCCTTGGGGGCTGGGGACCGGGCCTCCCACCGGGCGGCCCTGCTGGGACACCTCTGCTTTGGCTCTGCCCCAGCAGAGTGGGAAGCCACCAGCTCCTTGAAACAACATTCCACTAGAACAGAAACAACGGCCAGCTGCCAGCCGGGCCCCATAGGAACCGGAAAACCTCGCTGAGGGCGAGCGAGCGTCCAGAGCAGGGGGCTGGGGCACCGCAGCCGGCTCACCGCCAGCCTCACAGTCGAAAACCTTCCTAAAACAACCCCTTGGCTGCCTTGGAGCTTAATTTAATCTTCCTTTGATGATTCCGGATCTCACCCTGCCTCAGGCCCTTCTCAGAACATCAATTACTGCTGGGCCCAGGTGGGGATCTGAGAGGAGGGGGCTGGGCCCTGGTTACCAGCTGACCCTGCCCTGGGGTGTGGATTAGGGAGGGAACTGGAGGAGCCCTGGGGGGCGGAGCCCAGCTTGAGCTGGGAGGAGGGGGCCTGGATGCTGCTTTGGTCAAGGAAGGGGCCCAAGGAGCGATCTGGAAGTTCCTTGCAGGGGGGGTTCCCCTCCCCCTCTAGTCCACAGAGGAGGTGGGATGGGGCATCTCCCAGGGGTTCCTGAGGTTAGAACCAGAAAGCTAATGGCTAGCAAGAGTGGAGCCCAGCCACATGGCATTGTTAGGAGAAAGGTACCATGTTGGCTCCAAGGGGTGTGGGGGGTGGGGGGGGGTGCTTAGAGCTGCCCTGCCCCCCTGCCTGCCCTTTCCTGGCTGGGGGACTGTGGTCAAGTCACCTAACTTCTCTGTGCCTCCAGCTCCTAAGCTGCAGCCCTGGAATAGTGGCAGGGCTGCTGTGCAGGTTAGGTGAGCCTGGAAAGTGGGGGCGTTGAGACAGCTGACAGGGACAGGCTGGAGGAACACCACCAGAACATGACAGGGTCAGCGCTAGCCTGGCACTGGGTGGGTTTTGTTTGGCTTGTTTGTCGTGCCTATAGCTTATGCCAGAAACACACATTAGTATATAATTAAAATAATATTCAAAGAAAAAACAAAAGAGGAGCTGCAATTTGTCCAGAGAGGGAAACAGCCAATCAGAAAATCCTGTCCACTGAGAGCAGACAAGGAAGGGGTTGTTCCCCCGGAGTCTGAGACTTAGAGGGGGGTGCTTAGCTGCCCCAGGGGCCCAGGACAACAGCTCCGAGTCCCCCAGGACAGATGCTGCAAGGGGAACATTGGATGGGTCCTACTGCTTCCTGGGAGGCAAGTCTTGGGGCCTTCTCTGGAGACACCAGGTAGGGAGAAGCCAGGGGCCATTTTCTGCTTCCAGGCAATAGCATCTCTGTCCTGGGCTACTCTCAGCTCCCAGGTCTCATAACATCAGGTCAGAGGTGACCCTGGGCTCCCAGGACTCTGGCCAGACTCCTTCTTAGGTGTGCCTGCCTGTGCTACCCACACCTCTATCCCGCCGGAGGCCCTCTAGGCTGGGCCATGTCACCACCCCAGTCTTTGCTAAGGCAGCCCTTTGAGAAAGCTGGACTTGGTAGGTCCATAGAGCTCTGCCGGTGCCATTAATCCTCAAAGGAAAGTCAAACATTAGCCCGGGGAACAGCTTATGCCTTATATAAGCCCCCCTGGGGAAGGCACAAACACTGCTGGCTGGAGCCGGGCTGCCCAACTGCAGCAGCTGCCTGACTGGACCGGGGACGGAGCGAGTGCACCAACCACCTCACCCACCAGCCCAGCCAGAGGGAGCCAGACCCGCCAACAGGTGAGGAAGACACCCCAGGTCCAGCCCCCAGAGACCCCTGGGAGGCCCCCACACCCAGCCTTACTTCCTCCGATGGCTGACCAAGAACCTTATTCCCTTGGGGATCTGCCCTGGCCCCTTCTGCGACCCCAGTGTGCTGGGCCCAGCCCTAGAGGACAGCCCAAAGCCAGCAAGCCCTGGGCTCGGGGCAGTCTTTGCTTCAGGCCACCCAGCAAGCTGTCCTCACCATCCATCCTGGTAGCCAAGGTCCAAGACGCATGTCCTGCACGCCCCATGCATGCAGCGGGGTGACCAGCTGCCTGCGCACCCATAGCCGCACTCTCACATGCACCCCGCGGTCCTTGTATACCAGCCCAAATGCACACATCGCGGTGGAGGACCGGGCAGCCCTGCACCACAGCCCAGTACCACAGCCCAGCGCCCAGGTCTGCACTCACAGCTGAGTGCACTCACAGTTCATCCCCGTGCAGCAACATGTCAACCTGCGGGTGCACACCCTGGGCACCACACCAGGACACTGCTCTGCGCACGCCCCCAGCTCCCACCCATGCGCATGCCGATGCCCCACACAGGTGCACACAGACCTCTCCATGGCCTCACACCTTGCCCACAGCTCTGGCTCCTCCTGCCCTGCACCATGACCTTTGCCGAACTTGTGGACCGCGTGGGCAGCAACGGCCCCTTCCAGATCCTGAACATGGTCCTGCTGGGCCTCCCGATCCTCGGCATGGCCAACCACAACCTGCTGCAGATCTTCACGGCCGTCACCCCCGCCCACCACTGCCGCCCGCCCCCCAACGCCTCCGCTGGGCCCTGGGTGCTCCCCATGGGCCTGACCGGGAAACCTGAGCCGTGCCTCCGCTTTGTCCACCCGCCCAACGCCAGCCTGTTCAACAGCACCCAAGGGGCCACCGAACCCTGCCTGGACGGCTGGGTCTACAACATCAGCGCCAGCCACTCCATTGTGACAGAGGTAAGCCCCAGCCTCCCCGCCCCGCAGCCCCCAGGGACGGGAGGGCATCGGGGCCTAGCCTAGGGCCCAGAGCAGCACCTGGGCAGGCAGAGGAAGGATCTGGCACAGAGGCAAACAGCCAACAGCTCGGAGCACAAACCTAGATTCTACAGCCCATTCACGGTGCTGAACTCTGGGGATACAAAAAAACGCACCCTCCCTGCTCCCCCAGGCCCACACCCTAGGAGGGGTAACCTTAAAGAAAACACTGCCCAAAGAAATGTCAGATTACAACTTGGAAGTGCTTAGGCTGTGACCTTCGACTCTGGTCTAGCCCCGGGTTGGTGTGGGGGCGGGGGCGGCCATGGTGGGGCTTCCCTGGAGAAGCCACCCTGTAGCTGAGATAAGAATGTCCGGCAGAGTTAGCTAGGCAGGGTGGGGAAGGAGGAACATTCCAACTTGTGCAAAGGCCCTGAGATGGAGGGTGCGAGGAAGGGGGCAGAGGGCAGGCTTGAATCACGCCTGTGCTGGCCCAGAAAACTGTCCTCCACCCCCACGGTCTTGCGAGGGGCCACTTCCCATTCATTCACGCCCCCATTCATCCACGGAGTCTTTACCTGCATGTCCGGGAAGGACAGAGTTAAATCAGCCTCTGGAATGAACTAACAAGCCAGGCAGAGACCGTGGCAGGGTGGAGGGAAAGAAATGAGACCGGCATTTCCTGGGACTCACAAACTGCCAGGCGCGTGTGGTGCTTTGCAGACTGTCTCCCACGATCTGCTTCCCACAAAGATATGCTGCTGAAGGTGATTTCATCTCCTTTGCAGATCCAAAAAAATAAGAGAAGGGAAGGGAAGGCCCTGTGCCACACAGCTGATCATTTTCAGAACTGGAATTATTTATAGCTCTAGCCCATAAGAGAGGCGGGGGGACAAATGTTGATGTTCAAAAGCGGATTCAAGGGAGGCTTCCTGGAGGAGGTGGCATCTGAGCGATGAGCAGAGGCCAATGTTTTCATTCTCCCTTGGGGAGCAATGAGTCCCTTGAGGGCAGGATCTTGCTTTTTACTCATTAGAGAAGGTGCCTTTCAGAGCCCTTTCCCGGTGCCAGCCTGTGCCAGGCAGGATCTGTGTGTGTGTGGCAGGGGATCATGGGATCCCAGACAATGGCCTCTGAGCTTAAGTATTTATTAGTATCTCAGTTCACAGACAAGGAAACCTAGCTTAACCTGGTCCCACACCTTTCCCAGGGTTACACAGAGTTAGGACCTGGCAGAGGTAGGATTTTAATCCAGGACATTCTATGTTCAGAGTCTATGTTCAGGGTCCAGGACATTCTATGTTCAGAGTCTAGATTGTTACTCATTTGTTCAAGAATATTTATTTATTATAAAGTGCTTAGTATATGCAAGGTGTTGTTTTGAAGGCTTTTATAAATATTAATAATTTTAACCTTCCTGATGAATCGGGAACGTGGTATTAGAAGCCCATGCTCCCCATGGGAACTGAGGCACAGATAGGTTAAGATGCTTCTCAAGGTCACACTGCTTTAAAAAAGGCAGATTCAAGACTTGAATGCACGCCCCTGACCCCAACGTAGTGACCAAACTATTAGGTTTGCTGACGCCACTACCTGCTAAATTATCTTCCCTCCCTGTCAAGTGTACTTTGATCCCCAGCGCCAGGCACAGTGCCTGAAGTGCATGCAGCATCCAACAAACTTTATGGACAGCCGCATGCATGACGCAGAGTAAAGACCACCTTGGCCCCCCAACCCTCCAGGAGGTCCCCTCTAGTGGGGAGGCAGACCCACCCTCAAGGATCACAGGCAGTGTGGCAGGAAGCAACCACACCCCGAGGTGGGGTCTTCAGTGGGATCTTGCTGTATCCCCAGCAGCCAGAACTGTGGCTGACACAGAGGGGTGCTCCGTGGAATAGATGTTTGTGGCTGGAATTGACATGAACTTTGTAAACCCGGATGCTGCAGGAGCCCAGAGCAGGGGCAACGAACCAGGCTGGGGGGGGGGGGGATTCAGGTGACCTGCTGGAGTCAGCCATGCCCTCTCTGAATGTGAAGGAGGAAGGAGAATCAGTGAGTGGGCCAGAGTGGGTGCGGACCCCCAGGCATAAGGGTTGGAGTCAATGCGGTCATGGAACATGAAGAAAGCACAGCAGTTAGGACGGCAGCAGACAGGAAGACCACAGGCTGGGCGAGGGCTGGGGGTGGGTGGGGGTGGGCACAGCTGCCTCCCAGGCCTCTAGGCCTGGGAAGCAACCTCCAGGCCTGGGAAGGAGAGGCTGCGGGCTGCTTGCTGAGGAGGTGTGGCTCTGGCCTGAGAGCTACGGGGAGCCAGGGCATGGGGCTAAGCAGGGGAGTGGCCCCCTGGGATCTCAGAGGCTGCTAGAGTTTTAGTCCAGCAGGACGGAGTCAGGAGAGCGGATGTCAAGGGATCCAGGACAAAGATGCCGATGGAAGAGGCAGTGGGAACGGGGCAGAAGTCAGAGAAGTTAGGGAGTCGGGATCTGTGGGACTCGGAAACTGAATGAATGGGAGGGATGGAAGGGGAGAGAGAGACAGGCAGGGAGACACCTCAATACCTATAAATAAGTTTCCAAATGAGTGGATGACTTCAGCACATGTGGTCCCAGGGAGACAGATGCAGAAACCGGGCCAGGTCCTCCGCAGTGGAAAAAGCAAACTCCCTCAGGCGTGACCATGATAGTCTGTCCTGGCTGGCACCATCAGTTCTGAGTCCTCCGTGCACAGTCTTGTGTAGAGCCCCACACGCTGTGCCAAACAGCCCGGGGTGCATGTGGGCTCTGCTGCCCAGAGGCAACGAAGTCCCCTAGGGATGCATTTCTTGGGGCATAGCCCCATAGTGCAGCCACATATGACTGTACAGACTCACTGAGTCCTCACAACCCTCTGAGGCCAGCGCCTCCCTGATCCCACCTTGCAGACCAGGGAGGGACTAGCCTTGGAGACAGACCTGGAGTCAGTTTCAGAACCCAGAGCCAGGATGTGTGCCCTGAGCCAAGAAGGGGTGATCCTCAGATGTGCCTCCCCAAGGGTCCAGGCAGGCAGGTGTCTCCCGCCAACCTCCTCCCTGCCAGGACAAGGTGCAGTGAGTGCTCAGCTAGTGTGGAAGGAAGGAAGGAAGGTGGAGTTTGGCAGGAGGGACACGGACACAGCTGATGCTGGGACTCACTTCCCCTCCGGGCTTCCAGGCCTGTGGGCTTCAAGGAGCCTGGGCAAGGGCTGAGGTTGCAGGTCTGGCTTCTGGTCAAGCGTCAGTCTATGCCAGCCGAGTTCCCGGTGCCCCTTTCAGACGCTGGAGCTGTGTGAATCTGCATCCCGGCAAAATGCAGAAGCTCACCAGGCCTCGGGGACTGCGCCCTTCACTGGGTCAGGTCCAGGCCAGGCCCAAGAACTCTCAGCTATGAAAGCACCTAGGAGGGGTCCCTACCCAGCCAGGGGACCATCAGGCACTGGTGCCAAAGCGCCACAGGGGTGAGCCCCCTGATTTTTGTCTGTGGTGCAGTGCATGGCAAATCTGTGCTTCGCTGCTTGGGGTAGGACATCCTCTTCCCTGCCCTGGGGTAGGAGCAGAGCAGTGGTAGGGCCAGGGCTCTGGGGGAAGCTGCTGGCTGGAGGTGCCTGGCTGGAGGTGCCTGGCTCCAGCTGCTGGCTGGAGGTGCCTGCCTGGGCAGGCTGGTGCTTCCAAGAAAGGCAGAGCCTTGGCCACCGGTCTGTCCAGGTGACCCACTTGATATGGGCTGAGTGGTCACCCATGGACCATCATGGAGTCATGTACTGAGCTCACGCAGCAGAAGTCAAAACCCAAGTCTGCCATTTACAAGGCATGTCACAACCCCAGAACTGTCCATTTCTGACAGTGAAATGGAGGAAGAGAGCGAGGAGGGGCCCAAGGACAGCACTGAATGCGGGCCAGAATGTTCCCTGCTGCAGAGGTCCTGAGATTAGGCAAATTGGGCACCGCCAGAAGAGTAGGGGGAACCCCCTATAGAGGTGAACTGGCTGTCACAGCTCCACCAGGCTCACAGTCCATTCTGCATGCCCAGCCCTCCTCTGGAAAGAGCACAGGCTGGGTGCAGCCTCAGCGCCCCACCCTGCTCTCCAGCACCCATCCCCAGAATGGGGTAATAAGAGCCTTCTCTCCTAGGGGTTGGGGGCTGGACTGAGTTGGTGCCCTGAGCCAGTGCAGCACCAGGCCCAGTCAGGGGCAGCTTCTCACCCCCTCCTGATCCCCTAAGCTTTCCTGGCAGAGGGGACCACAAATTCCTTTCTCTGACTTCAGCAGAGACAAGCTTGGTGTTTTTCAGAAGGAGCTTTACTAGGACATTAAGAGGAAACAAAGGCCTTTCTTTTAAGTCTGGAAATTGTGGGGAACATGGATTTGGGCTCTGGGTTCCTGGAGAGCAGCTCCCTACAACTGAACCTCAGCCCTGCAGTTGCCCAGCTCAGCCGGGGGGGTCCCAAGGTCCAACTCAGTGGCCTGGGCCTGGGCTTGGATCAGCAGGTGCTTCCCTCAAAGGCCCTTGTGAGCCCTCTCTGAGTTTGAGGCTTCTGTCCTGTCCGTGGGGCCATAAGAATCTCGTTCCCCCACACGGGTCACTGCAGGTCCCAGTCAGCTGCTGGGGGAGCAGCAAGACTGCCCCGAGGACCCACCTGGTCTGCACCACGAGGAGACCTTGCCAAGTCTCAGGACTTGCTCCACCTCTGCCCCAGGTCCCCAGGCTGCCCGCCTCCGAGAGCACCTGTCCATCCCTTGTCTCCAGACCTCCTCCTACCCACGTTCCCGCATGCTCGTCCCCCACACTGCCCTGAGTCCCCCTCTTAACATCTCCCCATCATCACCTCCAATCTGACTGCCGCCTGTGGAACAGAGAGCCCCCAACAGAGATGACAAGATTCCCTAGAATCACGTGCAAAGGTGCCCCCAGGGGTGCGTAAGGCCAGGAGTTCACTCCATGAGCGCTCACTGTGTGCAAGTCCCTGGCTGGTGCTGTGCATGCTTTCTCCCAGCCTGCCATCCAGGCACTGTCACCCTTGCTTCACAGAGGACACTGGGCTCAGAGTCAGAAGGTGGCCCCCCAGCCATGATGGGGAGGTCAAGTTTTTACAGGAGTCCCATCTCCAGAATCCACGCCCTTTCTACTGTGTCACACATCCCAGGTCTGGAGACAAGGGACATCTCTCGTGCAGTGAGCGATGACCACTGGCCAGGTAGAGTGCCGTTCATGCCTTCGGGTGTTCACACTCCTGAGACCAGGCGCCCTCTCCCCCAACATTCCAGACGGGAAGACTAAGCCGCAGAGAAGTGAAGTCTGTACTGTCACTAAGCGGCCGGGCTCCGAGTCTTGCGTCCTTCCGACTCTCCCCAGGCCCCCGGGCCATCCTCCAGGTTATGTGTCCAATATATGCAGGCTGGACACTGCCTGTCTGGCCTCCACATCCTCCACATCACACTTAGAGTGTTGGCCCTATGACTTCTCATTTAGACAGCATCGTATCACTAACCTCTAAGGCTCGACCGCTCTCTGTACTTTCTGTGGAATGTTCTCTTATCCAGTTCCACCAGCATTTATTGAGCACCTACTGAGGCAATGGAAGTTCAGTAGTGAACAAAACAGGCCCTCATCAAGATGGCCTTCTTAGGGAAGAAACAAAAAATAAATAAATAGAAAAAGATGTCATGGAGAAATAAATAAAGTAGGGTGGAGGGACAGGCTGCTGGGGTTACCATTTTAAATAGGGTGGTCAAGCAAACTCTGATTGAGAAGATAACATTTGAGCAAAGATCTCAGGAGGTAAAGGGGCAAGCCAAGCGGTCAAGTGGTAGAACATCCCAGGCCGAGAGCCCCACATGCAAGGTTCTGAGGTGCCTGCCTGGCTGAAGGGACAGCAAGAGACCAGTGTGAATGGAGTAGAGAGTGAAGGGTGAGGGACAGAGCAGCCAGCACCAAATGGGCAGTTATGATTCAAAGTCCATTCCAGGAATGGTATTTCTGGAAATGGCTGTTTTCTGGTAGAAACTGCCTGCAACAGCTGGTTTACCACAAGCCCCATGCATGTGGGAACAAGGCCCCAAGAGATCAGGCCTCACACCAGCACGTATGACCTTGACCCTTTCATGAGCCAAGCAGATTGATTTCTTGCAGCACTAAATAGCATGGAGGGAGCAGGAACCAACTCTCCATTTGCAGCTTCTTGTGGGATGTATCAGTATAGGCTAGGTCACCACAACAAAAAGGTCAACAATAATCCCATGGCTTAAAGATACAAAAGTGGTTTCTTCCTCACACAATATTTCCAAGGTAGATAGTTTAGACAGATGGGTGACTCTGTCCTCCAGGGCCATTGGGGGGCTGGACTAAGGCAACCTGCCATCTGCAACACACGGCCCAGAGCTTTCTCCATCCCCACACAGGTCCAGCCAGGGACTCCCCCTGAATCAATACCTAAATTTCTTCCACTCCCATTGGACTGTCAAGAGCTAGGTGGTCCCACCCAGCCTCAGGGTCACCTGGGAAGTTGCTATTTCCTAAGGGGGAGAGGGGACACGGAGTTTAGCACAGTAGGTGTTTCCTTCTTGTGCTCCCAAAGGGGCTTCCCACAGCAGGCCACAGAGCACCTGAAGTCTCCCTAGACACCCACTGGCAGACCCCTCTTCACACCCCCTCATTGCCTCCATTCCCTTCCCCCAACCCCCACCATGCAGTCTCCCTTCCTGGCCAGAAGCGCTCCCTGGGCTTGCTGGCCACACTAGGCCACTCTGAGGATGTGGGGGTCTCCCTCCACCCCCAGCCCCTCACTTCTAGCAGGGGAAAGTGGAGAGAGCTGCCTGGGATGTGAGACTCCTCCCCCACACGCTTTTGCTTCCAAAACATTTTTGGGAGGCATTTCTGATGAATAAATTCTCCATTTCATTACACAAGTAATTCAGGCAAAGGGTGCATGCTGAGCATTAGCAGGAGATTAGCCCAGACAGGTAGGCAGGGCCAGAGCGCGAGGCTTTAAGCATCCATGTTAACAGGTCTCCTTCTTCACCCAAAGAGCGAGAGGAAGCCGGGGAGTCTTGGGACAAGACAGGAGCCTGATCTGAGCAGCATTTAGAAAACCACGCAGGTTATCAGGGAAAGCGCAGGCAAGAGGGAGTGGGGTGTAGGCAGGAGACCTGCACTGGTAGGGTTCCTCTCTGTAAGAAGCGGTGCTAGGAGCACCCCATCCTCAGGTGGTTGTGAGGGTTGAAGTGGAGCATGGAAAGGCTTCCTTAGAAGTGTGCCTGTGCGTGCGGTCTGCACCAGCTGCTGTCACTGACTCAGGGCGAGCTGACAAGGCCAGCGCTAGGCAGCAGCAGCTGAAACACAAGATTCCAGATTCAAGAAATATTGGAAAGTTAGAAGCTGGGGAACCGAGGGAGGGTGGCGTGGGAGGAAGGAGCCCAAAAAGCTTTCCCAGTCATAGAGGGCAAGACCTCACAGCGAGTGGGGTCTCAGATGCCCACATGGCAGGCGCAACATCCAGGGAGGGAGGTGGCCAGATCTGCTGATCTGAAACCAGGAGCGTGGGTGGCTTGATGATATGGTTTTGGGGTCTTTGCAATCAAATGGGAACTGAAGACACCCGAGCAGATTGCATTTCCTGGGGAAAGTGGATAAAAAGAAGAGTCCTGGGGAAACTTTAAAGGGTAGGAAGACAGGAGCCCATGGGGGCATGCGAGAAAGACCAGTGGAGACAGAGGTCGGCAGTGTCGCACGCTACCCAAGGTCAAATTAGGCTGGTCCTGAGGTTCTACTAGGCGTAGGGGAAATGATGTCATAGGTGACCTTGGTGAGCCCAGTCTCAGTAGAGTGTTTGGGGTGGAGTTGAGGGGACGAGGATAGGGACAGGGCGCTAGCCAGTGTGGGTCCCCATTCAAGAGATTCAGCCTCGAACGGAAGGGAGAGGCCCTAAGATGAGGGCTTTGAAAACACGCAGAGGCTGATGGGCAGGAGGAAGCGGAGGAAAGACTGAGGGTGTGGGATGAAGGTGGTTCACAGCAATAATGTCCCCTGGGATAGAGAGGGTACAGGCAGAGGCACTGACCTTGGACCTGGGGTGTTGTGAGGCGGGGTGGAGACATGCCGGGAGCACAGTGTGCAGGAGAGGTTGGGGGCAAGACTGGATGTGACCTCTGAGCCGACTTTGGAAGTCACATGGTGGCCACACAGGCTTGAGAGCCTCCTGGAACCCTAAGACCTGTCAGGACCCAAAGAACTGAGCAGAGTCAAGGAGGCCGGGTCAGAGAAGTCAGGAGAGTGAGCCAGTGCATGGGGTGGGGGGGACCTGTGCCGACAGCCTGGGCTGAGCGCTGCCCTCCCTTTCTCTCGCGCAGTGGGACTTGGTGTGCAGCTCCAACAAACTGAAAGAGATGGCCCAGTCTATCTTCATGGCAGGCATACTGATTGGGGGGCTCGTGCTGGGAGACCTGTCTGACCGGTGAGATCCTGGGGCCTCCCAAGGGGACACACAATCCAGGGAGACAACCCGGCCCCTCTCTGCTCCACCCATGCACACCCAAGAGCCAAAGAGCCAGGGGAGGCGGGAGGCATGGACTTTACGGTGTGACCTGGGACAATTCCCAGTCCTCTAGACCGAAGCCCTGGCCTCTTGAGGCTTCCAGGCTCCCAATACCTGGGGGAGCCCCAAGGGTCTGGGACACTGTCAGGGTCGTAGAACAGAGGAGGTGCGTGCATGGACTTCTTAGGCCTGGTGGTCCTTTGACCCCACTCAGGCGACTAAGCTGGGGGTAGAGGCGATCACTTATTAACTCAAATCTCTAATCGCAAACTTGTCAAAAAGAGCAATTGCCAGAAAAACTCTGTTTGGGGAGGGAGTTACATGCCCTGCCCCGGCTCCTGGAAGGTGGGGAGCTTAGCCCTTTGCCCCGGGCCGGCAGAACCACCATCCTTGGCGGTTTACCACCAGGGCTCACCGGCTCCTCCTCTCCTCGAGCTGCAGGTTTGGCCGCAAGCCCATCCTGACGTTTAGCTACCTGCTGCTGGCGGCCAGCGGCTCGGGCGCAGCCTTCAGCCCCACCTTACCCGTCTACATGGTCTTCCGCTTCCTGTGCGGCTGTGGCATCTCAGGCATTACCCAGAGCACCGTGATCTTGAGTGAGCCCCAGTGGGAGAGGGCAGGGGAACAGGCATTTGGGGAGCATCACAGAGAGTGGGATCTGGCTCCCTGTGGTTACAGAACCTCAGAGGCTCCCTGAACACAGCAACACCAACAAGCCTAATCGCAGCAGTTAGCAACACCAAGAACCCCTGCCGGGCACTGAGCATGCCATCCACAGACCAGGGCGGTCACTGGCAACTGGAGAGGAGGTCAAAAGCGTGGGCTTGGGAGTCAGCAGTTTTCAATCCCAGCTTCTTGAGCCTGACAGTATCTATAAAATGGGGCAATGACCCCTTAGGACTGGGTCAGATCAAGTAGCCTGACCCTGCAGGGTCCAGGGCTGGCGCCCCTTCACAGGGAGGTGTCCAGGGTCTAGAAGGACCCTAATCTGGCCATTGGGCTCCTCCTGCAGATGTCGAGTGGGTGTCCACCCAGATGCGGGCCATCATGTCCACAGCCCTCGGCTACTTCTACACCACAGGCCAGTTCATCCTGCCGGGCCTGGCCTACGCCATCCCACAGTGGCGCTGGCTACAGCTAACCGTGTCCACTCCCTTCTTCGCCTTCTTCCTGTTGTCCTGGTATGTAGCCCCCTCCTCTGCATTTTCCTCCTTAGAGCCACCGGGTCAGACATGGGAGCTCAGGCCTCATCAGCCTGGCCAGTGCTGTGTGTCCCAGGAGCCTCCCGGCCCAGCGTCAGGAGGGAGTTCCATCCCGGGGCATTGTTGCAGGAGTCCACGGGTGTCTGGGGCACTCGGGGGCTACTGATAGCTGGAAAAGGAGGAAGTCAGTTGAGGTGGTCAGGAGTGGGCCAGGCGGAGGAATCCAGGTGGAGGCACAGAGAACCAGGCTTCTACAGAGGAACAAAACTGCCTCTGGCGGTGTCAGTCTGAAAGTCCCGACAGAGGACAGACCCAAGTGGGGGACAGGAGAGACAGAGGGGGTGACCAGGTGGGTGGGGCACAAGTCCAAAGGAAGGAAATCCCTCCAGTTTGGGGACTTCTGGCTTTGAGGTACCAGGAAAGGGAGGCTAAAAGAGGTGCCCCACAGGAGGTCCTGGGAGAGACCAGGTGTCCAGGTCAGAGACCCAAGTGGGCCAGGAGCTTGTAACCACACCGCAAAGCCGAGCGCATGCTAGGACAGCAAAGGCCCGGCAGTGGTCGGAGCTGAAGCCCAGGGCCCAGTGGACAAGCAGGGAGAGGAGTGGGGCCTTTGGAGCACTAACCCCGTGCCAGGCTCCAGTCTGGGCACTGCCCTCTCGGCTCCCATCCTCAAGGTCTCTCTGTGTGAATGATCACGCCTGTTTCCCAGATAAGAGACCCCAGGTTCAGATGTGACATACCCCCCAAGGTTACAGAAAAAGATGGCAGAAACGTCATGGGCTCTCCCATCAGAAATGAAAACTCCTCGAGGACAGGCCAATTTTGGGGTGAGAGAGACGGTCGGGGTTCCAGGAGGAGCGAGGGAGTGTCCGCAGCCTAGAGCAGGAGCAGAAAGATGGCAGGGATCAGCTGGCTGCAGGCCCCTTCATGTGTGTCTGGGGCTCAGCCCAACCCACTCTGACCTCAGTCATTTTCTAGGCAGAATGGAGCGAGTAACGCCAGTCACCCGGAGTGACAGCGCCTGCCCCACAGGAGGGCTCAACGGGGAGGAAAGGATGGCACCCAGGCCCAGGCTGTGGTATTGGGGGGAAAGTCATTGACAACCTTGGTGAAAGCAGGCTAAGACTATCGGGGCTGGCACAGAGACCACCAGGCCAAGGGGGAGGGCAGCAACTGGCCCCGCAGGCCACCGCCGTCCTTTGGGGTCACTGGTCTGAGGCCAGGTGACCAGTGTCCACTCTAAGGGCCTCACCAGAGCCAGGACCTGGGTGCCTGTGGGGCCACAGCCAGAACAGACTTCACCTCGGCCAGACTTTGCCAAACACCACTCCCATCTCCCCACTCCTCCATTCCCCTTCTAGGGACCCTCAGGGACTGCTCAGGGAGGAGAAACCCCCTAAGTATGGGCCAGGGGAGAGAGAGAAAGAGTGGGGTAGCTGCCCACTGACCAATCCCAAGACCCCAAGCTATGCTCACACCCCAGAAAAATCGGTCCTTTGCAGGGAAAATCAAAGGATCCTCGCACTCATTCTCTAAGCCACAATCCTGGCTAACCTTAGCTCCTTTCCAAGACCTTCTGGGATGGCAGTCCTGCCCCCTCCCCACCCAGGACCTGGATGCAGGCCAAGGAAGGCTGGGGAGGTAGACGGAGGACCCTCCAGCTGTCCAGCCTCGAACATGCCGTCCCTGCCCGAGGCCCCACCTGCCTTGGCCTGGGGCCAAGGCTCCTAGCTAAGGAAGACACCCAAGCAAAACAAGCAGCCCAGGTGGGGGGCAGAGGAAAGGCTCTTCTGAAAGGGGCAGAAGAGAGGCTGGAATTTGTGCTGGCTGCAGGCAGCCCAGGTGCAGAGCTCAGCCAAGTTTAAATTCCATGAAATCTGCAGTGAGGCAGCTGGGGTTTCTGGGTCTCCCACCCTTTCTCCGGCTGTTGATTCTTCCAGACCCTCTCAAAAGGGCGTCCAGGGTGGGCGGGAGCCAGTGTGATTTGATTCTGGCCCCCAGGTGGATACCAGAGTCTGTGCGCTGGATGGTCCTGTCTGGAAAGTCCACGAAGGCCCTGGAGATTCTCCGGTGGGTGGCCACCTTCAATGGCAAGAAGGAAGAGGGAGAAAAGCTGAGCCTGGAGGTAGGGACCCAGGGGCCTCGTCTTGCCTGTTTTCCTGCTCACAAACAGCCACCACATCTGATGTCGCAGACCAAGTCCTGTAGGGGCACCAGCCCTTGTCCTCTTTCTGCCTACGAGCTGGCCACTAACGGTGCCCCTCTCCTTTCTCTGCCCGAAGGAGCTCAAATTCAACCTTCAGAAGGAGATCTCCTTGTCCAAGGCTAAGTACAGCATAGCTGACCTGTTCCGGACACCCATCCTGCGCCGTGTGACCTTCTGTCTTTCCCTGGCCTGGTAACCGCCCCCCAACAGCCCAGCACCTCCACCAAATCAGGGGTGATGACCAAGGCCTCTGGCAGGCTCACCTAGGGCAAGGTCAGGGCACCTGCAAGAGGAGTTAAAGCACCACCTCCCCTGGGCCTCTCCCGCCCAGCCCCAACCCCAGAAATCTGATGCATGAGGAGACAGTCCTCACGTCTGCCTCCCCAGATCCAACCATCAGGGTCACGCCTGCCCCACCTGCAGAGCAAGCCCCTTCACATCTCATGTCCCTGCCCCACTCTGTGCCTCTCTGTCACTGTCCCCACCCCCGGGCCAGCTCTCCCCTCCGGTACCCACAGACCAAGACTGCAGCTCCAGGCCAGACAGAAAGACAGAAATCAGATTTCCACTGAGTCTTCTCTGCTGCCTGGCATCCCACAGCACCCGCAAAGCCTCTTCCGTGACCTGGTTCTGTGACCCTCCTCCATCCTCGCCCAGGAATGCTCAAAAGGTTCCCATGGGTCTTAGAGGGAGGGGGCGTCTGACTCATATGTACCACGTGATTTTGACCTCCCCCATCCTGGAGGTTAAACTATTATCTAACCATGAGAGATTATTTACTGCCTTCTCTGGCCCCCACGAGTCCCTCCATTCCTGACCACCTCTGGAGGGCAGTGTGCTTCTCACTACCCCCTGCTCCCTGGACACACCCAATCAATCCCAGCTCTTTCTCACTGACCCCACACACAACCTCAGAGACCTTGAAATGGCATCCAAGCCCCTGTTAATCAGCAGCAGTTGGGACAAGAAATGAAACTCTTCATCACCCTGGTGACCAGATGACCAGCATGGGGAGAAGCCCCAGCCTGACTGCAGGTGCCAGTCAATCCCTCTCTGCCCCTCAGGTTTTCCACCGGGTTTGCCTACTACAGTTTGGCTATGGGTGTGGCAGAATTTGGCGTCAACCTCTATCTCCTCCAGCTCATCTTTGGAGGCGTTGACATCCCAGCCAAGTTCATTACCATTCTTTCAATGAGCCACCTGGGCCGCCACATCACTCAGGGCACTGCGCTGCTCCTGGCCGGAGGCTCCATCCTGGCTCTCATCTTTGTGCCTGCGGGTAAGGAGCTGGGGCTTCCCCAGGACCCGAGTCAGAAGGAGGCTGACCCCTGCAGAGCAATAAGTCTGTGGGCATCACGGATGTCACAGGCTAGGACCAGGGGCTTCAGTTCTGCCGACTCTGCCTCCAATTCATTGTGTGACCTTGAGCAGGTCCTTATGCTGTCAGGGGCTCAGGTCAGGGGCTCATCACATCTAGAAAACAAATGACATGGCTTCACTTTTCCAGATCTGAGTCAGACCAGTACAGTGTGGTAGCACCTGGACAATGTGAGGAATTGCTGGGGGTAGGGATGGGGGTTCCAGGGGTGGGCCGGTGGCCCAAGTGATATCACTACAGAAGATCAGCTGGGATGGGGAAACACCAGAGCCCAGGGCTCAAGGAAAACTCTGCAGCCAATTCTGTCAGGGCTTTGGAAAAGCCACTTTTATTTTATATAGATGTCTGTGTGCTGATACACCTATATCCTTGCAAAGGAATCTGAGATATTTTGGTACAAGAACAACATATAAATGGGAATAGACAATCATACTGGGAAAAACACAAACAGTGCAGGACACAAGTCTGCAAAGCATTAGGAATACCAGGCGGGCTATTACTCGGCTTTAAGTTTGAATCTGAGCCTCCTAGCAGGCAAAGCAAAAAGGGAGATAAGGTCTGCTGAGGACTGAGAACACTCAAATGTTCCTGAATCCCAAGGTACACTGCGTTTTCTTCCCTCTACAGATTTGCAGACCCTGAGGACAGTACTGGCTGTGTTTGGGAAGGGGTGCCTGTCCAGCTCCTTCAGCTGCCTCTTCCTCTATACAAGCGAGCTATACCCCACAGTCATCAGGTAAATGCTGGGCATGAATATGGCCCAGCTGGTGGATACAGGGTCAGATGGGATAGTGACATCCTCCTGTCCTGGCATCCCAGAGCTGTCCTTTGAGAATGCACACACACACACACACACACACACACACGCTGATCATCTCAGCTCTGAATTGTCCCAGACAAACAGGTTTGGGTATAAGTAACCTGTGGACCCGTGTGGGAAGCATGACGGCCCCGCTGGTGAAAATCACAGGAGAGCTGCAACCCTTCATCCCCAACATCATCTTCGGGACCATCGCCCTCCTGGGAGGCAGTGCTGCCCTCTTCCTTCCTGAGACCCTCAATCTGCCTTTGCCAGAGACTATCGAAGACGTAGAAAACAGGTCAGTCCCCTGCCTCCGCTTCCCACCCAGCAACTGTTCCTCTAGGGGGAGCAGGTCTAAGCCTGAGCTTTCCTTCCCTAGGCCCCTGTGGGCAAAGAAGCCAAAGCAGGATTCCGAAGCAGAAACGACAACCCAGAGGATCGCTCTACAGCCTCATGGACCTGGCCCGAGCCCCCGCTGAGGGCAATAGGCCCACTTTCCCTGCCCTCCAGAGACTAACTCCAGCCAGGTCCCTGCCTGCTAAAGGGCTCCACCGCCCTTTAGGGGGCCCTGGGTGGGTCCATGCTCCAGAAGACTCAGAAAGTCTTCTGAAAACTTAGTGAAGGCATCTCCACCAGCAGCTGACCCCCCTCCCCAGCCCTGGCCAGTTCAAAAACTCAGCCACAGGCCTTGCCATATCCTGTGGCCCCTTGCTCTCCACGTCCCTCCACTCCTCGGTCCAGCCCTTCTCTGTTGATCTCTTTCCCCGTTGTCCCAGCCCCTTTCTCTGAGTTTCCCCAGGCCCCTTGGTTCAGTCCTAACGAGGCAACTTGCCCCTTCTTGCCCCACCCTTTCCCTTCAATGGGAGGTTTCAATAAACAGTTGTGAAGACCTCCAGTCAGCTGCTCGGGAAGGGGGTGCTGGAGGGGGCCCGGCGCTGTGTGGGTGCGGGAGCCTGCGCATCCACCCGTCCTCCTTGATGTGCGTACAGGTGCAGGTGCAGGTACACAGGGCAGGCGATCTGGGCAGATGTGCACGTGCACATGCCTATGCCAGGCGCTGGCGTGTGCACATGCCCAGTCTGCGTGCATTTGCTCCGACTGCCGTAACAACATGCCACAGAGAGCGTGGCTGAAGCAACAAGCATTTCTTCTCAATCCTGGAGGCTGAGAAGTTCAAGGGGCTGATCAACCGGGTTCCCAGCGAGGGCCCTTTTCCTGGATCACCTTCTTCGTGTCCTCACCAGGCGCGAGAGAGGATGCACGCTTCCTGGTGTCACTTACACGGACACTAATCCCACCATGAGGGCCCCACCCTCATGACATCATCTCACCCTGAATACTTCCCAAAGTTACAATCCAGCTGCAATCACCTCAGGAGTTTGGGCCTCGACATAGGGCTTCGGGTAGGGACGTAGGCCATCAAGGGCCAGGTCCAGGGTAGAACCACCCCCTGTGAGTCTCATGCCCCAGGAATATGTGGCAGCAGCAGGCCAAGCCCAGAGTGGCTGCAGACAAGCCAGGGCTCCTCCAACCCTGACCCTCCTGCCCTGCTCACCCCCAGCCTCTCAGCCATGTCCAAGTTCACACCCACCAGACATCTCTGCCTCCGACTTAACTGAGAAAACTGCAGCCGTAGCTGAACAAGGTCCATGTCTGTCTCTGTCTGCCGCCATGTTTCCTGAGTTCCTGCCAATCACAGCAGAAGGTCCAGCCCTCCCACAGGGGCTCTGCATCCCAGTGGCCAGCAGTCGTCCCCACTCCCTCTCCCCTGGCTCCTCCCCATGGCCAGTTAAATAAGCTCAGGCCAACCAAAACCAAGCAAACCCTCCTCCAATGCCCCCTGGCCCTCTGGACCACACTGTCTTCCCACCTTCCAGCCCCATACATCTCCCACCACAATGGCTCCCACACCTTCCCTAAAGCTGCTTCCACCAAGGACATGCATCACCCCCCACACTGAATCCGCAGGTTGCTTCTCATTCCTCCTCTTGCTCTATCGCTCCCAAGATATGGTTCTATTATCACATCCTCCTCCTTGGTTTCTGAGATGCCACGGCCTGCAGGTAACGCCTATGCTCAGAGACTCCTTCTGAGCCTCCATTGGGGTTTTCTGAAGATGCTGCCGTCCTGCCCCAGAGATCCTCGAGGATCTAAACCCCCAGAACCTGCTAACTGGACAGTTGCATGGCCCTACACCTCTGGCCATGACTGACAGGGCCCAAGCGTGCTGATGCAAATCCTGTTCATGGCACAGTCCCTCCCGTCCTGGGATTGGGTCGTGGAGGTGCTAGTCCCTCCCTCAGTCCTCGCCCTGAGAGGGCAAGTTAATGGGTGAGTGTGCTGGCCCTCATACAGCCAAGCAAGAAGTCAGCTGTAGGGAAAGAATGAAGCAGGTGCAAAGAGAAAAGGGGAACAGGAGACGAGGAGGGCCCAGGTACTCTGACACCAGTGGATTCCAGGGGCCTTGTGAGCCGTGAAGGCGCGTTCTGCCCCCAGTTCTAGTAAATATCCCTGAGCTCTTCAAGTAAACTCCCTTTTTTAAGTTAAATGTGAAGGTTTCTGTTCCTGATAACTAAACAACTCCGAAAGCCTGTCTCTTAACTGCTGATGACCATCAGAATGCTGCCCCAGGACCTCGTCCTCTGACAGCTCAATGGAAAGATGATCCAAACCACATTCATAATTTAAAGTATCCTAGTAGCTATTTTGATGAAAAAAATTATTTATAAGAGTAGCAACATATTTTAATAGTAGAAATATATTCTTTCAACATGCAACTAGTACAAAGCATATTAATGAAATCTTTTATAACCTTTAATTCATAGAAATCTTCAAAACTTGGTATGCACCAGCCTAACAGCATCTGTCAGTCTGGATTGGCTGAACTTGAGCTCTCAGGAGTGACTAGAGGCTTCCATACTAGACAACTCAGACCCACTCCAGGGCTTTGAGTATCAGTCACAGAGCTAATTACCCTCACATCTTTTTAGACTTAGATATTTGAGGGTGCTTAATAAACATGAAAGAGATCATACTGCACCCAGTTTTGAACTTTCCCATTGGGATGAAGCCTACACTCTGTAATGAGGCCTCTTGTGATCAGACCCCAACCTACCTTGTCGATTTCAGTCCTGAGCACCCTCTGGCTCACAGGCGGAAATTCAGCCTCATTCTTTCAGCTCCTAGACTCCAGCCCAATTCTCTTATCCTTGCCCTTCACGTGCCAACACTTGACTTCTCCCCACCCCACCCTTCTGTACTGGCCTAGCGTCCACTGACCACAGGGTCACCAATGCCTCCCCTTCACTTCCCTGGATCTCAGTCTGGAGGAGAACAATGGGGGTCAGTGGGGAACACTAACTCCCTGGACCCTACTCCCACATCTTCCAGCTGCCTGGAATTCTGGGTGGCTCCCAAGAGGCACTGACCATGACCATCCTATGCTGTCTCAGGGTGCATACTGCAAGGACACACCAGAAGGGCAGGGCAGATGCCCAGGGAAGCACTCCAGGGTCACCTAGCCACGATTCCTAAGGAACTGGGATGCTGGTCAGAGTGTAGTGATCCTTCATGCAACCCACTCCTCTTGCTACTCCCAAACTCTGATTTCTACCCTCTCCCATCTCTGCTTGTTGCTCTGCAGCTCCAGCTCCTCCTGCTTCCCATGCTCCTTCCCCTTTGTCCCTGAGCTGGATTCCCACTGGTTTATAGTGAATCGCTGTCCATTTGTGCAGCTCTTGGGCAGATCCTTCATGCTGAGCCACCTCACTGGTCCCTGGCCTGTCTCCAGCCTTCAACTGGCAGTCTTTGGGTGAATTTCTAATTTCTGCCCCATCCATCAACCAGAAAAACCAGGCCACAGGCATAAAACTCACAGTTTGTTTCCTTGCTAAGAATGTTGCGAAGAGCTTGGTGGGCAGCTGGAATCCATCACATTTAGGGCATATGATCTGAGCAAGAGTGTTTTCTCTGATGTGTAAATTATTTATTTGAAAAGTCTCACAAAATAATAAAAATCAAAACCACATGTTGTCAGTCAATTAAATGCCATCTACTGCACAGGTTATCTCATTGCCCCCGGATATGTGATGATGGCTAGGACAGTAGAAAGAGCTCTGAAATCAGAGGTCTGAGTCAGTTTGCTTGCTGTGTGATCACAGACATTTCCTTGCCGACTCTGGGCTTCGGCCTCCTTGCCAGCTCAATAAGGAGTTTTCTCCTGCATGGCATTCAGTTCTGATGGTGTGTGGTTCTGTGGCCCTTAGCCAATCAGAAGTCCCGGGATTTGACCCCTTCTCAGTGAGCATGGCCAGAACTTCAGGCCACATTCCAGTCAACACAGGAAAGTACAAATCTGTGTGTTGAATGACCCAGAATGTCCCTTAAGGAGAGTTCCCAGCTCTGCAGTCAGTCGCCATGGATGCACTTCCATCCAGAAACTCTCCATGCACTGGGAGGCTAGTGGGGAATCCCCTTTAACCAGATGATCCCAGGAGCCAAGCACAATTTAGTCCCTGGAGTTTCCAGCTGAGCCTTTTCCAGACATAGCCTGGCTTGGAACTGGTCTAGGGAGGGAGGCACTGGAGAGCGAGCTCTTCTCCAAGGCGGGATTGGGCATAGGCTCAGAGGGACAGTGCTCATAGGGGCCCCCCATCTCCCCCACTGTCCTCAGCACTCCACCTACCCCCCCACAAGAGCACTGTCTTGGCAGGAGACTGGCCCTGGAGCCCCCAAGCTGTTTGTCCAGCTGTCCTCACATCCCCAGGTCACAAGGTTCTTATGTACCTTGGCCTAGAGAATGTTATCAGGCATCTGGGCCCCCACTGGGTTCCAGCCCAGAACCAACACCGGGTGGGAGGAGGAGCTGGGCTGAGTTGCACCCCTCTCTCAACCTCGTTTATTCTTCTCTGCACACATGAGACCAGATCATCTTCCTGAGCCCTTTAGCTGGGCAGTCCACACCTCTGAACAGCAGCTAAGAACCAGACTTCCAAGTAAAATGGGTTAGATTTGAACCAGTGTAACCTAAGCCCTCAATGGACAATAAATATCCACCCAAGGTAATACACCAAAGTGCATGATATAGGCATATTGACTTCTTACAAGAGAAATCAAGACTCAAACAGCTTCCTATCCACAAAAAGATGGAGGTCTGTGCCTAGAGGAATTGAAAAATGCCCATTCCCCTACTGGCGCATTGCATCAGCTAATTTGTACAGGGCCTGGGTTACCTCCTATAAAACAATGGAAACCTAGTCATCCATTGTGGTCCGCCATGTGCCAATATATCTGATGATGTGGGGTGGAGGGACAGTACATAGGATCCAGATTACAGAGAAGAACAGCCAGACACCCCAGATAGAAATATACCCTAAATGACAAGAAGAGTCTACCATGGCAACCCAAGCCCTGCAATTGAGCTAGAACATGGTGAAGAGGACTCAGGAAGCTCGGGGTCCTGACTCAGCCATTCTGGTGGCAAAACTGGCCCAGTGGCCCTGGGCAGGGAAGAAGCTACAGCACTTTGGGGTCCAGGCTCTTCTGCTATATTGACACAGAAAGTGGAAGAAGAAGAGAGTAGGGAGATTCATAGTAATATTTGGGTAGGAGTCATCAATTGGACTGGAATATCCTTTGCCATCCGTTGCCATGGGGTTGAACACTATACAAAATTAAGTCTGAAATCTCTTTCAAGCCTAGGATTTGTCAACCTTAGCACTATTGACTTTTGGGGTCTGGCTAATTCTTGATTGTGGGGGGGTGGCCGTTCTGGGTGTTATAAGATGTTCGCAGCAGCATGCCCCAACTACACCCACCAGGAGTGAGTAGCACCAACTCCTAGTGGTGACAACCGAAAATGTCTCCAGACATGCCAGGTGTCCCTGGGCTAAGTGGGACGTGGAGGGATGGCCCTAGCGGAGAATCACTGTTCTTAAGGTAAGCTATGCTTATGTATATTTTCTCTCTACAATCAATAGCCTCGCCTCTTTTTTTTTTTTTTTTTTAACCAGAAACAGGAAGAATAGTTTGTAATCACTGAGCTACAGAGTAGGGGCTTTGTTAATCTCTTTACCTCTATATCCTTTTACCAACCTCCAACAACCCAATGAGACAGACAGGACCACCACCCCCATCTTGCAAACAAGGACACTGAGATACAGAAGAGTTTAGTAACTGCCCCAGCTACACAGGCAGTGTGGATTGAGGATTTGGATCCAAGGAGACTGACTCCAGAGTCCATGTTTTACATAATATGCACTTTGCAGCTGAAAAGCAACTATAACCTGCTGTCTTGGCATCCTTAATCCATAATCCAACCAACCAGATCCCACAGAACCCCTCCAATCAGAGCTTGGCACTGCCCAGATCATGGGTGACCAGAAACCAAACTATTGGAGAAAATCAAGTGATAGTCTTAGAGTTGAGTATGTTCATTGCAAACATACACACACAAAAGAAAACACACAGATGACAACATAACACAGGGAAATTTTTTGAATCAGGATAAGCAAGAAGCTAAAAGCTGAGACACCAGAAGAACCGATCTGGATCACAGAGTCTGGGAGCAACCCAAGATGGCGGCATAGGGAGGCCTGGGCTCACTTGCCATGGCCGCCTTATCTGCAGCTGTATCACATGTGGTGTTGGTTGCAGGTCCCACTCTTACAAAAATAGCCTCTGTCCACTATTGTTCCTTCCAAATGAACACAGCCTTGGTTCCTAGTCCCCCGAAGGCCAAAGACTGGGATTGCCAAAAAAGCAAATAAAATACAAGATGTCCAGTTAAAAATGAATCTCATATTAATGAGTAATTGTTTGATAAGAGGAAAAAGAAGTTCAATAAGAACTTGCTTACCTCTAGTTAAGACTAACTCCAGGGCCTCCCCGGTGGTGCAGCAGTTGAGCGCTGGGTTGCAAAGCTGCCCGCAGCCTCTGCAGCGCCGGTTCAATCCCCAGCTGCTCCCCGGCCACTGCAGGAGAGTCTCCTGCCGCCCGCTGCTCCCCTCAGCAGTGTACTTTGGTCCTTCTGCCTGCTCTGCTCCCTGCTCTGGCTCTGGTGGATTCTCTCACCCTCCCGCGCTTCTGACTGTACCCAGTGCTTGTATAAAGAAATAAATAAATCTTAAAAAAAAAAAAAGACTAACTCCAATGAATAATTTTTAAAAGATTTATTTATTTATGCATACAAGAACTGGGGTATAAGCCAGAAGTGGGGAAGGGTAAGAGGATTCACCAGAGACAGGGTGGGGAGCAGAACAGGCAGAAGGACTGAAGTACACTGCTGAGGGGAGCAGCGGGCAAGACAGGAAAGGTCTGCTGCACCGTGTGGGTAGCTCCCTGGCCAGGGATCGAACTTGTGCTGCAGTGGCTGCAGACAGCTTTATAGGGTGTGTCTTAACCCCTTGTGCCACCAGGGAGGCCCTGAATAATTTTTTAGCACAAGTATTTCCCATGCCATATTAGGGACATATACGAAAAAGACAAAAAAAAAAAAAAAAGCCCCGAGACGGCCTCATCATCTACTGCTGTGCTGGTCTGTGGCAATTTGTTGATCTGAAATTCAAATTCATAGCACATCCTGTATTTTTTCTAGCCACCTTCCCCAAACAGGGGATCCTGTCCACTAAAAAGGGCAGGAGTCCCTCAAAAAGCCCCTGTAGTTCCCAGGTCCCAGTTTTCTCACTAAAAGGACGACAAAAAGGTCCCACTCTGCTCCTCCGGCCCCCAGATGCCCAGAGTGACCCTCCCACTACACCCCTCCCACCGCCCCCTCCAGTCCTCCCTCTCCTGCCCTTTATACCCACTTGGAGAAATTCCACTGACACAAGGATACGAGGAGGGTTAATCCTGCTGATACCAAGTCACACTTTAACTCATTCCCACCAGCCCAAGGATTAAATACTGCCCATGCTGGGGTCAGGGCTACAGCAGACCCTGAAAACAGAGTCCCCCTCCCCAAGTGAGGAGAAGCTGCAAGGGAAAGGGAGGGACAGAGGAGAGAAGGAAGGAGGGGCAGAACGGTCAGGCTGCTGTCCCCCTACAGAGCCAGCTCAGATTCAGCGCTAGGAGCAACTCGGCTGCAGAAGCAACGGCAGCCCCTCTCCTCCAGTGGAGGACAGCAGGCAGACAGAGGCCCTGGGACTGGAAGTCCTCAGCCCCCAGCCGCTCGGCCGGGCCTGACCCCATGGCCTTCAACGACCTCCTGCTGCAGTTGGGGGGCGTTGGCCGCTTCCAGCAAATCCAGGTCACCCTGGTGGTCATCCCCCTTCTCCTGATGGCCTCCCACAACACCCTGCAGAACTACACGGCTGCCATCCCCACCCACCACTGTCGCCCGCCTGCCGATGCCAACCTCAGCAAGGATGGGGAGCTGGAGGCCTGGCTGCCCCGGGACAAGCAAGGGCAGCCAGAATCCTGCCTTCGCTTCACCTCCCCCCAGCAGACACCCCCCTTCCCCAATGGCACAGAGACCAACAGCACGGGGGCCACCGAGCCGTGCACCGACGGCTGGATCTACGACAACAGCACCTTCCCTTCCACCATCGTGACCGAGGTGAGCATGCCCGGGCACCCTCCATGCACCATCCAGACTCTGCCCTCTGAGACAGGCAGGTGCACATGCACACACGCACACAGGCAACAGAGACACACACGTGCAGACACAAGCCAAGATGGAGAGATGGAGGGAGGGGTTCAAGATGGGGGCGTCTGTAGAAAAGGCTGATGTGGGGCTCGCAGAGTCAAGAAATGTCTCTCTGCTCCTGGAACTGGGAGGAAAAGGCAAAGGGAAGTGGCGGGGAGAGGGCAGCAGACCTCAGAGTGCCAGCCTGAAGGAGGGTGCGGGACTGCCCGGCAGCCCAGGCCCTCTGTGCCCGACCCTTGCCCCTCCCCCTACAGTGGGACCTCGTGTGCCCTCACAGGGCCTTGCGCCAGCTGGCTCAGTCCTTGTACATGGTAGGGGTGCTGCTCGGGGCCATGGTGTTCGGGTACCTGGCAGACAGGTCAGTTCTGGGTGAAATCCAGGCTCTGGGCTGGGGCTGGGGCTCCTGGGCAGGCCTAGGCGGGAGGTTGGCGACCCAGCCAGGCCTGGTGTGTGGCGCCTACCGCACCAACCATGAAGCTTCAGGGGTTCTCAAAAGACCCCAGGACAGGACCCCTCTCCTGCCCAGCTTGGCTCCGGGGACCCCTGCTGCAGGTCTTCTCCTCACAGGCTGGGCCGTCGGAAGGTGCTGATCCTGAACTACCTGCAGACTGCTGTGTCGGGAACCTGTGCTGCCTTCGCTCCCAATTTCGCCCTCTACTGTGCCTTCCGGCTCCTCTCGGGCATGTCACTGGCTGGCATCGCCCTCAACTGCATGACACTGAGTGAGGGGTGCCGGGAGGCAAGGCGGTTCCCTACCCCCTTCCCTCTGGTCACCCAGTCCCACAGCCCCTTTCCAGCTTCTTGCCCCGGCCCACTGCTCCTGAACAATGCCTGCCCTCTGCCTGCCCTCTGGGTCTACCCTTCTTCTCTGGCTCATGCCAGCCTGACCCCTCATTTAGACATGGGATTATAAACACCACTGTTAGGGCCAGACAGGCCCCATGAATGACTGATAGAGACAAGAGGCATTAGAGACTGGTAAGGACTGAGTCCAAAGGAGAGCCACACCTATCCAGGAAAGCCTCAGCCACTCAGTAGCACCAGTCAGGGGTTCAGGGCTGTCAGGTCATCCTCCTCCATATTATTAATGTAAAATAGTCCAATATATTCATGTTGACAGCTAATTCAAATGTATATGAAAGGCACTCAATGGTCAGAGCATGGTCTGTATGTGAGTCATCAATGTGCATCCTCTGACAGACTCAAAGGGCTGGGTTAGGATTAGGGGTTCCTTGGCTGGACTCAGTGGATCTGCTCCCCATCAGTTTCTCAGAGGAGGGACCTGAGGCTGGGGTGAAGAGAAAGGATTTACCCAAGGTCATGCCTCAAGTCAGAAGGGAATCTCAGGGTCTAGAACCCAGACTGGGTCTGGACTAGAACCAGGGCAGGACACAGAGAAATGATAGCCCCAACAGCAGTCATATCAGGAGCCCCAGAGGAATGAGCTGAGGGAGCACAAAGGGCAGCAAAGAGGTGGTTCCACTCCAGCTCCCCAAGATGGAGACAGGCCTGCATCCTCCCACTGCTCGGGCCACTGAAACCAGAAGCCAGCCCAGGCAGAGGGAGACAAGGGAGTGACTGCTGTTGCGTATAGACTGAATGGGCAGAAACACTCGGCAGGGAAAGGAGGCATGGCTGCAACTACGGGTTGGGGAGGAGCAAAAACATAGCAGAAGCGTGAAGGGGACAGCTTCTGGGGATTCCAGGCCCACGTCTCCATCTTGATTCCCCCAGCCCGACTTCTACCAAAAGTCCCCCCAGCCACAGCACCCAGACTCATTTGATGCATCTTCCTCCTTGGGAGAGACCATGACTGGGATGGACAGACCTGGCCCCCCGCCCTGGGGTCTCCACCTGCTTGGGGGCCCCAGAAGTTGCACCCTCTCTTTTCAGATGTGGAGTGGATGCCCATCCACACACGGGCATGTGTGGGCACCCTGATCGGCTATGTCTACAGCCTGGGTCAGTTTCTCCTGGCCGGGGTGGCCTACGCTGTGCCCCACTGGCGCCACCTGCAGCTGCTGGTCTCCGTCCCCTTTTTCGCCTTCTTCATTTACTCCTGGTGCGTGGGGCCCAGGGTGGGCAGGGAGGCTGAGGGCAAAGGACAAAGCAAAGACACCCCAGATCGTGCTGTACAGCCCATCTCACAGCATCAAAGAAGGGCCAACCTAGGCCAAGGCCTAAGTGTGTCAGACAGAGAAACTGAGGCTCTGAGTACCCAGCCCTCCCCCCACAAGTTCTCTCTGGTCCCCAGGGCCTGCCTTCACTGCTCTCTTTTCCCAGCACCCACAAGCTGAGCTCCTGGGTTGGGGGAAGAGAATTCACCAAGCTGGGCACTGCTTTGTGATCCTGGAGAGATGGATTGGGAAAAGCCCCTGGATTCTGAGCCTTAAATAAATTCCCACTGCAGGCCCCTAGAAAGCCCATCCCCCAACCCCCACCCAGCCAGCTGGAATAGAGGCTGTGCCGACACGCACCCCCCACTCTGCTCCCAGGTTCTTCATCGAGTCAGCCCGCTGGTACTCCTCCTCAGGAAGGCTGGACCTCACGCTGAGGGCCCTGCAGAGAGTGGCCTGGATCAATGGGAAGCGGGACGAGGGGGCCAAGCTAAGTATGGAGGTGAGAACCCCAATGGCTCCCGTGACACCCACCAGGGCTCCACCCACAAACCCTGAGCCCAGAACCCAGGGCCCAGAGGGCTTCCCTGAGTAAGGGGTCAGGCCGGGAGGCACTCCTGGCGAAGCCCAGGCTCTGAGCCCTGCCCGTCCTGGCAGGTGCTCCGGGCCAGTCTGCAGAAGGAGCTGACCTTGAGCAAAGGCCAGGCCTCAGCCATGGAGCTGCTGCGTTGCCCCACCCTTCGCCGCCTCTTCCTCTGCCTCTCCATGCTGTGGTAGGCCCAGACAGACTGACGAACAGACAGACCGAGAGACAAAAAGGCTGGTCGGGGAGAGAGTGGATGCGTGGGTGGAAGAATCCAGGCAGGAGAGAGGAAAACCCAACACACTGACTATGAGACAGTGCCATACCCTTCCACCATGGGGCATCCTAACAAGCCCCGGCCTCAGGCCTCAGTTCTACTCCAGGCCCCAACCTGGGCCTCCATCTCTCCATCTTCTTCTTCTCTTACCAACTCTGTTCCAATATGGAAAGCCGGCCTCAGGATGGGTGGGTGACTCCCTGTCAACAGAATGACATCAGGAAGACAGAGCAGTCTGACTTGCAAAACAGAGATTTTACCAGCCCATGGTGCCGGCCAGGAACGCAGGCCCCGTTGATGAGATGCTCAGAGCTCGTTCTGAAAGCACACTTTTGCCAAAGCTGATATGAGTCAAACATCTTCCTTTCCCCTTTGCCCTCCTTCTGTGCTATCCTCCCAGGCCCCCTCACCCTGACAGCCCCAGGGCAGTTAAGAGAAGCCTGATCAAAAGGAACAATGACTTCCAATTTGGATTTGCTCTAGGCTGTGAGTTCTAGCCACTAATCGGAGCTTCAGCTTCGGGTGTGGGTTCTTGACATCTTAAGAAGCCAGGTAGTTACCCCAGCACCGTGGACAGCCCTGCGAGGCCATGGCCTCTCCCAACAACTTAATCCTAAAGATGTGCTCGGATACACCTGCCCTCCCTTAATCCAGTACCATAGATAAGATAAGCATTAAAACTATGTAAATCCTGCATAGCAATTATGTGGAAATTCCCTTATACACTGGGGACACTATCTCATGACTGAGGGATTTAGGATTTTGGAAAACTACCTTGATATTAAAATTACATACTAAATGTCTAAAGAAATATTAACCAAGGCAGATTCCAGGACATTAAGCAAAACTACCTAGTGCAATTCACTCCTATTTTAAAAGCATACCCTTCATTCAAGCCTTCCTGACAAGCCCCATGCCCGTTTCTCTGCCCACTAGGTTTGCCACTAGTTTTGCATATTATGGACTGGTCATGGACCTGCAGGGCTTCGGGGTCAGCATCTACCTGATCCAGGTGATCTTCGGTGCTGTGGATCTGCCTGCCAAGCTCGTGGGCTTCCTGGTCATCAACTCTCTGGGCCGCCGGCCTGCCCAGATGGCCTCACTGTTGCTGGCCGGCATCTGCATCCTGGTCAACGCGGTGGTTCCCCGGGGTGAGCACATGTGGACACCTCGGTCTCTCATCTTTGGCCCTTCACCTGATATGACCCAGTTTCCCAGAAGGAAGGGGAGAATTTCCTCCCACCCTGCCCCCAAAGCTCCTACTGAGCTCCTTCCTTTCTCTCTAGATCAGTCCATTGTCCGAACTTCCCTTGCTGTGCTGGGGAAGGGCTGCCTGGCTGCCTCCTTCAACTGCATCTTCCTGTACACTGGAGAACTGTACCCCACAATGATCCGGTGAGTGGAAGCCAATGCAAGAAGGGTCTTGGGGCAAGACATTCCCCCACACAAAGGTCAGATTCCAGAGCCCCAGCCCCAGGCGCCCTCCCAGGACCCATCAAAGCCAGGTACATGGTAGCCACTCAGCAACACTTCATGGCCTGGCTACCACAGATCTGGCTGCCCGCTAAGATCTTACCTGACCCAAGGAGCCACCAAATGGGCTGGAGTAGGGAGCTAAGAACCATCTCAGAAGCAATGAGTTCAAGTGTCCCCATAATCTCCAAAGTACAAGTTTGCAGCCATCAAATCTAAATTCCATCTATCAACCAAGCAGTATGTCCTAAACCAAAGACCAAGGCATGGAAGTCATTTCCTATCACAAAGGACACACTTAATAGTGGTAACTGGATAGTAAGCTGTTGGAATAAACACAGCACTGCTTTTTCAAGTGTCAAGATGGGGAGAGGAAGCATGTTTGCATTAAGAAGCAAAAAGCATGTCTGTTTTTAATATGGGATACAAAATTCTCAGAAGCCCTCAAGGAAATATCACCCTTCTCTAGACAGCTGGAGTGAGCGCTGTCTATGGTGGTGACTTTGTGGGGCCCTCATAGGGCACAGAGTATAAAGTTCTCACACTGTCTTTTTTTTTTTTAAGATTTATTTGTTTATGCATACAAGAGCTGGGGTACAGGCCAGAGGTAAGGGGGGTTAGAAGATTCACCAGAGACAGAGTGGGGAGCAGAACAGGCAGCTGAGGGGAGCAGCAGGCGAGTCAGGAGAGGTCTGCTGCACCATGTGGGTAGCTCCCTGGCCGGCTGGGAATCAAACTTCTGCTGCAGAGGCTGCAGATTGTTTCATAGTGCCGCGCTTAACCCCTTGCGCTACCAGGGAGGCCCACACACTGTCTTAACTTGTTACAAATATTAACTCTGTGGTCCTCACAACAAGCCTCTGCACTAGATACTATACTTGGTCCCATTTTACAAATAAGAAAACTGAATCACAGAGAGGTTAAGTGACTTACCTGAGGTCACACAGTTAATATAAGAGGGGCCTTGGATTTGAAGCCAAACACTAGGCCTCCTAAATCACTGGTTTTTGTTTGTTTGTTTGCTTGCTTGCTTGTTTATAGATTTATTTATGAGTACAAGAGCTGGGGTATAGGCCAGAGGTGTGGGGGTGGGGTCGGTGAGAAGATTCACCAGAGACAGAGTGGGAAGCAGAACAGCAGACTGACTGAAATACACTGCTGAGGGGAGCAGCAGGGAGACAGGTGAGGTCTGCTGCACCATGTGGGTCCTCCCTGACCAGGGATCAAACAACCGCAGTGGCTGGCAAGAGCTTGATAGCGTTGAGACTTTAACCCCTGCACCACCAGGGAGCTCCCTAAGTCACTGTTTTTAACTTCTGCTCTCGTAATAAATGCTTTTAAAAGCAGATTCATGTCCCTTCCCCTGGGAATTCTAGTCCAACCCTTCTGTGTGGGGTTGGGGTGATTGTGATTCAAAATCCCCCAGGTGACCAGAACACAATTCTCCTAATCCACTAATTTGATAGCTCAGGAAGAGTGAGGCCCAGCCAGGAAAAGGGTCTCCTCTAAGGTCACATAGAAAGCTAAGGGCTGGGCCTCCCCTGGTGGCGCAGCAGTTGAGTGCTGGGCTGCAAAGCTGCCTGCAAAGCTGCCTGCAAAGCTGCCTGCAGCCTCTGCAGCGCCGGTTCGATCCCAGGGTCCCCCATGGCACGCAGACCTCTCCTGCCGCCCGCCGCTCCCCTCAGCAGTGTACTTCATCGGTCTGCCCGTTCTGCTCCCTGCTCTGGCTCTAGTGAATTCTCTCACACTCCCCCGCTTCTGACTGTACCCTGTGCTTGTATAAATAAATAAATAAATAAATAAATAAATAAATAAATAAATATTTTTTAAAAAAAATAAAGAAAGAAAGCAAGCTAAGGGCTGAAGCAAAATTCAGTCTCCCAATTCTCTAGTCAGCGCTAGAGAGAGGTGCTATCACCTCCTCGCCTTTCACAGACAAGGAACTCAAGGCACAGAGTGGTTAAGAGACTTGTCCAAGTTCTCACAGCCAGTAAACTGTGGCATCAGGGTTAGAATGTATATAATCTGGCCTCAAAACATGTTCCTACCTGTTTGTTTTTAATTCTCCAAAGAAAAGGCCAAATGGGTTTGCTCATAAAATGGGAAACAGAGGAGGCACAGCTTGGGGTGTCGCCGGGGGCTGGACCTGAGCTGTCCAGGTCTCCAGTGCGCCGGCACCTCGGCATCCATGGCAGGACACTGACGCCGCCCCTTGGCGCCCACAGGCAGACAGGCCTGGGGATGGGCAGCACCATGGCCCGAGTGGGCAGCATCGTGAGCCCGCTGGTGAGCATGACCGCCGAGCTCTACCCCTCCCTGCCTCTCTTTATCTACGGCGCGGTCCCCGTGGCTGCCAGCGCTGCCACTGCCCTCCTGCCAGAGTCCCTGGGCCAACCACTTCCGGACACGGTGCAGGACCTGGAGAACAGGTGGGCCACCTGTCAGAGAGGAGTAGGGACTTAGCCCAAGTGGAGCGTCCAGCCTGTGGTGGCCTTGAGATTCAACCTCAGCCACCTCCTCCAGGCCACGGCTCTCTGTCCATTTCCCCAACTGGCTGAGAGTCCTTGAATGCCACCTGGGCGCCCAGTTCCCGGGAGTGCTAGGAGTCTGGGGCTGGGAGCCTTGCTGGGTGGACAGCTCCCTGGGAGTCTGCAGCTCCCAGCCCTGGCCTGGAGGCTGCACACCCAGGGCACCACCCTCCTGCCCCCCCATCCCCAGGAGAAGCGGGAAACGGAAACGACAGCAGCAAGAACAGCAGAAGCAGATGGTGCCGCTCCAGGCCTCAGCAGGAGAAAAGAACAGACGCTGAGCACTACGAAGGGAGCCTATGGAGTCCCTCCAGGGCCCTCCAGGCCCTGGGCTACCCGCACAAGGAGGGCGGAGGGTGGGGAATGGAGGCCCGAGTGTTGGGGCTGCGGTTCAGGGAAGACCTTCCCCTGGGGGGCCCTCCCTGACAGACTCCCCCAGGAGCATATCATTAAAAAGTTTGTCTGCATCTCACTTGTCTCCCTTGTGTCAAAGGCGACAGCCACTCCACAGCAACCATCTTCTGACACAAAAGATCATACGGTCCAGTCCCTGCCCTGGACTCCGGGACTGGACAAACAAGTGGAGAATCTCTTCCCTCCACCCTCTCCCCCACCCCACCTTTCTTCCCTCTTCCCTCCCCACTTCCCTGATCCATTCAAATATTTCTGTGAGTTGCAGACACCCTCCCCTTCCCAGCTGCCAGGTAATTGACAAGGAACTGAAAGGAAATCAGCCAGTCAGAAGCTTTGGTCCAGGCTCCTACCCCTGCTGCCCCAGCAGATGGGAACCCCTGGCAGGAAAGGGGGAGGAAACGGATGATGACACCTGTCACATCAGGGTGCTAGCCCTGCTCCCAACATTCCAGCCATCTCAAAGCCAATTTGCCACTTTCAGCTCTGGAGCTGGAGGGTCAGCACCTTAGCTACCCCAACCCCTCCCCCAGGGCTTCCTTTGATGCTCTGCCCCCTGTGGACCCTGGGGAGGAGGACAGGAGGACTCGCCTGGCCAGAGGGAGCCAGCACTGAGTGCTTATTTATGCCAGGCACTGTCCTAAGCAGTTGGCCGCCATTAACTCATTTAATCCTCTCGGTGACTTTCTACAGATATGTGCAGTTAAATAACTTGTCCAAATTCACACCGCGAGTAAATTGTGGGGTCAGGATTAGAATGCAGATAATATAATCTGGCTCAGGAATGTGTGTGCCTGACCCCTCCACGACCCTAGGCTGGGAGCACTGAAACTTTGACCTTTTCCATTCCAGCCCCACTGCTTCTTTGCTTCCTCCCTCCAGCACTGAGGTGGGGGGGGGGGGACACGGGGAGTGGGGGAGAGGAGAAAAAGGAACCGTGAAGGGAACCAGGAATAGTGAAGGGAAGGCAGTTTAGGGGTAGCAGTCAGGAAAAGGCCAGGATAACCCTGTCACCTGTGTGGGCAGGACAGCTCACTGGAGGAAAGTCTGGGCGCAAAAAAATGGCCCTATTAGCACCTACAGGTGCCAGAAGCGAGGAAGTCAGTGTGCCCACACCACCCTAAACAAGCGTGCTCACTCATGCTTATCTGCTGGCACACAGGCTGCCCCCTGCAGCTGACCTGGCCCCCAGCCCTTCATCCCCTGGGGAAAGTATACACACACACACACATACACACACACACACACACACACACACACAGACTGTACCTTTGGGACGCTGGGGCTTGGCTGAATCAGGGCAACCTGGAGAGGGGAAGTGGCCTGGAGCTCCCCTGAAAAAGTCAAAAAGGCCTGTAAGATGGCAGATCTCCCTGGACAAATCAGGCAGAGCTGAAATCACCATAACTGTCCCCTCTTGGAACATGTGGGTCCATGGTGTTCCCCCCAAGCTCCCCAAGAATTGCTTGGCCCTAATAGGACCAGGAAGATGGCTGAAGGCCAAGAACCCCCAACCCTGCTGCTATTTCCCTGGCAGCACTGCCTTCATGGTTGAAGAGGGGCACCGAGGTGGTGCCATTCCCAGCCTCGGGCAGGGAGATGGGCTGAGACTGGGCCCCAGGACACCTGCCCTAGCCCTGCGACTGCAGTTCTGGGTCCTATACCAGCCTTAAAACTCTGCCAGCAACAAGGCTATGTCCCAGCTCCCCTGGGGTTTCTGTCTCTGGGCTTACGTCTCCTGGTGTCTGCATCTGTCTCAATCAGAGCCAGCTTCTACCTGTTCCCACCAACATCCCCACCGGTAATGTCCCAGTGCCAATTCAGGCAGCTCACTGCCACTCAGAATCCATGTGCCCACTCCTGGGCTGGGTGCCCTCCACTCACCCAGTGCCCCTGACCAATTGGAAGACTCCCTTCCTCCACTTTTTTAAAAATATTTATTTATGCATACAAGAACTGGGGTACAGGCCAGAAGTGCAGGGGCAGGGGGCTGAGAAGATTCACCAGAGACAAAGTGGGGAGCAGAACAGGCAGATTGACTGAAATACGCTGCTGAGGGGAACAGCGGGCAAGACAGGAGAGGTCCCTGGTCAGTGGGTCAGCTCCCTGGCCAGTCGGGGATCAAGCTGCCGATAGCTTCATAATGCTGAGACTTAACCCCTTGTGCCACCAGGGAGGCCCCACCCCTTCCTCTACTTTCAAGGTAGCAGGTGACTTATGGCCCTGTTTCCCTAAGGAGTCAGCCCCGGAACACTGACTCACGGCACATCCTCTCCCCCAGGCCCTGAGCCTGAGTTCTGACACTCTCATGCCCCCCTCAGCAGCCTCAGTTTTGGCCACAAGGTCCTGCCTCAGCCAGGGTAAGCACTGAGGGAGAGTAATATGGCAGAAATATGGAAATTACTGGGGACTTGACGTGCCATTGAGCCACTGACTTAATCAGCCCTGAAGTCACCTACCTCATTCTGTGTTAAGAGTGGGAATTGAAGTTCTCCTTATTCTTTAAATGATGGGGAGTTGGCTTGCCTGTGACTTGCAGCCAAAGACATCTTAACTAATCTATCTTTACAACCTTATAAAAATATAATAGAGAAGCGATTGGCCCTGTTTGTAGTGTATAATTTAGTTTTGACAGATGTGTTACCCAGCAAAGGGGTCTCTACCCTAAGTGCACAGATCAGAAAATGACATCAAGTAGTTGAGAAATCAGCTTTATTGTGAATTGATTGGCAAAGAGGTAGGAGAAAACTCATGTCTACCTCCCTGATTAAGAAAGGAAATGAGATGGTGTAGATTTGGGGGACAGGTCCGGGAACAAAGTTCAATTTTATTGGCTGAAAAGCAGTTTAGGGGCAAAGAATGTGAACTTGGCTGATACTTACTTACTGGTGAGTTGCAACACGCTTCAACCTGAGTATGAGAGGCTTTTCTTCAGGTCACTGGAATTTGAGGTTTCTATTGCTGCACCCCAGCCCCTCTGGGAGCCTCCTCCCCTCTGCATTCTCAGCCTCCAGCCAACCTTGGAGCTCAGCTCAAGGCTATCTGCTCCTACTTGCTTAAGCTGGGTGAGATAAGGTTCCAGCTAGGTCATCTGCAAATACAAGCCTCAAAAAGAAAAGTTTAAATAGTTTTTCCCTCTCTTGGACCTTAGGGTCTGAGACCAATTTAACCATTTAACCTCGGTTTCAGATGGATATACCCTGAGACCATTGTGGCAATCCAGAGCAGGAAAGACCAGCACTGCTTCCTCTGGCCTCTTTGAGAGGACATAGCTTCAATTTCCCTTGAGAAATAACAAAAGGAGGGTGACTGAGTCTATGCAAGATGTATATTTAACTTTTTAAAGAAATAGCAATTTTCTTAAAATGGGGTACAGGATAAGAGAGCTTCAGTTGCTCCACCTCTTTGGTAACACTTGGCGTGATCAAAACTTTACATTTTAGGGGCCTCCCTGGTGGCGCAAGGGGTTAAGTCTCAGAACTGTCAAGCTATACACAGCCACTGCAGCACAAGTTAGATCCAAGGCCAGGGAGCTACCCACATGGTGCAGCAGACCTCTCCTGTCTTCCCGCTGCTCCCCTCAGCAGTGTATTTCAGTAGATCTGCCTATTCTGTTCCCCACTCTGTCTCTGGTGAATCCTCTCATCCCCCGTACCTCTGACCTGTACCCCATCTCTCGTGTGCATAAATAAATAAACATTTAAAAAAAAAAAAGAAAGAAAGAAAACGGTGGTTGAACTTGGGCGCCTCCTGGCAGAAAGACCAGAAATCCTTGCAGAAAACCCTGACCAGGTTTAATATTCTGCCTTGGTTCCCCAGAGTTGGGCACCTCAGGGTGAGGAAGTGGACAGAGGAAGGGATAAAGGAGTTGTGCAGATGGGAGGAGCAAAGGGGACTTTCCTGAGCAAAAGGTTCTGGGCTCAGAGGCCTAGAGAAAGAACAGTTGCCTGACTTCGGCTAGAAATAGCTCTTAGCAGCTGGGCCAGGAGATGGAGCGCAGCCAAAGAACTAAGATGGGAAAGAGAACAGGGTTACAGGGGTCCTTTCATCTCAAATGATTTCACATCCCTCCCCAAGCCTACCCACCCCCACCCCCCCATTCGTAGAGGGGGTCAGGCTGCTGAGGGCTTCACCAGGCTGAATTCAGCACTCTAGCTGTCATGGTGACTGTGCCCTTAATGTCCGTTCTGGGCAAAGCTCTTTTGATCGCAAGGAAGAGAGTTCTCTCAAAGAGGTCGTGGGGGAACAGGGTTATTACTGCAAGACAGAGACTTCAGCAGCGTGTCCATGGACAGAAAACAAAGCGCCTCCAGGCCTCATGGAGACAGGTATTAGAGCCCCAGGGGCATCTCCACACACTACTGCCTTCCTCTCATCTCAACCCTTTCCACCGTGTGCTCCTCTGCAAGGTGAGCACCACCCCAGTTCCAGCCCAATGCCTCTCAGATTTCGGGGCCCATTGCCAACCTTAGAAAAGGCTCTGATCTGCTCAGTACGGCACATGGAAATGAGCCCACCAGCCCCCAAAGGGCTCAGGTGTCTACTCTTCAGCTCGCTTGTGTGCCAAGGGGCAGCAGAGGGGGTCATGCAGCCCAGCCCAGAAGTCAAGGCTGTGCAGAGAAGACAAGGGGCTATGGTCAGGTGTGATCCCCAAACTTGCCTAGCACAGCTTGTCTGAAACTGATCCGAGTAAGCAAGACTCTCTCCAGACAGACCCCAAGACACAGAAGCAGATGTGACCACGTATGGCTGATCCTCCTGGGATAAGGGAAGCAACTACTTAGTGTTGCTGCCTGGGCAGCTGACAATATGAGAACCCTGTTCATGCCCAGGCTGGACATTTAGCGAAGACATAAGTTGAGGATCCCCCATATATTCTTGTCTTGCTTTTCTCTAGGAGCATGTTTTACAATAACCACTCAGAGTTGAGTCTCCAAAAAACTGGGGACCTCCACCCCAACCATCTTATAAAGAATCGGTGCTTCTACTCTGCTCTTTATAGCCTGCCCTGGGACAGAGAACTGTCCTTCCCCTGGCTCTTTGCGGCCCCTCTTCTCATCATTTCTGGAATCTGTAAGTAATAACTCCTGTGACTTTACCTCTTTGTGTGACTACATTGAAACTGCACCGTCCATCAAAATGACCCCGTGGTTTTCACTTCCCAAAGTGGGAGCTGGGAGCTGCCAATCCTCATTCAGCAGATCAAAGTCTGCATAGTCCTGCTTGAATACCCAGCTCCGGCCTCTCAACACTCCACCCACTCTGAGGCATGCAGATATCCATTCTGCTTCCCCAGGTCAGCCATCCACCAAGAACTAGCCATCTACTTGGTGCTCTTTGGTTCAAAACAGCAGGCGATTTGGTCCCAAAGCTCAGACCCCCTCACCACCTAGAACAAAGAGTCTGGGTCTGTGAGCACCTTGGATTTCCTTCTAAAAGGAGACCTGAAAATAACGTCCTCATCATTTTGGGTTCTGACGAGACCACATGCACAGTCATGCCATGCCTGAGATGCATTGAGACACTAAATATCATCCAGTCCTCTTCCAAGAGGAACCATATGGAACCGTCACCCACCATCTTATGGGTGTGGGGCACTGAAAGACCAATACCAATAATGCCAAAGACTGTGGTTGTACCAAGAGAACGTTTCATTAGGATAATGGGCAGCTCACATGCATAACCAGGCATGAAGCTGGACCTTCTGGGATGTGAAACAAATGAATGACTCACAAGTAACAGAGGCGACTTAAGCAAGGGCCTGAAGCCCAGCCCAGACTCTCCCCCCAGCCACGGGGCTGTGTCTGATAAGCACAGTAGCCCAGGGTTTGAGAAAGATAAGTCCCAGATCACCTCTTGGGAGGAACTTCCAAGTGACCGAATATCCCAAAGGGATATTCAGCAATCTGAGTGCAAAGCAAAAAAAAATTTAAAAACCAAAAAACTTACCAACTAACAAGGGAAGCGTGCTGGCTATGGGCTACAATAAAAACCCTGCCTCAGCTCCTATTATTTCCCTCTGAATTAAAATACCCTGAGCAATAACTAGCAGCCTCCAGCTGAACTTATATTAGTCCAGATTCTTGTTTGCCAATGGTTGTAATTCAACTCCAACTAATTTGAACATCAGAAGAGTTTGCAAAGGCTCCCCTAGCCCTATCACAAAATGGGTCAAGGTGGAGCTGGCTCTGAGATAACTGGGGGCCATGAGGAGTCATCAGAACCCTTTTTTTTAAGATTTATTTATGTGTACAAGAACGGGGGTACAGGCCAGAGGTGTGGGGAGCTGAGAGGATTCACCAGAGACAGAGTAGGAAGCAGAACAGGCAGATTGACTGAAACACACTGCTGAGGGGAGCAGCGGGGAGACAGGAGAGGTCTGCTGCACAATGTGGGTCAGCTCCCTGGCCGGGGATGGAACTTGTGCTGCAGTGGCTCCAGACAGCTTCATAGGTTGCGGCTAAACCCCTTGCACCACCAGGGAGGCCCATCATCAGGACTCTTGCTGGTTCTCAGCTCTGCTTTCCTTTGCACACTGGGCAAGGTGGCACTGATCGTTCTGGGCTTACTCCTAGTAACTTCATCACCGGGCTGGGGGAATAGAATTTATGTCTCTCAGCATCAACTTTGAAATATTCTAGGAAAATCTTCTTGGCTGGCTGGGGTCTTGACTACTCCTTCATCCAATGTCTGTGAGAAGGAAGGACATGAGTCATTATGAATGACCCAGCCGAGACTCCTAGTCACTCCTCTGCTGCAGATAAGGAAGGGACACCATTTCACTCTCGACTTCCTGGTCTTGCTGCCATTTGTTTTCTCTTTTCTCCTTTTCTCTCCCTTGAGGCTAGTCTCAGAGCATCTGTCATGTATCACAGCCTGTATCGAGTTAGCAAGGCAGGGCTATGGGGCAACAACTCTCCTAATCTCCCTCGACTCCTCCCTTTGCATAGGTTTTGGCTCCTGTTGGTGATAAAGCAATTCTCTCTACACAAGGATCAGGAGCACACAGAAATATTGGCTCCTCAAGGATTTAGGTACACGTGAAAAAGCAAGATGTTACAAGTCTTATGGACCCTGGCCTCCCTGGTGGCACAAGGGGTTAAGCATAGCACTGTGAAGCTATATCCAGAGCATCTGTAGCACGAGTTCGATCCCCCAGCCAGCCAGGGAGCTACCCGCATGGTGCAGCAGACCTCTCCTGTCTCCCCCATTGCTCCCTGCAGCAGTGTATTTCAGTGGATCTGCCTGTTTTGTTCCCCACTCGGTTTCTGATGAATCCTCTCACACACCTCTGACCTGTGCCACAGTTCTTGTATACATAAATAAATAAAATTGTAAAAAAAAACAAGTCTTATGAACCCTAGATGGTATAAGCCCCCCACAGGTGATTTTGCAGACAGCTAGCACCTAGGGCAGACCAGAAGCAGAGTGATTCTGCCTACAATAGTCTGTGTTTACTGGTCAATTTCTAACCTGGATGTGTCATCACTGGCTTGCAGACAGACTTGGCTTCTTTGCACGTCTCTTACTTCTTCCCTCTCTCCTTGTCCCTTTACTTCCCAAACTTCCATTTCCCCAGTTCCTGTCTATAAAATCCTTAACTTGCTCACCCACGTGCATCTCCACAGTCATATTCCATTCACATATTTCCGTTAAAGTACTGTCAAAATTAATTCCCATTCTGACACAGCCGCAAAATCTCTTTCAAATAAAAGCTATATCAGACAACACAGAGAGTTACAGAATAGCAGTTATTTGAATAAAACAGCAATAAAGTCCATTGCCCTTTAGAGAGAGTATTCAAATGCCAACATCCCAATTTTTACATCATGGGGTGTTTGCATCCTTGGGGTTCTAACAAATCCCACAGTAATAATTAAATTCACAAATAAGGATTTCTTTCCAGCCAACCAGTTATCACATAACTCCACTTGAAGGAGGAATTCATTTGGGAATATACTAACACATCTTAGAATTAACATGTCCTCTCATTACTCAGGTCATTCAGCCCCTGTCCTCTATTTCTCTTAACAAAAGAAATGACAGTTTAAAAACCCATTCAAATGTGTACAAGAAAAGAGCTCTTAATTGTAAAGGAAATGACACATCTATTTACCATTTCGGCTTTATGGTCCATCTGACAGCAGAACAATTTTTCTGCAAGTTAAAACAGCTTCCCTCGCCACGCTCCCCCCCCTCCACACACACACCAAGAGAAGAAGTACTTTCAAAGTGAGATATTTTTCTTATATTAATTAAAAAGCAACAATATTCGATCAGTGGTAGTATCCAATTGCTATTTATTTCAATGTTGCAAATAGCCACAACTCACTCAGAACTAAATGGAAAATGAGGCAGAAAGAGGGGGCGTAAGGTCCTAGGGTGCAGTTCTTTTTTAAAAAATATTTATTTAGGGCCTCCCTGGTGGCGCAGGGGTTAAGACACAGCCTATGAGGTGATCCGTGACCACTGCAGCATGTGTTCGATTCCCAGCCGGCCAGGGAGAAACCCACATGACGGGACAGACCTCCCCTGTCTTGCCCATGCTCCCCTTAGCAGTGTACTTGGGTCCGTCTGCCTGTTCTATTCCCTGCTCTGTCTCTGGTGAATCCTCTCACCCCCCGCATCTCTGGCCTGTACCCCAATTCTTGTATAAAAAATAAATAAATCTTAAAAAAAAGATTAAAATATATATATTTATTTATTTATTTATGCATACAAGGACTGGGATATAGGCCAGAGGTGTGGGGGGTGAGAGGATTCATCAGAGACAGAGTGGGGAACAGAACAGGAAGACTGATTGAAATACTCTGCCATGTGGGTAACTCCCTGGCCAGGGATTAAACTTGTGCTGCAGGGCCTGTGGATAGCTTCACAGTGCTGAGACTTAACCCCTTGCACCACCGAGGGGGTCCCTGAGGTGCAGTTCTATACCAAACGAAAAGGTCTATGAGAACCAGAGCCCAGAAAGCCTGAGCCACTGGAGAGGCGGGCATGGCAAGGTGCCTGAGCTCAGGGCTCCCTCCTCTCTTCTCCCAGGCCAAGCAAAATGCTCGCACAGAGTGGCCAGCACCATGTTTGCTGAGTGAAAGTGAGCTGAAGGAAGTGTAGCGGGAGTGGTTGTAGGCATCTCTAAAGACATTGGAGGGAAACCAGGACTATGAATTCTGGGGCTAGGGACCCCAATATCTGGGATTTCAGAGACTCCCCATCATCCCTTTCTCCACATACTGAACCTCCCACCCCTGCCTTACCCCTGAGGGGTTTGGGGGTGCAGAGTGAGACTGGACTCATCCAAATACTGTTGCTCTGAGAAGCAGAAAACAGTATGATATTAAACATTTTCTCATGTGATTTTGATCTATTTATAATCTTTTTCTAAACTTCCTATTCATATCCTTTTTATGGACTTATAATTACACTAAGGGGGGGGGCCTTCCTGATGGCGCAAGGGGTTAAGCACAGCACTGTGAAGCTATCTGCAGCCTCTGCAGCACGAGTTTGATTCCTGGCCAGCCAGATTGCTGACCCATATGGCGCAGCAGACCTCTCCTGTCTCTCCTGCTGCTCCCCTCAGCAGTGTATTTCAGTCAGTCTGCCTGTTCTGCTCCCCACTCTGTCTCTGGTGAATCCTCTCACCCCCGCACCTCTGGCCTATACCCCAGCTCTTGCATGCATAAATAAATAAATCTTAAAAAAAAATAATTACACTGAGGAATTACTCTAAGCATACTAACCTTTCACTCTGTCTGATCAATATTTTATGCACTTCCAAATACTTTTAAATGTATCACTTATTAAAATAAGACCTTTCATTGCTTGATATAATCACAATGATCCTTTTTTTTTTTTTTTTTTTTTTTTTAATAGAGGCATGCTTTATTTATTTATTTATTTGTTTGTTTGTTTTGTTTATACATGCACTGGGTACAGTCAGAAGCGCGGGAGGGTGAGAGAATTCACCAGAGCCAGAGCGGGGAGCAGAGCAGGCAGAAGGGCCGAAGCACACTGCTGAGGGGAGCAGCGGGCGGCAGGAGAGGTCTGCGCGCCATGTGGGACCCTCCTCCAGTGGCCGGGGAGCAGCCGGGGACCGAACCGGCGCCACAGAGGCTGCGGGCAGCTTCGCAACCCAGCGCTCAACCGCTGCGCCACCGGGGAGGCCCAAGATCCATTTTTTTTTAATTCACCTCAGGTCTCATTTAGAAAGGCCTTCTTCTATTCCTCAGCATAAAACTGTTTACCTAGATTTTCTTCAAGCATGTTCATTTTTGTTTGATTTTTAATAGTCTGTCATAATCCAACAGAAATTTTGTTAAACATAAGGTAGAGAATTAAGTTCTTTTACCCCCTAAGTTAGTTAATTGTCCCAAACCCATTGAACAAACAGTCCAACTTTTCCGGGCTCATGTGAGACCCCACCCTCATCACCTAAGGGTGTTTCTGAGACCATTTGGTCTCATTGACTTATCTGTCTGGTGCCAACTCTGTTCTGTTTAATTCTTTTTTTTTTTTTTTTTTTTTTTAAGATTTATTTATTTATTTAATTATTTATTTTTTTATACAAGCACTGGGTACAGTCAGAAGCACGGGAGGGTGAGAGGATTCACCAGAGCCAGAGCAGGGAGCAGAGCAGGCAGAAGGACCAAAGTACACTGCTGAGGGGAGCAGCGGGCGGCAGGAGAGGTCTGCGCGCCTTGTGGGACCCTCACCCAGTGGCTGGGGATGGAACCAGCGCTGCAGAGGCTGCAGGCAGCTTCGCAACCCAGCGCTCAACTGCCTCGCCACCGGGGAGGCCCTGTTCTGTTTAATTCTTACAGGGTAGGCAGGAAAAAGCAATTCATCACATCTCTGAAGAGCAAAGCCACACCACAAAATAGCCCTAAACATTATTGAAAATTCCATGGGGCAGAGGGAAGAGATGCTTCCATCACACTCCACACAGCAAAACAAGTTCACAGTTGGGCCTCCCCTGGTGGCGCAGCGGTTGAGAGCTGGGTTGTGGAGCTGCCCACAGCCTCTGCAGTGCCGGTTCGATCCCCGAGCACCGGCGAGGGTCCCACATGGCACCCAGACCTCTCCTGCTGTGCCCACTGCTCCCCTCAGCAGTGTATTTCGTCAGTCTGCCTATTCTGTTCCCCGCTCTGGCTCTGGTGAATTCTCTCACCCTCCCGCATTTCCGACTGTACCCAGTGCTTGTATAAATAAATAAATAAATATTAAAAAAAAAAAAAGTTCACAGTTAAAGTTAGAAGTTAACAGCTAAAGTCTCTTCTCCCTCAAATCCGCCCTCTGTAGCAGCCATTGATTCTTTCCTCTGTCTCCTGCCTCTTCCTCCACATAACCTCTATAATCTCTTCCTAATAATTCATCTCTGGCTGTAAATTTGCATACATCACTCAACAAAGCAAAACTCCTGTCATTAAATGAATCCTTCTTTCTTAGATTTCATCCGTTGCTACTTGAGCATCCCTAGAGGAAAGAGTCTCTCACACACCCCCTCCCAGTACAATCAATGTATCAGAGCATGTACCTGTCAAAAGCAGCTCTCTTAGGGCAGGTATTTGGGGGGGCAGGGGAGGAGAGAAACTATTGCAAAGGAAAAACATCACTTTCTCAGGTAATTTTAAAATGTACTCTAGCATCTGATAGATAAAATTCTGCCTTTTAGAATGAAGGGATTTTCTGATCTGCATTTGAAAGCTGAAAACCCCACTCAGAGAGTTATGTGAGACCTAGAGGAAAGGACAGGTGTGAGGGTGCTCGGCCAGCTGCAGTGCTCTATAGATGTGTCGGGGCCATTACCCAAAGGACATCCCCTGTTTCTGCCCAGGTCCCCACTCTTGTTCAGCCTGTATGGCTTGGTCATGAGTCTGCAAAGTTTGGGAATCAATATATACCTAATCCAGGTGCTCTTTGCAGTCACAGACCTACTGTATCATTTCCTGGCTTTGTGACCATCAAGCTGGGCCACAGACCTGCCCAGGCGGCTTTTTTGCTCTTTTCAGGGATCTGCATTCTGGTCTGTGCAATGATACTCCTGCATGATACATGCCCCGTGCCTGCTCCTGTCCTGGCCCTTTCCCAGACCCATCCCCTGATCTGGACCAACCCACCTACTTTGAAGGTTAGGAAAGACCCAAGGCTCCTCCAAACGTATTCCAGCACCTTCTCATCACTTTCATTTCCTTCCCCCACGCTGCAAAGACCTTGACAGGAAAAGATTGGGTGATGGGCTGCGTGAACATTGTACATTGAGGAGCTGTGCTCCACAGTAATGCAATAAATGGGGTGTGGGGAAGGAGTCCTGGAACAGAACAATCAGGTCCTAGAGCCAAAGATTTTCGATCAGAAAGGACACAAAGTTCAATTGGTTATTTTTTAAGGCAAGACAGGAAAACAAAAACATACAGAAATTAGGACAAATAAAAGACAAAAAGTAAGATTACCAATAACTCCAAATGTATCAGTAGCTACAATAAATGTAAATGGATTATACCCAAAGATATTCCCAGTTGATTTTTTTTTTAATCTGAGTTGTGCAGTTTACAAGGGAACCATCTAAAATGTTAGTATATGAAAATGTTAAACGTAAAGAAATGGGAAAATATATACCCGGCAAGTATTAACATACCTAAAGGGTATTCTACTTAGTGAAATAAGCCAGGCCCCAACCCTTTGTAGGATCTGGCAATAAACTTCACCTAAAAAACTGATTTTCTTGGGCCTCCCCGGTGGCGCAGCGGTTGAGCGCTGGGTTGCGAAGCTGCGCGCGGCCTCTGCGGCGCCGGTTCGATCCCCGGCTGCTCCCCGGCCACCAGAGGAGGGTCCCACATGGCGCGCAGACCTCTCCTGCCACCCGCTGCTCCCCTCAGCAGTGTACTTCGGTCCTTCTGCCTGCTCTGCTCCCCGCTCTGGCTCTGGTGAATTCTCTCGCCCTCCCGCCCTTCTGACTGTACCCAGTGCATGTATAAACAAAAAAACAAACAAACAAACCAGCAAACAAATAAATAAAGCATGCCTCTATAAAAAAAAAAAAAAAAAAAAAAACTGATTTTCTTGCTATTAGCTGGGCAAGGGTAACCATAGTGTAAAATCCTCAAGGCAGGGAAGTGCCTGGCATGTTCCAGGAGCAGCAAGGCCCATGAGGCTGCAGAGCAGTCAAGAGGCCAAGATAGAAAACAAGGTCTAGGAGGGAACAGCGGCCAGTCCCGCCAGGCCTGGCAGTTACTCCTAAGGCTTTGGATTCTACCGTAAGAAAAATGAGAGTTCAGTAGAGCATGAGAGTTCAGTAGAAAATGAGAGTTCAGGAGGGACACAATCTGACCTGCACGTCCAAAGGAATCTTCTGAATGCTGCATTGAGAACAGACTGGGTAGAAACAGGGACCCTGGGGTGTAGGCAGTGACCCAGATGAGAGAGGACACCGACCGAGCCCACAGCAGCTTTCTTACCCTTAGATATAGGTAAGAAAGAGACAGGGGATTTTCCAGTTAATGAGATTTGGGGGAGGAGAGAAAAAATGAAGTCAGGGGTGACTTCGAGATGTGGGATCTGAGTTACTGGAAGGACAGGGTTGCCATCTGCCGAGATGAACAAGGCTGCAAGCAGAGCAGGTTTGGGGTTGGGGTGAGTCATGTCTGAGATGATTCTAGATATCCCAATGGAGCTGGCAGTCAGCGATAACAATAATCACAGCTCCAGCCTCAGTGCTCCCCTAAGCTGGGCACGCTTCCAGCTCTTTGCATGGCCTGATTCATAATCCTTCTAATAATCCAGTGACGCAGAGCTATTTAAACCCCATTTTACAGATGAGGGAGTGTTGGCTACACAAGGGCTGTGTGGCTAGAGACAGGGATGTGGGAGTGTGGGTGACCTGAGGTCACCTGGGGAGTGGGCACAAATGTCCAAGGTTTGAGCCCAGGCACTCCAAAGTTTAAGAGTAAGAAGGTGAAATATAGAAAGCATTTCCAGGAAGAAGAAGTGGGGTAGAGAAAGCACTTTGGAAACTGCATGTTGAGATCACAACAGGAGACAAACTCGGTTTGGGACCCAGTCATGGATGGTGCAGAGCCTTTGGCAAGTCACAGGACCTCAGCTTGCACCTCTGTGACATGTTATACCCCGTGAGTGGTCTTTGTCCCCAGTCTCACCCCATGACCATCTGCTGAGTCAGGCTTTCCATCCTGATCACTCCCCTGTCTCCTCTTGACCCTATCCTTACCCACACCCCCTACCTCTCAACACCTCACAAGAACATTCTAGCTTACAATTTATATTCTTTTTTAAAAAAAGATTTATTTATTGGGGCCTCCCCGGTGGCGCAGCAGTTGAGCGCTGGGTTACGAAGCTGCCCGCAGCCTCTGCAGCGCCAGTTCGATCCCCGGCTGCTCCCCGGCCACCGGAGGAGGGTCCCACATGGCGCGCAGACCTCTCCTGCCGCCTGCTGCTCCCCTCAGCAGTGTACTTTGGCCCTTCTGCCTGCTCTGCTCCCCACTCTGGCTCTGGTGAATTCTCTCACCCTCCCGTGCTTCTGACTGTACCCAGTGCTTGTATGTATAAATAAATAAATAAATCTTTTTTAAAAAAAAGATTTATTTATTTATGCATACAAGAGCTGGGGTACAGGCCAGAGGTGTTGGGGGGTGAGAAGATTCACCAGAGACAGAGTGGGGAACAGAACAGGAAGACTGACTGAAATGCACTGCTGAGGGGAGCAGCGGGCGAGTCAGGAGAAGTCTGCCGCGCCTGTGGGTAGCTCCCTGGCTGGCCGGGGATCGAACTCGTGCTGCAGTGGCTGCAGATTGTTTCATAGGTTGCATATCTTAACCCCTTTCACCACCAGGGAGGCCCCACAATTTATATTCTTTTCTGCAAGGGGTTCCCTTGACTTCAACCAGACATGTGTTGGGGGAGGGATAGTTGTAAATAATTATCTTCTTGTATGTACTGAGAGGTCACCCTAACCCGGTAGATATGCTTAACCACTCTCCTCAAATCCAAAGACCAAGTGGACTGCAGTGCAGCTGGGGAGAGGGGAGTTAACCCCCTGCTAGCCCTCTAGAACCCAGAAGCTCAGAAACTGCTTTGGAGAGGAAAGCTGGGAGCCATTGAAGGAAGTGGGTCTAGGGCTTAGAGCTAAGAATCAAGGCATAGGTGTCTGCAGCTGAGGGTCAGGGGACCTGGGGTCGGGGAATGAGGTCAGGAGGCTTGAGGTTGGATCCAGGAAACTTTGGGCTGAGATCTGGAACCAGGAGAAGTCACGTCCTGGGGCTATGGGCGGGAGAGTCCAGGTGACACCCCTGGGGTCCTTTGGGGACAAGAAAGGCTGAGGGAGGGGGAAATTGGCCTGGAGTTTGAACCCTTTGGGGCTGAGTCAGGGAGGTTGTGGGAAGCTAGGCACAAAGAAGAACAACTTAAGGAGAACAGAGCAAGGGGTCAGGAGGTGGGAGGGTCGATGAAAGGCTGGGGCCAGGGAAAGGAGCCCTTGAAGCGTAAAGGGAGATGCCCAAAACCATCACGTGCTGATGTTGTGGGTAACCCAAGTGTGTTCCTCAGATGCCAACCCTGGGATTTTCTAAGAGAAAAGATTCCATAGCAAAACAAGTTTGAGAAACACTGCAGGCTTCTTGCCTTTCAGACATTCTTAGTGTACATTTGTTATTAATAAGTTCCTGCAGTCAAGAAAGACTCGTTAATTTCCTATGTTATCATGGAGGCCTTTCTTATCACTTCCACCTGTAGAATAGATAGACACGGAGAAACAGTAAGCCGGTCTGCCCTCCCGTTTTACTTCTGGGACACCAAAGGTCCGAAAAGGGGCGTGACCTCCCCAAGGCTTCAGTCTGGAGAAGCAGAGCTGAATCAAACCCCAGGTGCCCCAACCACACTGAACATCAGAGCCGGGAGAGTCCTTTGGGCCATCTAATGCATCGTCACCTCCTTCCCACCCCATCCATAGATTGGTAGACTGAGGATGGGAGACAGGCCTTCATTCCTTCTGTCCCACAAGGGTCACGACTGGACCCTGACTTGACTGAAACAATCTGGTGCCCTGACATACAACAAAACCGGGGCAACCAGATCATCTCCCCAGCTCCCGTGGGCCTTTCCTCTGCCTTTCTTCACCTCTTTTTCTAGTCCCAGAAAATGAATGGGCTTGGCTCTGCCCTGGCACCTTTCCCAAGAATATTTTGTCTCCTCAGCTAGTCCATCATACCCCTGGCTGTGGGCTCTGGTTCTTCCTGTCCCCATCCCAGTGTTGAGCACCACAGGCATACCCAGGCTGCCCCCTGACAGGGGGGACCATCACGAATTTGGGGGAAAGAGGACGTGCTTCAGGCTGCACTGTGTGGTTTCTAAACCGTGGCCACAGGTTGAACAGTCAGGAGGCCTATCCCTGGAATGCAGAGCAAGACAGCAAAAGGCCCTGGTGAAGAATGCTGAGCTGGGGCTGGGCTTTTGTCCATGTGTTCAAGAGAGAGGTTCACATGCTTGGGAGAGAGAGAGATACAAACACACTCCAGAGGGAAGGCAGCTTGAGGCCCCAGCCAGGCAGCTCCTGCCTCCTGAAACCCGGCAGACCCAGCCTGGCTTCCAGCCCCCCATCTGGCATTGCCTCCATTTTCTGTTGGGGAGTGCCCTTCAGGAAGGGTTTCCTTCCCCTGAGAAGCCCCCACCCCCAGGGTGTCATGCACCCAGTCCCTTCCTTTCTAAGACCCCCATCAGCTGGGGAAAGAAGAGCAAGAGGGACCTAGAAGGTTGGTCCCCCTTCCCAGTCCCCCTGGATGGGCACAGCTCCTTCTCTGTCTCCCCAGGGAGGTCCAGCTGAGGGCAATCCCCCCATGATGGGCCCCAGAGAGAGGCCGCTCTAGGCAGCGGCCCCTCCTCCTCCCTGGCCTGGGCTGCTCCAGCCCTAACTCAATTTTGCCCGTTAATCACAGCTTGTGTAAACAGGCCACCTCCAGGTCCGAGAAAGCTCATCCATCCCTGGCCCCCGCAGGCCTCCTTCAGAGCTGGAGCTGGCAGGAAGTGCCCAGAGGGGGGAGGGGGGTGGGCCAGGGTCACGGGGAGGGGCGGGGGGGGGGGTGGGGAGGACGGGAGTGGGGCGGGGCGTGTGGGTACACCAGCATGGACATCTAAGGGACCTTGACGATGGTGTACTAGCAACTGTTAGGAGTCGACTGGCCTAGCTCTGGCACCCCCTGGCTGTGCAACCTTGGACAGACCGCTGAACCTCTCAGTACCTCAGTTTCCTCGTCTAGAAAATGTAGGTAATAATTCTACCTACTTTGCCAAGCGAGTACAAATAAATCAGTTAAAACACGTAGAAGACCGAGAACAGTGCCGACACATAGTTGGTGCGCACATGTGACAGCAGCAGGGGGGTGGGGGGGGCACCGGCTTAGCGATTTCCAGACATACCCCTCCCTCTTACAAATAGGTCCCAGAGCTTCCCAAGCTGGGGCCCGAACCACAGACTGTAACGGAGACGAGAGGGCAGAGTTAATGTTCTCTACGCTGCAGTTCGTTCTGTAAAATGGGGTGATAGCAGCCCCACCCCACGCGGAGCTGTTACCCAGATTAAATAAGAAAGGCACAAAAAGCGCTTTTGAAAAGGGGGTCGGGGGAGGGCAGTAGGAAGGGGGGCGGGGGAGGGCAGTGGGAAGCGCTCCTTGAGGGGCAGCCATCTCGGGTGACCTTCCGAGTTAGATCTGCACTATCCTTTACCAACCGCTGCCAAGGGGAGGCCTGCGCCGAGGGCTTAAAGGAGCGTGTGCTCTGCTTCTCTGCCTAAGAAGGAAACCGGGCACCAGGCCCCGGGCCCTCGCCTCGCCCCTCCCGGGCACGCCCTGGGCTGGCCGCTAGGGGCCGGGCGGGGTGCAGGGGGCGGTGGGTACGGCCCGGGCGTCCCGGGGCGGTGGGCACCCAGGCCGACGCCCTTCCAAGGTCGGGCTTAGGAGGCTGGGCTTTAGGAGGTTCGCGCTGAGCGGCTGGGGAGCGCAAGGGCCCAGCCCCCGCAGACGCGCCGTGGTGCCTGCTCGAGGCCCTCGCTGACAAGTGGGCAGGAGAACCCGCGAGCTCACGCTCCACTCGCCCAGCTCCATCCCCTTCGCGGGCTTCGAGTTTGATCTCCCGCTGGCCCCGGTGAGGACGAGAGAGTCCTCGGCTAAGGTTTTATGAGGAAAGGAAACAAATTTAGCCCGATGGGGGCAGGGGACCCAGAAACCGGCGCTGTCTCACCCCGACAGGTGTCTGGGGGCGCTGCCCCAGCTGTGTAGCTCTGGGCAGAAGCTGCTTAGGGTCGGGGTCAGGTCTGGGCTCCGACCCCAAGTTCCCACCCAAAGCTCCACCCCACTGCTCTCCAGCCGGCTCCCCTCCCGCCTAGTGGTGGGCGAGGGCGCTTGTGCCATGTGGCGCAGGACTTGAGGGCCCGACGTCCACTAATCAGACGAAGCAAAGTTAACACCACTAATCAGATATTTCGAGCAGTTTCTGGCCATAGAGAAGTGAGCAGGAAACACGGCCTCCGTGCCACGGGGCAAAGGGCCTGTCCTCCATCCGGCTGCATGTCCAGGGAGCGTCTAGCAAGTGTCCTGCTTCCCGCGGTCCCGTCCTCACTGGCTGGGCAGAGGACGCGCTGAAGAACGAAACTCCTGCCCGCGGCCCTGCCGGGTCGACCAAGAATCCCAGACGCCTCCGGGAGGCGTTGTCTCAGCTCCCGGCCCAAACCCCAGCGCCCAGGTAACACAACCCACCGGCTATAAGGACCAGGGAGCGCTCCCCCCAGGTCCGGGCCTGCCAGGAGCCACCTCCGATCCTGACCACCCCAACACATTCGTTCTCGGGAAGCTGCCCGCCTGCCCTGGGAGGGGGCACACCTGCCAACAGTCCCAGCACACGGCCGGCCGGCCGAGAGGTGAGAGGCCCAGTGCGTGGAGTGGGATTGTGGCTACTCCCCCTAATGTCGGAACCAGACTCGGAAAACCCGATTTCCTGTCCCCAGATTTTGCCTTTGTTGTGGTCACTTTCGCCTGCTGCGACAAGTCCACGGCCCCTTACTAGGCCTGCCCTCCCGCGGCACTGCCCTGGGTTTTGGTTTCTGCATTTAAAGTTGGGAATGAGACTCTCCGGCATTCCTGCGTTGGACGCAGAGGGGGAGCCCCAAGACCGGGAGGCTGGGAGCCCAAAGCAACGGGCAGGCAAGGAGCACTGCCCTTCTGTCCACCTGGACTCCAGTGGAGCTCACCTCCCACACCCGGGCCGCGCCCTTCCCCAGAGCACTGAGGACAGCCAGTTCGGCTCTCATGCCCGGTGGGGGCAGGAGGACCGTGCACACCTGTCCCCTCCCAAGACACAGAAGCAGCCCTGGGAAGTGCAAGTCTGTGTGGGTCTGAGCTTCTGACTCCCCTGAGGGTGAGGAGGGCCTTGGGAGCTCACACCATAGGCGCCTCCCCACCCACCCCCCACTGCCTCGAACCAAAAGCCCCCCACCTTCTAAAAAAAATGCTGTTCCAGCGGTCCCTGCAGCCCACGCACTCCCACCCCATGCCAGTCGCGGGACGACCCCAGGCGCGGTGACCACACCTTCGGGAGCCGGGGGTGCTGGGCTTGTAAATGTGCTCATCTGTACAATGGGAAGAGCAGAGGCTGCGGCGGAGCGGCTGGGGACCCAGTTATCAGCAGCGCCCGCGCCCTGCGCCCGCGCTCAGCGGGAGCTATAAATACCAACAGTGAAGCTTCCACCTCGGGCCAGCGCCGGGGCCCCGTTTAACCTGCAACTGATCGTCCAACAGGCCTGTCAGGGGGTAGTTCTAACACCCAGGGCTTGAGGAAGAAATGGAGACCTTGAAAGGGCTGCCAGGGCCCAGGGGGGTTCACAGTGGGGAGGCCGCGCAGGACGCACCGGGGGGCGCCTGGAGGTCTAGCCTCAGAAGGGCCACTCCGGGTTCGCTCGGAGGCCTGCCTGGAGGAGGAAACCCTCCTCCCAGAGACCCAAAACAGCAACCCGCAAGATCCTGCGCCAGCCGGTCGCGTCCGGCCAGGCAGAAGAGAGCACTGAGGTCAGGTGGGGCCGCTGCAGGGTCGCGGGGGGCCGTGCGGGGGCGGGGCCGGACCCCCACGTGCGCCGCCTGCCGCTGCTTCGCGGAGCCCTTTGTCGCCAGCAGCCGCGTTCGTGCGGCACTCGGCGGCTTAAAATAAAGACAATGTTCCCAGCCTCCCTGCGGCTAAATCGGGCGCGGGTGCGGGGGCGGTGAGAGAGCCGGGTGGGAGAGCTTCTCCCGGCCCTACCTCCCTTCTCCCTTCCTGCCTCAGTTTCCCCATCTGGTCGTGGAATCTAGCCAAGTCTGGGCGGAGAAGAGTCACACGGGGGTGGGGTGGGGGAGCCGTCATCCCCCTGTCTCCCGGGCTGCACGGACCTGAGTGGAAAACCGTTTGGGACAGAGAGGGACACTCAAGAGGAGGCAGGGAAAAGCTGGACACCCTCCTCTTCCACCTACAAAATAAGTGTTTTTATTTCTAAAGGGACGTGTGCAGAGGCGGTGGGAGAAGAGAAAAGGGAGACCGAAGAGATTGGGGGGAGGGGGCCAGAAGAGAGCCTGATTCAGACTCGGAAATGGATGTTGAGCGTGGAGGCCTGACACCCCCACACTCAGAGCCACGTGTGCGCGCACAAGTGCTGGCAGCCGCGCTAGCAGAACCCAGGACAGCCCAGCAGGGGGCAGCTCCGGTCCTCGCCCACAGGCAAGAACTGGTCCAGCTGGAGTTCCCACCTACCCCTGACTGGTGGCAGACCCTGGGGTGGGAGGGGGTCTCAGGGGCCTCCCCCAACTGCAGTGTCTCCTGGGGCCTGCTCCAGCCTCCGCTGTCTTGGAGAAGCAGAGATGCCGCCACACGTGCTGCCGCGTGTGCCCACCACTGGCAACGGTGGCTGCTGGCCAAGGCCCAGGAACTCCAGTGCCAGCCCCGCCTGGCTCCCACGGCAACTGGGCTTCAGTGTGAGGAAGCCCCAGGTTACCCTCAGGCATCAGCAAGGGGTGGTCAGGGGCTTGGTGGGAAAATGGGCAGCAGGGGAATGATGGGGCAGGGGCTGAGAACCGGGCACCCAAATCCAAACATGCCCACCGCGGATTAACCACAGCTCTGCTCTCCAGTTCTCTCATCTACATAATGGGAGACTGGGTGACCCCAGTCCTTCCTTCCTTCCACCCCCAGGCTTCAGCATGGCCCAGTGGGGTAAAGGACACAGCGGCCTGAGCACTAGCCTGCCCACCCCCCTCAATGGCCAGCTCCCCGGGAGGCCGCTAGGGCCAGGTGAAGGTGGTGCAGGACCCAGATCGCCATGGCAAAGGGCCCCCCAGGGGTTCTATTGCTGAGGAAACTCAACACAGGAATCCAAACCAGCCTAGGGGGGAGGAGTGCTGGCCAGGCAGCAGGGGGCCCCGGAGGTGGGGAGGAAGGGCAGGTGCGTCACTTCCCAGGTACACACCTGTGAGTCTTGAGTGGGAGTCAGGGGAGACAGAGTTTGACAAGCTGGGAGGAGAGCTGTCTGTCTGCCTGTCTGTCTGTCTTCCAAGTGGAAGCTGGAGGTGGAGCAGGCAGGGAGATAGAGGCTGCCTCACTTGTCAGAATCAGCACGTTCCACAGTTGGGCAACACTCAGACACACACCGAATACAGACGCATGTGTACACACGCGTCCCGGCTCCAGACCCACAGGGTGACACCTGCTTTCCACGGGCTGACAGGCAACCTGCCTACTCAGGACAGGAGCGCAGGGCACCCGGCTGCAGCCCGAGGAGCAGCCACACTCTCCCCTCCCCGCAAGCCCTCACCCCCAGGCCGCGTAGGTGGGCATCCAGCTCCCAGCCACAGCCCACACGTGGGCAAGTCCACTCAGCCCCGAGGCGGGTGCGCCGGCCCCCTGGGTCTGTTCCAAGTTGGAGCCTCTCACGTGAGCCCCAATGTGTCATTTCCAAACAGAAGGAATCCAGCTCCTTCGCAGCAGGGAGGAAGAGCAGGGTGTGGGGCTGGGTGGGCGGCTGGGCGCGTGGGCATGTGCGAGGGGCAGGGCGTGTGTGTGAGGGAAACGGGCATGTGAACGCCGGGGCGTGTGTTGGGGCAGGGTGCACAAGGGTAGGGGGCTCTAGGGGGGGTGGGGGCAGGAGCCTGGGAAACAGAGTGTGCCTTTGTGAGGGTGTGTGTGCCGCGGAGTCTATGTGCAGTGGGTGTGGGTGTTTGTCTCCCGGTATCCGCCTTCTCTCCCATGCTGGACTTTTAGCCTTCCTGGGCTGGTCTTCCTCGTGTCCTGCCCCCTCCCTCTCTGGGCTTGACTTGGGTGCCCTGGTAGAAGAGGGGGGCATATGCCAGGACCTAGTCCAACCCCAGACGCTGCCTGAGCTTCCCTCCAGTTCCCCCCTCCCTTCCTTTCTTTCCTTTCCTCCCTCCCTCTCTCTCCCTTCCTCCCTCCCCCCCCCAGGCTGGCGTGCCAGGGGGTGGGACATGCCAATCACCGGCTGTGCCTCTCCGGCTGCCAGCACAGGGCGCAGCTCCCCCCGGGAGCCAGGTGTTTGGGTCCCTGGAGACACCGCCGGCCCCCGGGGCGGCAGTGGGACGGAGGACCCTGCAGACCTCTCCCCAGCCCCATGGTGAGTACATTTGGAAGGACTTGAAGGGGCTAAACAGAGGTGGGGGTAGGAGAAGCAAGGTCCTGGGGGCAAGGCAGAGACCAGGACTAGACAGAAATAGGGCTGGACCCCAGAGAGAGGAGGGGCCAGGGAGGGGTCTAGAGGCCAAGGGGCTTGATGGCAGTGGACATTGGCTGCTCTAAACACTCTGCTTTGAGTGGTTACTGCTGATGTTTTTCTGGGGTTCAGCTGGCAGAGGAGCTGGAGACCCCCCTTAGGAAACTGGACCCGGAGTTCTGAAGGGCTTAGACTGCCAATTAGCAGGCAGAGCCCCCAGAAGCAAGGGGCAGAATGGGAAGACCAGGGGGCCAGGGGGTAACCCTGGCCACCTACATCCTGAGGGAGGTTGACCCCCCCACCACAACCAGTTGGGGTGACAATCCCAGAACCTCCTCCTCTCCTCCCTCAGGAAACCCTGAATCCCACCACCCCCATCCACCTTCAGCCCCCTCAAGATGGACTGAACCAGGCTGCTGGCCAGGCGGACGAGCTGGATGCCAAGGTGGGTGTTGGGTCAGAAATCAGCAGGAGACCAGACCAAGAGCCCCAGGGCTCTCCGGGGACGAATGGGCACATGGACGGCCACACCACTGTGCCAGTGCAGGGCCCAGGGGACCCTCCTTATAGCTAGTTTTTTGGGCTCCCGCATGCAAGGCAGGTCTCAGTTCTAGGGTCAGGGAATGCATGGACACTAATAGGCACCCATGCCAGGTGCCCATCCCAGCACTCCAGACTCCACAATGTGGGGATGGGCTGGGGGCCAGGCGCTCCAGTTCTTGCAGAATTGCCAGCTCCTGGCCTGGCAGCTGAGGGGGCAGTCAGCTTCCGCGGGGTCAGTCAGATGAGTGCTGCTTAAGGGTACTAGGGTCAGTGGAGAGGGGTTCACCTTTGCCACAAAACATATCTGCAGCTCCACCCAGACTGACCCGGGCCCCCTGTCCAGCTGACCGGAAGCAATCAGAATGTCTCCTGCAGTCACAGTCGCCTGTCTCCGGGTAATCAGCTGCTCACTGAGCTGTCAGCTTAAAATTGGTTCTCTGCCCCCTGACCTCAGCCGCTGGGCAAGCGCTGCGGAGATAGAGAAGGCAGGGGAGGGCACAAGCAGTGAGACTCTGGGATGAGAACTGGATCCCTCTGGGCCCAGGAGTCCAGAGGTCAGAGGTCCTCTGCGCAAGGGGTGTATATATGAGTGGGGCAGAGGTCACGTCACACCTCAAAAGGAACCAAGTCTGAGAAGCAAGAACGAACATGCTCATGGCCCCAGAAGGAATATTTCAGGATCCAGAGGGGCTTGGACCCCCTTCTTCTCCCTCAGGGCAGTGCTGCACCCCCACCTCCCTGGGGTGGGTAAGCAGGGAGCTCTAAGAGGCAGAGCTTGGGCTCCTGGCGGGCGGGCGGGCGGGTGGGAGAGGTGGGTGAGCATCACACTGGGTTTCTGTTCTGCTGTGGTGCCATGGTGATGCCTAGGAGGGTGGGGGAGGGAGGAGAGAGAAGAAAGGAAATGGGGAGGGGAGTGCAAGGAGGGAAGAGCAGGGGGCATGCTGAGGGGAGGATGAGGAGCTCAGCACTTCTGCTACCACCTGGCAGAGTGAGGTTCAGGGCCCTGCCCACTACCTGCCAGACTCTGGCATGGTCCAGCTCAAGTCAGGCCCTGGTGAGGATCCGTCAACACTGACTGTGCTTGGCAGTGGCTCTAGGGCTCAGCCTCCTCCTTCCGGCTCACAATGCGCTTATGAGCATTTAACTGATGGCCGCTGCCCTCTCCAGAACTGGTTGGTGCTCCCAGTGGTGACTGCTGAGCCCAAAAAGGAGACAAATCCCGCTTACCCTCTCATCCCAAGACCAGGCACCAGAGGTAGAAGTTTGTTCACCTTTTGTGGGCTAAGAGCTTCCTTCAGAGAAGTTGCCCCAGGGGTGAGAGGGCAGGATCTGTAGGGCTGGCTTCTGGATCATGGGCCCAGCAGAAGCGACTGGTTAGGAGACGGCTAGAGGAGCAACCTCCTCCCTGCTGGCGTGAGGTCCCTGGTGCCCGGCCCCAGGTCCCCACGGTCCCTGGGCCTCACCTCCTGCTTCCCAATATCCCTGTTTGTTTGGGTCAGGGTGCTGCCAGCTTCCAGGCCCAGAATCACAAGATGGCTCCACTCCCCCTCCTGAATCACTCCTCCAACACCCCCTCACTCTCTGCCTCCCTTTTCCACTCCTGGCTAGTGGGAAGTTTCCACAAGCCCGAGTGTTCAGGAATCCTCTCCCCAGCCATCTCTCCCTGCCTCTAGCTTGGGCTCTCTCCCCACCCCCTCCTCCTCACCAGCCAGAGCCCTGGACCCTGGGGATTGGTCCAGGGCACGCTGGCGGTCAACAGTCTGGCCTGCCCTGCTGGAGGCTCTGACCTCATCCCTTAACTCTTTGCGTCCAGGCTGACTTCTCCTCCCCCCACCCTGACAGGCACATCCCACGCCTGTACCTGTCCTGTCCCAGCCCTGTGCTCCCCTGCAGCACACAGCAGTTTCCCTGGCCATTTTACATATGCATGCACCTGCTTCTCTCCTGGGCGCCCAAGTCAGACCCAGCCTCACTGGGGAATAGGGACCCAGCAGAGGAGATATAGGGACTGGAAGGAGCAGTGGGACCCTACTCTGGAAACTTCCTGATCCCCCACACCCAAGGCTCTCCTGCCCCTGGGTCTGAGGACCAAGCAGAGCGCCCCCAGGTGCACCTTCACATATTTAATTTATTGAGCAACTACTGTGTGCCAAGCACTGGAACAAAGCAGTGAATAAGGCAGACCCCGTCCCTACCCTCCTCTCCAAGAGTGACAGTGCACTCTCCCCTTGCCGCAACGCTGTCATCATGCATCACCCAGACACACAACAGACACCATCACACACACACAGGCCAGACTCGAAAGGCAGAGCTGACTGCTCACTGTCGACTGATTCAAACCTGGGTTTGACCCAGCTTGTCAAGGTGGGTAAGGAGGCTGTGAAACCTCTTGCCCACAAAAGCAGTCGAGAGCAGGGCACCAGGAGTCTGACTTTAGAGGCAGACCGCCTCCTCCCAATCATGCTGCCTCACCAAGGAGCTGGAAAGCCTGCGAGGTCGCCACGCCTCACAGTTGCCCTTTTGCAAATTGGGTATAATGGAACCTATTTCATAGGTCAATTAGATCATGTATGGAACACTTAGAGTCATGTCTGGTATATGATAAGCAGACAGTAAATATCAGTTGCTGTGATAGTATTAATAATATCATTTAAAGGTCCCAGAACCTTCACCAGGGGGCCCCAGACCTGGGCAGGAAGCGCCTCTCCACTTCCTTGCTCACTTCCAATATTCCAGACACAACACCCTCAGAGGATGAGTCCCAACCCAGCCCCACAGAGCCAGAGACTCACCCCTACCTCTTGCTATTCTCCCTGGACAGTTCACACACTCTCGCACACAGCACATCTTACCCAAAGGCTACCAGGTCAGGACAGTGATTTGCCCAAGGTCACAGAGCAAGACAAGAACAGACACAGGGCTTGAAGCTAGGCAGAGGCAGGGCAGAGGACATCCTTGGGCTGTCTCCCCCACACCCACTACAATCCTGTCAACGAATTCCTCCCACCCCCATGGATGTTTTCACAGAATATACAATGCAAACACAACTTCAAGCCCCCCTTTCAACCATATGATTGACCCAATGCCCCTCCTTTATAGAAACTCAGGAGCCATTACTGAACCCCGGCACCCCGACTGTCAGCTGGGAGCCCATCCAACCCCTCCCCGGGGGATCAGCCAGAATCCCAGGAAGCCAAGTCTTGACCCCTATCAAGAGTTAAGAAGACTTGTCCAAGGTCACACAGCAGGGGCCAAAGCAGACCTCCTGGAACCTTCTGAGCAAATCGCTGTCCAAGAGAGGTTTGAGGGAGGAACCCCACATCTGATTGAGGAGGACAGAGAGAGTCATCAGCTGCAGAGCAGGGCCCCAGAAGATCCAGGACAGGCAGGATCCACTTCCCCAGACTTCTGCCCTTCTCCCCCCTCTCCCCCACCCTTAGCCCACATGGGAGGCCATAGCTCCTAGGTAGGGCAGAGAGTGGTGGTCTCTGAGCCCACATTCTGGCCAGAATCCCCAGCTCTCCCCAGAATTCCCAGAATCCCCCACTCTCTCTCTGCAGGTCACTTAGCCCCTTCATGTACAAAACAAAAAGAAGTCCCCATAAGGGGACCCTACGTATTAAGGGAAATAATATCTTATATCAAGTGCCCACCATGCGGGAAGTGATTGATCATGGAGCTGTCGTGTTGTTATTAAAATGAGAGAGCTAGAGGGGCTTCCAGGCATTAAAGAAAGGGTCTTCCCATTTCCTCACTTTGAGGACCACCACTTCTCACTGGTCCCCACTATGAAAGCCTTTTCTTAATTCCTGAGCAGTTAGTTTCCAACAAGAGCTTAAGATGGGTGGAGGTTACCCTGTTCCACCTTGAGTACAAGTCACTCCTGGTCCAGAAGACAGACCCCATCTCGGGGCCTGGTCCATCCTGTTCTTAAGAGGTTAGTTTCAGGATTTTGTACAATCTCCCCAGTCACCAGGCTGGTCCAGTGTATAATGAGCAAACTGGGAACCAGAGCAGAGCCATGTCCAGAGTCAGGATGGGAGGGGGCATGGCAAGAGGCACTGGGCTGCGGATCAGAATGAGGAGTTTGAGTGAATAACAGAGCCCTTTAATGGAGTGTCTGTTTTAGCGCCAGGCGTTTAGAAGCTATAATCCCCATCGGCTGGGGGATCTGGGGCAGCAAGGGAAGGACAGATTAAATAATTGCTGATGATCACACAGTTAGGGAAGGACAGTTTGGAGATTCAGATCCAGGGCTGTGGTCCACAAGGCTGGAATTAGGGTAAGCAAAATGGGGTTTGGGGGGGGGGACACCAAAATAATTCACTAATCAAGATAAATAATAATGTAATATAATATTTTAAAAAATCAAATAGCCAACCACAGCCCACAGGCAGGCTGTCTGTTTTTGTAAATAAAAGTTTCTTTGGAGACAGGGCCAGGATGAGGGGGAGCACGGGGGAGAGGGCTGTTTGTGCAAGTGCAGGGTGGATCCTGTCTCTGCTGAAAATTTTGTTCATGATGGATTTTTTGCATCCATCTCCATTGTTTAAGTATCATATTAAAATATTATTTTCTTGATGACTGAGTTTTGGGGCACCTCCAGTTTTGCACCCGAGGCAAGTGCCTTACTCGCCTGGCCTGAATCGTCTCCCTGCTAAAGTGTCAGGAGCAGGAATGGTGAGCGGCCTAGCTGGTGTGAGAGGCTACACCCCTGGGCATCCGTCCCAGGAGGCCCTGACATCTGAAGGGTCTGATGCAGACTTTACAGGTCCTTGCCCAGGACCTGGAGTGCCAGGGGGGCTACAGGGCTGTTCTCAGGCACCCAAATTGGGGAGGAGGAGAAGCTCAATCCAAGAACTAGGAGACCTTTTTTCTGGGCCTCAGTTGCTCCATTTGTGCCTGGGGCAATTAAGCTGTGCTGAGTTCAGATCAAAGGGGCAAGAATTGTACTGGGCATCCCCTGAGGGCACAGTCTAGGCCCAGCTTCCAGCCCTGCTTGCCTGACATCATTAAGGGAGGAGGATGCAGCAAAACTCAGTAAGCAAGATAAATGATTTTTTTTTAAGATTTATTTATTTATGCATACAAGAACTAGGGTACAGGCCAGAAGTGTGGGGGGTGAAAGGATTCACCAGAGACAGAGTGGGGAGCAGAACAGGCAAACTAACTGAAATACACTGCTGCGGGGAGCAGTGGGTGAGACAGGAGAGGTCTGCTGCGCCATGTGGGTCAGCTCCCTGGCTGGCCAGGGATCAAATCCATGCTGCAGAGGCTGTGGATAGCTTCACAGTGCTGTACTTAAACCCTTGCACCACCAGGGAGGCCTGAGATAAATGAGATTTTAACGTAAATTTGTAAAATCCAAATTGGCAAACTGTGACCCCCACCCCTTAGGCTCACCCATCAGTGTTTGTCAATAAAGTTTCATTGGAACAATCTGCCTGGGCTTGAAGCCTGGTTCCTACCTTCCTTGTGTGACTTTGTGCAAAGTCTCTTACTTCTTAGCCTCAGTTTCTTCATCTGCAAAATGGGGAGAAGGCAAACCCTCAATCCTAGTTTCCCTGCTAAGACTGAGATAAGAAGCACCAGCACTATGAGCAGCAGCTGGCACTTGGGGAGCCCCAAATAACAGCAACGATCAGTATTATTATTAGTTGATGGTATTATCATATCAGAAATGTTTAATCAAAGAAGCAGACACCCCTAAGCAGGAGGGAGACCTCACTGCTGCGCGTGCTAGTGTTCACAGGTCCCCAGCGCTCCCCATGATCCGGGGCTGTTCTTGGGCACTTTATGTCCTGTGATGTGTTTCAGCTTCACAGTCATGCCTGGATCTATGCGCCAGCGACTAGCATGGGCCTTGGGCACAGAGTGCTCCTATCACTAGCAGAGATCACACCCCAGTAAAATGGTATAGCTTGGATTCTGATGCAGATGGTCCCGCTCCAAAGCCAGGGTCCTTCAACCGGGATGAATGGTCCCAGACTCGCAGCTCATGCTCACAGTCCTCATCCTCAGGCTGCGTGTCCCTCCCCAAACTAAGCAACTGAGAGTCGCTGTCACACACACACAAGCAGTGGCAGATGCCCTCGGCCACAGGCACTTGGATTCACACTCCATCCCAGCCACATGCCCCCAGGCCATCCATCACACAGCAACCCCTCATGGGCACAGCACTCTCATCTCTCTGTCACAGACAGTTCCCCAGGAACCAGGGCTTGGTGGGTCCTGACCCACCTCTCCCTTGAGTCTTCCCAGCTGCAGGTAGGAGGAGGTGGACTCTTCCCTCCACAGCAAGGGACCCACCAAAACAGAGCGTAGGGCTGAGCTGGCCTGGACCCCCACCCTTCAAACTGGCCTCCCTGGCTGTGGGCCCCCTACCCAGCCAGTTGATTTCTAGGCGTGCTCCTGGCCTCTCTCTTTACCCACCTTTCATGTCTGGGCTGGATGGACTCCAGCTTCCAGAAAAGTCTGGGGAACCTCCCCGTTCCCCTTGCAGTCCCCCATTCAGCTGGGGCCCGGGAACAGAGTGGGGAGGTGGAGGAGGCCTCCCACGCCCCATCTGGGGCCAGACCCCCACTTATCTGGGAGCCAAGGCCCTCCCCCTGCTGCCTGTTTTTCCTCCAGACCTTCTTACCACCCAGCCAGGCTCAGGCCCAACACTACTTGCCCTGCTGCCTTTAGGGAGGGTCTGGTCCAACCCCAGACACAGCCCTTTTCTCGCTGTCACACAGACACACACAGACACTCCACACCCACACACAGACACACTCACATGCATCTCTCCCCCAGGCCCCTCTGCAGCCTCCCCTCTCTTGTTCAATGGCAGAGTCCCCATGCAGCTCCACGTGCAGAAGGAGAAAGAGAGAGGGGTTGTCACCCTGCCCGGACCATGTCACGGTGGCCAGGTCTCGTGGCTCAGAACCGCAACAGCCTCACGGTGAAGTGGGGAGCCTAGGAGACCATCCTGGAGACGTCCGACAGTTAAATCAGCTAATTCGATGAAGTGCTTAGCGCTGTGTCTGGTATGTAGTAACTCCTCAGAGAATAAGAGCAGTAATGAAATTGACTGAAATGCTTTGAAAATTTAGCAGTGCTGTCTACAAAGCAAGTCTCCCGACTCCTGCCTCCTGACTTAAGCAAGATTGGAATTAGCAGCAATTTCCCAATGAGAAAATTGAGGCTCCAGACTGAGTGGTGAAGCAGGAGTGAGGACTCAAGAGCCCTGGATTCCAAAGCACCCTGTTCCCTGTGCTGATGACCAAGTACTTGGGGCTGGGAAATGCATTATAAATGACTGTCACCTCTGGAGGAGGTGACGCTCTCTGGCCCAACGCCCCGAGAGGCCCTATTCCTACACTGTCCACCACAGGCCATCACAGATAGCCAGCAGCCCGACCCAAGTCCGTGTCCTTTCGTTTCAGGTGATGACCTCCCACTGAGGAAGCCCGGAAGCGTGACTAGAGGAAGGGGCTGCCCCCAGGCCCCCCAGCCACCATGAATACCTCGGCCCCACCCGCCGTCAGCCCCAACATCACCGTCCTGGCCCCGGGAAGGGGTCCCTGGCAGCTAGCTTTCATCGGGATCACTACGGGCCTCCTGTCGCTGGCCACTGTGACGGGCAACCTGCTGGTGCTCATCTCCTTCAAGGTCAACACAGAGCTCAAGACGGTCAACAACTACTTCCTGCTGAGCCTGGCCTGTGCAGACCTCATCATCGGCACCTTCTCCATGAACCTCTACACTACGTACCTGCTCATGGGCCACTGGGCCCTGGGCACGCTGGCCTGCGACCTCTGGCTGGCCCTGGACTACGTGGCCAGCAACGCCTCCGTCATGAACCTGCTGCTCATCAGCTTCGACCGCTACTTCTCCGTGACCCGGCCCTTGAGCTACCGAGCCAAGCGCACACCCCGCCGGGCGGCCCTGATGATCGGCCTTGCCTGGCTGGTTTCCTTCGTCCTCTGGGCCCCAGCCATCCTTTTCTGGCAGTACCTGGTGGGGGAGCGGACGGTGGGGGCTGGGCAGTGCTACATCCAGTTCCTCTCCCAGCCCATCATCACCTTCGGCACAGCCATGGCCGCCTTCTACCTCCCTGTCACGGTCATGTGCACGCTCTACTGGCGCATCTACCGGGAGACAGAGAACCGAGCCCGGGAGCTGGCGGCCCTGCAGGGCTCCGAGACTCCTGGGAAGGGGGGTGGCAGCAGCAGCAGCTCAGAACGGTCTCAGCCGGGGGCCGAGGGCTCCCCAGACACCCCTCCAGGGCGCTGCTGCCGCTGCTGCCGGGCCCCCAGGCTGCTGCAGGCTTACAGCTGGAAGGAGGAAGAAGAGGAGGACGAAGGTTCCATGGAGTCCCTCACCTCCTCCGAGGGCGAGGAGCCAGGCTCCGAGGTGGTGATCAAGATGCCCATGGTGGACCCGGAGGCACAGGCTCCCACCAAGCAGCCCCCCCGGAGCTCCCCGAATACAGTCAAGAGGCCGACCCGGAAAGGGCGTGAGCGAGCCGGCAAGAGCCAGAAGCCCCGCAGGAAGGAGCAGCTGGCCAAGCGGAAGACCTTCTCACTGGTCAAGGAGAAGAAGGCGGCTCGGACCCTGAGCGCCATCCTGCTGGCCTTCATCCTCACCTGGACGCCGTACAACATCATGGTGCTGGTGTCCACCTTCTGCAAGGACTGTGTCCCCGAGACCCTGTGGGAGCTGGGCTACTGGCTGTGCTACGTCAACAGCACCATCAACCCCATGTGCTACGCGCTCTGCAACAAGGCCTTCCGGGACACCTTCCGCCTGCTGCTGCTCTGCCGCTGGGACAAGCGACGCTGGCGCAAGATTCCCAAGCGCCCCGGCTCTGTGCACCGCACCCCTTCCCGCCAGTGCTGATGGCCCCTCGCCTGCATCTCTCCACCCCAGGTCCCGGGTGAGCCCGGTAGGAGCAGGCAGGGGCTGTGGCCTCAGCCCCAGGGCTCTGCTCCGGCCTCGCCAGGCCTCCCAGGCCCCTAGGTCACCTTCCTGGACAGCCAGAGAGACCCTGCCAGCTTTCCAAACTTCGCTCTTCCCAGGCAGGGGGCAGAAGCTGGGAAACTGGTTTTTCTGTTCACTGCTGGATAGGAACGGGCTCTTCACCAGGAAGAAGGCCAGGAGGAGGATCTGGGCTTTGGATTCCTTGTTTGCCTTCAGGCAGGAAGTCCCTCTAGAGCCAGCAGGGCAGGCCAAGAGAAGGAAGGTTTACCATTCAGTCACCCTTGGCCCGGTGGCTGGCCTGGGTGGCAGTGGGAGATGGCACCCTCTGGGGCCACACGGGGTGGGGTGGGGTGGCAAGGAAAGCGTGACTCCTAGGGAGCACCCTCTGAGCAGGGAGCTTCTCCCTCCACAGGCACAGTCCACTCTGCTGGACCCCGGCACACTCTCCTGGATGGTGAGCCTCCCTGCATATGTCTCCACAGGCCCTATGTGGGTCGCTCCCAAGGCAAATGGCCAAGCATCAGCAGGACAATGACACCAGCGGGATCAGCGTGGCTCGTCACACCTCGAGCCCCAGAGTGTGGACCAGGCACCAGGTGTCCTGACTGTCCCACTAGGCCATTTCCCTGCAAGTGAGGGCCAGGGTGCCTGCTGCCCAGCCCCACTCCTGTACCCTGGCCCAGAAAAACCCTCACCATCCCTCCCTCGCTCACAGCTGACACCTGGGTAGCTCCGCTCTGTGCAGAGCTAACCAGGCACCCTGCATGCTGCCTGCTCTGGCCCTGCCCCGTGTAGACCTGGCCCAGTCAGCAGGTTCCCTTCTGTGAGCGCCCGAGCCCGACCCGTGCATGGTCTCTCAGCCGCCCTTATCCCCAGGCCCAGCCTGATCCCAAATGTTCTTTCCTTTCATCCTCAGCAAATGCTGAGTCTGTGAATAAAGCCACATAACCAGCAGGCACCGAGGGGCCTTCCTCCCTGTGTTGGCTTGAGGACCTGGTCTTCGGCCATGACAGGATGGGACAGAGAGGGTTCAAGTACCATGGAATATGGGTGCTGCCCTGAGAGCGGCTCCAGGAGGGGCAGCAGTGCTCGAAACCTGTGGCTCTCCCACTCTGGGGCCCGGGCTCAGGGGTGTAGGGCTATAATGGACAGATCTGGTGGCTGGAAGTGGGGAGACATATCGCATCTGCCCACTACTCAGCATATTGTCTACCAGCTTTGCTGTATGGGATTGCTTGGGGTAAGGGGGGACGGCTGGTGGCGGAGTTGGGGGAGGGCCTGTCATACCCAGAACAGAACTGCTCCAACCCAGTGACACAGGAAAACAATTCAGGGCAACCCCACAAAGCAACACCCAGGTTTCTGTGCTGTTCACAGCCTCCTGAACCCCAATCTGTGAAGGTGAGACGCCTGGGGTCCAGGCCAAAGCACTCCTTAAAGGTGACCCTCAGGCCAGGTCATAAGGCATTTCACTGATGAGGGAACCCCAAAGCCTAAAGCAAAGGCATCCAAGAGAGGCTGATCCCTCAGTACAGAGCAGAGTTTATCAAAATGTGGTTTTGTTTGGGGGTCCTCGAGACCAGACTTAGGTTGAGTGATTCTAGGACACACAGAACTGAGCAAAGCTCCTGTGTTGATGGTTATTGTTTATTATGGTAAAAGGATGCAAATTAAAGCCAGCAAAGGACAGTGAGTCACAGAACAGGGGCCCAGAGAGCCCAAGTGTGAGCTTCCAGGTGTCCGCTCCCAGGGGAACCTTAGAGACAGCCCCTCATCCTCCCAGCAATGTGAGATATGTGGGTGGGTGGTCAGTCTCCAGCCCCTCCAGAGGTTAAATCAGGACCCCGTGGCCCAAGTTCACCCATGTAAATCACATTAAGATTTTATTTTTGCATAGAAGAACTGAGGTGCAATCCAGGGGGTGAGAGGATTCACCAGAGACAGAGTGGGGAGCAGAACAGGCAGACTGACTGAAATACACTGCTGAGGGAGCAGCGGGCGAGACAGGAGAGGTCTGCTGCGCCATGTGGGTAGCTCCCTGGCCAGGATGGAACTCAGTGTGTCGCAGTGGGCCTTCGCGATGGTAGCGCTGAGACTTAACCCCTAGGCCACCAGGGAGGCCCCATTAATGACATTGTTAGTGCAGACTATCTGGGGTGGCCCAAGGCCCACAGGGAAGCCAAGACACTCTGATCAGGCAGGATCTTTCCAGGGCTGAAGGGTTATTTCCCAGGAGGCAAGCAAAGGCCAAATCTTTGTTTGGAACATGCAGGATTCAGACAACCCAGACCTGATGAGTTCATCCTCTGGTGCCCACTACTGACCAACAGTGTCAGTATCCTCTAGAAACTTGTTCAATATGCAAGGTTTGGGGGTCCCTCCAGCTTTAATGAATTGGAAGCTCTAGGGTGGAGCCAGCCATTTGTCTCAATAAGCCCTCCAGCTGATTCTGATCAGGTTAGTTTGAGCGCTGCTGGCTAAAGAGCAAGGTCGTAGGTGGGGAACCCTTGCAGAAAGAGGAGGTAGAAATTCACCCCACACACAGCTGTTGGGACTCCCAGAAGCCGTTGAAAGGAAGTTTCCAGTGCTGTGGGCAGGGCAACCCGCTGAGAGGAGGACTGGATGAGTTGGCCAACAGCAGGCAGGGCCCAGCACTCCAAGGCAGGCCCAGTGCCCCTCTCCACCAGCATGGCTTCCCGGACCTCAGCCCAGGTCCCCAGGAGGGGCTCTCCGTGTCACTACTCCCACTGCCCTGAGCCCCCTTTAGGGCTAATTTCTCTGTGTTGAAGACATTGAAGCCAAGATCCTGGGAGGAAGAGGGACTGAGGAGCTGAAGAGTGGTGAGGGAGCAGGAGCTCTGGAATCAGATGGGCCTGGACTCTCCTGGCAGGTAGGAACTGGGTGTCCAAGACGGGTAACAGGGCTTGCAGTTCACACTGGTCTCTTGTCCCAGGCACAGGTTCTGCCCACACCATCTCACTCCGTAACCTCAGGTGTGTCTCTTATTTTCACTGTCCTCGTCTCTCAAAGAGGAAGTGCTAAGAAGATGAGATATTCCAGGGAAAGCACCTGAGTGCTCTATGCTCAGGTGATCCCAGGAGGAGCCGCTCACTGGTAATGGCCAGAAACCGAGTCTAGTTTCAAACCTGCACTGTCCCCTCCACTTCCAGTCTCGGCTCTAAAGAGTCCAGAGTGCCATCCTCCAGCCCAGGGATAAGATGCGTGACTTGGGGAAGAGCATGTGGGGAGCCAGCCTGTGGGGGAGAGTGTGGTCCGGAAACACTTCCCAGATATGGGCGCTGCAAGACTCTGAAGCAAGAGTCCTGCAGATCCAACTGCCAGAAGATGAAAGAAATGACTTGAGCTGCCAGGACAGGGTGGCAGGACAGGGCATTGGTCCACCCCAAACACTGCACCTCTTCTGCCCTGAGGGAGTACTTCTTGGCCCCCAAAACAAGGGCTGTTTCGTGCCCCACCAGGAAGTAGGAAAAGAATGAAGTGACTTTGTGAATGCCACCTCCTCCTGATACCAGCTTGGAGCAGGCTAGAGAAGGGGCAAAGCTAGGATCCTCTCTGCACGCCCCTCCCACCACCGTCCTTTCCCACCGTATCACTCTAGCGCCATCTGGAGGCCATCTAGGGAATAGCCCTGCCAAGCTACCCAGCACTTGGAAACTGCCTCCGCTGCTCCCCAGATAAGGCAATCCAGGAGAAATGATGGGTGCCTCAGAGGCCCCCAAGGCCCTGGAAGGATTAGCTCATGTAGCTCCTACTGTAAACCTGCAGGACAGCCCCTACCTCTCCAGTACTCCACCGGAGGGGAGACTTGCCATCAGGGACTACTGTGTCTCCCCACGCCTACCCCTGGCTTTTGGAATCTTTGATTTCTTATTTTGGAGCCTGGCTCTGTTGATACAGACCCCATGCTGAGCCAGTTGGAAATTCACACAGGTACCTGCTCACCTTTCCAGCACAAAAGTCTTTGAATGTCACACCAGCCTCGAGCTCCAAAGAGTTTAAGGTTATGTCCTTGCCCTTTGCGTCTTCACTGACACATAGGAAGGGCAGAACTCCTGGAATCAGATAATCACAAAGTAGACCTGGAAACTGTTCTCACTCTCCCCTCCCTGCAACTAAACTCCCCCTGCTCCCTAGTTCCACTCTCCCTCTTGGTATTCCTGGGCTGACTAGCACCACCTCTCACACGTTAGCTCAACCTAGAAATCTGGGAGTTGTCTTAAATGCCTCTTTTTCTTAATTTTTTAAAATAATTTTCTCATTTAGACTCCTCTTCATTCCTCATAACCACTACCTAAGAGTTTCCAAATGCATCCCATTTTTCCCATGCCACCATCACTATTGTAGTGCAGGCCTCTCAACTGAAGTGCTAATTGCACCCCACAATTCAGGGGTTAGCAAGGTTTACAGGTAGGCTCTGTGGGCCAAAAGGCAAAATAAAGGATATTTTATAGCTATTACACAGTCTCTATGGCAACCATTCAACACCAGTAAAGTCGAAAGCAGCCACAATGGTATAGGTGAATGAACATGGCAGTGTGCCAATAAAACTTTATTTGCATTTTACTGAGATTTGAAGTTCATATAATTCTCATGTGTCACAAAATATTCCTTTTTTATTTTTTCCAGCCATTTAAAAGCAAAAAACTCATTCCTTGCTCACAGTGGGCACAAAAACAGGTCCACCAGCCATAGTTTGCCAAACCCTGCCCTCCCTAGCCCCACTCCCACCCATTCTGCCTGCGTCAGCCAAAATGATTTTGCCTAAGCGTAGACCTGATACTGTCAATTCCTGGCTGACTGTCAATAGTTTGAAATGAAAATGCGAACTCCTTAACCTCCAAAAGCCTTCACATTCAGTTCTACTTACTTTTTCAGTCTTTTCTGGGAACACTGGCCCCCCAAGATCCTAGTCTCTAAAATTGGGTTGTTCTACTTGGAATATTCCAGATCCACTCAAAGGGAAAAAATATGTTTCCGTTATCACAAAAATTCTGACACCAAATGGGTGGGTTATTTCCCATACCGATCAATTTTCCAGCTCCAGCTGGGTGTCCTACAACCCAGTTCTGACTATCTATCTGGACTTAAGGCCAAATCCTACAGGTGAAGCATTCAGTCTCACAAGACTGCCCCCACTTCAGTTGCCAGTCCTATATAGCAGGTCCTCAAGTTACCCACACTGTGTCTGACTTGGCTACAAATTGGAGATACCCACACCCTCTCCTCAAATAATTTACTATAACATTCACAGAACTCAGGGAAACACATGGCATTTATACAATCAAGGATATGATAAAGGATACTGATGAAGAGGTAGAAGGGTGAAATCTGGAAAGTTCCAACTATAGGAGCTTTTTTTATCTGGGGAGTTAGGGCATATGGGTGGCATTGGAATAATGAAATAATTTGTCCAAGTTCATAAAGGCAGAAGCTCTCCGAACCCCATACTTTAGGGATATTTATGGAGGTTTCATCGTCTAGCTGTGACTGATTATTAACTCAATCTCCAACCCCACCTCCTCTGCACAGGTCAGCGGTAAAAATTCCAAGGTTCTAATCACAGTTTAGTTTTTCCTTGAGCAGCCCATCCTGGGACTTATAATCTAGGAGCCTATCAAGAACCACTTCCTTCAAACAAAAATGTTCCTTCCTATCACCCAGGAAAGCCCAAGGGAATTAGGAGATCTGTGTCAGGATCTGGGTACAAAGACCAAATGGTGCTCCCCACTCCCATCACTCAGGAATGTACCAGGCAAGAGCTTGAGGGCCATCACTTAGGAACTCAGACCAATTACTTCATTTTTCTTTTTTTTAAGATTTATTTATTATGCATACAAGATCTGGGGTGCAGGCCAGAGGTGTGAGGGATGAGAGGATTCACCACAGACAGAGTGAGGAGCAGAACAGGCAGACTGACTGAAATACACTGCTGAGGGGAGCATCAGGCAAGTCAGGAGAGGTCTGCTGCCACATGTGAGTAGCTCCCTGGCCTGCTAGGGATCAAACTCATGCTGCTGAGGCTGTGGCCAGCTTCACAGCCTGCATCTTAACCCTTGCACCACCAGGGAGGCCCCCCAATTACTTCATTTTCCCCATCCCAATTTCTTTATTCCATGTTGGCTCTGTTATATATGAAACACTCAGAAAACAGGAGTTCCCTCCTGACCACCTGAAGTCCTCAGTCTCCCTTTCTGGGGCTCCTCTGACCCTCAGAATCAATGAAGTACCAGGTATGAGATCCGTGACATAGTAGACAGTGAGTGACCATTATTACATATATACTTTTGCTGCCTGGGCCATGCAATTATTCATCTATGCCAATTATCCACAAACCCGACTCTTTGCTTCCACTGCAAATTCACCACCTTATATCAAAACCCACCATCCATCTTCTCTGATCCTATGCATGGGTAGCGAAGCATTCTGAGTAATATCCTGGTGCCTTGTAGATCAGCCCCAGAGCTGACGCAGGCTCCCGTCTCTGCCCATGGGCCTTGTGGTGTCACCTCACTATGCTTGCACCTGTCCTCCACCAGCTCCTGCTCCCAGTAGGATTCTCAGCCTTCACCACACTCCTCACCCACCCCCCATGCTCCTTGGTCACTTGGTCCCCAGGTGTTCATTTAAATGAGACTAGACTCCCAGACTCTTTACTGAAATCTTTTTTTTTTTTAAGATTTATTTATTTATGCATACAAGAGCTAAGGTGTAGGCCAGAGGTGCAGGGGGTGAGAGGATTCACCAGAGACAGAATGGGGAGCACAACAGGTGGATCTACTGAAACACACTGCTGAGGGGAGCAGTGGGCGAGACAGGAGAGGTCTGCTGTGCCATGTGGGTCAGCTCCCTGGCTGGGGATCGAATTTATGCCACAGTGGCTGCAGACAAGCTTCATAGTGCTGAGACTTAATTCCTTACATCGCCAGGGAGGCCCCCACTGAAGAAATCTTGCAGTCCCTGAAATTATTTTCCCTCCTGCACGTGGCAACAGAGGGCTGTGCCAGTGCTCCCCTTCTAGCTTAACAAAAAACTCACAGGTATTATACCTTCTCGAAAATAGAGATGTGAATTTAAATATTATTGCCAGGGCAACGGGTTATTAAGGAAGACAAGCAATCCGAGTCACAAGCTTTTTCAAAGTGAAAGGTTACTTCCACGGGACAAAGCAACAGTCTGTTACGTTCGATTGTCTGACAAGACTCCTTATTAGAAATAACATTTGCAAGGATCATTTTATGATGCAGAAAAGAATCTGGTTTTATTTCTGCTGCTTCAGAAGAAGAGGGAACATTTTCTCCTTACGGTACTGAGACTGAGGTTTTTGGTTTTTTCCACCACCAGTTAGAGGGACCTGGAGGTTTTGTTTTGTTTTGTTTTTTTAAAGATTTACTTTATTTATTTATGCATAGAAGAGCTGGGGTGTAGGCCAGAGGTGCGGGGGTGCTGAGAAGATTCACCAGAGACAGAGTGCAGAGCAGAACAGGCAGATGGACTGAAATACACTGCTGAGGGGAGCAGTGGGCGAGGCAGGATGTCTGCTGTGCCGTGTGGGTCAGCTCCCTGGCCAGAGATAGAACTCAGGCCACAGTGGCTGGCAATAGTTTCATAGCACTGAGTCTTTAACCCCTGCACCACCAGAGAGGCCCAGACCTGGAGTTTTCAAGGCAAAGGATGGAATTTCATCAGTTGCCACCAAGAGAAAGAATGGTCTGAGGTAGCCTATTCACACTCCCTGGTAGTCATTCTCCACTTCTCTCGAGTGGTGTCACTTCCATTGTCCTGCCTCGGGTTTTGTCCAACTTGAGTGTACGTTTGAGTTGCCTGGGATCTAAAGCATAGTTTCAGACTCTGAGTCAATAGGTCTGGGGTGGCCTGAGACTCTGCATTTCTAACAAGTAGGTGATGTGGTTGCTACTGGTGCCCAAACTGACAGTGAAGAGGAAAATCCTAGCTGGTTTTTTGTTTTTGTTTTTGTTTTTTAGATTTATTTATTTATTTATACATGCACTGGGTACAGTCAGAGGTGCAGGAGGGTGAGAGAATTCACCAGAGCCAGAGCGGAAAGTAGAACAGGCAGAGTGATGAAATACACTGCTGAGGGGAGCAGCGGGTGGCAGGAGAGGTCTGCGCGCCATGGGACCCTCACCCGGCTGCCAGGGATCGAACCGGCGCTGCAGAGGGTGCGGGCAGCTTCACAACCCAGCGCTCAACCACTGCGCCACCAGGGAGGCCCAAATCCTAGCTGTTTATTCATACATTGTTCCTGTCGGGGTTCTTGGGTCCCCCTGAGAAAGAGTTCAGCCGAGTCTCTCTTCAGCACCACATGGAAAGTTATTAAGGAAAAAGGCATTTGCACAGACACAGACAGACAGTCTTAGAGCAAGAGCTGCATTTAGTCCAAGCAAGAGATGTCTTTAAATATTGCCTTTTGGGGCCTCCCTGGTGGTGCAGGGGTTAAAGCACTATCAAGCTCTCACCAGCCACTGTGGCAAGAGTTAGATCCCATGAGTTTGATTCTGACCCACATGGCGCAGCAGACCTCTCCTGCCTTGCCCTCCCCTCAGCAGTGTATTTTAGCAGATCTGCCTGTTCTGCTCCCAGCTCTGCCTCTGGTGAATCCTCTCACCTCCCCCGCACCTCTGGCCTGCACCCCAGTTCTTGTATGCTTAAATAAATAAAATAAATCTTAAAAAAAATATTGCCTTTTGATGGAATTACTTTGTGGAATTAATTTATCACTTTGGGTTCCGGTTGGGTTGGTTTTCTATAACAACTGATAATCCTCTTTGTCCCTACCTCCAATTCCTGCAGAACCCCCATAGCCAGTTTAACAACTCATTGATCCTTGGTAGCCCCTCCCTCTATTAACTTTCACCTTCTCCCATGAATCCCTCTACTCAAACCTCCAACAACACCCAGGACACCTGAATCCTCACTCTGAGCTGATAACCTTTTTTTTTTTTTTTAAGATTTGTTTATTTATGCATACAAGAGCTGGGGTGCAGGTCAGAGATGCAGTGGGTGAGAGGATCCACCAGACAAGGTGGGGAGCAGAACAGGCTGACGTACTGAAATACACTGCTGAGGTAGCAGCAAGTGAGTCAGGAAAGGTCTGCTGCACCATGTGGGTCAGCTCCCTGGCCAGGGGTTGAACTCATGCTGCAGTGGCTGTGGATAGCTTGATAGTGCGTAGTGCTGAGACTTAACCCCTTGAGCCACCAGGGAGGCCCTTTAGCTGACAACCTTATTTCCTGTTCTGGGATCTTCTGAGGCTCAGAACAAATTAGCATCAAACAGATTAGTAGAAGTAAAATGTAATAGCCTACATGTGGCTGTAACTTCTAAAGTAAGATGGGGTGGGGGCTTCCTGAAGCTATCTGCAGCCACTGAAGCATGAGTTCAATCCCCAGCCAGGGAGCTGACCCATGTGGTGCAGCAGACCTCTCCTGTCTCACCCACTGCTCTCCTCAGCCATGTATTTCAGTAGATCTGCCTATTCTACTCCCCACTCTATCTCTGGTGAGTCCTCTCACACCCCGCACTTCTGGCCTGTACCCCAGTTCTTGCATGCATAAATAAATCTTTAAAAAAAAAAAACTTAAAATCATCCTGACTCGGGCCTCCCCTGGTGGTGCAACAGTTGAGCGCTGGGTTGCGAGGCTGCCCGCAGCCTCTGCAGCGCCAGTTCGATCCCCGGCAACCGGCGAGGGGTCCACAAAAAAAAAAAAAAAAAAAATCATCCTGACTCTATCGGGGGCCACCAGAATTAATCGGCACCCTTGGTTGAATTAGTAAAGGATGCCCCTTGGGTGCAGGCCATGCATGGTTTGACATGGACACAGACCTCTCCCCTTTGGACTCACCAGGGCCAGCACAAGGGGAGCCTGTTGTGAATTCCAGCAGCACCCACACCCCACCCTAGCAGCCAGAGGTTTTGTGCCCGACCACACGCACCTTGGCAACGTGTCCCCGGGTGGCAGCCTCCCAGGCTGTTCCAGTTAAAAGACAATTGTACTTCCTGCTGCTTGGCGCTTGCTTCCTGCCGGCTTTCCAAATTGGTCCTGCCTCCCCCTGGCAGTTCCTGGTGGCCTTTCAATAAATTCTTTCGCTACTTCAGAACACCAGGAACTCTGACTGATACTATCTAGAAACTTGTACAAATCCTCCCACTCTTAAAATGAGAAAAATCTGTTTCTCCACCCTCTCTGGAGGTGCTCTGGAGAAGAGCACCAATGATGTCCTTGTCACCAAATCTAAAGGTCACCTGGGACAGCTCTGCTCGGCCCTGACCTGGCTTCTCCTCCCGGCCTTGCTCTCCCCAGCCCCAGGGCTCCCTTCTCTCCTGTTCTTCCTCCATTGCGGGCCCCTCTTCCACGCTGTCCTGGAAATGTCTCCAGCACCGACCGAGGGCTCCAGCCTCAACTTTGTGCCCATTTCACCCCGCAGGCTCCCCAGGGCACTGTCACACCCATGGCATGGCCCCTGCCTCCCCCACTGCCATAGACTGCCCTGTTGGAAACTTCCACCTAACCCAGCACGTCTGCAGTGCCCACTGCCTCCAGCCCCTGCCCCCACCCCATGTCCCAGCCTGCTCACTCAGTCTCCCAAACTCAAAACTCAGGACCCACTGCACAAGTCGGCCTCCTAGCACATTCAGTTCCTCTCACCTAAGCGATCATGAAATCGCCCTTTTCTTTTGAAACATTACCCCCACCTCTGCGGCTCCACGCTCGCTCGGCCTCAATCTCGGAATCTTCCTGGGCTCTTGCAACAGCTCCCTGAATGGCTCCCCGCTGCCCCTTCCCAGTCATCCCACACATTTCTCCACCACAGCAGAGCAGGTCTGAGCTTCCTGGACTAGGCTGACCACACCACCTCCCCAAACACATCCCCATGGTTCCCCACTGGTGACAGACAGCAATGCCCCTTCTCCTTCTTTCCAAAGCTTCTTACATGGATTGTGGTGTCCCATCCCATACCTTCTGAAACAGAAAGTCCAGGAGAAAAGTTAGGACTAATCACTGTCCTCAGGCATAACCAAGCACATCCGGGCAACCTGGACCCAGTGATACCCAAACTGCTTCAAGAAGCTTTTTAGAAAGTTAGTTAAAAATGACTCCCAGGCTTACTCCTTTGGCAATTCTGTGGATGGTGGATGCAAGAGATTTTTCCAGAAGGTTCTCCATCACCAGAACCAGGTGGGGAACCACTGCTCTACATTCTGGGCCATGTGGAGTTAACTTGAGCCTGGTTAGCGCCCTTTGTGCCTTAGCCTCCCCCTGGTTCTCACCATGCCCCCAAATTCTCCAGTGCTGTCCCAGCTGAGCAGAGGCACTCCATTCCCTACCCGGTGGCTCCATTCTGTATGTGGGTCCCACAAATGACTGCTAGAGACTCTGCTCAGCTCAGGTGAAGCCTCCACACCTTCCCTACTCTCTCCTAAGTCAGGTGTTCCCACTGGCCTCCGTGGGGTCACGTCCACTGCTGCCCCCTGCTCCACCTTTATCTCAGACGGCAATTACCCACACCTGCTTCTACACCCAACTGTGAAGCCCAGAACAGGGTCTTAATCCAGTTTATGCACACAGTGCACAGCACAGATGGTACCAGAGAAGTACCTGTCACCAAAAGCAATGTCAGTCCCCTCCATCCCCCAAGGGCTGTTAAGGGCCCGGGACCTTGGGAAAGGCCAAGCCAGCAGCACAGGGGACAAGGCCACAGAGTTCAGGCCAGGGTCCGAATGGCAGCTCCACTGCAGGGGCCAGGGGCTGCTTTTACTTCTCTCATCCCTCAGCTTTTGTAAACAAGATCCCCAAAGGTTTAGCACAGTGATTTTAAGAGCCAAAAAGTGAGTCTTGGGGCCTCCCTGGTTGCGCGAAGAGTTAAGCATCAGCACTATGAAGCAATCCACAGCCACTTCAGCACAAGTTCCAGTTCGAGTTCAATCCCCTGCCAGGGGGACCTCTCCTGTCTCCCCACTGCTCCCCTCAGCAGTGTATTTCAGTCAGTCTGCCTGTTCTGCTCCCCACTCTGTCCCTGGTGAATCCTCTCACCCCCCCCACCTCTGGCCTGCACCCCAGCTCTTGTATACATAAATAAATAAATCTTAAAAAAAAAAGTGAGTCTTACCGAGCAGATGATCCCTTTGAAAACCTTAAGAGGTGGTCTCTCTCCAGAGCTTCGAATTCCAAGCGTTTGGTCCTTTGGAGACTGGAAATCCTACAGGCTGGGTCTTGTCCACCCTGGGTCCGGAAAGTTAAGGGTGGTACCAGAAATAGGGCAGTCATTCAGAAACCGTGTGCTAAGTGAATGCCTTCCTGCGGGAGCCCCAGCATCACCCACACCCCTGGCGTCAACTTGCTGTCTCACCCGGGAAGACCATTTTGGTCTCTTCCCTTCTCTCTGGCAGCAGGGTGAGACTGTCTCCTTCTTAAGCTAATTGGGGGATAATGAGGCTACTTCTATGACCCATCTGGTTTAGTTCCCTCCCTCCTTTAAGTGAGGGGCTCTGATAGGCTACAGGGGCCTGCCAGCTGACATCTTTACCCGTTGTCTTCCTCCCAGAAGTCAGACATCCCAGGACCCCATACAGATGGAAATTTCATTTCATTTTCATTAAAGAAATATTTCATTTAACTTTTAGTTTATTCATTGCCTTTTTAAAGGCAAATATGGGGAGCGTTATCATTTCATGGGTACAGTGTCATGGTGAGAAAGTTCTGGAGATGGGCGGTGGGGATGGCTGGCCAATGTGCACGGACCCACGGCCTCTCAGCGCCCCGCACACCTGAGCAAGGCTAACATGGTAGGCATCAGGTATGTTTTCCGAGTGTTTTAAGAGAAAGTCCACGGTAAACTGAAAACACGCCATCCTGAGGCGGCGTACTGAGGCTGCACCTTGAGGCAAATGGGGACCAGAGGGAGGTTAAGAGGCAGGGGAAGGAGAAAATGGGGAGAGCTGAGCCCAGACCCTAGGAAGGAGCCCCAAGGAGGGCAGGGTGGGGAATCTCAGGAAGACAGCCACAGGGGCTGGGTCTTCAGCGGGGAGCAGGGCCAGCTGGCAGACTGCTGGTGTCTTCTCAGGAAATGTACTCCAAGCACCTCCCATGGCAACCCTCCCTCCAGTGTCCCGCCCTCGCTTTCCTGCCTGGGCAGTTGCAGGTCCAAACACATGAGCAAAGAGGACAGGACCTCCCTTTGAGGCACCTAATCTCTGGAACTTGCCCCTCCACCAGGAAGCCCTAGAGACCCAGGTCTAACCCCTGCCCCAGCCCATGGAGGCAGGGCACCAGGGGACCCATCTAAGAAGCGCTGACTCCCCAAGACCCAATAAACCTGCAAAATAAATGCAGGAGCCAAACAGCTGCCACAGTTGCCACCTGATAACCATGACAGGCTGTAGTGGCAACAACTATCCAAACCAGCCTCCCTGCCAGTCAGACTGAGCCTGTTCACACCTGTTCACTGAGCCTGTTCCAAGTCAGCTCAGGTCACTGCTCAAACCCCACAGCTCCTACTCCACCTCAGCCCTTTGCCCTCAGCACCTGGGATACCTGGGCCTTGATTCTAGGCCCCTAAAATGTCCCGCCTGATATGTCCCTGTCTTAGGGGACTTCAGACTATCTGGGGATGTTCTAATGAGATTTATAATGAAGGCTTTGGGACATGCAACCTCTGGAGGAATAGAGTAAAGGTGTCAGCCAGACTTCCGGGAGAGTGTCCTAGGCCATGCGACTAAACAAGGAAAAACGGACAACTGCTCAGGGGAGCATCCCTGTTGGCCAGGGTGGGTTGTCCAACAGTAGGAGGGGTGTCCAGGACTTGGGGTCTGAACCCCTCCTGTTAGGGGGAAAAGGATGTCCCAAAGCTAATTCCATATAGGCTTTGTGGACTCCACCCCCACCCCAGGCCAAAGCCAAAGACACTGGGAACTCCAAATCCCATCACCACCAAAGGGAAGGTGGCTGGGAACTGAGGGTGGGGTTAAGCAGCCAGGTTGGTATAAAGCCAGACACGTGGGCTTTGGAGGGGTTCCCCCATTTTGGCCCTCAGCCAGCTCGCAGCCCTCAGCCAGCTCTGAGAGTGCCTTTGGGTTTCCAGGTCAGCTGATCGGGTAGGTCGCATTAAAGACTTTATTTTCCTATTTTCTCCCCGAGTTATACATTTTCCTTATTTCCTTTTCCCTTGTAAATAAACCTTTTATTAACCTTTTGTGTGTGACTGTAGTGGAGTATTCATAAGTCCCTTTTAAGCGCGCGGGTGAGGACCCACAACCAGGCAACCCGTTCAATATCGGGGCTGCCCTGTAACACTCCTAGGCCCTGCCCCGTATACCTGTCCTTGGTTGATTGACAGTGTCTGCCCTGTGCTCTCCCTAGTTGAGTCATTCTAACAAATTACCCACCAAGGGCAGCTGTACATCTGAGGGAGGCCAGTCTGTGGGCACTGCGCCCTCCCTGTGCGTTCTGCCAGACTCTGCTTCCTGCCATGTGACCCTACTGACCTGCCCACCCCCAGCCCAGCAGACTCAACGCAACCCCTCTCCCTCCCCCTCCAGGGGCAAGCCTGCTTCCTCCCACTCCAGAGCACTGGAAGGCTCCCTCCCTCAGTCAAGACTTATTCAAATCACCCCAAACTCCTCCCTCAATTCCTGCTTTGCTTTTTCCTCTTTGAACCTTCACCACACCCCTTTTTACTCTCCTCACTAGAAAGATAAGCCCCAAGAGACAAAGGGAACTTTTGTACTTTGTTCCCTCCTGTCACCCCAGGACCCAGAACAACTCCTGGACTTGCTGAGTGTTCAGTAAATTCTTGTTGAAAAAATGACCTCTAGTATTCTCTAGAAGCATCTGTAGAAAACAGCCACCCCTCCCACTTTCTCTCCCTGAAAGGCCAGGCCTAAAAAAAAAACAGGCCAACAGCTGGCCAGAGCTCACTGCCCAAGGAAAGGAGAAAAGAGCCAGCAAGCTCCAGCCCTCCAGGAGAGCGCCTGCACAGTCTGGGGGGCGTGACCCTGGTCACAGCAGTTCGTTTGGACCTGGGCAGGTCCCTTTCTCTCTGGCCCGGAGCAGGGGATGGCGGAGGGGCAAAGGGAAGCGACATCCCCACAACAGAGGAGTGGATGGAAGACAAGACCTCACCAGGCAGGGATCACTTTTATTTGATGCCCAAAAAACCCCTATTTGAGGGGTTCATCTGTAACATATAATAAAAAATAAAAAAGGAGAAGAAGAACCCAGAACCCGAAGGACCGAGGTGGGGAGAGGAAGGCAGTGGCTCCCAGTCAGGCCTCGTAGGGGAAGTGCAGGAGCAGCCCCTCGTGGGGCTCCACGGTCAGTTTCTCCAGATCCAGAGTGGAGCCCTCCGTGCGGCCAGACTTTGTGCTGAGCATCAGTTCAACCTTGGCTGGCAGGCTGGTACCTCCAGGCAGGCTGATAGACTGCCAACTGATAGGTTGGCCCACTTCCTCAAAGTTGAGCAAGACCAGGAAACGCATGTTCTGGTCCCACAGGCGGACGTAGGAGAAGAGGTTGGACCCCAAGGAGATCTCGTGGAAGTCCCCGTGCAGCAGCGAGCGCTCCTTGCCCCTCTGATCACTCAGCCTCCGGAAGAGTGAGAGGAGGGAGCCTGGGTCTTTGCTCTGATCCTGCGAACGATGCAGACAGAGAGGGACAGGCTGTAGCACTGCCTAAGAGCAGTCCCCACAGCCACCACCCCGTGGACGGCTGCCCGCTAAAGCCTCACCTTCACAGAAGTCAGGTTGGTGTTTCCAGATCCAGCCGTGCTAGGATCACTGGATTCCCCCCAAGGCATGACTGGGGCCTTCGCAGGCTGCAAAGCAGGGAAAACCGGACTTGGACAAGGCCCTGGACTTGGACAAGGCCTGGGCCGGCTCTCCTTGACCCTCCTCTCCTGCCCCCAGGAGGCATAGCCTCCGCACCACCACCCAGGCCTAACTCCTGCGGGACAAGGCAGGCCCCACCTCAGGTCCCTCCAGCCTGGAGGGCTCGTCTCTCAGACATCCACAGGCCAGCTCCCTTGCGCCCCTGCCTCCGGGCTCTGCACAGCCCTCTCCAGCATTTCTGTGGTGGCTCAAGGTAAAATATCCCTATTCGCTAAGCCCCTGCAATTCCGGGCACAGCCCTTCTCAGCCCCTGTCATCGTTGTTTATTGGCTTATTGTCCAACGTCATTCCCTCCAGCTCCCCTGTGCGTGGACGTCTCTTCCAGGCTTCGGAGGAACAAAAGCCTCGGGGAATGGCTGGCTCCACAGGTAAGGACACAGGTGCCCCCCTTCAGCCTGGGACTAAAGCTGAGTAAGCACCTTCACGGTGTCCCCATTGCAACTCGCTGCCGGGCAAGTTTCTGCTTACTCAGCGGACGCCCTCACTGACTCTGAGTTCCTGGAGGCATGGAGTCGCCTCTTTCCCCTCAGTCAGTGAGCAGTGGCGACCACACTTGCCGGGCACCAGACGCTGCTGTAAAAAACACATCCTCATGTGACCCTAACAACCCTACCATAAAAGCAGCATCACGGAGGTGATCGGGACTCGAGGGGAAATAACCTGCCCAGGTCACACAGCCACGGATAAGGCAGCTGCACCCAAGATCCGTGTGTGCCTGCCGCCACGCATAGAACCGCCACGGGGGACGGCCACACCTCCCCGCACTGCACTGGGGGGCAGCAGCCATACCTGTCCAGCTGTCTGCAGGCCAATCTCATCCCCATAGCTGAAAACTGGGGTCCCCCGCAGGGTAAAGAACAGCAGGTAGTAGAGCCGGAGGAGTGGAGGCGGCACGAACCTGGTCATGAGCTCCCCCTGAGACAACTGAAGGAATGCACACACAGGTGAGCCCCAAAGCGCACCTCTACCTCCCTCTCCCCACAGCCCAACATCCCAAAGGCCCCTCTCCCCTCCTCCACCTAGGTACTCACAGCCCAGCTGCCCCAGCCATCACCAATGGCGTCCAAATACTGAGTGATCTGGGCCTTAGGATTCCCCATGGACAGGTATGAGCTTGTCAACAGCAGGTCCTTGGTGGATTCGAGCAGGTTTAGGATCTGATTAAGGTCGGAGGAGCCCGTCCCTGCAATCAAGAGCCTGCACAGAGCCGAGCAGGGGTCAAGGTAAGTAGAGACCGAGGAAGAAAGTGTGGAGGCAAAGAAAGCTTCTTGGACAAGGAACTCCCCCCTGGCTTGGGCCTAGGATTCAGAGGGGTTCACACAGTATGGGGGGGGGACCTGGTACCCACCTATCTTCACTGAAGCTCTTGGTGATATTCTGCCACTCGGTCAAGAGTGAAGGTGCATTCTAGAAGGGAAAGAGCAGAGTGAAGGAACAAGGTCACCACGAGGTCCTATCCAGGCCCTAATCTCACCCAGGCTCTCCACTCACGTGGCAGGGCACGTACCGTCAGAGTCTCCACATGCCGAAGCTGGAAGCCATCCACACCAGCCTGAAGCCAAAAACTCAGAGCATCCTACAGGGAAAGGGGGAAAAGAGTAGAGAAAAAATAGCAACACCAGTCAGAAACTTCAGATCGCATTAAACTTACCCACCACACACTGCCTTTGCCTGCAGAGAGCCATTCATCTTAAAGGGGCTCCCTTTCCCACCCCTGTTGTACAGGTTTAGCCATGACCCCTTCCTCCCCCATTCCCGGCTATCCTTGGTTGTCCAGTGCCATAGCATTTCACTTCTCTATTTCCTTCCCAGGGTGAACCACAGATCTCAACCTCTTGACACCTATAGAAAAGCCCAAGAGAACAGCTGTGTTCATAAAGATAGCTTCCTGTAACATGTGTGCAATCGCATTTTTGAAATGAGGAAACAGTCCCAGAGAAGCAGGGAAGCGTGCCAAGACCCCTGCAGAGATGTGACCCCAAAGGCTCGTCAAGATCCCAGGGTCTGGGTTTCCTGGAGCCTGGGGATGGTATAAGTGAAAAACCAGCCAGAACAGGGCCACGAATGTTAAGAATGAGCTTCAAAGCACAGCCCCAGGCAGTTTACACAAGGACTTGAGAAGAGGCGCACAACAGGCCCAGGCCTGCAGGTTTGGTGTGCCAGGGCCACGTAGCACAGAACGCTATGCCTGCTGCCTCTCTCTCTGCTCCACATGCTCTCCCCTCTTGTCTCCATAGTCAACTGAGACTACCAGCCCCTGTGCCATGCCATCGGAAAACAATCCCTCATCAGCCAATTTTAAAAATTCTTCTAGCAATTAGTGAGGACTGAACTGGAGCACCCCAAGGTGGGTGGCATTGCTGAGAGAACACACTTCTACTTCAGAATCACGAAAGCCAGCCAAGTGTCAGGGTCTGGCCCCATTTCTGTTCCACTCCATCTGAAGTGGCCAGTGTCCTGGAGTGCAAGCAACAGGAACTGAGGTGACATTCAAAGCCATTCTCCTGGCCTGCTGAGCAGAGTCTGAGCCTGTTCCTCCAGGAAGGCAGATAAGAGAAATAAGACTACTTGGGACCACAAATCCCTTGTGCAGTTAAGTCCTTCTGAACCTCACTTCCTCATTTACAGGTTAGGGGAGATGATCGCAACCATGTGGAGTTATACACGGTGTTAGAAAACTTAAATTAAACACATAGTCCAGTTGCAGACACATAGGAGACCCCAATGCTTGTAATTTCAAACTGGGCTCCATGCCAAAATACATCAAACAAGAACTGGGAAACCAGACAGGATAGGATTCCCACAGAGGAGAGGCTTCCTCTCCCTAAAGGAAGAAAAATCAAACCCAGAGTCAAGGAAACAAGAAAGATGAGCAGTAAAAAAAAGGAACAAAAATGGGAGTGCCTATTCTCCTGCTTGTGGGAGGGGCACACCCGCAAGGCCCCTGCACCGGAGCTGGGCGAGGTTACAGGGCAGGCTCCCACCTGCCATGGCACCAACACTCACCTTCATCTTGGTTTCCACATCGGCATGCTGGGCAGGCTGGAACCACGAGTCCTGGCCCCTGTAGTTGGGAGTAAGGTCCAGAATAACCCGGATGCCTAGAACAATGGAGGAAAAGGCAGTTATGAGAAAGACCTTGGAATGAGGAGAAAGGAGGAAATCAACAAACACAAGCCTGCAAAGTATTTCCTATGTATAACTCGATACAAAAGCTTACGATGTGAACCTTGGCCAAACCCGCTGCTCTGAAACAGGTGTGCACAAAGAAGGGCCTCAAGATCCTAGTGGTCTCAGGCACGCAGTGGGGAGGGGAAAGTGAAGCAATGAGTCCTAGGCTCCCCACCCCCAAAGTGAACCATTTTAAACCTTTCTCTATTGAGCTGAAAGAGAAAAATTTGGTGTTTTTCTTTTCCCAAAAGGATCCACTCTTCACGAGTTCAAATATCATCAACTTAGTAAACCCCTACATTTTGCAAATAAGGGCACCGAAGGCCTGAAGGTAAACGACCTACTCGGGATAACAATCAAGTAGAACTGTCTTAATCACTTGACAAACCCATCTTACACTGAAGCCCAGCACACCTCTCCTATACCTGCCCGAGCAACACTCGAGGTGGGCAGGAATAGACCAGACAAAAACTCCTATCCTGCCTGTCCTCTGGCCAGAATCCTAAGCTCTTCCTGGCTGCTTCCTTGCTAACTCCCGGACACCCACTCTTTTTCTTCGACGATTGCAGGAAATTGTCAAAATCTTCCTTGGAGCCAAGAGTGGGGTCGATCCTTTCCAAGTTGGTCGCAGAGAGGTCATCCTTCTGGTTCTCATGAATTGGGCCCAGCACGACGCCCTTCACCTTCAGCGTGCTCAGGTAATCCAGGTGCCCCTTCAGACCTGAAATGGGGGAGAAGCACTAGAGTGGATTCCCTCCGAGAGGCCCCTGATGTCTTCTTCCTCTCCCCGGACTAAGCGTGGGGGTCACGGGACTCGGGGGCAGCTGACGCAAGGAGCCGGGCACATGGCTTCTGAAACCGGCTGCGCAGGCCCCAGGCGTCCCGGGCGGGAGGGAGGGTGCGGAGTCCGCGGCCCTCGCGAAGGAAGGGGGCGCCGCTTTCTCCGAAGAAGGTTGGGAGGGGCCGCCCCAGGGTGCGGGCGCGGGAGCCGGCGCGGGCGGGAGAACCGCCGGCCGAGGCCGGGGACGGGGTCGGGGAGGGAGACCGGCGGGGCCGCGCGCGCGCGGGGCTCACCCTCGAGGCGGCCGGCGTCGCCGCCCTGGAAGGCCCGCAGGTCGCCGATGCGGTAGAGGGCGCCCGTGTGCCACCAGCGCTGCGCCGGCAGCTCCCGGCAGCGCGGCGCGCGCACGATGATGACCACGGCGCCGGCCAGCATGCCCAGCCAGCCGAGCCAGAAGAGCAGCAGCAGCGCGCGGCGCGTGCGCACCCAGCCGGGGCTGCCCGCCACCTTCAGCAGCTCCTCCTTGGACAGCCCCGTGAACTTGGCCGCGGCCGCCTCCCCCTCGTCGTCCGCCACCTTGAGCTTCACCAGGCCGTTCTTCTCCGCGCCGCCCGCCACGGCCGCCCCCGACGCCGCGTTCATCGGCTGCTTCTCGGGCTCCATCTCGTTCAGCTCCACCTCCTTCATGTCCACCTCGGCGTCCTGGCTCATGGTGCCTGCGGGACCGGCCACACGCCGCGAGCGCGCTCAGGAGGAGGCTGCGCGCCCCACACGACGGCCGGAGCTCGGCGGCTGACGCGACCCGCGCGGCTTCCGGGACGGCGTCTGCGGCCGGCGGGCGCGGCCGGGGGACAGCCTCGGAGCCCCGCCCCGCCCCGCCCCCGAGGCGGACCTCGGGGTGCGCCCTCTCCCCGGCCGCTCAGCGGGCGGCGGAGGCGGGGACAGCCGGGGCTGCGTCACCGGCCGGCGCGCCCCAGCTCCTCACCTCCAGCCTGCCCGCCCCCCAGGTGCCCCGGAGCGGTCGGGAAGAGGGAGCCACCCCTGTGCGGGCGGGGTCCGCGGGTGCCCCGGCCCGGCCCCGCCCGGCGCCGGGAAGTGGACGGGAGGGGCCGTCCAGCACCGAGGGCCTCTCTGGCCACTTGGAAGCTGGTGACCACAGCGGGCACCCTCCTACATGCGCCCTTGAGGCTCAGGGTTCAGGCCTCCTCCTGGTCTCCCCAACTTCGCTCGGACTCTTGCACCCCAGGTGCCCGGTCTCAACCGCAGCCATTTCCCCACCAGGCCCGTCCTCCCCAGCCCCTAGAACTTGGCGCTTGGCCTCCTCTACCCCGCACGGCTGACTCCCACTCGCCCTTCTAGACTCATCTGGAACTCCGTTCAGTTAATTCATCATGCAGCAATTATTTAATGAGCACCCACCACAATCCTTTGCTTTATTAACTTTACTGAATTAAATCTAATCCAGTCTTCTCCGTGATGCTGTACGATGAATCTGGACGGAAGTGGAGGCTCCCCCTTCACCCCCTGCCCCTCCCCGATTCTGGTGCTGGAATGTCCACAGTGAGGAATCCCATAGCTAGGAGAGCCAGGGGAGACACGAGTAAGCTCCCAGGCTGGGCTTCAGGGCAGCCACCTTCTCCCCCTACAATACACCGGGAGATGCCACCGCCAGACTACTCCCCCCTTGCAGGTCACCCCAGTTTCCCCAGGTTCCCTGCCCGCGGGCTCACTTCACTACCTAGGCCTAGGGGGCAGCCAGTACTTCAGAGGCCTGAAGGCCACTCAACTTCTCTCCACAGAGGCTCGAGATTACGAGTAAGTGGGAGAGAACCAGGCTTCGGAGCAGGGCCTGCTGGACATCAACTCAGGAGGTGCCAACACCTTCAGGAACTTCTTGTTCCTAAGCAGTGCCAGCGGGGTTATTTTCAGAGCGGAGCTGAAGGAAACAAGTCCTCGCTCCCTCTCCCACCTGGGCTGGAAGCCAGGGTGGCTGTGTATTTGAAAGAAAGCAGAAGCCCAGATCTGATGGAATAGCAGGTGGAAAGGGGTGCCAAAAGAGAGCCAAGGGTGTGAAAAGAAAAGGCTCAGCCTCCACCATTTCCCTTTCAGAACCCCAAAGCCCAGTCCCAGCCCCACCCAGAGGGAGTCAAACCAGTTCCTAGAGGGAGGCAGTCAGTGGGTACAGGCTGGTCTTCACAGCAGTGCTCAGAGATGATAAGCAGTCCAAGGTGCCCTGGGCAGGGCGGATAAGTGCCAACCAGGGGCTCTGAGCAGACTTTGTCCCAGTGTGAAAGCTCAAGGTTGAGAACTGTGCAGGCATAAGCACTGCTAGAGATGGTCCAACGTAACACCCCCAGGGACATAGTATTCAGCCCCAGGGCTCCAGAGAGATAAAGTCCATTCCTCCCCTCCCGCATGCAGTACAGGTACACAACAGGCCTCCCCCTATCAGCCCCAAGTCTTCCACAGAAACACCCCTCAGCCACACCAGGCTTCAAACCACTGCTGGGCTTGGTCAGGCCTCTGCACCTTTGTAAGTGCCATTCCTCGGTGCCTTGCCCTTCCTGATCCACCACACTTGTCTCATAAGCGCCTATGCATTTGAGACTCAGTTCAAATAACAGCTTTTCCCAAGCCCCCAAATTATTTTCCCATCTGTTATGCACCAACCTCTGCCATAACTCATGTCCCTTTTATTACACTCTCTGGTCCGTGTTTGCACTGTCAGGGGCTTGCGCTGTCCATGGGCCTGCCTGCTCCCAGGCAGCACAGAGGAAGTGCTTCACAAGTGGTGAGTAAATGAGTGATCAAACTGAGTATTTTCCTTGTAGCCACAAGTCAAAAGTAGTATGTGAAGATAAAGGGATAAAAATGAAAAAGGAGGGCCTCCCTGGTGGAGCAAGGGTTGAGACACAACCTATGAAGCTGTCCGCAGCCACTGCAGCACGAGTTCAATTCCCGACCAGTCAGGGAGCAACCCACATGGCACAGCCAACCTCTCCTGACTCGCCCCGCTGCTCCCCTTAGCAGTGTATTTCGTCAGTCTGCCTGTTCTGCTCCCCGCTTTGTCTCTGGTGAATCCTCTCACCCTCCTGCGCATCTGGTCTGTACCCTGCTTCTTGTATAAAAATAAATCTTTAAAAAAAAATAAAATAAATGAAAAAGGAATTTAAACAATGCTATTTCATATAAGATGCAATTGTTGGGGCCTCCCTGGTGGCGCAGGTGGTTGAACACAGAGCTATGAAGCTGTCTGCAGCCTCTGCAGCACGGGTTCGATCCCAGCCAGCCCAGGAGATACCCACATGGCACAAGAGACCTCTCCTGTCTCACCCGCTGCTTCACTCAGCAGTGTATTTCAGTTCAGTCAGTCTGCCTGTTCTGTTCCGTGCTGTCTCTGGTGAAGCATCTCACCCTCCAGCACATATGGCCTGTACCCTGGTTCTTATATGCATGAATAAATAAATCTGAAAAAAAAAATGCAGTTGTTTATATAGAAAAGCAAGCCAAGAATTGTGCCTGTTAAAAACAGAAAAAATAGGCATAAAATGGGGCAGGGGTGGGGCACCAGATATAATAGCTATTGCAGTTTCAACCTCTCCCCCAAGTGTGATCTTGAACCTATACACCCAGAGTTTCTTAGCCAGCACCAGTGAGGTCACCTGCATAAGACCCTTCTTTCCCCTGAGGGAAGGTGCTTTACCTGAAATAATCTGCTCTTTTGTTTATAATTTTGTCACCCCTCCTTCTGTCTATAAACACCCTTCATTTTGCGTGAGCCTTTGCAGCACCTGGATGGGATCGTGCCCAATTGGTAGATAATTTCTTGAAGTCAGTTTGATCTCTAATATGGTGAATTTTGGTATTTTTTTGTTAAATATTTATTTTTATTTATTTATGCATACAAAACTGCGGTGTAATCCAGAGGGGCGGGAGGGGGGAGGACTCACCAGAGACAGAGTGGAGAGCAGAACAGACAGATCCACTGAAATACACTGGTTTTTTTTGTTTGTTTGTTTTATTTTTTTTTTTTTTTATAGAGGCATGTTTTTTTTTTATTTATTTTTATTTGTTTGTTTGTTTTGTTTTTATACATGCACTGGGTACAGTCAGAAGCGCGGGAGGGTGAGAGAATTCACCAGAGCCAGAGCGGGTAGCAGAGCAGGCAGAAGGACCGAAGTACACTGCTGAGGGGAGCAGCGGGCGGCAGGAGAGGTCTGCGGGCCATGTGGGACCCTCCTCTGGTGGCTGGGGAGCAACCGGGGATCGAACTGGCGCTGCAGAGGCTGCGGGCAGCTTCGCAACCCAGCGCTCAACCGCTGCGCCACCGGGGAGGCCCTGTTTGTTTGTTTTAAAGATTTATTTATTTATACATACGAGCACTGGGTACAGTCAGAAGCGCAGGAGGGTGAGAGAATTCACCAGAGCCAGAGCGGGGAGCAGAGCAGGCAGAAGGACCGAAGTACATTGCTGAGGGGAGCAGCGGGCGGCAGGAGGGGTTTGCGCGCCTGTGGGACCCTCCTCCGGTGGCTGGGGAGCAAGCCAGGGATCGAACCGGCGCTGCAGAGGCTGCGGGCAGCTTCACAACCCAGCGCTCAACCGCTGCACCCCCGGGGAGGCCCTGAAATACACTGTTGAGGGGAGCAGCAGGCAAGACAGAAGAGGTCTGCTGCACCATATGTGGGTTAACTTCCAGGCTGGGGATGGAACTCAGACCACAGTGGCTGGCAATAGCTTGATAGCACTTAGACTTTACCCTTGCACCACCAGGGAGGCCTTGAATTTTGTTTTTTAACAAACTCTTCAACCACAATAAAACAAAGTAATAAACCTGGAGAAGAGGAGACAAGAAAAAATGCAGAGAAAGATGGCAGAGGCAGCTGGAGAGCCTCTGACCCTACCCTGTATGTTGATAAATATAAATCTCACTATTTACTATAAGAACACAAAGTTCTCATTTGTCAAGGAGAATGTAAAAAGATTTTGTGCCCCCCAGGGATGTAGTCATAAAAGAGTTGGTGAATCACTAAGTGTCTCTGAATGAAATAAATAAAAAATTGAATTAAAAGATTTAACAAAAATAAAAGATCTCAGAAGCTTCATTTCCACTGGACTTTCACAATAACTCCATTAGGAACAGAATACAGAAGTTTTCAAACCAACGCCAATACCTTTTATACACAGTCTGATCCACCCAAGATGAAAAGGACATCCCAGGACACATTTTAAGTAGACAGAAAGAAAGCTCAAGAAATAGTGGTATGGTTCAATGATTTGCCTAAAGAAAGGCTTTTTATTTTTAACTAAAAAGGAAAAAAAATCCCCTGTACAGCTGGCCAAGGTAATTGATGATGTTACAGTTGCTAAGTGTTTTCTTAGATTCTGTCAGGAAGAATTTAGTCTCCAAGAGTAGGTTGGGACAAAGCAAAGAAAGCAAGCAGTTCAACGCTCCAGAGACCAGAAAGACCCACATGAGGTCCTGAGTCTTCAGAATTTAACACTCAGGCAGGGAGCTGGGCCAAGTGTCGGAGAAGGTTCCTTTCCATATGGTTGCAAAAATTCATTTCATATGTTTCCCAACAGATGAGGATTACTTGATCTCAGCCAAGAGATAGGAAGTTATTTTCCCCCAGAGTGTTAAAAAAGAAAAAAAAAGGATTTGCAAAGACAGAGCAAGCAAACAGAGGAGGTAGTTAGAAACTCTTCAACCCACTGTCTCTGTCCAACAGACTGTAACTCTGCCAAAACCCAGGCTTATTCCAAGAACCCAGAAACAAAGTATCCAGGGGCTGCCTGGAAAATACCCAGACCTTGAGGATTCTAGCCATCTGAAAAGTGGATAATGGCTGAAATTAAGGAACTGAGCATTGGGAAGTCAATCAGCTGAGATGAAAGCAGCGGCCATCCAGTGGAATGTCAACAATCCGCATTTGAACTGACATTTATCCCAAAAGGGATCATAATTCCACTTTGGCAATTACTGCACTATCCATATTGTGGAATGAATGAAGAAAGTCTATTTAATTTCCATGTTCCAAGAATCCACTTGATATAGTAGCCTCAGGTGGAGGATTTATTAGATGCCAAACGGCGAGAACAGATAGTATCCTTTATCTTGAGCCAAAAACCAAAGAACTTACAAGTGACATGCTCGTCAGACCACAAAAGCAGCCTTCAAGCTGTTCCTTAATTCCACATCTTCAACTCCCCCTAAACAGTCTAATCCTTTCCTGGGAAAGCTTCCCAGTGGTGCATCCCTCCACCGTTACAGAAAATCTGTTCTCAAATTGAATTTTTGCATTAGAGGTGAACGTCTTTCTCCAGCTCTCAGTCACCCAGCGCTGCTCGTTCGCACCTCCGCGAAGGAGCGCAGGGCCTCTTGCTGCCAGGAGGGGGCAGAGCTACGCCGTGTGCAAAACGCCGTAGAGCAGCGTGCATCCTGGGAGACACGCCGTTCAAATAACGTCATTTATCATTTACCTCACAGCAGCCGCAGGCAGTCGATGAATTAATAGTGTCTTGTACATGATGAGGGTAAAATAATCAATTGCATAGACAAGATTCCTGACCTTGGGGAATTTATGCAAGAAAGAGGTCAAGTAGAGCAAGTCTACTCTTATCAGAGAGGTCCTCTCTGTCTAGAGAAATGGTATTTCCTCCCGTTAGGCCTCTTCCTTGTGGCCTTCCCTGATTAATTTATTTCTACGTTAGCATGCATCTCTCTGCCCATCTGTGTCTATGCGGGTGCTTTTTTTTTTTTTCCTTTCTCCTTTTCTTACTAAACCTGTCCTTTTAAAAACCGTTTTTTAATTCTACCATAGCATTTAACTCCACTTGACATAGTATTTGTTTCTGCCTATCCACCAGAATATAAGCTCCAAGGGCACAAAGGAGGGCTCCGGCTTTGTCCCGGTTTCATCTCCTGTGCCTAGCGTGTGCTCAACAAGTATCAGTGGGATCCATGTTAAAAGGTCACCCATGATGTCCCACTGCCAAGAACATTGACTTTTTTTCCTTTATCCCATTCAACCCCCTCTGTAGCTCCCAAAATGCAAATGTCCATAGGAAATTTCCTTTCCTAGATCGCCACACAAAGGGTCACAAACTCAGTCCTGGACCACCTTTGGCCCACAGGTAAATTTTGATTAGCTCACAGAAGGCACTTGAAATTTTTATATTAGATGCCAACATTTAAAATAGGCCTATTGGGCCTTCCTGGTGGCGCAAGGGGTTAAGCTCAGCACTATGAAGCTATCACCAGCCACTAAGGCCTGAGTTCCATCCCCAGCCAGGGAGCTATATGGAGCAGCAGACCTCTCCTCTCTCCAGGCTGCTCCCCTCAGCAGTGTATTTCAGTCAGTCTGCCTGTTCTGTTCCCCACTGTCTCTGGTGAATCCTCTCACCCCCACCCCCACACATACCTCTGGTCTGTACCCCAGCTCTTGTATGCATAAATAAATAAACCTTTTTTAAAAATAAAAAAGGCCTATTAAAACACAGTTCTGAATTTCTGGATCTCTCAGTCAGGTTTTTCTGAGACTATTCTAGTAAGGCAACAATCAGTTGGAGCTAAGAAGGGGCTGCCTAATTCGCCAAAGTCAACAACAACAAATTGTTTCACTACATGACTTGCATAGCTTACATTCCTGTAGGTATGTGACCTGAATCACCCCTGACCTGAATCCTCTCCATTTCCACTGCCATTACACTCATCAGTACAAAATCCCGTTTTGTAAATTACTGTGACAATCTAATATCCTTGTCTCCCTCTTATTCCTCAACTTCTTATCACCTCCCTTCTCAGAAACTTTCACTGGCCTTAGCCTCACTAGCTTCAGCTCAAATTATTTAGCTGTACACTCTACACCCTTCTCATCTGGCCTGGAAATTGCTTCCAGTTTTATGTTCTGCTGTTCAGCTATAACATTATCTAAACACCCTCCTCCTAAGGTGATAGTATTAGGTGAGTCCATACAGAAAAGCAGAGAAGAACTTAGTGAATGTCTATAAAACGTGCACGTACACTGTTTACCACAACTGATGAACTAATGTTGTTTGGTCCGTTTTTGGACATACCTCTCAGAATTTTGGTAGATTAAAGTGATCGATTCAAGCAGATCGTGCTTCAAATGTTAGCCCTACTACAAGCAAAGCCTGGCGAAACCTAACCAGACAGCAGGACCAGTCGGGAAAAATCAGACCCAGCCATGAGACTTAAGTGGAGCACCACCCCTGGCAGATTCCAGAAATGCCTCCATGCAAGGGCCCTCCACCCGAGCCCATTCGGGGGCCCAGTACCTGAGTCGCCCCCCTCGCTGGGACCCTGAGCATCAGGCTCAGAATGCGCAGTGGACGGCTGGCTTGGAACCGAGACGACGTCGGTCGAGGGTTCTGGAAGTTCGGGATCCATAGAGGAGGACCCTGCGCACGGGTTTAGGGTGTGTGTGGGAAGGGGGACTGACAGAAGGGTATGAGGGCGGCCGGCTGGGACCGAGACTGGGAGTCAGTGCAGGATCCACGCGAAGCCCGGGTCTCCGCGCCTAGAACCTCAAGAAGGCAGCAGCCGAGATTCCGCCGCAATGCGCTGGCGCCCTCGTGCACCACCCTTACCTCAGGGCGCATGCGCACCTTTTCGCGCCCCAACTCCTCACCACGCCCACCTTCCTGTAAACGTCTACCCACAAGGCCCCAGGCGCCCACTCGCCGTCGTTATGCGCGTGCGCCTGCTGAAGTTCCGCCCCCAAATCCCGTGAGCCTCTGCGAGATGGTATTTAAGTGTAGCGCGGTGTAAGCTCGGCCTCGCTTTTTTCTACTGCGGTGGTGAGTGTGTCCCTTTGCATTGTGCTCCTGAATGAATGCCCTCGTGAGCGTAGCGAGCCTCGGGTCTCTATTTGTGTTGCACCCAATTGACTGGCGGGGAGGCGGGCTGGGGGGCACCTCCGCCAGGTCGTGGCGGTCTCGAAGCGGCGGCCGGGTTTCGTGAAGGGCAAAATGGCGGCGGCGGGCGGCGCCGGCGCGCCTCTCCATGATGAGCACCTTTTCACAGACCTGTACTGAGCTCCGTGAGGAAAAGAAACTCTGAGGAGTCGGGCCTTGCGCAGCCGCCCGCAGGCGTGTTCACGGGAAGCCCCGGCTGCGAAATAATCCTCGATGACCTCGTGTTCTCATTGCAGGGCTCAGGCGGCGGACGCTGGAGAATGGGGAAGACCCCTTTGGTCGGAGTGAGTGTTCGTGGCCGCCTTTGTTCTCAGTTGGGTGTTTGGGGGCCTCATGGGGTGTGCTACGGGGATGATAACAGTAATCGAACTCTCTCTTTCTGATGGATTACTGGAGAAACCACGTGAATTCTGAGTAGCACCCCTCGCGCCCGAAACTGGAGGGTCTTGTTTTTCATGCGCGGTAAGGGCGCCAACACCGTTAGGGGTGTAAATTTAGGGAAGGTTCTTTTCGGTGTTTTCAGATGTGGCTAAGCTCCGAAGAGCATGAACGTGGCAAGAATGATCCCTGTGAAGATCAGCCTGACGTTGATGCCCCAGGTGGGTGTACGGTGGTTTATGCCATTGGGGAGAGTGGGGTAAAGGTTTACATGGGACCTGCTCCTGCAAACTTCTTTGACCACTCCATGATGAACGTGAAATGACAAGCATATGACTGAACTTAAAAGTGATGTCATCTTACTCCTGAGAAGTGGGCCGGAAGCACTAAGAGGGTTTGGGGCGCTTTTCTTGGGCACTTGTGATGTCTCCCTTTTCTTACTCCAGCAACTCAGTCACCAGTCTGGAGGAGCTCACCCACATCCTGACGTGATCAAGGTAATTTTTAAAATGAGAGGTTGGGGTGTCATCTCCAGGAGAGCCAGGTGGCTGGTGGGGCCGTGTTGCCAGTTTGCTCTTCCTGGAATGAATGAATGTCCTGGGGTAGGAGAGAGCAGCCAGTTGGTACTTGAGGGTAAAGCTCTCTCCCCCACAAGTCACTGTCAGATGATTTGAATTGATACACTGATCCTCTGTGAGGTACCATTAATAGCATGTTAGAGTTCTGATGGCAGTTTGTTGCTAGAGAAATTTCATTCCAATCTAATATTTCTAAGTAACTATTTGATTTTGCTCCCCTTTCACAGATGGTTGTGATGATGATGTATTCATCTCTTGCAAGTAAGTTGCTTCTCCCAACATTGGAATAACTTTATTTACCACAGCCTTTACTGACTCGTTCCTGGCTGATGATTCCTCTTAATTGTAGTGATATTCTTTGATTTCTTGTTTCTCATAGGTGCCTGTTGAACTGCTCTCCAGGGTCTTAACTCCCAGAAAGAGTCTAGCATGGTGAGTACTTTAACCTTAATAGTTGTACCCTGCCCCAGAGTCCAAAACCATTGAGAACACACATTCTTGTCTTTCCCTGCCTCCGATGCCATTGATGGTGAGCCCCCTGGAGCTTGACTGTGAGAGGATGAGAATTTGTTCCATAAGGACCTGAGGAAACAGCAAATCAATGCTCAGAGATAGTATTTGCTTGACTTTCTTAATCTCTCCATTAACCATAACGAGGCTATTCTGCCTGATTTTAGATACTCTGCTAATTAGATGACTTTTTTTCTTTCAGGACCACCTGAAAGACCCAAAGGACTGTAATTAGAAGGTTAGTTGATTTATGTCTCAGGCTTACACCAAGTACGCAGTTTCTGTGATGAATCAAACTAGCTCACTATGATTTATACAATGAAAATACATGAACACCTGAGAAACTGGAGAAGTCAGTTTGGGAGGTTTGTGTAAGGAACTTTTTTTGCACTAACAGTTTTGTGTTTCTTAGGTGCAATTGCCAGGAACCTGCTTGTTTGCCCAAAGGTGAGTCATTTGCATATCTTTGGGGGCACACAGCATATTTGGGTAGAAAAATGCCTGTTTCGGCACATATATATGATGACTTACATGGAATCTCGTTCGGCTGATCATTTGCTGTTGAGACTCAAAAATCTGATTTCCCAGGAAGGGTGGCTTAGGTGGGAACAACATGCTGCAGGTGAACATCCCTAACTGTCTTGTTTCTTATAGGTCCAGCACCTTGTCAGAGACCAGGAATGATTTCAGGTAAAAACACTGCTGACTTCTCACTGCTGCATAAAATTTGCTAGATTGTATGTAACACTTTGGAAAACCAGGCAAAGACATTACTGGCTAAAACCAAACTCTTTGATAAGTTCCTACTCACCAGTGATGAGTTCAATACCGCCCCAGTCTGATCACTGTGACTGAAAGGTATTTCTGAGCTGTGAGCTTTTCTTGAGAATGAAATGTAGTAACCGTGGGAATCGGTTTTACAGCCAATGTGAAGTTCTGGACTGGCTGGTGACTTCTGTAAAGCATGTGTTGATACCTGTACAGACTGCAAATACTTTCAACAGGGATTTCTAGGGATAATTGACAAGGCTTCCAATTGTTGTTTTGCAGAAAAACTAAAAGCCACGTGTCTGCTCAACTCCATACTGAAGTGTTGAGGTGAGCAAACTTGCATGCAAAGTGGGCATAGTTAAGATTTCCCAATGAAGAAACACTCAAAAGTCTTACCTCCTGTCCTAGCCCCAGAGCCTGTAAAGGTGAACCCACTGGGGCTGGCTGGGGGAAGAGAGGAAAATTTGTTCCAGAAGGAACTGTCTGAGGGAACATAAGTATTTGTTTCTAAACATGGGAGAGGGAAAATAACTTGTTGAAGTAGCAGTTGTGTGTTTTTCCAGGTTTAAAGAAAAACAAGAGAAAGTGAGCTGCAGAGTGCCTGGAGGCAGACTGTTAGCTGACATAAAGCTGTGGCCCCTTGTTCTGTGTGGAGTACCTGTGGTTTTCATCCAGTGAGAATCCAATTCTTGAAGGACATGAAGAATTCTTGTGCACTTTAGCTGTTAAAATCAGCCTGCAGGGCCTCCCCGGTGGCGCAGCGGTTGAGCGCTGGGTTGTGAAGCTCCCCGCAGCCTCTGCAGTGCCGGTTCAATCCCCGGCTGCTCCCCGGCCACCGGAGGAGGATCCCACATGGTGCGCAGACCTCTCCTGCCGCCCGCTGCTCCCCTCAGCAGTGTCCTTCGGTCCTTCTGCCTGCTCTGCTCCCCGCTCTGGCTCTGGTGAATTCTCTCACCCTCCCAGGCTTCTGACTGTACCCAGTGCTTGTATGTATGTATAAATAAAGATGGAATTTAAAAAATAAAATCAGCCTGCAATCTTTTTAGCCTTTGTTGCCAAATAAATGATTTTTTTTTTTTTTTTCCTTGAGAGTTTTAAGGTCTCTTTTCCTTCTCTATATTACCCTGCCAAAAAGATTGCTGCATGAGCTGGGGTTCAATCCCTGGCTGCCAGAGGGGGTCCCGCATGGTGCGCGGACCTCTCCTGCTGCCTGCTGTTCCCCTCAGCAACGTACTTCATCAGTCTACCTGTTCTGTTCCCTGCTCTGGCTCTGGCGAATTCTCACCCTCCCGTGCTTCTGACTGTACCCAGTGCTTGTAAAAATAAATCTTGGGGGGTGGGGGAAGATTGCTGCATGAAAAGGTTGGCAGGGCTGGGACGGGCTTTTGTGGTTTTGCGGGAAGTATAACCTCTGCAAGGGGTGGGTACCTGCACCAACAAGTCCAAACAATGTGTCAGAAGGGCCAGGCCAGGTCTTCCTCTGTTGACAGTCATTTGGCTACATTTTAGAGGAAGAGTCCAGGTAATGTGGCATAAGATTTAGGGTCATAGGCTGCAAAGCCACTTCACCTAACAAGTTTGGAGCCTGCTACTTACTAGCTGACCTTGGGAAAATACTGACTTGTACCTCGTTTCCCTGTGTAAGAGGAAAGGAAAGCGCCTACTTAACAAAACAGCTAAAAGGGGACCTGCTGCCACTGGCCAGTCTGGCTGGAGCCAGGAAAGCCAGAATGCTGCGTGAGATTTCCACATGGAATGCAGAAAAAGCCAGGAACTAATACAAGTGAGCAAGGAAGGGTGTTAGTGGCCAAGAGAGCTGGTGTCTTCTAGAAGCTGCCCAACTTCAGCCCAGAATGATCAGGAGGGAGTGAGGACCCAAGTGGTCGGCCAAGTCCTAGGGCCTCCAAGGGCCTTCTGTAGCACCTGTTCTTGCACTTGATGTGACCTCTCTTCAGGTGTCTACACATCTTAAGTCAGGTTCTTGTCTATGGCTGTGGTAGTTAACTTGGGGCTTAGCAAACGGGCTTTTAGGGTGGGGGGGGCCTCCAAAAATTCTGGAAATTATGGAAAATTGTGTAAAGCAAATGAAAATTGGGAAGTCCTCAGGGTCTCAGAAGGATTGAGGGATGCAATTTTTTAATTTGAGGAGGCATTTCTTCAACTGGCTCCATGTATAGTTGGTTACTAAATTTATAACATCCTCTTAAAAACACTGAAAGAGGGACTCTCCTGGTGGTGCAGCGGTTGAGTGTTGGCCTGGGAAGCTGCCTGCAGCATCTGCAGCGCCGGTTAGATCCCCAGCTCCGGGCGAGGGTCCCACATGGCTCACAGACCTCTCCTGCCGGCTGCTGCTCCCCTCAACAGTGTTTCGTCAGTTTACCTGCTCTGCCTGTTCTGTTCCCTGCTCTGGCTCTGGTGAATTCTCACCCTCCCACGCGCTTCTGACTGTACCCAGTGCTTGTATAAAATAAATCAATAAAAAATAAAAACACGGGAAGAAGTCTACTGTGGAATACCATTCAGCTATAAAAAGTGAAATCCTGGGGCTTCCCTGCTGACACAAGGGGTTAAGCATCAGCACTATGAAGCAATATGCAAGCCACTGCAGCACAAGTTCCATCCCAGGCCAGGGAGCTGACCCACAGGGCGCAGCAGACCTCTCCTGTCTCCCCGCTGCTTCCTTCAGCTGTGTTTCAGTGGGTCTGCCTGTTCTTTCTCTCGCTCTCTGGTGCTGTCTGTCTGTCTCTTTCTCTCTTAAGCGCGCGCGCGCGCACACACACACACACACACACACACACACACACACGCCACACCTCTGGCCTACACCCCAGTTCTTGGATGCATAAATAAATAAAAAATCTTAAAAAAAAAAAAAAAGAAATCCTATCAGTGAGCAGAACGCTGGACTCTCGCCTGAAGGATTTCAGTTGCCAGGCACCGACACCCACGCGGCTTCGATTGCCATCTCAGATATGGGGCTGCAGTTCAGGAGCTTTGAAACAGAACGTTCCACACTTACATTAATGGAGTTTCCAAGGAAACGAGACTCAGTTCCCTTCCGGGGCCTAAATCCCGTCCACAGGCGGGCTTTGCTTTGAGCCTGTAAAAGCACTTAAACTTGATCGACACTGGCCGCTGGGTCCTGGCTCCAGGAACCCGAACCCCTGAAACATCCTTCTCATTGTTCTCCCTCTGGATGGCGACGGGCAGGGCAAACGGCAATGGCGAGAAATAAGTGAGGGGAGGCGGGGTTACAATTCGGGGGGATGGAGCAGAAAGGATCCGGGAGCCCCAGAATGCCAGAAAAACGAGGTCAGAACGACCTGACGACAGGATCAGCCCAGTTACCCCATTAGGAGGTAACTCGTCCCCCACCTGACAAAGGCAGAAACGGAGCCAAAGCTACGCGCCTCCCGTCATCAAGCCAGCAAATGGCTGGGGACCCCAACTCAGTTCTTTGTGCTTCTCCAAATAAATGACACTGAGAGGGGCGTTATCCTCGCCCCTCTTCAACCAGCTAACGGTGACCACCGCTTGGCCGCCAGCAGGAGCGCCTAAAAGCCTGCAAGAAGAGGAAAACCACGATCTGGAATAAACGTGAGCGAGCAGCCTTTGCAATCACTGCACGTAGGTGCACCCAACGCAATCCCGTAAAAGGAGAGGGGGCGGGGTTATGCAAAACACAGCGCAGGGAGCTGACGGGCAGAAATAAAAGCCTATTTAACATCTTCTTCCAAGAAATATAGTTATTACGATAATGAAATGGTAATAAGAACTTAAATTTAAGAAAAAATGCTCAAAAAGTAGTCCAGTCATAAGTCCAATAAAGTCACCATAACTGTAAAGGATATGGCCAGGGCAAGCCCGGCTGGGTGGCGGTGACAACGGTATCGCTTCTCGGCCTTTTGGCTAAGATCAAGTGTAGTATCTGTTCTTATCAGTTTAATATCTGATACGTCCTCTATCCGAGGACAATATATTAAATGGATTTTTGGAACTAGGAGATGGAATAGGAGCTTGCTCCGTCCACTCCACGCATCGACCTGGTATTGCAGTACTTCCAGGAACGGTGCACCCCTCCGGGGGAAAATGTCTTGTTGAAAAAAACAGAGTGGGAAACACTTATCATTTTAAAGCGCTACGAATATTGTGTATAAGTTGCAACTAAAGGAACTCGTGCACGTTAGAAATCACTCGCAATCAGTTTCACTGAGCTGGGTTGTGAAGTGTAAGGACAGAAGCGTCTAAAATTTAAGGAACCGGAGCGCTGAAAGTAGCGAGAAATCTGCTAGTGTTTCTTTTTGCTTGTCTTTCACGGGTCAGGTGTGGGTTGTTATGTGACTCCTCGTTGCAGCTTTCTTGGTTGACGCAACAATTATAACTTAAGCAAAGCGGACTGTTGTGCTCGGAAAGCTTATGGGAAGGTCTGCAGCTGAGCTGCACATCTAGGCTGCCCTCGTCCAGACTCGAGGGTGAAGAATGAGTTGTTTTGTTTGCTGATGCTCTGTACACAGCAAGGGTTCTTTTAATTCTTCAGTTTTATAGCTAAACCACTCGTTTACTGACCGGGTACAGGGTACAACTGCACAAGTGCACATGCTTCGCCCACGCCCCCACAAAGTTCAGTGTCGCCGTCCTTTCACCACAACCCCCGCCTTTCTCCCAGTAACCATGTTTTTAAGTCTGAGTTATTTTTGTGGTGTTTTCTTGGTTCTTTATACTCCAAATATGAATTTCATTTTCTTAGCATCATTTAGAGTTTCATCCATATCGTGAAGGGCACAATTCCATCTTTTTCAATAGCAGGGTAGTGGCTTATTGACTATATATAGATTTTAAAGATTTTTTAAAGATTTGTTTATGTACACAAGAACTGGAGTACAGGCCAGAGGTGCGGGGGGCTGGGGGCGCTGTGTGTGAGAGAGGATTCACCAGAGACAGAACGGGAGCAGAACAAGCAGACTGACTGAAATACACTGCTGAGAGGCACAGCGGGGAGACAGGAGAGGACTGCTGAGCCCTGGGAGCAGCTCCCTGTGGAGGGGGGGGGGGGGGGGGGGGTAGGGATAGAACTCATGCTGCAGTGGCTGGTGAGTTTCATAGCGCTGAGTCTTTAACCCCTGCGCCACCAGGGAGGCCCCCTATTGATTACAAACTTCTTTATCCAATCGGCCTTGATGGGCCTTTAGGTTGGCTCCATGTCTTGGCTGCTGTGAACATTGAGGTACATAAATTTTGAATTAGTTCATAGTCTTCGGGTAAATACCTAGAAGTGGCATTGCTCAGTCCTATGAGATTTCCATTTTTAGCTTTTTAAAGGAATCTCCGCGAGGGCTTCCATAGGGGCTGCACCAATTTACATTCCCACCAACAGTTGCCGGAGTCCAGCTCCAGCCGAGGTAGGGTACACGAAGGAAAGGACGGCGTCGGCAAATGAGGAGACACAGACACTCCAACAGGGTGCAAGCATTTCCTACTGATAGCCTCAGCGAGCTTTATTTATACATCGGAAATTGTTATTTAATCATTACATCATGCAATCATGCGATTTTTTATTTGTAGATCATTAACAGTGCACAGCCCTTCAATTTTCCTAGTCTGTGATTAATTTGGCTATATTATTTCCTTAAGTGACATACATTTTCTCAGAAATAGAAACATGTGCTAAACAAAGTGTGATTTATGTGATTAAGCCAGTTAACTAAAATAAGGTTAAGCAAGCATTGTGAAATCAAAGGTGGCTTCCTAATTTATGTGCTGGGCCAAAGGGTCCCCATGCCATGGGAACAGTACGTGGTGTAATTTTTCTAGAGCCATTTCGTCTCTGAGGTGCCTCAGAGTCTTCTCTAGTGGGGACTTTTACTGGGTTTGGTTCCAATAGTTCTATCAAGCATAATTTGCTAAAGAATCCAGCATTGCTCATGATAAATGATTTACAAATGGGAGGACGTGGAGAAATATTGGAAACCGTTTCACTATCAATCGTGTTGGAAGGCACATTTCTCAAACTACTTAAATATGCATTACCAAAACTGGCATGAATGCCAACACTCATGTTATTCTGAAGCTTATAGAAAATTTCCATAATGGCAAGAACTGCCATAAACAAATGAAAGGAAGTAGCAGGAGCCAGCTGCGGAGCTTCCCGATTTTTCAGGAATTTCCCCCATGCCTGGACTTTGTCAAACAGCATGGGTAGCCTGGCTCGCACCAAACAGCGAAGAAGGGTTTCTTTCCCCCCACACCCTCCTCAAGGCTTGTTGCCAGTCTTTTTCACTTAAACCATTCTCACGGTGTGAGATGACAGCTCATTGTAGTTTTGTGTGTTTGTTTTGCCCGCTGTGGTTTCAGTTTGCATTTCCAGAATTTTTATTATTCTCTGACAAAATTCCTCAGTAAGAAGGAAAGGGGTCGCTGTGACTTCTTGAAATTGCAGCTTACTCTTGGGGGAAATATTGCTAACTTTGCAGATTTTCACTCTCGGTTTGAGCTAAATTTTACCATTATCCAACTTGAATGTGAGGAAATAAAAACAACACCCCAAGCTCTGCTTTCCCAGACAGGCCTGTTTCGAGACCCCGGGCTTCTTCCTCCCCATCTGCTCCGTTCCGTCTCCACGCTGGCGCCTGCGGCCATTGGGGAGCTCGTCTCGCATAGAAAACACCCAGGAGGCTTGGCGAAGGGGGGCGACTCGACCCCTCGGCGCGTCAGAACGTGCCCGCCCACTCCGAGGGTGAACCGGCCAGTGTGGGCCACCCGCTCCCGCCAGCACCAACCGCGCCTTCCGTTCCAGTTAAGCCAAAGGGCCGGAACCGCCGCTGCGGCCGCTCTTCCGGCCCCGAAACCCCGCCCAGAGCGGGTCGCTCGGCGCCCGCTGGTGACGTCACGCCGCGCCGCGCCGGAAGTTCGGGCCGCCGGCTCCGGGCGGCGTTATGGCGGCTGCCGGGGCGCGCTGGAACCACGTGTGGGTCGGCACCGAGACTGGCATCCTGAAAGGTGGGTGGCGGGACCGGGCGTCTGGAAGCGCGGGAGCCGGTGGCCCGCTCACGACCCCGGCGCGACTGACGCCCGCGTTCCGCAGGGGTGAACCTTCAGCGCAAACAGGCGGCGAACTTCACGGCGGCGGGACAGCCCCGGCGCGAGGAGGCGGTGAGCGCTCTGTGCTGGGGCGCCGGCGGCGAGACTCAGGTGAGCGGCCGCCGCCGGGCGGAGCTGGGGGGCGGGCCGGCAGCCTCCCTCGTCGCTATCCCGCCCTCTTCTGCCCGCAGATCCTGGTGGGCTGCGCCGACAGAACAGTGAGACATTTCAGTACCGAGGACGGCAGATTCCAGGGTCAGAGGCACTGCCCGGGAGGGGAGGGCACATTTCGAGGCCTCGCCCAGGCGGACGGGTAAGACCCAGCCCCTTGAGAACACTCAGGTTGTAGGGAGAGCGTTGAGCGGCCCTCAGGACGGGCAATAATGGTCAACCCTCAGGTGACACGGGCCCAACAGGGCTGGGTGACAGAGCCCACCCCGGGCCCTGCTGTATGCTTATAACAAGCGTTATAACAAGCTTTTATTGAGCACCACCGAGTTACCTGCTTTGCACAAATTGCAAGGGGCCGCAGGTAAACCTGTACCTACACAGTACCTGCCATCAGTGGGTTTTCCTCCTGTCTCTGTAACCTTTTGGGTGATTTTGGATTATTTAATAGCTCGAGTATGTTGGGGTTTTTTTTGTTTTTTTTTTTTTTTAAAGATTTATTTATTTATACAAGCACTGGGTACAGTTAGAAGCGCGGGAGGGTGAGAGAATTCACCAGAGCCAGAGCAGGGAACAAAACAGGCAGACTGACGAAATACACTGCTGAGGGGAGCAGCGGGCTAGACAGGAGAGGTCTGCGCCCTATGTGGGACCCTCGCTGGCAGCCGGGGATCTAACCCTCGCTGCAGAGGCTGCAGGCAGCTTCACAGCCCAGCGTTCAACCGCTGCACCACCAGGGGAGGCCCGGAGTATGTTTTTAATGGACTGAAAGCCACCAACATGGTGATGAAGCCAGCAAAGGAAAGGATAGGAAAGTGCTAGTGGGACTTTATTAACCCAGCTTTGCCTCAGGGATGAAGAGAGAGGCTGTAAATAGGTCTGTATGTCTGGTGGTGTTAATTCTGACAGGTTAGGTCTAGAAGGCTACTGAGGAAAGCCCTTGAAGGATAGGAAGAATTGCCATAGGTGGAGAAAGGGGTAAGACATTCTAAAAAGAGGCTAACACATGGGCCAATGCCAAGAACTGGTGTCAGACTATAGGGTATTGTTCAAGGAAAATAAATGGCATTTGGACATCGCAGCCAATACAAGACGGGCAAGATAGGTTGTGATTAAATGTAAAGCTGAGAGATGTGCCCTTTTGTTTTGTTAGTGGTAGGGAGTTACTCTCCAACAATGCTGTAGTCAGAGCTGTGAGCCTGTAGGAGTGGGGAGGATGGATTGGAGAGAACAGTGGAAGCCAGTTGCCATAGCCCAGGCAAGCGATAGAGTCTGAAATAAGGTGGGAGGGTGGACAGACGTGAGGAGGAGCACAGGCCAGGGCTGCACAGAGCCTAGGAGGGCCTTGCTTGGGCTTCTTGGGACAGACACTGAGGACTCTCATTTGACATGTAAGAGCCAGCACCTAGAATGGGGAGCTCCAGGAAAAAAACTGGTGTTTGACTTTGGCCAAAGCCCAATCCAGACCAGTCCTATTTCATTCCTTTCAGAGACACTGATTCTGACCCCTGCTGACCAACCTAAGATTCATAAAGACCAGTAGGTGCCCCCAGAAGGCACTGTGCTTCAGAGGGTCACAACTTGTTTTCCAGCTCGGGTTCTGCCATTTATAGCTGAGGATGCAAGTCTTTTAACTTCTTAGAGCCTCGGTTTTCTGTTATAAAACTGGCAGCCTCTCACTGTGTTGAGGAAATTTTATGAATTGACAGGGAAGCTGGAGGCTGCTCAGCCCTATCCAGCCCAGGTTACCCTAGGAATGGGCTGGTGGGAAGGAAGCTCTTTTAATATGAATTCAGGGTGAATTGGACATTACACACTTTGGTTTTGTCTTTTTTACCTAAATCTGTCCTCCCTTTGCCTACAGCACCCTCATCACATGTGTGGATTCTGGGATTCTCCGAGTCTGGCCCGACACTGACAAACAAGCATCCTCTGACCCGGTGAGGCTCCCCTGCCCCGATCCTGATGCTTGGGGAAGGGGAGGCAGGCCTGGGTAGGAGCCAAATGAGGGCTTTGGGGAGGAGGATTGAGGGCTCAAACTGACTCACCCCCACTCTTATCTCCCATTCTTTAAGCTCCTGGAACTGAGTGTGGGTCCTGGGGTGTGTAGGATGCGCCAAGACCCAGCACGCCCCCATGTGGTTGCCACAGGTGGCAAGGAGAATGCGTTGAAGGTGTGGGACCTGCAGGGATCTGAGGAGCCTGTGTTCAGGGCCAAGAATGTAAGTGACAGGTGGGAAGGGGCTGGATCCAAGGATCAATGAGGCTCAGGCCACTGGCTATGGATCAGAGACCACGTGGTTTTTAAGAGATGATGAGGGAGGGCTGAAAGAAGGGCACAGCACACTGAGCCCTCCCCACTCCCCTCCAACCCTGTGCCCCATCTACCCATCCTGCTAGGTTCGGAATGACTGGCTCGACCTGCGTGTTCCCATCTGGGACCAGGACATACAGTTCCTCCCTGAATCACAGAAGCTTGTCACCTGCACAGGGTACCACCAGGTGAGACACCCATCCTACCCTTACCTCCTCCTGGTCTTTAGCAGTTCCTAGAGAAAGAGTCTCCCAGTCCCCTTCCCACTAGTCCTGTATCCCAGGCCCTTGGCGAAGGGAGCTCTTCCCCCATCTTCAGTGCCCTGGCTGAGCCCCACCAGCTACACACTGTAAGCTGGAGTCTCTTGAATTATGTCTTCCTTTTCTTTCCACCTCAGAGAGAGAAGGGAATGTCCCCCGACCCAGTGGAATCACAGGGTATAGGGTGGAAGAAACACTGGACCAGGTGTCAAAGGAACTGGGTTCTGGGCTTGACACGGCTTCTGATTCGCTTTGGGACCCAGGCCTCACACTCTCTTCTCTGGCCTTGGCTCCCAGCTTTTCAGGAAGGGCCCACCTGGAGATCTTTACAGCTGCTCGCATTTGAAGTCCTAAGACACGGTCGGCACTGGGTTGCTAGTCCCGCTATTTCCTTTACTCATGCATGTTAAGTCTGATCTTGGCCATTTCTCTCCCTCCTGAAATTGTTTGGAATTCGCCCCCTCTGGCAATTGGGCTGACTTGCTTTTTCATCTTGAGAAGGGAGGAGGCAACGGATAAGATGCTTACACGTGCAGACTGTTTTAATGCTCCCTCCCCTAACCTGGGGGGCTCTTCCTTCAGCCCTCTCCATTCATGCTCCTCTGCAGTTCTCCACCCCCAGCCCCACCACTCAGAAGAAGGGTACTTTCAAATAAGAAAGTGCCTCTAAGCATGGGCCCTAATCCAGAAAGCAGTAGATGGAGGAGGCGGTGAAGATAGAGAAGCCCCAGGGGCCTGTGGGGTGAGGACAGTCTTGCGATGCCTCAGTCTCCCTCCAGGTCCGTGTCTACGATCCAGCCTCCCCTCAGCGCCGGCCAGTTCTAGAGGCCACCTATGGAGAATATCCCCTGACGGCCATGACTCTCACTCCTGGGGGCAAGTGAGTGTTTAGGGGGCAGAGTAGGGCTTGGGAAGCACCCAGGAGGCTCCTCCTGCTGACCCCTCCTGCCTCTGGTCTCCTCAGTTCTGTGATCGTGGGGAACACTCATGGGCAGCTGGCAGAAATTGACCTTCGGCAAGGTAAGTGGAGCAGGGAGGCGAGGGGAGGGGAGGGGTTTCTTCAGAGGCTGTGCAGGGGAGCAATTGTGCCTCACTCAGGTGTCAGATCACCAGGGTTCAAATCTTGGTTCACCTCAAGCAATATAACCTTGCACAGATCATTTCAATTTTCTGTTCCTTAGTTCCTTCATCTGTAAATTGAAGATATAAAAGGCAATTCCTGTTGGGGTTATGTCAGGATTAAATACTGAGATGTAAAAGTCATTTAAGCGGTAAACACTCAGTAAATGATTGTTGACCGTTCTCGCCATCCCTCCTCACTTCTCAGGGCGCCTGCTGGGCTGTCTGAAGGGGTTGGCAGGCAGTGTCCGAGGGTTGCAGTGCCACCCTTCCAAGCCCCTGCTGGCCTCCTGTGGCTTGGACAGGGTCTTGAGGGTACACAGGATCCAGACTCCACGAGGCTTAGAGCACAAGGTGAGATTCCCACTACCTCCTGCGCCTCTGTTCATTTTCTGTGTCAGCGTGTGCTCGAGTCCTGAAGACCCCTTATCTTTTGCAGGTTTATCTCAAGTCTCAACTGAACTGCCTCCTCCTGTCAGGCAGGGAGAACTGGGAGGTAAGTACAGCCAGTGATCACTTAGTGTCAACAATAGGTTCTTGGACACTTTGATCAAAGAATGTATAACAGAAGAATGTTCTCCAGTAACTTTTTTTAGTTTGGATCAGAATTGCTTTTTCCTCATTGCTATAAGAAAAAGGTTGAAGGGAAATGATGTTATTTGAGGACCTGTAGCTGAGTCTGGGGATGTGGGAGCCAAGGGCATACATGTGAGGGTTTCCCTATGAAAAGAAAAAGGGGGCCTCCCTGGTGGTGCAAGGGGTTGAGTCTCAGCACTATGAAGCTATCCGAAGCCATTGCAGCACGAGTTCGATCCCTAGCCAGAGAGCTACCCATATGGTGCAGCAGACCTCCTGACTCACCCGCTGCTCCCCTCAGCAGTGGATTTCAGTAGATCTGGCTGTTCAGCTCCCCACTCTGTCTGGTGAATCCTCTCAGCCCCTGCACCTCTGGCCTGCACCCCAGCTCTTATATGCATAAATAAATAACATAAATCATAAAGAAAAAAAAGGAGGCCACTAGAACAGACCTGGAGCTGTCGTTTACCTGCCCAGTTACTCCATTCCTCACAGGGGTGTTACTACGTATAATTGTGCCAGAGTTATTGCCAAGGGTAGCCTGGGAGCAGGCTGGGAATGGGCTGTGGAAACAGAATGAAATAGGGTGTAGTGCTCGAAGGGATTATTTCCCATCCAGAGCATCCTTCCCTGCCTGGCTGCTGTGCCCAACTCCCATGCTTCTCTCCCCCTTACCAGGATGAGCCCCAAGAGCCTCAAGAGCCCAGCAAGTTGCCCCCAGAAGACACAGAAACAGATGAGCTTTGGGCCTCCTTGGAGGCAGCTGCCAAAAGGAAGGCCCCTGGCTTGGAGCCGAATCAAGAGGCTCTTCAGACTAGACGGAGAAAAAAGAAGCGCCCTGGGTCCACCAGCCCCTGAAGAGCCTGTATTCACTTTGTAAATAAACAGCTCACCACTCACTGGATCCGCAGCCTCCCGAGAGGAGAATGGGAGTCAGGGCGGCTGGCGTCACAAAAGCCGGCCGAGGGCGTCACAGAAGCCGGGTCGAGGGTGGGGCAGGCCCGCTCCAGGGGTCGAGGAGTGTGGGGTCGCGCGGGGCCATGGGCTGCTGCCAAGACAAGGATTCTCAGACCTCCGATGAGCAGGCCAAGGAGGGCGACTCCGAAGACGAGGAAGGTGGGAGGAGACGCACGAGGGGGCCCCCAGGCTGAGGGGGGGAGGGCGGCCCCGCAGGGCGGGGGCGGGGCACTCAGCGGTCGGGTGTTCCCCTCAGCCACGGACGAGGGAGAGCAGCAGAAACCCAAGTCGAACGACAGCATCCTGATCACCGTGCTGTGGCGGCGGCTCTCCATGTTCAGCCGTCGGGGCTCCACGCGGTCCAGCAGGCCATCGAGCCAGAGTCAAAGGCGGCCGAGTGTGATCCTGGAGAACAAGCCGGAGGAGATCACGGAGGAGCCAGAGAAGGAGTGACCCCAGCCCTGACCTCAGCCCGCCCCAACCTCCAGAGAATAAAGTTTCTAATCTGTACCTGCCCCATCTGGAATCTCCGCTGCCGTCCCAGGAGGCGGGTGCCGCGGGCGGCGGGCTCTTTAAGGCTCCTGCCCCGAGGCCGGCCAGACCCGGGCTTCGGCTCTGGTTCCTCGGGGCGGGGTCTCTGGGGCGGCCTAGCCAATAGGAGGGCGGCGCCGGTCTTGCGTTTGAGCGAGGGGCGTGCCCCTCGGGTGGCCGGGCTCGAAAAGGCGTGGCGCTGCCCCGTCACTGGGGGTGGGGCTACGCGTGGGTGACGTGGCTGCTTCTAATCTCTGGTCGGGTTTCGGCGGCTTGGGCGCCCGGGGAGGAGGCGGTGACCACCTGGGAGATTGTGGCGGCGGCGGCAGGTGGTAGAGAGGAGGTAGGATTCGTTCTGAAGGGGCGTGGTCACCGTGGGCGCTCCGGGCGGCGACTCCGTGGGAGAGGCGATGGACGGGGGGAAGGGAACCCGGGACGGGCGGGCTAGTCCTGCCGGCCCGGTTCGGGCTGAGCGAATACCTCGCCGTCCAATCAAAAAAGTTCGTGTGGAAAAAGACGTCGGCATTAGCTAATCAGCGCTTGTGGTCTTCTGGAGGGCGGGACTTGGGCGGGGGTGGGACTTCCTGTTTCAAATAAACACCTAGACTTCCCCCTCCGCCCACCGACGTGTGCTCACCTCGGGGGTCGTCGCCGTTTTTCTCTGAGGAGCCGAAGGAGCCGGTGGGGACGAGCTGGTCCAGTTAGTGCCTGGGGCGGTTGCACAGGCCGGCCAGGATTGTCAAGGCCGCGGAACCTGGCTCCGGCCTTGCCCGGCCCGCGCTCCGGCCGCCAGAGCCAAGTTGGAGGAAGAGTGAAGAAGGGGACGGACGGGGCCCAGGGACTGCGGGGCCCTTCCCGCCGCGGGCCGGTCCCAGGATTTGCGGGTGGCTTTGGGCGCTAAAGTCCGTGTCCAGTGCAGTTGGGGCCCGAGGATTTGCTGGGGGGGGTGTGTGTGCGTGTGGAATTTGTGGGGACGGAGGCTGCCTGGGGAATGACACTCTCCCCTCCACAACAGTCCGAGGTTATGCGTCTCAATGATCCCGCGGAAACGCTACGGGTCTAAGAACACGGATCAGGGTGTCTACCTGGGTCTCTCAAAGACTCAGGTCCTGTCCCCTGCAACTGCTGGCAGTACCAGCAGCGACATCGCCCCTCAGCCCCCCCCAGTGGCCCTGGTCCCTCCCCCTCCCGACACCATGTCCTGCCGGGACCGGACCCAGGAGTTCCTGTCTGCCTGCAAGTCCCTGCAGAGCCGCCAGGTAAGGACCCGGAGCCAGCCTTGCTCGGTTTTGGGGAAGGCCGTGCTCAAGCTCTGTTGTTGGATTAATTCTTGGGGGTACCGAGGGGAGAGCCCCACTGATTTGGAGGGGGCAGGGAGAATTGGGAGCTTTGCTAGCAAGGTTCAATCTAGATTTGTATGAGGAATGTCCAAGGGTGGCTTGGCTATTCTGGAAGGAATACCTCAGGGTAACGGTGACTGCACCGTGTTGGGTCTGGTATAAGGAACAGGTTCCAGAAAGAGCCTAAAGCTAAGACATGCTCTTTAAATTCTCCTGGCATATTTCTAGCACAGATTTCTTCTGTGACCGTGAGGAAATTAATCTAGGTGGGCCCAGTTTTTAGCATCCTTAAATGTTCTAAGTAAGATTTTTATCAAAACCACTTTGGAGTGCTTTTTTAAAAATTAGATTCCTGGTCCCCTCCCCTCTTTGCTGCCCACTTCCCATCATTCCTTTCTGGTAGTTATATTTTTAAACGTTTTAACTGCTCAGCTTTCGTTAGCAACTGTCTGGCGGAGGACGCCGCAGTCCTAGTGTTTAGTGGACATCTGAGTGACGGTGAAGCTGAAATCTGGAGAAGGAACTGAAGTTTCACTTCTTGATGTTGCTTTTCAGAATGGAATTCAGACAAACAAGCCGGCTCTGCGTGCTGTCAGGCAGCGCAGTGAATTCACTCTCATGGCCAAGTGAGTTGAGAAGAGTTGGGGGGTGGGGCGGAGCTGGTCTGGTGTCTGAGAAGTGGGCTTTCCCGTGGTGGCCTGAGCTATGAGGACGAGGGTCCATAGCGCCAGAGCTGGTGTGGGAACAGGCCATCTCCTGCCCTTTCCCTTACTGTTCTTCTTATGCTCATTTACAGGCGCATTGGGAAAGACCTCAGCAACACATTTGCCAAGCTGGAGAAGCTGACAATCTGTGAGTGTCCTTGGGGCACTTCCAGAGAGGTCTGAGGAACCATATTGCCTACGTCTTGACTTTGACCTCACCTGTCCTGGCTTCTTCTTTGTCTCTACAGTGGCAAAACGCAAGTCCCTCTTTGATGATAAAGCAGTGGAAATCGAGGAGTTAACTTATATCATCAAACAGGTGAGCTGCTATCTATGGGAAGAGCCTGGCAGTCTAGTAAGGTCACTTCTATTACTTTGTTGCCATGGAGGCCCACAGCATGTGTGTAGAGCCAGTACCAAATGTCATCGAGTCAGGAGGCAAGTGGTACAGAAATTATATCTTACCAAAAGATGCCTGAGATTATCAGGGGACATGGGGAAAGATACTATAGAGGGGGTAAAATCTGAGCTGTTTTCAAGGCTTGTCTAGAAACAGTGGAAGAACATTCCAGACAGAGAAAGTGGTGTGCTCAGAGGCATGGCCTGTAAAAGGGAAAGTTAAAGTTTTGCTTAAATGTTCAAGAGGTTCACCCTGGTGTGTTGTTTGATGTGTTTTTTTTTAAGATTTATTTCGTTTATGCATACAAGAGATACGGGGAGGTGAAAGGATCCACCAGTGACAGAGTAGGGAGCAGAACAGGCGGATCTACTGAAATACACTGCTGAGGGGAAGCAGTGGGCGAGACAGGAAAGGTCTGCTGTGCCATGTGGGTTCACTCCCTGTCGGGGGATCGAACTCATGCTGCAGTGGCTAGAGATAGCTCGATAGCGCTGTGTCTTTAACCCCTGCGCCACCAGGGAGGCCCCCTGTTTGATTCTTCAGGGCCCCAGAATCTCATCTCCCTTAAGGTAACAGCTCTATTTTTTTTTAAACTTTATTTATTTATTTATTTTTAAGATTTATTTATTTATGCATACAAGAACTGGGTACAGGCCAGAGGTATGGGGGCGGTGAGAGGATTCACCAGCCAGGGCTGGGATCAGAACAGGCCAATTGACTGAAATACACTGCTGAGGGGAGCAGTGGGCGAGACAGGAGAGTTCTGCTTTGACATGTGGGTTGCTCCCTGGCCGGCCAGGAATCGAACTCGTGCTGCAGAGGCTGCCAATTGCTTCATAGTTTGCATCTTAACCCCTTGCGCCTCCAGGGAGGCTCTCTACTTTTTTTTTTAATAGTACTTGATAATCTTTTACTTATTTTTTTTTTTTATAGAGGCATGTTTTATTTATTTTATTTGTTTGTTTGTTTTGTTTATGCATGCACTGGGTACAGTCAGAAGCGCGGGAGGGTGAGAGAATTCACCAGAGCCAGAGCGGGGAGCAGAGCAGGCAGAAGGACTGAAGTACACCACTGAGGGGAGCAGCGGGCGGCAGGAGAGGTCTGCGCGCCATGTGGGACCCTCCTCAGGTGGCCGGGGAGCAGCTGGGGATCGAACCGGCACCGAAGAGGCCGCGGGCAGCTTCGCAACCCAGCGCTCAACCGCTGCGCCACCGGGGAGGCCCGCACTTGATAATCTTATCATTCACTATAATTAGTTTACTTCTTGCAGTTTTTGTTGTTTCTGTTTGCTTTCACTTGTCTTTTTCCCCTCATAAGAAAAAGGAACACAATGAAACAATGCAAGCCATAAGAACAGCAGTTTTTCTCTCTGCTTATTCACAGATGTGTCCCCAGTGCCCATAACAGTGTTTGACACACAGTGGACTCTCAATGTTTATTATTTGAATAATTGATTGGCAGGAGATGAAGTTGGGAAGGTAGATGGGTTGTGAAGATTAGAATCCATTTGGCCTAGGAGTGTGGAATCATTGAATGCTGTGGGTGACAAAGATGATTAAAATCTGGATTCTAGTTCTGTGTAGAAAACAGTTATGCCACAGCACTACTACAATGCTGTGATTCTTCTCTTTCACAGCACAATGTCGTCAGAATAAAATGTGATTTGAACAACTATGGGAGAAAAAAATCTGGAGCATGGATGGTCAGAGAGGCTGGGGGAGGAGACTGCTGTATGACTGTCCTGTACAGAAATGATTATGGCAGAGGCCGAAGGGCAGAGCCAGTCAAGAGGTGCTGTGCTGGGTCGAAAAGAGGGGGTTCAGTTAACTGTTGGGGTGTTACTTATTGTACAGGCATTAAGAACCTTTGGATTCAGACAGACTGGAATTCAAAGTTCAGGTCTAGCACTTCACTTTGACTTGTCTACTCTGAGCTTTCGTTCTCATAAATGAGAAGGGAATAATAGTATCTATCTCATAGGATTATTGTGCAGATTCCTTTATTTATTTTTAATCACATTATTTTTTTTTAATAGAGGCATGTTTTATTCATTTATTTATTTATTTGTTTGTTTGTTTGTTTTAGTTTATACAAGCACTGGGTACAGTCAGAAGCGCGGGAGGGTGAGAGAATTCGCCAGAGCCATAGCGGGGAGCAGAGCAGGCAGAAGGACCGAAGTACACTGCTGAGGGGAGCAGCGGGCGGCAGGAGAGGTCTGCGCGCCATGTGGCACCCTCCTCCGATGGCTGGGGAGCAGCCGGGGATTGAACCGGCGCCGCAGAGGCCGCGGGCCTCTTCACAATCCAGCGCTCAATCACTGCGCCACCGGGGAGGCCCTTTAATCACATTATTGAGTGACCTTCACTTGGTTCTGGGGATTCAGCAGTAATGAGATAAATGTGGTCCCTGCCTTTAGGAACCTTCTTTCTGGTTAGGTGGACACTATATAGGTAAACAGAAAAGGCATCAGATAATAGTTAATCCTGCCAAGGAAATAAGCAAGGTGGGTGAGTTTTACTCAGAGTAGGAGCCTAGATTGGGTGATCTAGGATGACCTGACTGGTGAAGAGAAGCCAGTCATCCAAAGATCTGGCTGAAGCACATTTCCGAAAGTGGGACTGTGATCTAGAAAGTGGGCGTAGTGAAGGGAAAGGCCCTGAAGTGTGGGCAGCCTTGATGCATTTAATGAGCTCCAAAGAAACTGGTGTGCCTGCAGCATAGGGGAGACCTATGAAGGGGAGACCAGTAAGGGATGGGGTCAGAGAGATGGCCAGTGCCTGACCAGATAGAGCACGTGCAAGCCAGGTAGGGAATTTCAGTGTGTTCTAAACTTGGTGGGGAGTTCTTGGGAGAGTGTAAGCAGGGGGGTGATGTGTCCTGGTGTTGGTTGAATAAGAATAAGCTATAAGAGGAAGTTTACTTAGGCTCTTAGAGATTTCTTAGACAAATAGGACAATGGTTGGGACTAGAGAAGGGCTGAGTGGACAGATTCTGACTTTGTCTTGCAATCAGCCAGGTTCTTAATGGGCTCCTGGTCAGTTCTGTATGGATTAAAGGAAAAGGAGAAGAATTCTTAAGTGTTTGGTCTGAGCAGCTGGTGGATGGTGGTGCCATTTACCAAAATGGAAAAGTAGAAACGAGGAAACTAGCTTTGGGGGGAAAATGGAAGAGTTGTTTTCTGTGTTAAGTTTAAGGGCACGAGAGTGAAAGCTGCTTATTAGTGTGACACAGCAAACAAACCTGAGTCTGCTGTTAATGCTTGCCCAAGACCCAGTGCCGAGTGAGTGTGCGGTTGGGTTGTGGCTCATAGCTGGGGTAAGAAGGTGTGGGTTTGTGACTTAGAAGCTTTTGATTTCGGTGCTGATGTGAGAGAGGATACCACTTTCTTTTTTTTTTTTTCTTTTTTTTAAAGATTTATTTATTTATTTATTTTTTTTTTTTTAAAGATTTATTTTTATTTATTTATACATGCACTGGGTACAGTCAGAAGCGCGGGAGGGTGAGAGAATTCACCAGAGCCAGAGTGGGGAGCAGAGCAGGCAGAAGGACCGAAGTACACTGCTGAGGGGAGCAGTGGGCGGCAGGAGAGGTCTGCGCGCCATGTGGGACCCTCCTCCGGTGGCCGGGGAGCAGCCGGGGATCGAACCGACGCTGTAGAGGCTGCGGGCAGCTTCGCAACCCAGCGCTCAACCGCTGCGCCACCGGGGAGGCCCAAAGATTTATTTATTTTTACACAAGAACCGGGGTACAGGCCAGATGCGCGGGAGGGTGAGAGGATTCACTGGAGACAAAGTGGGGAACAGACTGAAGAAGTACACTGCTGAGGGGAGCAGTGGGCGACACAGGAGAGGTCTGCTTTGCCATGTGGGATTCTCGCTGGCTAGCCGGGATTGAACCCACGCTGCAGAAGCTGCGGACAGCTTCACAGTGTGATGCTCAACTGCCTGCGCCGCCAGGGAGGGCCGGGGATACCGCTTTCTAAACTAGAACCCTCAGGGGGAGACTTACAGGGGAAAAAACCTGGAATGCAATTTTGGACCCGTGCCTCTTCCTCCTGGTCCCTTCCTGTGGCTGCCGTGAGCAAGCTCTCTCTGCCTCCTCCATGGCTCACTTGACCCTTGGCAGCCAGCTCTGCTAGGCAGATGATGCATTAGTCGGGAGGGTCAAGCCTGGCTTTGCTATAAACTCATTATGCATGACCCTGAACAACTGTTAGCTTTCGTTCTTGCAATAACTTTTCTAAAAGGAATTCTATATATATGGAGATAATCTTATGATCTTGGGAAACTATGATCATCTCATGATCAGCTCTTGATTCTTCCCTTCTCCCGAGTGCCGCACACATGCTTTGTTGTCAGCACTCCCTGGCCCCAAGAGGCCGACCTTTTAAGATATGTGACCATGAGTATGACCTTGCAGGGTAGACTGGGACAGTAAGGTGGAGGGGTGAGTGGGTCATCTATAAATGGATGAGACCATTCTGCAGAGACTGAGCTAGTCCAAACTCCAGGATTCAGGCAGTTCCAGCAGGCCCTTGGGTTTGACTGTCAAGGCACCTCACTCCTGCTAGTAACTTTCACCTTGACTGAGATGTGCATGTGGAAAAGGTGCTGGGTGAGGACTCCTCGGCCGACACTCACTTCTGTTGACTCTTTCACCAGGACATCAATAGCCTCAACAAACAGATCGCCCAACTGCAGGATTTCGTGAGAGCCAAGGGCAGCCAGAGCGGCCGACACCTGCAAACCCACTCCAACACCATCGTGGTCTCACTGCAGGTGGGCGCTGGGAGGTAGGGGAGGCAGAGGGAAGACGATACTGTCGTCTTTGTCTGACGCTCTCTCCTTTTCTTCTAGTCAAAACTGGCCTCCATGTCCAATGATTTCAAATCAGTTTTAGAAGTGAGGACAGAGGTGAGAAGAGTCTATTTGGGAGGGATAGGAATCTGGGGGTGAGGACCCGAAGAGGGAAAAGGGCAAGGGACAAGTGGAAGGACAAGGGAGAAGGGGATGGGCGGACAGGAGGGATTTCTGAACATGCGCCCCTTCCAGAAGCCTCAGGACCTCTACATGTCTTCCCCAAACACAGAACCTGAAGCAGCAGAGGAACCGGCGGGAGCAGTTCTCTCGGGCGCCCGTGGCAGCCCTGCCCCTTGCTCCCAACCACCTGGGTAAGTCACGGGCAATACCGGGAGCCCTGAAGGGTACAGCTTAGCTTTTCTGGTGGTGACAGCGCCCCCTAAAGGTGGGGTCCCAGAGGGGCAAGGAAATTGTTAGACTTTATCTTTCCGAGGTCAAAGCTGGTTGTTAGGATTCATGAGCTGCACCTAGTCACCCACATTCTCACTGTTGGGTGTGAATCCGTCAGGTTCAGAAGAATGATGGTTTCTAATACTTTTGGTGCACTCACTGACTTGATTCCCACTCATTTAATTTTCACCACCACTTTGAGGAAGCAACTATTACTGTCCCCATTTTACAGATGAGGAAACTGAGACTCAGAGAGGTTAAATGACTTGTCCGGGGTCACAAGGCTAGTAAGTGCCAGAACTGGGATTCAAATCAGAGCATGTGGGTTTGGAACCTACTTTTAATCATTGAGCTATGCCATGTCTTCTTCCCCCAGGAGGTGGTACTGTGGTTTTAGGGGCAGAGTCTCGTGCTTCTGGGGACGTGACCATCGACATGATGGACTCTCGGACCAGCCAGCAGCTGCAGCTCATTGATGAGCAGGTACCTAGGCCCGGAACTAGGGAGGAGTTGCTCTGCTGTGGTCCGCGGGCAGGTGCTTGCAGTGTGCCATGGGCAGGCTGGGAGGGTCCCAAGAGGCAGGCCCTACCCTGAAAAAGCTCACGGTGCTCTCTGCTCTGAAGGATTCCTACATCCAGAGCCGCGCAGACACCATGCAGAACATTGAGTCCACAATTGTCGAGCTGGGCTCCATCTTTCAGCAGTTGGCACACATGGTTAAGGAACAGGAAGAGACCATTCAGAGGTAAGACTCTTTCTTATTCCCACTCCAAACAGAGGCGCTTTCTCTTCCCTGTGGGTTGACATCTTAAAGGTCCCCAGGGATGGCTTGATGCCCTTTGGAAGAAAGAGTGAATCCTGCCTACCCACAGGGCCCAGTTCACCTGTCTCCATCCATTTAGCAAGGGTTTATTGAGCACTGGTTCTGTTTCGGGCCCTGTTCCAGGTTCTAGAACAATGAAGTCTATTTCGTGATGCCTGCTTTGTGGTGTGTATATAAATTCGATAGGGTGGGTGAAGGCAGCCATTAAAAATAATAGACAAGGGCCTCCCTGGTGGCGCAAGGGGTTAAGACACAACCTATGAAGCTATCAGCAGCTACTACAGCATGAGTTCGATCGCCAGCTGGGAAGCAACCCACATGTTGCAGCAGACCTCTTCTGACTCACCCGCTGCTCCCCTCAGCAGTGTATTTCAGTCAATCTGCCTGTTCTGTTCCCCACTCTGTCACTGGTGAATCCTTTCACCCTCACACCTCTAGCCTGTACCCCAGTTCTTGTATGCATAATTAAATAAATCTTTAAAAATAAAAATTGACAAAGATCCAGGTAATAATAAAGGCTCTAGGGAGAATTAAGGTAGGGTGATGTGTTAAGAAAAGTACCTGAGTATATATATCAGATTGGATGGCAGGGAAACTGCTCTGAAGAAATGAAATTGAAGTAGACACCTGAATAACAAGAGGCAGAGAAGAAAGAGCATTCTAGGCAATGTGAACTCAGGCCCAAGGATGGGGCAAGCTTGCTGAGTTCAGGAACCAAGGCCAGTGTGGCTAAAAGTACTAGACAAGGACAGCGGCACCACATGAGGCTGGAGGGAGGTGGCCAGAGGCCTACAGTGGAAAGACTTCTGCTCCTCAGGAGCCACCTGTTACTGGAAGGAGGCGTTTTATCTATTTGTCTTTGGCACTTAGCACTCAGTCAGTTAGGGAGGTGCTGCTGTGGGCAAGAGACAAAGATCCCTGTCCTTGTAGGAAGTCCATCCTAGGAGAGAAGGTAGAGACTTAAAATATACATCATAAGTAAATTGTGTGGTTTGTAGTTTGGCTTGGTGACAAGTGCCGTCAGTGAGAGAAGAGTAGGGTAAACTTGTTGAGAGGGAGAGCCACTGTAGCTGGTGACTCATGGAGAGGAGTGTAATACAGATGGGGTCCAAAGGGAAACCAGGGCGCATGTCATGCGGGGCTTTTTTTTGTTGTTGTTTGGGGTTTTTTTGGGGTTTTTTTTTTTTTTTTTTTAAGATTTATTTATTTATTTATACAAGCACTGGGTACAGTCAGAAGTGCGGGAGGGCGAGAGAATTCACAAGAGCCAGAGCAGGGAGCAGAGCAGGAAACCCCGGGGAGGCCCATGCAGGGCTTTTTAAAGTTACTTGAGGGCCTCCCCGGTGGCGCAGTGGTTGAGCGCTGGGTTGCGAAGCTGCCTGTGGCCTCTGCAGCGCCTGTTCGATCCCTGGCTGCTCCCGGGCCACCGGAGGAGGGTCCCGCATGGCGCACAGACCTCTCCTGCCGCCCGCTGCTCCCCTCAGCAGTGTACTTCTGTCCTTCTGCCTGCTCTGCTCCCCGCTCTGGCTCTGGTGAATTCTCTCACCCTCCCAGGCTTCTGACTGTACCCAGTGCATGTATAAACAAAACAAACAAACAAATAAATAAAACATGCCTCTATAAAAAAAAAAAAAATAAAAAAAATAAAGTCACTTGAAGCTTTGTCTGTTACTCTTAGTGACAAGAGGAGAAACTTGCTGGGTTTTCATGGATGGTGACACTCCTTTCTATTTCCAAAGGATCATTGCTGACTTCAGGCCTCTCATAGCAGCATAGATACTGCACAGACCTTAGCAGTAATCTAGATGGGAAGTGAGGGTAGCAGTGGTGGTGGTGGGTAGTGGTTGGATTCTGGATGTATTTTCAAGGTCTGACCAACAAGATCATTTACTTAGAGACTTGAGGGTGTGAGAGAAAGAGAGGGGTTTATAGTAACTATAGGTTTTTGGTGGGGAATTCATGTCCTTCTCTTGAAACAGGTTATTTGGGCCTTAGTAGGTCAGGGAGAAAATAAATTAGATATTGGGCATGCCCTATTAGAGGTAGACAGTTGTCCAGACAGCTACTTGGAAATAAATGCAAAAGATATGACATTCAGGAGACAGGTCTGGGCTAGAGATAAAAGTCTGTGCAGAACTGGACTTTGATACCGGGTATAGCAGTGTGTGTAAAGAGGAGGAGGATCAAACGCTTAGTCTGGGGGCCATTTCTAAACTGAGGCTCAGTGCTGGGAGGAGACTGAAAAGATGCTCAGCCAGTGAGGTAGGGAGGAGAGAAATGAGGGAGGCCTTCCTAGACAGGAGGGGCCAGGCATCAGGGTGCCGCGGACCAGCGCAGCGTTAGACTCGCAGGACTGTCTCAGGATTGAGAAACTGTGAGGATGGTCAAGGATTCGGCGCATAAATGACAGACAGACACACTTCAAGAGTGAAGATCTGAATGTAATGTGCTCAAAATCATTATACATTTTTATACATTTTTTAACAATGGATGATTTCATACATGTTAATTTTTTCTCAGCGTGACATGATTACTAATACATAAGACATCATGCTATCTATCATTGTAGACGTGGTCAGTGTTGCATAGTAAAGTACAAAAAACAATCTGAAGGTAATGATTACAGGAATCTAAACCTACACAATTATTTATGATTACACAGAACAGCATTCTTTAAGCTAGTTTTTCTTGTTTTGTTTCCAAGGTTTCAGCTTAGCAGATTTTGTAACAAGATAATATTTAATCTATATTTTACTTCAGGTAATCACATATCAATTTTTATATATGTAAGAAATTTATTATTTATGGTATTGTCTCATGTGAGAAGTATTATGGTTAGCTAAGAGCTAATATTAACACAAATCATGTTTTTTGGCATATATTTCCGAGAAGGAGAATACATAGCTATGAGAAAGTAAGTGAGTTAATAGAATAATATAATTATAGAGTAGTTGCTAGGTTGCTTCTTATGCAGGAACAATGACCAACTGGTTAATAGTTAAACTGTTCTGTTGGTAAGTCCATCAGGTTTGTTTTTAGGTGACGCTCTGCAGCAGCCATGTTCTTAAACAAAGGAGGGGTTTTTACTGCGGGCTTTAGTGCCTGGATTGGGCTTGCAGGCATTTAGGCATTTGCCTGAATTGAACACCAAAGACACTCATGATGAAGCCCCTCGGGGACTGCGCCTGTCTTAGGTCGTCAGGAGTCACAGACATGCGGCTAGCCAGTGCCATTTCTAGTCTGCCCCCGATCTTACCCGTCATTGACTGTCCAGTCCAGCACACAGGGGAAGGGGGTCTTATTTACTCTGACTTAATATGTGTCTGAGTAAAAGCCTCCCTTTTCCCAGTAAGTTCACATGCGTTCCTCGGCAGAGGCAGCCGCATCAGGGAAAGAGGGATTTGCTGTGACAGGGGCTACTTTCATAAGGTTGGGTTTAGGTCTACCATTTTTATTAAGGTTTATTTTATTTATTTATGCACACAAGAGCTGGGGTGTAGGCCAGAGGTATGGGAGGGGAGAGAGGGTTCACCAGAGAGAGTGGGGAGCAGAACAGGCGGATCCACTGAGATACACTGCTGAGGGGAGCAGCGGGCTAGACAGGAGAGGTCTACTTTGCAACATGGGTCAGCTCCCTTGCCCGGGATTGAACTTGTGCTGCAATGGCTGCCCGCAGCTTCATAGTGCTGAGACTTAACTCCTGCGCCACCAGGGAGGCCCATAGGGCAGCCTTTTTTTTTTTTTTTTTTTTTAAAGATTTATTTATTTTGGGGCCTCCCCGGTGGTGCAGCGGTTGAGCTCTGGGTTGCGAAGCTGCCCGCAGCCTCTGCGGCACCTGTTCAATCCCCGGCTGCTCCCTGGCCACCGGAGGAGGGTCCCACATGCGCGCAGACCTCTTCTGCAGCCCGCTGCTCCCCTCAGCAGTGTACTTCGGTCCTTCTGCCTGCTCTGCTCCCCGCTCTGGCTCTGGTGAATTCTCTCACCCTCCCACACTTCTGACTGTACCCAGTGCTTGTATAAATAAATAAAAATAAATCTTTAAAAAAAAAAAGATTTATTTATTTTTATACAAGAACCGGGGTACAGACCAGATGCACGGTGAGGATTCACCGGAGACAGAGTGGGTAACAGAACAGGCAGACTGAAAAAAAACACTGCTGAGGGGGAGAGCAGCGGGTAAGACAGGAGAGGTCTATGGGCCTCCCCGGTGGCGCAGCGGTTGAGCGCTGGGTTGCGAAGCTGCCCGCAGCCTCTGCAGCGCCGGTTCGATCCCCGGCTGCTCCCCGACCACCGGAGGAGGGCCCCACATGGCGCGCAGACCTCTCCTGCCGCCCACTGCTCCCCTCAGCAGTGTACTTCGGTCCTTCTGCCTGCTCTGCTCCCCGCTCTGGCTCTGGTGAATTCTCTCACCCTCCCAGGCTTCTGACTGTACCCAGTGCATGTATAAACAAAACAAACAAACAAACAAACAAACAAATAAATAAATAACATGCCTCTATTAAAAAAAAAAAAAAAGTTAAAAAAAAAAAAAAGAAGAACAATTAAGGGAAAAAAAAAAAAAAGACAGGAGAGGTCTGTCTCACCATGTGGGATTCTCACCGGCCTGCCGGCTGGGATCAAACCCGCACTGCAGAGGCTGCGGACAGCTTCAACAGCTCTGCTCTCAACCGCCTGTGCCACCAGGGAGGCCCAAGGCCAGCCATTTTTGATGTTTGTCTGAATCAGTTTATGTCGGGCCTCCCCTAGCCTCTGCAGCACGGGTTCATTCCCCGGCCGCCGGTGAGGGTCCCACAAAAAAAAAAAAAAACGAATCAGGGTCCCACAAAAAAATCAAGGGTCCCACAAAAAAAAATATGTCTTATTGAGACATATTTTTCTGTAAATAAGAGCATTCCTTTAACTACATGAGATAAAATTCCTCTCAGCCAAGCTGGAGAAAACCTTCCTTATTTTGCTATATTTTCAGAGTAAATAGTCAGTGGAGCAGGTGCCGCCAGTAATGACCAATGAATTTTTGTATTTCTAATTCTTCCTCTCTTTTGGGCATCATTTGGGAGCCATTAAGTTTTTGGGGGCTTTTTGGGTTTTTTTTTTTGTTTGTTTGTTTTTTTGGTATTATAATCAGGCTGGTTGTTTTCAGTACTCAGATGTTCCCAGTTTGCCTGCTGGGAACCAAGAGATTTTTGCTTTTGTTTTTTAAAAGGGTTGGAGTAAAAATATGTTTTCATGCTAAGGGTAATGGTTCAGAGAGAAATAAAAATTGGTGATAAGGGCAAGGAGGGAGAATTCTTTTTTTAAAGATTTATTATTTATTTATTTATTTATTTATTTTATATGAGCACTGGGGTACAGTCAGAAGCGTGGGAGGGTGAGAGAATTCACCAGAACCAGAGAGGGGAGCAGTACAGGCAGAAGGACCGAAGTACACTGCTGAGGGGAGCAGCAGGCGGCAGAAGAGGTCTGCGGGCCATGTGGGACCCTCCTCCGGTGGCCGGGGAGCAGCCGGGGATTGAACCGGTGCTGCAGAGGCTTCAGGCAGCTTTGCAACCCAGCGCTCAACCGCTGCACCACCGGGGAGGCCCAAGGAGGGAGAATTCTTAAAATTAGGTTCTTAGAAGGCGAGAGGAGCAGGTAATAGGAAAGCAGATTATGTTATGCAGTTGCCAGGGTGACCAAGACAGCTGTATTTATAGTACCTTATAAATGGCTAATACTCAGTGGCTAATGTTGAATACACAAACATCCTTTTAAACAGTGGGTTCCAAACCTGGAGACTCATCAGAAGCCCCTGTGGAGCTTATAAGAAATGATTCCTAGAGGTCCACTCCACTAACACTTGTGAAATAAGAATCTTCCATATGTGAGGCCGGAACCTGTTTTTTTTATGTTGCCCAAGCCTCAGACTTCTGCCCGTGCTCAATGTGGTAATAACAAAGACCATCAGTGGAGAGAATGGGGGAGAGAAGGGGGGAGATCTGAGAAATCCACACGTCCACACCTTCCTGCCCACATGCTCTTCTGCTGTTAGGCTGCCTCCTGTTTTGTTTTTTGTAATTGACCCTTTCTTGATACCCAGTGTTTCCCCTCAGTTAGATTTGGACTGGCCACAGAGATGATCAGATAGCAGCCATGCAGTGAGACTATCCCTTCATTGGTAACACCAGGTTTGGTCACTTGTTAAGATGGTGACCATCAACTAAGTCATGTGTGGAAGGACGTTGAGTCCACATGAGTGTCCAGTTCCTCGCCCCAGCATGACTTTGCCTGACTCATCTGTGACACTTTGGCAAATAGTAATTTTCTAATTTTCTCACTCTTTTTATTAGCTGGCATTCTGCAAAGTAGGAGCTTTCTCTCTTTAAATATTACTGTAGAATAATGGATTTTTTTTTTTATTCAATGTACTATAATTTTTTAATGTTAGTATTTTTTGTTACAACCAGATTTCCCAAATCTGGCCATATAGAGCTGTTTCAAGGAAACTTCTGTATCTTCTGAACAACACCCAGATACTCTCTGTTGGTATGAAGTTTTGGAGAAACCGAATCACAAAAAACTAAAACCTCCAACTTCCTAGTCACCGTCAAATCATCAAATAATCTGTCCAGTTCTTGGGTTCACTGTCTTCAGTTTAGTCTCCTTTTTCCTTTGCTGCTGTTGCAGCCATGATTGTTCTCTCAGCTCATATTCACCCCTCAGTCCTCTGATTCTCCACAACTCTCTCATCACTTACATCATTTATCCTTTCTCTTCACCCAGATTCCAGATTCTTATGCTTGTTTCTTTTCCTCCATAGTTTTTCTTTCTCTTTCTAAGATATCCTTCGGTCCCCCCTACTCCCACAAACCTTTTACCCTAGCCTTCTCCTTCCCCAACCATTATTCTCTGCCCCATGTGTTTAGTACTCCCCAATTGCTCTGAATAGCTTATCAATTACTAATTTAAAAAAAAAAAAATTCCATGCGTTCCCTCCTATTAGCTTTCATTCATGGACTCCCATTTAATTAAAATCTCTTATAAAAACTGAAAGCTAGGAAACCTGATATTTCAGTCAGACTCCCCAGCATAAACAGGAAATCATGTCCAGTCCAGACTCCTGCACTTGAGTGAGAGATCAGCCTGCAGCCCTCATTACCACCTTCTCAGCTGGCAGCCACTGGCCCCGCCTTTCCTCTTATTTTCCAACTGAATGGCCCACACTCTGCAGCCACCTTGGGTTTTCTGTGCTCTCAGCCGGAAAAGGTCTCTGCTCACAATAACTTCCTTTACAAAGACTAGGGTTTGTTTTTGACTTTTAGACGAGATCGGGCGCGTTCAGGGTGGTATGGCCGTAGACATTTTTGACTTTTAGAATTCCAGGTACAGGTTGGCCAGGAAAGAATTTACTTTCCTCAGCATTCTCTCGAGAGATTACCCTTCTCCTGAATTCTTCTCTAGATCCTGGAGAGACTCATTTTCCTAATACAGGACTTACCTCCTCATACTCTGTCCACATCATTAAGCTTTCTTCCTGTCTCACTCAGAAACAGGACCTCCTGACTATAATTGTCTGTGAACTTTTTCTCCTTTATTACTAACGCAATACATATTTATTACACAAAAGCCAGTGAGTACTGATGAGCGAAATATTATAATAGAAGCATTTTGAGGGCTTTTAGTATGGATTGGGTGCTTTATATTTGTTAGCTCATTGAAGACTGACAAAAACAATGGAAGTCAGATTTATGTTATACCCATTTTTACTTTCCTTGCAGTTGAAGAAAATGAAATTTGAGATCAAATGATTGACTTAGGGTCATAAGCTGAAAAGCTGATTTTCAAGCCAGAGCCAAGATTTGTTTGTGTTACCCGTCCAGAACTCTCCTGTACGCAACCAAGTTACATAAAAATGGAATTATATATGTGTAAACACTATTTTTTTTTATAGAGGCATTTTTTTTTATTTATTTGTTTGTTTGTTTGTTTGTTTTGTTTATGCATGCACTGGGTACAGTCAGAAGCGCGGGAGGGTGAGAGAATTCACCAGAGCCAGAGCGAGGAGTAGAGCAGGCAGAAGGACCAAAGGACACTGCTGAGGGGAGCAGCGGGCGGCAGGAGAGGTCTGCGCGCCATGTGGGACCCTCCTCCGGTGGCAGGGGAGCAGCCGGGGAGCAGCCAGGGATCGAACAGGCGCCGCAGAGGCCGCGGGCAGCTTCGCAACCCAGGGCTCAACCGCTGCGCCACCCGGGAGGCCCTAAACACTATTTTTTTAAGATTGATTTATTTATACAAGAACTGGGGTACAGGCCAGATTCGCGGGAGGGTGAGAGGATTCACCAGAGACAGAGTGGGGAACAGGACAGGCAGACTAACGAAATACACTGCTGAGGGGAACAGCGGGCGTGACAGGAGAGGTGTGCTGCGCCATGTGGGACCCTTGCTGGCTGGCCAGGATCGAACCCATGCTGCAGAGGCTGCGGACAGCTTCACAGCGCTGCACTCAACCGCCTGCGCCACCAGGGGAGGCCCGTGTGTAAACACTTTTTTAAAAGATTTACTTTTATTTATGCATACAAGAACTGGAGTGTAGGCCAAAGGTGCAGGGGGTGTGAGAGGATTCACCATAGACAGAGTGGGGAGCAGAACAGGTGGATCTACTGAAATACACTGCTGAGGGGCGCAGCGGGTAACACAGGAGAGGTCTGTTGTGCCATGTGGGTCAGCTCCCTGACTGGGGATCGAACTCATGCCTCAGTGGCTGGCAATAGCTTGATAGCACTGAGACTTTAACCCCTGCACCACCAGGGAGGCCCCTACATGTAAACACTTTTTTTTTTTTTAAGATTTATTTATTTTTATACAAGAATTGGGGTACAGGCCAGAGATGTGGGGGGGGGGTGAGAGGATTCATCAGAGACAGAGCAGGGAACAGAACAGGCAGACAGACCGAAGTACACTGCTGAGGGGAGCAGTGGGCGAGACAGGAGAGTTCTGTCCCGCCATGTGGGTTTCTCCCTGGCAGGCCAGGAATCAAACTTGTACTGCAGTGGCTGTGGATTGCTTCATAGGTTGCGTCTGAACCCCTGCACCACCAGGGAGGCCCACTTTTTTTTTTTTTTTAAGATTTATTTTATTTATTTATACAAGCACTGGGCACAGTCAGAAGCGCGGGAGGGCGAGAGAATCCACCAGAGCCAGAGCAGGGAGCAGAGCAGGCAGAAGGACCAAAGGACAGTGCTGAGAGGAGCAGCGGGCGGCTGGAGAGGTCTGCGCGCCATGTGGGACCCTCCGCCGGTGGCCGGGGAGCAACCAGGGATTGAACTGGCGCTGCAGAGGCTGTGGGCAGCTTCGCAACCCAGCACTCAACCGCTGTGCCACCAGGGAGGCCCTGTAAACACTTTTTATTGCCACAGAGTGACCGTATTTCCAAGTCAGTAAGTACATTTCAGCAGCTTTTTTTTTTTTTTTAAACTCCACTGTGTTCCCTTTTTCTCTCCTTCCCCCCCTCCAGGATCGATGAGAATGTGCTGGGGGCCCAGCTGGATGTCGATGCTGCGCATTCAGAGATCCTCAAGTACTTCCAGTCGGTCACTTCCAACCGGTGGCTCATGATCAAAATCTTCCTCATCCTCATTGTCTTCTTCATCATCTTTGTGGTCTTCCTTGCCTGAACCCTCTCTACTCTGAGGCACTCCATGGGGGTTTGCAACCCTCCTGGGAGGGCAGGTAGCCAGTGCTGCCACTGAGCCTGTGCAGGGTGCTTGGAGAATGGCCCTGTGTCCCTGGAACTGCTGAGAATGGCCACTGCCCTTGATTCCTCCATCCTTTGCCTCTGGTCACCCACCCCATTCTCCCCTCACCACCCTCAGGCCCATGAAACCACGGTTCTGGATTCGGACTCTGCTGTGAAGTGGCTGGAAGAGAGCAGAGGCCAGCTGGGGGTCAGTGGAAGAGGTTGTCTCCACTAGGAGATTTTTATATACCCTCCCCAGCCTCTCCCAAATGAAACTTTGGCAGCAAGGGGAGATGATGCCCTTCCCCACCTTCCTGACAGTGAGGAGGGGAAGTGGAACTGCCCCAGGGACCAACTTTCCCATCTGGGTTAGGATTTGACCTCTTCCTCTCTTCACCATGTGAGGCAGCCCCTCAGCTGCCTGCACAACCTTGACATTGGCTGCTGGTGACTCTCAACCTGCCAAATGCACTGCAGCCCATTTTCTCCCAATTACAGCAAGACTGTTAGCCTCACTTGCCATGTTGTCATTTCTGGGTGGGAGCGTCGAAAGGCCTAGGCATCAAATGGAGTGAGCCCACAGCCGGGTACCAGAAGGGAAAGGGTTGGCCTGATGGCTCTGAGGGGCCAAGCCTTGGGCTTCACACACCGCCGCCTCCAGGCAAGGGATGGCCAAGGGCAACAGCACCTTCCGCAGGGGAGCAGGGTCCCAAGGCCGGGCCCTGACTGGTGGTACCATCCAGGAGCATCTCCAGGCATGTTGCATCTGTTTCATCTCCATCCTCCAACCATTTGGTCCCAGTTTTTCCTGGAGCTGGATGAGGCAGGAGCTCACTCTGCTGCCAGGAGTGGAAGGTGGAATGAAAAATTTGTTCCTGGCTCCCAAGAGAGACTCCGTCTCTTCCAGCCACCTCGCCAAATCCAAGCCAGTCAGAAGAGAATGGAGAGGCCTGCCTGGATGCTCTCCCTCCAGGGAGGCTAATATGCTGCTTGGTCAGTCCTGATCAGGACCCACAGCCACATCATCCTGAGGTCACTCAGGTACCCCCATCTCATCCCAGAGGAAACTCGAGCTATGGAGACAGTCCCCACACTGGGCTGGCCCTGGTTCTCAGGGTCTTAGCTGACATTTTAATATTCCTGTTCCCCTGGCCTGGGCAGCTATTGCTGCCCGGTGTCAAGGTGTGGGCCTCCCGGGCCCATCCATCGTGGGTAGGGAGGGTTGTGGAGACAGTTACTGGCCGAAAGCCTGATAATGCAGTCCCTCATTTGACTGGACCGCCCTTGGGGGTTCGCATAAGATATAAATCCATTTAACAGGTTCTTGTTGAGCTCTTGGCACATGCCAGGCATGGCACAGTGCCAGACGCAGGAGGGAAAAAAGCTATGAATTAGATAAGGTCCCTGCTCTCGGAGTTTTCCTAGGCGGGAAAGGGAGGCACAGACTTGCCGCTGGCAAGGGGCTGCGCTGAGTTAACACTGGCTGGATTCTGCCCTGGGTCTGAGTGGTCACTCCCGCTCCAAAGCCCTCTTGGCCGCTCCTCCTGTTAAGTGCTGGGCTCCTGCCTTGGGCAGCTTCCTCAGGGCTGCAGCAAACTCCGGAGGTGCGGGCGGAGCCGGGAAAGCTGAGCGGGGGCGGGGCGGGGGTGTTGCTTGAGGGATGACGCGCTGACCTCGCCTCAGTGGGCGGGGCGTATCGAGCCCGGCCCCGCGCTCCTGCTCGTGCGCACGCGCCCCCCCCCCCGCACCCCTCCCCGCGGCACCGCCCACACCTTGGAGACGTCAGGGGTGCGACGTGCTTCGCGGAGTAAATGCGGCGGCGCCGGGCGTAGGAGCGCTTGGGTTCTGAGCGCCTGGGCGTTCGGACGTTTGGCGGCATCTGCGCCCGCGCTTGAGCCCGCCCCTGCTTCTCGTTGTGCTATGGCGGACGAGGGGAAGTCGTACAACGGTCAGTGTCGGGCCGCGGGTCGGGGAGCTGAGCGATCTGGGCCCCGGGTGGGCGGCGCCGGCCTAGGCCGCAGCCCCGGAGCGTGAGGCCGCGAGGGGCCCCGTGTCCGCGGGGAGAGGCGGTGCGCGGGCCGTGGGGGGCGAGGCACCCTGGGTGGGGCCTGGCCACCCTCGAGGGTGGGCGCCCGAGCTGTTGACTCGGGAATCCTGACGTTTCGAGAACCTGTGGCTCGGAGCGGGTGGTTTGGCCGTGGGGTGATGAGATTTCTTTGAACTTTGTGAGTGGTTGATGCCTGTCAGTTCAGTTTGGCGACCAGACTCTTGAATGTGAGTCAGTGCCCTGTCTTGTACTGCCTGTGCCCTATTTTCTACAGCGTCCGAGCGATCTTGCCCCCGCCCCCACCCCTGGGGCTTTGTCTTAATATTTTAGATCTACACGGGAAGTCTAGTCGGAACATTACACCACACCAGGTTTTAAGTCCATAGTAGTGATTTAGGAGAACTTGACAACATAGGTTTTAATTCTGAGTGGGCTCTTTCAAGCTTGAGGGAGTGAAATTCTCGACCTCGTTTTCCACCCCCTTGATAAAGGTAGTAACAGTTTCTATTTCCTAAGTTTGTGTTCGTTAAAGTGAGAGCATTCATATCAAGTCCGTGCAGCCTAATGTCTCGCCCTTGAGAAAGTCCAGGAGTGTTAGCTCCTTTTACTCATTTCTTTCTTTTTCCTAGGATCATTTCTTGTGGTTCATTATTTATGGCGTACTAGGTAGGGTTTAGGCAGATCTTTTGGGGGGAGCCATGGACCTTCTTTAAAGAAACTCTTCCTACATACCAGGACTCAAAGGGTCTTATAGGAGAACATTCTCCCACCTTGGATAAGCAAGCTAGCTGCTACTAGCACCTGCATCTAGGAGTTGTCTCTGGAGTTTACAAGGCTTTCTAGGTAAGGAAACAAGAAGGGCTCACTCCCAAAACTTTAGAGTAGCAATCTAAGAACAAGATGTTTAAAGAAGTCCTCGGCAAATCTATTTGTTGCTGACATTTTTGTTATTAGCAAAAGAAGTATTGTTTACTGAAAGCTGATCTTATCATTGTGATTGGCTTTTGATGTGAGAGAGGTCACCTTCCAGATTTTGAGGAGGACTAAGTAGATTTGGAAGACAGAAAGCACATTTCACATGACTTTCTGATAATCCGATTTATGTCCAGTTACACTTTCGGGTCACTTACATTTTTACTTCCTGCTTCTATTTTTGGTTCTAGTTTTTGCTTCAGTTTTCAAAAATCCTACACATTTTTCCAACCATTTTTCCCTGATGCTACCATCCCAGATAGAGGGGTCTTTGGACTGGCGGAGGAGCTTGCCTGGAGGTGATCTCTTACTTCATTTGATCATGCAGATTGCTGGGTATTAGGACTGCCACAGAGGGCTGCTGAAACAATGAGATATTTTCTAATTTGTGTTTTCTTTAATTTCAGAGCACGATGACCGCGTTAGTTTCCCTCAAAGAAGGAAGAAAGGCCGGGGTCCTTTTCGGTGGAAGTATGGTGAGGGGAACCGTCGGTCTGGAAGAGGAGGTTCTGGCATTCGGTCTTCCCGCCTTGAGGATGATGACAGAGATGTGGCAATGAGTGATGCCCAGGATGGTCCCCGAGTACGATAGTAAGTGACCAGTTGGTCTGTTGACTCTAGGAACCATCTGCTTCTGTAGTAGTCCTTTTACTGTTCTCATTACTTCTCTTTCTACCTGGGAGGCAGGACCAACCTAACAACTGAGTAGTAGCCTTAGCTGTGCTGATGATAGTACAGGAAGGTCTTCTCAAAAACCTTCCTAGCGTTTATGGATGTTTCCTTCTCTGCATCTTCACAGCAACCCTTATGCCACCCGAACCAACCGTCGGGGTGAAGCCTGGCATGATCGAGACCGTATTCATGTTACCCTACGGCCACGAGACAGACCTCTGGACAGAGGAGGGGCTGGCACCAGCCAGGATGGGACTGCAAAGAACTGGTTTAAGATTACAGTGAGTATCTTGGAAAGTAGGTAGTGCCGGGGAGTTAGGGGCTGGGCTCAGAGCCAAGGGGTTTATTCCACAATGAGACATCCATCCTTTCTCCTGAGAACTGGTGTCTCAGAGTACCTCAGAGCAGGCCCAGAGGCAGAGGGGGACAAGCAGGATGGGGAGGCCATCTGAAGGGGAAGTGTGATGTCTGTGGTTGGGGTGGGGTAACTCCTGGCTGTCTCCATTTGACTCAGGCCAAGTGTGGGGGTTGGGGTCCCTTGAGTTCTTTGAGGGGCAGGAATTTTTAGAATAGACTCTAACAGTTTGATTCTTTTGAAGAATAAGAAGTATAAGTGAACAGAAAGGAGGTTAAGGAATCCATGTCTGGCTGGAGTAGGAAACCTCTTACTGGTCCTTTCTTTAGACAATCTTTTGAAGCTTGGCAGAAGGTACGAAAGGAGCATTAGATTGGACCGGCTGTTGTTCAGCCTTACATATCACCGCATATGGTTCCCTGCTTTTCTCCTCACATCTAGATTCCTTATGGCAGAAAATATGACAAGTCATGGCTCCTGAGCATGATTCAGAGCAAGTGTAGTGTCCCTTTCACACCCATCGAGGTAAGCTAAGACCTGAGTGGCCACCAGGGAGGGCAAAGGGGCCATCTGGGCATTGGGCTCTGCGATCCAAGTGTAACACATGTATTTCCTCTTGCAGTTTCACTATGAAAACACACGAGCCCAATTTTTTGTCGAGGATGCTAGTACCGCCTCTGCCTTGAAGGCTGTCAACTATAAGATTGTGGATCGGGAGAACCGAAGGGTGTGTGTAAAGGGCCAGGCTTGGCTGGGGTGGGGCACTGGTGCTTAGGGCAGGGGCTGGGTCTTGGCGTCCTTGGAGTTCACCCTGCCCTTGTGTCCCCCCTGCAGATATCTATCTTCATCAACCCCTCTGCTCCACCCCATACTGTACAGAATGAACTGAAGCCAGAGCAAGTAGAACAGCTAAAGGTAAGGCACGTTCAGGTAACGTGCTTCCGCCTCATCTTGCCAGTCCTCACAACCCCAGCGACGCCTCTACTTTTCTTTCCCTCTGCAGCTGATCATGAGCAAACGCTATGATGGCTCCCAACAAGCACTTGACCTCAAGGCCCTCCGCTCAGACCCAGGTGCAAGTGACGGCAGTTGTTGTGGGTAGATGAAGGCCGAGGGGGTCTGCCAGGCAGGGAGCATTGGGATGGTTGGGTGTGCGTGCTGCCTGGGCCAGCCCTCTCAGACTTCCTGTCCTTTTCTGCTTCCTGAAGACTTGGTGGCCCAGAACATTGATGTTGTCCTGAATCGTAGAAGTTGTATGGCAGCTACCCTCCAAATCATTGAAGAAAACATCCCTGAGGTGAGGCCTCTGTCCAACCACTAAGGAGGAAGCAGCTGGCAGGGGTGTTCAGAGGGAAGGTGGGGGAATGATGGGGTTGGGAGGCAGATTTATCTCTGCTTTCCTCATGGCCACTGCACCCTCTTAACTCTTCCCACAGCTGTTGTTCTTGAATTTGAGCAACAACAGGCTCTACAGGCTGGATGACATGTCTAGCATTGTGCAGAAAGCACCCAACCTAAAGATCCTAAACCTCTCCGGAAATGAGGTGAGAATGGCGGTCCCTGTGTGCTCTTGCTGGGGCACTCAGAGTAAGGAGAGGGCTTGCGCCATGGTACCAAGGGGCAAGGGAGGCATGTCAGATGAGGGCAGTGGGGACTAGCTTGTGGGAGCCTGGCTGCCTCTCTTCACCTGCTTCTCTTTCCTGCCTTTGCCACCGTCCTTTGTAGTTGAAGTCCGAGCGGGAGTTGGACAAGATCAAAGGGCTGAAGCTAGAAGAGCTGTGGCTCGATGGAAACCCCCTGTGTGACACTTTCCGAGACCAGTCCACTTACATCAGGTCAGTTGTAGCCTCTGTCCCCCCTCCTGGGGACCTTCACCCCCTGGGAGGCTAGCTCATGCACCCTGACCAGTGCCCATCTGCAGGAGCTGTGCAGCCCTGAGCTGGAACCACCGGTTCTTTTGGGAGGATCACATGCTCCTCCTTTTCGTCTGTCCGTGTGTCCCAGCTTTGCCCCGAGGTCTCCTTTCCTGTCTTCTCACCTGACTACTTGCTGCTGGCACTCTGGCCTTGCTCCTTCCTCCCTAAACACGGCCTTTTCTAGAACCTCCCTACCCTGTTCCAGAAAGGGCATCTCTCCTTTCCTGATGTGACCAGGGATGTCTTGTATACACCTCATCTCTGAAGTTGCCTTGTGCCAAGCACCTGGTGTTGCTGGGCTGACAGCCCTGCCGACCTGAGACGGCCAAGGGGCCTTTCTTCCTTTGCCGTTTGCCAAAAGGCCCCTCTTCTCACGATCACTTGCTCAAGGGTGTTGCCTGGGCCTTGCACCCACGTCGAGGTTGAGGCCTCCCGGACACTGGTGCCATGAAGTTTGTCTTTTGCCCAGTGCTGTGAGCTGGGCCCTCCCTGGAGAAGAAACCTGGGTTCCCTGAGACACGCGACCAGAGCTGGGCCCCGCCATCAGGCGAGCGGTTCCCAAGGCAGGTCCTGGGCGTGGAGGCCATGGGGGCAAAGGCTACCAAGGAGACAAAGAACTGACCCTCTTGGGGGGCACTGCCCCTCCCTCACTCGCACACCTCACATCACCCTGTTTGGCCCCGGAGGATGGCTGGTTAGCCAGAGACGGGTAAGATTCCTCAGGGAAGGAACAACCTAAGACAGGCACAGTCGCAGAGGGGCCATCAGGAGAGAACTTGGGGGCCAACAGAGGTGGGGCACAGACCCTCACCCCCCCAACTTGGCAGGGGCCTGAGCCCTTACTCCTTCTGAGGGGAGTCTCCTGCCCCCATGGCTGCTTCGCTTCCCACACCCAGCTCAGATCGGAACCCAGGGAGCAGATGGAGGCCTGGCCGACAGCCGCTGCCCTCTCACTGCAGCAAGCGATTGTTCCCCTTTTAAGCCTTGGAGCCCAGGGAAGAGGCAGGTGAAGGAAGGGGCTGTGTTGGGGTGACGTCTTCCCTTTTTTCCCCGTTTTTTCTAAACGCTTCCTTGCCTTGTAGCTCTCTTGCTTTTTCTTTGCTCTTTCCTTTTCTCTCCACTCCTCTGTATTTGCCTCATCTGTCCCTTGGCCCTGCTCCATCTTACCTGCTCTTCCCCTGTCCTCCTCTCTCCGTTCCTTGGCCTACCCTCCTCCTGAGCCCGCCTTGCTCACCTCCCTGCCCCCACATCTGTGCCATCCCCATGGTGTGTCCTGGTCTTGGCCTGGGCCAGACCTGGCAGAACTGATGGATCCCTGTTGAGGCAGCGGAGCCCCTGGGCTCCCACCCCACTCCCTCCTCCCGGGGCTGCACAGGTGAGTAGGTGGAAGGTAAGGGGGGCAGGGAAGGGAAGGAGAGCCTGGGCTTAAAGCCTGGGCTGGGAGCGCTGCTCCTGTGGCACTCGGGCTCAGGCCGAGAGAAGTCAGCCTTCAAGGCGTTTCTGGACCGGGCACCCCGGGTAAGGCGGGGATGGGGCCTTTTCTCCCAGAGCTCAGAGGCTGGGGAGGAGTGAGGACGAGCAGGACGGACCGGGCTGTCCCTCGGGTGTGGTGTATTTGCTCCTAGAGCAGCCAGGAGGCACGGTGGCTCTGAAGCGTCACTCACTTCTGTCCCGTTCTTGACAGCGCCATTCGCGAACGATTTCCCAAATTATTACGCCTGGTAAGTACGTTTTCTTTTTTTTCCAACCAAGAGAAAATCAAGTTTACTAACGTTAATAACTTAAAAGGGGCCTCCCCAGTGGCGCAGCAGTTGAGTGCTGGGTTGCGAAGCTGCCCGCAGCCTCTGCAGCGCCGGTTCGATCCCCGGCTGCTCCCCGGCCACTGAAGGAGGGGCCCACATGGCGCGCAGACCTCTCCTGCCGCCCGCTACTCCCCTCAGCAGTGTACTTCGGTCCTTCTGCCTGCTCTGCTCCCCGCTCTGGCTCTGGTGAATTCTCTCACCCTCCCGTGCTTCTGACTATACCCAGTGCTTGTATAAATAAATAAATAAATCTTTAAAAAAGGGGAAAAAAAATAACTTAAAAGGGTGGACTGAGCTTCAGCTCACTATGTGGTGTCTTCACAGAAGTACAGTCAACTTTCAGAGACATGACAAGACAAAGGGGATTCCTGAGCTTCTCGGGCAACTTGCTGTGGGGGGGTGAATGTATGGGGGCCACTGGGAGGTGGTCGGGCTTGTCAGTGGCCTGTTACTTTTGCTTTTAATGGGTGTGGTATCTCCCACCCCAGGGCCTTGGGGTGTTCCTTATTACTGTTAACTTGGGGACATGGGTCCCTTTGAGACTCTGACAAAGGCTTTAACAGTCCTTCCCAGAGAGATGCTTATAGACAAGAAGAGGTGTCTGGCATCTATGGAGATTGCTGGCCCCTTCCCTGGCTCCTTTACACGTGACCTCTGACCCTTCACTGGCCTTCCTGCCTATTCATCCAGCCTTCCGTTCTGGTTTACGTGGACGACTTTCACTTCCTTCTGCAGGATGGCCATGAGTTACCCCCGCCCATTGCCTTTGATGTTGAAGCCCCCACGATGTTACCGCCCTGCAAGGTGAGGGGCTCAGAGTTCGAACTTGTGTGTTGGGAGGAGAGTGTTGGTTACATGGCCCTAATACCTGTTTGATCCCAGGGAAGCTATTTTGGAACCGAGAATCTGAAGAATCTGGTCCTGCACTTCTTGCAGCAGTGAGTACCCCAGCCCCATGTCCCCTGGGCTAGAGAGGAAAGGTGGACTGGACTCTCAAGGAAACAGCTCTGCTTGGAAACTGCCAGGGCCCTTGGGCCAGGCCATGGGACTCAGATCTTGCCTTCTCTGTCTTTCTCACAGGTATTACACAATTTATGACTCGGGAGACCGGCAGGGACTCCTGGACGCCTACCACGATGGGGCCTGCTGCTCCCTGAGTATCCCTTTTACCCCCCAGAACCCTTCCCGGTGAGTATCACATCCAGAGCATGCCCAGAACCAGAGTACCCCAGCAAGTGCAGGCTAGCCCCTGCCAGCGGCCATGCTGCTCAGACCACTGCCACCTCTTCTTCTCCTCCAGAAGCAACTTGGCTGAATACTTCAAAGATAGCAGGAATGTGAAGAAGCTTAAAGACCCTAGTAAGTGTGATGTGAGCAAAGCAGGATGGTGAAGGGGATGGGAGGGAACCGGTGACAGCACACGTGTGTACAGCAGCCACTTACCTTAGCCTTCCCCGCACCCTCTGCCCACAGCTCTGCGGTTCCGGCTGCTAAAGCACACGCGCCTCAACGTCGTCGCCTTCCTCAACGAGCTGCCCAAAACTCAGCACGACGTCAATTCTTTCGTGGTAGACATAAGTGCCCAGACGGTAAGCGCTTACTCCCCCTGACAGCAGCTTGTAATCTGGAAAGGACGATGAAGAAATCAGGGGCTCGGGTTCTGGCGGGAGCCCACATGGTAACGATGTTGCTTCTCTTCCAGAGCACTCTGTTGTGTTTTTCTGTCAGCGGGGTCTTCAAGGAAGGTGAGACTTTCAGTCCTGAGTTTGCAGCTCGTGTCTTTCTCATCTCTCTCGGCTTACCAGCCACCTTCTCTTCCTGACCTCTTCCATTCTGCCCCCGAGCCAGCTTCGTTTGGCCTACCCCCTCCACCTGTCTTCCCTGTCTGGGGTCTGGGAAAAGCTTGAGGATTAGGAGGACACGGACTTTGGAGTCAGGCAGGTCTGAGCTTAACTCCGAACCGTGGTTTTCTCTGGGCAGTCTCCATGACCTCTAAGCCTCATGAGGATTTTGTTTGTGGAAGGGGGTTCTTGTTAGCCATGCCATAGTGGTGCTATGGGGAATGGATTAAGTGGCTTCTACATCGCTTGCCGCAGGGGCTGGTATATAATTGCCCTGTCAGGAGCTGTCCTCCCAGACCTCTGACACTTCACCCTTCTCTGCACCCCTGAACCCGCATAGTCATCCTGATTGGGCCCACTTAGGGCACTTTGTCACCACCACCATGATTTGAGAGGCTGTTAGGATAAAGAACAAGCAACTCAAAAGGGTCATTTGCCTTTTTGTCATTGCAGTGGATGGAAAGTCTCGAGATTCCTTGCGAGCCTTTACTCGGACCTTCATCGCTGTTCCTGCCAGCAACTCGGGGCAAGTGTTAAGCTTACCACACAGGGCACCAGGCTGTGCCAGAAGGAAGGAGGGGGTGGAGTCAGTCCTCGGGCTAAGTTCCTAATTTCAGAAAGGCAGAAGGAGATGAGAGGAAGTGGCTTGGATGGTGGTGAAGAGCCTCCCTTCCAAGTCAGGCAGCCTGGGTATTTTCATCTCGACTCTACTGCTTGTAGCCAAGGACAGGCTTCCTCCTCTGGAAGCTGGTATAACAATATTCACTTCCCCAGGTCTGTTGTGAGGATAGATGGGGTGAGGCACGCTGCTTTGTTTTTGAGGAGAAATGTGTCATGTTTGTATGTTTGGTAGATAGTCCTGTACATGGCGTCCACGGGAAAGGTGAATGCCATGCGGTGCCAGCTAAGACTGCGTGGGGCACCTGGCGGGTGTTGAAGGAATCTAAGTGTTAAGAAGTGTCAGTATCTCGGACTAGGGCGGGTGCTGGGAGGGTGAAGTTATCTGTCCAGCTATGTGAGTTACCATCTGTCCCCAAGGTTGTGCATCGTAAATGACGAGCTATTCGTGCGGAATGCCAGCCCTGATGAGATCCAGAGAGCCTTCGCCATGCCAGCACCCACGCCTTCCTCCAGTCCAGTGCCCACCCTCTCTCCAGAGCAGCAGGAAATGCTGCAGGCATTCTCTACCCAATCTGGCATGAACCTTGAATGGTCCCAGAAGTAAGTGCACAGCATGTGTAAGAATGGGATAAACTGAGGTAGGGCTGATAGTAAGTGCTCCTGAAATTTTTTAAAAAAGATTTTTTTATGGATAAAAGAACTGGGATTTAAGCCAGACGTATGTGGGGGTAAGAGCATTCACCAGAGAGTGGGGAGCAGAACAGGCAGATCCACTGAAATGCACTGCTGAGGGGAGTAGCGGGCAAGGAAGGAGAGGTCTGCTGTGCCATGTGGGTTGCTCCCTGGCCAGCCAGGGATCAAACTTGTGCAGCAGTGGCTGGCAATAGCTTGATAGTGCTGTCTTTAACCTCTGCACCACCAGGAAGGCCCCTCCTAAAATTTTTTTAAGTCAAAAGTTGCTTAAAGAAACAAATAGTCTAGGGCCTCCTCAGTAGTGCAGCAGGTTGAGCACAGTGCTTGTGAAGCTGTCCGCAGCCTCTGCAACGCAGGTTCAATTGCCGGCCGGCCAGGGAGATTCCCACATGGTGCAGCAGACCTCTCCTGTCACTCCCGCTGCTCCCCTCAGCAGTGTATTTTGGTTGTCTGACTGTTCTGCTCCCCACTCTGTCTCTGGTGAATCCTGTCACCCTCCTGCCCCTCTGTCCTGTACCCCAGCTCTTGTATAAAAATAAATAAACCTTTTAAAAAAAAGGGTCCATAAAAAGATTTGTCCTGTGCATAAATTAGTATAACAACTGCAAACCTAAACGAAGTCCCTTTTATACTGTTGTGCAACATGTCTTTTTATCCCATAAACCTCTTCCCTATCAGAATCAAAATTACCTTGGTGGTCTTGTTAACTGTTTAATATTCCTTTCAGTTCAGTAGACCATGGGCAGATATGGATTTTTCATTTATATTAATAGTGCAGGAATGTATAGAATTATTGGCATCTGGGAGAGTGTTTCTCTAGGATGGATTTAAAGCAGCATTTGGTGGTCAGGGGACTGTATTTCAGGTTTTTGTTTTTAAGGTTTTATTTATGTGTAGAAGAACTGGGGTGTAGACCAGAGGTGCAGGGGGTTGAGAGGATTTACCAGACGCAGAGGTGGGGGAAGAACAGCCAGATTTACTGCTGAGGGGAACAGTGGGCCAGACAGGAGAGGTCTGTTGTTCCCTGTATCAGTCAGCTCCCCGGCTGAGGATCAAACTCAGGCCTTCCCGGTGATAGCTGAGTCTTAACCTCTAGGCTACCAGGGAGGCCCCATGCATTTTAGTTCTAATGGAGATGCCTGTTCTTCCCCTGCTCAGATGCCTTCAGGACAACAACTGGGATTACACCCGATCTGCCCAGGCCTTCACTCTGCTCAAGGTACGTTTTAGGAATAGAGCGGCAAAAGGGCAGGGCTTTTAGCAGGGTCAGATAAGCTGGGATTTCCTGGGCTCAGACTGCCTGGCGTTTGCTGACCTTTTTGTTTTCTACAGGCCAAGGATAAGATCCCAGAAGTGGCGTTCATGAAGTGATAATGCCCCAGAAGCAGCCCCCTGTAAATAGTGCTTGGATAGTGATGTCTCCTTGTCATCTTTGTCGTCTTCTCTCTGGCTGAGGCCACCCCGTGACTGTGACCGAGGAGGGAGAGCTGCTGGATCCCTCTCCTCACCTGCCTTCTGGAAGATTCCAGAAGATTGAGCTTCACTGGTGCGACGAACCCAAAGCTTACTTTGTAGAACTGACACTAAACTATTCGAAGGACTTAGGTGCTTTGTGTACTTAACCCCAGAACCCTCCCTACTTTTTAAGATAAAGAGCGGTATTGTATTTCCTGTCCCACTCCTGGATTACTTGAGCCCAGGCTCTGCTGGCGGCTCTGGGGCCGAGCGCGGATGCTGCACGGGGCGGGGCGACGCGCCGGAAGTCCCGCCCCGGAAGCGGCGCGGGCGGCCATGGCGGCGCCCGGGGGGCTGTGGCCGGCTCGCCTGCTCGCGACCCTGCGGAATCTGCCCGCGCGCCGGCCTCTGCACGACGGACGCCCAGCGCGCGACGTGCTGCTGTATGAGCATGAACGCGGCCGCTTCTTCGTGGTCCTCGGGTTCTTCTGCGCCGGCCAGGGCGTCTTCTGGGCCTCCCTGGCCGCGGCCGCCTGGGCCCGACCCCCGGCCGCGGCGCCTCCAGACCGCGGACGCTCGGACGTGCGCTCAACGCTCTGGCGTTACGGGCTGGCGGTGGGCTGCGGCGCCATAGGTGAGGCGTGGGCCGCGCCCCACTCGGCATGCGGGGCGCCCTCGGACAGAGCTAGCCCTCTTTGGTCTGGCCCTTGCAGGGCGACCTTGAGCGGGCTCCTGAAGCTCTGCACCCGCTTTCTCGTCTTTAAATGGGGCTGGACCTATTGGATGTGAATAGGTATAGTATCTGTTGCCAGAGGTGGCGATAGACTTCAGGTGGTTGGGAGGAATGACGGAGCCTGGGTTCTGGGGTGTAAGAACTCAGGTATTAATGTCGCCACAGTATTTTTTATTCAGGGAGCATTGGGAGGGTCGCCGCTTAGCGCTCTGGTGAGTGTGGGGGACCCGGGCCTCACCCCAGTCTTTGCTCTTCCCTCAGGTACCCTGGTGCTTGGTGCGGGTCTTCTCTTCTCCCTCCGCTCTGTGCGTTCAGTGACCCTACTGGCCGGAGGGAAGCAGGTTACCCTCACCACTCACGCCCCGTTCGGCTTGGGGGCCCATTTCACGGTTCCCTTGAACCAAGTGTCCTGCATGGCCCACCGGGGTGAAGTCCCTGCCATGTTGCCTCTGAAGATCAAAGGCCGGCGCTTCTACTTCCTCTTGGACAAAGCTGGACATTTTCCCAACACCAAACTCTTTGACAACACTGTGGGGGCCTACCGTTCCTTGTGAAGAAACCAGCTGGAGTCACTCACCCCACCCAAAGGGGAGTAAACTGAAACATAGGGTGGGACAACCACCAAGGCCACACTCAGAGCCAAGATTAGCAGTAAATAAAGGCAGCCATCCCAAGGGCATCTCCCTGACAGTAAGTTTTGATGAATGTCTGGTTAGCCTTCATTCCCTCCCACTCCCTGGAACCTGAACTTTTAACTTTTAACATCAAGAACTCAGTACCATTAGGAAGAAAGTAATATAATACTTTGGTACAAAAAGGAGGCTGTAGGAAGAGGAATGGAAGGGGAAGATCATGTTTCCCTCGTGGAGGGAGAACAGGCTCCCAGCGTAAATGGCCATGCGGGGGCAACAGGATTGCAGGCACTTGGGGCATGGAGTCTTGGCTGCAGGAAGCACTCAGGTTACTCCTCAGGAATGGGAAAGCCGCGGCCCAACAAGAGTGTCTGTCTCGGAGCTCCACACAGGGTCCCCCCTCTGCAGAGGAAGGTATAGTGTGCTTTCAGACTTCCACTGCACGAGCTGGAGCACCAGGACCACACACCACAATACCAGATTCACCCAAGAAGAGGTCTGTGGGAGACAGGAACAAAGCATGAGGAGTGGGGCCATCCAGCTCACCCCCATACCTCTCATCTGTTTGCTGCCAGGCTGACAAGCCCTTCAGCTCCTCTTGGCCTCTTACTGGTAGGACAAACTAGGAGCACTCATGGTTATAGGTGTCTCTGAATCTCAGTGTGTCCCTGGGTCTCCACCCGACATTTCAATCCCAGGACTCACTTCGGCATTGTGTAGATTGGAGTAAAATTGCAAAGCGGTTCCAGGGGGTGTCCAAGAAATTTTCTGGGCTTCAGAGCAGCTGTGAGGTCAAAGAGACATTTGTGAGAAAGCAGGGATATAGTCGACACAGCTGCATCTAGGTCCTTGGCCATAGGAACCCTTGACTTGCAGAGGAAAGGTAGTCAGCCCCAGCCAGGCACCCCGCCCTCTCCCATTACCTAGTTGTAGAGTTGAGGGAAATGATGGATTTGCAGAGAGAACTGGTGCCAAACCGAAGGATACAGGCAGACACTAAGATCAGGAAAATGGCTATAGCTGAGATGGCCAATGCAATTCGGAGCCCTATAGGGCCTCTGAGGAGGAAGAGAACAAGCTTTGTAGTTGAGATGGGCCTTCTCCCACCGCAGCCCCTGGCCCTCAGAGTGGGGCAGTCACCTGTGGGAATCCTCGATGCAGCTGCTGTAGGCCCAGAAGAACAGAAGCAGGAGACAGTAGAGGGCCAGAAGGCCAGAGGCCCCAGCCACAAAGTAGCAGAGGGATGGGGCCGAGGGCTGGGACAAGGCCAAGGTGGAACCATTCCTGGTGACCACACCATATAGGGGACAGCTGCCCCTGAAGGAGCCCTGTGGAAAGAAGCTTCTAAGTCTTAGATTTCAAGTCTGCCTCTGCGTGCAGGTTCCTGGCAGATGTAAGGGACAACGCAGGCCAAGGCCACCCTACAAAGGTATCTGCGCACTGCCAGTTCGTTTCCTGGCCAAAAGACGCGTCGAGGGCCAGCTGAGGCGATCAAACCTGCAATGGCCAGAAGAATCAAGAAATAGGTGATAGTGATGGTCTCCCTTGCGTGCGGAAAAGCTAGAGTAATCAAGACCTTGGGTAACAACGATCTCCGATGCTTTCTAATCTATAAATTGGGCGTGGCTGGCAGATGACGTGAATTTGTATTAGCAAGACAGCCTGGTTGGGGTCAACAATGTAAACGCTACTGCGTTAGCGTTCTGTGTGCTGCAATGACGTCTCCACCCACCATGCTTTATTTCTTGACGAAGTTCAGCACAATTTCTGATGTAAGGGAGGGAGAGCCCGAGGGTATTTCGGTGTCAGAACCGGGGTACGGTTATGCAGCGGGAGCAGTGAGACCAGGCCAGGTCTGAGGACTTAACCCCGTGGCGAAGAAGCGCCTTGCGAGCACCACCCGGGCGGGCGCGGGGGCCGCTTGTCCCCGCGGGCGGCGCGCCGGGTCTCGCCCGGCCCGGCAAGCCGCGCTCTCCCCGCGTCAGGACCGGCCGGCCGCCCACCTACCCGCCCCGACCCCAAGGCTGATCCCGCTCCGCAGCCGCACCTTGGTTCGGGTCAGCGCTGCGGCCACCACGGCCCCGCACAGGAAGGCGGCAGCGAAGAGCGCGAGCTCGAAGCGGTGCAACCAGGGCAGCGCCATGGCGCCCTCGCCCCCAGGAAGCGCCGCGCAGGAACCAACCGCCCAAGCCCCGCCTCCTCCGGCGCGACCACGAGCGCGGAGACGTCACTTCCGGGCGCGAGTTTATTCACGGGGCGGGGGCCGCCGCGTCAGAGCGGCAAGTACAGCGAGTAGTCCGAGAGCGCCCAGCGGCGGGCCGGGCGGCTGGTGCGGCCGATCATGGGCAGCTTCTGCACGTAGCGGGAGGCCGGGCTGGGCCCGTACGGCGCGGGGAAGGCCGTCTGGAAGAGGCGTCCGCGGCAGCGCCTCCCGGCCTGCCGCCCGGCGATGATGAAGCGGAAGTGGGGGGCGCCGCGCGGGGCGAAACGGCTCTTCTGGAAGACGTCGCGGGTGCCGGCGCCGGGGTCCTGCTGCCGGGGCGCCCCCCGGGCGCGGTGCACGCGCGGCAGCGGCCGGCTCTCGGAGGCGGCGGGCGCAGAGGCCGAGGGTGGGCCGCCGCCCCGGGGGCTCTCGTCTCCCTGCGGACTGGCCATGGCGTTCGCCGTCAGCTGCGGCATCTTCCGCACCGAGTCCGGCGCGGCCGCCGGCTCCTTCTTGTCTCCGGGCGGCCGTGGGGCCGTGGGCGCGGGCTGACCCGTGCCGAAGCGGGTGGCCAAGCTGTCACCGAAGAAGGCGTAGAGCTCCCGGTAGATGTCCGCCAGGGTCACGGAAGGGGAAGGGTCCTCTGGTCCCACGCCTCCGGGCGGCAGCGGGAGCCCACCCCCAAAGCCTGGCTCTGCGCTGCCAGCGGAGGAAGACTCCTGCAGCAGAAGGCTGTCCCAGGGCAGGTCGTCCGACCGCCGCCACCCGCTGCCGCCTGGACCCCCCTTTTGGGACTCTGCTGCCTGTGCCTTCATCTTCAGGAGTCGTTCTACGGCCACCTGTGAGAGTAGAAGGTATGGGCTAGGCAAGGACTAGGAGGTATCCCAGGCCATCGAGTGTCCCAAAGTAACAGCTCAGGCAGGGAAGGGGACTGGAAGGGCCTGGAACTCACCAAAATGGCTCCGTAGACTTTGTGTCCATCTGCTTTAACCTGAGCATTAGATACTGAATAATCATCCAGCACAGCCTGAAGATTTGTCCAGTAAGTGGACAAGTGTGGATAGAGGACTCGTTCTACTGCCTGGATGGGAGAGAAGGAAAACAGTAAGCATCTCTTTATTGCTCACTGCCTCAATATCCTTTTCCACGAAAGACCATATTTTTAGCTCCAGCACTGAAGCGGGCTTGATCCTTGTGAATTCCCTGCTGGCACATTCATCTATGGTTTATTTGGTACCTACTCTAAGCCTGAGCCTTGGTTAAGCACTGAGAAGAAAGGTCAGATGCAAACCATGTAATGTACCCTATTAGCGCCAAAACATGCCAAGGCTAGAGGGTGTAAGTAACACTCAGCTGAAAACTGAGAAATTTATCTACCACCCCATACAGTCAACAGACAAGTATTCTGGTGCAGTGAACCTAACTCTCAGTTGCAACTACCTGCACTAAAACAGACCTGGACTCTGATTACATAATTTTAAATCCTGTGATTAATTTGGGGGAATGCAATTAAGACATTCAAGGAAGAGTATCTCAATCTCATAGCACAATCATAAAAGAGAAATACTCCCGAACTCATTCTATGAGGCCAGTATAACCCTAACACTAAAGCCAGTACAAGAGAAAACTTATGATTGATTTCAATCATGAATTAAATCCTCTAAAAATTTAGCAAACCAAACAGTGCATTATATCCTAATAAAACTTGGGGTTTTTTTTAAAGCTACCTAGTTTATCCTAGAAATGTAACGATGGTTTATTATTAGAAAATGGGTATTCAGTTAATCACATTAATAGATAAATGCACATCCTTGGAATCAATTAAAAATATACAGAAGAGGGGCCTCCCCGGTGGCGCAGCAGTTGAGCGCTGGGTTGTGAGGCTGCCCGCGGCCTCTGCGGCGCCGGTTCGATCCCCGGCTGCTCCCCGGCCACCGGAGGAGGGTCCCACATGGCGCGCAGACCTCTCCTGCCGCCCACTGCTCCCCTCAGCAGTGTACTTCGGTCCTTCTGCCTGCTCTGCTCCCCGCTCTGGCTCTGGTGAATTCTCCCACCCTCCCGTGCTTCTGACTGTACCCAGTGCATGTATAAACAAAAAAACAAACAAACAAATAAATAAAAGCATGCCTCTATTAAAATATATATATATATATATACAGAAGAGGCATTTGACAAAAGTTCAACATAAATGAAGACTTAATGTCATTAATGATGTCCATTCTCTCCAAAGCTGAACTAATATAATTCCACTAAAAATCTCAATAGCAGTAAAGAGAATTTACCCCAGTAGGCAAGAAAGGGTCAGCAGAAAAATCTAATATAACCTGTCATTAAGAGGCATAACCATTTGATAACCTTGACAGATGCTAAGAAGGTAGCTGACAAAGTTCAAAATCCAGCTTTATGATACTCAATAGAAGAAGACTGAAGGGTAGCTCCTTTATATGACAAAACAGTGAGCAGAAACTTATAAAATGGACACAGTAACATCTGCCATGTAGATTTTTGAAAGAGAAAGGCAGGCTGCCATGGAGCATGGCCTGAGGCAAGAATTCAGAACTCAGCAGCAGTGAGCATACACTTTTCTGATACAAGACAAATCCTACTTTCTAGCTACAAACAGAGCTCTCATAATCTGTGAGAAAAGCTGGGGCCCTCACCTTCCAGCCAAGGGCATGCAGGCCCACCACAGCCCCGTAGTGCGAGCAGAGAGGCCGCACAGGGTCAGCCAAGACCTTCTGCAGGGAGAGCAGGATTTGTTCATACAGGCCACTCACAAGGTCCCCGTGAGTCCTGTGGAAACAACGTTCAATCAGAGTAGGGAAGGAAGCCGGGTGCTGCCCTCTAGGCTCCAATCACAGCAGAGAGAAAACAGCATGTGAAAGGCATGTGGTCAGTGAACAGGGCGGTTAGGTTAACTGGTCCGGGACCTGAGCATTGAAGGAACAAAATCTTATCTGTCACCCAACTGAGAAGTTCAAAGGGCAAGGTTCCCCTGACCTTTCAACATACAGCCTCAAAGCCAGAGGATGTACCCATGTCCCTGCCCTAACCCACTCAGCTCCGATCAACTCTGGGCCCGGTGCTACCAGAAGATGTGGCTGAGCAGGAGGGCAGCGCCATCCCGCAGAGTCCAGTGGTCGTTCAGGGGATTGATGGAGGCCGCCAGTGGCTCCAGGACGCAGTAAAGGACACTGCCCACCAGCGAGCGGACGTAGGGCCCCAGGCAGAGGTGTGGGTTCCGAACCAGACTCCGTGCCACTTGCAGGAGCCGGTGCAGCTGCTCCAGGTCATGGCTTACAGACTTTACCTGATGGAAGAAGGAAGTTCAGGGAGACACAGGGGTGCGGGCAGGAGCCTACTATTCTGAGGGCACCTGCGTTAGCCTGACATTGTCCTGGGTCATCTACTCCCCACAAACATCGTCCCCTGCCCCAGCCTGGTTACTTACCCCACTGACCACATAAACGAAGTAAGGCAGGAGCGCGGCAATCTTGGAATTAGTCTGCAGGTCCTGGAGCGCGATCTGAAAAGGAAGGGGTCAGGCTGTGCCACATCCGAGTATAAACCAACACTTTCTTAAAGGACATTTGAGCACAAATATTAACATTTTATTGTAGTAGCAACATTCCAAATGTTCATATGCTTTGATTCAGCAGTTCTACAAAATTTAACCCCCATAAAAGAAACGTCCTCACATGCAAACCCCTGCTGTGCTGTCTGTAGTAATAAACCGAATACACTCTAAATGGTCTAACATTTTTAACTGAGAAAAGCAGCTGTTCTAAAAGCAGATGTGCACTATGACAGCACTCTGGTTCACACTGATCATACTTTATAGACATAGGAAAGGCTGGTAGGGTGATTTTATTGAAGACTTCCATTCTGTGTTTATATCATAGCTCTTGTATAAAAATGTATTAGAATAAACCAATGTGAAGAACCATTTTGATCTGTGACACACACACATACCCCCACCCCCCATACTCCTCTGCATAAAGAGTCTAAGGAAGATTCTGTGGAAGCAGACAACAGGCTAGTGAGGAAGGAGCTCGGCTCTCAGTCCCTGCCCAGCTGCCTGCAGTGTGCCTGGGGCCCGGGAGCCTAGTTGCCAAGGCAGGGATGCCCGGCAGCCACCCTCGACTTAGTAAGGGAAGCAGCAGCAGGCGACAAGAAGTCATGGAGTATGGGAAACCCTCCCACCGAGAAAGGCCACATGATAGAGCAGAGCACCAAGCAAGCACTCCCCTGACGGAGGCCTGACCTGGTGCCATCCAGTGGGCCCTGTGCAGCCCCACAGGCCCCATCCGAAGGCTGTCTGCCCTGGAGACTGCGGAGGCAAGGGCCAGTCTCTCAATCCTGGCACCCTAATCTGGCCCCTCCGCTTCCTCTTCTCTCCGGTCCAGGCTACTAAAGGCTGTACCGTGGCTGCCCCACTTGGTCCCAGGCCACAAGGCACCCCAAAGAGTAGGTTCCAGAATTAACATGTGGGGAGACTGAGCACTCGAGCGCCAGAAAGGGCCGTGCTGAGCTTCCCATCCCCCGAGAAACAGGCTTCCTTACTGGAGCAGGAAGGAGAGTCAGGACTGGAGGAGGGCCAGCCTCAGGGCACTAGGCCTCAGAGCAGCTGCCCCCCACCTCAGTTAGTCACAGGAAGGAGACACCTGAAAGATTTCACTGGAGTCTAAAAGTTTAACTTTGGGCCCCAATTTGAGCCCCTGGCTCACCTTCATCAGCTGTGGGTCATCCCCCAGCACAGCCCGAGTCACTTGCTGGTAGTACTTGAGAAGGTCATCGGTCAGGGAAGACACAGCACTGGGCACTGTGAGAGGGTGGGAAAGGGATGGTCAGTCAGAGTGGAGAGCTCTGCCCTCTCCCAGCCTCCCCAGCCTGCTCTCCCCATACCCCAGGAAGCCCGTTCAGCCAGGACTCCCAGAGTAGAACCACCAGCTGCTCTGAGCAGCCAGCTTAGTCCTGACCTTGCAGGCCAGCCTCCCACTCACCTGTCCCCTGTCGAGCAGATCCAACTCAATCCACAAGTCCCAAGTCTTGAAAAGCTCTGCTCAGCAGACCCCAGAAGTGAGACTGAGACACACCCCCTGCCCCCGCAGCAGGCACCCAGACTTCCACACTAGCACCCACATGCGACATTATGTGGCCTGCAGGCCTAGACTCCCAGCACCAACTCTGGGCCTCTAGGCAGGGACAGAGCCCATCAGCATAGAGCATCGGAAATACTTGTCAGACGAGGACTCAGAGGTATAGACATGACCCTGGTCCCAAGGGAGGCCAGTTTGACCCGAGGGCCTGTTCCTCACACCATCCCTCACCTGATCCTTGAGGTGCCAGGTTCCCTTTGCCATCTAGGTAGGAGACGTGCACTGCAGCCAGAGCAGAGAGATGGGTCAGCCGGCAGTCTCACCCCTAGCAGTACCACACACCTCTCTAAGTTCCATCCCATCGACCAGCCAGCCGGTCCCCACCCCTCTGACAGCCAGGTCCTATCTCCACCCCACACAAGACCCCGGCAGCTACCTCTCACAGCTGTCTCAGCACAGCCTTTGGGGATGTTGGTAGATAGGGCCAGCTCCACCAGGTTCACCTCTCGGTCCTCAGGGAAGTAGAGCTCACCCTCCCTGGCAGGGCGCAGGGGCAGAGCCTCCTGGGATCCGTAACCACACACAGCCTGAGGAAAGACAGGGTGGGCCAGCAGGCTGAATCTGGGGACGGGGTTCTAGCAACCAGGCAGGAAATCCAGAGGTCCTAAGAGGTGGGTAGCTGGGGCTTCAGGTCATCGCTGGCAACACAGCTGGGGCATCCAGTGCTCTCTGGGTCAGGGGACAGATCGAGGTCCCTCCCATAGGGGGTGGTACCTGCAGAAGCCAAGCCCCAACCCCTGGGCCTCCTCAGTCAGACTCACCCAACTGAGACAAGACTGCCCTCCTCTAAACACACCCTTCTCCCCTCTACCCATGCCCAGAACAACTATGCTGGACCTCTAAACACCCACATGGAGCTCAGGCTCCTCCCGCACCCAGAATGCCTGCTCTTCTCACGCTCAGCATCCCTTTAAGACCCACTCAAGCCCCAACTCTTCCAGAAAGTCTTTCTTAACCCCTGGCCCCAACAGCCTCTTCTCTGCATTCACAGCCCCACAGGCTAGGCTGGGTACCTCCCTCATGGGGTGTCTGGCCAGCCAAGCTGGGCTCCCACCCCACTCACCTCCACACTACTCCACCTGAGGGCCCTGTTGAAATCCTCCACGGTCAGCTTCCGCCGTTTGGTGTGTTTCATGAATTGAGAGCTATTCTGGGAGAGGAGGAACAGAGTCAGGGTGTGGGGTGGAAGAGACAGCCAGTGAAGAGACAGCCTGGAGAAGAGGCAAAAAGGCCACCAGACCAGCAGTTAGAAAGCCTGGCTCTCACTCTGCTGTTCTGCAAACACCCACACCCCACATGCCTCGGTGTCTCCTGTGCAGAAGGCGACATTCGCTGCTTGGCCCACCTTAGCAAGAGCAGTGCGGGCGCTTCCACCTGCCCCGCAGAGCTCCTGCAGGAGGGGGTGGTGGGAGGGAGGGGGGGCTGGTACCTGGGTGGCCTCTCGGAGCCGGTAGCATACATCCTCTGCAAGCAGGGCCGCCACCTCATCGCTCAGCTCCAGGCCTGTGCTCTCCGCCATGAGCCGGACGGACTCCCGTGGGATCTCCACAAACCGCCGCTCCTCTCGCTCAGACATGGCCCCGATGGAGCTGGGAGCGGAGGGGCAGTTTGAACAGCCGCGCCATAGCCCAGGGAGCCCAGGAGCAGGACTGCGGGCCCTGTCCAGCAGACTTGCTGGGCACCAGTGACCTCCAGGTCCCTAAACCCAACGGCAGCCTGCCTGGCCTCCACAGCATTTCTCCCAATGGCTCCCCACTGCCTTTGAAATAAAATCCAAGCCTGTACTTGGCTCACTGGCTGGGGGTGTGCACCTCCATCTGAGACATCTCTGCCACTCTCTACCCCACTCTCTAAGGTGGTCTGCATTCCTGCTCCAGGCCTCCTTTCATTTCCTCAGAGCACCTTATTTCAAGCTGTCCACATACTCAGTTTCCTCTGCTTGGAATCCTCTTTCCCTCCACCCCCAATGCCTTTGTCTAACAAACTGCTTGCATCTTAAGACCTTAGTTCAATGTCACTTGCTCAAGGAGGTCTTCTCCGACCCCACGATGTCCAGGGCCTTGGCCTTCAAAGCAGTGGTCAGTTTGTGCAAAGGCACTGGTGTCACATTTTGATAACACCTCCCTCCCCATTCCATGCCAGCATGGAGCAGGCCTTTTTGCTCACCTTTGCATCCCCAGCGTCCAGCAGAGTGTCAGCACATACTATGCCTCAATAAACACTTACTGAAAAACAAGACAAGGAATAGAGAGGAGGTATTTTTTGAGCAATACTGCACCCGAGGCACTGAGCTCAGCACTTTATGTGGATTACCTCATTTTATCATTTTATCCTTCTTAACAATGAGAAAGGTATTCTGTAGTATGTCTATTTCACAGCCAAGGACATTAAAGCTCAGAGAGATTAAAAGCCTTGCCCAAGATCATTCAGGGAGCACTAAGTGGGGAGCGGGACCCAACCCCTGTCCCTAATACCAGGAGCTACCAGCTGTACGACAACAAGGCCTGAATTCGCAGACTGGAAGGGTAGGCGTTGGAGACCCGCCAAAAGGTCGCTACGACGCCTCAGTTTCCCCATCTGTAAAATGGGAGCAAGAAGCCGGCCCGCGCGGCGCGAGTTTCCCTATTATGTGCCCGCACCAAGACCCACGAAGTCCGGGCTCTGACCCAGGTCTCCCGCTCCTCAGGCTCCTCTCGGCCGCGCGATCGCCCACTAACCACGCAGGTTAGGGGGCGTGGGCACTGACCTCCACCCGCGGGGAGAGGCGCATCCTCCCCGCAGCGGCGCAAGTCCCAGATCCGCAGGCGGCGGGGTGGGTGGAGGAGGTCAGGGGTTACCGAACTTGGGTCACGTGCTCAGCGGAGGGGCGGGCCCCCAGCAGAGCTGGCCCTAAGGCCGGGAAGAGTGCGGCCAGCGGCGGCACGGGGGCCCCCGGACCTGCGAGGGCCTACTCACCGGAGCGCTGCGGGCGGCGAGGGCGGCCACCGACACCGCAGCGGCCGCAGCTCCCACTCTCCTGCTCACACTAATTCCCTCTCCGCGCCCAGGCCCCGCCCTGCACGCCCGCAGCCAATCGGAGGGCGCCTAGAGAAAGTCCCGCCCCCTGGAGGTTTTCCGCCGTGCGATTGGCCACTGTGGAGCCGCTGTGAAAGACCCGGGGCGGCCGCGTCACGTGACGCTGCAGAGTCGCGCTCCTTAAAGCAACAGTTCTTGGAGCCTGGCGAGTGGGCGCGCCTGGCGGGCGGGCGTTTGGCAAGCGGCTCGGGCGCGCTCGTCAGCTCGTGTCTGCGCCTCAAGGTCCCAACGCTCGCGTTTTCGCGACTGCAGCGAAGCTTTAGACGTTGGTGCCTGACTTGGCTTTCCTGCCTCCTCGTTGGGACCCACCTCACCTCAGCACCCCTGCGCTCCCCCCCAAGGACGGTGGGCTCCAGGTAGGCGTGCTCGGCCGGAGGCCGGGCCCTCCGACGGCACCGAGACTCGGGGCGCTGCTCCTGCGGCCCCCTACCCGGTGCCCCCTGCTCCTGCCCGGGAAGCAAATGTAGGACCCCGCCTGCCTCGCCGAGTCCCTTGACCCTCTCACGCGCGCACACTCGCCCGAACTTGGGCGTTTCTCAGATTGGGCTTCGTGAGGAGAGGAGGATGTTTGGAGTAAGACCGACCTGGCTGAAATTCTGACGCTACAAATTATTTCCCCCTCTACCAATTGGGGAAATAATGCGCACCTCATACATTAAGTGAAATAATGTCGGTGAAAGCACTTGGCAGAGTTGGTGGTTGAACTTCCACTCACACACCACAAGGCAGGCAGTGAATCAGTTCCTCGGGGAACATGGCTTGCAAGGGGCTAGTCATTCTAGAGTGGCGCTTTCTGCAGGGGAATATGAATGTGCACATCCTCGCCCTTCCTCTCTCTTGGATAGCGCTGCCTCTAGGAAAAAAAATCCTCTGGGACCAGAACTGGAAAGCCTATTAGATGCGGCTGGGGTTGCCATGGTAACAGCACCTAGGGAGAGTGTGACCCTGCTGTCTTCCAGTCATGTTCAGGACACACGGAGTTTGACCATGGGCGCATCTGCCTACCTATGCATGAAGGAAGGGGGTGGGGTTTCCTCTCAAGTGCTGAGTTTGAGATCAGCTCAGCAGGACCTAGGCTGATGGCAGATCTCTTTGCTGAGGTGGTGTTGGTCTGAACAGCTGTTGCCAACCTTGGAGGCATGATGAGCCCATGGGAGGAGGAGGAAGAGCTGGGGTGCCTGTCAGAGGTAGAGCAGCTGATTCAAGCTATCAGGGACTTTTTTAATGTAATTTTTATTTATTTTTTATTTCTGTTTAGAAGAACTGGGGTGTAGGCCAGAGGTGCAGGAGCGAGAGGATTCACCAGAGACAAGGTGGGGAGCAAAACAGGCGGATTGACTGAAATGCACTGCTGAGGGGAGCAGCAGGGAGACAGGAGAGGTCTGCTGCGCAGTGTGGGTTAGCTCCCTGGCTGGGGATCAAAATCATGCCTCAGTGGTGATAGCACTGAGACTTAACCTATCAGGGATGCACTTTCCCCTAAGTGGAGGCAGGGGTCAGGGAAAATAGTATTGAGACCCACATGGCCACAGATGACTCCCATTCACTTTCCAGCCAGCCTGGCAAGAGAGTCTACCTTGGCTTTGCAGTCAGACTCATGGTTGGAGAAATCAAAGCTCCACAACTCACTATCCATGTCACCTGGATTAAGTATGTTAGTTCATCTCTCTGACGGGTTTTATCAACTATAAAATGGGATAACATGGAACTGTTGTGAAAATTCAGTAATGTGTATAAAGGATATAGTGTGTTGCCAGATACATACTTTGGTTAGAATTAGCCTGTGACTTACTGAAGAGGCTGTAACTTTCAGATGCCCCAACAATCAAACCTTGAAAGATCAAGAGTCGTGGAAATCATGCCACCTTTCCCAAGTGCCAGTTTTCTTGAAGTCCCCTCCATTCCCTCCCGACACCCATATGCTCATGTTCCAAGAGATGCTTCTGTTGTTGGGGAAGGCGATCAAAAGAATGTGACCACTAATGGACTCATGAACTGGACCTAGAGTAACAGGGGTTTCCCACACCCCCATGTATGCTATCGCTTTGTCCCTGGAGCAACAGGCTTCCCATCCTCTTCCCCTGGGAAGGTACATTCCCAAAAGCTGCTCCCAGGATACAGCCTTGAATATATAAAGCAACGTCAGGGCCATCTGGGTAACATATGGACTAAATATAGTCAAAGCCTTATCAGACTGAAATTTGGTGGGAGGGGCGTGGAGAACTACTCATCCTGCAGCATCCAAAGCTGTACCTCAGAAGCAAATTCCCTTGTTCATTATACCTGCACCCAGCCAACCTGGAGCAGCCCACCTTGTTCTCTGGTCTCGCCCTGCCCTCGGTGTACCAGGTGTTTGTCAGACCTGGGATGTGCCTTCACATCCGCCCATCAGTCTCTTCCTTCTGGCTTCTGCCCCGCTATGATTACAGATGGAGAATTGCATTTGAGACTGGGGAGGAATTTTACGCCGAGTGGGATACATGGCTTAAGGCCCAGGGAAAATCTCACCCCAATCCCAGCTGTCTGATCAAGGGTGTAGTGTATTGTAGTTGCTCATGTTAACATTGTCCCATTGGAGAATTCACTGGGAACTCAGCACAGAAACATTCCTGGGTTTAACAAACTTGGAAAAGCTGGTACAGCGCTGAGAGCTGGAGATACAGAAATGAAAGGCGTTTGTGTGAGTGTAAAAACATCTCAGCAGGGCCTCCCTGGTGGTGCAAGGGCTTAAGCACTGCACTATGAAGCAATCCGAAGAGTTCAATCCCAGGGCGGCCAGGGAACATCCCACATGGCGCAGCAGAACCTCTCCTGTCTCCCCGGTGCTCCCCTCAGCAGTGTATTTCAGTAGATCTGCCTGTTCTGCTCCCGGCTCTGTCTCTGGTGAATCCTCTTACGCCCCACATCTCTTACCTGCGCCCCAGCTCTTGTGTGCATAAATAAATAAATCTTTAAAATAAATAAATAAAAACATCTCAGCAAAGTAACTGAAACTTGACCAATTAAAAAATGAAGAGGGATTTAAAAAGGGGGGGAAAGTGAAAAGGGAGACAATAACAAAACAGTGTCTCAATGGGAGAGTCTATGTCTTCACCAGCAGCGGGGAGGGGTGGAGAAGGGAGCCCCCATCAGGCGCCTTTCTGACACATCCCAGGACACCCCGTTTGTTTGTTTTAAGATTTATTTTCTTTATACAAGAACTGGGGTACAAGTCAGAGGCGTGGGAGGGTGAGAGGAGTCACCAGAAACAGAGCAGGGAACAGAACAGGCAGACTGACTGAATACACTGCTGCGGGGAGCAGCGGGGAGACAGGAGAGGTCTGCCACGCCATGTGGGTTGCTCTGCGGCAGGCGGAGGGATTGAACCGGCGCTGCAGAGGCTGCGGGCAGCTTCATAGCGCGGCACTCAACCACCTGCGCCACCAGGGTGGCCCCATAACCGGGTTTTTGTCTTTGGCACAAGTGTCCTCTGGGGCCAGATGATTCTTTGTTGTGGGGGGCGCTGTCCTATACATCATAGGGTGTTGAGCAGCACCCCTGGCCTCTGCCCACTAGATGGCAGTCTCAACCCTGCCAAGTTGTGATAACCAACAATGTCATTGCCCAATGTTCCCTGGGGGCCAGAATTACCCTGGCTGATAATCACTGCATTCCATGCGTTGTACCCTCCATGGTCACTGTCACATACCTGTCGCAGGCAGCTCTGTCCCAGCTACTCGCAGAGATGATCTCTGATACAAGCAGCAGCAACCCTCCAAAGACGCCACTCTGGCAATGAGGAGACACAGCTGAGCTAGGACTGAAAGCCAGCTGTGCATCAAGACCTTCATAAAGAGTGGTTCTTACCAAAGAAAGGAGGACATGATGCTTCAACAGAACCAATCAATGCGTTTTATGGTTAGAACAGTCAGAAAACAAGGATAACTGCCATGAGAACTACCAGCTATTTTTTGGGACAAGTCACCTTCCTGACTTCCCCACAGCAGCCAGATGTGGCCTCAGGACAACGTGGAAAGTGTGACAGCTGTGTCTCCTAGATCAGGAACAAACGTGGTGGGAGGACCCAGTGCTCAGCTCACAAGCCCTGCAAGAACAGCGAAAGCACATCAGTTAGATGCAGCACTCAGGGCAGCCATCACCACAGGCCTCCCATCCCAAGGGGACAAGTCCTAGAGCTTACAAACAGACAGGATGAGTTTCTTCCATCTGTGGCTCAGGCCTTACCTCCCACATCCAGCCCCCCTACTCCTCCCTCACACCCCTTCTCCAGGCAGCAACCCTGGCAGGTATGATCAGGCACTCACCCAAGTAATCATCCATCAGGGAGCCGATGGCAAACTTCAGGAGGGAAGGTAAAAAGAAAATGAAGCCAAAGTGAGCTTAGAACTGTCCTCCAGCCCCCAGCCCCAGGACTTCTGCCCACCCATCCTCTTCCTATCAAAAGTGCAAGAGCCCCCCAGGAATTCTGGGTGGTAAATCAACAGCTCCCAATTCTGCCTGACAGGGAAGCAGGCAAGAAACTCACAATGTCATTCTTGTCCACACGGGTCCCCACAATCTTCAAGCGAATCTCGTCATCCTGCTGAATTACTATGTCCTGGAGAGAAGGGGGCGTATACTCAGACACCCAGAGGTTAGCAGCCTCCCTTCAAGGGGCCTATTCCCCCCTCCTCTCACTGGTGTCTTCCTCCCCACTCACCTCATCCATTGTCTTGTAACATGGTGGGTTGGAATTAGGATCAAACTCCATCTCTGATGGGATGGACTGAAAGACAGGTGAGATTGGGCCAGCACTTTAAACATATGCTTGGACAGGTGGTCACACGTGGGCGTCTCTCCTTAGCCACACCCAGCATGCCTCCACTTACATGTCGTGAGATGAAGCAGGACATGGGTCCAATTTCTGTGAAGAGTCCAACCTACAAGGAAAATGAGTAACAATGCCTTTTTCTTTTGTCCTCCCGAGTCTGTTTCCCACCTTTTTCTGATTCTTAATAATATTTTTCATGATCTGAAACCACTATGAAATGTAGCCTTTGTTTTCATTTCTCTTTTTCGCCAAGCTTTTGTTTAAAATTAAGCAAGAATCAGGCCTGGGACTTGTCAGTCCAGGATTTGAACGCTTGTTGGTCACATGACCTTGGCCAGAAGACTTCTCCAAGCTTTGGCTCCTCTGAAAAGCAAGAGCGTCCACGGTAGCCAGAGGTTGTCTCAGCACTATCAAGCTATCGAGCTGTAGCCTCAGTGCCTGAGTTTGATCCCCGGCCAGGGTGCTGACCCACATGATGCAGCAGACCTGTCTTGCCCACTGCTCCCCTCAGCAGTGTGTTTCAGTAGATCCATCTGTTCTGCTCCCCACTCTGTCTCTGGTGAAGCCTCTCACCTACTCCCCTTACTTCTGGCCTACACCCCAGCTCTTGTGTGCATAAATAAATAAAATCTTAAAAAAAAAAGTAAGATAAAAAGCAAGCCAGCCGTCATGATACTTTGCACAGTGCCTGGCCCATCCATACTCAGTCTGTGGAGGCTACTCTCTTACAAGGCCACTGAGTGAGGCAAGGCCAGATCGCCATTGATTTGGTCAAGGACACAGAGTTAGCAGGTGGAGTTGGGACCTATCCCACATCTTCTGAGGAACCACCTCCTGCTTTAGTCTCTTATGTCTCACCTTGTTGACCTGAGTGACTACAGCATCCACGACCTCCCCTTTAAAGGGCCGGAAAACAATGGCCTTGTATTTCACTGGATAAAGGACAAATCCTCGGCCTGGTTGGATCACACCAGCACCGATGTTGTCAATAGTGGTAACAGCAATTACGAAGCCATACCTGCAAGGAAGGTGAAAAAGAGAAAGATATCTGCAACAAGTGTCACCACACCTGGGAGTTGGGTGGCAGCACAAAAGGGAAGGAGAGATCAAGAGCTAATGACCAAGAGAAGACAGGACTTATCAGTATAAGGCCAGTCACCACTCTAACTTCATGGTAAGTGCCCAATACAGTTTAATCTTTAGGGACCTCCCTGGTGGCGCAAGCGGTTAAGCACTGCACTATGAAGCAATCCACAGCCTCTGCAGCATGAGTTCCATTCCCCGCCAGCCAGGGAGCCAACTCACATGGCGCAGCAGACCTCTCCTGTCTCGCCCACTGCTCCCCTCAGCAGTGTATTTCAGTACAACTGCCTGTACTGTTCCCCACTCAGTCTCTGGTGAATCCTCTCATCTACCACATCTCTTACCTGCACCCCAGCTCTTGTATGCATAAATAAATCTTTAAAAAGAAAAAGAGGGCCTCCCTGGTGGCACAAGGGGCTAAGCACCCCACTGTGGGGCGGTCCATGGCCTCTGCAGCCCGGGTTTGCTCACCGGCCAGCCCAGGAGCAACCTACATGGCGCAGCAGACCTCTCCTGTCTTGCCGGCTGCTCCCCTCAGCAGTGTGTTTCAGTCAGTCTGCCTGTTCTGTTCCCCACTCTGTCTCTGGTGAATCCTCTCACCCCTCGCACCACTGGCCTGTACCCCTGATCTCGTATGCATAAATAAATAAATCTTTACCAAAAAAAAAAAAAGAAAAAAGAACAGACACACAAGGGACCTCTGTGGTCCCTGAAGGCTGGCCTCAGAATCTTGTTCACTGCACTGTGCCCAGGACCAACCTCGGGTCTGTCTGTGAGTAAATGAGTGACCAATGTGACTAGAGGGGCGGAAACACCAAAGCAGCAACTGACTGCCCGGTGCGCCCAGGTGAGAGGGTTCTCCGGGTAGGCGACAAGATCTTGGCGCGGGAGGACGGGTTGGAGGGGGTGGCAGGCGGCACTCACTTGCCCGTGCAGGTCCCCTCCACCTCGGTGAAGAGCTTCTGCTTCACTGTGTTGAGCAGGTTGGGGCCAAAGTAGCGCGGGTGCAGCAGGATCTCGTGCTCCAAGGAGATCTGCCGGGAAGTGGGATGGGGATCAGGCAAGGCGCGGGGGGCCGTGAGGCAGGAAGCGGCCCCGCGCCCAGGAGCCCCGCCTCGCGCCTCCAGCCCACCGCGCCCCGGCCGCCTCCCCGCACCCCGCTCACATGGTAGAACATCTTCGCCTGGAGGCTGGAGAGCGGCAGTTAAATCCCCAGGCGGCGGCTGCCTCACCGCGCCACCGGAAACGCACGCTGCCTCGACAACCTTGCTTCCGGCCGGGACCGGATTGGGTCGCTGTTGTGAGCGGGATTCGAATTCTACAAAGTCTCGCCCGCTCTGGGACTCGGCCCAACTCAGAAAGGAAAGTGCTGGGCTAGAATAGGTAGGTGCTCATTAACTACCTTTAAGTGAGGGCAGTGAATGAAAGGCGGCATAAATAAAACTCTTTAGTAGGGTGTATTCATCCAGTAAATATTTAACGGCTGCAGCCACTTGCTAAGCATAGTAAGTAGCTTTTCTTTTTTTAGGACAAAGAATTTTTGAGCCATTTAACAAAAATACAAGAGAACAGATCCACGCTTTTATTTACTGACTTCAATAAGCTTAAATCCTTGAGGGATTACAGCATCCCTTGTAATCCCAAGGGATTACAGTGAATCCCTTGAGGGATTCACTCCTGAGTGAATGCACTCTTCTAGAGCGTTTTATTTACAGCATCGTACATGCAGTAACTTCACTTAATGGTTGCTTGGGGAACTGGCACACAGCATGTCATGTGCCCACTGCCCACCTTCCCTCACCCCAGATCCCCAGATCTGGTTTTGTTCATTTCATGGTTCTAGTGTCAGGGTGGTCCAAGCAGCCTTGAGAAATTCCCTGTGGTCCAGAGCACTTTGGGTACATTAAAAGTAAAAGAGCCTGGTCTACCCCACAGCAAGGATGGAGACCTCATGCTTCCTTGCAGCTGTCATACTCCAAATCCCACGGAGTCTTCCCGTCTTCTAGGACAGCAGGGGCCATCAGTCAGCCATTCAGACCCTGTGGGGACACTTTCTGCCCAAGACCAGGCAAGGAAGCAGATGAGTGGACTTCAACATCCCTGATTCCCCCTGCCTCCACTTTACCACACCAGCCTCCCACCAAGGCAACCTTACGTGCTGCCCTTAGGGATGGTGAGCTGGAGGCAGCTACAAAAGCCAGTTAATATTTCCATCACTTTGCAAGTCAGTTTGTTGTTAAACACAGACACTTAAAAATTTAATTATTTTCATTTACAATTAAATGGATTATATTTTTTTTTTTTAAAGATTTATTTATTTATTTATACAAGCACTGGGTACAGTCAGAAGCACGGGAGGGTGAGAGAATTCACCAGAGCCAGAGCGGGGAGCAGAGCAGGCAGAAGGACCGAAGTACACTGCTGAGGGGAGCAGCGGACGGCAGGAGAGGTCTGCGCGCCATGTGGGACCCGCCTCCGGTGGCCGGGGAGCAGCTGGGGATCGAACCGGCGCCACAGAGGCCACGGGCAGCTTCGCAACCCAGCGCTCAACCGCTGCGCCACCGGGGAGGCCCTAAATGGATTATATTTTAAAACTAAGATAAAGATATAGATGAAACAACTTTGATAACACTACTTTTAAAGATATATTTTTATTTATTTATGCATACAAGAACTGGGGTCTAGGCCAGAGATGCATTGGGGGTGGTGGTGAGAGGATTCACCAGAGACAGAGTGGGGAGCAGGACAGGAGGATCTACTCAGATACACTCCTGAGCAGGGGGTGGGGCAGGAGAGGTCAGCTGTGTCATGTGGGTAGCTCCCTGGCTGGCTGGGGATAGAACTCTTCCTGCAGAGGCTCCAGATAGCTTCACAATGCTGTGCTTAACCCTTTGCACCACCAGGGAGGCCCCCCTGCTCCACTTTGATCCCAGAAGTCCCTGCTCCACAGAATAGGGACAATAATATCAAAACAGCACCTCACCACCCACTCTGCTTAAATCCCACCCTTGGCTTCCCATTACACTTATTATACTTAGAGACGCTTTCAAACTTCACGACCAATGAAATTCCATGCCTACCCATCAGAGTGAGACTAGATTTTCTTCATATAATCATAACATTGTATATAGCATAACGATGTATTTCTTCTTAACAACAGAAACATGGGAGGATCCAGCAGTTTTCTATTAAGACATTTAAGAAATTTGGGAAAATGTAATGTTTGTTTTGTAATTTTTGTTTTGGCAAATATAGATCCTTTTCATAAAACATGTAAGTGCTTTTTATGTTATGGTATAAGTTTTACTTCTTATACCATAAATATTGTATGTCTTGGAAGAATAGCTTGAAGAGGAGGGGTCTCAAACTGAGATCAGTGTCGTCTGCTTCTCTCTCACGGGCGGGCTGTCTTGAACTCTGGTTAGGTCTGACTGGAGAGCTTGGCTGCAGAACAGCACTGGAGATACTCCGTGTGGTGGGTGAACAGGGGGATAACAGACCATCTAGTCACTACTCTGTTAAGCCTGTCAACACCTTGCCCGGGTCAGAGAGGAGGCAAGATCATGTACTCCCAACTCACATTCCTCTCCTCTGGTTGTCGGGGGGCTCTCAAAGATTTCTTCTACTGGCCTATCCTGGCACAGGGAGGGCCCGACCCCACTCCCTCCCTTTCGATCGGCGCCTGCCCTGAGCGCTCCAGACACAGAAATCGATTGCAGAGCTCAGGCTCGAGACTCTACGAACGCTCTCGCGCAGCTGCCAATTCTCTGCGCCCCTTTCGGCCCGGACCCCGCTTGGGAGAGAAGGTGCCGGGCTGGGGAGGGAGCGCCCTGCCGGGGACGGCTGTCGTTCGCGGCCGCGGCAGAGCCGGGTCTAGGACCGGGCCTCTCGGGTACCACACCAGTTTGTTGGTTCTCCTTCTCCTGCACCCCCGCGAACAGTGGCGACGTCCTGTCCGGGACGGCGGACTTGGCGAGGGGTCCCGAGAGCACCGGCCGGAAGGGCCGGGCGCCAGGTCCCCGCCCTCCAGCCGCCTCGGGGCGATGGAGGAGCTCAGCCAATCCAGAGGGCTCTGAGGCCAAGGAGGCGGGACGAGGAGGGAAAAAAATTGGGGACAAGAACGCCAACCAATGGGGTGCCTAACTGCCTGAATGGCTGTCGCGAGCACCCACTTGGAGACACCGCTCAGAGCGGGGGCGTGGTTAGTGGATAGTGGACCAATCCCTGATGGGAGAAGGCAAACTTGGGCCAATCAAACCCGAGAAGGTGGGAAGGGGCGGAGTCTCCTGGTTGCTGCTCGGTGGTGGGAGAGGGATCAGCTTTCTCTGCTAGTTCCCGCCCTAAGACTTCTTAGCCCTTGGAATGCGAGAGGACGAGGCTCAGGGAATTCCTGGCGTGGGGCGTAGAGGCATCACCCGGGAAGATCTGGGAGCGAGAGAGGCTCTAAGTTGGAGGGGCTGCTGGAAGCTACCGGGTGGGCATCGAGGAAGCGGAGGCTGGTCAGGGGCGGGACTTCCGGGGCGGGGCTTTTGGAGACGGGGCGGGGCCTGTTGCCAAGGCTAGGCCGAGGGGCGGGGCTACAAGGAGCCCACTTGGTGGGACCTAGGAGATAGAGCTGCAGTAACTTAAGGCGCTGTCTTGGGTTCAGGACGGTTTTGCCAGAGGTTTTGGGGTGGCAAGTGATGGCTCAGGGTTGATGTTAAGGTTGCTGGGAGGTTACCTACCCTAACCCACTGTCCTTTCTTCTCAGGGAGCCACAGGTGGGGACCTTTCTAGGGTCCCTCTCACTTCGTGGGCTGCTATGGATTTTCCAGAACACAGCCAGCAGCTACTGCAGAGCCTCCGAGAGCAGCGGGCCCAGGGTTTCCTTTGTGACTGCACTGTGATGGTGGGTAGCACCCAGTTCTTGGCCCACCGTGCGGTGCTGGCGTCTTGCAGCCCGTTCTTTCAGCTTTTCTACAAGGAGCGGGAATTAGACAAGAAGGATCTGGTGTGTATCCACAATGAGATTGTCACAGCCCCAGCTTTTGGGCTGCTCCTGGACTTTATGTATGCTGGCCAACTGGTCCTGAGGGGGGATACCCCTGTGGAGGATGTGCTGGCAGCTGCCAGCTACTTGCACATGAATGACATTGTCAAGGTGTGTAAACGGCGACTGCAGGCCCGGGCCCTGGCAGAGGCGGATAGCACTAAGAAGGAGGAGGAGAGCAATTCACAGGCTCCTAGTTTGGAGTTTTTGTCCAGCACGTCCCGGGGCCCCCAGTCTTCAATGGCATCTGCTGAGACATCAATCCACTGGGGAAAGGGTGACTGGAAAGGCCCTGCTGCCCCCTCACCTACTGTCTGTCCTCCAGATGAGCCACCAATGCCCGGAGGGGCTGACACTACGCAGCCTGGTGTGGAGGTTGACTCATCGCATCTGCGGGTACGCGCCCCACCAGTGACTGATGTCTCTCTTGCCAGCCCCAGTAGCTCCACAGAGACTGTTCCTGCAAACTACTTCCCTTCTGGTCTCCCAACAGTTTCAGTGGAGCCACTGGCTTCCCTCGATGTGGGTCCTGAGGGTCTGAGGGTAGTGGAACCCAGGGCTCCTGGGGGCCTGTTGCAAGGCTTCTACCCCCCAGCTTTGGCTGCAGCCCCAGTCCTAGCCCCGGTTCTATCCCAGGCTCCAGCCCCAGCAGAAGCTGAGTTGGTCCAGGTGAAAGTGGAGGCTATTGTGATTTCCGATGAGGAAACTGAGTTGTCAGAGGAACAGCCCCAGGGGCCTGAGGGATTGTTCCCACCTGGAGCAGCAATGTATGTTGAACAGCCATCCCAGCCAGAGACTTTTGAGGAGCCAAGGGCAGCAGGGCTGGAGGAGGTGGGACCCAGTGACCACTTCCTGCCTCCTGATCCTCACCTGCCCTACCATTTGCTACCAGGTCCAGGGTCATATCATCGGGGACTGGTGACCTCACCCCTGCCTGCCCCCCCAGCCCTGCATGAACCACTTTATTTGCCTTCTGAGTATGAAGCAACCCCGGGAAACTTTGGAGTTTTTACCGAGGATGTTCCCACTTGCAAGACATGTGGAAAGACCTTCTCATGCTCTTACACTCTCCGGCGACACGCCACAGTGCACACGCGTGAGCGACCCTACGAGTGCCGCTACTGCCTGCGCAGCTACACGCAGTCAGGGGACCTGTACCGCCACATCCGCAAGGCCCACAACGAGGACCTGGCCAAACGCAGCAAACCAGATCCAGAGGCGGGCCCCCTCCCCAGAACACAGCCCCTCCCCGGCTCTCCTGCAGCAGACAAACAGAACAATGGTGGTGGGGGCCACCCAAAGATTTTGTACATGGCCCCAAAAACTGATATCCAGGGGAGCATGAACTGATGCTAGGCCTGCTCTTGCCCTCATTAGGAGGCTGCACAGCAGGTCAGAAGCATCTCATTTACCCTGCTGGATGGCAGAAGGAAGCTTCTGCCCAGTCTGAAGGCTCCTGCCCTCTTCTTTGCCCAGCCAGATAGCTGACCTTCATGGGGCAAAGCGTCAGGTGCTTTCCAGGGGCACTGGGGATTTTCCTGCTCTAATGGTTTCTCACTGCACATTCTGGACCATAAACCTAGAGTGAAAGTATCTCACTGAGCTGGTGTTGGCTAGTTTCTTGCGCAACCCGCATGCCTCCTGATTTCTTCATCCCTCTCCTCCAGATGGGTTAGGAATCTAACATGGGTACCTGGGGTAGGGGTGGTAGTCAGGTCGCTTATAGGGAAAACAGTGAGGTAGGCAGAAGCAATACAGACTTCGGAAACTTTCACCAGTTAGGGAATCTTACACAATTATGGTTTATTGTGGTAGCCAAGCTCCTTTGTACTGGGCTGTATTAGCAACTTAATATATTCATTGAATCCTCAACACCGCTAGGCAGTATTAGCCCCCCATCTTCTTTTTTCCCCACAGAGAAGGAAATCTGAGGCTCAAAAATCAAAGTTAACTTTTTCAAGCTCACAGCTGAGATTTAAAGGATGGTTAGTTGGTGGCTTCAAACGCCAGGCATGATGCTGTGCTGATTTGATAATTGAAGATCATTAACAGAGAACTGGAAGTTGTTTTTTGTCCTTTGGAGTGTTTGGCTTTGCTCTCTTATCCCCTTACTTCTAGGACCTTTGTGTTGATTATTTCACTGGCAGATACTTGCAACTTTTGCTTACAAGTCATAAATATGAATTGAGGTCCAACAAGAGGAGAAACTGAAAGGCAGAAAGCACTTAAGCTCCGTGGCAATAGATCTGTTCAGGGAGGTTGAGGGCCTCCAGAACGGAAATGGGGTGCTTGGGAAAACTAAAGCAACAAACTCCAGATGAGACAATCTTACCGTTCATCTAGTCCAACTCCCTCACTTGAAAAATGTGTGAACAGCTTAGAAAGCAGATTCCTCATCTGAGGTCACAGGATGGTGTTGACAGAAGAGAAGCAGAGACATGGGTATTTGGCATGTTGATGTGAGATGAGGGGAAAAGAGTTTTCAGGATGTTAGAGAAGGGTCTGGCCCAGCTGGTGGTGGAGAGGGGTGCTGGAGTGGGAGCTGGAAGTCTCCCTACAAAGCCTTCTCTGGCTCAGAATCTTCCTGGGAGGTGAAAATCAGTACATTTTCTGAATTTCTTCTTTTTGAATTTGTCTATCAAATTCAGCCTGGTGAACGCTTATTAGCCAGCTCCTGCTTTTGTTATGGGAAGCAGCTAGAGCTGAACTTCAAAGATTTGGCCAAAGAAAGCTCCTTACCTGTCTTCCTAGAATTAATATCAGTAGCCTGTAAGAATCTGTGGCCTTTAAAAGGGTGCATTTTAAGGTATGTGAATTGCATATCAATTTTTAAAAAAGCAGAAAAAGAAATTGGTTGCTTCAGAATGTTAAGCAAGGCTTAATAAATACTTGTGTATTTTGCATATATAATGTGTATTATTTCTCCAGACAGTCTGGGGAACATGGTAACCATTAGTACAGTCTGGGCCAAGTGCAATACTTAAATAAAGAAGGTTTGCTACTTAGTGAAGTTCTCCTTGAAGAGCAGACATTTGCTTTCAGTTGCCAGCAGGAAGTGTGTTCTTCACTGGAGGTGGCAGTCAGGAGTTTGCAAGGTGTTTAAAGCAGCAACCAGCACAATAAAGGCCAGAGCCGCCTCACTTAACCTGCTGGATGCTAAGGAGAGTTTATGCCAGTCCTAGGAGGTGGGGTAATAGAGAATCCCTCTAGTTTCCATTGCTCCTCATGGTCCTATCCATGGATTCAGGGGACCACAGTCTACACTGGATCCCTTTGCCAGTTGCTGTCAAACCTCTGCTTGAAAGGGAACTCACTATCCCAAAAGAAAATCTACTCCAGTCTTGCACAGCCCTGTCTATGCTTCAAACCAAAATCTGCCCCTTTTAGTGGAGTCATGGAGCAGACCCCAACCTATAAAAATTTCATAGACTGAGAATTTGCTTGTAAGCTATAATCTTAAAGTTTTCAGAAAACCATCCTTTTCTTTAAAAAAAAAAATTATTTATTTATGCATACAAGAGCTGGGGTACAGGCCAGAGGTACAGAGGGTGAGAGAATTCACCAGACACCGAGTGGGGAACAGAACAGGCAGATTGACCGAAGTACACTGCTGAGGGGAGCAGTGGGCAAATCAGCAGCAGGAGAGTCAGAAAAGGTCTGCTGCGCCATGTGGATTGCTCCCTGGCCAGCTGGGGATCAAACTTGTGCTGCAGTGGCTGCAGACAGTCCCATAGGTTGTGTCCCAATCCCTTGCGCCACTAGGGAGGCCCCGAAAACCATCCTTTGTTCTCCAGCTTTAGAGATTTCTAGTTTAGGTTTCCATTTTTTTTTTTTTAAGATTTATGTTTACTTATTTTCTTAAAGATTTGTTTATTTATGCATGCAACAACTGGGGTACAGTCCAGAGATGTAGGGGTGGGGGGGGGGGGGAGAGGATTCACCAGAGACAGAGTGGGGAATAGAACAGGCAGATTGACTGAAATACACTGCTGAGGGGAGCAGCGGGCGGGCAAGATAGGAGAGGTCTGCTGCGCCATGTGGGTCGCTCCCCGACCGGGGATCGAACTTGTGCTGCAGCAGCCACAGATAGCATCATAGGTTGCATCTTAACCCCTTGCACCACCAGGGAGGCCCTAAAGATTTATCTATTTATGCATAAAACTGGGGTGCAGACCAGAGGTGCAGGGGGTGAGAGGATTCACCAGAGATGGGAGCAGTACAGGCAGACCTATTGAAATACACTGCTAAGGGGAGCAGCAGGCCAGACAAGGAGAGGTCTGTTGCACCATGTAGGTCAGCTCCTGGCGGGGAATCAATCTCAGGTTTAGCAGTGATAGCACTGAGACTTAACCCCTAGGCTACCAGGGAGGCCTCTTTAAGTCTCTCTTAATCCATATGTTACCCTCTCTTTTTCTCTGAAAGTTACTTACTGAAGAAATGGGGTCATCCATCTTAGGATTTTAGTCTGGAGTTTGCTGATTACTTCCCCACAGAATCATTTAACATGCTCCTCTGTCCCAAATTCCTTAATAAGCAGCCCATGCTGAAGGCCTGTTTCCTAGGCTACAGACGGGGGACTTGTTCCTTACTTCCAAATTCCTTAATAATAAATATTTAAATATATATAGACTAAATAGTATAGGTACTATGCAGTTTTGGCAATATTGTAAAGGTAATGGGTATAAGCTGGGGAAACTTATTTTTTAAAGATTTATTTACGTTTACAAGAACTGAGATGTAGGCCAAAGCTGCTGAGGGGGGAGAGGATTCACCAGAGAGAGTGGAGAGCCGAACAGGCGGATCTACTGAAATACACTGCTGAGGGGAGCACTGGGTGAGACAGGAGAGGTCTGGCCAGGATCGAACTTGTGCTGCAGTGGCTGCCGATAGCTTAATAGTGCTGAGACTTAACACCTTGCGCCGCCAGGGAGGCCCTCTCCCCCAGAAACTGTTTTAAACTGTCCATTATGTGCCTAAGTATGAACCTTCACATCCACCATAAATGCTTTTCCTTCCATCAAACCCTCAAATCCAGCATGGAAACCATGGAGTGTTGGCAGGGTAAGCAGCGCCCTCCCCACCAACTGAATAGTGAGTAGAGCTTCAGGTACACCCCAGCTGATTATTCAGGATGGGGGCCGCCAGCCTCCTCCAGACCCACTTCACACTGCTTGCCTCTGTCCACTTTCCTGTTCATAACCTCTGCATTAGGAAGTGGCCTTGAGTGGAACCCTGCCCACTTTTCTCTTTACAGTGCACTACAAGGATTAATGCAGTAATTCCTCAAATATGTCATCAAATATCAACTTTATTTTTTTCCTCATTGATGCACAAGAAAGCTCACTGTAACACTGAATCATCGGGAAAGAAAAACAAAATAGAAGACAAAACCAGAAAATAAAAGCCAGCTCAAATAAACAAAACCTTGACAAAATTTGTTAACCAGCTAGGCTTTGCAACTTAAGCTGCTTAGAAGAGAAATACAGTATTGTATACTTTGTTAGTTCTGTCCTTGTCTTCCTAAGATTATTTGGTAGAAAACCTCTTGCAGTAAGTGGGTAGCTGTGTTATTGATGGGTACAGGGAGACACAAAGAGGGGCCTACATCACTGGAAGAGGGAAGGTAAAGAGGAGCCTCTAGCACGAGTGGCAAGGCTACAGTGGTGCTTTTGTTTTGAAATAGTTCTGTGGTTGTGTGATGGCTGATGACATGCTTCTGTCTCCCCTGCTGCGAGGAGGGGCGCTCCATACCTTTGTCCACGCTGCTGAATGGGTATGTTATTCACCACAGTTAACAGAACAAGAAAGGAACTCCTGGTTGATGGAGCCTCCTACAGAACCCTAGCTGCATGAGACCTGCGACCTCTGTCTAGGCCCAATACAGCTTCCAGAAAGTTCTGTCAGGTGTTTGGAAGGCACTAAGGAAGGAGAATTCTTGTTTCCCTCCTCTGTTAGCAACTAAGCTCTTGAAACAGGTAAAGTTACAGATGGTATTATTTCTAGCAACCTGAAATCTGTCTTTCCTATGTCTTTTAGAGAAAGAAGCATACCATAGATATGCAACCTATTACAAAATTAAAATGTTTACTTGGGTGTTTTTGGCATGAGGACTAAATGAAAACTTAAATGTTTGATTCCTGAGGTTTTACAATAGAAGAATTTAATGAAAAAATAAAGAAGTATAGTATCTTAATGATCTGAGTATGAACAACAGCAAGGAAAAGTCACCCAGGGAAAGAGCAGGATCCAGGTACTTTGTAAGAGAAAAAAATCTGATTGTAGGTAGAATATTAGGAGCAAGGAATTAATTTAATCAAAAATAGCTGATTTAAAATCTTTTCTTTTAAGGTATGTCCATCCAAATTATAGTTGTCTGGTTTCACAAAAAATATTTCCTGGCTGGTGGCCTGTGTAACGGTGTCTTTGGGTATCTGAGTAAACCAATGGAGAAACTCCTTTCTGTCTAGCCTTACTCTCTCACTCTCTGCTAGCCTCCTTCCCTGCACACAACTACATCTAACTCATCCACCAGTAAGGCCTGTGTCATGGATATGATCAATTCTATCCTGATGAATAGATGATGAATTGATGAATAGAATGATGAATTCTATCCTGATCAATTCAAGCTGATGAATGATTTTCTGGTTGTATTCTCAAGGTGAATGTCCACAGGATGCCAGGTATTAAGAGCTCCACAATATACAGATGGATGACCAAAAAAAGACACAGTGTGTCAGAGGTAAAGATTTTGGACAGAACTGGAAACAAAACAAAACAGAAGTCCACTCAGGTCAGAGATGTGCTAATTTCTCTTACTGAGGCGCCCCTTGATGAGTCTTTAATGGTTCCCCTAAGTTCAACTGAAGAAGCATCTTTCTTCTTTGTTAACCAAACATGCCCAGGTAGAGCTGCTTCTCTTTCTGGTGGTAGCTGCTGAGTTCCGACTGTGTTAGCTGGAGGTACCGCCGGACATTGGCATCTTAGAAGAGGACAAAGAAGGCAATTAGAGACAGTGTGGATAATAATCTTAGCTCAGGGTAGGAAAGGTTTGTTAATACACTTCCATTAAAAAAAATCTTTCAATATCACTTGGTCGGCTTTTTGGCTAAGATCAAGGGGAGGGTCTGTTCTTAACCAGTTTGGTATCGGATACGTCCTCTATCTGAGGACAATATAGTAAATGGACTTTTGGAGCAGGGAGATGGGATAGGAGCTTGCTCTGTTCACTCCACGCATTGATCTGGTATGGCAGGACCTCCAGGAACAGGGTACCCTCTCTTTAAAAAAAATTCTAGGGGTCTCCCTGGTGGCTCAGGGGTTAAAGTATCAGCGCATCAAGCTCTCACCAGCCACTGTGGCAAGAGTTCAATCCCTGGCCAGGAAGCTGACCCACATGGTGCAGCAGACCTCTCCTGTCTCCCCACTGCTCCCCTCAGCAGTGTACTTCAGTATATCTGCCTGTTCTGCTCCCTCTCTTCCCTCCTCATCGCCCCCACCCCGACCCCGCATCTCTGGCCTAGACCCAGGTTCTTGTATGCATAAATAAATACAATCTTTCAAAAGAAAAATTCTATTATCTGAATATGTCACTACTAGTCTATGCAATAGTAAATTCATGAATTACTATCAGTTTGAATTTTTTTAATCTCTTTACATTGCTGGGCTGATTGTTAATTTTATAACGAAAGGGGGTTTGAAGAAGCAATTATTGTCACAGCAGCGCCTCTAGACATGCTAGATGTGGGTGGCAGCTAATCTGTGTGCTTAAAGGTAATAAACAGGAATGAATGGCTCAGATTTTCTATCTTTATGAGTTCACAGTGGTTTTCCCATTCATCTAGTGCGATTTTACTGCGCTGTTATATAGTTGGGGCCCTTTGTTTGTAGCATCTAGTAACTGCTCTAAACCAGAATAAAAAAAGGGGGGGAAGCAAATGTTTAGTGGTGAACCCCCAACACAGGAAGGGGTCTGTCATCTGTCTCACAAAGTCCCTTTTGCCTTGGAAACAAGGTGCTGCTTCTCCAATTTTTTCACAGTAGGCCTGCCCTCTTTCTAGGTCATACCTGGGGATAGCTGAGCTGAAGGATAAAATGATAGTTAAAGCAAAGGCCAGATCTCAGCTGGAGAACTGACAGAAATGAGGATTATCAAATTTATTCATTGGAATCCAAATTCTATTTTGGTTACCTTGAAAAACAATGCATTAAAATTTCTTTCAGGGAGGATGGGAGATTCTATATCTGACAGTTGAAGCATAAATATTTCTGGAGGACATATAACATTGCTTTCCTGTGGAGACAAGACTATAAGAGTAGAAGGCCAATTCATTGTACCCCTTTTTTGAATTTTGAAGCAAGTGAATCAAAAACGTCAAAGAATTGGAAAATAAAAGAAAACCTTTCACAGATACCACCTTTGCAGGACAACCTTGTCTGCCCTCGCTGCTTCACTCCCCTTCTCTCACCTTTCGGCTGCCTACTGACAGCAGCCAGGAGGTAGTGCCGTGCCTGGTCATAGTCCTGCAGATGGAAAAAGGCCACCCCAGCCCGGTACAAGGCCTTGGCATTATCAGGCTGTCGTTCCAGGACTTTCTGGCTATATTCTTTCACACGTTCGTAGTTTACAGGCTCCATCTGAAGGAGACAAGCTAGTGGGGCCAGTGAAAGGAGAGAAGAGGGAAGGGACCACAGTACATTAGTTCCACAGGCCAGCTCAAGGCAGTCCCAAACACATGGACATCAACATCATCCCACAAAATGTAAGCATCTGCCCCGTACCAGACATTCTTCCAGGCACTGGGGAGGCAGGAGTGAATACAATCTTTACACACCTTCATACTGCATACCCAGTGCCAGATTAGGTGCAGCTGTATGACTTTAACATTGACTTGCATCTTCTCCTTTGTGTCTCTTCTCCCCCAGGTTCTCTGCCTGAATCTCTCATTTTACCGCAGTTGTTCACAGCTTTGTTAATAACAAAGGTTGCCATGACTGTGCAATGCAACAGCCAGCACCATGCTCTGTGCTCCTTTAATATTCTCTACACTGTAATACCAGTGTTACTATCTGCATTTAATGAAGAAATCAAGGCTTGTGAGAGGTCAAGTAACTTGCTCAAGATCCCACAACTTTTAGGGCCTCCCCGGTGGCGCAGCGGTTGAGCGCTAGGTTGCGAAGCTGCCCGCAGCCTCTGCAGCGCTAGCTCGATCCCCGGCTCGATCCCCGGCTCAATCCCCGGCCACCGGAGGAGGGTCCCACATGGCGCGCAGACCTCTCCTGCCACCCGCTGCTCCCCTCAGCAGTGTACTTCGGTCCCTCTGCCTGCTCTGCTCCCCGCCTGCACTTCTGACTATACCCAGTGCTTGTATAAATAAATAAATCTTTAAAAAAAAAAAAAAAAAGATCCCACAGCTTTTAGATGGAGTGACTAAGAAATTTGAACCAAAGACTCTCTAACTCCAAAATCATTGCACTCAATGACAATATATGATTTCACTGTTCCCTTGGATGATTTAATGGAACCTCAAACAACAAATCGGTTTAAGAGGCAACGTTTGAGTCTTTCTATAGTTAAGGACAATGCAGTCCCTATTTCATAGTTGTGAGAATTAAACTCGGTACTATTAAACCATGGTGCTGACAGATGGACAATCAGGGTGATGAGGACCTTAAAGGGTCTGGGTCCCTGACTTCATCCCCAAATGACATCTCCCACCTGGTGGTCATCTGGATTATATTTAGTTATTTCCCCAGGTGTCAACTAATCCATCACTGCAGCTTCATTCATTCATTTGACAACTAGTTACAGAGCGTTGACTGTGTGCTAGGTAGAGCTAGGAACAGGGGATAAGAACAAGACAGACATGTTGATGAGTGAATATGGCTTTTATCCTAGCACCCAAGTCAGAGGATTACACAATAAACAGATAACATATTTTAAATTGCTTTGAGGAATCTAGAACTGTGCAGAGAGTGAATGAGGTCAGAGTGCTGCTTGGTTACAGAAGGCGTCTCTAAGAAAGTGACTTTTGTGCCAAGATCTGAATGACAAGGGGAGTTCTGAGGACAGGGCTTCTAAGAGAAGAGAACCTGAGAAGATGGAGGGGGGAATGTGTTTTGTGACTTCCATATATGGAGGAGTCAGGCCCTGCAGGTGAGGATCAGAGTTTGGATTATTTCCTAAATGTCATGAGATGCCCCAAGAGTGTTTCAGGCAGGACATGATCTGACTCATCTGTAAAAATGAGGATCATCATAACTACCTTGCAGAATGTTAGTGAAGATGAGAAAATAGAAATAAACTGCCCAACATGTTATAGGCACTCACTAAATGAAAACTGTTAATTATGTGAGTCTTCATGGATCATCTACCAGGCGCACAAGCCGATGGCTAAGTCACGGCCCCTACCTTCAAGACCCCTGAGAGTCAAGCTACTTACAATTACCCAGTCTCCCAAACATATCATTTCCTTGATGGAAATGAGTCAATTTCTGGTCAATTCCCTAACAGGTATTCTAGTCTCTAAGATGCAATGTACAGCATTCTGCAAAAAGAACGTAAGTCCCATTGTTAACACTAGCCAGGTTTAATTTTAGCTCCACCACTGTCTAGCTGTTTGCTTCCTTAAACCCACCTTAAAGGGGGACTCCCTAGTGGAACAGGGGTTGAAGCCTCAGCACTGTGAAGCTATCTGCAGCCACTGCAGTACAAGTTCAATCCCTGGCCAAGGAGCTGACCCACATGGCGCAGCAGACCTCTCCTGTTGGACTGCTCCTCCCCTCAGCAGTGTATTTCAGCAGATCCACCTGTTCTGCTCCCCATTTCGTCTCTGGTGAATCCTCACGCCCCCCACACCTCTGGCCTACACCCCAGTTCTCATATGCATTAAAAAAAAAACCCACCTCAAAGGACTGCTGTGACATTTAAACAGTTAATATGTGTAAAGGGCTTAAAACACCGTCCGTGGCATTTCATGTTACTTTGATGAGCCCTCCGTGATCACTCTCTTTAAAAGTTAACATCCTGTGCCTGTGGCACTTGCTATCCCCATTTTCTGCTCTATTCCTTTCCACAGTGTTTATCCCCTTCTTATATATTATACATGCCACTTTTGTTAATTGTCCTTTACTTGAATATGTTTCAAAAGCAGGGATCTTTGTTTTATTATACAGCTGTGTCCTTGGTATACTCAATAAATCATCCTTGAACGGAATGAACTCAAACATTAGCAACTACAATTACTATTATTGTTATTTGTGTCCAAGAGTAGCACTGGACACACAACAGTAGGAAAGATTTTCACCAAATCAGAGCATTGTAGTGAAAAAGAAAATTACAGGGCCTCCCTAGTGGTGCAGGCGGTTGAGCGCTGCGCTGTGAAGCTGTCCGCAGCCTCTGCAGCCCCAGTTAGATCCCCCCTGGCTTCGGAGCAACCCACATGGCGAGCAGATCTCTCCTGTCTTGCCCACTGCTCCCTTCAGCAGTGTATTTCATCAATCTGCCTGTTCTGTTCCCTGCTCTGTCTCTGGTGAATTCTCTCACCCTCCAGCGCATCTGGCCTGTACCCCAGTTCTTGTATAAATAAATAAATATTTTCTTTAAAAAAAAGAAAATTACAACCATTGCAAAGTGGAAAATTACTCCTAACCATCTCGAACATAAGTTCTCTATAGAGTGCGACATGCGTAATTCTTAAGGCTATCAGTATCGCCAGTTAGAAATGCAAATTGGCAGGCTCCGCCTCAGGCTCCATTAAATGGGAATCTCTGGGGACCTGGCTCGAGAAGTTGTAGCTAACCTATTCTCCAGGTGAGCTCTAAGGAACTCAATAGGAGCCCTGTAGGTTAGAACTATATTGCAGCGCATAACAGAATAACCAGATGATAGCAGAAAAACACGCCAGTGTTTTTTCCTGTGTGCAGAGGTTTTCATGTGCCTACCTCGATACTCTACCCACCCCTTCACCCTGTTCTTACCAGCTAGATTGTTGTAGCAGTCTGTCTGGGTGGCGTGCAGTATGTTTTCTTGTTCGGGTGTGAGAGCCGGGCCCTGAGGTCCTAGATTAGGTATCGGGGAGGGAAGACTTGGATCCAGCCCTCGCAGCTGAAGCAGAGCTCGATGGTACCTACTCACAGCATCTCGGTACTTCCCTTCCCGGTAACGCTGGTTCCCTTTCTCCTTGTACAGCTGAGCCTCCTGCAGGCGCTTCTCCATAACTCCTAGTCGCCCAGTGTGCTTGCAGAACCGGGAGTGAAACAACAACTGAAGCTCTGGGATGGGAGCAAATTAACTGATTTTGGCAGCCGATGTAAGAAGACAAGAAATGACCCTTCTCCGGGAGGCCCCGCGGGGAGTGAGCCTTGTTGCTTTTGACAGCCCTTTCCTCTCTGCAGTATTTTCCAATCTCTACAAGTGCAGGGAGCTAATCAGGGAGTGAATGAAGGCGGGGCACAGCCAAGACTGGGTGATTTCCTAAAGAGGCGCTGCCGGGCTGGGGACTCCCGGAACGTGAACGGGGCCTGCCTGCTCAGGGCTCGCGGCCGGCGGGCGAGCGCCGGCGGAGTTTGCTTCCTCCTCTCCCTGGACACACCTCCCCGACCTGGAAGTGGAAGGGGGTGGGCGGGCACGCCCGCCGAGGGAGTCTAGAGGGCTTTGGCCTCCACGCCGGCCCTTCAGTTGCATTTATTCAACGAGCATTTGTTGACGCTTTTGCCCGGGGCCGGGAGCCGAGGGGAGGGCGGCTCGGGGGCCGCACGCCGGGAGGCGAGGCCCAGGCAGTCGCAAAGCTGCCCACAGGCCGCTCCAGCCCCGCGCCCTCGCCCGGGCCCCGCCGGAAGTCCCCCGCCCGGGGTTTCCGGGAGAGCGCGCGAGAGGCCCGGCGCGTCCCCGACAGTTTGCCGTCTAACGCGCCGCGCGCATTGCGCCACGCCGCCCAATCAGAGCAGCCCCCGGAAAAGTAATCCCGCAGAAACGGCCCCGCCCCCCCCGCCTCCCAGCGGACCAACCCGGAAAAAAAAAATCCCCGGCAGTTCTGCCAATTGGAAAATTCCGGGCGACCGCGGATGACCAATCAGAGCTGCAGCTGTCGATTCAAGTTGGCCAATAGGAGCGAGAAGGGGGAGGTCGGGGCGTCTGTTGCTGGGTAGAAGTTGAGGGATCGAGGTCAGAGGACCCGGGGTGGCGGTACTCCTTGGTTTCGGGGCGCCCTTTTGTTTACTAACCAGTAAAGCAATGGCTAGTGGGCTCTCGTGGTGCGCCAGCTGCCCTCCCGACTATTTTTTTAGTTCTCAACAAGCAGCTGCGCGTGTAGGCGGCAGGGCAGGCTGACGAGCGTAAGCCCCGAGCCGACGCGGCGGGAAGTCCGCCGGGAAGGGTGGCGGTGGGCGGCGGGGCGCGTGCGCGGAGCCTCAGGCGGCCGGCGCGGGGGGACGGGCGCGCCCGCGCCTCCTGCTACGAGGCACTTGAGCCCCAGCCAGTCCCGACCGTCCGCGGCCCCCGTGCGGCTGCGCAGTGGAGCCGCCGGTGGCGATTGGCCGGCGGCTGAGCGGGGGCGGGCGGCCGGGGGCGGGGCGTCTGTCGTCCTCGGCGCGCGCCCGCCGCGGCAGGGAAGCCGAGGGGGCCGGAGGGGAAGCGACTCCCCGCCGCGTTGATTTGGGCTCCGGGGGCCGCCAGGGGGAGGGCGGAGGAAGCGGCCGCGAACGCTGCGCAGGGAGTCTGCGCGCGGCCGGCCTGCGTGCGTGCGTGCGTGCGCTCGCTCGCGCGGGCTCCGTGCTGGCGCGTGAGGCGGAGGCGGGCGGCGGCGGCGCCTGCGCGGTCGGGCTCGGTCGACGGTTCGCAGGGGAGGAGGCGGCGGGAGGCGGAGGAGGCGGCGGCGGCGATGGAGGTGAAGCGGCTGAAAGTGACCGAGCTGCGGTCGGAGCTGCAGCGGCGGGGCCTGGACTCGCGCGGCCTCAAGATGGAGCTGGCGCAGCGGCTGCAGGAGGCGCTGGACGCCGAGATGCTCGAGGACGAGGCCGGCGGCGGCGGGGCCGGGCCCGGCGGGGCCTGCAAGGCGGAGCCTCGGCCTGTGGCCGCGTCGGGCGGCGGCCCGGGCGGGGACGAGGAGGAGGACGAGGACGAGGAGGAGGAGGACGAGGAGGCCCTGCTGGAGGACGAGGACGAGGAGCCGCCCCCCGCGCCGGCCTCGGCGCCGGCGGCGCAGCCCCCGCCGGAGCCCCCGGAGGCGGCGGCCATGGAGGCCGAGGCCGACCCCGACGCTCCCGAGCAGCCGGCGGAGGCGGCCCCGGCCGGGCCGGGCGGGGTGAACGGCGGCGAGGAGCAGGGCCCCGGCAAGGGGAGGACGACGAGCCGGAGGAGCGCAGCGGAGACGAGACGCCGGGATCCGAGGCGCCGGCTGACAAGGCCGCGGAGGAGCAGGGTGAGGAGCTGGCGGCGGGGCCCGGCCGCGCCGCGGGGCCCTCCCCGGTGCGCGCTCGCCAGAAATTGCGAGGCGCGCTGCACCGCCGGCCGGGACGCCCCAGGGGAGGCGGCTTCCTTATCTGCCCGCCTTTGGGAATGGGGGGGCGCCGCTGTGGCCCCGCTCCCGCCGGAGGCCGCCCCGGCGGCGGTGCGTGGAGCGAGCGGCCCGGCTGGCGAGCCGCCTGCGGCGACCTGTGGAGCAGCCGCCCCCGCGCCCTCCGGGGGAGCGAGAGCGGGGACCGGGCGACCGCTCGGGCGTCCAGGCCGACCGCTGGAGCCTGCGGCCTGCGGGCCGCCTGGCTGTTGACTTTTTTCGCCATAAAAATGCTAAGCAATAAACTAAGTTCATCAAAGTTTGCTCCAGCGCCTTGCTAGAGCTTGAGCCACGCAGGGACGCGGCAGGCTCCCCCGTTCCCTGCTTTAGAAGCAGGGGACAGCTTGGCGTGTGAGGGGGTCAAGCTTAATAGTTAACTAGCGGGGAGGAGATTTTTCTAACGCGTCTGAGTAAGTCGTCGTTGGCCCGGGGTTTTCACTTCGCTTGTGTTCTTCGGATGCCGTTTTTAAAAAGCTTCCCGTTGATTGGCCGGGGGCATATTTGCGGGCTCGCTGTCCCCGCGCCGGCCTTCTGCAGGTCGCGCTCCCGACTTCCTGCACTGAAATGATGGAGGTGCGCGGGCCCATTGAGTAACCTTGTGGACGGGAATGAGTAGCGTCACCCCGGGAAGTGGTGACCTTTCTCGCTCCCTTTGAAGTCATTGAATGGCCGGAGCTGATCCCTAACTGTCAGAGTGGGGAGTTAACTAGAGCTGCTTCCCAGTCTTACTATGAAGTGAGTTGCCGTGGTGGTTTTTTAAATCCGTTTTTACCGCTGCTACTTAGTATCGTGGTATAATTGGAACCCGTTCTATGACAGTCACATGCAACTTCCAGACTGTTTGTCCTGTGTCCTGGAACAGGAACCCATTACATAACCTTTGACTTACTGTGTATCTCAAATCGCTGGTAAAAAAGTGTGAGAAATGAAAGGTTGTTTTAAGGAAATTATTATTTAAAATCTTGTAAGAGTTGCAAATTTCAACAGCCTAGGGGAAAATTCCAGGTTTTTCTTTACTCTTGTAAAGAATGTTGCTATATATATGACAACACCTTTCTGTCCCAAATTATGTGCAGTAAAGATGCAGTATTATTTATGGCTCTCTTGTGACTTAATGGTTTGCTTTTGCAACTTTAAGTAAAAATCCATGATAAAAATACAATTCTGTGTCACATACCTGAGCCATTTGCATTGATGGCTGTGCATTCTTAAGCTGGGAAGCCAAACTTTTTTTGTTGCTTTTTACAAAATCTAGACGCATGTATTGTGTAGCTGTGGGCAAGTGTCAGAAAATATGTATTAAATATCTTGTTTAAATTCAAATCTGATAATCAAGAATCAAAATTAAATTAACCAATGAAAATTGTTTTTAAGACATAGAGGATTTTCCATGTTATATTGGTGGGGAAATGTGTAAGTTTGACCTGATTTTAGCAGGTAAATTTAGAAGGCAAAAAATTGTCCACTTTTTGTCTACTACTTGACTGTAATTAGCCTATAATTTTTTTTTTAATTTAATAAAGTCCTAGTCAATGGCAGGGAGATGATCTTTGGAAATAAAATTTCTGTGGCTGCAGTGGGGAAAATCTGGCTGTTTTTTGAGTAGACAGACACTCAGTTTACCCTTTTGTCTCTGTTGGGTCTGAGCTTATTCTACATTCCAGTAGGAAAACTGCTGATTCTCTCTCCCTCCTTTTTGTAGGAGATGACCAAGACAGTGAAAAGTCAAAGCCAGCAGGCTCCGACGGTGAGCGGCGGGGGGTAAAGAGACAGCGGGATGAGAAGGATGAACATGGCCGAGCTTACTATGAATTCCGAGAGGAGGCTTACCACAGCCGGTAAGGGAAACAGCCTCTTTCGTTGACAGGAGTGTCTGCTCCGATTTTGGTATACCTGATGTTGATTGGAGAGTCTGGAAAAGGGGGTGGATGAAAAATGGAAGAGGTTTTTATAGGCCTGAGTTGTAGATGGAATCTACTCTGTAAGCTCTGTTGCCCTTTTCCCATTTGTTCAAAGAAGCTGTTGGAACTTCACATTCACTGCTAGTTTAAAATCAGATATAATGTCCTGTGGACTCCCCTCAAAGAGAGGCTTTGGTTATATTGTATCTGCTTTTCTTTCCCATGTGTAGCTCAAAGTCTCCACCACCCCCTGAAGAAGAGGCAAAAGATGAGGAGGAGGATCAAACTCTTGTGAACCTGGACACGTGTATGTACAAGGCAGACAGGTTGGGGTTTCTTGTCAATCAAAAGTGATTCTGGAGATTACAACTTGAAGGCCTGCAGTTTTTAAGATACTTAACACAGGGAAGACTTTGTATCCATGCTTAGTAGCTGGGTACATTTGTCTTCTGTTGGTGGCTTTTAAGCGTTGGGCATTGGAGTCAACAGATTGCCTTTTTTTTTTTTTAAAACAGATACCTCGGATCTTCATTTTCAAGTGAGCAAAGACCGTTATGGAGGCCAGCCACTTTTCTCAGAGAAATTCCCCACTCTTTGGTCTGGGGCAAGGAGTACTTACGGAGTGACAAAGGGCAAAGTCTGCTTTGAGGCCAAGGTAGTATAGACGGCTTGTGAAGACCCTTCATTTATTAGATGATTCAATACCACTGTGTGTTGGACTTCTATCCATGCGTGATTGATTAGCACAGGGAAAGGTGCCTTACTTTCACCATAATCTTACCTACGGTCACCAAGAAATTAACCTCTGTGACTTTGGTTTTAAGTTCATCGACAGGTGGTATTCTGATAATGAGTTGTGGTCATTGTAGCTTTCATTTTGTATAAAATCTTGTCTTTCTCAGACTTTGATCCTGAATTGGTCAGTATCTGAGTTTCTTTTCTGACTTGGCCAGGTAACCCAGAATCTCCCGATGAAAGAAGGCTGCACAGAGGTGTCTCTCCTTCGAGTTGGGTGGTCTGTTGATTTTTCCCATCCACAGCTTGGTAAAAAAAAATTTAACTTTGTCATTGGTGTTTATCACAATATTAATGCATGGGAATTTTGGGTGTATGTAACTAATTTGTTAACTGTCCTAGGTGAGGATGAATTCTCTTATGGTTTTGATGGACGAGGACTCAAAGCAGAGAATGGGCAGTTTGAGGAGTTTGGCCAGACTTTTGGGGAAAATGATGTCATTGGCTGCTATGCTGTAAGTGCTCCTGAAAATTGTGAATTCATCATAAAGTGTGGATAGATGGAATTCTAGAATTTGAATCAGCTGATGTCTTGCATTTGACACATTGTTTATGTAGCAATCTGGATTTTAAAAAAAACTAATTTGTAACATTTAATCAACCTAAATCCTGTAAGCCCATACATGCTGTTGTCTTTTTTTTATTATAGAATTTTGAGACTGAAGAAGTAGAACTTTCTTTCTCCAAGAATGGAGAAGACCTAGGTGTGGCATTCCGGATTAACAAGGAATCCCTGGCAGACCGGGCCCTCCTACCCCATGTCCTCTGCAAAAATTGTGTTGTAGAATTAAACTTCGGTCAGAAGGAGGAGCCCTTCTTCCCAGCACCAGAAGAGTTTGTGTTCATCCATGCTGTGCCTGTTGAAGAGCGAGTTCGCACTGCGGTCCCTCCCAAGACCATAGAGGAGTGTGAGGTATGCCACAAAGAGTGCCAGGACTTAGTGCCTGTGCTTTGGGTGGTAGCTGGCTTTTCTTCTAAGTTTTACTGATCTGGGACATGGGAGCATGTTCAGTATATTTGGGGTTTATAAACATGGTCCTCACCTAATTTTTATGGCATCCCTGGTTCTGTTTACTTGCAGGTGATTCTGATGGTGGGACTGCCTGGATCTGGAAAGACCCAGTGGGCACTGAAATATGCAAAAGAAAACCCTGAAAAAAGATACAATGTCCTGGGAGCTGAGACAGTGCTTAATCAAATGAGGGTGAGTAGTAGAGTGGTGTGGCAGAGTGTAGTCAGTTGCTGTCTTCTTTTTTTTGTTTGTTTGTTTGTTTGGAGATACCCAGAAATTTCTTTCTTTCTTTCTTTCTTTCTTTTTTTTAAGTATGGGGGGTTTTTTTGGTTTGTTTTTAAAGATTTGTTTATTTATTTATGCAAGCACTGGGTACAGTCAGAAGTGCGGGAGGGTGAGAGAATTCACCAGAGCCAGAGCAGGGAGCAGAGCAGGCAGAAGGACCGAAGTATACTGCTGAGGGGAGCAGCGGGCGGCAGGAGAGATCTGCGCGCCATGTGGGACCCTCCTCCAGTGGCCCAGGAGCAGCTGGGGATCGAACCAGCGCTGCAGAAGTTGTGAGCAGCTTCGCAACCCAGCGCTCAACCGCTGTGCCACCGGGGAGGCCCAGATACCCAGAAATTATAACTTTACCAGTGGAGTCAATCTTTCAGGCATATGAGAACAAGGGTCTCACAAGTACAGAAATGAGTTCTCAGCATGTGTTCATAATAGGATTTTCTTCCTTTGCTGTGTTGTCAAATTTCTGAGAGCAGATAAAATCTGGAATAATCTAGAGTGAAACTGAAAATGACTCCTACAGGAAATGGACAACATGCACAACACCGAGGAACAGGAGTGAACTGATGTGGTAGCTTTGGTGGCATTTAAAGAGGTGACATCTACCAGTGACTCTTGTGCTTTATCTTGCTGTATAACTTCTTGTATTTTTCTCTATTTCCTTTCACACTCATCAGATGAAGGGACTCGAGGAGCCAGAGATGGACCCCAAAAGCCGAGACCTTTTAGTTCAGCAAGCCTCCCAGTGCCTTAGTAAGCTGGTCCAGATTGCTTCCCGGACAAAGAGGAACTTCATTCTTGATCAGGTATTGTTCAGATGTTCAAAGTGAAATTTACAGAAGGTGCAAAGATGAAAAATTGATATTCATGTAATCTGACAGAATTGTTTATGTCATAGTGGGTTGCATGTGTGAAGAGAGATTGGAATAAGGAAGAGAATGAGAATGTGTATTTTGGTTGTCATGTTTCTGAACTCAGAGACATCGCACTAGGAATTGTACCAGAGAGTATATGGGCCCAGACAATGCAACAGACAATAGAGGTGGTGTAAGGGGAGATGGAGCTCTTTTGGAATCCTGACTCCACCGCTTATTAGGTCTGTGACCTTGGAGAAATCATGACTTCTCAGAATATCAGTTTTTCTGATAGGCTTTATTTATTTATTTTTTAAAAAGATTTTTATTTATTTATGCAAGTACTGGGTACAGTCAGAAGTGCGGGAGGGTGAGAGAATTCACCAGAGCCAGAGCAGGGAACAGAACAGGCAAAAGGACCGAAGTACACTGCTGAGGGGAGCAGCGGGCGGCAGGAGAGGTCTGCGCTCCATGTGGGACCCTCGCCTGGCGGACGGGGATCAAACCAGCGCTGCAGAGGCTGCGGGCAGCTTCGCAACCCAGTGCTCAACCGCTGTGCCACCAGGGAGGCCCTGCTGATAGGCTTTAAATAGGGTAATACCTATCATGTGGACTTTGAGGAATTAAAAGAGATTGTGTATATAGATGCCTATCTGGTGCCTCACTTACAAAGGATGCTCAGAAGTGTTTTGGTTGAAGTTGAGTGGTATTTTTTATTGCTAAGGCATTTGTTTTTTCTCTTGTCTCAAGTGTAATGTGTACAACTCTGGCCAACGGCGGAAGCTATTGCTCTTCAAGACTTTCTCACGGAAGGTGGTGGTGGTTGTCCCTAATGAGGAAGATTGGAAGAAGAGGCTGGAGTTGAGAAAGGAAGTGGAGGGAGATGATGTGCCTGAGTCTATAATGCTGGAGATGAAAGGTGGGCCAAATTACACAAGTTGGGTTCCTGTCCCTGGTCAGTGCAGAGCTTACTGGGCCGTCTTAGGAACCAGAGTGATTCTCCACATCTTACTCTGTACAGCACATTCATTGGCTGTGAGCTGTTGTCCATGAATGGGAAGGAGTAGTGGCAGGCCATAGGACAGCTGTGCTCAAGGAAGACCCCTCATTGAGTCATTCATTCATTTAGTAAATACTTAACATCTGTTTTCTGTCCAGTACTATTCTAGGTGTAGGGGAATAATGAGACAAAGCTCTGAATGTATATTCTAGAGTAGGGGGGATTATCCTGGTTCACATTAAAATATAGCAGTTGAGTAAATGATCTCATCAGTGTATCTTGACTTCTAGCAGCACAGTAGCTTGTTTTGATTATGGGTAAGTGGCAGAAATCTGTAATGTGATATAAAGCTTTATGTCACATTCCCCATAAAGCAGCATTAACTGCTTTGATTGATTCCACTTTCTGCTGTTCCTTTCAGAGGATGGTTTTTCCCCTTGCTGCCTTCACTTCCTGGCATCCCTCCTGCCCTATCTGCTCGTGGCTCTTCAGTTTCTGATAATGCCCAGGCAGGGGAGCAGTTACACAATCAGAGAGCTGGATTCTCACAAGTTTACTCAGAATGAACTGTGCCAGTCTGTAACTGCTCTGTAGTCCCCTGGAGGCTATTTAGTTCAACTTTACAAAACTGAGAGCTAACTGGATTCGTCTGAGAATAGCAAAGGCCCCACTGGACTGAACCTTGGCCTCTGGCCTTGGAGCCTAGAGACCGTCACATGCAGGTGGCAAATGAGACCCCTTGTGCTCTTCTCTCCTCTCCCCTTTGCATGGATGAGTAAGTGCCTCCGGCTTGGGTCACTTTCTCCTTGCATCCCTTTTGAAAGTGGATTAGCATCTTACCCAGCACCAAAACTTTCTCAGTTACTTTTGGCCTCTGACTACCTGCTTCAGCCCTGATAAAAAACCTTAAACCCAGTTCAATCCTAATTTATTATGGATCACTTGAGAACTTGTAAATCTATGGTTTGCAGATAGCCCTTTGCTTGGAGCTGTTACATTTTAGGGAAAACTTGTGGTACAGAAAGACACCGTTTGTTCACATTTGAGTAGAGCTGACTCCAGGACTTCGCTGTGCCTCAGTAGATACAACTAAGAAAATCTTAACTTTCCTGTAGTGGAGTTTTCATAATGAGCTTTTACCCATCTATGCACTTTTCAGGCCCACAAGCTTCTCTCTTACTCTTATAGCCAACTTCTCTCTGCCTGAAAAATGCGACTATATGGATGAGGTGACATACGGGGAGCTAGAGAAGGAGGAAGCTCAGCCCATTGTCACTAAGTACAAGGAGGAGGCAAGGAAGCTGCTGCCTCCCTCCGAGAAGCGGACAAACCGCAGGAACAACCGAAACAAGCGCAACCGGCAGAACCGAAGCCGAGGCCAAGGCTATGGTGAGTCCTGGGCCGGCCATGCCCGGCCTCGCTCTGGCCTTCATGCCAAGTGCGGCAGCATCCACTAGGAAAGGCTGAGGAGACCAAGTCACGGCATAACAACAAATAGGAAATAACTTCTTTGTGGAATTTACTTCTCCTTGTCTCCTTTACTCCCAGCTTCTTGTGTTTTTTTCCCCTAATCTTACAACAAAGATAGTTATTTTTCAACAAAAATACTTGTTTCCTTGAAAAGCAGTGCTCGAACCTTGTCATTGGCCCAGTTTTCACTTTCACATGAGTTCCCCACTTCACTGTTGCACTGTGTCTAAAGGATTTGTGTAGTGAAATCAGTCTCATCTTGACATCTTGCTGTTTTGTCTGTTGGATCAACCCAAATGTGGAAACGAAAGTGAATGCATTCTGTAATTTGGGAGGTTACAGCATAACTTAGGCCATTAGTGGAATTAATTTTCGTCCTGAAATGAGTTTTGTCAGTTAACTCCCGTAGTGTGCATTCACTGCCCTTAAAAAATCATTTGTGTGCGTGTGTGTCAGTCAACAAAATTTTTGAGTACCTGCTATGCACCAGGTACTGCCACTCCCAGCACCAGCAATGCCTGCCCCGGAGGAGCTTACTGTTTAGCTTTCTATAAAATGATGGGCCTGGGCTTTAGGGTATCCGAGACCCCTTCCAAAGGGCTAGAGGTCTGTGCCTCTGTGAAAGGCAGTCTCTACCCATGTTTCTAACTCTGCCACGTGTCCTTCCAGCATCTTAAATGTTTTACAGGAATTGGGGAGCTTCAAAATAAAAGTGGCTTGGTTTTCTTGTGTCTCTATTCCTCTGCCCTCTCCCCTCAGACTTTAAAGATCCTGGCGGTTGCTTTAATTAACGTTGTGTGAGCCTGACAGAAGCAGGCCTCCTATTCCCCCAGAATTGCCTTCGGCTCCAACTTTTTGATTCCCACTCAGACATGGAGCCAGGACCCCATGCCAGCCGTCTGAGCGCCCTCTCCATTTCTCTTCCAGTGGGCGGGCAGCGCCGAGGCTACGACAACCGGGCCTACGGGCAGCAGTACTGGGGGCAGTCTGGAAACAGAGGGGTGAGTGCAGCTCTCCTTCTGCTCCTCCCTCTGGGCCGTGATAGCCGTTCCTTTGGCTTGGGGGAGCAGAGTGGTTTGGGCTGTTTTCTCAGGGCTTAGGGTTTGGCCCCTTATGTGTCCCCCTGGAAAAACTTCCCTGGGACGAGTGAACCTATTCATAGTGCCAAGATGATTACGTGTCTCATTCAAGAGGGGGGATAGCAGTGCATCGTGATGCTGAAAACTCATAAATCTTCACTTCTTTCTCCTTTCTCAGGGCTACCGTAATTTCTACGATCGATACAGGGGAGATTATGATCGATTCTACGGGCGAGATTATGAGTACAACAGATACAGAGACTATTACAGACAGTACAATCGGGATGTAAGTATCTTGTGGGTGCAGAGAGAGGGTGAAGGGGGTCCAGACCAGAGGAGCAGGTGTCATGCCTGTCCGTCCTCAGCCAGCGTGGCTCTGAGTGATGGGGTTTCCCTCTTTTCTAGTGGCAGAATTACTACTACCACCACCCCCAGGACAGAGACCGATACTACAGGAACTACTACGGTTACCAAGGGTATCGGTGAAGCCCCTGCCATTGTCGCCTATCAGCCATGAAGCTGAATCTCTGGGGGTGCCAGGCACCCTCCAAAACACAACCAAGGAAAACAGGGGCTGTCGGGGTGGGGCTGAGCTGCCAGGGAGGGGTGGGGGGGGGAGGGTGCGCAAGCAGGGATGGGGGAGGGGGGAGGTGGAAACAAACAACAAAAACTGTACATTTTTTTTAAAGTTTGTTGAAAAGAATATTGTCTTATTCTATAAAACATTTCAAACCTAGTTAGATATTTGTAATCAAAAAACATTTGCGCAGAAAGCAGCACTTAGGGCTGCCTGTCCTATACCCTGCAGTTGGACAGGAAAAGAACTGAAAATGTCACCCTTCTGACATTCGAAGGCAGCTGGACTGGCAGCCGAGTGAGGGAGAGTGATGAGGTGGTGCCGAGGGTGGCAAGGCGTGAGGGCACTCTCCAGGGCGGGCAGGAGCAGGCAGGAGCGGGGAACAGAGGGACAGCTTGTGATGACTGGGGCAGTGAAAATAAACGATTGGCTCTTATCAATCACTTGCACCAACTAACCGTTTGTATTTTCTTTACCGACCTTTCCCTCTTGGGATATCTGGTCCGGTGGGCTGGGAGGCCAAAGTGTCCCTATCTCTGCTTTCCTGTGCCTGAGGCATGGAGTCTACCAGTTGGGTGGTTCTATTATATAGGATTCCCAGGCCAAGGAGGCACGGCGACTGCTCTGATTGCAGAGCAGGCTAGCTGGCGCCCTCTACTTAATTTCCACAAAACCTTGGGGGAGAGTGGGGTTGCAGCCCTCAGCTTGAAGAGTGTGGTTTGCCAGTCTCTGCTCTGTCTTCCAAGGTTGAGACGGGTGGGATGTCTCTGGAATCATCTCTGTTAGAGTATCTGTCCTCTTCTAGTTGAGAGAAGGAACGATTCTCAGGGTTTCAGCTCACATAGAAGCGCAGCGGGACTCCTCGCTACGGCAGGCTGCGTGTCTAAATGAATCCTGTGGCGTGGCTTCCGGCCCAGGTGCTGAGAACAGCGACTCTTTTATACAGTGTGGAGGGCGCATGCCCTGCTGGTTTTTTTGATACACAGGTAGAGAGTAACTAGAAAGGGGAGGGTGGGGGGTGGGTGGCAGCTCAGTGGGGCTGCTGAAATTTGGGGAGAGCGTGAGTGTGAGCGAGAGTAGCGTGTGCATGAAGGGAGCACCCTTCCTGACGTCCTAAGACCAGGGTTGCTCCTGGGGTGCTTTCCCTGTGTGTCCCCAGAGAGGCCTCTAGCCAAGAGACTTCATTTGGGAAATTTTTTGTTTGTAACTTTACCAACACCCTCCCGGTTCTTGGCCAGCCGCTTCTAGTCGCTGGGCTCGAGAATGCAGGTGGGCTATGGGAATGCTCTTTGAATATTTAGCTTCAGTTTTAGTTCTTGTTACTGCTCAGCATCGTGTCAGCCAAGCGCTTACTCAGCAGGCACCACACATCTCGGCACTTCCCAGCGAGGGGAACCCTGGGCTGTGCTAGGAAACGCTTCGCTTCATGTCCTCACCTGGGCAGTTCTCTGTTGAAAGTTCTGTGCTGAGGTTTGCTCTCCCCCGCCCTCCCCACCATAACTGCCACGCCGCCCTGCTCTTCGTGCACAGGCCCTCGTTCTGGCCCTCTGGTCCCCCCTGTCTGTGACACATTCTTCTGCTCCACAAGTACCTCTGACCCCAAGGCTGGAATGAGGGGACTAGCAGGACACACATTGGCTTGCTCGTCACACCATCCTCCCTCTCAGCACCTGCGCTCCTGTGGTGCTGTCAGATGGATTTGTGTGTGGCAGTAAAATGATTGCATGACCTTTTCTGAAACCTGCTAACTTTATTACTAAGGAAGGGTGAGAAAGTTTTGGTCGTAATGTCAAGGTAAAGAGGTAAAAACTGGAGCCCAAAGCAATTCCCTTAGGGCGAGAATATGCTGTATTAGAAAAGGAACTTGGGGCAGAAGCTGCCACCTTTTCCAATGTTTAGTCTTCTAGCAGCGAGTACCTTTTTACAGTCCACGACATGGTTTGGGGATGCTAGGGCCCTCAGGGCCAGGTGGGCAAAGCTTCAGCCACGAGGGTTTTTTTGGTGGGAGGGAGGGTTAGGGAAGTACTTGCTGTTAATTTTTGACACCAGAAAGTCACCCTTTTTTAAAAGCTGTTTTTCCAGGTGGGTGGACAGTGAAACTGCCACATCTTTGTTGGTTTAGTCCAAGAGATCACTGGCAACAACAGTGGATGTCTGGGTTATATTTGTCTCTTTATTATGAAAAAACAATATTAAGAGGGAAATGTGGATGAACAGGAGGGATCCCTGGCCTTGTTTCCTTAGAAGACTTGTTTAGTGTTTTATCAGACGTCTGTTGTAGTTGTTGTAGATGGAAAAGCTTGTGAGAAAAACAAACACCACATGGAGCCTGTAAATGTTCTTGCACAACCTGTAAAGCATTCTTGGAAGTGGCCAGTAAAAAAGGGTTTTACCATTTTAAAAAATGTAACTGTGTCATTGTTTACATCTGTAACTTTTTCCTCCCCTGTTCTCATTACAACATTCTGGCAAAAATGTAGGCACAGTAGCTTCCAGTTTTAGAATAAATAACCATTTGGATTGAATTCACCCTCTTTCCTGTGGCTGCACTGACTGGGGGCGGAGGATGGAGTGCGTCATGGGGGGATTGATATTTATTTTTTTCAATTGAGGTAACATTGGCTTACATTGTTGGGTTGTTTGAAGTATAGACTCCCCCCTTCAGATATCGCCACCAGAGTACACCCATCACCAGTTCATCGCGGTCCGCTGTGCCCCCTTCCTTCTTTGTTCTCACCCCTGCCCCTCTGGATACTTCAGTTCTGGAATCAACTTGATTGATTTCTGATGCTGCTTTCTTGAATTGCACTGGGACCAAATAAGGATGGCTTTCCTGGTACATGGTGCTTCTTCCCTACCTAGTCTGCCATGCCTTCACTGGGGAGCCACCTATGCCTTCACTCTAGGGCTGTTGGCCTACTTACGCTAAGCAGTGCCTGCTTATGCTAAGAGCTTGACCCATTGGGGTAGACGGACATCAATGAGCACTACTCATGACCTGTGTGTGTGGCCTATGCTGAAACCCATTGCATGCTTAAACATCAATGTACGTTTCCACTTAGGAGCCAATAGACTTCTTCATGAGAAATTAACCCCTGAGAGGAAAAGCCTACTCATTTAACAGAAGATTAAATTTTTTTGAAAACTTTTCTAGTGAATTTAGAGAATGAGATGGGAACTTTAACAGAAGCACTTTGAATTTCTGGCACCTAGCTGATCATTACGACTTGTAAGAAATGGCCAGGGACTTGTTAAGGATGGGTTGCCACAGGCTCGTGGCATCCAGTGTTTTGGAAGAGAGAATATGTCTAGATACCACTCAGCTCTACATGACAGACTGAGGCCCCAGAGACAGCTTTGTATCCTGAAGGCTATCCTTGTCTCAGTGTCTGTCCAGTCTCTAGAACACTTAAAGTCACTTGGTGGTAGAGCGCAGGAATCATTTTTAACGTTATAGCTCACACCTTGTCTCTGGTAACTTCTGAGCCCCCTTCCCCCCTCCAACTAGAGCTCCTCTAATCAGATGAGAGTGAAAAATTGAGTGTGCAGGAAAATACCAAGAATAAATACCAAAAGTACTTCATTGAGCACTAAGGGTTTTTTTTATAACTAAATCTTAAGTTATTGTGTAAGTTTTCACTTAATTCCCTGAGATTTGCCCAACACTGTGATGCAGTAGAAAAGAAGGGTCCCTGGTGCCTGCTATCCCCTGCCACTCAAGCACAAATACAGTGCAGTTAATTCATTAGGGTGTGAGTCCTGGCAGTGCCAGACAGCCTCAGGATGCAGGGATTAAAGCAGACTTGATCCTTTCAGGAGTCTTCACAAACACCAAGAAGGGACTCCTGGGGGCCTCCCTGGTGGCTCAAGGGGTTAAGACACAACCTATGAAGCAGTCTGCAGCCATTGCAGCACGAGTTCGATCCCCAGCTGGCCAGGGAGCAACCCACATGACGCAGCAGACCTCTCCTGTCTCACCCGCAGCTCCCCTAGCAGTGTATTTCAGTCTGCCTGTTCTGCTCCCCACACTGTCTATGGTGAATCCCCTCACCCCCTGCACCTCTGGTCTGTACCCTGGTTCTTGTATGCATAAATAAATAAGTCTTTAAAAAAAAAGAACGAACTCCTGGGTGGTGTAGGATTAGGGCCCCACGTTGGGAGGGCAATCAGTTTACTTTCCTGGTTTCTCCATCTCTAGGAGGCAATTGGATGATCTCCAGGAACCCTTTAGGGCCCAGGAAATCAACAGCTGGAAAAACCTATTCCAGAAGCTGCCCCTGGTTCACTGGGCCCCTCCAAAGTCTGTGGAGATACACCCATCCACAGGAGACCAAGTCAGTTTTGGTAGAACCCCTTTTATACCTTGGATTTCCTCTGCACTTCTCACCCATTGCTGTCTTCCTGTGTGAAGGTGTGGGCAAATACGGGGTGATGTCAGTCTCCTACTAGAGTGCCCCCTCCCCCTTACATGCACCCAAGCACAAAACAAGATCCTACCTAGGCTTCTCCCAGGAAGGTTGTACCCCTGAATTTGAGGAATGTTGACTATGCATGAGGAGCAGACATCCTGGGACTGCTGCCTTCTCTGCCTTGGCCCTGGTCCCACCAACGTTATGTTCATCCTTGGAAGGAAGTGTTCTAGAAAGACATCCGTAACTCAAACCTCCAAACTTCAGTCCTGGAGGCGCTCTTGAGACTTAAACCTTAAGTTAGGCTTTTGGTCAGGCTGCAAGCTGGAGCCCTGCAAGGGGTGACCCGAACACCTGGTTTCTGGTGGAAAACGCAGAAAGGGGAAATGCGGGCACGCCAAGCCCCTGTTCTACCGGGAAACCCAAACTGAACTACTTCGGGCTTATGCAGCAGCTAGTGAGACCCGGAGGCGACCGAGGAAGGGCGCCCCAAGAGGACCGGCGCCCAGCACGAACCATACATTTAGGTTTCCTTTCTAAAGGGAGACTCGACTTGGCTAACTAGAATCCTAGATTTCCCCGCAAGAACCACACGACCAGCGCCTGCGACGCCGTGCCTGCTGGGGTTCCCTTATCCCATGATTCTTGGTTGTAGCCGCCCGTGGCCTTCAGCTGAATCGGGGGGGGGGGTCCGCTCCCAGGCTCCGGGGTGGGTGGGAGTGGGTATCGGCTCGCGAGGATAAGGGCAGCCATTTTGAGACTAGACGAACACGGAAGGGACCATATTGAAAACTCTGGATGCCTGGGGCCGCCATTTTAAGAATGGGGTTGCCTGAGAAGCCCCGTACGGAGAGACGCAGTGACGTGGGTCGCCATATTGGCGTGGGGCCCATGGCGGCAGCCATCTTGGAAGGGGACCGCGGTGGGCGCGGCCATCTTAGAGGTAAAACCGGCCCCTTTGATCGTAACTGGAGCCAAGCTCCACCCCTCCGCTACCGAGTTCCTGCTGTCTGCCTCTGGCCTCCCGAGCCCCTCCCTAGACCAACCCCGTTCGGTCTGTTTTCGTTTTCACAGCCTTTATTACCCTCGTGTGTGCGTACGTGCGCTGGTGCGAGTGCGAGTGCATGTTCTCTATAGCCTTTGTCTGCTGTGATCGAGGCCTTCCACTGGAGACGCACTCGGGCCTCGCCGACCTCCGAGCCTGCCGAGGCTGGCCCTGTACCCTGGGTAGGGCGAGCCTTTCACCGGCCGCAGCCACCCCAAGCCTGTATTGACTGGTGATCCTTCCCCCCAAGAAGGCTTACACAGGAGCTGTCCTCTGAGACTCTGGATGACTTTATTCTTCAAATGGCTTCCCCCTTCCAATAGTTCAGGTGAGACGTAGAGCAAGCACCCCGCCCAGCCCTCTCTTCATTGTCTGAGCGGGTCACAGAGGGAAGTGGGCAGGACGCTGGCAGTCTGACGGCCCTGTGTGGGCGGAGCAAAGGGTGCCCTCGTCACGGGATGCTTGGGGCCGGCCACAGTGGACGAAGAAATGGGGTCGACAGATAGGTGAGGGAGGGCCTTGTGCTTCAGATAACCTCACAGGGTCGACCAAGGGCTAGACATGGGATGCGGGGGCCCTCGGGCTTCATGACAATTACTGACCTAAGGAAGGGTCCAGGAGAGGGAATGGTGAGGAGCTGCGAGGAGGGGCAGAGCAGCTCAGAGGAGGGCACAGAAGAACTTCTTCTCTCGGAAGGGGTTCTCCGAGGTGGGCACAGGGGTGATGAGGGGATCCTCACAGGCATGAGCATCACAGTAAGTCATCAGGTCTGCTGCTGCCTTGGACACCTGGCGCACAGAGGGCAGTTGGTGACCAGAATCCCTGAAAGGGACCAAAGCCTCCCTCCCCAAATGGGTTCTCTTTTGCCATCTCTAGGGCCCCTTGAAACAGTCTTCTGTTCCCTCACCCCCAAGAGGCTTGGGCACAGCTCTTCTTTCGGGATCCAGGGAGCCAAGGGAGAAAGCATCACTTCTGCTGAGGCTTAAGAACCTACAGCACCTCCTGACCAAGGACTGGGGTCCCAGGTGCCACCCACCTTTATCCGGCACAAACTGGCTTCAATCTTAAGCTGTTCCACCATCTTGCGGGCCTGCCCAATACTCATAGTACTGTTCACAGGGGTCTCCCCTTTCATCCTGGAGAAAAGAGAGACAGCTCAGAGCACCCTAGGGGTCCCAGCACAATCTCAGCCAAAGGCCACCCTCCATGCTCACTCTACCAACCTCTACAAGGCTGGGGTTATGTGCCCCAATATTTTGACTCCTTCTCCCCCTTCTCCAGTGGCCTTTCCCATTCCTGTCTTCCTCAGCTGAGGAAATGGAGCGATGATGGAATGAATGAGAGCCTACCCAGCCTCCCCCAGGGCCTGGGCCAAAAGACCATTAAACATACAGAGGCTTCTAAGCTTTGCAGCCCTTGGAGCCATGTGTGTTTCCAACCCTGAAAGCCTCAACCAGCAAGAGCCCCGCCCTGATGAAGAGCACAGAGAACCTCCACCTGCCCCCTTGAGCCCCAATGGGAGGAAAGCAGGATGGTCCCTTCTCACCTGAGGCCACACGCAGCAAGCAGCACCCGTAGGGTTCCGGTCAGCGGAGTGTACCAGAACCTTCTGCCTGAGATGGGGACCCCACCTTCCAGAGACTTGCCACTGAAAGTATACGATGCAGCAGCAGAAGCAACTGATATAGGGAAGGCCACTGGGGAGGGTCAGCTCAGAGGTCTGTCAAGGGCTGGTCCCAGGTTCTACAGCTCAAGCACTGCCCAGACGGCTGGTACCTGAAGGATGAAGGATGCTAGAAGGAGCTGTTCAGATCTGGAGCATACCAACTGCCTGGCCAGTGGGGGAGCCTGGCTGCTGCCTGCAGCCCCTGCGCACCCCCCCCAACTGTGACTGTCTCACTACCTGCCCCTCCCCCATTGCAGGCAGCCTGAGCTTGGGCTAGAGCTTTCCCGGAAAGGAGGTGGAAGGAGCTGAGGCCAGGCCGACTCCCCCTTCAGATGGGGTGGTCTGGACCTGTGACAGCCCCTGCAGTGAAGACTGTACTGGCTGCGGGGGACCCTGCTCATTTGAAAATCTGACATCAGCTGGGCAGTCGCCCCCCTCCTCCCCTCCTCCCTCTACACTGACACAGCATTTAGCACCTGAATCTTCGTTTCTCTCCCAGGGACCCTCCATTCCTCAGACCCAGGAAAATGTGACGAGCTACAGGTCTCAGCTTCTAGATCACCACTTCATGGTCTAGCCACAAGTGACTCGAGTGGACGATCCAGGGGCAGCGAGGTACGTCAGGGAGATGTCTAAAGAAATGGCAGACCAAAGAGAAGAAGGTGAAGCTGGAGCGAAAGAGTCATGCGGAGACCAGATCAAAGGATCGGACAAAGAGGAGGTAGGGAGCATTTGGGGGGATAGTCAGTGGATGATTCTGGAAATAGACGGCCTGCCTGGGTGGGGTGGGAGGTTCGGTTTAAGAGATCCCCCTCCACACACACACACCTGCAGCGTTGTGCTCGGTGGGGTGGGGGATGCAAAGACGTACACAACGCTGATCTCACCCTCTGAGGGATCTTTTTTGGGGTGAAAAACTATAGACAAAATGGCAGGTGCCACCCGCCTGCCAAGGTGATGCGTTGTAGGGAATCTAAGGGAGAGGAAGTCGATCACGCATCAGAAGAGCAGGACACCAAACTCGGAGCTGAAATGCTACACATTTTAGGAACGCGGAAAGGCCAGCCTGCCCGCAGGCGCCGCAAGCAAGCTGCGCAGCTTCCCGCCGCCTGCAACATTCTCGGGGCGCGCGCACGCCCCGTGGGACGCCTACGGGGCCCAGGGGCCGCGTCGGCCATAAAAATCAGCGCTAGCTGGATTCAGCGTCTTTGCCCCCCTCTTTTTTTGGGGGGGTGGTCATTTAAGGCCGGTGCTGAAAGTGTGAGCGGAAGGCAGCCTCGAGGGGACGCTGCTGCTTACAACACGCCCTGGGGCATATTTGGGGAACCGAAGGGAGGGGCCTGCCCCCTTTGGTCCTGGAAACGGGGAGGGTAATGGACCAAAGGGAGGGCCCGAGGCTAGCAGGAGGAGGCGGGGAACCCCGCAGCCCGGCTCCGGCCCCGCCCCCGCTGGGCCCCGGCCCCGCCCCCGCTGGGCCCCGGCCCCGCCCCCGCTGGGCCCCGGCCCCGCCCCCGCTGGGCCCCTGCCCTGGGCTATAAAGGCGCTGGGCGGAAGTGGGCGGGACTGGCCAGGAGGCGGAAGTCCCTTCCCCGTTGCCCCGGCAGCGCGCTAAGCTGGTGAGTCCGCGAAGCCGCGGCGGCCGGCGGGCTGGTTTCCATGGTGGCGCGACTAGGTGGGGGCCCTGGGCGCCGAGCCGACAGCCGAGCCGCAGGGGCTGGCGGAGAGCGGCGGGGTCCTGCAGGGTGCGCTGCCTGACAAAGGATGCCGCTCGGTCGGGGAGCGCTGCTGGAGACGCAGTGGAGAATCGTGGGGGGCTGTTGGGCCTGCGCCTGGGCTGCTGGCTTTGAGCCAGGTCGTGCAACCTTAGGCGAGTCACGCCTTCTCTCCGTGCAATCACCTGGCAGTCTGGATTCGGTGTCACGTACGTGTAAAGCGCCTTGTAAGAATTTTGAGGTGCTCTTCCTCTGTTAAGTATTGCGGTGGATGAGTATCACGGTGGCCTGGCCCAGAATCAAGTGGCCTAAGGATGACTTCAACTGAGGATGTCTGGCATGGGGGACCCAGAGATCACAACGGAGGAAGGGGCATGGATAGTTGACTGAGGAAGCAATCATTTGGAGAAAGGCCACATGAAACAAAGACTTTGCTGTGTCCTGCTAACTCTGGTTCCTCAAAGCCTATCCAGCAAGCTTATCCTTTTTGTCTCCACCTCCCCCCAGAGAGGAACCATTCTTTCTCCCTCTCTGTCCTTTTCCAGGAACCCCCAGCTGCTTCACCCCATGGCCAGGGGTGGCGTCCAGGTGGCAGAGCTGCTAGGAATGCAAGACCTGAGCCTGGGGCCAGAGCCCCTGGACAGCCTGCCATGGTTGGTGACCCACCAGTACCTGCCTTACTGTGGGCCCAGGAGGTAGGCCATGTCCTGGCAGGCCGTGCCCGCAAGCTGCTGCTGCAGTTTGGGGTGCTCTTCTGTACCATCCTCCTCCTGCTCTGGGTGTCTGTTTTCCTCTACGGCTCCTTCTACTATTCCTACATGCCGACAGTCAGCCACCTCAGCCCAGTGAATTTCTACTACAGGTGAGAGTGGTTTCTATCAAAGTAGAGGAATTGTGTGAGAGAACTGCTACAGGGCCCTGAGAGTTTGTTTGGGGGAAACCCCAGTTTCAGGAGAATGTTGAATATAGTGGTCTATATGACTTCTTACCTCTCACAGCCCCAGGCTGGAGGAAACCTGCGCTGGCAGGTCTCTAGGGTCCTGCTGTACCTCTGGTTACTGAAAGGAAGGGTGAAGTTTCCTCTTCTGGACTGCCCTTATGAGGGTCAGTTCTGTTTGGGTTGGAGCAGATCTTTGGTTGGACCACTAGACACTCAAGCAAACCCAATCCCTGTGTCATCTCAGAGCTAACCTGCCCTCCAGGAGAGGAGGTCTTGGGAAAGGAGAGCTTTACCTTGTGCGCTACTTTTACTGGTGCCGTCTCTACTCCGGCACAGTACAGACCCAGAACTTCCAGTTGCCTGGGGTGCCTGAGTGATTTCTCAGAGCCCTGCCTCTTTCCTGGACCTTCCGTTCCTTCCCATTTTGCAAACCCTGCCAAGTTTTTCTGTTTTCTTAACAATGGCTATAGGAGCAATCAAGACAGATTGATAAGGGTGTTATTACCAGTGACCCAAAGTCTTTTTTTCCTATGCCCTGAGGCCCTGGTCATGTGCTGTAATTTGTAAGACATAGCCTCTTAAACTTTTAGGAGGCATGGTTCTCCTAAAATGAGAGCTTTGTCCTTCCTGCCATAAAAATGTACCTGCATGTCCATGTATGTGCTGCATACACACACCCATGTGCATTTTTGCCTACAATTTGAGGGGGTTCATGAGCCTCTTAAAGATCATCTGTGGATCCCTTTGGAGGAGCTTTCTCATACTAGACCCCAGACCAGAGCAGATCAGAGTCTCTAGGGGTGGGGCACAGGAATCTACATTTTTATCAAGGTCACCAAGTGAGTCTTTGAAAACACTCAAGTCTGGGGGAGAGGAGTGAGAATGAGGGAGTGAAGCGTGGTGGACTATGGTGATGGGTGGTGGGTGCACTATGGTAGTAATACCTGATGGGGGTATGCAAATATTACCTTAGTTAAAAATAAATAAATGAATTAATTAAAATATTGAAAAATAACTGTTCAGCTAACCATTCAACCATAGATTCCCATTTAAGAATATCTGCTCCGGTGAGAAGAAATAAGCAGAACTAGCTGGAAGAAAACAAAAGAATCATGTTGGTTAAATCTCCTGGCTGCAGTTCCTCTCCCTCTCTCTACCAGAAAGAAGGGGGCCTGTTCTGGGAGAAGGAAGGCAGGACAGGAAGGAGGCCAGCGAGGTATGGCAGGTGAGGCCAACTTTATGACTTAGCAGAGTGTCATCCCCGTTCTCATTTAGGACCGACTGCGACTCCTCCTCTTTACTCTGCTCATTTCCTGTTGCCAATGTCTCGCTGGCTAAGACTGGACGTGATCGGGTGAGTATGAGAGAAGAGGAAGCTTAAAGTAAAAGTGTAAACAAGTTGCATGGATTATTCTTTCCTGCAGCAGATGTTAGCAGTGTTCTTCTTAAATTGTCCAGCCAGGCCATATCTACGAGATGAGTGTGTTTCGTCAGATATTTCACTGGAGTAGGATAAAATCCATCCAAGAGTTTTGAAAGCTTGCATATAAAATTGTGAAACTCTTGGCTGACAGGTGTGACTTGTCATTACAAAGGCTACTGTGCCAGAGGACTAGCCGGATACCAGCATGACTAAAACAAACAAACCTGGAACCCTGAGAAATGCAGAATGGGAATGCAGCCTTCTGTACTAGACAAGTTACTGGAGGCTCTGAAAGGGGAGGCTCCCTATACAGCCTTGAAGAAGCAACATCATTTCTGATCCACAAGAGGTTTTTGAGTTGTGAGTCAGCAGTACTCACTGGGCAGACTTACTAAGAATTTAAATATCATTTGAAAGTTATTTTCAACAATGGGTTCCGGAAGTTGCTTCTGAGCCAATGTGTGGGTTAGTGTGGCCCTTGTGAGCTTCCATAGTGGCATCCTGGGACCAGGGCCAAAAAATGCAGAAGGTGATGGTTCAGCCCATCAGCCTCATCTTCAGATACTTGTAGGGTCAATCTTTTTTTTTTTTAAGATTTATTTATTTATGCATACAAGAGCTGGGGTGCAGGCCAGAGATGCAGGGGTGAGAGGATTCACCAGGGACAGAGTGGGGAACAGAACAGGTGGATCTACTGAAATACACTGCTGAGGGGAACAGCGGGGAGATGGGAGAGGTCTGCTGCGCCATGTGGATCAGCTCCCTGGCCGGGGATCAAATTCATGCCACAGTGGCTGCGGGTAGCTTCATAGTGCTGAAGTCTTAACCCCTTGTGCCACCAGGGAGGCCCTTACAGGGTCAATCTTGATTCAGGTGGGGCTTTAGAAGCAGATGAATATGTGGACGGAGGGCTGTATCATGGGTTTTGATGACTATGTGAACCTCATATTAGATGATGTAGAAGAGATTCATTCTAAAACATTCTAGCTCTTGATAATAGGATCATGCGCCAAAGTGTTTCCAACTAGAAATGATTGATGAAGTGAGGAATTGTTGAGAAGGCAAAACAGTTGTTTTTTAGGTGTCCTTTGTTGGGAAAATAGTTCAGAAACATTTGTTCATATTGTTTTGACTACCCTCATGCCATTACCAGATGACAGAAATTATAAAAAAAAAAAAAAAAAAGTGATACTTTAGAGGACACTGATGTCAAAATAGAAAACACAGGATAGAAATAATCAGGCACTGGGCCTCCCTGGTGGCACCAGGGGTTAAGCACCGCACTATGAAGCAATCTGCAGCCTCTGCAGCATGAGTTCAATCCCTGGCCGACCAGGGAGCAACCGACATGGCGCAGCAGACCTCTCCTGTCGTGCCCACTGCTCTCCTCAGCAGATTCTGATGTTAGCATCCTAGTAGCCTTTTGGAGGAGATGTTATTTATTTAAACAGAATTACTAGTTCAAAAAAAAAAATACACACACACAAAGATGTATTTAAATATGTAAATATTGGGCCTCCCTGGTGGCGCAGCGAGTTGAGCACGGCGCTGTGAGGCTGTCCGCAGCCTCTGCAGTGCGGGTTCGATTACTGGCCGGCCAGGGAGATTCCCACATGGCATGGAAGATCTCTCCTGTCTCGCCCGCTGCTCCACTCAGTAGTGTCTTTGGTCCGTCTGCCTGTTCTGCTCCCCACTCTGTCTCCGGTGAATTATCTCATCCTCCCGCGCCTCTGGCCTATACCCCAGTTCTTGTATAAATAAATCTTAAAAAGTGTCTATACAATACAGTGCACCCATTTAAAATGTACAGTTCACTCGCTTTTGGTCTATTCATAGAGTTGGACAATCATCACCACCACCAATTTTCAAACATTGTCATCACTCCAAGAAGAAAGCCATGCCCATCCATTAGCAGTCACTTCCCATTTCTCTCAAAGGTACCACCCAGGGAACTACCCATTTCAATGTTTCAAAGAATTCAATGAAGCGACTGACTTAGACTCGTGGTCTTTACAGAGGGGTAGGAACCTCGTGGAATCAAATAATTCAGGCTGAAGAAAATAAGAGTTTCTGTAAAGATAAGGTTTGGATAAATAGTTTTCCATTGTGCCCTCTTGATAAAATGCCCAAAGTACCCTCACAGCCATACAGATCTGGGAGTTGCCTCACTGTGGGCTAAGGCAAGGTTTTTCACCATTTTTGTTTGTTTGTTTTGTAGCTATTATCTCTTTGTTTAAACACAAAGGCTTTACCATCCCCCTGTGATTCTGACATGCTGCAGGATAAGAGTCATTGAATAAAGAATTCAAGCAATAGAGGAATGATCAGGGGAAACTAGGGCATGTTTGATGGCAAATGTTCAAAACGTTGAGGTCAATCCTAGTGAAGAGGCCTTCCCACTCGAGTCCCAGGGCCACCACCAGAACCGAGATGAGGGACCCAGGCCCGGAGATGATCTGGAGCCACAATGACTGTGTGAGAGCTGGCGGGGAGGTGGGGAGCGCGTCTGCCACTGGGTTAATTAATAATGTCCGTGAAGACAGGCTAGGCCCGGGAGGACGGCCTCACGGGGACACAGGCCTGAGTCACAGATGGCCCACTTGGCAACAGGATGGTTCACTTTTGGAAAGGAAATGTGACACAGCTTTTCTCAGAACAGAGCATCAAGAGCCAAGGGATAGGGAGCTCTTAACTGGGAGGGATCTGGCCGCCAGTAGGGGGCAGCACTGTCTCAGGATGAGAGAAATGGAGAGGCCTGTTAGAATAACCAGGGGGTTGTGGCAAAATGTTTGAAGGGGTAAAGGGAAAGGCAACAGGGACAGCACAATGTTCAAAAAATGTTATGAAAAGAGGTGGGGGCTCCCTCGGGCAGGTGCTGATGTATGGACAGCCGTACCGGGTCACCTTGGAGCTTGAGCTGCCAGAATCCCCCGTGAATCAAGACTTGGGTATGTTCTTGGTCACCATTTCTTGCTACACCCGAGGTGGTCGAATCATCTCTACTGCTTCGCGTTCCGTAAGTGTTCACGGCCTGCCTGGGAGGGTGTGGAGAAGGATGACTGGTGTCAGAACGCCCGGATAGGGTTTAGGATTAAGCATCCTAGCTCTGACTTCACATCAGAGTAGAGGAGTCAGTTTGTTAAACTAGACAAACTCTCCCAGATAGCCCCTGAGCATGCCCATCTTTGGGGTATGGTCTAAGGAGTAAAGCTACTCTGAAAACAGGGGAATCCTGGAGCCAGACAGAGCTTGACTAGAATCCTCACTCAGAAACACACCAGCTGAGGGACAATGTACTTAGCCCCTTGGTCGTGAAGTTTTACCAACAGGTATAATCATAAATCCTCATAGCAAGGTCAGTTTGCAGTCAATGAGGAAAGTGCTTGCTAGCACATAGTAGGTGTTTAGTTAACATCAGACTCCATTCTTGCACAAACTATGTACATAACTGCATCATAAAGCAAACCCTTGAACATACAGACATGGAGCTAAAAGCTTCAGTATAGGAATTTAACAGTCTACTCTGTATTTTAGAAGTACTTGGGGGAAGGTAGATCAGAGATGATGGTGGGCTTAACCTACGATGGCCTCTTGGGAGAGAGGCCTTTGTACTGAAATGGAGACCTGTGGTTGAATGGGGCAGGGATGTTGTTCAAGTATTTGCAGTGGGTGGGGATGGGGTGTAGGAAGTGAAATGGAAGGAGTAGGGGAGCTGAGGAAGAAGCGGCCTTCAGAGACCACCATGGGTGCTCGAGGGGTGGCTAGAACCTTGGGAACCTGGACGTACCTGTTGCCAGCGTCTCTGTCCCGGCCCCGCCAGGTGATGCTGCATTACCGCTCAAGCCTGCTCCAGATGCTGGACACGCTGGTCTTCTCTAGCCTCCTCCTGTTTGGCTTTGCAGAGCAGAAGCAGCTCCTGGAGGTGGAGCTATACCCAGAATACAGAGAGAACTCGGTAAGGGGGTGAAGAGAAGGGTGGCTCGGAGACAGCCGTCCCTGCAAACCCAGAGCCTCTGCGTGTGGCCCCGAGGGACAGCAACAGTCAGGCAGGAAGCGGGTCTCAGATTGAGCTGGTAAGGCTGACCGCAGCAGGGCCCTGGCCTGATCTGTCCTCCCCCACCCCCAGTATGTGCCGACCACCGGAGCGATTATTGAGATCCACAGCAAGCGCATCCAGATGTATGCGGCCTACCTGCGCATCCACGCCCACTTCACTGGGCTCAGGTGAGGAACCACTGATGAGTCTGAAGCGTCCTAAGCAGAGGTAACAGGTTTAACATCCACCGCGGGTTTCCAATCAGCGTATCGGCTCCTTGGGAACTTTAAAAATCCACTGAGGCCTGGGCCCTCTCCCCAGACCACCTGGACCATCATTAGTTCATACCTGGATGTCAGACTTTGAGAAAGCACCCCAGGGAATGCTGATGTGCAGCCAGGGTTGAGAACTACTATCTTGAACCATTGGCTCAGCAGGAATGGGGGTGGCTCAGGAGGGACAGCATAAAGGGAGTCTGCGGTCCTGCGGAGTGGGGACTGCCCATAGGTCCTTGGCCTTTGTGAGAGCCTAGTGGGCCAGGCAGCCCCTTTAGGGCGCTGGGCTCCCCTCGCTGTCTGGGAAGAAGGAGGGGAGGCCAGCTCTACCAAAAGCCTCTTGAATTGGCCTAGGGAGTGTTCCTGGGAAACAAGAAGGCCGGTGCGCCCTGGTAACTGCTGTACTGCCCTGTCCCTACTTCCTGCCTCAGGTACCTGCTCTACAACTTCCCGATGACCTGCGCCTTCGTGGGGGTCGCCAGCAACTTCACCTTCCTCAGCGTCATTGTGCTGTTCAGCTACATGCAGTGGGTGTGGGGCGGCCTCTGGCCCCGCCACCGCTTCTCTTTGCAGGTCACACGAAAAGCCCCTTTGCCCTCCGTGACCCTCCTCTGGTTGTGGAGGGGGCTGGGACCACCAGGGCCTAGGGCGGGGGGCCCTGCTCACTGGCGAGGGTGGCTAGTCCTCGCTGCTCATTGGTTTCTGCCGCACAGGTTAATATCCGGAGGAGAGACAGAAGGGAAGGCCAGCGAAGGATCCCTGCCCCTCCGCCAGGTAAAAGTGGTGGTTGGGGCCTGGGTGCTCCTGCTGCCCTGCTTCTTCCAGTCTGAGGCTTGAGGCACTCACGCACTGAGCTGAGGCCCCAGTCTGATGGAGGTGAAGCTGGCACTGCCGTGCAGGCCTCCAGGCAAGGCCACCCTAGCCCTGCCCTGTCTTCTCCTCCCTTGGGAGACATAGGACCCCAAGGCCAGGAGGAGCCAAACCAGCTGTCGGACATCGCGGAGGATGGTGAGGGCCCGGATGATCCCTCCGGGGCAGGTAGGTTGGGAGCAACAGTGCTGGCCCCTCCTACCCGTGCCCAGGAGCCCTTCCCGGCTGACCTCTGTGTTCCTTTGTGGCCACAGAGGGGCAGCTGTCTGAGGAGGAGAAACCTGATCAGCAGCCCCTGAATGGCGAGGAGGAGCTCGAACCAGAGGCCAGTGATGGTGAGGGGCACCTCGTCCAGGCAGGTTGGGTGACGGGTGACGTGGGTAGGGAGAGGACGTGTGAGCTCATTTCCATTGGGGATTTTGTTTTTTCGCCCCCTGGCCCAGGCTCAGGATCCTGGGAAGATGCCGCTCTGCTGACGGAGGCCAACCTGGCTGCTGCCGCCGCTGCTGCTGCCCCTGCCCCTGCCCCAGCCCCGGCCCCGGCCCCTGAGACTGTGGGCAGCGCTGAACCTGCGGGGGGCACTCTCCGCCAGCGCTCTACCTGCTCCAGTTCCTAAAGAGAATGGGCAGAGCCCCCACATTCCAGCCCTCTCCCATCTGCTCCCTCTCCCATCCCCTTCTTCTCCCCAATAAACTATTTTCGTGCCAGCTACTTCCCTGACTCTTTGAAATCTATTTGAAAACTCTGTTACTTGCCAGCCTGTGCCCCCAGGCACCCCCTGGCCCCAGTCTGAAGAGGTTTCTTGCAGGGGCTATAGCAGGCGGACCTCTGGAGCCGGGACTATTTTCGGCACAGCTCTTTCCATTCCCTAGCCTGGGCTAGGCCAAGGGGAGGAAACCTGCCTGCCCACTCTCTGCGCGTGACTCTCATCTCATCTCCCTCTGGAGAGGGGGATCGTGTAGGGCGGGTCTGCAGAGCGGATACATCATCCCGGGCCAGTACCCCTCCCTTTCTCTGTCCATTGGGAGGCAGAAGACAGGAAATGACTGCCAGGGACGTGGTATGGTTTTTACCAAAACAGCATTTTGCAAGCCAGGCCCCATGCTGCACACAGCTGTTTTCCTCCCTGATACCAGCCAGGTGGCCCTCTGCCCTCCTTCCCCTCCTCGTCCCTTCGCATGACTTCAGCCTGCATCGTCTGTTCCTGGCTGCTTTCCACATTCCAATCCCCTTCCAGAACCCAGGCGTCCTGGCCTCCAGCTGAAAGTAATGCCTGTGGCTTCCCCATCCCTGGCCCCATGACTCAGGCCTTCCAAGGACCCAGCCCTCTTCTCAGCACTACGGGGAGGGGGACTAGGTGGTGCTATCATAGGTCCAAGGGCATAAAAGCTTTGAGCCAAAACAAGTGAAACTGAAGACATTGACAAAACTTAACGGCGCAGCCTGTGCTCCTGGGGACCCCTCAACCCGATCCTCGCAGACTCTGGCAGACGTTTCCCACTGCATCAAGGCCTCCCCCTCCCCGCTGGTGAGGGGCTGCTGGGGTGGGGGCGGAGTGGGAGTGAGGACTCCTGTAGGTGGGGAGTAGCGATTCTGGGTCCCCCTTCCCTGTGTTCGCGCCATCCCTTCTTTCTTACTCTGCTTCCTGGGTTTTCGCTTGTGTTGCTGATTTATAGTTAGTTCTCTTAGATCTTTTCTCTGGGCGGCAGCTCGGAATTATTCCACCTTTCTTCCCTGGACTGGGTAAATCATTTTTATTTCCTCCTCACCTCAGTACTCTGTTTATTCATTAACTGTTTGGAGTTCTTGGATCTGGGTTGCTCACACATCTGTCTTCTGTCAGACCGTAATTGATTAATTTTTGCATGAAACCAAGCATGTAGCCAGATCGGAAGCCGGTGGACAAACTGAGTGTCTGTCCCTTCTGGGTCCCTAGTTGTGTTTCGGTCTCTAGAGGTTTTGTTGAGGGAAGAGGCCTAGGAGGTGTCAGGGCCTAGCTGTCTTTACCAATCCGCCACTTTCCCTTCCAGACTCCATGTTGGGCTCTCCCTGCCTTCTAGGGCTCTTGGCAGTCACCTTCTTGGTTCCCCAAGCACAGCCCTTGGCCCCTGGGAACTTGGAGGAAGAGGAGGAGGAAGACGAGACACCTTTACCCTCCATGCCCTGTGACTACGACCGCTGCCGCCACCTGCAGGTGCCCTGCAAGGAGCTGCAGAGGGCCAGCCCAACGGCCTGCCTGTGCCCTGGACTCTCCAGCCCAGACCTGCCACCAGAGCAGCCGCGCCTGGGTGAAGTGCGCCTGGTGGCGGAGGACAGCCTGGCGGTGGTGCACTGGTGTGCGCCTTCCTCCCCGGTTCACCAGTACTGGCTGCTGCTCTGGCCAGGCAGCGGGGCTCCCCAGAAGAGCCCCCCCCTCAACTCAACCTTCCGCAGAGCAGAACTGACAGGACTGAAGCCTGGTGGCTCTTACGTCGTGTGTGTGGTCGCCGCTAACGGGGCTGGAGAAAGCAGCGTGCCCGGGGCAGTTGGCCAGGGCCTCGACGGTGTGGGAGGCCCTTCCTTCGGGCCCTGCAGCCAGTTCACGGTGCCACCCAGACCCCTGAGCCTGGTGCACGCAGCCGCAGGGGTGGGCACAGCCCTGGCCCTGTTGACCTGTTCAGCCCTGATTTGGCACTTCTGCCTGCGTGATCGCTGGGGCTGCCCTCGCCGCCAGGCCCGAGCAGTCCCCAGGCTCTGAAGCTGCTGGGCTCCTGCTCCTGAACCCGGATCCCAGAGGAGATGGTGGCCAGCTGTTGCCCTGCACATTCCCACCGGATCCCAAGGCCAGGCTGATTCCAGGGTCTGGATCCCTAACCCATGCAGGTCTCAGACCTACCTCAGGGCTTGGGCTCAGGGCCTGATGTTTAGGATGGGATAGAAAGGTCGGCTTTTCTTTTTTTTAAGGCCCAGGTAGTAAATAATTTAGGCTCGGCATTTCCAGAGGAGAATATGGAAAGTTTTATAGAGGTACTTATATAAGCATGTCACCAACCACTTAAAAATGTAAAAGCCTTGGGCCTCCCCGGTGGCGCAGCGGTTGAGCGCTGGGTTGCGAGGCTGCCCACGACCTCTGCGGCGCCGGTTCGATCCCCGGCTGCTCCCCGGCCACCGGGGGAGGGTCCCGCATGGCGCGCAGACCTCTCCTGCCGCCCGCTGCTCCCCTCAGCAGTGTCCTTTGGTCCTTCTGCCTGCTCTGCTCCCCGCGCTGGCTCTGGTGAATTCTCTCACCCTCATGCGCTTCTGACTGTTCCCAGTGCATGTATAAACAAACAAACAAATAAATAAAAACATGCCTCTTTAAAAAAAAAAATGTAAAAGCCATTTTTCACTCGGGGGCCAGATTTAGCGCTTTGACTGTTTATTAATCATGCAGCCTCAGAGGACTGCCAGTCTGGGTGGCTTTAGGGGAGTGGTGAAATTAAGCTTCTGCAGGGTGGACCTTGGGCCAGAGATCACTTTTTTTTCCTTCTGCCTTTGGTTTAGTTGCTGTGTCTGCACACACCTAAGTCATAATCTACCTGTGTCTGAGGTGAGTGGGAAGAAATGACTGCCATTTCTCCATGACTGGAGAAGAAAGGCATTGTCCAAGCTGTTGTCTGGGACAAGCTTGTGTTTTTTAGCTAGTGAAAAGAAAAAAAAGTAATAATATTACATCCTTTTCAATTCCCTGTCTATACACCTATTTTTCAGGTAGTGTACTTTTGAATTTGTCTTGAAGTCAACTGCATATAGAAAAAGTGTTTAAGTTGCTACAAAGTATAATTATCACTTGTACTGGTCTTGTAACTTTTTTAAATTATAAAAATAACTCACAGATTTCAAATAATACTGAAAAGTATAAAGTGAAAATTCTCCTCCTGCTGTAATTGCCTTTAAGAGAGCAGATCTTTCCCTAAGTGATACAAATGTTTTCTCATTCCATATATCACGAATGTTCTATGCTGGTATCCCTAGTGATGTTAAAGGCTGTCTAGCTTTCCAAAGGAGAATGTGCCTTAATTGACTTTAGTCATTGCTTTTGGTTGGAATATTTGTTTCCAGGGTTTGCTGTGCACAACCTCCAACACTGTATTTCTATAGGGTTCTTACATAATCTAAGAGGCAGTACTATAGAGCTTCATCATTCTTTTAGGATTCTTTTGGGATTTCTAGAAGAAATTTAGAATGCATTGCTTCCCCAGTTATCACACTGCAGTGGATATTTTGCGGCTTTCTGCTTTGACTCCTGTATTTCCTTGGCATTTATTCATTTGTAAATAATGATGGCCTGCTATCTCCTTATTAAAGATATGCTTTGTATGCTTTCACTTAATCTCACAATAATATTCCAAGACATGGTATCACCTTATCACAGATGAGACAAATTTAAGGTTCTGAAAGTTTTGCTGCTGCAAGAAAGGAATTGAGTTTGGATTTGGGACCAAGATACCTAGCTCCAAAGCCGATGTTCTTCACAACCTAGCACAGTGGTTTGGTAAACTTGCACACTACTCCAGTTTGAATCTAGCTCTGGTATTTACCAGCTCTGTGACTTAATTACCTCATCTGTTTCCTGTGAGTATCTACATCATATGGATTATTGTGATTTAATATGAATTAATCATATAAGAGTCTCCAGTGCATATATTATCAATGTCATATTAATTTATTACTCTGCCTTCTAATAAACATTTATAGTGAACTTTACCTTTAGGGATCTAACAGCCAAGGGAGTGGTGGAGTGCTAAGGGATCAACCCAGCAAGGGGATGCGTACTTAATGGGACACATACTAGAGATGGAAAATGAAAAGGGGGTGGTCAAAATAGGATTCCCCTAGAAAGCAAACTGGAACCTAGTCTGGAAAAATAACTGGAAGTTAACCAAGCCCGCAGAAGAGGCAGGACATCCCAGGCAGAGGGACCGGTAGATGCAAAGGCCGGAAGCGGGGCGAGAGCCTGTTTGGTAATACATACAAATTACCCTCAAGTGGTGAGACACTAAACTGCGCAATGACTACCAGTATTTACATAATACAGTCGTGCGTAGGTAGGTGCTATGGCTACCCTCACTTTACAGATGGAGCTCTAATAAAAAAGGGGGCAAGAGGGAGGCAAACTAATGGCATTTGTTACCTCCTTGGTAATTGGGGTGTCATGGAGCTCTAAGCAGGGTGGTGATGACAAGCTCAGATAGTGTGTTTTGCAACGCTCCCTTTGGCAGAAGAGCGGAGGGTGGCTCCACTGCCCGGGGACGATGAGCGGGTCACATTGTGCACATTTCTGTGACTCCTCATAAACATTGCAAACGACTTTCCAACTGGTTGCACAAAAAAAAGGCTGTATCAGGATCTGGAGTCATCCCGCTCAGGGTTTCAGGGCCTTGTTGCTTCCCCGCCGCCAGGGGTCCTTGCTGGAGCGGAGAGGTCGCCGCCTTGAGCCACCCGCGCGCAGCCGGGCCTCAGTTTTCTGGCTCTCGGCGGCTCCCGTCGACGCCCGCACCCACGTGACCCAAACAGATCCGGGCACTTCCGCTTCCCCTCGGCTTTCTTCTCGTCGGTGTCCGCGGCCGGTCTAGGACCGAGTGAGTGAGCCGGCGCCGGGCCCGGGACGTCGGGGGCGGGCTGGCCTAAGGGCCAGGGGCGCCTTCTCTGATCCCCCTCCGCTCCCCTCGTCTCCAGGTCCCCGCGGAAGCGGCGGCGGCGGCGCCATGGCGGAGCTGACGGCCCTGGAGAGTCTCATCGAGATGGGCTTCCCCAGGGGACGCGCGTAAGGGAGCCCCTCACCCCGGGCCGCGGGGGTCGCGGATCTGTCCCGGCCTTGACCCCAGCCTGGCCTCAAGCTCCGCGCCCTTGCCTGACCGTCCCCATGGCTCGGGGGCGCTATTCACGGTGTTTCTGCCCCCAGGGAGAAGGCTCTGGCCCTCACAGGGAACCAGGGCATCGAGGCTGCGATGGACTGGTGAGCGCTTCGATCGGGTGGCAGGGGCCTGGGAACAGCTGGGAGGGCCATTCCCAGCGTTAACCTTCCGCCCGACTTTCCCCCAGGTTGATGGAGCATGAAGATGACCCCGATGTGGACGAGCCTCTAGCGACTCCCCTAGGACATATCCTGGGACGGGAACCCACCCCCTCAGTGCAGAGCGGCCCTGAAGGTCCTGACCGAGGCACGCAATGTGATTATTCAGGAGGGTCTGAAGGAGAGAAATGGGTAATAATACTGGCTACTTGTTTGTAGGACCTGGTTCTGCAGCCGGAGAAGGCAAACCCGTTTTGAGTGAAGAGGAAAAACAGGAACAGACTAAGAGGTATAGTGAGGGTGTCTTACATTTCTGAGCATCATCCTCCACCTTTCTGCAGTACACAAGTCTGGTGGAGAAAAATCTGGAGTTTTCCTCCTTTCCTCTGCCCTTTCTTAGGGTTTTCCTTTTTGTTTCTTTCATTTGTCTTGAGACACCTTCCCTGATTGTGTTTTCTGAGTGCCATGTGATAAGTTCACCTTCCCAATCCACACCCATTTCTCCAGTGCTTTCCTTTCTGGCACACAGGATGTTGGAGCTGGTGGCTCAGAAGCAGCGGGAGCGCGAAGAGAGGGAGGAACGGGAGGCATTGGAACGGGAACGGCAGCGCAGGAGACAAGGGCAAGAGTTGTCAGCTGCACGACAGAAGCTACAGGAAGATGAGATGCGTCGGGCTGCTGAAGAGCGGAGAAGGGAAAAGGCTGAAGAGTTAGCAGCCAGGTCTGGATGATAAGGATGTTGGATAAAAGATGAGAAGGGAATGACAATTTTTCTGTCAACATCTGACCTGCTTTCCTCTTGTTTACTTTCCAGACAGAGAGTTCGAGAAAAGATTGAAAGGGACAAAGCAGAGAGAGCCAAGAAGGTAGGTGATGGAGAAGATATTGGGGGGGCAAGGTTATTAGAAAATTTCCTTTTCCAGCGTCAGAGGGAAAGGATGGGATTCTACAGTGTGTCTCCCAAGAGTGGAGGAGTACCTGAGCAGGTGTTTTTGCTTGTCCTTCAGTATGGCGGGAGTGTGGGTTCTCAGTCATCCGCGCCAACCACAGAGCCAGGGCCTGTTCCGTCCTCTCCCAGCCAGGAGCCCCCCACCAAGCGGGAGTATGACCAGTGTCGCATACAGGTACTGTCTCCAATTCCCTTCTTGCTCCTAAACACCCTTTTGTTGACCTACAAGGTCGCCGGCTCACAACTTTTTTCAGTTATATTCCCTTTGCCAGAACTCTTCCTTTTTTGTAGGTGACTTTTGAAATCCTACCTCCTCAACTCATAGGATAGATATCAAATTTCACTTGCCTGTGTCTTATTTAAATCCGTATCTCCCTCTTACTCAGCATTTACCTTTTGTTTGTTCATTTTCATGTGGTGTATTACACAGCTGTTTACACGATGTGGCTTTTACTTAGGAATTTTTGTGTAATCTTGTCTCTGTCCTTAAATCATGAGGGAGTTGGGAATGCTTAGCAAAGCAGAGCCTGAGTGATTGTTCATTAGATGCTTTAAATAGTAAACATGCTGTTTCAGTCTGAGCGGAAGTAACCCGCTTTGCCCTTCTCCTTACTAGGGCGTCTCGCTCACTTTTGGTACTCACACACACTGTCTCTCTCTTGCCCCGTAGGTCAGGCTGCCAGATGGGACCTCACTGACCCAGACATTCCGGGCCCGGGAGCAGCTGGCAGCTGTGAGGCTCTATGTGGAGCTGCACCGAGGAGAGGAGCCTGGAGGGGGCCAGGACCCTGTGCAGTTGCTCAGTGGCTTCCCCCGGCGGGCCTTCTCAGAGGCCGACATGGAGCGGCCTCTGCAGGAGCTGGGTATGACGTGTGGGACCGGAAACAGAACTTGGGGGTAGAGGGACATGCCTGAGAAAAGAAGGGTTACTAAGAGAAGGGACTTCATGGAGATGGTGTGAGGTCAGGAATCGGGATGGGGAGGGGGGGCCGGTGTGTGCAAAAAAGGACATATGTTTATGGCTCACAGCTGCTTTCTTCTGTCTTCAGGACTTGTGCCTTCTGCTGTCCTCATTGTGGCCAAGAAATGTCCCAGCTGAGAGGCCTTTTTTCCACCATCCCTCTCTGACCTCTTCATCTTTGTTAAAGCACTGACATCTCCTTCCTAATAAATAGACCCTCTCAGTTCTGTATGTGCCTGACTCCTTTCCTGAGTGGCTAGGAGGGACAAAACTAAGGCAGAGAAGCTAAAGGGAAGGTTTTTAAATTTGACTCTATCCTTAAATTTCCATCAGAGTTTCTCATCTCTGGGTCTGATTAGTTGCTTGGGAGGTTGGGAGTGTGGGGGGGTAATCCCCACATTGGATACACCTTGTATTTCTCAGAGGGACCCCAAATCCTGACTAGCTGTGGCCTTGACTTCTTTAAGCTTAGTTTCTTTTTCAGTAAAATAGGATAATAGTACCTGTTGACAGGGTTGTGGGGGCACAGAATGCTGTGCTATTAATTAGCACAGTTCCTGTCCCCTAACAGGCCCCCAGAGTATTAGCTACTAAGATTTTTTTAGTGGTGGCCATTCATGAACATTGAGACTTTAAGGTGGCCTTTACAACTTCTCTGTTCTGCACTAAACAGTATGAGCACTTGATATGCACCGCACAGTTTGAAGTGCTTTGAGTGTTAGCTGACATGAAGGCACTAATATCCAGGTTCAAGTGCAGTTGTCCCCATTTTGGAGACCGGGACACCAAAGCCTATGACTTGCTCAGATGAAAACAGGAGCCTGGCTGTAGGGCTCCTGGCTACTGTCCATCACCTCCTCCTGGTCTTCCCTCAAGCAGCTGCTGACCTCTTTCCTTTTGTTCCCAGGTGCGGAGAGTCACTGTGACTGTAAAGATCATACATAACAAATGTGCTCAAATCATGATTTCATCACCCAGCACCCATGGCTTTTGGGTTTTCAAGAGCACCCATGGTTCATACCTGGTTTCCCATCTCAGTGTTCTGGCTTCATTTAATAACAGCGGCCTTGTCCCCCTGTGCCCATTGCAGTCTTGCTTGGAATCACAATATAACAAGAGAGGAAGAGGTGAATTGATTGACTTGGGGCAGGTCTGCAACCCTGCTGATAGCTTTATCTCCCTCAATAGCATCTCCAAGACTTAACGACAATTCAGAGTGGAAAGGAAGAGTGAAAACTTGGAGGGAAAAGAACCCATTACATTTACTGAGAGGCTGCTGCTTAGTGCCAGATGGTGCAGAGCCTTACGTGCCTAATTCTCACCTATGATAGAGCAGGACTGAGGCTCAGAGGACTTGGAACACCAGTTGAATCAAGATCTGACCCCAAGCTGCCTCCCTTCACTCCTCAGAACAAGTCCCCTCTCTGAGCCTGTTGAATCATAAGTGATTAAAAAACAGCCACAGCTGGTCCCCCCCCTGGTGGCGCAGCGGTTGAGCGCTGGGCTGCGAGGTTGCGCGCAGCCTCTGCAGTGCCGGTTGGTTCCCCAGCCGCCGGCGAGGGGCTCACACACACACAAAAGCCACAGCTGGCATCATGGCCTGTGCTCAAAAGTCCCTCTCCAACCTCACTTAAGGACAGGAACCCAAGGTGTCCTCCGTGGGCACCTGCTGTGACACGGTTTTTCAGGGGAGTTGTATTTCAAGAATGTCGCTCGGTTATCCCCGGAAGTACACTCAAACTTACAGACCACAAGGCTCTGTGGGCTTCAGCCTCTCGTGGAGGGCAGGGTGGGTGGTAGCCGCAGGCATCCCCAAGCACCGCACCGACCCCGGGAAAACTGCAGGCATTTAGAAATGTCCCACCGTAGGGTTCACTCTCCGGATGAGAGGGCATTTTTATTAGTTCCTGCAGTTCGCCACATCCGTTGTCTAGGTCCAAGACGTGGACATTTAGGCGCAGTCAGTGCAGGGTTTGGGGGGAAGGTGCTTATTCAGCGGCAGCTACCCCAGCCCCGGCGAGGCAGGGCGCGGCAAGCAGAGTCCGGACTCCCGGATGGGCTCTCGCAGGAGAAAAGACCGCCTCGCACTTCTGCACGGGAGCAGAGGTCTCAGCGCCCTCCGGGCAGCTCAGGGCTCACGCAGATCTCCCGCCGCCGCCGCCCCCCATCCAGTTCTTCCTCCAGGCCACGTTCTCCTGCGTGGCCGCCGCCTGCTGCAGAGTGGCCAGCACTAACTGATTGGTCCTGGTCGACTCGTCCCTGCGCCGCGCGTCCTGCTCCGGCATCTCCTGCTGGCAGGACGGGAAGGTCGCAGTCCCGTTCCCCAGCCCGGGGCTCACCGCCCGCCCACCCCACCTGCGATCCCCAATTGCCCCACCTTCAGCATCGCCTGCTTCCGCTGCTCGCCCGGAGTGACAAGAACGAAGAGCGTGGAGCCCACGCAAGCCCCCGCGCCCAGAAGGATGCCCACCATCAGCGCCTTGCGCGCGGTCTCCATGGCCCACCCCGCGACCAGCGAGGCGCCCTCTGGAGCCTCCCGCAGCCTAGAGTGGCCACTGCCGTCTCACCGCCCCCAGCGCAGGCTAGAGCGACCCGACGCGACCATAGAGAAGGCGCCGGGCTAGAGAGGGCCCAAGCCGGCCTCTGTGGACTAGAATTAGCTAGACGGATAAGCGCGTCAAAAGGAGTAGGCACAGAGGACGAGCTCGGTGCCGTGGTCTTGAACTCCGGAGTGGTGATGCTAGAATGCGTATTTTCGTAGTTGCTGTGGGTCTTATATATTTTTTAAAACCTTTTTTATTTATGAGCTACAAGAACAGGCCAGAGGTTGGGGGCGGTGGTGGCGAGAGGATTCATCAGGGATGGAGTGGGGAACAGGCTGGTTGACTGATACACTGCAGAGGGGAACAGCGGGAGAGGCAGGAGAGGTCCGCTGAGCCATGGGGGTAAAAGCTGCGGTCCCACCACTGGGATCTTCTCCTCCCCTGGAAGGCCCTTAATCTCCTAACATGTCATCCTCTGCGCAGCCTGTGCCCCAGTTCTTGTATGCATAAATAAATAAATATTTTAAAAAATGATTAAGGGGTCAGATGCCAAAGATGATTAAAGGCGCAGTTCGTGGAATTCCCTGGACAGGGGTATTCTGTGTTCAACCACCTGACCTCTCAGAACCACCACCCATGGCCCTTGTGCCTGGGAGTAGCAAGGATGGGCCTTGGCCTACATTCTTTTTTTTTCCCCAATTTTTAAAAGGGCTTTAAAAATTTTTAATGTATTTTTTACATCATTTTTCACTTTTGCACAATGTATGCATTTTTATCTTGGTTATAGTCCCCATACAATCCCCACTACCCTTATTTTGATCCTACACCCTCCCCCACTCTCCCTCAGTGTGTCTTTGGTTTATAGTTGCTTGTTGATTTTTACTTTATTATAATCAGTCTTTTTCCTGGTCCCTTATTTAGGTTTTCTAAATTCCTGCTATGAGTGAGACCATCTGGTATTTTTTTCTTTCTGGCTTATTTCACTGAGCATGATCCCTTCCAGCTCCATCCATGTTGCTGCAAATTGCATGAGTTTATCTTTTTGATTGCTGAGTAATATTCCATTATGTATATGTACCATATCTTCTCGATCCAGTCATCTATTTAGGGGCATTTGGGTTTCCATAGCTTAGCTATTGTAATAGTGTGTTGCTTAACCCCTTGTGCCACCAGGGAGACCCCCCAGGAAGTTTTCATTGTTCATGAACTCTTTAATTCTTGGCCCCCCCAGGCTGGACTTGGAACCCACTGGGCTCCAGATCTCCCTCAAGGCTCTTTAACCCAGGTAGTCCTCCTACCCATCTTTTCAGTCTGTCCCTTTTACAGATGAGAAAAAATGAGGGTGAGGGCCTCCCGGGTGGCGCAGCGGTTGAGCTCTGGGTTGCCTCTGCAGCGCCAGTTCAATCCCCGGCCGCGGGGGGGGGGGGGGGGGTCCCACATGGAGGGCAGATCTGCTGCCCGCTGCTCCCCTCAGGAGTGTGCCTGTTCTGTTCCCAGCTCTGGCGGTGGTGAATCCTCTCACCTCCCGTCCTTCTAACTGTACCCAGCGCTTGTATGAATAAATAAATCTTAAAAAAAGAAAAAATGAGGCTGAGGTTAGGCCATTGGGTCACAGCCAGTGCTGGCATTTAAGAACCCCTACCTGCTGCTTTTAGGAGTTGCAGTTAGTACCTACTTGCACCTTTGTCGATTCAGTGCACAACTTGTGCCTGGCACTGCTAAATATTTCACTCATTGTGGCATATAATCACCTAAACTGCAGGGATAATTCTTACCTTACAGATGAGTGAAATGGACATAGATACTTCTAATGTTGCATGTACCCAGCTAAGTAAAAGTACATACCAGAAATCATATCTTTATTTTTCTAGCCACCATGCAAAGGCTTCTTTCCATTCTGTCCCCATCCAATAGAAACTCTAGGGCCTGCCCTAAAGTCTTTAATGAGATCCTTGAACCAAGTAGGCAAAGTAGGTGATACCCCTGAAAGGGCCCAGCTCCTGCACGGAGACAGTCCAGCCCTGGGAAGCTTGCTCCAGGCAGGGCAATCGCACATCAGGATCCTCATCTGAGAACTGGATCAGGGTCCCCTGGGGACTCAGGACCCTCAGGCACTCTGACAGCAGCTGGTGAGCTCCAGGCAGACCACCCCGGGCAACAGCATCCCAGGTACCCTTGTCCAGAATGAGGTGGAAGGAGCCTGTGGAAGCCACTGGTTCCAGGTTCTGGGCATCAGCCTGCATGAAGCGGAGGCGGGAGGCTGGGTGCCCAGGGCACAGAGGTCTTTGGTCTTGATTACCCTCCAGGAGGCTGTTCATGTGAGCCACAGCCACGGGAGAGAAGTCCACCCCCAGCACGTCCACCGGGTGCGGACACTTGGTGTAAAGGCCTGTACACAGGCTCGAGGTGCCACAGCCCACGTCCAGCACCCTAGCGGGACTGGCAGCCTTTGCTTCCTGCAGGAACGGCATAAGGAGCCCCTGGGCTTCCTCAAATCCAAAGAACCAGTCGAAGGTGGGGACGCTACCCAGACGGGGGTGGGCGTGTAGCTGATCCCAGAGGCGGCGATCGGCTAGACAGCTATCGGCCAGGGAGCCTGTGGACACGGGGGATGGGATGTCACGCGGCGCCTGAGTCCTATCTCACCGCTGCAAACTAAAAACGGTGCAATGTACCCTTAGGGTCTAAAGAGCCACAAGTTCAGGAACCAGACACCCGGGCCGCAAAGAACCCACCGGGTTTCCTGCCCGCCGAGGTGCGGCGCGCCCCCGCCGCCAGGGTCGCCACCGGGAAGGTTCGGCGCAGCGCAGCGGCCATCGGAGGCGCAAGGAAAGACGCGGACACGCTGCCACTACGGCACCAACAGCCTTTATTGGAGGCAACGGGAAGTGGAGGGGGTGGGGAAACGACAGCTCGGGCTCCCGAGGAGTTTCCAAAGGCCTGAAATCAAAGGAGACGCGTCAGCCCCGGGAGGAGCCCGCCGACCGGGTCAGCGCGGCTTCCCCCGCGGACGGCTGTCTCGGCGCCTGAGGATAGAACCGGCGGACGGGCCGCCGCCGGCACCGAAGACATGTCGCCGAGCGGGCCGCAGCCCTGTCGCTCTGCCTCCGTACATTACGGGGAGCGGGACCGCACGCCCGATACCCGCCAAGAAATGGAGGACCCCAGGCCCCACCCGGACCCCCACCCGGACCCCCGCCCGGCCTCGAGGCCCAGACGCACGACGCGCTCACCTGGCGGCGGCTCCCGAAAGACGGAGGCCGCGGCCGAGCTACTTTATATACCCTGGCCCCGCCCCTGGGCTGCGATTGGCTGTCGCGGAGGGGCGGGCCCCGCGAGGGGCGGGGCCTCCACGGTCTGCGCGCGGCGGAAACGCGGCCCGGAGCAGCCCTGGCCGCGCGCTCATGGGGGGCCCCGGAGGGAAGATCAACCGGCCCCGAACGGTGACTGAGTGGGAGCCCCGCCTGTGTTTCCCCGAGCTTCCCGAGCCGCTCAGCTTTCCTGGGATGGAGTCGATGGGCCGGAGGCGCCGGGTAGGGGGTCAGGGCTCGCGGGGCGTAGTCTGATGGGCTCCTTCCCTCCCCCAGGAGCTGAAGAAGAAGCTGTTCAAGAGGCGGCGGGTGTTGGGCCGCGACCGGCGACTGAAGCACCGGGTGGTCGGGGCTGTGGTGGACGAAGGGCTGACGACGCGGCACCACCTCAAGAAGCGGGCGTGAGTGCGGGCCTCTTCCCCTTGGCGCTCGAGCCACCCTGCCCCCCTCGTGCATGCCGCCACGCTGTTTCTGCCCCACGCTGCTTCCCTCAGGACCGGCACCTCACACCCCAAGTCCCTTTCCCCGCCTCGGCTAGGGAGTGGACTTCCCACCAGGGACAGTGGGGAGCAGACTTTCCGGAACTTCATGATGAAGTGTATTTGGTCTTCGTTCCTGGATCCTGGCACAGATTTCCAAAAACTCTTGGAATTTCTGGAGTGTTTTATTTCATAAGGAACCCACACCCCACCTTTTTTTTAAAGATTTATTTAATCATGCATACAAGAACTAGGGTACAGGCCAGAAGCGCGGGAGGGTGAGAGGATTCACCAGCGACAGCGGGGAACAGAACAGGCAGACAGACCGAAATGCACTGCTGAGGGGAGCAGCGGGTGAGACAGGAGAGGTCTGCTGCACCATGTGGGTATCTCCCAGGCTGGCGGGGAGGAACACGCACTGCAGAGGCTGCTGACAGCTTCACAGTGCTGCCCACAACCGGTGGCGCCACCAGGGGAGGCCCAAGAAACCCCTTTTGAGTACATAATAGATCTACTGAGATACACTGCTGAGGGTAGCAGCCAGCTGGTGAGACAGGAGAGGTCAGTTGTGCCATGTAGGTTATCTCCCTGGCTGGGGATGGAGCTCACGCTTAATAGCATTGAGACATTAACCCCCGTACCACCAGGGAGGTCCTGAGATTAGTATCAAGTAAAATACACTAGTGTCTAAATGTTGGGGAGATTTAACTCACTACCTTAGAGCCCAGATTCTCAACGGCTCTTTGTTTTTGGGTTTTTTGTTTTTTTTTTTAAAGGACAGGTTTATTAGGAAAAGGAGAAAGAAAAAGAGAGACACTTGCACAGTGACTGGCAGGCAGGAGAGCTGCCTCTCAATGGCTCTGTGATCAGAATCCAAACATCTTTTCAATAGTCAGAAACACTTGTGTGGCCTGGATCCATTCTGGTCAACTTATCATTGCTCCTACCTGCCCTACAGTTCCAGTGCACGTGCCAATATCACTCTGTCTGGGAAGAAGCGCAGGAAGCTCCTCCAGCAGATTCGGCTTGCCCAGAAAGAGAAAGCAGCCATGCAAGGTGAAGCAGGGGCTCAGGTGGGCTGAGGGGACAAACTGAATTCATTTGGGTTAATACTTCCTCTTTCCCTTTGCTCAGTGGAAGCCCCCCTGCAGCCAGCCAGGACTAGTGAACCACAGCCCAAAAGACAAAAGAAGACAAAAGCCCCCCAGGATGTGGACATGGAAGACCTTGAAGAGGAGAGCTAAGTGTCTCACTCCTTCCTCCAGAAGATTCTTAACCAGAGGCCGCAAGACTCAGTGGTTCAGAGGACTTTAGAGAGAGCACAGGCCGGCCCTCTCACAGTCCCTCTTCCATGATGGCCTAGTGACCTGCTGGGGCATGTATTGAGAGGGAGAAGGTGGGAAAGAAAGACATGGAGAGGGCCCTCCTTAGTATCCAACTCCATTTTAAAAAGTCCTGGAGCGTGCTCTAAGATGTGTGTAATTAAATGTAGGAATGGGGGTAGCCCATGAAAAGGGGTCTGGGGGCATGGGAAAAGGAGCCACAGAGCTTACTAGAGTTGAACAAAGGCAACAAGAAGCCAGCCTCTGATTGCCCAACTCCTAGTGAGCTCTTCATGTCTGACAAAAATAGAGATTACTGCAGGGGCGGCCGAGGAGGGGAGGGTCCTGGTATCAGCCCTGCCACTATGTGAGCAGGTGGGCAAGTGGCTTTAGGTCATGTTTGTCATGTTTGTCTGCTTCCTTTGCTGGGGTATATTTTTAATAAAGTGAAGACCAAACATTATTTTTCCCTTTAATGTTCAGAATTCTGTTTCTTGGAAACCAGGGCTGGTATATTTGGTTAAAATGAAAGCTACTTATGAGACGGCGTGTTCTACAAGGGAAAAGCATGTTCTCCAGCCCTAGTTAATCAGTGCAGGCTTCCTGGAAGAGGCAGGGTTTGGGCCCAATATTGTCCTTTATATTTTGAACAGTTTCAAATCTTCAGTAATGTTAAAAGAGATTAGTACAATACATCCTTATTTATGCATGCTATTGGAATTTAGCAACCTAACATTTTGCTATACTTGTTTTATATCTCTCTACACACTTGCATGTGTGTATGTCTGTAAGTGTGTATTTTTGTTGTCTTTAGGGTCTCATTTGAAAATACATTGCAGATGAGCTTTTATCCCCTAAGCACATTCTTCTATATAGACAAAATATTATCACACCTAAGACATTTAACACTGGTGAATTAACTAGTATCCAATTTTTCATGTTCAGATCTTCTCAGTTGTTCCAGTAATTTTTTTTTTTAAGATTTATTTATGCATACAAGAGCTGGAGTGTAGGCCAGAAGTGCAGAGAGGTGAGATGATTCACCAGAGACAGAATGGGGAGCAGATCTGCTGAAATACACTGCTGAAGGGAGCAGCAGAGAAGACAGGAGAGGTCTGCTGCGCCATGTGGGTCAGCTCCCTGGCTGCGGATCAAACTCATGCTACAGTGGCTGAAGATAGCTTCATAGTGCTGAGACTTAAACCCTTGTGCCACCAGGGAGGCCCTCCAGTAATAATTCTTTTTTTTTAAAGATTTATTTTTTATTTATACTATTGTATAAATAGTATTGTATAAATATACTATTGTATGATGGTATTGTACTATACTATTGTTTAGCTGGGGTACAGGCCAGAGGCATGGGACAGAGCAGGGAGCAGAACAGGCAGAAGGACCAAAATACACTGCTGAGGGGAGCAGCAAGCAAGACATGAGAGGTCTGCCACGCCATGTGGGAATCTTCCTGGCTGGCCAGGGATCGAACAGGTGCCGCGTAGGGTGCACACAGCCTCACAACGCTGTGCTCAACCAGCTGCGCCACCGAGGAGGCCCACATTGAATCAACTATTAAGAACCTACTGGGTCTCCCCGTTGGTGCAGGTGGTTGAGCGCAGCGCTGTGAGGCTGTCCGCAGCCTCTGCAGTGCCCATTGATCCCCACTGGTGTCAGAGCAACCCACATGGCGAGCAGGCCTCTCCTGTCGCCTCTGCTGCTCCCCTCAGCAGTGTGTTTCGTCAGTCTGCCTGTTCTGTTCCCCTCTCTGTCTCTGGTGAACCCTGTCACCCTCCCGTGCATCTGGCTTGTACCCCAGCTCTTGTATAAATAAAATAAATCTTTAAAAAATAAAAAAACCTACTATGTGCCAGGCAGACACTGTTGTAGGTGACTTTTCACAAAATGGGCCAAGTTTCTGTGGCCAAAGAAAGAGTATTTTCTGGAGTTCATTCAACAAATATCATAAAAATAGCTAATGCTTCTAGAGCATTTACACTGGGGACACTCGGTGCTATGCACATACCAAGGATACTGCTTGGTTTCAATTTTCACAAGAACCCTGTGAGGCATTTGTACTGTCACCACCCTCCTTTCCAGAAGAGGAAAGTGGCATAGGGAAGTGAATTTCACAGCTAGGAAGTAAAACAGCTGCAGTGCACTGTTTACAATAGCTAAGATACGGAGACAACCTAAAGGCCCCAAAACAGATGACTGTATGGAGAAGATATGGTATATACACAATGGAATATTATTCAGGAATAAAGAAGATAAACTTATGCCATTAGCAGTAACATGGATGGAGTTGGGATTATGCTTAGTGAAATAAGTCAGAAGGAAAGAGAAATATGGCATGGTTTCGCTAATAGGAGGAAAGCCTAACCAATGGAGACTGACAGGAAGACTGGAGTGCCTGCTTGTGACAGGACACGTTCAGCCCAACCGCCCCAATTCATTTTGGGCTTCCTCTCCCTCCCTCCCTGGCCTCTTCTTCATCTTCTCCTAATGGATTTTCTCTTCTTTCCTTTTGTCTCTTTTCCGCTTTTCCCCTTTCCTTCTCTCCTTTTACTGTTTTTTACAGGGTCACTGTGGGTTGATAAACATATTTCTTTGTAATTCATTTTTTTTTTTAATTCAGTGAGTTAACCACCATTTTTGGCATTGGGAATAAACAAAAAACCACAACAATGAAAAATCGCGGCTGGTTTTAGTCTGTGTGTCAATGTCCCTTTGGAGGAAAAAAATCCCCAAAAGATCGTGTCGAGGGCGCGTGGGCTTCCCGCTGTCATTTTCGCAGCGCAGCTCTGGGTCCCTGACAAAGGGCGGAACCAATGTACGAGGGTAGCGGACGTCGCCGGATTAATTTTCCTGAGAGGCCTGGTCGCTAGTTCCTTTTGGGTTTCCCTTCAGCGCGCATGCGCTGCCTGAATCCGCCGCTCCCGCCTCGGGCTCGGGCTAGGGCTCCGGGATGTCCGCGTTGTGCGACCCTCCCGGGGCCCCAGGGCCTCCCGGGCCTGCCCCTGCCACCTACGGTCCCGCGCCGCTCAGGTAGTCAGAGCCCCTGGCATCTTCCCCTACCGCGCGGCCCCGCGCCTATCCCCAACCTTCTCGACAGAAACCCGGATCCTCGAGAACTCGCGTCAGGGTTCTCGGAGATTCCTGGTCGGGTCTTCCCAGAACTCGGGGACACCTTACCAAAACTCTGGGCTCCCGTGCCCGCGCTGCAAGATCTCGGTTCTGCCTCCCCTTAAGCCCTAGTGCCTGGTTTCTCCAGACCCCGGCCTTGCTCTCCTAGCAGTTGGGGATATCGAAACTCTTGGGAACCAGCTGCCCTGCTCCTTCTAGACGCGAGGGCATCCAGGGACCCCCGACTTCATAAAAACTCCCTCGGAACGCAGACCCAGAAACCCACAGACTGCTTCTTTCTGGCCTTTTCCTTGTCCTCAACAGAGACTCTCCCCTCACCCTTGGGTGTGTGGTTTGTTTATTTTTTGAGGAACCAGGGAGAAAGAGCCCTGCCAGAATCCTTTCAGCCCCTAGAGGATGCGGTCTTATTTGGCAGAAAAGGCACTAAGAGAAAGGGGATTTTGCCTCTTTCCATAACACCGGCTTCTGAACCTCTAAGACTGGACTCATGTTTTGGGAGGAGGAGCGTTCCAAGGAGGCATTAGCTTGTCCTTGCCCTGGATTCCTAGGCACACCCAGGATACTGGCAAGGTGGTGGTTGTTGATGTGGTAGATTCCAAATGGTGGGTGGTTAGGATGCTTGCAGAATATGAGAAGAAACAGGTATTGGAGAGGATTTCTAATAAGAAACAAGTTTGCATGTAGGATGTTCTTTTTACTAAGGGCAAAAGTTGTTAATGTTGGGGTGGATGGGGAGTGCTGAAGCTGGAAAGTTGTTGTTTTTTAATATTTATTTGTGCATACAAGAGCTGGGGTGTAGGCCAGAGGCAGGGGGTGAGAGGATTCACCAGAGATAGAGTGGTGGGTCTACTGAAATACACTGCTGAGGGGAGCAGCGGGCAAGAGAGGAGAGGTCTACTGCGCCATGTGGGTCAGCTCCCTGACTGGGGATTGAACTCAGGCTGCAGAGGCTGCAGATAGCTTCATAGTGCTTAGACTTAATCCCTTGCACCACCAGGGCAGCTCTGGAAAGGTATTTTTAAAACATGTTATAGAAACACAAAATACACTTACCAAGAATTATTGAGTACTTCCCATATACCAGGCACCTCAGTAGAAGGAGATTCGATGCTGAAGAACATAGAAGTGGTTGCTACCCTCTTGGATAGTCTGATTACTATGGGATCATAACAGAACCTACCTTATTGGGCTGTTGTCTGGGTTGAAATACACATGGAGTACTTCAAAGAGTACCTCACGTTCTAAGAGTTATCTGACATTGATAATTATTATTGAAAGAAACAGAGCTATCATTTGTTGATTAGTGTGAACTAGGTATGGTGATCAAGTGTTTACGAGAGACAGTTATTCCTACTTTACATAGGAAGAAGTAAAAAAGTACTCAGTAAGTTCTTTCTTACATAAAAAGAACATACACGGAAGGAATGTAACTTCCAAATATTCTAAGTCTGCTTTTGCTTCTAAGTCTAAGTCTAAGTCTTTTGCTTCCTTACAGTGCTCAGGAGCTGTCCCAGGAGATCAAGGCTTTTCTGACTGGTGTAGACCCCATTCTAGGCCACCAACTCTCTGCCCGGGAACATGCTCGCTGCGGTCTTCTCCTGCTTCGCTCTCTGCCTCCTGCTCGGGCTGCTGTGCTTGACCACTTGAGAGGGGTCTTTGATGAGAGTGTCCGGGCTCACCTGGCGACCCTGGATGAAAGCCCTGTGGCTGGCCCACCTCACCTTCGTCCACCCCTACCCTCCCATGTCCCTGCAGGGGGACCTGGACTAGAGGATGTGGTGCAGGAAGTACAGCAGGTACTGTCTGAGTTCATCCGGGCCAACCCGAAGGCCTGGGCACCTGTGATCAGTGCATGGTCCATTGACCTCATGGGGCAACTGAGCAGCACATACTCAGGCCAGCACCAGCGTGTGCCCCACGCCACTGGCTCTCTCAACGAATTGCTTCAGCTGTGGATGGGCTGTCGGGCCACACGCACATTAATGGACATCTATGTGCAATGCCTCTCGGCTCTCATTGGTAGTTGCCCGGATGCCTGCGTGGATGCCTTGCTGGATACCTCTGTCCAGCATTCTCCACACTTCGACTGGGTTGTGGCACACATTGGCTCCTCTTTTCCTGGCACCATCATCTCCAGAGTTCTCTCCTGTGGCCTTAAGGACTTTTGTGTTCACAGCGGGGCTGGAGGTGCTGCTGGTGGCAGTGGTGGAAGCTCTTCTCAAACGCCCTCTACAGACCCCTTCCCAGGATCTCCTGCTGTCCCTGGGGAGAAACGGGTGCCTAAGATCGCCTCAGTTGTAGGTATCCTAGGGCATCTGGCTTCCCGCCATGGAGACAGCATACGACGGGAGCTCCTGCGAATGTTTCATGATAGCCTGGCAGGGGGCACTGGGGGCCGGAGTGGGGACCCCTCCCTTCAGGCCACAGTTCCTTTCCTACTGCAGCTGGCAGTCATGTCACCAGCTTTACTGGGCACAGTCTCTGGAGAGTTGGTAGATTGCCTTAAACCCCCAGTTGTGCTGAGCCAGCTGCAGCAACACCTTCAGGGATTCCCCCGAGAGGAGCTGGACAACATGCTGAACCTGGCTGTGCACCTGGTGAGCCAGGCCTCTGGGGCAGGCGCCTACCGCCTCTTGCAGTTCTTGGTGGACACAGCCATGCCTGCCTCAGTTATTACCACCCAGGGCCTGGCTGTGCCAGACACTGTACGTGAGGCCTGTGACCGGCTGATCCAGCTGCTTCTGTTGCACCTGCAAAAACTTGTCCATCATCGAGGAGGGTCTCCTGGGGAAGGGGTGCTGGGCCCATCCCCACCCCCCCGCCCTGTTCCCTTTCTAGATGCGCTAAGAAACCATGTCGGAGAGCTGTGTGGAGAGACATTACGATTGGAACGGAAGAGATTCCTCTGGCAGCACCAGCTCCTAGGTCTGCTCTCTGTCTATACCCGGCCTAGCTGTGGACCTGAGGCTTTGGGCCACCTTCTGAGCCGGGCCCGGAGCCCTGAAGAGTTGAGTTTGGCTACCCAGTTATATGCAGGGCTGGTCGTCAGTCTCTCTGGCCTCCTGCCCCTGGCCTTCCGTAGCTGCCTGGCTCGGGTGCATGCAGGGACTTTGCAGCCTCCCTTCACGACCCGGTTCCTACGCAATTTGGCATTGCTAGTGGGGTGGGAACAGCAGGGTGGTGAGGGCCCTGTAGCCCTAGGGGCCCGGTTTGGGGAGTCAGCCTCAGCCCATCTGTCTGATCTGGCTCCTCTCCTCTTGCATCCTGAGGAGGATGTAGCTGAAGCTGCTGCCTCCCTCCTGGCCATCTGTCCCTTCCCTCCGGAAGCCCTGTCCCCCTCCCAGCTCCTGGGACTGGTGAGAGCTGGAGTGCATCGCTTCTTTGCCTCTCTGAGGCTACATGGCCCTCAGGGTGTGGCTTCCGCCTCCCAGCTTCTAACCCGCGTCTCTCAGACCTCCCCAGCTGGGCTCAAGGCTGTCCTGCAGCTGCTAGTTGAGGGAGCCTTACATCGCGGCAACACAGAACTGTTTGGAGGGGAAGTGAGCAGGGACAATGAGACTCTGTCAGTTGTCTCTGCACCTCTGACTTCTGCCTCTCTACTGGACACAAACCGACGGCACACTGCGGCTGTTCCAGGTCCTGGAGGGATTTGGTCTGTTTTCCATGCTGGAGTCATCGGTCAAGGCCTAAAGCCACCCAAGTTTGTCCAGTCACGAAATCAGCAGGAAGTGACCTTTAACACCCAGAGCCTCCTCAGCCTCTTGGTACATTGCTGCAGTGCTCCTGGGAGCACTGAATGTGGGGGCTGCTGGGGGGCTCCCACCCTCAGCCCAGAGGCAGCCAAAGCAGTGGCAGTGACCTTGGTGGAGAGCGTGTGTCCTGATGCAGCTGGTGCTGAGCTGACCTGGCCCCCTGAGGAGCATGCCCGGGCCACCGTGGAGCGGGATCTCCGCATTGGCCGGCGTTTCCGGGAACAGCCCCTGCTCTTTGAGCTGTTAAAGCTGGTAGCAGCTGCTCCACCAGCCCTATGCTACTGCTCCGTGCTGCTGCGGGGCCTGCTGGCTGCCCTCTTGGGCCATTGGGAAGCTTCTCGCCATCCTGATACAGCCCACTCCCCCTGGCACCTGGAGGCATCCTGCACCTTGGTGGCTGTCATGGCTGAGGGAAGCCTCCTGCCACCAGCTCTGGGTAATATGCACGAGGTTTTTAGCCAACTGGCACCTTTTGAAGTACGTCTGCTGCTGCTCAGTGTCTGGGGCTTTCTCCGGGAGCATGGGCCCTTGCCCCAGAAGTTCATCTTCCAGTCGGAGCGTGGCCGCTTCATCAGGGACTTCTCCAGGGAGGGTGGCGGTGAGGGTGGACCCCATCTGGCCGCGCTGCACAGTGTCCTCCATCGCAACATTGACCGCCTGGGCCTTTTCTCTGGCCGTTTCCAGGCACCTTTACCGTCCACTCTTCTTCGCCAGGGGACATAGCCTTTTCCATGCCCCACAAGCCAAGGGAGGTTGAGCAGTGAGATAGGGAACTAAGGTGCTCCAGAAAGGTGGAGGTTTCTCTTCTTAGTCCTTACCCTAAAAGAGCGCTGTCACTTTTTTCCTCTTCTTTTTTTTAAAAATAAAATTTGCCGAGTTGAGAAAAACAGTCCAGTGCCTGTGTCTGATGCTTAGAACCTGCAAAGTCGGACAGCGCCCGGCTCTGGACAATCCCTTCCCGCCGTCTAGCCCCGCCCTGACCACGCCCCCTACAAGCAATTGGAATGCGCGCTCCACCAATGGGACAACCGCCCGACGCTTTCAGGCCTGGCCAATCAGAAGGCCGGAAGAGGCGGGCGCTGAAATACGTGGCTCAATACGCGGGGGGAGGGGACACTCGGGGTCAAGGAGCAAACCCGGCACAAGATGGCGGCGGTGGCGGTAGCGGCAGTGTCGGCGCGTAGGAGGCGGTGAGGAGCCCGGAACTCAGGGGCGCGCCTGAACACCCCCGACCCCCCCAAAGCCCATATATCTCCTCCTTGTGTGTCCTCCTGAGACTGGCCACCGCCGGCCTCGTGAGAACCCTTTGTTTCTCTGGAGGCGGCCTCCTCGCGGTACATCCGCGCGGTATTGGGGGCCCTTGCTTCTGGGGGCTCTGGCCTATCGGTTCAAAAAGGCCTCAGTCATGTGCTCTTCTTGGCCTTGCCCGCTCTCAGCCTCCGCCCTCCCTGGTACTTCGCGGCGGTTAACGCTGCTGCCTCCTTCCTGCAGTGCACGGGGCCATGGGGGCGGGGGACGGGACGCGGCCCGGCCTCTGGGAACGCGTCCCGCTGCCCCTCGACCGAGCGGGGAACGCCTACTCCCACTACTCTTAATTCCCCTTATCCCGCGGAGCCACGGACCCTGCCCTGCCCTGCCCTTGTCTTTTTCACGTGGCTACCAGCCCAGGCTTGTTCGGTGTTCACGGTGGCTGGGCACGACTGGGGCAGAATCCACTAAGTCCACAGTCTGCCCGGATGATGTTGCTCAAGCACAACATGTAATCGAATGGTTTGGTCTGCGCTCTCGAGTTTGTCGTATATAAAGGTTCGAAACAATCACCAGCGGCAGAAATCATTTACCAGCACCTAACGGACATACTGGGGTGGAGAGGCATGTACTGTTAGCAGCGGTGAAAGAAACATGCATCTTAAACTCAACTCTGAAGCAATAAATGGGTGCACTTCCCCTCTGCTCATTCTTTACTTTGGCTTGTGACCACTTATCATTCAGGGCCATTCAAGGCATCTCTGACTTCTGAGAACCTTCCAGGAGTCCATATCCGAAAGATCTTACAGAAATCCTTTTCTCATTGGAATCTCTTCAAACCCGTTTTATAGATTGTGCAAATAGGACTCCGAAGGGTTTAACTCACTGTATCTCTGATTATTGTGACTTTGGGCAGGTAGACATGGGGTCAGTGGCTCAGGGTGCCTGCTGCAGTCACTCAGGACCTGGACCCATGCCTTGCTGTTGAGTTTTCTGGTAGCATTTCTTCTGGTTTTCCTTCTACTTGTGCTTGGCCTGTTAATTCACAGTGTCTTTTTTCTTCATCTTTCTGTCTGACCTGGCTTGCATTGCATATTCTTCTGGAACTGAAAAGCTTACTCAGTTCTGTGATCTCCTTCCTGGTGATTCTTTAACTTTGAAGTAGATACTGAGGTTAATGCTGGACACCATAGTAGTAAGTTCTTTTCTTTAGTTATCCTAGTAGCACGTTGCAAAGTCTTATTGCTTAGAAGCAGCCTGTGTTTTTTGTTTGTTTCTACCCTGACTTTCTTTAAGTATTTTCCTGGACCACTTACATCAGTCATGGAGAACATGTTTAAAATGCTGATTCCTGGGGCCTGGGACTTTTCATTTAGTAATCATTACAGGTGATTTGTTTTTTAAGGATTTTTTTTTTTATTTATTTCTGCATCAAGAACTGGGTTCTAGGCTAGAGGTGTTGGGTGAGAGGATTCACCAGAGACAGAGTGGGGAGCAGAACATACGGAAAACCTGAAGTACAGTGCTCAGGGGAGCAGCGGGTGAGACAGGAGAGGTCTGCTGTGCCATTTGTGGGTTAGCTACCTGGCTGGGGATCAAACTCAGGCCTTAGCAGTAATAGTGCTGAGACTTAACCCCCAGGCCAACAGGGAGGCCCCTGGAGTAACTTTGAGGTAATGGTCCTCTCAATAAGACAGGCCTGTGGGTGATTAGTGTGCTGTGTGGTGAAATACATGGGTCCCAGAGTTAGGCAGAGCTGAGTTCAGTCCTACTTTCACCCTTACTAGCTGTCCAGTCTTGGATGAATCATTGAACCTCTTATGCCTTAATTTTCCCTTCTGGGAAAAACCCTAATCCTGCATTCACTCCCCACGCCCCCAGGAAAAAAAAAAAAAAGGGAGTGCCCATAAAGAGGCAGTGACCATAAAGAAGTGATTCTGAATCTTGGTTGTTAATTAGAGTTGTTGAGGCTACTTTTTAAAAACTTTGATTCCACTTCAAGCCAGTTAAATCAGAATCTTAGGCATTGATGCTTTTAAAAATTGCAGACATAGTTGAAAACTAGGGCTATAGAGCAGTTAGCCAGAGCTCTGTGGATATATTGGGACTCATTACACATTGGCTATTATTCTTTTCAGGCATAGGAGGTGATGGTGGTGACTTAATTTGAAGGTACAGGAGTGGAAATCAGAGAAGGGTGCCTAGGATGTGAGGCATGTTAGGACCCTGGAAACTGTGACCAGCCTGCTAGTGGAGGGTTGTAGCTCCACCCAGGGTCTTGTCCAAGGAAAGGCAGGACTGTTACCCATATGGGCACCACCACTTCCCCAGGGACTGGCTTTTACTGTTCCTCTCCTCTTGAGAGACTGATGTAATCAGAGTCAATACCAGGGTCTCTTGGGGCCCAAGATCCTTTGTCTGCTTCTTCTGCCTTTTAAAGGGAAGGTCTGACTGCTCCTTAGGTATTGCTCTATTTATTTATTTATTTATTTATTTATTTAAAGAGTTATTTATTTATTTATACAAGCACTGGGTACAGTCAGAAGCGCGGGAGGGTTAGAGAATTCACCAGAGTCAGAGCAGAGAGCAGAGCAGGCAGACTGATGAAGTACACTGCTGAGGGGAGCAGCGGGCGGCAGGAGAGGTCTGTGCGCCATGTGGGACCCTCACCCTGTGGCCGGGGATGGAACCGGCGCTGCAGAGGCTGCGGGCAGCTTCGCAACCCAGCATTCAACTGCTGGCACCACCGGGGAGGCCCAGCTCTTTTTTTTTTTTTTTTTTTAAAGATTTTATTTATTTATGCTTACAAGAGTTGGAGTGCAAGCCAGAAATGGGTTGGGCGGGGGCAGGGAGAGGATTCACCTGAGAGAGAGTGAGGAGCAGAGCAGGCAGATACACTGAAATGCACTGCTGAGGGGAGCAGCAGGCGAGACAGGAGAGGTCTGCTGCTCCATGTGAGTTGCTCCCTGGCTGGCCAGGGATTGAACCAGTGCTGCAGTAGCTGCAGATTGCTTCATAGTGCTGACACTTAACCCCTGCACCACCAGGGAGGCCCAGGTCTGGCTCTTAACCCCATGTCAACTCTGCCTTCTTTCTCCCCTCTTCCTGAACAGTCTTGGAGAGTTGTGGCAGGAAGAGGCCTTTACAGAGGCGGGGCCCTTTCTGACCTGATTGTTGCTGATTGTTCTCTCTATCCTTTTTCTTCTTAGGTCTTGGAGAGGTTTGGTGCTGGCTTATTTAGCCCTTTTCATGGGAGCTGCCCTTGCTGTCGATAGAAGCAACTTCAAGACCTGTGAAGAGAGCTCCTTCTGCAAGTATGCTATTTCTGGGAGAGTGGGACAAAAAGTAGGGTAATGTAGCAGGTGGGGTAGTCCTGGGACATTGCAAGTGAGCGAGGGACATTGGGGTGCTCTCCCAGCTTTTAACTTTCATTTGGCAGGCGGCAGCGAAACATACGACCTGGCCTTTCTCCATACCGAGCCTTGCTGGACACTTTGCAGCTTGCTCCTGATGGCCTCACAGTGCACATAATCAACGATGTCACCAAGGTCAGGGGAGAAGAGGAGTTTTTGGGGGGCAGGGAAATAACTAAGAGGTAATTTGGCAAGGGGGGCCCTATAGCCAAAGTACTGTCCCATCCTAATCTTGGAACTTTTGCTTTATGAGGAATTCAGATCGCAGGTCCCTCAGGCAAGGAGCTAGGAGGAGGAGGAGATCCCTTGGAGGAAATGGGTTTGGAGGAGAACATTCCATGGTATAGCTCTCTCCTCTCTCCAGATCCAAACCTCTGCTCTTACAGGTGTTACTGGTACTGGAGCTCCAGGGGCTTCAAAAGAACATGACACGGATCAGAATTGATGAACTGGAGCCTCGGCGGCCCCGATACCGTGTGCCAGATGTGTTGGTAGCTGAACCCCCCACTGCTCGGTAGGTTCTTCCTAAGAAACATCTGTCTCCATGACTCTTCTCCTTCCTCATGAGCCTTCATGTGCAGCTGCCTTTTCCACTTGAGAATTACAGCACATTGCCTTTCTTGGCCTTTCCTTATCTCTTCTTCTTTTTCATTTATTTTCTCTTTCATTTTCATTTATTTACTTACTCATTCATTCAGCAAACAGATACTGCTTCCTTTTCTGTGCTAGGCTGGGCTGGGTGCTGGCTGTCCAAGAGAGACTAGATAATAAGACACAGATCTTGCCCCTCCAGGATGCAGTGTCTTCTTCCTCCCTCCCCTCTCCCTTACTTTCTATCAAATATTCAGGCTCGGGTGCTCAGATTCCTGGGTCGTTATGCATGTCATCATTGTTCTATACTCTGTGTACTTAATTTAGACAATAATATAATAAGCCCTCTATCCTGTAAACCTTTTGCCCAACCCAAACATTTACCTCTCAGTATCTGGTACCCCCGACTTTACCAGAGATGATCGTTATTCCAAAGTTTTTGTCATTCTCCTGTTTTTGTTGTTAAACTGCATCTTGTGTATATGTGTATAAGCACATATGTATCTACTTGGATATATGTGTCTTAGTGACTATCTTCTGAGATTTCCTTTCTGTCTGTGACTTTAACTATGTTGCATGTATCTCTGGTAATCTGTTTTTGCTGCTCAATAATACTATGGTCAATTTGTCTGTTTCTGCACCATTACCCCATAGCCTGCAGCTCTTAACAGGTCCTCCTACTTTTGAAATGTAGCTGCTCTTGGCCCTTTGCACTTCCTTTTATCTCTTTCGCTTTGTTTCCTAGGCTTTCTGTCTCTGGCCGTGATGACAACAGTGTGGAGCTAACTGTGGCCGAGGGACCCTATAAAATCATCTTGACAGCGCGGCCATTCCGCCTGGATCTGCTGGAGGACCGCAGCCTTCTGCTCAGTGTCAATGCCCGAGGACTTTTGCATTTTGAGCATCAGCGGGCTCCCAGGGCCTCGTGAGTACAGAGTTTGGCACTAAAGGGGACCTAGTGTGAAAAAGCCTAGGGGTGTTGTGGGGTCTTGCACTCGGTCCCTGGGAGGAGACAGGGTGGCAGGACAGCCAGGTTGGGACTGGGGGCTGGGAAAATCTGTCAGGGAGGAAAGCGGATCTGGGTTGCAATTGTCTCCATTTCTTGTGCAGCCTAGGAGGCAGTCACTTTTGTCTCTGAGCTGTATTCTGGGCACCTCCTCCTGGAGGCCTGCCAGGTCTGCCTTTACCTCTTCCCCTCCTCGTACCATCACATTTCCCAGATTCATTTTCTTTCTGGTTTTTTTTTTTTTTTGGTTTGTTTGTTTGGTTTTGTTTTTTGGTTTTATTTTTGGTTTTGTTTTTATTCTTTTTCCCCTCCCCCCCACCTCTGGAAGTTTGTCGACTGAAACTCACTTTTATGTTTCTGTTTTTGTGTTGGTTTTGTGCCTCCTTTCCCCCTGCCCTTCCCATTTCCTGCCCCAGTTTCTCGGATAAAGTTAGTCTCACGCTCGGTAGCATGTGGGATAAGATCAAGAACCTTTTCTCTAGGTAAATCCATGGCCACTGGTACTGTATCTGTTCCTCTTCCCTTACCCGCCCTTTATTCTAGCCTCCAGGGAAAGGTGCCCTAGACCCTTCCATGCTCTGCCCGCCACTCCTCTGTGTATCCGATCCCCACTGCCCTGACTGGGAGCCCCCTGGGAGAAGGAAAGTGAAATGTCAGAAGTCCTTAAGGCATGTGGGGAGCTTCTTGCTTTGACAAAGTAATGGGGAGATGCTGCCTATTTCTGGGGCTCCTGGCTCCAGCCGAGGCACACGCTGCTCTGGGCAAAGCCGCAGAACCTTTTATTTGAGTCCCTGCACATATCTGTAGAGACTTAGACTGTTATGGCCGACTTGCCTTTGTAAAACCCTTGTGTTGGGCCAAGAGTTTGGGGCCTAGTGAGAGCAGTTTGGGCCTGAGTCTCAGGGGAAGCAGCAGAGCCAGGACTGGCATTCTGATCTGGGCCTTGGACCTGCCTCTCTCTTCTGGAGCACTGGCAGAGGCTGGTGGTTTGGGCCCGTGTGTGGAAGACACCTCCTGGTGGTATTTACTCCTCATTTCTCTCACACCCTATGCACAGGGATCCCTCTCCAATCTTTAACATTCAGTCCCTTCCTCCGATGCCTTCATTCCTTTGGACCCTTGGCTCTCTATTCCCTCACCCCTCCTTCCACTAGCCCCTCGTCCCTGCCCCCTCTGGATTGGAGCAGACAGCTCTCCTACCTTCCAGGCAAGGATCAAAAGACCCAGCTGAGGGCGATGGGGCCCAGCCCGAGGAATCACCTGGGGATGGTGACAAGGCAAGTCGGTGGGGGGTGGTTGAGCACAGGGCTGGCTGGGAGGTTGGAGGGGAAAGGCCCACTAGATACTTGAGTTTTGTCTTTCCATCAGGGATGGGATTTAGGAAAGAAGTGGGGAGGAGAGAGAGAACTGGTATGTGATTGGGTAGTGATCTGCTTTCCTCCTCACAGCCAGAGGAGACCCAGGAGAAGGCAGAGAAAGATGAACCAGGAGCCTGGGAGGAGACATTCAAAACTCACTCGGACAGCAAACCCTATGGTGAGGGACTGTGAGAGTCTTGGGGGTGAGGGCGCAGGCCCATGCCAAGCAGAAGCTCTGGAGCTCGTGGTTTGCTCTCCTTCCAGGCCCCATGTCTGTTGGTCTGGACTTCTCCCTGCCAGGCATGGAGCATGTGTATGGGATTCCTGAGCATGCAGACAGCCTGAGGCTGAAGGTCACTGAGTGAGTCTCCTGGCATCAGGATACAGGGGGAGGGCCGGGTAGAAAGTCAGGATGGTGGGAATGTGTGCGTGCAGGCTGGGTAGTTGAGATTGGCAAGCTTCACCTCCTGTGCCTGCGTCACCTTTGGGATCCGGAGATTCTTCCTTGAGAAAGGGCAGAGTGCCAGTTCTTAACCCTCACCTGTGTTTGTGAGGTGGAGTTTGTGTGTGCCACAACCTGAGCCGGTCTGTTTGTCTCTCTGCAGAGGAGGGGATCCATATCGCCTCTATAATTTGGATGTGTTCCAGTACGAGCTGTATAACTTCATGGCCCTGTACGGATCTGTGCCTGTGCTCCTGGCACACAGTGCTCATCGGGACCTGGGCATATTCTGGCTCAATGCCGCAGAGACCTGGGTGGACATATCCTCCAACACTGCAGGGAAGGTGAGTGAGTCTTCTGGCCTCCACCCAAGTAGGTGCGCTCCGGCATTAGCTTGCAGAGGCTGGTGGGAAAACTTATTTGGGTTCCTGTTCAGGGCTTGGGTTTAACAAGGGGAGGTAGACCGGTGACACAGGGACTGCGAGAGTCTTGAGGGTGAGGGCACAGGCCCATGCCAGGCAGAAGCTCTGGACGTGCTCGTGGAGGGCAGCGTTGTCCTTTCTGATGCATTGTCAGACCTTTTGAGTCCACTCATTGTATGCTAGGCGCTTTTCTAGGTGCTGGGGGTATATTGCTCAATTGCTCATTGAGCAATATACCTCACTCTCAGGGAGGAAGATAGATGTTAACCAGGTAACAGAGAAGGAAGATGAGCTCAGTGGTGATGAGTGTTAGGAAATGTAGTGAGGATGGGCCGGTGCTACCTAGCTTGAGTGGCCCAGGAAGGCATCACTCAGGAGAGGATATTTAACCTCAGCCCAGAGGGTCTAATGAGACAGCCCTGGAGGACTCTGAGTACCGCTGCTTTGCCTTCGGGTTGGGGACTGTGAGGGCGGGTGTTGGATCTCTCTCTGCTCCCCTCTGCAGACCCTCTTTGGGAAGATGCTAGACTACCTGCAGGGCTCTGGTGAGACCCCACAAACAGATGTTCGCTGGATGTCGGAGAGTGGCATCATTGACGTCTTCCTGCTGCTTGGGCCTTCCGCCTTCGATGTCTTCCGCCAGTACGCTAGTCTCACAGGTATGCCACCCCACGCTATCATTCGCTGGCTTCGTTTTGGCTCGTCTTTTTTTTTTAAATATTTATTTATTTCGCATACAAGATAATGGGGTATAGGGGAGGGGTGGGTGAGAGGATTCACCAGAGACAAAGGGGGAGCACAGTAGGCGGGTCTAATGAAATACACTGCTGAGGGGAGCAGCGGGCAAGACAGGAGAGGTCTGCTGCGCCATGTGGGTCACCACCCTGGCCGGGATTGAACTCAGGCCATTGCAGTGATAGTGCTGAGACTTAACCCCTAGGCCACCAGGGAGGCCCAGCTCTTGTCTTCTTGAGAGGAGTACTGCATTTTCAGAACTCTGTGCCCCAGCCTGTTTCCTAGCCCTGTACTATTTAGCCACCCCCTGCTTTACAAGTCTCCCTCAATTTGTGGGTGTCATTGACCCCAGGTTGGGCCTGACCCTATTGTGACCCGTCCCTCGATGAACCTGCAGGGACCCAGGCATTGCCCCCGCTCTTCTCCCTCGGCTACCACCAGAGCCGCTGGAACTACCGGGATGAGGCTGATGTGCTGGAAGTCAGTCAGGGCTTCGATGACCACAACCTGCCCTGTGATGTCATCTGGCTGGACATTGAGCATGCCGACGGCAAGCGGTATTTCACCTGGGACCCCAGCCGTTTCCCCCAACCCCTCACCATGCTTGAGCACTTGGCTTCCAAGAGGCGGAAGGTAAGAGGATGGCAGCCCTGGTGGGCCTCCTTGGGTTAGTAACCCTGGAGAGTTCTGACCACTCATGTTCCTTGTCCCCAGCTGGTGGCCATTGTGGACCCCCACATCAAGGTGGACTCTGGTTACCGTGTGCATGAAGAATTGCGGAAGGAGGGTCTGTATGTTAAAACTCGTGATGGCTCTGACTACGAGGGCTGGTGCTGGCCAGGTAGGTTGGGCCAGAATTGAGGCGGAGGTGCTTGGGCCACCGACCGTTCCTTGGGATTGCCCCTTGTGGGTTAACAACCATTCTCCACTTTTAGGTGCAGCTAGTTACCCTGACTTCACCAATCCCAGGATGCGGGCTTGGTGGGCTAACATGTTCAACTTTGACAATTATGAGGTACGGCAGGACCACCCTCCCTGATTGCCTCCGAGTCAGCCATTCTGCTGGTCAGCTTTGGGTGGCTGTTTATATTGCTATCAGGGTCTTGTCTTGGGAGGACCCTAAAAAATGCTTTCTGGGACCCTAGGAGCTCTCTGCTCTGACTCTGTCCTTTTCCTCCCTCTGCTCCATTTTCTTCCTTGTGTTCTCAGGGCTCCAATTCTAACCTCTATGTCTGGAATGACATGAATGAACCGTCAGTGTTCAATGGTCCAGAGGTCACCATGCTCAAGGATGCCCAGCACTACGGTGGCTGGGAGCACCGAGATGTGCACAACATCTATGGCCTCTATGTGGTAAGGGGCTAAGAGAGTGAGGGCCAGGGAACAGGTGACACATGATAGCTGGCTTTTGTTCCTCACTGTCCCTCCTCTCCTCTCTCTCCACCCAGCACATGGCGACTGCTGACGGGCTGGTGCTGCGCTCTGGGGGCATAGAACGCCCATTTGTCCTGAGCAGGGCTTTCTTTGCTGGTTCCCAGCGCTACGGTAAGATTGTGAGGAGAGCCATGAACTAGGGCCTTGTTCTTGGAGAAGTCTGTCTATGCTGTGAGCTCTGGGGGCCACCCACTGCTTCCTCACAGCTGTGCTTGTTAAGGGGAGCTACAGGGGTGGGGATGCAGACCCCATTCAGGCCCTTGTGAACGCTGCCACCTTCGGCAGCACCCTGGGGTCCCCAGTGCAGATGCAGATGTGCTTGGCTGGAGTGGTCAGCTGTGTGAAAGCTGAGCCCTTTGACTATCCACAAGCACCATCCCTCTGTCCTCAGGAGCCGTGTGGACTGGGGACAACACTGCCGAGTGGGAACATCTGAAGATCTCCATCCCTATGTGCCTCAGCCTGGGGCTAGTGGGACTGTCCTTCTGCGGGGGTGAGACGGGGACATTTGGGCTCTTGGTTTGGTGGGAGAGGGCAAGGCAACAATCACATCACCTGAGTCCAGGCTGGGGCCTTGGGCAGCTTCTTAGACTGCAGCTCTCCTGCACCCTTTTGTCCAACCTGCTTCCTCCTTCCTCTCTCCCAGCGGATGTGGGCGGCTTCTTCAAAAATCCAGAGCCAGAGCTGCTTGTGCGCTGGTACCAGATGGGTGCCTACCAGCCATTCTTCCGGGCACATGCCCACTTGGACACAGGGCGGCGAGAGCCGTGGCTGCTACCTTCTCAGTACCATGACATGGTCCGAGATGCCTTGGGCCACCGATATTCCTTGCTACCCTACTGGTACACCCTCTTCTACCAGGCCCATCGTGAGGGGATTCCTGTCATGAGGTAAGGCAGTCTGTTGGCGTCTGTCGAGTGGCTGAGGTGGGGGCTGGGAACAGTGGAAACTACACTCCCTTGTGCAGGGAACTTCACTCACCAGGAACTTGTAACCAAGAGAAGTGTGATTTGAAGATTAAGGGTAAGAAAAAACTAATGAACAAAGAGCGGTAAACATTACTGGGGGCTTCTGATATAGTAGCCATCCGTCCCAGTCCCCAAAACCTAAAGCAAGTGGGACAAGTGTCCTGACCTTGTGGAACTTAAAACTTTTGGAAGGATGATGATATAAGTAAGAAAATTGCCAACAGTGACGAGCTCTTTGGGAGGAAAAGCCAGCATGGGGTAATGGAATTACCTTTACCGTTGTTCCACAAACAATGCTTTTGAGAGGAGGCTGTGTGAGATGACTGACAAGAGAGATGGGCGTGTGATGGCAGTTCTCAGTTGAGACTGCAAGTACAAAATTCCAAATGAGTTTGTTTCAGGAATAGAAGAAAAATAGAAGGGAGAAGGAATCAGAGAGAGTGGCAGGAGATGAGGTGGGAGAGGAAAGTGCCTCACCCTGAAGGCCTTTCAGCCCAGAATAACTGCAGCCACCTCTGCAGGCTGTCTCAAGGACTGTTGTGCAGAACAGCTTCAAGAGGAGTGGGAAGGAGGCAGGGACCTGGGTTAGGAAATTCACTGACTGGACCAAGGTTAAGGGTGTGCACTGAGGCCTGAAGCTGTGCAGTCTGGCTGCCCGCTTCTGGCTCCTTCCCCCAGATGGTTCTTTTTTTTTATGCATACAAGAACTGGGGTACAGGCCAGAGGTTCAGGGAGTGAGAGGATTCACTAGAGACAGAGAGGGGAGCAGAACCAAAAAACAGAAATACACCACTGAGGGGAGCAGCGGGCGAGACAGGAGAGGTCTGCTGTGCCATGTGGGTAGCTCCCCGGCCAGCCAGGGATCAAACTCATGCTACAGAGGCTGTGGATAGCTTCACAGTGCTGTGCTTAACCCCTTGCGCCACCAGGGAGGCCCTCCCTCTCATCGTTCTTATCACCAGTTCCCAGGATGGTATCTTTGACTTATGCCAACACTTCACATGTCTCCTTGTCCTGATTCCTTCCTAGGCCCCTTTGGGTGCATTATCCACAGGATGTGACCACCTTCAGTATAGATGATCAGTTCCTGCTTGGTAAGAAATAGGGGGGCCTGTTGGTGGGTTGGGATGGGACTGAGAAGTAAGCATTTGTGGGAGATTTGTCTGTGGATGCCCAGGGCTGGAGAACTGAGCGAGACTGGTGATGCAAGGGGGCAGGTGCTTTGGTGCTTCCTGTCTGGGAACCGTTCCCCTCAGTTTAGAGTTGATTCTGGTGTGTTTTAGGGGATGCATTGCTGGTTCACCCTGTATCAGACCCTGGGGCTCATGGCGTGCAGGTCTATCTGCCTGGCCAAGGGGAGGTGAGTTAAGAAAGGGCATAGAGGGGAAGATGGTGGAGGCCAAATGGAGCAACTACCCTGGGGCCTTGTGCATCGAACCACCAAGAATTTATCTTCTCTGCTGCCCACAGGTGTGGTATGACACTCAGAGCTACCAGAAGCATCATGGTCCCCAGACCCTGTACCTGCCCGTGACCCTAAGCAGTGTGAGTGTCCTGCCCAGCTGCTAGCTCCATCCTACCTGTTTCCAGAAATGGGGAGAGTATGCTTTGGGGTCTAGTGCCTAAGGGGCACTACTTAGTGGAAAAGAGAAAAGATGCTGCAGGGTCCAGGGCTGAACAGTGGGGCAGCTTCATCCCAGCACTGCTCTCCTCCAGATCCCTGTGTTCCAGCGCGGAGGGACAGTTGTGCCCCGGTGGATGCGAGTGCGGCGTTCCTCAGAGTGCATGAAGGATGACCCCATCACACTTTTCGTTGCTCTCAGCCCCCAGGTGGGTGCATAGGCAGGTGCCACCTCCTCCGTGTGCCTGCCTGCCTCGGATTCAGTCCCCGGGGGTGCACCCCTCCTGCGCTCCTAACGCAGGCTCTCATCTGCCCTGCTTCCTGCTCAGGGGACAGCACAAGGAGAGCTCTTTCTAGATGACGGGCACACGTTCAACTATCAGAATCGCCATGAGTTCCTGCTGCGTCGATTCTCCTTCTCTGGCAACACCCTTGTCTCCAGGTAATGAGGGTCCCGTGCTTCTTGGGCCGCCTCTGAGACGCTGACTACTCACTGGCTCTGTTCGTCTCCTCCTCCCTTCTATTCTGACATCCTCCTCTTTGATGAGCATCCCTGTTTGCTCCCTCCAGCTCAGCCGATCCCAAAGGCCGCTTTGAGACACCCATCTGGATTGAGCGGGTGGTGATCATAGGGGCTGGGAAGCCTGCAGCCGTGGTACTCCAGACGGAAGGTGAGTGATCTGGCACCAGGTGGGAGAGGCGAAGCCGCCCTGGGGCTGGATGCCTGGCCTGTGCCTGACAGTGCAGCTTGCTTTTTCCTCCCCCAGGATCTCCTGAAAGCCGCCTGTCCTTCCAGCACGACCCTGAGACCTCTGTGTTGATTCTCCGCAAGCCTGGCGTCAATGTGGCATCTGACTGGAGTATTCACCTGCGATAACGCAAAGGATGTTGGGGAGGGCTGCAGGAATGATGAGAGTTGTTCTTCCTTTGCCTTGGAATGTGACCCTCCCCAGACTCCACCTTTTCTTATCCTAAGACCCAGACTCTATCACCCTCTGGGCAAAATGAGAGGGTTGTCCTTGGGCTCTGAATTACTCTTGTGATCTCTTGACCTTTCCCGCCCCCTTGGCACCAAGTCTTTCCCTTCATGCCCCAGTACTGTTGCTCTAACTGGAGCACATTCACCTGTGAAGACGTGGGGACCACAAGACCCTTGCTTTCCCTTTTTTGGGGGGCCCTGAATTTCCTCTGGACCCTGTCCATTCAGATCTCTGTATTGAAGCCATTTCTTGGAAGATGAGGGCGGTGAGCTTTAGGGCTCCTTTCCTGGTTCCCTTGCCCTCCCCACCAAATTGTTTTCCCTCCTGGTGGTTCTTTGTCACTCCTCCCCTGTTTCTGCCCCATTGATAAGGGTTGAATGGGTCAAAGGAGGTTGCTGGAGAACTCCTGGTCCCCCCTCCCTAACCTTTCCTATCCTCTCCTCTCCCCATTCCTTCTAGAGCTGCTGCAGTTCTGACAGGGGCATGTCTGCCTCCCCTGTCCTTTAGGGAAAAGAAGTTTCCATTCCTCCTGTGAGGGAATGGACACTAAACTTCTTTGGATCCCTTTTTGTCCCCTTGAGGGGCATTCAAGATGGAGAAATCAGTTGTGGTTTCATCTAATCACGTCACCTGTATTTATTGCTGGGAGAAGGCTAAGGGTGGGGGGAGATGATCATGTATACCCAGGGTTGGTCTGAATCCCTGGGTGGGGGTGGGGGGAGAACTAACTAGGGATGAGGGGAATATTTGTGGGAATTTTTTTACTTCCTCTTGGCCCCCAGCTGTGACAGGTTTTGATAAAAGGAGAAAAAAATAAAGAGATAAACCATAAATAACTCAGGTGTCTGGATTCTAGTTCTGGCCTCAGCCATAAACCCTAGAAGCCTGCAGGCCTCGTATTTTCATTTAGCTTCAGCATAAGGCTCTTTGGTTCAGCAAAATGAGTGAATACAAGCCTGCAGCTCGCTAGATGCCAGTTTTTTCATAGCCCAGCCCAGCAAGCTCATCAGATTTTAATAAGGCCTACTTGGAGGAGTGGCCGCCAGAGCTGATAGGGTCTCTCTAGTATTGAAATAGCTGGAGGGTCAGATGCTGTCACACTGAAGGCAAACGGCATTTTAAAGTCGCCATCGTTTTGATAAGAGGAAATAGATTTTCTTTCGTAGACCACGCGTATTACAGATTATAAGAAACTTGGGAAATGATGGCTCAGGAGTGTCGGTGGGGAGGTAGGAGAGGTGTTCATAGAATTGCTCAGCTCAGCAAATATTTCCAGTTAGTTTCCTGGGAGAAAGCTCACTGCCTGCTGTCTCCACCCCCAGCCTTGTCATCTTTTTAAGAAATTGCAAGGCCGCAACTACATAACTTTTGTCAACATAGTTACCTATAAAATGGAGGTAATAAATACCATGTATCGCAGAGGATTACCGTGAGAATTAGAGAAGGCAGCCTGCTCGGGTCCGGCACGTGGAAAGCCCTCGATTTCATTCATTCGCGCGGCGAGTGCGCTGCGCTGCGCCTGCTGGAGGGATGAACGCCGGAAATCGGCACAGGGGCTGGAGTTCCCAAGCGATTCCGAGTTCAAAGGGAGGCGCTCCAGGGCGCACCCACGTGCTCCCACCAGGGCTCCGGACCGCGGGCCACGCCACCTTGAAACGCGGACGTGACGTCACCACTCCCGTGGTGCCCAGGTCTGGGCGGTGGGACCGGAAGTCAACTGAGGCGGGGCTGCGGGCTGACCGGAAGTGGGCCCGGCGGGCGCCTGCGGGCCGGGCTCAGAGCCGGCGACGAGCAGCCGGAGGCAGGTGGGGCCGCGGCAGGGGCGGGGCCTGCGGGGGGCGGGCCTAGGGTCCCCGCCAGACCCTGCCAGCCCTGCGCCGGCGGCGGCGCGGCCATGAAGCTGAAGCTGAAGAATGTGTTTCTCGCCTACTTCCTGGTATCGATCGCCGGCCTCTTCTACGCGCTGGTCCAGCTCGGTGAGCGGGGCGGGGCGGGGGTGCAGCGGGCGCCGTGCCCCGCGCCCTGGGGTGAGCCCCGGCGCAGACACCATCCATCCGGCTCCGCGCTCCCGACAGCCCACTGCGGCCGCCGGGCGCACCCCCACTCTCGAGCACCCCGCGGTTTCCCGCCGCACCTCGGATGACATCCAGATTCCTTTCCAGAGCCTGCAGGGCCCCGCACCCGCGCGAGCCTGCCGGCGCCTTCCCCTCGCGCTCGCGCTGCTCGGGCCAGACCGGCTTCGTGACAGTTTCTCGAAAACCCGTTCATTGCTCAAGCGCTTTACCTGCTCCCCTCCTGCAGTGCTTTGCTCGGCTCGTCCGCACTGCTGCTTTCTTACCCTTCAGCTCATTCCACCGCCTCCGAGAGGCCTTCCTGACCACCTTAGCCAAAGTAGCTCATTCTCTGGAATCTTGTGTTTCCCGCATGTCCTTTATTGCAATTTGTGATGATTTCATTTCTGTGGTTTTGCTTAGTGTCTGCCTCCTCCAGGAAATTGAAAGCTCCTTGAAAGCAAGGGACTTTGACTCTTTTGTTCCCTGCTGTATCCCCAGCACCTAAGTCAGTGCCTCCCAGAAGGAGTATTCAATAAATATCCAGTGTTGGAATCAATGAATTTAATGAGTCTTTAGTCCCAGGACTGCCTCTTATACAGGGATTTAGGGCCACTGCTTGATCCTCAGGTATTTGAGAGACTGTCCTGTTTGAGGTGCTCCTCCTGTTCTTTATGGCTCCAGAAAGCAGAACTAGAACCAGCAGGTAGAAAGGATAGAGGCAGATAATCAGCTTAGTGTCCAAAGCAAAACGGAAACAAAGGAATTGTATTAAAGATGGTGAGGGGCTGCTAATGGAGGCAGTGAGTTCCCCCTGCCACCAAAGGTGTACCGAGGCTGTTAGAAGTTGTAAAGAGACTCCTGCATTGGCTCGGAATTGAATGAGAAGGTTATGGCCCTTTTGGATGCTGAACATGCTCTGGTTCTCTGCCCCCATTCCTGCCTCCCGGGACCAGGCCAGCCGTGTGACTGCCTCCCTCCCCTCCGGGCAGCAGCTGAGCAGCTTCGGCAGAAGGATCTGAGGATCACCCAGCTGCAAGCCGATCTCCGCCGCCCACCCCCTGCCCCTGCCCAGCCCCCTGAACCTGAGGCCCTGCCTACTATCTATGTTGTTACCCCCACCTATGCCAGGTATGGCTCAGGTGCAGCTAAGAGGCCTGCATGGACCAAGAGGTCGGGGTTGAAGAGGAGTTGGGGGGGTGGTTGGCTCTGCACCAGGGGATGTGCCTCAAACTAGAACATGCAAAAGACAGGATAAATGAGCCGCAATGTTACGCAAAGCTTTGCAGGAAATTGGTTGTTTCTATTAAAATGGCCAGGGGTGTGCTATGAAGTAAAATATAAAATTCATGTGAAATTTTAAGTTTCAGAGAGATTTTGAGCTTGCCAATGAGTTCACTTTTTCTCATTAAGGATCCTTTGGGGTGAGTTGAGAACCCTTACGTAAATTGAAGTGCAAAAAGGCTTCACCCTAGAAATAGTGACTTTACCTATGACTTTACTGCCTGTGTGCTCTCTACCAAGCACTGTGCTAAGTGCTTTACTTTTAAAAATAAAAATGTAGTTTTATTACTGATATAAACCAATTGAGGAACTTGGTCTTGGCTCGGTGGCCAAGAGGGCCTGTTGACATGCCTCCCTAGAATCTGATTGCTGACCCACCTAGGCACAGGCAACTCTAGAACCTCTAGGGGTTCCGCCCAGGAACAGGCAACTCCTCTCTACTAGGGAGGAATGAGCCAAGGGGCTCCTCTGAATTCCTCTAGGTGGAAACCTAAGTGTACCAGGAAAAGAACCTGGTCCTACTGGTATTTTGGGAAGTCATCATATTTGACCTTTTCACAACCTTGTAAAGTGTGCTTAATCCCATGATATAGCCAAGGAGACTTGGGGAGGTTGAGTCATGTCCCCCGGATGTCTCACCCGATAAGTCACAGAAATTGCTTTCAAACTCAGATCTGCCTGATTCCAAAGCCTGGGCCCTCAACTAATAGTCTGGCACAGCCAGAGCCCTGGGGTTGACATGGGTGACAGATACGGACTGGAAGAACAGGGCAGGTGATCATCAAATGTTGACAGGCAAGAGAAGGAATCTGGGTTTCGGCGGGAAAAGGCCACAGGGGATGCTAGAAGTGGACCCGGAGAAGCTATGTACCTACTGCGGTGAGCCAACTGTGCCCACCTCTTGCCCTCCTGTTGCCTCTCTCCCTGGCAGGCTGGTGCAGAAGGCGGAGCTGGTGCGCTTGTCCCAGACCCTGAGCCTCGTGCCTCGGCTGCACTGGTTGCTGGTGGAGGACGCCGAGGGCCCCACCCCATTGGTCTCTGGGCTGCTAGCCTCCTCAGGCCTCCTGTTCACACACTTGACAGTCCTCACCCCCAAGGCCCAGCGGCTCCGGGAGGGTGAGCCAGGCTGGGTTCATCCCCGTGGTGTAGAGCAGCGGAACAGGGCCCTGGACTGGCTCCGGAGTGGAGGGGGTGCTGTGGGGGGAGAGAAGGACCCACCTCCGCCAGGGACCCGAGGAGTCGTGTACTTTGCTGACGATGACAACACCTACAGTCGGGAACTCTTTGAGGAGGTGAGCACTGGGACGGGGTGTGGAAAGAAGCTGAGTGGGGCCAGCTTCCTGTTGCCTTTGTTATCAGGATTGCTCTAGGCTGCTGCTGAGTGAGGACGGGTAGAGCAGGGAGGCCACAGCAGAGTGACCTTTCTGCCCTTTGCATTCCCCTGAGTAACTGGGCCGACCCTGTCATGGTTCTTCTCTCCTGACCCGTTAGATGCGCTGGACCCGTGGCGTCTCTGTGTGGCCCGTGGGGCTAGTGGGCGGCCTGCGATTTGAGGGCCCTCGGGTACAGGATGGCCGGGTTGTGGGCTTCCACACGGCATGGGAGCCCAACAGGCCCTTCCCAGTGGATATGGCAGGGTTTGCTGTTGCGCTGCGCTTGCTGTTGGCTAAACCCAATGCCCAGTTTGATGCTACTGCTCCCCGGGGCCACCTGGAGAGCAGTCTCCTGAGCCACCTCGTGGATCCCAAGGACCTGGAGCCACGGGCTGCCAACTGCACTCGGGTAAGGGGATGGAAGTGGGCAGAGAACCCTGGTTCTGGGGTATACAGGTGATGGGAGAAGTGGAGTGAGGCTGAGGGAGGACTGAAGGGTGGTGCTTGAACCTGGAGGGACCCTCCCGAGCTCGAGTCAATGTTGCTTACTCTACTGAAGGGGAAGCTGGGAGGCAGGGAAGGAAAGTGGTCTCTGTCTCCCAGAGTCCTGGAGTGAAGAGGTAAGGCCCCATTTTAGAAACACTGGAAACTGCCCCTCACATCGTGCAGCCAACTCTGTGTGTGGAGGGGCTGGAGAATCCCTTCAACACTCAGGGCCCCGGAGCCCTGGCCATGGCCTGGCCCCCCTGACTGTAGCCCTCCTGGGACAGGTTCTGGTGTGGCATACAAGGACAGAGAAGCCCAAGATGAAGCAGGAGGAGCAGCTGCAGCGGCAGGGCCGAGGCTCAGACCCAGCCGTTGAGGTGTGATGGCGGCCCCAACCCTCCCACCACTTCATCAGGCACCGACCTTGTGGGACTGGGCTCCTGGCCGGCCCAGGGTGTGGTTTCCACAGGCTGATCCCTCAGAGCCAGGCTGGCCCCTCTGCCCCTTCAGCCCCAGGGAGAGGCCAGCTGCTTCTCCCCTCCCCCAGCCCGCCATGTGGCACTGCCCACGGGCTGGGGACAAGCGGCCCTTGTATTAAACCAGATCTCCCTGTCTGGGGCGGAGCAGGACATACGGACTCAGGAGGGAGGGCGGCTGTGTGACTGGGTAACTTATTGGGGTCGGCATGCACTGGGGGGCTGGAGGAGCTGGGCTGGACCCTCCCAACCTGAGCATGCTGACCCCCCCCCCCACTTACCTCCAGAATAAAATATCTCAACCTGGGGGAGCCTCTGTCCCGTTCAATTGGCAGATCTGTTGCTTGCCTTCTGGTTCTTAGTAGGGTCAAGACCTTGGAGTCCCGGCTTCTCTGTCAGACAGAACTCAGGGCCCCGCCCCCTCGGAGAGGAAGCCTTGTGGCTTCTGTCCAGAGCTTTACTGAGCCGGCACCCGAAGCAGTCTCCAGTCCTTCCACATCACTTTCCTGTCACCCTGCTTTTCCTGTCTCTGGTTGCTTCTGGCCGCAGGGGTTAGATCCTCAGACACTAGGTTTTCTCTTCTACCCCATCGAGCTTGCTTAACCCCACGAATTCCAGGCACCCAGTCCCCCACCTAGAGCCTTGGCAAGGAGTTCTGAGATGAGGTTTCTAGTGTTGTCCCTCCCCGCCCCCTACCTCCACTAGGTCTCAGGTAAACTCTCCTTAGGACGTGCCTCTTCCTCTGGGGCCTCCTCAGGTGCTGGCCTGTGGGCAGCCCCTCCTGCCAGCCATGCTGCCCTCAGCTTGTCTCTCAGCCCACCAGGAAAGAGATAGCCCTGGGCCTCTCCCTCCCCATCGAAGACTCTCCCGAGCCCCTCCAGTGCCATGTGTAGGTAGCACAGGCCCAGGGGCACTAGAGTCTGTGGGAAAGCAGGGGCAAAAAGGTCAGTGAGGGTCAGCAGTTCCAAAGTACCCCGGGGGGTGGGAACAGCAAGGACCCAGATGAGGGCGGGCAGACACTTTGCTGACTCACCTGCAGCAGGAAGGTGACAGCCAACGTGCTGCCCAGCGCATTCACCAACCCCTGCAGGTGCCTTCGCAGCACCCCGTGGCGCCCTTGGGCCCAGAGGTTTAGTAGGTTGGGTGGTTGGGGATCGAAGAGGGGGTGGGTGTGGAGGTCTGAAAGCTGGTTCTGCAGGCAAGGCAGGGCTAGTGGGGGTTGCAGCAGGAGAATGGGACACCATCGATTAGAGAGAGGCCTTCCAGGTTGCTCTGCAACCGGCTGCAGAGGGAGGGGCTGGGTGTCTGTCTGGAGAGAGTCTGCAGGACACCAGCTGAGAAGAGAGAAGGGGCAAGACATTTACTGACTGCTTGACTACATTCCAGGCGTGGGTCTTCCATTTGTCTTCACAACTCTGCCATGTACATACTGTTACCACCTCTACTCACCAAGGACACTACCTGGAGAGGTCCAGTACCTGCCTTGATCACACAGCTAATAAATGGCACAACTGTGACCAGTGCTCTCAGTCACTGTGCCTTGTTTATTGCTTATGGGGCAAGGTGGGGTATCAAGGGAGAAGGAGCAGGGGTGGGGGGCAAAGCAGATCACTCACTTGACGACATCCTGGTCATTGGGATCCAGGTAATGGCTGCTGACCCACTGGACCCCAAACCAACCCTGGTACCCATGGTGCCCACAGCAATGATGCCACAGCTGTAGCTCATCCAACAGCCGTTTGGCGTGACAGTGTCCGGGCATCTCTGTGTCCTTCTAGTGAGCCAAGGCAATGCCCAGGCCCTCTAGGCCAGCATCCAGACTTCCAGGTAAAACCAGGGCTAGCCCCAGGGCGAGGACAGGAACCCTACGCCCCTGGCAGTGCCAGCCAACAGTGATGGGCCAGAACCCCTTGCCAGGAAGGGTACTGAGCTGCACCCAGACTGGCCCTACTGGTTCCCACACCCACCAGACCTGTGCCCAGAGCCACTGCACCAGCTGCCAGGGCAACCTGGGGCAGGGTATCGAAGGCACAGGAGGGAGCCAAGAATTTGCCAAGGTGACACAGCTGGGCCAGGAGGTGCCCACTACCGAGAAGTGTGAGGCCTCCAGGCAGCACCAGCAGCCAAGAGAAGAACCAGAGCCTCTGTGCCAGAGCCATGCGGGGCTGCAGCCATCTCGCATCTCTGCCCAGGGGAGTGCAGAGCTGTGGGGTCGGTGTTGGGTGTCGGCCAGGGCAGGATGCTGAGTTAGCCCAACCCGGCTGGAGCTGGGCTGATGCTACTCTGACCCCAGTACCCTGGGAATCTGCCCACCCCAGCCTTAATAACCCGCTCCCCTGTCTCCTGCCAGACCCAATTCGCGCCGCCGTGGCCCGGCTCGGTAGGAAGAGTCCCGCCCCCGGGCCGAGGGCCCATCCCGTGACCCCGCCCCGGCCCCTCGCGGAAGTGGGGCGGGCAGGCCGGCTCTGCTCCGAGGGGCCAGGGTCTGGGGCGCGGGACGTCGGGGTCAGGGCTCCCTCCCGGGTCCCTGGGGACCTCGGGGGCGGAGATCCGGAAGGGCCTGAGGGGCGGAGGCCGGGAGGGGCCTGGGGTCAGCGGGGTGGCCCCGCCCCCGTGCCGAGCCGCGAGGCCCGGACAGGGAGGGGTTACCAGGCGGCCCGGCCCCCCACCCCGGCCCTGCCCCCCTCCCGCGCTTCCTGGCGGCTCCGCGTCCGGCGCCTGTTTGTGCAGCGGCGCTGGGGCCCGGGACGGTCCCGCCACCGCACCCCCGGGAGCCGAGAGCGGCCCCGGGAGACTCCGAGGCCCCGCGGGCCCCGGAGTCTGCGGCCCCCGCCCCACAGCGCCCCCTCCAGGCCCTTCCCCGCGCCCGACAGCGCCCCCGGGGGGTGGCACGGCACCTTTTCGCGCGCGTCCCGGGGTGCTTCCCCTTCCCCTCTCCCTAGCCATGGCCCCGGCGGCTTAGACGCCTCCTCCAACGCCGCCGCTCGGAGCAAGCCGGGGGCCGATGGACGGGGCCGGGGGGCCCGGTGAGTACGGGGCGGGGCGGGCGGCGTGCCCCTTCCCGGAGCGCCCGGCTGATGGGGCGCTGCCAGTGCCCGACGGCTGTCGGGTGGCGTCCCTGCGGGCTCCTCGGCCCCCGGGGGCTCGGAGCATCCTCCGCCGCTCCTCAGGTCGCTCTCCCGAGTTCCTCGTGTCCTCCCGCTGTCACTTCGGACTTCCCTAACGTCATGCCACCCCCTCCCCGCGGGACGCTGGACCCCGCACCCCTGGATGTTTTCCTCCCCCCACCACCCCTTGTTAATCTAGGCCTATTCTCCCGGTATTTCGGATCTTTTTACTTCAGACCCTCACTGTGAATCTGGAATCTTCTCTAGGACTCTGCTTTCCACTGCTACTCTGTCCTGTCACTGCCGTTCTCTCCTCCTAGTCTTCGGGAAGACTGCCGAAGTCCCCTATCCTGTCCGTTTCTCTCCCCTACTCTACCTTCCCTGGAGACCTGCGCTCGCTCGGGGTGGGCCCTGTCGGGCCTCTCCAGTACTGCGCCTCCTTCTGTGGTTCCCACGTTCCTGGGCAGTACTCCATATTTCCCCCTGGTACTCCATGGTACTCCCTGTCTCTGCGGAGGCTGGGACAGCAGCAGGAAGGGAGCTTTGCCAGGTTCCTCTCCTGCCCTGCCAGAAGGAGGCCCTTGATCCTCTACCACCAGTCTCCAAGCCTCGGGTTGTTTGAGGGGGGCAGTTCCCTTGGACAGATGCTAAGCTGGGGGGAGACAGAATCCCTTCAGCCCTTCCCCCAGGTGGTGGGCACATTCTGAGAGCTTCTTGACCCTTGTCCAGGTGAGGGCCCTGCTCAGGAGGCCCTGCAGTCCTTAAGCAGGCGGCTTCAGGTGCAGGAGGAGGAGATGGAGCTGGTAAAGGCAGCGCTGGCTGAAGCTCTCCGCCTGCTGCGGCTGCAGGCGCCCCCTCCCTCCCCGCAGGGCGCTGGCACCAGGACCTCTCCCAGGGACAGGTACAAGCACCTCACACCCTCATCCTCTGCCTTCCTGAGGCCTCTAGGGGCATCAGGTGAAGTCACTGTCTCTTCAGCAGCCCGGCAGTACCCCCAGGACTGCCGCCCACATGTGGCCCTTCCTTGGTGAGCCGGGGTACCCAGACAGAAATAGAGGTGGAGATGGAGCCATCTCCTGGACCCCATGGCCTGAGTAATGGACCCCCAGCCCCTCAGGGGGGCAGTGAAGAGCCCAGTGGGGCCCAGTCTGAAGGAGGAGGCAGCAGCAGCAGTGGCACTGGCTCCCCTGGCCCCCCAGGGGTCCTCAGGCTTGGTCAACCCCCACAACGCGCTGACGGGTAAGTGTCCTATGTCAGAGGCCAGAAGGGCTGGGAGGATTGAGGAGCATGGTTAGAGGGAATGACCTTCATCCCCTCATTATGCTCCTTCCAGGCCATGGAGGAATTCTTCCTCCTCCTCAGCCCCCTCCGAGCGGCCTCGACAGAAACTCTCCCGCAAGGCAGCTTCCTCAGCCAACCTGCTGTTGCGGTCAGGGAGCACAGAGAGGTGGGCAAGGTACCCCCTCAACCCACCCCGCCCCAGGCACAAACTTATGACTTTCCACACCCCTCACCTCACTTCCCGGGATGGGGTGGGGGGACCTCACTGCCCAACAGGAAGAAGGGAACAAGCATTCCTGGGGTGTCTGCTGTATACCTGGCTCTGGGCTAAACCCTCAACCACCTCCATGTCATTCAGTTCCCACGACATCTTGGGGGGTTGGTTGTCTCATGCTGTTTATTGTCCAGGTGAAGAGGCAGGCTCAGAGAGGGTAAGTCATTTACCTGGGGACACATAGCTAGAGCCAAGATGACCCACTCTTCCTGACTGCAGTTCCCCTGCCTGTTCCGTCACATGGGACCATAACTTTTGAGATTCCAAGGAACTTTTCCAAAACCTCCCATGATTTGCATGGATGATTGGCCTTAAATTTTCAGTCCTCCTGCTCCACCCCCCAATCTATCAGACTTTACGCCTAGAGAGCAAGGAGGAGCATAGCTGTCCCTTGACACCTGAGTGCTCTTTCCTAGCCCTAACCTTGGCTGACCTGGATTCTCTGAAGTGCCATTATCACCTTATTATCCTCTAATGATAGTGATATTGGAAATTCACCTGTCACTTTCCTCTTGGGAGACAAGGGCTTCCTTGCTTAGCTCCTAGGTCTCAGGGAAGCAGGGCTGGTGTACACTGTGGATTCACTTTGGACCCATTTTACAGATGGAAATGAAAAAGCCCAGAGCCTGATGGTCTAGAACAGAGGGCTCCACCCTGCCACCCACACTGCCTCTTACAATCGTTCTGGCCTTTAGTCTGGCCTTCGGGCCTTTACAAGCTTTCATCCCTTCAGTCTTCTCATTCCTTTAATGGAGCTCAAAGTCTCTGCTCTAGGGCTCTGACTGCTTCCCATGCAAACTGAAAGCCTGCAGAGGAGACTGTGGTCTTGTGTCCCAGCCCTCCCCTCTTCCTTCTTGGGACTTGACCCCCAACCCCTCTGCTTTTCTTTCTTCCCAACAGCCGTGGGGGGAAAGACCCCCTCTCCAGCCCCGGGGGGCCTGGATCTCGGAGGAGCAATTACAATTTGGGTATGTACAGAGAGGTCTGGAAGAACTTAGGGCATGAAGTTAGGGTTTGGGCTACAGCCCCAAGAGCTAATCTGGGGGACCTGTGAGGCATGGTGGGGCGAGCTCTGCTCTGGCTGTCCTGAGAGGGAGGCTGCAGGGTGGTGTTGACCCCCGCCTTCTCTCTGTAGAGGGCATCTCAGTGAAGATGTTCCTTCGCGGCCGCCCCATTACCATGTACATCCCGTCTGGCATCCGCAGCCTTGAGGAGCTGCCCAGCGGCCCACCCCCGGAGACCCTCAGCCTTGACTGGGTGTATCCTGCCCCCTCCAGTCCCACGAGATCCACCTTGCCCATCTTGGGATTCCTACCCACCCGCTTCTTTATGGTTTCCTCCTGGGTTTGTTGGTCAGGGAGCCTCTGAATCCTCCCTGCTGTCTTCCCACCAGGGGCGCTGCCAGACAACCTGTCTTTCTCCCCTCTTCCTCTGCCTCCTCCCCTTGATCTGACCCTTTCCTTGACCATGACCCCCCCTCCAGCTATGGGTACCGGGGTCGTGACTCCCGCTCTAACCTGTTTGTGCTGCGCTCTGGGGAGGTGGTCTACTTTATTGCCTGTGTGGTGGTGCTGTACCGGCCTGGGGGAGGCCCAGGGGGCCCTGGAGGCGGCGGCCAGAGACACTACCGAGGGCACACAGACTGTGTTCGATGGTGAGGGGTCTGGGAGTGGGCAGCTCTGGGGAAGGGGTGGGAAGCTTGGTGGGAAGAGGTACAGAGGAGGAGGGAAGGCTTGCCTTGCTGCTTTGCCAGCAGAGAGAAGGTGGCCTGGCTGGTCTTGAGAGACCGGCCCCTTCCCTTCGCTAGTGTGTCTCTTTCTGCCTTAGCCTGGCTGTTCACCCTGATGGTGTGCGTGTTGCCTCAGGACAGACAGCTGGAGTGGATAAGGATGGGAAGGTAAGGCCAAGGTCCAACACTGGGTGGACAGGATGAAATTCCAGCCCAGCTTTCCTTCAGGTCCTTGACCCCTTCCTTCCACCAGCCCCTGCAGCCTGTGGTTCACGTCTGGGACTCTGAGACGCTGCTGAAGCTGCAGGAGATAGGGTTGGGGGCCTTCGAGCGGGGCGTGGGGGCCCTGGCCTTTTCCATCGCGGTGAGCTGACTCCCAAGACTTCTGTGTGTGTGAGCCCCTCTCTTGCACTCACTGGGCAGCCTGGGGAGTTGCGGCCTTCTTGAGCCCTGCCCAACCTGTTCTCTTGAGAAAGGGGACATGTGTCCACTTCTCCTGCCTTCTCAACGCCCCCTTGACTAATAACCACGAACCCCAGAGCTCCGGGCCTCCCTCAGCTCTCTGACATGTCCCCCACCCTCAGGACCAGGGCGCTTTTCTCTGTGTGGTAGATGATTCCAATGAGCACATGCTGTCCGTGTGGGACTGCGGGCGTGGCACGAAGCTGGCTGAGATCAAGGTGCGGTGGTGTCCAGGTGGCCTGGAGGGGCACTGAGGCTGGGGAGGTGGGATTGGGGCAGGGCAGAGAGCCTCAGACTCACCCCTACATTGACTTCCTGTCTGGCTGGGACATGCCTCCACGCCTCTCCTAGACTGTGAATTAGGGGCTACAGAAGTTCTGATCACAAGGGGACAATGTATGAGCTATCCTCTGGGGCACTCAGTCAGGAGAGACTGCTCTTGGGCACCAGGGCCTTCAAGAAGAGTTGCCCTGGGGCTTCTGGACTTCTGCAGGCCCAAGGTCACGTGCAAACTGAAGGGTCAGTTCAGGGCTCGGGTCTGAATCTTGTCTCTTCCCTTCAGAGTACAAATGACTCAGTTCTGGCCGTTGGCTTCAGCCCTCGTGACAGCAGCTGCATTGTCACCAGCGGGAAATCCCACGTCCACTTCTGGAACTGGAGTGGCGGAACAGGGGTCCCTGGAAATGGGACCCTCACTCGGAAGCAGGGTGTCTTCGGGGTGAGGCGTAGATGGGCGAAGGTTGGGGAGGAGGGAGGCAATGAGATGGAAGCCTTGGCCTGAGCCCCTAAGCCCCTGACCCTACTCAACCCCTGGGGGCTAGTGAGGTTTAGTCTTAGCCCTTCCCTTGACCTTTGCCCTCTGCTTGCCTCTCCCCTAGAAATACAAGAAACCCAAGTTTATCCCTTGCTTTGTGTTCCTCCCTGATGGAGATATTCTCACTGGTGACTCAGAGGGGAACATTCTCACCTGGGGGAGGAGCCCCTCAGATTCCAGGACCCCAGGCAGGGGTGGGGCCAAAGGTATGTGGTTGGGGGTGGCATTGAGAAGTCCAGTTCCGCAGCGGGTCTGTGGAAACAGAGACCAGGATTTCTCTTGAGAGTTGATTGTTCTCTAGGGGGCTAGTAACAGGGTGGGGGGGGGCGGCATGACAAAGGGGAAAGGCTGGGACTTTGGAGTTTGCCGGACCCTGGGTTCAAATCTCAGTTTTGCCACTAGGCATCTGGCTTTTAGGAAGTGACCTCCCTTCTTTGAGCCTCAGCTGTCTTGTCTGTAAAGGCTGAGGGTCGGAGACAGCATTTGCAATGTGGCTGGGAGTCGTCATTCTGCTGTGGCCGTCCAGGCCGCCCCCTTCTCCCACTTGCCTGCCCTCCACGAGCATGACCTACCCAAGACTTTGCCAACAGAGACCTATGGGATTGTGGCCCAGGCCCATGCTCACGAAGGGTCCATCTTTGCCCTGTGTCTCCGGCGGGATGGGACTGTGCTGAGTGGTGGAGGGCGGGACCGCAGGCTGGTACAGTGGGGACCCTCCCAGCAGGCGCCTGGGTTGGTGGCCCTCCAGGAGGCTGAGGTAAGGCTTGGACTCCGTGATGGGAGGGAGGGAAGGGGAAGAGGAAAGGCCTACGGAACCCTGACTTTCTGCCGCACTCTGCAGATTCCGGACCACTTTGGGGCCGTAAGGGCCATTGCGGAGGGCCTGGGCTCTGAGCTGCTGGTGGGAACCACGAAAAACGCATTGCTGAGGGGAGATCTGGCCCAGGGCTTCTCCCCTGTAATCCAGGTTGGCTCCCTGCCTGCCGGGGCTGGGGAGGAGGGAGGGCAGCGTGGCTGGGGAGGGGCCCAGGTGACAGCCAGCGCTCCTGCAGGGCCACACCGATGAGCTCTGGGGGCTCTGCACTCATCCCTTCCGAAACTGCTTCCTCACCTGCGGCCACGACCGGCAGCTCTGCCTGTGGGACGGGGAGGGCCACGCGCTGGCCTGGAGCATCGACCTCAAGGTAGAGCTCCCCGTTCCGGATCCCCTTGCCACGCCCACCAAGACTCCGGGCCACCACCACTCCCTTCTCCTTTCTCTCTGCTCCCCAGTTTGTACTGGTACGTGCTGGCTACTATTCTTGCTGTACAATGCTTCCGGGGCCCCCTGAGCACTGCCCAGCACCCCAGAGCCTCCCCCGCTGCCCCCAGTTCCTTTGATCCTTTAACTAATGGCTAATCGCCGACCCAGCAGGTGGCTTCAATTTTGGTTGTTATTTTCAGTGTCAGCCCTGTTGAGGCTACAGAGACGCCCTGACTCCCTCTGCTCCCATCTCCGCTCTGGGAGGAGAGGGTGGCTTGGCTCTTACGAAGATGCCAGGGTGTCCGACTTGGATCCCTTGTTAGATATGCACCTTCTTGAATTCACCTTCTCCCCCTCCCAGGAGACTGGTCTCTGTGCTGACTTCCACCCCAGTGGGGCAGTTGTGGCTGTAGGACTGAACACGGGGAGGTGAGAGGGATCCAGCGCTCCTGGGAGGGGAAAGCAGGAGGTATGAGAAGCATTGCTGTTAAGGGGGGAGGGGGGAGGAGCCCTAACTGCACCTCAGTGCTTCTCCCAGCGGCCCAGCTAGCTGCTGGGCTATGGTGACTCCCTCCCCCCTCCCTTTCTGGGAGGGGGGAAGTGGTGGCTCAGGTTAGAGAAGCCGCAGAACAAGCGGGCTGCAGGGGAGCCTAACTCTAGGAAGCGCCAGGCTCACCGGCTCCACCACGCCTTGGTGGTCACCCTTCAGCTTTTCTCTGCCCTCGGGCCCTTCCCACTTCCCAGCCTAAGAATGCCGTGGCACCTGTGGGTGTCTTTGAGACTCTCCCACTCTGACTCACTACCCTCACCCTGCCTAGGACTGGTCTCCTCACACCTGTGTCTCCCCTGCCTCCCTTCCAGGTGGCTGGTTTTGGACACAGAGACCAGAGAGATCGTGTCCGATGCCACCGACGGGAACGAGCAGCTCTCAGTGGTCCGGTACAGCCCAGGTGGGAGCTCCCGCCACTACGGACCCAGACCATACCTGGCTCTGCCCCCGCTGAGTGACTGTTTTTGCAGATGGGTTATACCTGGCCATCGGTTCCCATGACAACATGATCTACATCTATAGTGTCTCCAGTGACGGCGCCAAGTCCAGCCGCTTTGGCCGCTGTGTGGTGAGGAAGCTGGGTTGCAGGGTGGGGCTGGATATACAGGGAAACTTATCCAAGGCGGCTAATGTGTTTCGCGGGTGGGGGTGGAAAATGGGGGTGTATTTTTAGTTTCTTGATCCTTGCTCCTAGGGTCACTCTAGCTTCATCACTCACCTTGACTGGTCTAAGGATGGGAACTTCATTATGTCCAATTCTGGGGACTATGAGATCCTTTACTGTGAGTGGGGAGGGGTGTGGGCAGACAGTGCTTGTGGTGGATTTTACTTGTGGGAGGGCGGGGCTCCTGGCTGGGAGGGGATGAAAGAGAAAAGGTGGGGAGATCCAACTCCAGGGTGACAGCTAGGGTGATGGAAACAGTGGTTGAAATGGAGCTGGAATTACAGAGGAGAAATTTTGTGATTTGGGGGGGAAAAACCCCACCCAGTTTTATACCACATTTTATTCTCACAAGGCCATGAACGAGTTGAAAAATGCACTTGGAAAAGATTACTTGGCAAAGTTTCTCAGGACAGGCACGGAGGGACTGATTGATCTAGGGAGGAGGACGAGATGAGCTGCTAGGAAGTTCTACCCCAGGCTTTGATCAGCTCTCAGGTCGGCCTCAAGCCAGTTTTCCCAACCTGGCCTTCGGGAATCTTCCCAAAGGAGGGCCAGGGCCGAGTGAGCTGTGCTGGGTGGGCTCCTTCTCCCAGGGGATGTGACTGGAGGCTGCAAGCTGCTGAGGAATCGCTATGATAGCCGAGACCGGGAGTGGGCCACCTACACCTGCGTGCTGGGCTTCCACGTCTACGGTGAGCAGGGGTGCACGACGCCGCAGAGGGGCGGGCAGAAGACTTGGGGAACCCCCCCAGGCTAGGAATGCTGGGCGTTGGTCGAGTGGTGGGCAGCGAGAAACTGGCAGCACCAGTCCTGGAGGCCCCTCTGGCCTTGGGACCGAGAAGGGCTTCCCGGAACGCAGCGGGTGGGTGGGTGGGTGGGTGGCCGCGGTGGCCTAAGCTTAGGAAACTGGCCCAGGGTCGCGGCTGGGGGGGGAGAGGGGGCGGGGAGAGGGGGGAAGGGAAGCTGGGCTGAGCCGGCCGCTGTGCTAGGCGTGTGGCCCGACGGCTCAGATGGCACCGACATCAACTCCCTGTGCCGCTCCCACAACGAGCGCGTGGTGGCCGTGGCGGACGACTTCTGCAAAGTGCACCTCTTCCAGTACCCGTGCGCGCGCGCCAAGGTGAGGCCTCCGGGGCCGCGGGGGCGGGCCCGCGGGCTCCGAGACCCCCGCGACTCGAGTTTCCCTCTCGCCCAGGCACCGAGCCTCGTGTACGGCGGCCACGGCAGCCACGTGACGAGCGTCCGGTTCACGCACGACGATTCGCACCTCATCTCGCTGGGCGGCAAGGACGCCAGCATCTTCCAGTGGCGAGTGCTGAGCGCGGGGGGCGCGGGGCCCACTACGCCCTCTCGAACCCCCTCCCTGTCCCCCGCTTCCTCTCTCGACGTCTGATCTAGACCCGACGGGACATGCTGGCCCCGCGGGGCGGCTGCGCTGCACCCGAAATCCCCTAGGACCGGGGCCGACCCTTTCCTGGACTTCGAGACATTCCTGATCGCGCATTCCCCTGGACGGGGCGACCCGCGCTCCTGCACACACTGTATAGACCTGCTGGCCGCGCTGGGCAGCCCCAGCCTGAACTTTGACTCCCGCTGCCAGCTGAGGGGCAATAAACCAAAAGCAGAGTCACCTCTCAGTTATTTTGGGGGTGGGGGTTGGCCGGCGCCTCCCGGGCCCTGTCGGGGTGGGGATCAAGGTAAAGGGCCGTGCGGAATGGGTAAGGGAGCTTAGACCAGCCATGCAAATTGTACGCAAAGCCGCTTGCAAATAACCCCGCGGAGCGCCGAGGCGCGCGAGTCCGTCCCGGCCGCCGACTGAGCGGCAGGGCCCCGGCGAGGAGAGAGTTAAACCCAGCTCCGCTCCCGCCCTCGGAGGAGGGGCCGAGCCGTAACGGAAATAACCGAGAGCCGGGTCGCGGTTGGCCGGAGGGAGCCGAGCTCCTTCCGGAAGCAGCCGATGTGTGGGGTCTCGCCGAGCCGAGCGCCGGGCCTTGTTCTCCGGCCGGGCCGAAGGGGTTCCGGAAGAAGGCGAGCCCCGAGGCGGGCAGGGCGAGCCTCCGCGGCGGCCGGCAGGACCCAGCGTCGGGCGGGACTCGGCGGCGCGGGGGGCGCCGGAGCGTGGCTCCGGGCCGGCGGGAGCCGAGCGCGTTCCGGAAGCAGCCGAGCGGGCCGGCGCCGGCCTCGGCGTCCTGAGCGCGAGGCGGCGGCGGCGGCGGCGGCGGCGACAGCGCGGGCCGGGATGAGCCGCGACGGCTGAGGCGCGGCGGTGCCGGCTGCGCGGGCCCGACCGAGACTTTCGCGAAGCGCCACCCCGCGCCCGGGGCTTCGCCGCGAGCCGAGCCCTGCCCCGCGGGCCTCCCGGACCCCTTTGTGCGGCCGGCGGCGGCGGCGGGAACGGCCATGGCGGCCAACATGTACCGGGTGGGGGGTGAGTACGGCGGGGCCGCGCCGGGGGGCCGGGGCCGCGGGGGCGCGGGGCGCGGGCCGCCGCGGCCCGGCGGTGTGGCCCCGAGCGCGGACCGGAACCGGAACCGGATCGCGGTGCGCAGACCGCGGCGCGCTGGAGCCGAGACCCCCGGAGGGCGGCCGGGAGCCCCGACGGCGCGCCCGGGCCGCGGCGGGGCCTGGGGGCGGGAGCGGGGCCGGGGAGCCGGCTCCGAAGGGGCGGCGGGGCAGGCGGGGCGCGCGCAGGACCTGGACGCGGGCGAGCGCCTCGCCACCTGCGGGGGAGTCGCGGAGAGGCTTCCTCTCCGGGCGTGCTGGGGCGCTGGGTTTGCAAAGGTGGGGGCCCTGCGCGAGGGTGAAAATTGCGCGTTTCGGTGGACTGGGGTGCAACTCGAATGCGGACTTGTGGGGACCGCAGGGGAACCCCCTGTTTCATGTCTCCTCCTTGAGGCTCACTTGAGCGAAGGATCCGATTTCAGTGTTAGCGGGTCGGGGTGGGGATTCAGCCTTTATATTTTGTGAGTCTGCCTCCTCGTTCCAGCGTCCTCTCTACCGGGGTCGCTAACTCCTTTTAGTCCCTTCGGGCCCACTTTCTCTCCTGCTACCTGGTGCTCGGGTTCTCCCATCTCCACCTCTGATCTTCCCGGTTGTCCCCCACTCCCTCCTCCAGATTACGTCTATTTTGAGAACTCCTCCAGCAATCCTTACCTGGTTAGACGGATTGAGGAGCTTAACAAGGTGAGTGGAGCAGAGCCCCTCCTCCCGGCGGTTTCTTTTTCCCGAGTTCTCTAACTTCCCTTGGGAGGGGGAGAGAGAGGGGATGCTATCCTGAGCACCCATTCATATTCATTCATTCGTTCACTCAGTGTATTCAGGAAAGGCTATTGAGAGCTTAGTGGAAACTCTACTACCGATTCATGTCCCTTTGAAACTTACTCTTTGTTGTTAGTCTCTGTGCATTCATTTCCACTTTAAAATGCCCACTTTTCACTGCCACTTTTTTCCTCTTTAGACTGCAAATGGAAATGTGGAGGCAAAGGTCGTCTGTCTTTTCCGGCGAAGGGACATTTCTAGTAGCCTCAACAGCCTGGCGGATAGTAATGCCAGTGAGTATTTTTGTGTATCCCCCCTCCTTCTCCCCTCCCGACCATCTGAGGCCTGGGCATGTCCCTGTTTCCCCTGCTGGCATGCCCAAGGCAGGGGTGTGCATTTGGGGGTGGGAAATGCATGATCTGTGGAGGGAGGCATGTTTTTACATGTTGGGGTTGGGAGCAGGGTGGAGAGATGATGATAAGGAGAGCCAGAGTGTGGCCTGTGTGTGCGTGTGTAGGAGATGAGAGCGCGTAGAGGATGAAGAAGCGCTTTAGAGAAGCAGGACTCTCGGAGGACAGTTTTGGGAACATTGGGACAGTGAGTGGTGACTGTGAAAGTCGAGGTGCAGCAGAAGAGACTGTGCTTAGGAGCCTGCATGACAGGGAAGCGGGCTTGTGTTGCCCTCACGAGGAGGTGGTGAGAGTACACTGAAGGGAGAGAACAGCGAGCTAGGAAAGTTTCTTGCACTTTTTCCTCTTTCTCACCGACTCCTCTTTCCCCCTTTACTTCATCTTATACCTTTCCTGTATCCTTTTGCCCTGACTTCTCTTTATGCTTCATCTTCTTTTCAAAACACATCTCCTTTAGCTTGCCTTAGATTCTTTTCCCATTTCCTGCATTGCTTGCTTTCCCTTTCTTGTTTCTCCTAAATTATTTTCCTTATTTCAGACTGCTTTGGGTAGGAAGGGGTTAAGGAGGAGCTGGGCCTACCAAGTTCTCTGGCCCACTGGGGTTTCCATCCCCATCAGGCAGGGGCTGACCTTGGCCTTGTCCAATCAGAAGGGGTGTGGGGGGTGTGGTCCCCTTTGCCTTAGCACTGGGTTTCCGGAGCTCATAGGCGAGGGGCGGAGTTTGCCTCACCCCCCCCTCCCCCCAGGTTGGGAACAATGCACCAATGAGCCTGGGCCTGTGGCTCCTCTGCTCCCTCCCTGTTGGGCTGGCGTCTTGCCAGGTTAACCCTTTCCACCAAGGTTTCTGGACAAGTCGTAGCTCCTTAGAGAAGAAGGTGTTGGCACTGCCTTGAGAGGTACTGTCTTTAAAAGCCCCACAAACAAAAGATTGTTAGCCAAGTAGAAAGCGAGGGCTAGTTAGGGTTGCCTGTGATGTTTAAGTCTCCTGACACTTGAAGAGAGGAACTGGTAAACAGAACCTGTGTGATATTTTTTCGTCTTCCTGGGTTTCTGGGCCTCAGACTGGTTTAGCAAGAAAGAGAGAGCGTGATACCCTGGCGTGGGCAGTACGTGTGCTGTGTGAGTGGTGTCTGAGCATTGCACCTGGGTGTGGGATATATCTCTGTGGCATTCTTTGTACTTCCAGCAGCTCTATCCTAAGAGCGTTAGTGGCAGAGAGTTGGGAGGCTCTGTGATGAAGGTCGGGCTCAAAGAGAAGGCAGATGTCTGGGAATGTGAGAAAAACAGCTGAGATAGAAAATGTTTTCCCCGGGGCTAAAGTTTCCAGGTGGCTTCTTTCTGGATTTGTTTCTGACTTGGTTTCTTCTTCCTTCATCTCCCAGGGGAGTTTGAGGAGGAATCAAAGCAGCCAGGGGTATCAGAGCAGCAGCGACATCAGCTGAAGCACCGGGAGCTTTTTCTTTCTCGGCAGTTTGAATCATTACCTGCCACCCACATACGGTAAGGAATAACTGGTCACTGACTGAGAAGCTGGCGAGGAGGGCTGTGTTGGAGATACTGTGAAGGGGGAGTGAGGAGTTCACAAGCATTTTCTGACCTTTCTCTTGTAGAGGAAAATGCAGCGTAACCCTCTTGAATGAGACAGATATCTTGAGCCAGTACCTGGAAAAGGAGGTGAGAGAGGTGTTGGGGGAAGGGAGGGAGGGGGAGGGGTGGATATTGCCACAAAAGGCAAGAGGGAAGTAGGACTGTGCCCAGGTACAGGGAGCTCTAGATACAACCCCCTGCACATGATGACTCTGCCCTGCTTACTTGCTCTTTTCCTGTCCCCAGGACTGCTTTTTTTACTCACTGGTGTTTGACCCTGTGCAGAAGACACTTTTAGCAGATCAGGGGGAGATCAGAGTTGGCTGCAAATACCAAGCTGAGATCCCAGAGCGCCTGGCAGAGGGTGAGCAACAGGACACACACTGCGTGGCTCTGGGGTTAGCCAGCATCCTGGTGCGGTGGTGAACGCTGCTGGAACTGTGCAGCCTGCATTCTGCACGGCTCCATGCTGTGACCGTAGCAGCCTCAGAGGCGCGGGTGGGCATGGTTGGAAAGAGACCTCTGAGAGTGGAGGCAGCTGATAGAATCCAAGCCTCAGCTGTGGACGAGGAAGGTGCTGATGTGGGTGGCAAGACACCTATGTTCTCTTTACCCTCTGCCTTATACGGCCATTGCCCTGTTCCCCAGGGGAATCCGATAATCGGAACCAACAGAAGATGGAGATGAAGGTCTGGGACCCAGACAACCCTCTCACAGACCGGCAGATTGACCAGTTTCTCGTGGTGGCCCGGTGAGGGTGGGTGGATGGGAAGGTGGGCTGGGGGAGGTGTGGACATAGTCTGCGTCTCATGCTTAGAGATGAACTTTATCTTTTTCGAGCACAGTTTGTTCCTTTTTTTCTCATCTGACTTTGTTTCCAGCCCACTTGAGCTTTCTCCTTCCCCTCTTCTCGATGTTTCCCTTAGAGCTGTGGGGACCTTTGCCAGAGCCCTGGATTGCAGCAGCTCCATCCGGCAGCCAAGCCTACACATGAGCGCAGCCGCTGCCTCCCGGGACATCACCCTGGTGAGCAGAAGTTGGTGGATAGTTGGGCAGGTTGGGCTTTGTAGGGACCTGCAGAATCTGGGGACAGGGGAGGAGGGGATCGCCCAGAGAATGGGAGTGTTTAAGAGCAGCAGGGGCGTGGTATCAAGGGTTTTGGGTCATCAGCATTGTTCCCCACTTCCCTATAGTTTCATGCAATGGATACTCTGCAAAGGAATGGCTATGACCTGGCTAAGGCCATGTCGACCCTGGTGCCCCAAGGGGGCCCTGTGCTGTGTCGAGATGAGATGGAGGAATGGTCTGCCTCGGAGGCCATGCTTTTTGAGGAGGCCCTGGAGAAGTACGGCAAGGATTTCAATGATATTCGCCAGGACTTTGTAAGTGAATGGTGTTGGGAGGAGAGATGGAAGACTTGACAGGTCAGGGAATAGGACCTGGTGCCAGATGTCAGCTCACCCTTTTCTCCTCCCTCCTTAGCTACCCTGGAAGTCACTGGCCAGCATAGTCCAGTTTTATTATATGTGGAAAACCACAGACCGCTATATTCAGCAGGTATGGAAAGGACATGGGTGCGGGGTGGGGGGCTGGCCAGAGGCCTCCTGCTCAGCTCTGCCTGCGAAGCTGAGGACATCTTGCTGAGAGCCTCTGATCCTTTTTTCTCTTTTCCTTCCTACAGAAAAGATTGAAAGCTGCTGAGGCAGACAGCAAACTGAAACAAGTCTATATCCCAACCTAGTAAGTGTGCTGGGCAGGGGAAACTGGCAGGTTTTCCTTCTCTTCCCCCAGCCTGTGCTTTCCTCAGTAATTGGGGGTGAATAGCTGTCAGGGTCAAACTATTACAGAGGCATGGCAGGGAGGGGTTCTTTTCCTTGACCAGTTCCTGGTTTCCTCCCCCCTTGCTTACTCTCTTAGCACTAAGCCAAATCCTAACCAGATCATCTCTGTGGGCTCAAAACCCGGCATGAATGGGGCTGGATTCCAGAAGGGCCTAACGTGCGAGAGCTGCCACAGTGAGTTCCAGGGCAGGGGCTGCTGGGGGGGGACGGACAGGGACATCTGCTGCAGCTCAGGGTGGGTGGGAGGTCTGCTCCAGCCCAAAAACCCGAGGGGCTCCCCTGAATTCCCCCTTTTCTCTGTGCTTCTGTAGCCACACAGTCTGCCCAGTGGTATGCCTGGGGTCCGCCGAACATGCAGTGCCGCCTCTGTGCTTCTTGTTGGATCTACTGGAAGAAGTATGGGGGACTGAAGACCCCAACCCAACTTGAGGGGGCTGCTCGGGGCACCACAGTAAGGATTGATGGGGGATAGACAGAAGAGAGCAGTAAGCATATTGACATGAGCTTTAGGCAAAGACCAGGACACCCAATTCCTTATATGGTTTGAGACGTGTGGGTGCAGGTGTGTGTGGGGTAGGGGTGGAGGTGCTTCATAGTAGCTGGGGAGCCAGATAGATTGTGCTAGCAGGAGAGATCAGGCAGGAATAAAAGCTCTCTGCAGAGACTGGAAGAAAGGGAGGCTCGGCGCCCATCTGCATCCTCCCTTTTTCCTGTGTCTTCCAGGAGCCGCATTCAAGGGGTCATTTGTCTAGACCCGAAGCCCAAAGTCTCTCCCCCTACACGACCAGCGCCAATCGGGCCAAGCTGTTGGCAAAGAACAGGCAAACATTCCTGCTCCAGACCACCAAGCTGACCCGTCTTGCCAGACGCATGTGCAGGGACCTGTTACAGCCGAGGAGGGCTGCCCGGAGACCCTATGCCCCTATCAACGCCAATGCCATTAAGGCAGAGTGTAAGGGCAGGAGGGCAGGTGGTGGGTTTTGGGTTGCTTTGGCCAGAGGCCAGTGTTTGGTGAGTGTAGGGATAATAAACTTCGGGGCTTGTTAGGAGCATAGACATGGCTCCTGTCCCTGGAAGAGGCCTGAATAGTGAAGGCCCTTCAGAAACTTCCACCTTTACCCTCCAGGCTCTATTCGACTTCCTAAGGCTGCCAAGACTCCATTGAAGATTCACCCTCTGGTGCGGCTGCCCCTGGCGACTATCGTCAAAGATCTGGGTATGTGACAGGGAACCACGCTCTGGATACAGGGTGGGTAGAAGATGGAGAACCAGTCAGGTAGTGTCACCCCCTCCTCTTCCCCTGCTTCTCCCTTTCCCATTGAGTCCGAGGAAGTTTGTTCAGACAAACTGCACTTATAAAGGTTAATATTTTTCCATACGCAACCAGATTACAGTGTTGATCTGGTCACATTTGCGTGCGCTCTTTGAAATACTGGCAATTACTTGCTAGATCCTTCCTCAGCACTATTTTTTTTTAAAAGATTTATTTTTATTTATTTTTACAAGCACTGGGTACAGTCAGAAGCGCGGGAGAGTGAGAGAATTCACCAGAGCCAGAGTGGGGAGCAGAGCAGGCAGACTGAAGTACACTGCTGAGGGGAGCAGCGGGCGACAGGAGAGGTCTGCGCGCCATGTGGGACCCTCCTCCAGTGGCCGGGGAGCAGCCAGGGATCGAACCCACGCTGCAGAGGCTGCGGGCAGCTTCGCAACCCAGCGCTCAACTGCTGCGCCACCAGGGGAGGCCCGTCAGCACTATTTTTTTATTTTTAATTTTTTTAATTTTTTGAAAGATTTATATAAGAACTGGGGTACAGGTCAGAGGCACGGAAGTGTGAAAGACTTCCCCAGGGAGAGCAGGGAGCAGAACTGGCAGACGGACCAAAGACACTGAGGGGAGCAGCGGATGAGACAGGAGAGGTCTGCCACGCCATGTGGGTTTCTCCCTGGCCTGCCAGGAATTGAACCCGTGCTGCAGAGGCTGTGGACAGCTTCACAGCGCAGCGCTCAACCCACGGCGCCACTGGGGAGGCCCCCCACTTTTTTTTAAAGTTTATTTTATGCATACAAGTACTGGGGTATAGGCCAGAGGTGCAGGGGGTGAGAGGATTCACCAGAGACAGAGTGGGGAGCAGAACAGGTTGATCTACTGAAATACACTGCTGAGGGGAATAGCAGGTGAGACAGGAGAGGTCTGCTGGGTCATGTGGGTCACCTCCCTGGCCAGGGAGGGAACTAGTAGCTTCATAGTAATGAGACTAACCCCTTGTGCCACCACCTTTCCTATCACTGTTTTGGGTGGTGCCCAAGGAACTACACAGAGGGGAAAATAGGAAAGCTCACTAAATTGGTTTTTTTTTTTTTTTTTTTTTTTTTTTTTAATTCTGGCAGTGGCCCAGGCACCTCTGAAACCAAAAACACCTCGGGGTACCAAGACACCAATCAACAGGAACCAGCTGACCCAGAACCGGGGACTGGGTGGCATTATGGTGAAACGGGCCTATGAGACTGTGAGTTGACAGATCAGAGCGGACCACGCTGACTTGGGTGGACATTTAGGAGTCTCACAGAGTCCCCCTCTCATTGCACTGCCCCACCCTTTTCCAGATGACAGGGGCAGGAGTCCCCTTCTCTGCCAATGGAAGGCCTTTGGCCTCAGGGATTCGCTCAAGCTCTCAGCCTGCAGCCAAGCGTCAGAAACTAAACCCAGCTGATGCTCCCAATCCTGTAGTGTTTGTGGCCACAAAAGATACCAGGTAGGGAGCTCGCCATAGGAGGGGCTGAGAGGTAGACAGCCCAGGTTGGTGGGTATGGGAAATAGCTCCAGGAAGACTGGGTTACAGGGTAAGGATGACAGAAAAGAATGTGCTGGAAGGTAGAATTGCAATGTGGAATGGAGGACTACACCTTTAGGTTCTTAGCCTTCTGTATGCCCCTCTTCTCTTCCTGGCCAGGGCCCTGAGGAAGTCTCTGACCCATCTGGAAATGCGACGAGCTGCCCGCCGGCCCAACTTGCCCCTAAAGATGAAGCCACCGCTGATTGCAGTGCGGCCTGCAGTTCCTCTGCCTGCACCCTCACATCCTGCCAGCACCAATGAGCCCATTGTTCTGGAGGATTGAGCATCTGTGGGGAAGGGAGGTGGGCTGAAAGCTGGAGGTGGGTGTCCAGGGCACCCTGCCTCCCTTCCCTCTACTATCAAAGGGAGTGAGGAGTGAGGGAGGGAGGGAGCAAGTGTGTCCTTGGAGGGATCTGGCGCCCTCTGGTGTTACTACTTCTGAAGCTTGTCCCCTTCCTCTGCTTCTCCATGCCTGGGGATGGAGGGCCTACTGCAGGAACTTGGCCCATTGTGGGAACCTAGCCTGTTTTGGGGGATAGGACCCACAGTTGTCTTGGACAGTTTTGGGGGGAGGGTTTTTTAATTTTTTAAAAATTTTGCCTCCCTTTGTCAAAGGGGATGGGGGAGGGGAAGAGTAAACATATCAGGTGGTGGTACCTGGTTGGGGGAGGGGCGTGCACTGCCATGACTGCCATGTCTATCTTTTTTTTTTTTTTTTTCCTAATTGGGGGTTTCTCTTCCTGTCCGGTGTCCGGACTTCCCTAATTGGAGTTTGAGGCCCATAAGCTGGCATCAAACCCAGCCCATGCTCGCTCTTTTCCTTCCCTCCCCTCACGCCTCTGCCTTTTGTACGCCAATTCTCAGAAATAAAGATCTTTTGTCCGTTTTTTTAACCTCGGATTCTGTAATTGGTTCTTATAGTAACAAATAAAAAGCTGTTTTCTTCAGCTCCTCCTGACTCAGCTTTTCTCTGCCATGGGTGTGTGTGGGAGGAGTGTGTGTATGTCTTCCATTAGGAAAATTAAAGATAAAGGACAATGAAGAAGGTAGCGATGGGGCTTGCCCTGGGAACAGCTTTGTGAGTTTTGCAGCTTGCACAGGTGGCCTGTTCCAGGAAGCTCAAGCTCAAGCTTTCTTGCAGGACTTACACTGCCCCCCAGCTCCCTGGGCTGCTGAAACCTGAGCACCATCCTGGTTCATCCCAAAGTGGTTGGGATGAGCTGGCTTTCTGGATAATGGGTGGCTTCTGTAGAGAGGTATGAAGGGGTTCTTTTCTCTGTGACTCCACCCTTAGCCCCCTTCCCTTTCTCTTAGGGAGTTCCAGGAATTGCCAGAGGTCAGGACACCTTGGGCGGTGACTGCAGAATCTTGCCACTGAGCTCTGATGTATCTGCACTGCAGCATTGTATGCTGCTTGAAGGATCTCCAAGGCTGGTCTCAGCAACTGTCTGGACAGTGGGGCCCACTTTGGGCCTGTTTCCTGCCTATTTCTGGCGGCATCAGCCTAGCCCAACAAGAGGAGCGTCTTAAGAGAACAGGAATCTTACACCTACATGCTCCTGCTATCTGGGGGATAACTTAAGGTTACAGACCTTGATGTCTGCCTCAGGTCCACTACTCTTTCTACTACCCAAAGTGTGGGCTGGTAACAAATCACAGCAGGAGTGGCTAGCCCATCTGATAGACGGCCCCATCTCGTGGTTCCTGTCCTAGGGCCTCCCTAGTTCTCGTTCTCGCTTGTCCTGAGCCTAGTGTCGGGAGGAACTGACCACTGTGAGTTGGGAGGAGAGCAGTTCTCCCCTTCCGTGTCTTCACTCAGTTGCCATCATATTAGGTTCCGTCACGCTGCTCTGAAGTGGGCCGCTGGCTCGGACGCCTCGCGAGTCCACGCCACACAGCTCTCCGCTGCGGAAGGAAGCTCGGCTCACCCGACTGCCGCGACCTGGTTGTGGCCCCGTGAACGCGGCAGATGCCCGGTGGGGGCAGAGTTCCCGGCCAGGGCTGGGAAATGGTCGCAGAATACCTATTTTGGGGGAGGACCGAGGGCAGAAGGAGAGCAACAGTCTTCAGGAGGTTGAAAGTACAGAGACAGCCCTGGGCTGCGTGGAGGTTGCTGTCCTCTGCCTTCCCCAGGTAAACATGGGGCGGGGACCGCGGCGCGGGTCCCTCGCTGCCCCTCGGAACCTAGAACAGGGCGCGCAGCCGCCGCGCAGCCTGGAAAGGGCAGCTGTCAAGGAGCCCGCCGCGAGAAGCCGCCTTTGTGGTTGCTGTTAGAAATATTCACGATGCATTGAGCCAATCAGTGCCCGAACAGTTCACGGCACACCAATCGGCTTCCCGCATGCAGATAAGCATCCTAGCCCGGAGGTTTTTCCTTAAGTAGGCGGAGACGGCACTGGCTGGACACGGAACCCTGAGGCGGAGGAGCTCAGTTTCCGGGGGAGCGTGCCGGCGCCACTGGCCTGCGAACGTCACTTCCTATGAAGCGGGCGGAAGTCGCTTCTGAGCGCGTTGGGGTTTGGAGTGAGTTCCGGTGGCCGCGCGGGTGACTGCGTTGTGTTGGGGCCGGAGAGTTGCGATGGCGGCGGTGGATGCGGATGTCGAGTCGCTGCCGCGTGGGGGTTTCCGCTGCTGCCTCTGCCACGTTACTACAGCCAACCGTAAGCGGTGGCTAGTGAGGGGTGGTTGTGGGCTTCCGTCTTTTGGATCACGCGAAAGTTAGGTCCTAGTTCTGGTCCCGTCGGTCGGCACGGTCACTCGCCTCCTTGTTCACTCTGCGAGTCCCAAGGGAGTAGCGAGCAGGGAAAGTGCCACCACCTTACACCCCTCCTTCCCAGGCTCCGCTTTAACCGTTGTGGGCGGTCATTCCTGTGCTGGTACTCTGCTGGGCTCTGGCGGAGAGGAAGGAATGAAGGAACTCACCATGCAGAGATGGAGACTCTTTGATTGTGCTCTGTAGAAATGTCTGCACAGCCGTGGGATCACGGAGATGTAGGGACTGCGCAGGGAAGAAACGGGTGAAGTAGCAGCACATTCATGACTTGGAAGATGGGTATGGAAGTCAGGTCAGGTCCTTGCATGACCGTCCAGGGCTTCATTGAAATCCCGAATTCCACTTTTGAAGTCTGAAATTATCTCCCCTAAAAGGGGGTCTTCTGCCCTTCTTCTTCTTTGTGAATGGCACTATCACTATTTGTCCAGTTGGGCAAACCAGAACGCCAGAGTCTTCCCTGGTCCCACATGTACATTGGTGAAATCAAAGCAGCCAACTCAAAATGTCATAAAAAAAGGTAATAGCGAAAATCTTTTTCTACATTTATCATGCACGAGACTCTCAGCAAAGTGCTGTGAGTGAATAATGTGGTAGTTGTTATCACTTTATTTTATGACAATGATGTGTAGAGGTTAACTAACTTGCCTGCAATCTCACACAACTTGTCAGAGCTGAGATTTTAACCTGGGCAGTGTGACTTCAGATCTTGCACTTGCAGTGTCTATCCCATACTCAGAGCCTATCCAGAAAGCCTGGTCTGGGATTTACTTAGTTCTGTATATGACTTGGAGAAGTCACCTATTAATTTCTTTGCAATTTGCAGGTGTCACTATATCTAGCACTTAATAGATGGCTTAAGAAATAGCTGCCGTGTAGCCAGTTCTCCTGGGAACCACTTGGACACATGCACTATATTGACAAATAGACAAGGGAGGAAGGTGGATTTTATTTTATTTTGTTTTTAAAGATTTATTTATTTATGCATGCAAGAACGGGGGTACAGGCCAGAGGTGTGGGAGGTGAGAGGATTAACCAGACAGTGGGGAGCAGAACAGGCAGAAGGACTGAAATACACTGCTGAGGGGAGCAGCGGGCGAGTCAGAAGAGGTCTGCTGCACCATGTGTGTCAGCTCCCTGGCTGCGAATGGAAGGCGTGCTGCAGTGGCTGTGGATAGCTTCCTAGGTTCCGTCTTAACCCCTTGTGCCACCAGGGAGGCCCGGACTTTGTTTATTCACATGTCACATTTTCTATGGCTTGGAAAGATCAGTGAGTGGGGTTTAGGTATGCTGGCGTTGGCTACTCTGAAGATTGATTTGGTTATTTTTGTTTCACATTTGTCTTTGCAGGACCCAGCCTAGATGCCCATCTGGGAGGCCGGAAGCACCGGCATCTGGTAGAACTAAGAGCTGCCCGAAAGGCACAGGGACTTCGAAGTGTGTTTGTCAGTGGCTTTCCTCGGGATGTGGGTTCTGCTCAGCTCTCTGAATACTTCCAGGCATTTGGTCCTGTGGCCAGTGTTGTCATGGACAAGGACAAGGTAGAATGAATGACTTTTGGGGGTAAAGAAAGAGTCAGATGTGTTGTAAGAAACCAGCAGCTTGGGCCTTCCTGGTGGTACAGGGGTTAAAGTCTCAGCGCTCTCAAGCTATTGCCAGCCAGGGCAGCATGAGTTCAATCCCCGGCCAGGGAGCTACCCACATGCCGCAGCAGACCTCTCCTGTCTCCCAGTTGCTACCCTCAGCAGTCTATTTCAGTCAGTCTGCCTGTTTTGCTCCCCATTCTGTCCCTGGTGAATTCTCTCACCCACTGAACCTCTGGCCTACACCCAATTCTTCTGTGCATAAATAAAAATCTTTGAGAAAAAAAAAAAACAAAACAGTTTGTTTCAGCTGGTTCCTGCTGTGACTTGTCCTTGGTGGGAGCCACAGTACTTCTTGGACCGGTCCAGCTTTGTGAGCCTCTCACCTGCCACGTCCTCTTTCCCCTCCCCCAGCAGATTTTATCAGTTCACCGCGTTTAGTTATTGGGGGACTTGTGGATCATTTATTCATTTGACCTTTTATTTTACTTGCCAAATATTAACTTTACACTATGCACCGCTTAGTGCTGTATTCTAAGAAGTGAATTGGATAGACATAGCTCCTGTTCACACAGAGCTTACAGTCTTGTTGAGAAACAGACATTCTCATCTACTGCCAGACAGTGTGTTTGGATTTTTAGTGCTGCTGTTGTGGTTTGCCAGGGCGTGTTTGCCATCGTGGAGATGGGGGACGTGAGTTCCCAGGAAGCTGTCCTGGCTCAGCCCCAGCACAGCCTGGGCGGCCATCGCCTGCGAGTCCGGCCACGAGAGCAGAAAGAGTTCCAGAGTCCAGCATCCAAATCCCCCAAAGGCGCTGCCCCTGACAGTCACCAGCTGCTCAAAGCCCTCGCGGAGTCGCCAGATGTGGGGGCCCAAATGATCAAGCTCGTGGCGCTAAGGGAGTTGTCTGAGGCTGAGCGGCAGCTCCGGAACCTTGTGGTGGCCCTGATGCAGGAGGTTTTCACAGAGTTCTTCCCTGGTGAGCCACCTCTCTCGCAGCGTCTGAGCCCTCTCTGTCTCTGCCTTCTCCATGTCTGCCCCCCCAGGCCTCTCTCAGCTAGATGTGTTCACTTCATGGCTCTCTGGTTTGTACCCCATTATGTTCTCCCACCCTCACTCCCCACAATGTCTCTTGACCTTCATTCTGCTTGGCACCCAGGCTGCGTGGTCCATCCTTTTGGCTCATCTATAAACAGCTTTGACGTACATGGCTGTGATCTCGACCTCTTCCTGGACCTGGGTGACTTGGAAGAGCCCCAGGTGAGTGACCGGGGGTGGTGGGCAGCTGGGGGGGATTGGATTCATGTGAGTCCAGGCAAGCCTTTCCCTCCCCACCTTAGTTCTTCCTCAGGACAGTCCAATGGGGACAGTGGGACCCATCGGGATGGTTGTCGTAATGGAAGAAACGTGAATGTGGATGGGTGTTGGAAAGGTTGGAAATTAATTGGCACAGGAGAGATGGCATTTAAGTAGGAAATAATGTCACGGGCAATACCTGTTTTGGAAAGCATATCAGAGGACACATAAAAGGTCATTTGGGAGTTTTGTTTTGGCTTATCTGTATTTAATGTACAGATTCTACTTTGGGAATAGCAAAGGGTTATTATTTTTAAAAGACTATCTTTGAGAGCAAGTTTAGGTTCACAGCAAAACTGAATAGAAAGTACAAACTTCCCTATACCTCCTCTCCCACACAAATGGTCATTTTAAAATAAAAATTTTCGCATTCTCTGTCTTCTCTACACACACACACACACACACACACACAGTTTTCTGAATAAGTTGAGCATAGGTTGTCTACATCTTGCCCCTCTGCCCCGGACTATTCCAGAGTTGATTACCTAAGACCACACATACTCCTGGGGCAGAGCTGAGCCAGTGAACAAGTTGAGATGTTTGGCAGCTGAAGTGTAAAACTGGACAAGACTTTGTGCTGTCCCCTGTGTTCTATCATCTGGAGCAATTCCTCTGCCTGCCTTTATCTTTCATGATGAGGATATTCGGTTAAAGACTTTTTTTTTTTTTAATTTTTTAAAAAGATTTATGTATTTATTTATACAAGCACTGGGTACAGTCAGAAGCGCGGGAGGGTGAGACAATTCACCAGAGCCAGAGGGGAGAGCAGAGCAGGCAGAATGATGAAATACACTGCTGAGGGGAGCAGCGGGTGGCAGGAGAGGTCTGTGTGCCATGTGGGACCCTCGCCTGGCAGCCGGGGATCGAACCGGCGCTGCAGAGGCTGCGGGCAGCTTCACAACCCAGCGCTCAACCTCTGCGCCACCGGGGAGGCCCAAAGACAGTTTTTTTTTTTTTTTTTCCAAAGACAGTTTTTTTTAATGGCATTAAAAGGTTCTTTTTAATTTTTTTTTAAGATTTATTTATTTATACAAGCACTGGGTATAGTCAGAAGTGCAGGAGGGTGAGAGAATTCACCAGAGCCAGAGCAGGGAGCAGAACAGGCAGACTGATGAAACACACTGCTGAGGCGAGCAGCGGGCAGCAGAAGAGGTCTGCGTGCCATGTGGGACCCTCGCCAGTGGCTGGGGATTGAACTGGTGCTGCAGAGGCTGCGGGCAGCTTCGTAGCCCAGCGCTCAACCGCTGCGCCATCAGGGCCTAGGGGCCTCCCCGGTGGTGCAGCGGTCGAGCGCTGGGTTGCGAAGCTCCCCGCGGCCTCTGCGGTGCTGGTTCGCTCCCCGGCTGCTCCCCTGCCACCGGAGGAGGGTCCCACATGGCGCGCAGACCTCTCCTGCCGCCCGCTGCTTCCCTCAGCAGTGTACTTCGGTCCTTCTGCTCCCCGCTCTGGCTCTGGTGAATTCTCTCACCTTCCCGCGCTTCTGACTGTACCCAGTGCATGTATAAACAAACAAACAAACAAACAAATAAATAAATAAAATACGTGCCTCTTTAAAAAAAAAAAAAAAAGAATAGGGCCTGGCACATAATGCGCAATAGGTGATAGGTATGTCTTGGGGGTGGGATGCTCCCCAGTTAGAGGGCAGGAGAGGAATTCACTCAGTTCATGTCTACCTGCAGCCAGCCCCAAAAACTCCAAAGTCTCCATCCTTGGACTCTGCGCTTGCCTCCCCACTGGATCCTCAAGCTCTGGGCTGCATCCCAACTTCCCCTCCAGACTCGCAACCTCCAGCTTCTCCTCAAGACTCAGAAGCCCTGGACTTTGAAATCCCTTCCTCTTCCTTGGCACCCCGGACTCCAGACTCTGCTTTGGCATCTGAGACCCTTGCCTCTCCCCAGTCCCTGCCACCAGCCTCACCACTGCAGGAAGACCTGGGGGAGAAGGAATTGGGCAAGGCCCTGGGGGCAGCAGAGGCACTGAAGGGGGAAAGGACAGAGGGTGAAACGGTGCTGGAGCTGGTGGGATCCATTCTGCGGGGCTGCGTCCCCGGAGTGTACCGAGTCCAAACTGTGCCCACTGCCCGACGCCCTGTAGTCAAGTTCTGCCATCGGCCTTCAGGTCTCCACGGTGACGTCTCCCTCAGTAACCGGTACCTTTGTGGAGTGGGTGCTCGGGGCAGGCCAGCTGAGCCTGCTGGGGTGGATGAGGAGGGAGCCTGGTTTGGGAAGCTCCCGCCTGGTCCTTGCCTGGCTGCATTCCATGTTCTGCCCCTCATCTGTTGTCTGGCTTCCATCTCGGCGTGCATGAGCGTGTGTCTTGGACTGCTGTTCCTCAGAGATTTAGAAGAGTTCCATGGTTGACTAAGATTGGGAAATGCACACAGGCTTTTTCCTTCTCCTGTCCCACTTCCCCTTTCCCTCACTCTCGCTCCTACCTTCTCTACCTTCCCCTCCATTTCTTTGCACAGCAAAGCCCTGGGCGAGCCCAGCTTAAGAACATGCCTAAGAACACGTTTGATGTTCTTTTGCACACCCGCTCACAGCACTGGTGTGTCTGCAGACATTTCGGGAAACCTTCCTTTGGGTTTCTTCCAGCTGACAGCAGTCACACGAGTCTGGATTCTGAAACCCCGGCACCCTCTTCTCTGTCACAGGCTGGCTCTGCACAACTCCCGTTTCCTGAGTCTCTGCTGTGAGCTGGACGCACGTGTTAGGCCCCTTGTCTACACCCTCCGCTGTTGGGCCCAGGGTCGAGGGCTGTCAGGTAAGAGGGAGAATCAGGACAGACTTAGAGTTGAGAGGGTATCAGGGCAAAGCAGGGATTTGGAGAGAGAAGGGAGACAGGCATGGGGGTTGCAAAGATTACCAAGGAGAGGCGGAAGCACCTCTTCTAACTGGAATTATTACTCACCAGGCAGTGGCCCCCTTCTCAATAACTACGCCCTGACCTTGCTCGTGATCTATTTCCTTCAGACCAGGGACCCTCCTGTGTTGCCCACTGTGTCCCAGCTTACCCAGAAAGCAGGTACGGTAGCCCTTCTTTCTACCCTCTTGCCCCCCTCCCCCTTCTCCCTGCTGCCAGACTGACCCTGACCTTATTCACTGTCACAGGTGAGGGAGAACAGGTAGAGGTTGATGGCTGGGACTGCAGCTTCCCCCGGGATGCCTCGAGACTGGAGCCCAGCATCAATAAGGAGCCCCTGAGTGAGTGTGGGGAACCTGCGAGGCAGAGCACTCACCAGGGAGGCTCATCATGGCCACTGTGTGCCAGGCGTGGGTCTGAGATCACTGATACCATTATTGCCATTTTGCCTGTGAAAAAGCCATGCCTTTAACCATGCCATAAAGGGCTTGCCCAAGTTACAGTCTAGCAAGGGGGGAGCAGCATCTAGAAAAGAACATGGCCAGCAGCAGGGGAGAGAGGTGCGCTCTTCTGAGCCACCGGGAAGGGGCAAAGTCCTGCTAAGGGGATGCTCAGTGCAGGGCCTGCGTCCCTTCTGGCCTGGAAGTAACCCCTTTTTCCTGATTCTTTCCTCTTCCAGGTTCCCTGCTAGCCCAGTTCTTCTCCTGTGTGTCTTGTTGGGACCTTCGGGGCTCACTGCTGTCCCTGCGGGAGGGTCAGGCATTTCCGGTGGCAGGAGGCCTGCCTTCAAATCTCTGGGAGGGTCTCCGCCTCGGCCCCATGAATCTCCAGGACCCTTTTGACCTGAGTCACAACGTGGCAGCCAATGTGACCAGCCGGGTGGCTGGGCGGCTGCAGAACTGCTGCCGAGCGGCAGCCAATTACTGCCGAAGCCTCCAGTACCAGCAGCGTTCCTCCAGGGGACGTGATTGGGGGCTGCTCCCCCTTCTGCAGCCCAGCTCCCCGAGCTTCCTACTGTCTGCAACCCCCATCCCCTTGCCCTCTGCTCCCTTCCCCCAGCTCACTGTTGTCCTGTTCCAGGTGTTAAGGGAAGCACTGGGGTGCCAGATAGAACAGGGAGCCAAGAGACTGCGGTCAGAGGGAGGTGGAAGTGGGGAGTCTGCCCAGGGAGGGACAAACAAAAGATTGAAACTAGATGGGCAGAAAAAGAGCTGGAAGGAGGAGCAGCAGGGGAGCACAGTGGATCGCAGCAAAGATGGAGTGGAAGAAATGGTGGTAGAGGTTGGAGAGACGGTGCAGGACTGCGCCATGAGGAGCCCTGGGCAGCCCGGAGAGCCGCCCCTGACCGCCAGGAATCACCTAGTCTCTGGAGAAAAGGGGCCGTCAGAAGGACAGGAGGCAGTCCAAGAAGGGGCCCAGGGGGAGACAGGGAAGGGGGCGTTGCTGTCCTCAGTGAGCTGGCGCTGTGCCTTGTGGCATCGAGTGTGGCAGGGACGACGGCGTGCCCGGAGACGCTTGCAGCAGCAAACCAAGGAAGAAGGTGGAGGCCGCCCCGGCACCGGAGCAGAGTGGCTGGCGACTGAGGCTCGGGTGACGCAGGAGCTGAGAGGACTGAGTGGTGCTGAGCAGGGGCCAGAGGCCGAGCCGCTCCTGACCTTTGTGGCCTCTGCCTCCCAGGCTGACCAGACTCTCACCATGACCCCCCTCCAGGATTCCCAAGGCCTGTTCCCTGATCTCTATCACTTCTTGCAGATTTTCCTCCCTCAAGCGCTTAGAAATCTCCTTAGGGACCCTAAAGGGCACTAAAGCTGCTAGTTTAATAAACACTAGTTTTCTCTGATTTCCACCTGGTGATAATCCTTCCCCCCAGACATTCCCCCGCCCCAGATCTTAATGCAGCCTTCTCAGAGGGGACTGTGCTGGTCACCTTAAGATAAGTCTCAGTCGTTTCTTTCGTACCATCGACCACAACTTCCAGAAAGTGCCAGGGATGGTTTGTGTTTGGCACCTTGTGCCCACTTAGTGGTCTTGAGTGACTGGTTCCTGTTAAGAACCAGGTTTGCCTCCACATTTACCTTGTTGCTCAGATTTATGAAGGGCGCCAGGGCCTGAAATTTGAGTTTGGGGTTCTTTTTTTCTTTAACCATACAATAATGGGGGTACAGGCCAGAGGCGCGGGAGGGTGAGAGAATTCATCAGAGACAGAGCGGGGAGCAGAAAACAGACTGAAACATTGTTGAGGGGAGCAGCGGGCGAAACAGGAGGGGTCTGCCACTTGTGGGTATCTCCCTGGCCGCTGGGTATCTTTGCTGCCGGGAATCAAGCCGCTTCCCAGCTCTGCGCTCAACCCTCTGCGGTCAACCCTCTGCGCCACCTGGGAGGCCGCAGGGTTCTTATCCTTTCTCATTTAATAGAATTCAACCTATTTTCTTTTTATTTATTTTTAATTTAAATTTTATTTTTATATTCCCCACATAATTACAACCTTATTTTGACCCCAATCCCTCCTTTCCCCGCCCCCCACCTCCCATAGAGTGTCTCTGGTTCATGGTTGGTTGTTGATTTTGATATTTTCTTTCTTAATAGTTATTCTTTTTCCTGGTCCTTTATTTAAGTTTTCTAGATTCGTGCTATGAGTGAGACCAGAATTCAACCCATTTTCAATTGAAGAAAAGGTTTTCAGGCCTGTGTCTGAGGATGGGGGGTGTGGGGTGTGTGCTCCCTCAGACCCCCCCCCTTGCAGGTCAGAGGTCTAGCACCCCTCTCGAAATAACAGCATTCAGTCGCGGCAGGATGTTCCACGTTTCATGTTAGAAAACCTGACTTTCACCGAGGTGTTTTCAGACCCGCGCTGCCGTCAACACACGGCCTCTAGAATAAAACCAGCGCGGGAACAAAAGGAACTTGGCACACCGCCCCCTCCCACGCTGGGAAGCACACAAACTGATGTTGGGGTCTGGCAGGCCCCCCATCCAATCACTCGTGGCTGGGTCTCACTTGTACCACGACGCGGGGGGAGGCCTCTGAGAGCCCGCCGGGCGCCGGACCCTCAGGGCGCCACGTAGCTGCCAAGGGGCGGCTTGCCAGCCGGTTCTCACAGATTCCCCTCCCTCCGCGCCTTCTACCGCCTCTTCGGGCCTCGGATTGGCCAGACCCAGGGGCGGGCCAGCCGAGCGCCCCACCGCGCAGGCGCGAGCCTTCCCCGCGCCCGCCCGCGGGCCCCACCCCCTTTTTCCAACTCGGGCGGAATACTGAACTGTCGTGCGTATGCCTTCTATGCCGTCCTCGCTTTCCGGCAGCTGTTTCTCTACGGCTCTCCCCTGACCGCCCCCTCCCTTCTCTCCCTGGCGGCGTACTTTGCGGCAGCGCCAAGAGCCCCACCCCCTTTCTCTGCGGAATCACCATGGCGGCTGGGGTGAGTTTGCCGGCTCTGGCGATCCAGGTCACCCTATCCGATGCCATCCTCTGTCCGAATGGGGTCAGCCGGCGCCAGAGGAGTTCTGGGGCCGAGTGGGGGACTAATCCGGAGTCTAGATACTGTGCTGTTGGAGAGCAGGGCTTCCAGGCCCTGGTGGGGAACTGAGACTGGGGCTCTCCGAGGCCAAAGAGGTGGAAGAGTCTGGGGGAGAGGAGAAAGAAATGCCGGACCCTGGCCACCCGGGGCCTGAGACAGGATTCGGGTTCATTGCCGCCGCGAGACGTGGGATCTGGGCAGATTGACAACTTTGGCGAGCGTTTTGTGGGGCATCAGTAGGGACGGAGTGACGGGAAGGGTCTTTGTGGGTATGTGTGGCTGGCCACGATTAAGGTCGTTCGTCACGGAGGTTTGGGAGCGACAGAGATCGCCGGACGGTGCAGTTGGACCCCGCTGGCCAGGTTAATAGCAGAGAAGGCAACAGCAGAGAACTCACTGCGGGACGGGACCGGAGGGATGGTACGCGTGGCGAGGAAAGAAAGGCTCTTTTGGGGAGAGGAACTGATTTAGGAAGAGAAGGTGCCACCCGGTGCCTCCGTGGCTGTTCTGGGGGGAACTTGGAAATCTCTGGCTCGGTGTGTGAGTCTTGGAGACCAGGCTGATGCTTTGGAAGGGGCTGGGCGGTGGAGTAGGCGCTGGGTAACCATCAATGAATGAAACGGGGTTATGGGATGGGAGGGGTGGGGTGTATGTGAGCAGATGGAGTCTGAGGGAGCTACAAGTTCTGGATATCTTGGAGATGTTTGAGGGGAAGAGAATGCTTGTGGAGATGTCCTTAGGGAAGGTCAGCTCTGTCAACAAGCTTTATTTAGCAGCTGCTGTGTAGTTGTGTCCTGGGATTTGGGAAGGATTCTGATTACACATGACAGATAGCAGAGAAATTGATTCACCACGGGGGCTGAACAGGTTGGGAAATTAGGGAAGGCATCCCAGAGGTGACATGCACCGGGACCCTTCTCCCACTAATGTCAATACCCTTTTTCTCGCACAGACCCTGTACACATACCCTGAAAACTGGAGGGCCTTCAAGGCCCTCATTGCTGCCCAGTATAGCGGGGCTCAGGTCCGCGTGCTCTCCGCACCACCCCACTTCCATTTTGGCCAAACCAACCGCACCCCTGAATTTCTCCGTAAATTTCCTGCCGGCAAGGTGAGTAGGGAAGTAGAGAGGGGCCTCTGGTCTTGAGAAACCTAGGAACCATCAGATTCTATCACTCTGAAGATGCCTTCCATCTTTAAGTGGGAGCTTTCTGTGTTAATATTTTGGGGGCTGGGGGTACATTTCAGTGTGCCGAAACATGTATTTTTAGAGATTTATAGATTAACTTGTATTTAGAAATAACACAGAGCTATTCTGTGTTAGTGGTCATATAAATTCACATGCTTCTGGGTGTTTGCTGAAGGAGTTTTGACCAAGTGTTTTTAGTCTCTCTACTGTGCACATCTGCTTCCAGGGGCTTACAGAGACAGATAACCATGCCGAGGCTTGAAGAGATCATGGCTGTGTGGGGGGCCTGGTGATACTTTGAATGTTACAGATGAAGATTTGGTTTCTGGCCTTTTGCATATTTGAGGGACTGTAGATGAATATTCAGTAAGATCTAAATCTTTTGGGTTTCTTAAGTGTTCTGAGTTCAGATGGCAGAGGAGACCAAATTACTTAAATTTTTTTGGTTCCTGAGTTTCATAGTATCAAGAATTTAGCAAGGCTTGTCAGCCTTATATGAAAGCTTTTATAGGAAACATTTCAGTTCCTTGGCTTTAGTGAGAAATTACTGTGTATTTTCTCTCTTGACTGCTTTGTCGCCAGGTTCCAGCATTTGAGGGTGATGATGGATTCTGTGTGTTCGAAAGCAATGCCATTGCCTACTATGGTAATTTGCAGTGGATGTGGGAATGGGAGGGCCTGGAGGTGAGGGGTGTTGAAGGGGGTGAGCTGGAGTGGACAAGGTGAGGGATTTTCAAGGACCTGGTTTGGTGTTGGCACAACTCCAAAGTTTGACCTTTGCGTCCTGCCTCTGCAGTGAGCAACGAGGAGCTGCGGGGAAGTACTCCAGAGGCAGCTGCCCAGGTGGTACAGTGGGTGAGCTTTGCTGATAGCGACATAGTGCCCCCAGCCAGCACCTGGGTCTTCCCCACCTTGGGCATCATGCACCACAACAAGCAGGTAAGCCTTGGGGCAAAGCCGGGGCACGGAGTGTCAGGGAATATGAAATATGATCAGCTGAAGAAAGGGTGATGAGAATACCTGGGTTGTAGAGACCTAGTCTTTGGGGTGTAGGTTTGGAGCCCTGGGCTGTTGCTGGTATCTGGGTCCTTTATCAGAATATTGTCAGAGAGGACCCAGTGGAGGTGGTGACAGAGGAGAGGAGACACCGTGACAGAGGAGACACCGTGAGCAGTCAGAGGGGAGACAGCAGTTGACAGTGGAGTGGTTAGACTAAATGGCTTCAGAGATTGCTTCTGAAATCCACAGATAATGAGAAATGAAGGAGGACATTTAGCATTGAGAGATTTGTTGGTGAGACCTGGAATGCTTTTAGACTGTGATGCCATTGAAGGAGGGTGGGGTGAGCCAGGACATGGAAGTAGCTACCTTGGTTCGACTATTGGGAGCCAGGGGCCGAATGGGACCCACTGATACATTTGTTCCTTTTAAATCAATAGGCCACAGAGAATGCAAAGGAGGAGGTGAAGCGAATCCTGGGGTTGCTGGACGCTCACTTGATGACAAGGACTTTTCTGGTGGGCGAACGAGTGACACTGGCCGACATCACAGTTGTCTGCACCCTGTTGTGGCTCTATAAACAGGTGAAGTCTATAAAGAACCAGGTTGGTGGGGTTAGAAACAAAGTGATGGGTCTTATAGGTGACCTTGTAATATGCTGAGAACGTGGATGTGAGGGCGTCCCAGGGCTGGGTATGGGCCTGCTTAGAAAAAAGCAAGAGAAGTTTGGTTATGTCCTTGCTCTCAGTTTGGCAGCCGGGATGTTTAGTTTGTTACGGCGTTTCTTGGAGAAGCCCTGGTTGTGAGGTCAGAGGTAGCTTCGGCTTCCAGACTTGCTGAAGGTGGAATGAACGTCAGTCTTTGACTTCCCTAATTAGTGGCTGTAAAGTGGGGGTATGCATGAGGATTACGTTAGTCCTGTATTTTCACTTGTGTAAACTGGTCAGTCCTGGGCCCTGTGAAGTTACTGGTGCAAAGAAGATGATGTGTTACTTGGTTCGTAAGCAGCAGCTCTCGGACTGATGCTGGTCCAGAACAGTGCCGTGATAATGCCCTAGAAAAAGCACCTGCTTCTGCACCAGACCCTGAGCCAAGGCCTTATGGGATGTCTTAGTGAATCTTAGTGCCTATTTCGTGTGTGAGGAGAAATGGAACTTGGCCTGGGGCTGCAGCTGTTAGGTGCTTGCAAGCACCACGGAAGTGCTGCAGAACGGATGTTGTTTTCGGTCTCTTGGACAGAACTTTATTTTTTGCCTAATCTTGGCAAACTAAAAAGTGGTAAAGGATTTTTTAATGAAACTTAAGTTGAAAGAACTGGCTTTTACTCTGAAATAAACTTTCTCGCTGTTGAATATTCTTTTACTTTCTGCAGTTTGCATATATGTGTCACATAGTTACGTAGATTGTTCTTACTTTATTGCACAGAATGAGCAATTGATAGTCCTCTGGTTCCTCCAGCCTTTATTTTTAAGTTTACCAAGATGTGAGGTTGTATGGGCACACCGCCTGTGTGGTGCCTATCTTGAAGGCTCCTGGGAAATGGAGGGTGGGAGCGAGCATCCATCCACTTGGACTGGACTGCAGAAAAGAGGTCAGGGAGTAAACGGGAGGCAGCTCTCCCGGGTGAGTTGGTATCTTGTTGGGAACCGCTTTCTTGGAGTGGAGAGGAGAAGATGAAACAAGGCTCTCTGGGTCTCTGGCTTGAACCTCTTCAGGACCTTTCCCTCTGCTGACTTGGTTTTACCTTCCCCTCCTGGCAGGTCCTGGAGCCTTCTTTCCGTCAGGCCTTCCCCAATACCAACCGCTGGTTCCTCACCTGCATTAACCAGCCCCAGTTCCGGGCTGTCTTGGGGGAGGTGAAGCTCTGTGAGAAGATGGCCCAGTTTGATGGTGAGTCGAGGAGGTTGGGGAGTGTGTGCCGCCCGAGCTGGGGAGGCTGGGGCGGGGCAGCCTGGTGCCATCTCAGTGCGTGACTTCCTGTCTGGCTTTTGGGTAGGACAGCACATGTAGTAACTACTGTTTTGAGAAGCATGTTTTTTATGCACACACCTACTCGCTTGGGGTGGTCTGGGGCTACATACAGTGCATGTGCTTTTGCCGCTGAGGGCCTCGCTCCAGATGCGCCGTGAAGCGGTGGCCGGGCAGGGTAGAGCCGAGCCCCTGAGCATCCCAGCTAGCAGTTTGCCTCCTTGTCCCTGCTTGCGGCCTGGATTGGAGGGATGTGAAAGGGGGTACTGACTTCTGCCTTGCTGTGCATCCAGCTAAAAAGTTTGCAGAGAGCCAGCCTAAAAAGGATACCCCACGGAAGGAGAAGGGCTCTCGGGAGGAAAAGCAGAAGCCCCAGGCGGAGCGGAAGGAGGAAAAGAAGGCTGCGGCCCCGGCACCTGAGGACGAGATGGACGAGTGTGAGCAGGCGCTGGCTGCCGAGCCCAAGGCGAAGGACCCCTTTGCTCACCTACCCAAGAGGTAAGACCTGGTGGTGAGGGTGGGCCTGGGAACCCACAAAGGTGCCCCCCCGCCCTCCCCACGTGTGCCTTCTCACACAACACGGGCCAGAACTTAATGTTTTCCCTACAAAATTGAAGGTGTATTTTAGTTGCACGTGAAGTAACTTCCTGGATTTCTCCTCAAAATTGGGTGAATTTTGAAAGTAGAAGCAAGTTCAAATACTCTTTATGAGGGCCTCCCGGTGGCACAGTGGTTGATCACTGGGTTGCGAAGCTGCCCGCAGCCTCTGCAGTGCTGGTTCGATCCCCCGCTGCTCCCGCCACCGGAGGAGGGTCCCTCATGGCGCGCAGAGCTCCTCTGCCGCCTGCTGCTCCCCTCAGCAGTATACTTTGGTCCTTCTGCCTGCTCTGCTCCCCACTCTGGCTCTGGTGAATTCTCTCACCCTACCGCTCTTCTGACTGTACCCAGTGCTTGTATAAATAAATAAGTAAATCTTTAAAAAAAAAAAAAGAAATCACTTACTTAAAAAAAAAAAACAAAAACAAATACTCCTCATGACTGAGACGGTGCCTGCTTTTCAGGCAGGTAGGGACAGAGCTGGTATGGGGGTGTATTGGTCTTGACCAGGCTCCTGGAGATTTGAGGTGCAGTGCAGGGAGGCAGGGGCCAAGGGCCTGGCTTTTGCTTGCTGGCCCCCGTAGCAGCAGCCTGCACCACGTCCTTTCCTTTGCTCCTTTTATTCCGTTTGGGTGAGTCAGACTGGAAATGGCTCCATGAGAGAAAGTGTGATCATGGCCCCGCAGCCTCTTTGGTGCATGGTCTCTAAATCGGGGGTGTGACCTCTCAAGGAGAAGGAGGTAGATGGGGTGGTCATCTGTCATTTCTTCAGCAGAAATGGCTCTTGGAAAAAGGAATGCATGAAGGGGAGATTTTTGTCTACTTCTCTACCATCAGTTCTGTCTTCATTCCCTGCCCTGCGTCATTTTAGCTTAAGTAGTGCGCGAGTCTTTTCCATGGACCCTTTACTCTTTTTCACCCACTGCTCTGCCATTCCCAAACGCCAGCCATATTGGCTGGTTGGTCTGTGATCTGTGGGGTGATATTCTGATTTGGGCTAAGCTAGTACAGAGGGCTTGTGCTGTGAGGCAGTGCTTTGAGGTGAGTTGTAAATATCTTACTACTGAAGTTCCAGTGACAGTTGGCTATTTGGGGAGCAACTTGGAAGAGCTGAGAGCTTGTACACCCAGATACACCAAGAAGGCCTGGATGATGTAGCTGCCTACCTGCTTCTTCTGGTACTAAAGTGATCTGCCTTGAGCCTCGCGGGAGCAGGCCAGGGGTAGAACAGGATACTTGGTGTGTGTAAATGAGCTGTGATAACTCACCTGAATTACATGTGCTGTTGTTAAGCTTAATGCTTAAGTATTAGCTAGAGATTTTCACGTTACGTCTGTACACTGGATAGAAAAGAAGAGCAGTAAAGTATCCTTTTGGGAATATTTGTTAATATCTGTTGAATTACAGTAATGCTTTCCTCGGCTACCAAGGTGATTTTCTGGATTTTTTTTTTTTAATGTCACAGAGGTAACTACATTCAATAACCAAAGACTCATTTATCCAAGGTTAATTCTAGTCTTTTTAAGGCTTGTCAACTAATTTCAGTTGCTGTTCTGAGGCTGTGGTCACTTGGAAAACATTGATACGTGCGCATGAGCAGTAATGTTTGAACTGTGTAAAGAAATCCCTAGTCCCTTTTGGGTGCTTGAGTTTTTTTTTTTTTTTTTTTTAAAGATTTATTTATACAAGAGCTGGGGTACAGGCCAGATGTGTGGGAGGGTGAGAGGATTCACCAGAGAGAGTGGGCAACAGAACAGGCAGACTTTTGAAATACACTGCTGAGGGGAGCAGTGGGTGCAACAGGAGAGGTCTGCTGTGCCATGTGGGACCCTCGCTGGTCGGCCGGGATTGAACCTGCGCTGCATAGGCTACGGACAGCTTCACAGCGCGGCGCTTAACCGCCTGCGCCACCAGGGGAGGCCCTGGGTGCTTGAGATTTTAAAGCTGCTCAGATGAGGTTTCTGATTGTATGTGGGAAGGAACACCAGACCTAGGGTCAAAGAGCAGATTCTTTGCTGCATCTAACCTAGGCAGGTTATACCTTACTTGTAAAGGGTTGGGGTGAAAGTCTCTAACTCTAGGGCGGTTGTAAGGAGTGAAATGTGTGATATCCTGGCATTATTTATACTAAAGGAATAATTGAACCAACTGGTTTAATAGGTTGATGGCACATTCATTCATGCAATAGGAGATTGTTAGCCATTAAAACATTTGCAGAAAATTCTCTAGCATATCATAGCATTAATGAATACATTGTGAAAGGGGCAAAATTTACATTTATCATCTTTGGAATATTAGCAGGGAATATACAAGAACATTTATTGTTATCTTCTTTGCTGGCATTTTGGGTCATTTTCTTCAGCCAGCATGTGTTTTGTGGTTGGGAATGACTGGAAGGAATCCTTACTGTGGGCAGGGAGGACCTCACTTTTGACACTGGCATTCTTGGCTTCAAAGAGAACTTGAACTTTTAAGGGATTTTCCGCATCTGCACTTGTTTCTGGGCAGAGTGACTGAAGGACACAGGGATAATATTTGGGGTGGAGTCCCTTTGAAAATGTTCCCCGCTTACGTTGCTATCATATTATAGTGTGTAACCCCAAGAGGCCTGGGCGGTGAGGGAGAGGCTGAGATGAGTCAGTGAGCCTGTGTGACTCCTGTGGAGGAGCCTGGAGGGGCTCGGCTGCAGGCAGCTAGCCCTGGGGAATAGGAGTCCACCTCTCCACTAGAGGGCAGCAGTTAGCCATGCCTATCCAGCCTGCTGCCCTGCAGACCTGTCCCCAGGTCCTAACCTCCTGGTGCTCAGCATATTTAGGCTAGGGGTGAGGAGCCAGGGGAGCACCGTAGGCCCTTGTTCACACTGGTCAGCGTGCCTCCCTCATGGTTGTACACATCTGCCTGTCCAGAGACTTTGTTTTTTTTTTTTTTTTTAAGATTGATTGATTCATTTTATACAAGAACCGGGGTACAGGCCAGATGCGTGGGAGGGTGAGCGGATTCACCAGAGACAGCAGGGAGCAGAACAGGCAGACAGACTGAAATACACTGCTGAGGGGAGCAGTGGGCGAGACAGGAGAGGTCTGCCGTGCCATGTGGGACCCTCGCCAGCCGGCCAGGATCAAACCGGCGCTGCAGAGGCTGTGGACAGCTTCACAGCGCGGCACTCAACCGCCTGCGCCACCAGGGGAGGCCCGTCCAGCAACTTTGTTGAAAACACCCTTAGCTCCTTAACCACTCTTGGCTGCCTCTGTAGCACCCTCCCCTCATGGACCTCTTTGCTCTTGTCCTCCATCCAGCTCCTTTGTGTTGGATGAATTCAAGCGCAAGTACTCCAACGAGAACACGCTCTCGGTGGCGCTGCCGTACTTCTGGGAGCACCTTGATAGGGATGGCTGGTCCCTGTGGTACTCCGAGTACCGCTTCCCCGAGGAGCTCACCCAGACCTTCATGAGTTGCAACCTCATCACTGGTGAGAAGAAAGAAGAGGGTGGTTTGTGGAAGAGAAAGGGAGGGCGAGGTAGTAGGTGATGTGATTCCCAAGACTGAATGTTCCCTCGACCCTTCAGGAATGTTCCAGCGATTGGACAAGCTGAGGAAGAATGCCTTTGCCAGTGTCATTCTCTTTGGAACCAACAACAGCAGCTCCATTTCTGGAGTCTGGGTTTTCCGAGGCCAAGAGCTTGCCTTTCCGGTGAGGATGGTGGAGGGGAGGACTCTATCTCTTCAGGGCGGGAAGTGCACACTTTCCTTCCGGGAGAGCTCGAGGAGTGTGTCCTGGGATCTGATACACGGGTCTGAGTGGAAGTACAGGTGTGGCCCAGAACCCCCTAACCAGGCTTTTTCTCTCCAGCTGAGTCCAGACTGGCAGGTGGACTATGAGTCATACACGTGGCGGAAACTGGATCCTGGCAGCGAGGAGACCCAGACGCTGGTTCGAGAGTACTTTTCCTGGGAGGGGGCCTTCCAGCATGTGGGCAAAGCCTTCAATCAGGGCAAGATCTTCAAGTGAACACCTTGTGGCCTAGCTGCTGGCACCTGCCTTTCAGGGAGAATGGGGGTCATTAAAGGAAACTGAACATTGAACCCTTTCCCTGTCCTGCCTCCTTTGTGAGGGGTGCCTTCTTCAAAGGGGGTAGATAGGTCGAAGCAGGGTGTTTTCTATGCTCAGCATCTCCAGAGAGAAGTCTTCAGAAGAGCAGAAACAGAGGTCTCGCCTCAGTTGTGATTTTATTGCCACCTCCTGTGATAACTGCTTTTTAGTTGGGGAAGCTTGGACGCAGCCAGGGTGGGTGGTGACAACGGGGCTCTAACTGCCCGATTCTTGGGGACCAGATTCCAGACCTTCCCCAGTGAAGGGAGAATGGTAAGAGCTGGTGTGCCACGGCACCCGCAAGGGTGCAGAGGGACTTCACATCCTGGCCGTGAGGTAGGCAGGTGGCTGTTGTGGCTGGAAGACTGCATGAGCAGCGAAATCAGGCACTCGGAACAGTCACTCGCCTCTTGGCCCTTCCCTGCCTGCAGATCATCTCGGGGCACCTCTGTGTTCTAACAAGGAAGTGTGGGATTCAGAGATTTAAGTAATTTGCCAGCGATCACACCTTGGGTGGAGGCCCATGGGGTGTCCCTGTAGCTGCCTCCTGGCAGTTACCCTACTCGGAACAGTGCTAGTTCTCCTTCTTTGAGTTAATTTTTGGTTATACCCCATTCAAGGATTCTTGCTGTTCTCTGACGTTCTGGATAGCTCAGCTGAAACCGGAGAGCTAGTCCGCCCTGCATCCTGGGGCAGGGGTGGTTGTGGCTGCCGTGGGTGTCCAGGTGCCTTTATCTCCTCCCACCCCCTGGCCCAAGCGCTGTGGGAGGCTCTTGGCTTGGGCGGGGAAGGGGCTGACCTGACCATGCCAGATTTGGTGGGGCTCATTGGGTACCCTGACACAGCTGCTGGGCCCTGCTGGGCAGGGAGCAAATGAGCAGAGGGGAGCTGTAATTTGGGTTCTTGCTCTGGAGTTTGCTCGCTGGCAGCTTGTCTTGAGCTGGATCCAAACTCCTGCTGCCTGTCGTGGTTTGGAGCATTGGGGCTCCTCTTGGATAGGATCTCCATGCTGGCTGGGGTGTGTCCTGGGCTGGTTTCTGGGGCCTCACTGAACCTGTCAGACACCCCTCCCAAGATCTGGTTCCCACCACACCCCCTTGGCTGGGTTAATCTTCACTACCCTCCTGGTAGCCAAAGATTTAGGCAAGAGACACCAAGTTGTTAAAGTAGGTTTAGGGTTGAGGGGGCAGGGCTGAGGCCCATTGGAGCCCAAGTGAAGAAGTGGGGTTATGTGCTGGGTGGGCCCATCTTGGGGGCGCAGCAGGCCTGGCAGCCCCCGTGGACGGGGTGGGGGGGGACCCCCTGAGTCTGCAGGAAGAGTGACTCATCCACACGTCCTGCCTCCTGTGCCTCTAGCTCTGGCGGCTCGGTGCAGAGGAGGGCAGCCAGCTTGGATGAGGCTGGGCCAGCGCTTGGGAGAGGGCCAGGACCCGCGGGAGGCGGGGTGTGAGGGGTGTCCCGAGGGCAGGGGGCTGTGGCCGCAGCAAAGCTCAGCAAGTCCTTCCAGGCGGCTTGGGCGGGAGGGACGTCCCTGGCGGCCGGGCCAGAAGAGGTTAACAGCGGGCGTGTCCCGCGGCAGATGGGGCGGGAAAGAGGTGAAGGACATCTGGATTTGGTTAGGTCCCCGCCCTGCCCCGGGGAGGCCTGACTCACCGCTCCATCGCGGTTTGGGCGCTCGCGCCCCCCCATCCGGGCCGGGTGGGCCCCATTCTCCGCTCCTCCCGCCGTGGGAGGAGCGCCCGTCGCGGCAGCCAATCAGAGCCCGCGCCTGGGAGACGTCTCCGGTTGCTGGGCGGTTTTCCCGACGTGCCGGGGGCGCTCGTGCAGCCCGCGCGTCACCTCGAGCGGGCTGGGGTCGCGGCGGAAAGCGAAGCGGGTGCCGCGAGTGGGTCGGGCTGAGAACAGGGCCTGAAGCCGGAGGACGGGGGAATGGGGGAAGAAGGAGGCCTTTTCCTCCGCTTACTAGGCTAAGTCTTGGCTCCAGAAGGGGAGGTGGAGAAACTCGAGGGGCTCGCCTCTCAGGTGCCTCGACAGGTGACATCTTTACGCAGCCTGGAGTGTGAGCGGCAGCGCCCGCCAGGGGCTAGCTGGTAGATAAGCCAGTGGATACTGGTTCTAAGCAGCTATTTATTTTATTAAGCCTTGCTGGCCCTTCTGCCTAAGTCACTTATTATAAAGCCAAAGCCTTTAAAGTCCTTCCAAGAAAGACCTAGATTGTCTTCTTTTCACATACTGCTTTGAGCTTGAGTGGGACAGCTGCTGCCTTCCTTGGGTCAGACCCATCCCACCAGCTGCCCACATGCCCCAAATGTGCCACTTCCCCTTTGAAAGTTGGGGGAAGGGTCCAGAATGTGAAGGGAGAGGAATGAAGCTCTTGGGAGGCTCCACCCCGTCATTTTTGAAATTAATACTGTGGTTTTCATGGCAACAAGCACTCTGTCCTCACACAGAGTGAAAGTTCACCCAGAACTTTCTCTCCACACCGCAAATAGGTTTTCCTAGTTGGCTGCTGCTTCCCTGGCTCACCCTGCCAGCAAGTGGCACCTCCAGGACACTAACTTCCCCGGGTTGCTTTGGTCCTCTGCATATTTGAACGTAGCTCACCCTCTTCTCAATTCTTCCCCTAACGTGCAGCTGAAATGTTGGCACTCTTGAAAGGTTACAGAAGCTATGCCACCTGCTCTTGTCTGTTTGCAACCAGGCTGGCATGGCTCCTGGGAAAGGCTGTCATTTTCCTCCCATGGCATTACTGGGATGTCCTGGTGCCTCTGCACCCAAGGGATGGGTAGAGGTGGGAATAGTGTTGGTGACTTGAGAGCAGCACTTTCTTCATGAGAATCTCCCACAAGAATTAGAAGTCCTTGGGTGGGTGGGCCTCGTTCCAAGGCCAAGATGTCCTTGGTGACCCTGTATCTCTGGATGTTCTGGGTCTTCATTCTTGTAGCCCTTTCCCCTCTGGCCTTCTTCTCCACCCTTCTTTGTTTCCCTGATTTCCTCAGGATTCCAAAGGGAGCTTGTGGACCTATCATGTTTGCACGATGGGCAGGCCCTGGACAGGTCAAGGGGCTGGATGGTTAGGGTTTGGGGCTATTTCTGATGGGATCTGCCATGGAATGTGTCTCCCTCTACTTCCAGCTGCCCCCTCCCCTCTGCAGGAGGAACAGCTGTCATGTGAGGGCCTCTCCCTCTGGCTCAGCCCTTTCACAGTCATCTAGCAGGCCTGCCAGGAAGGGGGTGGATAGTGAGGATGGGCAGAGCTGAGGGCTAAATGAGGGGAGCTGGCAGGGAGGGTGTGGAGAGGGGTGCCCACAGAGTGCAGAAGGAGGGCAGAGGAAGAGGGCTTGCCAAGGCCACCTGGGAGGGGTGTGAGCCGCTGAGCAGGCCAGGGGGCAGTATGATGAGCTTAGGGTGCCCAGCAGAGGAAGCTTAGGGTGCCCTGTAGTGGGACTGGATGTTTTGTGAGTGTCAGAGAGAATAGTGATAGCGGGACCCTGGCCAGTCATTCTCCAGGGAGATCCCTAGTTCCCCTGACTCATAGGAGAGCTACGGGGTATCTTCCTGCAAGTCCTCCTTTATGTGGGACCTGAGTCACCAACTTGCCTAGGGTGTTGGCTGCCCTAGGGTGGCAAGGCCTCTGCTCTGCCCCACCCACTCCTACTGTTAGGACGGGTTAGCAAACACACCCCTTCTCCCACTCTCCTCAGTAGTAACTATCTGTCTTTGACTCAGATTCACAGAATGTACCTTGGCAGGGATTACCCAAGTCGCCCCTGTATGGTACCCACATGGCACGGGGGAGCCTAGAGAGGGGAAGTGACTTATCAGGGTACACGTGGTCTCTCGGCTGCCCCTGAGTCACTCTGGCTCCCTAGAAGACCGGGGCGGTGGGGGGGGGGTGGTATTGCCCTCAAGGCTGAGGAATGGTTAGGGTGGACAAACCACACCAGGGTGGGAGGCAGGCAAGGGTGGTGTGGAAGGGATCCAGGAGCTCCAAGTGGGGTGAGAAGGCAAAAGTGGAACAAGCCCCGGGCAGGGTCAGCGGGAGCGATCCAAGTCCTGGGCGGCCAGAGGGCACAGGGTGTAGCAGAGGCGGGACTTCCAGCGACAGGAACCTCAGCTATGCGGTGACTCAGGCTCCGGGCAGCCTAGGCCCTTCCTTCCCAGCCCCTTAAACCAGCCTTGGGAAGTGTGAGCAGAGGAGGGACAAAACCCCGGGCTGCACTGCCTTCCCCCTTCCCGATCCCTGCCCCCCTCCCCCAGAACTGGGGGAAAGGCAGAGGAAGTTGGAAAGGATGGGAGCAAGAGAGATTCCAAAAAAGGGGAGAGGAGTTTGGTGCCCCCCCTCTCTCCGGCCCCTCCCTCCCTGCACCCTGCTGGGGAGGGCGCTGGCTGGGGCGTCGGCCGCTCGTCCATTCCCGCTCCCTCCCTCTGCTGCTGTTTACTACTCAGCCTGCCCAGCCCCAGCTCAGCTCCGGGCTCTTCTCTTTGCTTTCTCTCCCTCCCTCCCTCCTTCCTTCCTTCACAGCCTCATTCAATCGTGTTTCACCTCTTTTCCTTTGTCTTGGGCACCCGCTGCCTATTCCCTGATACGTGGGACTCGGGTCCCACATAAAGGAGGACTCTGACTGCTCCTGCAGCGTCCCTACACCCACAGCTTGCAGTCAGGGGCTGCCCTCTTGGCTGCCCCGCGTCCAGCCATACCTGAAACTTTACCGGCCACGTCCTCCCCGACCACTTCTGTTCCCTTTCTCTTGCCTGGACTGACTTTCTTGGCCTTCTTTCCTCTCAGGGTCTGTAGGCAGATCCTGGAGAGCCTTAATTTGGGTTCTGCTCCATCCTGGAGAGTTCAAATAGGAGCCAGCAGAACCGGGGTTTCCGGGTATGGTGGACGTCTGCTCCGAGCAACGCCAGACTCCTCTGAAAAGTGAGGTTTAAATCCAGGCTGGACTTGAATTGATCCGGAGGGGGGTGATTGGACCCATCTTCATATTTTGACTTTGGGTTAGGGTTAGGGGTTTTCAGGCTTCACAGTTGCTTAGGAAATGATGTTGGGATCCCAGAATCTCACCCAACTGGTTTGCTGTCCGGCTAGAGAGGAAGATAGACGAGGGAGTAAAGAAAGTGAACGGAGAAGGAGCTGGAGTTGGCAGGAACGCTCAGCCAGAGCCTGCCTGGTGTGTGGCTGGGGGGAGGTGGGGAGGTGGGGCGGCGGAGATCGCAGGTGGCTGCAGGGAGGGTGACTGTCATTTCTGCGCTTGTAAGGCTGAGGTGCCAAAGGGCCTCCACAGGGGGAAAGCCTGGTGTCAGAGACTTTGGATGGATCGCACCCTTCACTTCCTTTCCGGTCACCCTCGGAGCAGGCAGCCTCTTTCCTTCCCTGTAATACACAGATTTCAGAGTAGGGGACCATGCTCAAAGGGAGGGGAAGGGAAATCCCCTGCAAGGGGCTGGCCCACAGAACTCCCCTCTGCGGTTGCTATGGAAACACTCACAATAGGAACAAAACAGAGGCATGTTGCCTGGCAACAGAGGAGCCCAAGATTCATCACACACAGTTTACACATGTATCAGGGAAACACCCCCCCCCCCCCCCCCCCCGGTGGGAGCGGCACTGCTGGGGACGCTGGGGTATCCCGGTGACGACAACAAGCAGTCCTGGAGCTCACCAAGCTTTGCCAGTGAGACTAGAGGACCAGGTGCGGGATGCCCTGAGGAAGGTTGGGGGTGTTGATCCTCCGTAGCCCTTATTTCGACAGAGCAGTCTGAGACCCTCTTGAAGATAAGGTTTTCTTGCAAATGCTGGGACTGAGGAGACTCTTTATGACTAAATATTAGTAGTGTGTCTATGTGTGTGGGGGGGGAAGTACTCATGTCAAAGATAATGTCCCATTTCCCTGAAGACAGGCCTGAATGGAACTCCAGTACCAGGTCAGGGGACACCACAGTCTCCCTCTGGGTAGAGGCCTGCGGGTGGATGGGCTTCCCTGTGTCTGGTTCTAGCCCCCAGCCACCCCCAACCCCCACCAGGTTGGCAGAGGCTGTGTGTGTACCAGCATGGGTCTGCCAGTGGGGGACTGATCCCTGGAGGCTGGGGTTGGGGCAAGCTTTGCTTTGTCCTCATGGGAGACTTGGGGGTGCAAGATGTTGCTGTGAAAAGAGTGAGTCCTTTGGGGCTGTTAACACATGTAGCTCATTCAGTCTCCCCAGAAAGCTACTGGGCATGCAACAGTGCAGGGAGCACCTGCCCCCAGGGAGCTGAGCTGCTGACCAAAAGGGTGCTCTGACTCCCACTGGGACTTGTGTGTCTTTAGAAGATCACTACCCTCCCTCCCTGATATCTCTTCCCAGAGTGCGGATTGCTGAGCTGAGGTGAGAAGGGGCCTGCTGTGGTGTCAGACACCCCCCCTCTAAGGTAGCTTGGGGAAAGGGGTGCAGCAGTGGGTAGAAGAAAGGTTGGCAGAAATTTTAAAAAGTATGTGTCTCCTGAGCTCTAAATCTGAGGCCTACAGTGGTGGTGGTCGAGGGGAGGGGTCCAGACAGGGGCAGGAAGAGCACAGGGTTGTGGTCACAGGGCGATGGTGGTGGGAGAATTATGGGGATGACACCTGAGGGGAGAGATCAAATATTGTACAAAAATGAATGACCATGTAAGAAAATAAATAATAATAATAATAATAATAATAATAAAACAAAAAAAAACAAACAGACTTGGGGCAAATAAAAAAAAAGTATGTGTCTCTCATTACACCATTGAAATCTTTTTTTTTTTTTTTTTAAAGATTTCTTTATTTTTTATACAAGAGCTGGGGTACAGGCCAGAGGCATGGGAGGGTGAGAGGATTCACCAGAGACAGAGTGCAGAGCAGAACAGGCAGACTGACTGAAATACACTGCTGAGGGGAGCAGTGGGCGAGACAAGAGAGGTCTGCCACGCCATGTGGGAATCTCCCTGGCTGGCCAGAATCGAACCCATGCTGCAGAGGCTGTGGACAGCTTCACAACACTGCACTCAACCTGCTGTGCCACCCGGGAGGCCCATCATTGAAATCTTTTTGAAAATATTTCCTCCCCTGTGCTGAGGAGGTGACCTAGAAACCCCCAACTCCTGTTCTAACAGGCATAAGTGTGGGTTTTTTTTATGGGGGGGAGCTAAGTTACCCCTTCTTTAGGCTTCTAGTCTGAAATGGCTGGAAGGTCCTGCCCCCAGGAACTCTCCCCACCAGGGATCATGACATTTCCTTCTAAATGAAGTCCAGGACAGTGATTCCTGCTCCGCTGCTCCCCAACCAGCCACTCCTGCCTTCCCTGTTGACCAAGAGGGTGGCCAGGACAAACAGTGGAGCAGATAAGCTGGCTCTGAGCCTGGGACACACTGGTGTCTGCTTTTTCACTCCTAAGGTGCTGATGGAGCCCAGGCCAAGACACAATACATCCTCCACTCTTCTTCCTCCCCCAGCTCCTCCCTCCACCCTCCTCCCCATCCCTTTTCCAGCACATACCCTCGACCTGCGTGGCGTTTTGTCATAGTATAGCTGTCTTCCTGAAAACCTAATACATATCTACTCCCATTTTAATATACACTGGGAGAGCTTGCACTTTCTTTTTCTTTTTTAAAGATTTATTTTATTTATTTATGTATACAAGAGCTGGGGTATAGGCCAGAGGTGTGGGGTGGGTGAGAGGATTCATTAGAGACAGAGTGGGGAGCAGGACAGGGGTATCCACTGAAACACACTGCTGAGGGGAGCAGCTGGCTAGAGAGAAAGGAGAGGTCTGCTGCTTGGTGTGGATCACAGTGGCTGCTGATAGCTTCACAGTGCTGAGATTTAACCCCTTGCGCCACCAGCCACCAGGGAAGCCCCATAAAAGTCTGCACTTTCAAGGAACCAAATGGTTCATCAAGTTAAAAATTCTTTGACAAACTGTTACCAGCGGTTACTTTTGGGGAGAGGGCCTGGGAAGGTGAAGAGGGAGAGGGTACATTTTATTTTATTTTATTTTATTTTATTTTAAAGATCTATTTATTTGTACAAGAACTGGGGTACAGGCCAGAGGCATGGGAGGGTGAGAGAATTCACTAGAGACAGAGCAAGAAGGGTACATTTTATTATCCATCTCTGTATTGTTTCCATTTTCTGCCATATGGAAGGATTGATTTTATTTTAAAAATATCAGAGGGCCTCCCTGGTGGCACAAGGGGATAAGTCTGAGCACAATGAAGCTATCCGCAGCCACTGCAGCATGAGTTCGATCCCCAGCCAGGGAGCTGACCCACATAGCTCAGCAGACCTCTCCTGTCTCCCTGCTGCTCGGCTCAGCAGTGTATTTCAGTAGATCTGTCTGTTCTGCTCCCCACTCTGTCTCTGGTGGATCCTCTCACCTCTCCGTACCCCTGGCCTACACCCCAGCTCTTCTATGCGAAAAAAAAAAAAAAAGAAAAATCAACAAGGATGATATGATTTGATTTGTAGGATTATAGCCACTTGATCTGGATTTTTGGCCCATATTTAAAAAATGAAATACATGTTATTTAAAATGAAATAAAATGTAAAAAGTCATTGGTTAAGGAAATAGTATATTTTTGGTTTTTATTTCTTGAAAGTGTCTCAAAGTTGAAAGTTTAGCTTTTTTCCCTTTAAATCAGGTAGAGGGTGGGAAAGAGGTGCAGAACCAGATGGGGAAGGAGGGGAGTCTTAGGAAAGTCTGGGCCTGTGACTGTGTGCTTGTCATGTGGGTGGCAGGCCCACCTCTGCTGTGGGTTTGAGTCACTTATCTGGGTACCTGTGTGTGTGTGTGTATGTGTGTGTGAAAGAGAGAGAGAGAGATGAGAGAGAGAGAGAGAGCGCCCGAGAGCGGGTGTGCCCAGGAGAGCGCGTGCGCAGGTGAGAGGGTGCTGGTGCCCAAGTCTCTGCTTTGTCTGTGTCTCTGCATGTCTCTGCCTGTCCAAATGTCTGCACATGTGCCTCCACCTTGCTGTGTCCATTATACGAGTGTCTGATGTCTGTAGCTCCCTAAGTTCCTCTTCCCTCCCCCATGGCTTGTACCCTGTGCGGGTAATCGGACCTGGGACACAGCCCCCAGGCTGGCAGCAGACTGCTGCTGGGTATTTTTAGCCTGTAAACATGTTGTTTGCCATTTAGTAGGACAGGGCGGCTGGTCTCAGCCCCAGCCCACTCACGATCTTGCCGCGAGGAGGGCGCTCCTGCCCGGCCAGGGTCCTCTCTCCCCCAGCCTGGGGTCTTCCTTCCTCAGCATTTGGGAAGGAAACGCTCCTGGCACCAACTGGGCAATGGCAGCCTCCTGGGAGGGAGGATAAGAGGATTCATGGAGGAGAAGCAAATGGGGTCTGGAAGGGGGTGCTTGTAGCCAGAAGGTCCCTGAACCCCATCATTAAGCGGTTAATAAAATCTCCAGGGAGTTAGAAGTGGCTGTGGGAAATGGCTGTAAATTTGGAAACTGGCGTCCTGCAAATGGGGGTGTGGGGGAAGGGCTCCGGCAGGGCCCTAAGAAATGAATGGGAAGGCGGAGGCAGAGCTGGACTCAGGCTGCTCTCGGGGGCTCGGAGGGGACGGTGGGCAGCGGGGAACACTCGCCCAAGGGCTGCAGCAGCCGGAGCTACCCCAGGGGCGGGTGTCCTGGTGACCCCGACTCCAGGGGGCAGAGCCAGGGTCTCCAGGCCGGCTGGGTATGGGGAGGCGAGAGCTGGGCGCGGCTGCGTGGAGCTTGGGGACGAGCGAGGAGACTGGGCCTCGGGCTTGAAGGGTCATCGCCCGCGATAAGAGGAAACTCAGAGACACATGTCAGGCTGGGGCAGCGGCTGACTCACCCAAGCCCCCCAGGTACTTCCAGCACCCCTAAATCCTTCCTGTCCAAACGGATCCATTAGAAGTTCCAGCTGTGAGGATGTGCCTCGGGAGCTTCGAGTCTCTCCCGGATGGAGCCAAACCCGGCAGGCCTTGGGGGTACTCCAGGCTCCGCGGCCGGGGCGGGGGGTGGGGTGGCGTTGGTGGGGGAGGGGGAGAAGCGCGTCAGACGTGCGGTACCCCCGCGCCCCGCGCCCTCGGCCCCCCCGCAGCCTACTCCCGGGTCCCTCCAGCGTCGGCCCGGCCCGCTGGTCCCGGCCCCACCCCGGCCCCGCCCTCGCGCTGCTCTGGGCCGACCCGCCCGCCCCGTCGGAGTTACAAGAGCCGCCTCCGCGCGAGGGGGCCCGGCCACTCGGAGCAGCTCTGCCGCGGGGACTGCACCGCCCGCCCTGCCGGACCCGTCCCAAGCGGGGCTCGCCGCCTGCTGCAAGCGCCGCACCGCGACCTCGGCCCGCGCGGGCTATGGCTGCCCTGGGGCTGAGCGCGCAGGTAGGGGCCGGGCGCTCCGTGGCGCGGTCTGGGGCCAGGACCCCGGGACCGGGTAAGGGGTGGTGGGTGGCAGGACCTGGGCGAGGCGCTTGGGGCGCGCGTCACGGCGAGGATTCAGTGTGGTGCGCGCTGGACAGCCGGGGCCGCGCGGCAGCGGCGCGTCCGCGGAGCCCAGTTCTGTCGCCGGCGTCGGGCGCGATCTGTGCTCGGGTCCACATTCCTCTCCCGGCTGTGGTTGCTTCTGTACCGCGGGGCGCCCCTTCCCGGCCTGGTGACCCCGTCCCACCCCTCCCTCCCTCTCCGCGGGGCGGTGTCTCCGGACGCTGCTCCGCTGCTAGCGGTGTTTACTGGAGAAGTTTCCGAGATCGCCGCCGGGGTCCCTGGATCCCTCCAGGAACCCCGGCGCCCCGGCGGCGCGCGCCCCCTCCGCGGTACCTCCGGGCGCCCCACACCTCCTCCCCTCCAATGTCGCGTCGCGAGCTCTCCGGCCCCACCCAGCGCTGTACCAGCCGCCTCTCCCTTCTCGCTCCGGGCGCCCCCCCACCTCTCCCCTCCAGCGGCCCCGCCCTAGCCTTGCCCCTCGGCGTCTCCCCCCGGCCCCCGCCCCAGAAAACTCCCCTCATTCTCTAGAACCGCGGCGCGTGGAAGTTTGAGGCGCGCTCCCCAGGGGGAGGGGGGATGGGGGTGGGGCACATAATTAGGGAGATTCCTGCACTGCGGTGGGCGGGGAGGGGGGCTGTGCAGCGGCACAGCCCTCGGGACCGCCCTTTCCCCTCCAGAGGCGGCGCTTTCTCCCACACCCCACTCCCAAACCCGTCCGGGCGGGATGGCCCCCGCCCCAGCACCTGGCTCGGCGCCAGCAGCCTGAGGAATGTGGTGGTTGGAGCCGGTGACTAATTCAAACCAGAACTCTGGGAGGAGTGGTGAGGGGCAAAGGGGAGGGGGAGAGGGGCTGTGTGGGAGGTGGTCTGGAGCCCGGCTGGGCGTCGGGGTAGCCGTCGAGCCCTCCACGCTGGTCGTGCGCTCCAGTGGCGTCGTGGGGCGAGGGCCCGCCGTGGGGCGGGAGCGGCAGCGCGCTTGGGGTGTGTTCGAACTGTGTTATGTAAGGATTTCCCAGGCAGGGAGAGGGTGTGCATAGGGCCTGACCCGCCCCAGGCTGGACTGGGCGCCCCCTGTAGTGCCAGGACCGGGGTGTGGGGGCGCAGCCCCTTGGCGGTGCTGGCCTGGAGGGACGCGTGGGCGCGCAGGGCTGGCTGTGTCCCTGGCGTGGGAGGGGAGTGGGGAGGGCAGATGGGGCATCACAAGCTCTCCTAGGCCCCAGCGCCAGCGGGACGACTGGGCGCAGCTGCACTAGGTGGCCACAGAGGTTGTGGGTGCTCGCAACTTTCTAGGGTGTGGCCTGGGTGAAGTGGTGAGGGGCCCCCAGGAAGCCTGCAGCCCTGCGGAGGCTCTGCTTTGTGGAGTGGATTTGTGGAAAAATCAGGGTGGGACCGTGCCCTGGCAGTGGGGTCCTTAGAGAAAGACAGGAGTTTCCAGAGGAAAAGGGACCCATGTCTGGGTCTTTCTGGGTCTCAGCACAGCGCTGGGCTCCCAATAACTTTGAAACTGTTTCTTCTAATAGAATTCCACCTCTTACTGCAGGCATCGCCTGCCTTTCCCTGCACAGCCCAGCGCACTAAGAGCTGGCGTAATTTTGTGGGACACAGTGACACTGTGGGGGGCTATAGTTGATAGGTGAAGGTGAGGAAGCCGGAGGAGGGAGAGACTGATGATGCCTTGGAAGGCATTTTAGAGCTTCCACAGGTCTGCAGGGTTTAAATTTGGGCTGTAGATTCTGCTTCCAGTCCCTCTTCCCAGCCCCTCTGTGAGGGAACCCCTAGGGCAGGGTGTGGCCGCCACTTCCTTTCCAAAGCTGAGTGGGGAAGCTTCCTTCTGGCCCATAGGGATGTTGGGCTGGGCCAGCACTTGGCAGAGTGTGCAGAGTGGGGAGTAAAAGGGAGCCCCAGGTTTTGGGGGTCCTCCGTGCTCTAGGCTGTCGGGTGGGGGAGGGCCAGTGTGGGCTTGGGACCATGAGAGCTGGACCTGCAGAGGCCGCGGGGCCTGGGTGTTGGTGTCTGAGTCCCTTTTTCAAGCCCTGGTCCCTAAGAGGTTAGATGCAGGGTCACTGGTCAGAGAATGAGGACACACAGGGAGTCACAGAGGCCCCATGGGGCTTGGTGCTGCCCTGGAGAAGCCCAGGGTGGTGATTCAGGGCTTCTGGTCTGGGAAACTCTGGAAGAGCTTCCCTCCACCCCCAGAGGGCAGGGCTGGCCCCAGTCAGGTGGTACAGGGGCTGAGGCCAAGTGGAGGACTCTGGGTGGGGGGCCAGTGGAGGCAGAGGCCTGCAGGAGGGAGTGGGGCAAGGCAGGGAGTGGGCTGGGGGACTTGGGTGGAGGTGCTTGGGCACCAGAAGACAGAGTTCTTTTGCTCAACTTGGAGCTGGCTGGCTGGCCCTGGCAGAGCACACCGCCCTGAGCCTGAGGAGCTGGTTTGAGGGGTTGAGGCAAACATGTGGGGGCGGAGGGGTGTGTGGGGCTCTGGGGTGTGGTCACCTACCTTCCTTAGAACTTGGGAACCGCCTGGGGACAGACGGAGAGCAGACCGGGAGAGCTAGTCAGACTCCTGAGGGAATGCTCCCTCCTCTGAGGCATCCCCTCTTCTCCCCCTGCAGCTGGGCTGTCCATATGCGCACTTAGGTTTGAGGAGGGGAGGTGGCCGCTGGGGAGGTTCAGAAGGTATCCTTTCAGCTGGGTGGCAGTGGCAAGTGTCTTTCTTTGTACCCCCGTGGGCTTCATCCAGCCCACCAGACGCTGCCCAGTCCCAGGCCTTCCTGAACAAGCTCAGCTTCTCGAGTCTGGGTGTGCCCGAGGTGGTGAAGGGGGCCAACAGAGCATGGGCCCTTGTGGGTGGCCCCTAGCGGCCTCAGAGGGAATCTTGTATTTGAGTCTTGAGGAAGCCCCTCTCCCTCCAGGGACGCCAGCTGGGCTGCTGGAGCTGTTTGGTTGTGGCCTTGGGTCTGCGCGCGTGTGCGTGCGTGACCACGCACGTGACAGCGCTGAGGGCCGTCATGGCCTATGCTCTGTGGTCCTGGCATTGCGGTGGCCTGCGTGTGTCACCTCGGCCGTGTCTGGAGCATATAGGCCAGGTGGGCCGCAAGGCACTCTGCTCTGGTGGTGGGGTTTCCTGAGGGCTGCAGGGGCTGCCAGAAAGACTGAAGTAAGTCGCTCTGTCCTGGATGGGTTATGGGCCCTGAAGTTTGTGTCCAGAGGCCCAAGGAGGGCGAGGACGCCCTTGGTGCAAGGCCCCAGCCCAGTTGAGTGAGGCCTCGCTGGGCTGCACATGGCCGGCCAGGGAGGGGCATCCTGCCCGGTCCCCGGGGGCCAGAGCGGAGGTTCTAGGGGAAGGGGAAGTGCCTGGAACAGAGCCCGGCTCAGAGTCCTCCCCAGGCTGGGGGGCAGCTCTTGGCAGCCGAGCGCCTGCACTGGCAAGGCCTGGCCGCTGGGCGGAGAGCTGGCGCTCCGAAGCTCTGATCTGGTGGGGGGGCAAGACTGGACATTCTTCACCCTGCTCTCCTCTGCCCCGAGGGCTCTGCCTTCAGAGTTGGGGTGCTAATCTGCTAATCGAAGTGGTCCTTAGCAAAAGTCGGCACTTCCCTGGCTGTGTGGCCAGGTGCGGGGACTTCTCTCCAGTCCCCTGCTACCAGGAACGGGGAGAGTCCCTTCTGGTCAGGGGAGGAAGAGGGAATCTCCCACCCCTCTGGAAGTGAGAACTTGCCGCTCTGGGGCTTGGGGAGCTCCCTGGGGGAGGAGGAGGAAGCTGTGGTGGCCAGCCAGCATGGAGAGGTGGAAAAGGCATCAGATGCAGCCTAGAAAGCTGCTGGCTGGTGCAGGTGGGGGCCGAGGGGCTGCCCTGGAAGTGGAGGTGCAGAAAACTCCAGCGTGAAGGTGGGGGAGAGGGCAGAAAAGGGGCTGCCAGGGAGGAGAGTGTATGGTGATGAGGTTGGAAAAACCTCCTGGTGCAAGTTGGGCCTTCCTGAACAAGCACAGCTGGGCCAGTGGCCTGGGCAGCCGGGGACTGGGCAGGAGCACATAGGCAGAGGGAGGCCCGGGCTCTGGACACCAAGTTAGCAGGTAGGGCGCCCTCCATTGTGGGCAAGGCCCGGGGCTGTGGCCTGCCCCAGTGGTGAAGAGTGGGGAACAGGGCCCCTGCACACATCTTAGGGTCTTTTTCTCTGACTGTCCCTTCGGTGCCCATGTCACCTGTCTTACAGTGTGTTTGTCTCATTCTTTATGATGATTCTACCTTCCACACACATCCCATTCACGCTGGACATGGCTCCTTGGAGTGTCCTGCCCGGAAGCCGCTGAGTGAATATTCTAGACACTTACTGTCACGGCGCCGTTGACTGCAGTTAGGATGGGGCGTGTTTTGCTCGGGTGGAGGTTGGGCAGCTGCACCCCTGGGCCGAATGTGGAGGTACAAATCCCGGAAGGGAGGCTGGCCCGGGGTTTCTTCTTGCTCGCTGAGACATGTGTCTGCCTGTGGGCTGTTGCATTCCCCAGGAGTGGAAATGTTTGCCTGGGACTCGAGTGCCTGTGTCTCGAGTGGCTCTCTAGCCCCAGAAGGACACATTTCTCTTGGCCTTCACCTGCGGGAGCCCCAGCGGGTCTATGGGGGAGCTAGGATTTCTGGCTCCTGGAAACACAGCCTCCTTGAGCCCCCAGAGCCAGAGGCCCCTAAGAGCCTGGGACGCCTGAGACTGCCCATTCTGGACTTGCTGTCCCCAAGCAGGGTTGGGATGAAGCTGGTGTGTGGGCCCACGAGGCGGTGCCCCTTGTCCTGCCTCCTGTGCTCCCGGCACCGTTTCCAAATACACCCCCCCCCCCCCCGTCTCCTTCCTGCTCCTGGGCTCTGGGTCTCTCCCCTGTCTTCCCCCCTCTCCTACCATCTGTGTCCCCCTCACTGGTGGGGCCTGTCTGTCTGCCTGAGGCCTGTCTCTTCGGTGTCTCCCCCGTGCCTCTTCTCTGTGGTTCCTCCTGTCTCTCCTCCTGCTGTCATTTATTTCCCGGTGTCTTCCTCTGTCTTCCTGTCTAAATACCCTTGGCCTTGGCATCAGAGAACCCTGGGCTTGCCTTTGAACTCTCTCATACCCGGGCAAGTCATCTAACCCCGGAGCCTAGTTCTGCGTACCTGAAACAAGGACTTTAACCACAGAGGGCTGTTTGGAGATGGGATGAGACCCTGGGCATGGGCCCTGGCACACAGGCGCTTGGCAAAATTCTTCCTCTCAACTTGTTGGGTTTTTGTTTGTTTTTTAAGGTGGAGCTATTTCCCCTCTTTGCCCCCTAGCGGGTGTTTCTGAAAGTAGATCACCTGTCTGGGTGTGTCTCTTTTTTCTTTGAATATCCCACGCCCTGGTCCTGCTTGTAAGGTTTGGGGCTTTCCCCTCCGGTGGAGGGCTCCGTCTTGGGTGAGTCACTGCCTCCTGCTTAACCTGGGGTCAGGTGGGTCAGGACTGTGTATGTGATGGGTGGGTTTGCCTGTGAGCCTGCTGCTGTGCTGGGTGCCAGTGTCATTGCTCTTGGCCCCCCGTCCTTGTGAATGGGGTACTTCTCTCTCCCTTGGGGTGTCACCTTCTGTGTCCAGCCCGTGCTGGTGTATTTGTGAACTTGTGCCCCGCCAGCTTGTTTCCAGGCAGCGAGTGGGCCGCCTCTCGGTGTGTCAGCTTCTGTGATCTCGACGGTGCCGGCAGCAGGGCTCTCTGATGCTGGCAAATCAGCTGGGCCCCTCCTTGGCTGTCCTCAGACTGGCTCTTGGAAGGAAGGGATGCTATTTCCTGGGAGCTGTGGGAGGATGATGGTCTTCTGAAGCTGAAACCTGGTTGCAACTGTCTGCCCAGGGCGAGGAGTCTGTTCTCCGGGTCTCTCAGCCCCCAACCCTCATGGGTGGCACCAGCCTACTCTACACATCCTCTTTGTGGTTTTGAATTGACAGGACCGCCTCATTCTGCTCTGATGCTTCAGGCTGGAGTGTGCTCTGTCCCTTGTGTCTCAGACTTGCAGCTGGAGTGTCCTCCCTGTCTTACTCCTCTGCCCTCCAAGCAGCTGCTCTGCTTGGTCCCTTCACAAGGGACACTGGGAGCCAGTGTTGGGTGGACCAAATTCCCCTCACCCTACCCCCTAGTAAGTAAAAGGCAATGCTGCCCCGGAGGACTTTCTGTAGCTGTGGCCTGTGGTCTTCCTCCTGTCTCATGTGGTAGTCAGGAGCCAGGTCTGGCCGTTGAGTTCTTGAAATGACCCGTGCAGCCAACTAGCATTTTAATTAAATTCAAGTTAAATTTAAATAGCCACATGCGGCGACCATGTTGATGGCATGATTTTAAGGTTTCTTCTCACTCCAAAGGCTTATGACATTCTGCTGAGGGAGCAGAATTCCCCCAAGCTCCAAAGAGCCCCCTCTGGGTAGCATCAAGGCGGGGTCCCAGTCCCCGGGAACCCTGGCTTCACCCCACTTATGTGGAGGGAGACGGACCGTCTGGGCCTGGTACAGGGCAGAGGGGAGCCTCAGGCTGGGACCCAAATGCAGAAAACTGACCCTCGACACCATGGCCTTGACCCTCCCATCAGCATCCCTGTGCCCAGCCATCTCAGTGACCCATATCAGATAAGGGGGAGGAGAGTCCTTCCCAGCTGTGCCAGGAGGTGAGGCGGGGGCCACAGCAGACAGGGTGCTTGGAGCCCTGCTTGGCTGGGAAGCCAGAGGGTGCCCTGCAGGGACGACATGCTGCCTCCTGTGGAGAGGGTCCTATGGACCTTCTCATCTCGGACTGGCCTTCTCCACCCCTCACTTGCCCCTGCTTTGGGGCGTGGAGTAAGTCCCTCCCCAGCCAGCCAAGTCGTGCTTCTGGGGACTCTTGGCCTGGGGCTCCGTCTCATGAAGCTGGCAGGGAAGCCTGTCTCCACGGAGCCCCGGCCCCTCTGGCACCCAGGGGTCTGGCCCTTGAAGCACTTTGTCAGTCGGGTTTAGGTGTGACCCTTTGCATGTCTGGAGCTGCTGCAGCCACGGTGACTCATCAGGGAAGGAGGGAGGGTGGGGCTGTGGTGTGGGCGAGGGTGAGATGGCTGGCTCTCTCCTCTCGCCTGCTGCTGGCGCAGCACCAGATGCTGGGCTGAGCAGAGGGGCCCTGCTCAAGGAGGAAGAGGGGGTGCCCTGTGGCGAGTGGCTGGTGGCTGGCATCCTGTCCCTGCCCTGCCTGGCTCCACGTCTACAGGGCTGGCTCTTGGGCTGGATGTTGAAGATCCTGCTTTGCTGTTTCACGTTGGGAAAGGTCAGGGTGACTTGTGACTTCCCATCACGGTCCCCTCTGCCTGTGGGGAAGGGAGGAGGTGCTTTCCCAGCACTCACCTGGGCCAGGGTGCTCGCCTCCAGCTGCCAGCCTCCCGGTAGTACCTGTGCCGTGAGGTTTCACAGAGGGCGCAGGTGTGAGTTTATCATCTGGGAGCACAGGTGTGTGTGTGGGCCTAGGGTCTGGCTGACTTTGCAACTGCTAAGTGCTCATGAATTTCCAGGAGACATGGCCCCATCCTCACAACCCCCTTAGCACTTTCAAGACCCCATTTATATTTCATTGCCCCTGAAGACTCCCAGGCCTTCTGGAACACTTTGAGGTGAAATTGGTCATGTCCAGGGCAGCTGGCCTATAATTTACGTTTAGGACAAGAGCTTTTGAAGCGCCTTACCTGGCACGTGGAGGGTCTTCTGTGTCGTTCAGGGAATGTCCGAGTGAAGTTGGGTAACAGTTGGGGGACTGTGTGACCCAGCAGCATGCCCCCCTGTGGGGGACAGCCAGGAGGCGCCTGTTTATCCACTGGTTGACTAACTCCTGCATAACGGCAGCGTGGGGCTTCGGGTGAGGTCCTCCATGACGTAGCGCGTCCCCCCACGGTTCCGCAGCTGTGCTTCTGGGTGAGCCGTGCTGCCATTTTGTGTGAGTGGCTGCCGGCCATGTCTGTGTTGAGTCCTGCCTGGTGTCTTCTTCCGCGGCTGACGGCTCTTCCTGCGGCCGGGGACATCTTTGCTTCGGGGTGCCTGCACCTATGGGGGCCTGGCCCAGGCCCAGCGAGGCAGCAGATGGGCCCTGAAGCACCCTGTCTGCCCCAGGCAGCTCAGCTGTGGGCCGCCTGTGGGGTTGGGCCACTGCCTGGGGGAGGGGGCCTCAGTGTCCTTTGTTCACCTGCTCCCTGTGGCCGAGCACCCAGAGCTGTGAGGAGCACCTCGCTGTGATGGTCCCCTGGCCCTGAGGACCGGGCTAGGCAGGGTGACCATGAGTCACTGTCTCTGGGGAAGGGAGGGCACCCCGCTTTCAGGCTGCCACTTGCCTGCACTGCTGGCGACACTCTGAGGAGTGTCTGTCCTGTCCCAGGAGGGGCCCTGACACTGGTTAAAGCTGCAGCCTGAGCTGGCACAGGAGCGTGGCAGATGCAGGGCTGTAACATCAGCACGGCGCTACCCAAGCTCGTTGATCTCTGGTTGTGGGGGGCAAATTGGCCTCTCTGAATCTGTCTCCCCATTTGTAAAGTGGGGGACAGTAATGTTTCCCTCCAGAAACAAAGAAGCCGATGGGAATGCAGGTGCTGTGGCGCTCCGGTGCGCCGGGGCCTCTTGGGCGTGCTCTGTGTCCTCCAGTTCTTGCAGGAGTCTTTAGTCCCCACCACGGTCACAGATAGGGCAATGGAGGCTCAGAGAGGTTAAGTGACCCGGCCAGTGTCACACCGCTGGACGCATCAGGCAGAAGTTGAACCTGAGCGTGTCCTACCCTAACCCCCTTCCCACCATGCTTGACTGGGGAGTCACATTGCAATGGGATTGAGACAGCAGTGGGGGCTGGGGTTTTGGTCTGGCATGGGGGGGGCAGAACATCCAGCATCCCTTGCATGGCAGCTGGTTGGGGTTTCCAGCCAGTGGTTGTGGACTTGAAGCGAGATGGCTGTGAACTTCTCCCCAGGCTGTGTGACTGAGACTGACGAGAAGGACTGAGAAGAGAGGAAGACGGGGCGGGCTCCTGGCAAGGCTTTAGCTCGACCCACACCTGCAAAAGGTCAGTAGTGGGCAGGGAGGTGAGAGGGCAGAGGTGTTGGGAGGAGGGAAGATGGAGACCCTGGTGGCCTCAGTGGGGGCAGGACTTGGGTGGAAGTGCCGAGGGGCTGGTCACCTCTTCCGGGGGAACAACGCTCCACTCCTGGGGAGCTGATTGCCCCTGCGGGGCCTCGCTTTCTCCTCCCCTCTGACCACTCACCCCCACTGTCCTGAGCTCCATTTTCTTCCCTCTTCCCAGATGGAGAAGGAGGAAGAGAAGACCCGGGAGCTGCTGCTGCCCAACTGGCAGGGCAGTGGTTCTCACGGGCTGACCATTACTCAGACGGACGATGGCGTCTTTGTGCAGGAGGTGATGCGGAACTCCCCTGCGGCCCGCACGGGGGTGGTCAAGGAGGGTGAGTTGCCTCAGGACTCAGGCTGGGTGCTGGGCAGTGTGAGTGAGGGTGGCAAAGGTGGGCAAGTGGCTGTGGAGGCCCTGGGCCCAGCAGCATCAGGCTGGTTGCTGCCCAAGCCCTGCCCTGCCCACTCTACATCCCTCATTTGCTTGAGGTTCTGGGGGGAGGTGGTGGGGGTGGGAGGGTGGAGACATGGTCCGAAGTCCTGGCTCCAGCACTCACGGGGTCACTGCTTGGGCAGGTCAGTTGTTCTCTCTAAGCCTCAGTTTCCTCATCTGTACAGCGGGTCTGAGCAAGGTGGTCAAAACATGCATTCAGTGTGAGCCAGAGCGCCCGAGGCATGTGGTTTCCCTGTGACCCTGGGGGCTCACTGCTTCTTGCCTCTCCTTGCTCAGGGGACCAGATTGTGGGGGCCACCATCTACTTTGACAACCTGCAGTCAGATGAGGTGACACAGCTGCTGAACACCATGGGGCACCACACTGTGGGCCTGAAGCTGCACCGCAAGGGGGACCGCTCCCCTGAACCTGGCCAGACTTGGACCCATGAAGTCGTCAGCTCCCACAGCTCGGAAGTGGTTCTGGTGAGTGCCCCTCCCCACGCCCGTCAGCTTGGGCTCCCCTGCCACACCTCCTCCTGGTCCCACCTTCTGAGCCTCCTGTCCATCTCCCGGACTCTTGCTGTCCTTCCTTCTGCTGACCACACCTCTCTGCCTCTCTGTTGAGCCAGCCCACTCATTCCCACTCTCCTGTGGCACGTGGCTGATGGCTGCCCTCAGGGTCTTCGTCAGTCTCTCCAGAGGGCCACCGCATGGGAGCTGGCTCGTGCTGTCTGGTCCTGGCTGCCAGGAGGAAGGTCAGCTGCTTTGCCGGAATTTGGAATGATTTCCCAGGTGCCTGGCTCTGCTCACAGACACCATTTTTCTGCTTCCAGAGGCCTGGTCATTCTGTGAGTCAGAGGCAGGCGGCTCGCCGGCTGGAGGGCGCCGTCTGCTCCTTGTGATGGCTTGTTTATTTAACAAATATGGGTCCTCAGAGTGAAAGTGCCAGCCCACACACAACCAGTTTCAGGAAAGCTTCCCTCAGGCCTCTGGGGAACCTTCTGGATCCAACACACCAGTCATTGAGTTGAGAGCTAAGAGCTGAAGGGTCGAATCAGCATGGAGATGGTCAGAGGTGGTGATGGTCAGAGGTGGTTGTTGGCTGCCCCGGAGGCTCCCTGGGGCCTGACAGGTCGGTTTTGAATCTAGAATTGATTGAGAATCCTTGTCCCAGAGCGGGCTGCTCAGGAGTCTATCCCTCCTCTCCCCAGAGGAGTTTTTTTACATCCTGTAGTTTCCCTACATAATTTCTGTTTCCCTCCATGATGTGGACCCTTTCTTCATTCCCTGCGCCCCCTGCTCCGCCTGGGCCTCCCGTGGACCTCAGTGGTGGCCCCAGCCTCTTGGGAGACAGGCGACCGCGTGGTCGGCTGGGCTGGGGCCGGGCGCCTGTACCTTGGGCGGGCTCTGCTGCAACCTGGCGGCGTGTCTTTCTGCAGAGCGGGGATGACGAGGACTACCAGCGCATCTACACCACCAAGATTAAACCTCGGCTGAGGTCGGAGGACGGCGTGGAAGGGGATCTTGGGGAGACCCAGAGCCGCACCATCACGGTGACTAGACGGGTCACGGCCTACACTGTGGACGTGACGGGCCGGGAAGGAGCCAAGGACATCGACATCAGCAGCCCTGAGTTCAAGATCAAGATTCCACGGCACGAACTGACCGAAATCTCCACTGTGGACGTGGAGACCCAGCCTGGGAAGACGGTGATCAGGCTGCCCTCAGGCTCGGGCCCGGCGTCTCCAACCACGGGCTCTGTGGACATCCGAGCAGGCTCCATTTCTGCTTCTGGACCAGAGCTTCCAGGCGCTGGCCACTCGAAGCTCCAGGTCACCGTTCCTGGGATTAAGGTGGGAAGTCCAGGCATCAGTGTCAATGCCAAGGGCATGGACTTGGGTGGCAAAGGAGGGACCCACGTTCCAGGAGTGGACCTTTTGTCTTCTCTTGGGGGTGGTGTGGTAGAGGGGCAGGGGTTGTGTCTCGAGAGCGGCAATAATGGGAAAATCAAAATTCCTGCCATGCAGGTGCCAAAATTTGGCATCTCAGCAGGGCCAGAGAGCCAGGTTCCAGAGTCAGGGCTGAGTGTGTCTGCCCCTGAATTCTCTGTGGGGCACAAGGGCAGCAAGCCAGGCTTAAGCATTGGCGGGAACATCCAGACCCCTCAGCTAGAATTCACTGCTCCCTCTGCCAATGTTGAGGGGAAGCTGAAGGGCCCCTCGATCACTGGGCCGTCGCTTGAGGGTGAGCTAGGCTTGAAGGGTGCCAAGCCACAGGGGAGCCTGGGAGTTGACCTCTCTGCTCCCAAAATTGAGGGCAACGTCACCAGCCCTAGTGTGGAAGTTCAAGGCCCTGATGTTGATATTCAGGGGCCTGGAGGCAAACTGAATATGCCCAAGTTGAAAGTGCCCAAATTCTCTGCATCAGGTTCTAAGGGAGCTGGCATGGATGTGACACTGCCCACAGGTGAAGTTACTGTCCCTGGGGTATCTGGGGATGTTAGCCTGCCTGAAGTTGCTATTGGGGGGCTAGAAGGGAAGATGAAGGGTACTAAAGTCAAAGGTCCTGAAATGATTGTTCAGAAACCTAAAATCTCCATGCAGGACGTGGATCTGAGCCTTGGGTCCCCGAAACGGAAAGGAGATATTAAGGTTTCTGCTCCTGGGGTGCAAGGTGATGTGAAAGGCCCTCAGGTGGCAGTTAAAGGCTCCAAAGTGGACATCGAGACACCCAGCCTAGAGGGGACTCTGACAGGCGCCAAGCTTAGCGGTCCTTCCGGGAAAGCAGGAACCTGCAGGATCTCCATGGCAGACGTAGACTTGAATGTGGCTGCACCTAAGATGAAAGGGGGTGTAGATGTCACACTCCCAAAAGTAGAAGGGAAAGTCAAAGGCCCTGAAGTTGACATCAAAGGTCCCAATGTGGATGTCAGTGTTCCCGATGTGGACGTCCATGGCCCAGACTGGCACCTGAAGATGCCCAAGATGAAAATGCCCAAGTTCAGCATGCCAGGAGTCAAAGGGGAAGGCCCAGATGCAGATGTCAATCTACCCAAAGGAGATGTCAGTATCTCAGGACCCAAGATCAATGTGGAAGCCCCCAGTGTCAGCATAGAGGGGCCAGGAGGCCAGCTGAAAGGCCCTGATGTTAAGCTGCCCGAAGTGAGTGTCAAGACACCGAAGATTTCCCTCCCCGACGTGGATCTGCATGTTAAAGGAACAAAGGTGAAGGGAGAGTATGATGTGACGGTGCCAAAACTTGAAGGTGAAATGAAAGGCCCCAAAGTGGACATCAGCGCCCCAGATGTGGACGTCCATGGCCCAGACTGGCACCTGAAGATGCCCAAGATGAAGATGCCCAAGTTCAGTGTGCCTGGAGTCAAAGCAGAAGGCCCAGAAGTGGACATGAGCTTGCCCAAAGCTGAGGTGGACATCACTGGGCCCAAGGTAGACATTAGCACTCCAGATGTGACCATGGAGGCACCGGAAGGGAAATTGAAAGGGCCCAAGTTTAAGATGCCTGAGATGAACATTAAAGCCCCGAAGATCTCCATGCCTGATGTGGACTTGCACTTGAAGGGCCCTAAAGTAAAAGGAGAATATGATGTCACAGGGCCAAAGGTCGAAGGTGAGATTAAAGTTCCTGATGTTGAGCTTAAAAGTGCCAAAGTGGACATTGATGCTCCAGATGTTGAAGTTCATGGCCCAGACTGGCACCTGAAAATGCCCAAGATGAAGATGCCCAAGTTCGGCATGCCCGGTTTCAAGGCAGAGGGTCCGGAAGTGGACGTGAGCCTGCCGAAGGCTGACATTGACATCTCAGGCCCCAAGGTGGATGTTGATGCTCCAGATGTGAATATTGAAGGCCCTGAAGGAAAGCTGAAGAGTCCTAAGTTTAAGGTGCCTGAGGTGAATATCAAGGCCCCAAAGATTTCCATGCCTGATGTGAACTTACATATGAAAGGCCCCCCGGTAAAGGGAGAATACGATGTCACAGTGCCAAAGCTGGAAGGGGACTTGAAAGGGCCAAAAGTAGATATCAGTGCTCCAGATGTTGAAGTTCATGGTCCTGATTGGAACTTAAAGATGCCAAAGATGAAAATGCCCAAATTCACTATGCCCAGCCTTAAAGGAGAAGGCCCAGAATTAGACGTGACCCTGCCAAAGGCTGAGGTGGACACTTCTGCACCCAAGCTGGATATCAGTGCCCCAGATGTAAGCCTTGAAGGACCAGAAGGGAAGTTGAAAAGCCCCAAGTTTAAGATGCCTGAGATGCATTTTAAAGCTCCTAAGATGTCTCTGCCAGATGTTGACCTGGATCTTAAAGGACCCAAAGTGAAAGGAACTCTAGATGTGTCTGCACCAAAAATAGAAGCTGAGATGAAAATTCCAGATGTGGACATCAAAGGTCCCAAGGTAGACATTAAAACCCCAGATGTGGATGTCCATGGCCCAGACTGGAACCTGAAGATGCCCAAGATGAAGATGCCCAAGTTTGGCATGCCCAGCTTCAAAGCAGAGGGCCCGGAAGTGGATGTGAACCTGCCCAAGGCTAACATTGACATCTCTGGACCGAAGGTGGACATCGAAGCTCCAGATGTGAGCCTTGAGGGTCCAGATGGCAAGCTGAAAAGCCCCAAGTTTAAGATGCCAGAGATGCACTTCAAGACCCCCAAGATCTCCATGCCTGATGTGGACTTGCACTTGAAAGGCCCCAAAGTCAAAGGGGACGTGGACGTGAATGTGTCTGTGCCCAAGACAGAAGGTGAAATGAAAGTGCCAGATGTGGACATCAAAGGACCCAAAGTGGACATCAGTGCCCCAGATGTGGACGTTCAAGGTCCGGACTGGCACCTGAAGATGCCCAAGATGAAAATGCCCAAATTCAGTGTGCCTGGAGTCAAAGCAGAGGGTCCGGAAGTGGACTTGAGTCTGCCCAAGGCTGATATTGACATTTCTGGACCAAAAGTTGATGTTGAAGCTCCAGAGGTGAGCCTTGAGGGTCCAGATGGCAAGCTGAAGGGCCCCAAGTTCAAGATGCCAGAGATGCACTTCAAGGCACCCAAGATCTCCATGCCTGATGTGGACTTGCACTTGAAAGGCCCCAAAGTCAAAGGGGACGTGGACGTGAATGTGTCTGTGCCCAAGATAGAAGGTGAAATGAAAGTGCCAGATGTGGACATCAAAGGACCCAAAGTGGACATCAGTGCCCCAGATGTGGACGTTCAAGGTCCGGACTGGCACCTGAAGATGCCCAAGATGAAAATGCCCAAATTCAGTGTGCCTGGAGTCAAAGCAGAGGGTCCGGAAGTGGACTTGAGTCTGCCCAAGGCTGATATTGACATTTCTGGACCAAAAGTTGATGTTGAAGCTCCAGAGGTGAGCCTTGAGGGTCCAGATGGCAAGCTGAAGGGCCCCAAGTTCAAGATGCCAGAGATGCACTTCAAGACCCCCAAGATCTCCATGCCTGATGTGGACTTGCACTTGAAAGGCCCCAAAGTCAAAGGGGACGTGGACGTGAATGTGTCTGTGCCCAAGATAGAAGGTGAAATGAAAGTGCCAGATGTGGACATCAAAGGACCCAAAGTGGACATCAGTGCCCCAGATGTGGATGTCCAAGGTCCAGACTGGCACCTGAAGATGCCCAAGATGAAAATGCCCAAGTTCAGTGTGCCTGGAGTTAAAGCAGAGGGCCCAGAAGTGGATGTGAGTCTGCCCAAGGCTGATATTGACATCTCTGGACCTAAGGTGGACATTGAAGGACCTGATGTGAGCCTTGAGGGTCCAGAAGGAAAACTGAAGGGCCCTAAGTTTAAGATGCCTGAGATGCACTTCAAGGCCCCCAAAATCTCCATGCCTGACGTAAACCTGAATCTTAAGGGGCCAAAACTGAAGGGAGATGTGGATGTGTCTTTGCCTGATGTAGAAGGTGAAATGAAAGTGCCCGATGTTGATGTTAAAGGCCCCAAAGTCGATGTCAGTGTCCCAGAGGTGGATGTCCATGGCCCAGACTGGCATCTGAAGATGCCCAAGATGAAGATGCCCAAGTTCGGCATGCCCGGCTTCAAAGCGGAGGGTCCAGAAGTGGACGTGAACCTGCCCAAGGCTGACCTGGGCATCTCAGGTCCTAAGGTGGACATTGAAGTTCCAGATGTGAATATTGAAGGTCCTGATGCAAAACTAAAAAGCCCGAAGTTTAAGATACCAGAAATGAACATAAAATCTCAGAAGATATCCATGCCAGATGTTAGTTTGAATTTAAAAGGTTCCAAAATTAAAGGGGATTATGATGTTACAGTTCCAAAAGTTGAAGGAGAGATAAAAGCTCCTGATGTCAGCATTAAAGGCCCCAAAGTGGACATTAATGCACCAGATGTGGGAGTTCATGGCCCAGACTGGCACCTGAAGATGCCCAAAGTGAAAATGCCCAAGTTCAGCATGCCTGGCTTCAAAGGAGAGGGCCCGGATGTGGATGTGAACCTGCCTAAGGCTGACATGGATGTCTCAGGCCCCAAGGTGGACACTGAAGTTCCAGATGTGAACATTGAAGGGCCAGAGGGAAAACTGAAGGGCCCCAAGTTCAAGATGCCAAACGTGAATATACAGACACACAAAATTTCTATGCCTGATGTTGGACTTAATCTGAAAACCCCTAAACTGAAAACTGATGTAAGTGTTTCCCTTCCTAAAGTGGAAGGTGATTTGAAAGGTCCTGAAATTGATATGAAAGCCCCTAAGATGGATATGGATGTTGGTGATATTGATATTGAATGCCCAGAAGGAAAGTTGAAAGGCCCCAAGTTCAAGATGCCTGAGATGCACTTCAAGACCCCCAAGCTCTCCATGCCTGATGTGGACTTGCACTTAAAAGGCCCCAAAGTCAAAGGGGACGTGGACGTGGATGTGTCTGTGCCCAAGATAGAAGGTGAAATGAAAGTGCCGGATGTGGACATCAAAGGACCCAAAGTGGACATCAGTGCCCCAGATGTGGACGTCCATGGGCCAGATTGGCACCTGAAGATGCCCAAGATGAAGATGCCCAAGTTCAACATGCCTGGCTTCAAAGCAGAAGGCCCGGAGGTTGATGTGAGCCTGCCCAAAGCTGATCTGGATGTTTCTGGCCCCAAAGTGGACATTGATGTTCCTGATGTGGATATTGAAAGTCCGGAAGGAAAATTAAAAGGCTCTAAATTCAAGATGCCTAAGTTAAATATCAAATCTCACAAGATATCCATGCCTGATGTGGACTTGAATTTGAAGGGACCCAAACTGAAAGGAGAGATAGATGTTTCTGTGCCAGAACTAGAAGGTGATCTCAAAGGCCCGCAGGTTGATATCAAAGGTCCCAGCGTGGACGTGGAGATGCCTGATGTGAATCTTGAATGTCCTGATGCAAAGTTGAAAGGCCCCAAGTTCAAGATGCCAGACATGCACTTCAAGACTCCCAAGATCTCCATGCCTGATGTGGACTTGCACTTGAAAGGCCCCAAAGTCAAAGGGGATGTGGACGTGAATGTGTCTGTGCCCAAGATAGAAGGTGAAATGAAAGTGCCAGATGTGGACATCAAAGGACCCAAAGTGGACATCAGTGCCCCAGATGTGGACGTTCAAGGTCCGGACTGGCACCTGAAGATGCCCAAGATGAAGATGCCCAAGTTCAGCATGCCTGGCTTCAAAGCAGAGGGGCCAGAAGTGGACGTGAACCTGCCCAAGGCTGACCTTGACATCTCTGGACCCAAGGTGGACATTGAAGCTCCAGATGTGAATCTTGAATGTCCAGATGCAAAACTGAAGGGGCATAAGTTTAAGATGCCAGACATGCACTTCAAGGCACCCAAGATCTCCATGCCTGATGTGGACTTGCACTTGAAAGGCCCCAAAGTCAAGGGGGATGTGGATGTGTCTGTGCCAAAACTGGAGGGAGATTTGAAGGGTCCCAGCGTGGATGTGGAGATGCCTGATGTCAATTTGGAATGTCCCGAAGCAAAGTTGAAAGGCCCGAAGTTCAAGATGCCTGAGATGCACTTCAAGACCCCCAAGATCTCCATGCCTGATGTGGACTTGCACATGAAAGGCCCCAAAGTCAAGGGGGACGTGGACGTGAATGTATCTGTGCCCAAGATAGAAGGTGAAATGAAAGTGCCAGATGTGGACATCAAAGGACCCAAAGTGGACATCAATGCCCCAGATGTGGACGTCCATGGGCCAGACTGGCACCTGAAGATGCCCAAGATGAAGATGCCCAAGTTCAGCATGCCTGGCTTCAAAGCAGAGGGGCCAGAAGTGGACGTGAACCTGCCCAAGGCTGACCTTGACATCTCTGGACCCAAGGTGGACATTGAAGCTCCAGATGTGAATCTTGAATGTCCAGATGCAAAACTGAAGGGGCATAAATTTAAGATGCCAGACATGCACTTCAAGGCACCCAAGATCTCCATGCCTGATGTGGACTTGCACTTGAAAGGCCCCAAAGTCAAGGGGGATGTGGATGTGTCTGTGCCAAAACTGGAGGGAGATTTGAAGGGTCCCAGTGTGGATGTGGAGATGCCTGATGTTGATCTGGAATGTCCTGATGCAAAGTTGAAAGGCCCGAAGTTCAAGATGCCTGAGATGCACTTCAAGACCCCCAAGATCTCCATGCCTGATGTGGACTTGCACATGAAAGGCCCCAAAGTCAAGGGGGACGTGGACGTGAATGTGTCTGTGCCCAAGATAGAAGGTGAAATGAAAGTGCCAGATGTGGACATCAAAGGACCCAAAGTGGACATCAATGCCCCAGATGTGGATGTCCATGGGCCAGACTGGCACCTGAAGATGCCCAAGATGAAGATGCCCAAGTTCAGCATGCCTGGCTTCAAAGCAGAGGGGCCAGAAGTGGACGTGAACCTGCCCAAGGCTGACCTTGACATCTCTGGACCCAAGGTGGACATTGAAGCCCCTGATGTGAACATTGAGGGTCCAGAAGGAAAACTGAAAGGCCCGAAATTCAAGATGCCTGAGATGCACTTTCATGCCCCCAAGATCTCCATGCCTGATGTTGATTTCAACTTAAAGGGGCCTAAAATTAAAGGTGACCTAGATGTTTCTGCCCCAAAGCTGGAGGGAGAGTTAAAGGGTCCAGAACTTGATATTAAGGGCCCCAAATTGGATGTGGACATGCCAGATGTAGCTGTGGAAGGCCCAGATGGCAAATGGAAAAGTCCGAAGTTTAAGATGCCAGACATGCACTTTAAAACGCCCAAAATCTCCATGCCAGACATTGATCTACACTTAAAAAGCCCCAAGATAAAGGGAGAGATGGATGTAGATATTCCTAAACTGGAAGGTGATCTCAAAGGGCCAGATATCGATGTTGAAGGGCCAGAGGGCAAATTGAAAGGCCCCAAGTTCAAGATGCCTGAAATGCATCTCAAAGCACCAAATATTTCTATGCCTGATGTGGACCTAAATCTGAAAGGACCCAAAATCAAGGGGGATGTAGATGTCTCTGTGCCAGAGGTAGAAGGAAAAATTAAAGTACCAGATGTAAACATCAAGGGACCTAAAGTAGACATAAATGCTCCTGAAGTCCATGGCCCAGACTGGCACCTGAAGATGCCCAAGATGAAAATGCCCAAGTTTGGCATGCCTGGCTTCAAGGCAGAGGGTCCAGAAGTGGACGTGAGCCTGCCCAAGGCTGACATTGACATCTCAGGCCCCAAGGTGGACATTGATGTTCCAGATGTGAATATTGAAGGTCCTGATGCAAAACTGAAGGGGCCCAAGTTCAAGATGCCCGAGGTGAACATCAAAGCTCCCAAGATCTCCATGCCTGACATTGATTTGAACCTGAAAGGTCCCAAGGTGAAGGGTGATGTGGATGTTTCCCTGCCAAAGGTGGAAGGTGACCTCAAGGGCCCTGAAATTGACATCAAGGGCCCCAAAGTGGACATTGACACCCCAGATGTGGGCATCCATGGCCCAGACTGGCACCTGAAGATGCCCAAAGTGAAAATGCCCAAGTTTGGCATGCCTGGCTTCAAGGCAGAGGGCCCGGAAGTGGACGTGAACCTGCCCAAGGCTGACATTGACATCTCAGGCCCCAAAGTGGACATTGATGTTCCAGATGTGAATATTGAAGGTCCTGATGCAAAACTGAAGGGGCCCAAGTTCAAGATGCCCGAGATGAACATCAAAGCTCCTAAGATCTCCATGCCTGACATTGATTTGCACTTGAAAGGTCCCAAGGTGAAGGGTGATGTGGATGTTTCCCTGCCAAAGGTGGAAGGTGACCTCAAGGGCCCTGAAATTGACATCAAGGGCCCCAAAGTGGACATTGACACCCCAGATGTGGATGTTCATGGTCCAGACTGGCACCTGAAGATGCCCAAGATAAAAATGCCCAAATTCGGCATGCCTGGCTTTAAGGCAGAGGGCCCGGAAGTGGATGTGAGCTTGCCCAAGGCTGACATTGACATCTCAGGTCCCAAAGTGGACATTGATGTTCCAGATGTGAATATTGAAGGTCCTGATGCAAAACTGAAGGGCCCCAAGTTCAAGATGCCTGAGATGAACATCAAAGCCCCCAAGATCTCCATGCCTGACATTGATATTAATCTGAAGGGCCCCAAGGTGAAGGGTGATGTGGATTTATCTTTGCCAAAAGTGGAAGGTGAGATTAAAGTTCCTGAAGTGGATATTAAAGGCCCCAAAGTGGACATTGACACCCCAGATGTGGATGTCCATGGCCCAGACTGGCACCTGAAGATGCCCAAGATGAAAATGCCCAAGTTCGGCATGCCTGGCTTCAAAGCAGAGGGCCCAGAAGTGGACGTGAACCTGCCCAAGGCTGACATTGATATCTCAGGCCCCAAGGTGGACATTGAAGGTCCAGATGTCAACATTGAAGGTCCAGATGCAAAACTAAAAGGTCCCAAGTTCAAGATGCCAGAAATGAACATCAAAGCCCCCAAGATATCTATGCCAGATTTGGACCTTAATCTTAAAGGTCCCAAAATGAAAGGTGAGGTGGATGTGTCACTTCTAAGTGTCGAAGGTGATTTGAAAGGGCCGACTCTTGATGTCAAGGGTCCAAAGATAGATATTGATGTACCAGATGTTGACATTCATGGCCCAGAAGGTAAATTGAAAGGTCCAAAGCTGAAGATGCCTGACATGCATATGAACATGCCCAAGATCTCTATGCCAGAAATTGACCTAAATTTAAAAGGCTCGAAGCCCAAGGGAGATATTGATGTTTCTGGGCCCAAATTGGAAGGTGACATTAAAGCTCCCAAGTTGGATATAAAGGGCCCTGAATTGGACATTTCTGCTCCCAAGGTCAACATTGAAGGAAAGTCGAAGAAGTCTCGTTTTAAGCTTCCCAAATTTAATTTTTCAGGCTCCAAAGTTCAGACACCTGAGGTTGATGTCAAAGTTAAAAAGCCAGATATTGATGTAACAGGTCCAAAGGTTGATATTAATGCTCCTGATGTTGAGGTCCAAGGAAAAGTGAAAGGATCCAAGTTCAAAATGCCTTTCCTGAGTATTTCATCCCCTAAAGTTTCTATGCCTGATGTGGAGTTAAATCTGAAAGGACCTAAGGTCAAAGGCGACTTGGATGTTGTAGGGCCTAATTTAGAAGGAGAATTGAAAGGGCCCAAACTGGATGTAAAGGCACCTGACGTTCACCTGGATGCACCTGATGTGGATGTTCATGGTCCAGAATGGAACGTGAAAATGCCTAAGATGAAAATGCCCAAGTTCGGAGTCCCCAGCTTAAAAGCAGAAGCCCCAGACATGACTGTGGAGCTCCCAAAAGGAGATATCAACATAGAGGGTCCCGGTTTGGACATTGAAGGCCCAGAAATCAATGTGGAAGGCTTAGAAGGAGGCTTAAAAGGCCCCAAACTCAAGATGCCTGATATCAATATCAAAGCTCCCAAGATCTCTATGCCTGATATTGATTTAAACTTGAAGGGCCCCAAGGTGAAAGGTGAGGTGGATGTTTCTCTGCCCAAAGTAGAAGGGAACCTGAAAGGGCCAGAGGTTGATATCAAAGGCCCCAAAGTGGACCTTGATGCCCCAGATGTGGATGTTCAAGGACCAGACTGGCACCTGAAGATGCCCAAGATGAAAATGCCTAAGTTTGGCATGCCCGGCTTCAAAGGAGAGGGCCCGGAAGTGGATGTTACACTCCCTAAAGCTGACATTGATATTTCAGGGCCAAAAGTGGACATTACTGCTCCAGATGTGAATATTGAAGGTCCAGATGCAAAATTGAAGGGCCCCAAATTCAAGATGCCTGAGATGAACATCAAAGCCCCCAAAATCTCTATGCCTGATCTTGACCTGAACCTGAAGGGTCCCAAAATGAAGGGTGATGTGGACATGTCTTTCCCCAAAGTGGAAGGTGACCTAAAAGGTCCAGAATTGGACATCAAGGGCCCCAAAGTAGACATTGACACTCCTGATATTAACATTGAAGGTCCAGAGGGCAAACTGAAGGGACCCAAATTCAAGATGCCAGAGATGCACATAAAGGCTCCCAAGATCTCCATGCCTGACCTTGACTTAAACTTGAAGGGCCCTAAGATGAAGGGTGATGTGGATGTTTCCCTGCCAAAAATTGAAGGGGATCTAAAAGGTCCTGAGATTGATATCAAAGGGCCCAAAGTGGATATTGATGCCCCAGATGTGGACGTGCATGGCCCAGACTGGCACCTGAAGATGCCCAAGATAAAAATGCCCAAGTTCGGCATGCCTGGCTTCAAAGGAGAGGGTCCGGATGTGGATGTGAACCTGCCCAAGGCTGACATTGACATCTCAGGCCCCAAAATGGACATTGATGTTCCAGATGTGAATATTGAAGGTCCTGATGCAAAACTGAAGGGGCCCAAGTTCAAGATGCCTGAGATGAACATCAAAGCCCCCAAGATCTCCATGCCTGACATTGATTTGCACCTGAAAGGTCCCAAGGTGAAGGGTGATGTGGATGTTTCCCTGCCAAAGGTGGAAGGTGACCTCAAGGGCCCTGAAATTGACATCAAGGGCCCCAAAGTGGATATTGATGCTCCAGATGTGGACATCCATGGCCCGGACTGGCACCTGAAGATGCCCAAGATAAAAATGCCCAAGTTCGGCATGCCTGGCTTCAAAGGAGAGGGTCCGGATGTGGATGTGAACCTGCCCAAGGCTGACATTGACATCTCAGGTCCCAAAGTGGACATTGATGTTCCAGATGTGAATATTGAAGGTCCTGATGCAAAACTGAAGGGGCCCAAGTTCAAGATGCCTGAGATGAACATCAAAGCCCCCAAGATCTCCATGCCTGACATTGATTTGCACCTGAAAGGTCCCAAGGTGAAGGGTGATGTGGATGTTTCCCTGCCAAAGGTGGAAGGTGACCTCAAGGGCCCTGAAATTGACATCAAGGGCCCCAAAGTGGACATTAATGTCCCGGATGTAGACGTCCATGGCCCAGACTGGCACCTAAAGATGCCCAAGATGAAAATGCCCAAGTTTGGCATGCCCGGCTTCAAGGCAGAGGGCCCGGAAGTGGATGTGAACCTGCCCAAGGCTGACATTGACATCTCTGGACCCAAGGTGGACATTGATGTTCCAGATGTGAATATTGAAGGTCCAGATGCAAAACTGAAGGGCCCCAAGTTTAAAATGCCTGACCTGCACCTCAAGGCCCCCAAGATTTCCATGCCTGAAGTTGACCTGAATCTGAAGGGCCCGAAGGTGAAGGGTGATGTGGACCTTTCTCTGCCCAAAGTGGAAGGTGACCTCAAGGGCCCTGAAGTTGACATCAAGGGCCCCAAAGTAGATATTGATGTCCCAGATGTGGACGTCCATGGCCCAGACTGGCACCTGAAGATGCCCAAAGTGAAAATGCCCAAATTCGGCATGCCCGGCTTCAAAGGAGAGGGTCCAGAAGTGGACGTGAGCCTGCCCAAGGCTGACATTGACATCTCAGGCCCCAAGGTGGACATTGATGTTCCAGATGTGAATATTGAAGGTCCTGATGCAAAACTGAAGGGGCCCAAGTTCAAGATGCCCGAGGTGAACATCAAAGCTCCCAAGATCTCCATGCCTGACATTGATTTGAACCTGAAAGGTCCCAAGGTGAAGGGTGATGTGGATGTTTCCCTGCCAAAGGTGGAAGGTGACCTCAAGGGCCCTGAAATTGACATCAAGGGCCCCAAAGTGGACATTGACACCCCAGATGTGGGCATCCATGGCCCAGACTGGCACCTGAAGATGCCCAAAGTGAAAATGCCCAAGTTCGGCATGCCTGGCTTCAAGGCAGAGGGCCCAGAAGTGGACGTGAGCTTGCCAAAGGCTGACATTGACATCTCTGGCCCCAAGGTGGACATTGATGCTCCCGATGTGAATATTGAAGGTCCTGATGCAAAACTGAAGGGGCCCAAGTTCAAGATGCCCGAGATGAACATCAAAGCCCCCAAGATCTCCATGCCCGATCTTGATTTTAACTTGAAGGGCCCCAAAGTGAAGGGTGATGTGGGTGTCTCTCTTCCCAAAGTGGAAGGTGAGCTCAAGGGCCCTGAAATTGACATAAAAGCCCCCAAAGTGGACATAGACAGTCCTGATATCAACATTGAAGGTCCAGAAGGAAAACTGAAGGGCCCCAAATTTAAGATGCCAGAGATGCACATCAAAGCCCCCAAGATCTCCATGCCTGACCTTGACTTAAATCTGAAAGGGCCAAAGGTCAAGGGGGATGTGGATCTTTCACTACCTAAGCTAGAAGGGGATCTGAAAGGGCCAGGAGTGGACATTGAAGTTCCTGAAGGGCATCTCAAAGGTCCCAAATTCAAGATACCTGATGTCCATTTCAAAACCCCACAAATTTCCATGAGTGACATTGATTTGAACTTGAAAGGTCCTAAGGTCAAAGGAGATTTGGACATTTCTGTTCCTAAATTGGAAGGAGATCTGAAAGGCCCCAAAGTGGATATTAAAGGCCCCAAGTTGGACATTGACACTCCCGACTTTGACATTCATGGTCCAGAAGGGAAACTCAAGGGTCCCAAGTTTAAAATGCCTGACCTGCACCTCAAGGCCCCCAAGATTTCCATGCCTGAAGTTGACCTGAATCTGAAGGGCCCGAAGGTGAAGGGTGATGTGGACCTTTCTCTGCCCAAAGTGGAAGGTGACCTCAAGGGCCCTGAAGTTGACATCAAGGGCCCCAAAGTAGATATTGATGTCCCAGATGTGGACGTCCATGGCCCAGACTGGCACCTGAAGATGCCCAAAGTGAAAATGCCCAAATTCGGCATGCCCGGCTTCAAAGGAGAGGGTCCGGAAGTGGATGTGAACCTGCCCAAGGCTGACATTGACTTCTCAGGCCCCAAGGTGGACATTGATGTTCCAGATGTGAATATTGAAGGTCCAGATGCAAAACTGAAGGGACCCAAGTTCAAGATGCCCGAGATAAATATCAAAGCTCCCAAGATCTCCATGCCTGATGTTGACCTGGAATTGAAAGGACCTAAAGTAAAAGGAGATTTTGATGTTTCTGTTCCTAAGATTGAGGGTGCTTTCAAAGGCCCAGAAGTTGACCTTAAAGGCCCAGGTCTGGATTTTGAAGGCCCTGATGCGAAACTCAGTGGCCCACATTTGAAGATGCCTTCATTGGATATATCTGCCCCTAAAATAACTGCTCCTGATATTGATTTGCATCTCAAAGCTCCCAAAATTGGAATTTCTGGTCCCAAGTTAGAAGGTGGTGAACTGGACCTCAAGGGGCCCAAAGTTGATTTAGAAGCTCCAAGCTTAGATGTACACATGGAGACCCCAGATATGAACATTGAGGGACCAGATGTGAAAGTCCCCAAGTTTAAGAAACCCAAGTTTGGATTTGGGGCCAAAAGCCCCAAAGCTGACATCAAATCACCTTCGCTGGAAGTGACTGTTCCGGAGGCAGAGCTCAACGTTGAGACGCCTGAAATTAGTGTTGGTGGCAAGGGCAAGAAAAGTAAGTTTAAAATGCCAAAAATTCACATGAGTGGTCCTAAAATGAAGGCCAAAAAGCAGGGATTTGATTTGAATGTTCCTGGGGGTGAAATTGACGCCAGTCTCCAGACTCCTGATGTTGATGTTAATCTCGCAGGGCCGGATGCCTCTCTTAAAGTTGATGTGAAATCTCCCAAAACCAAAAAAACTATGTTTGGAAAGATGTACTTTCCCGATGTAGAATTTGACATTAAATCACCTAAATTTAAAGCGGAGGCCCCTCTCCCTAGCCCCAAAATAGAGGGTGAAATCCAGGCACCCGATCTGGATATTTCTTCACCAGGGATTAATGTGGAAGGTCCTGATATCAAGCTGAAGGCTCCTAAGTTCAAGATGCCAGATGTGGAAGTGTCAGGGCCAAAAATAGAGGGTGATCTGAAGGGCCCCAGGGTGCAGGCAAACTTGGATGCATCTGGCATCAACATCGAAGGCCCAGATGCTAAGGTCAAAACTCCGTCATTTGGCATCTCTGCCCCTCAAGTCTCCATCCCTGAAGTGAACGTTAACTTGAAAGGCCCAAAGATAAAGGGGGATGTCCCAGGTGTGGGGCTGGAAGGACCAGACATAGACCTGCAAGGTCCAGAATCGAAAATCAAGTTCCCCAAGTTTTCGATGCCCAAGATTGGTGTCCCTGGTCTGAAAATGGAAGGTGGAGGTGCTGAGGTCCAGCTGCCCTCTCTTGAAGGAGGCTTGAGTGCACCAGATGTTAAGCTCGAAGGGCCTGATGTATCTCTGAAAGGGCCAAAAGTAGACTTACCTTCGGTGAACCTCTCTATGCCAAAAGTCTCAGGGCCTGACCTTGACCTGAACTTGAAGGGACCAAGTCTGAAGGGAGATCTGGATGCCTCTGTCCCAAGCCTGAAGATGCAGGCCCCAGGACTTGATCTCAAAGGTGGCAGTGGGAAGGTGAAATTGCCGGGAATCGATGTCATGTCATCCGTGAATGTTGCTGCACCAGAGGTGACCCTGAAGGGACCAAGCCTGCAGGGAGACCTGGCTGTCTCTGGTGATGTCAAGTGCCCTAAAGTGTCAGTCGGTGGCCCCGATCTCAGCTTGGAGGCACCAGAAGGTGGCATCAAACTTCCTCAGATGAAGCTGCCTCAATTTGGCATCTCCACCCCAGGGTCTGACTTGGACGTCGGCATCCACGGGCCACAAGTCACCGGAGAGCTCAAGGGGCCAGGCCTGAGCCTGAAAGGGCCTCAGATCTCAGCACCAGATGTGGACTTAAGCTTGGAAGGACCAAAAGTGAAAGGGAGCTTCGGGGCCAGTGGCGAGATGAAAGGCCCGATAGTTGGAGGAAGTCTCCCTGGCGTCAGTGTGCAAGGCCTGGACGGAAGCCTCCAGATGCCTGGGGTGAATGTGAAACTCCCAACAGGGCAGCTCTCTGGTCCTGAAATCAAGGGTGATCTGAAAGGGTCAGGCTTAGGTTTCCACGGGGCTGCTCCTGACATCAGTGTGAAGGGGCCTTCATTGAGTATGGCTGCTCCTGAATCAGAGTTTGGTGTCAGCTTGAAGGGCCCCAAGATCAAAGGTGGTGTGGATGTTTCAGGGGGTGTCAGCACTCCAGACATCAGCCTGGGCGAAGGGCATATGAACATCAAAAGTTCCGGTGTTGAGTGGAAAGGACCTGCTGTCAACGTGGATGCCCCCAGATTTGCTGGAGGACTTCATTGCTCAGGACCAAAGGTAGAAGGAGGTGTCAAAGGAGGGCAGGTTGGACTCCAGGGTCCTGGGCTGGGTGTGTCTGGGCCTCAAGCTCACTTGGAAAGTGGATCTGGAAAGGTAACATTCCCCAAGATGAAGATCCCCAAGTTCACCTTCTCTGGCCGTGAGCTGGTTGGCAGAGAAGTGGGGGTGGATATCAACTTCCCTAAAGCGGAAGCCAGTGTCCAGGCGGCTGCTGGAGAGGGCGAGTGGGACGAGGCCGACGGCAAACTTAAGAAGTCCAAAATCAAAATGCCCAAATTTAATTTTTCCAAACCTAAAGGGAAAGGAGGTGCCACAGGCTCGCCGGAAGCCTCCATCTCAGGGTCCAAAGGTGACCTGAAGAGCTCGAAGGCCAGTCTGGGCTCCCTGGAAGGAGAGGTCGAGGCTGAGGCATCATCTCCCAAGGGCAAATTCTCCTTATTTAAGAGTAAGAAGCCCCGGCACCGCTCCAATTCCTTCAGTGACGAGAGGGAATTCTCTGCGCCTTCCACCCCGACTGGAACTTTGGAATTTGAAGGTGGCGAAGTGTTGGTGGAAGGTGGGAAAGTCAAAGGGAAACAGGGGAAGCTGAAGTTTGGTACCTTTGGTGGATTGGGGTCAAAGAGCAAAGGTCATTACGAGGTCACCGGGAGCGACGAGGAGGCCGGCAAGTTGCAAGGGAGCGGAGTGTCCTTGGCCTCTAAGAAGTCCCGCCTGTCATCTTCTTCCAGCAACGACAGTGGAACGAAGGTTGGCATCCAGCTGCCGGAGGTGGAGCTATCGGTCTCCACGAAGAAAGAGTAGTGGGCCGCCGAGGGTGTGTACATATATATATATAAAATACATCAGCCTTGGGTGTGTTTGTATATAAACTGCAAAGAGAAACACACCGACAGCCTCAGCAATAATGCAAAGATCTTGCCTCTCCCAGCGGCAAGCACTGAAGAACCAACCGCCTCTCGGCTCCTGGAGCTTGACAGAGGGGTAAAGAGTTACAAGTCCTCCAGCCCAGGTGCAAGTTCAGCAGTATTTGCCTTGAGATTTCAGTTGTTTTTTTGTTTTTTTTTTTTTTTTTGCATTAAATGCTGAGAACTATTGTTTACTAAGCAAGCTTTTGTGTTTATTATTCTCATTTTTACTGAACATTATTAGTGTTGTGGTAATGGAAACTCATTTTTTTTTCATTGTAATGACTTTTGGGGGGTTTGTTAGTAAGGGTGGGGTGGGGTAGAAGGCCGGACAAGAGGTCAACTCTCTGTTTCTTGAAGAGTGGCTCTTCTTGGACAGCAAACGCCCAAAGATGGCTGAGACCCGCTGCCGGTGGGGCGTGTGGGTGTTTCTAGAGCTCTCTAATGTTGCTTTTTCCCCAGGGAGGGGTGGTGGTCCCAAGCCAGTTTGGTGCTCACAGTGAGAGGGAATTAGAATCTGTTTGCAAATTGTCCAGCCAGCCAGCTCAACGTGAGGGGCTTCCATTCTGTGCATTGTTGGAGAAGTTTTTCTTCAAGACCGCCATGTTCCTGTCAGGTCTGGCTTATAGTAAATGAACTAATGATTAAGAAATTTTCCAGCACTTTAATGGCAGTTTAAGTGAGAATCTAAGAAAATTTATTTCTTTTCCAAAGAAAATAAAGCTATTAACCTCGACTTCTTGTGCCTTTTTTTTTTTTTTTTAAAGATTTATTTATTTATTTATACAAGCACTGGGTACAATCAGAAGTGCAGGAGGGCGAGAGAATTCACCAGAGCCAGAGCGGGGAGCAGAACAGGCAGAAGGACCGAAGCACACTGCTGGGGGGAGCAGCGGGCGGCAGGAGAGGTCTGCGCGCCATGTGGGACCCTCGCCAGTGGCCGGGGATCGAACTGGCGCTGCAGAGGCTGCTGGGAGCCTCGCAGCCCAGCACTCACCCGCTGCGCCACGGGGGAGGCCCGACTTCTTGTGCCTTTGCATTCTGTTTTGAGGGGGATGGAGCCTGCGAAGGCCGCATGCCCAGGGTACAGGCTGGATCCACTCTGTGGCACTGTGAGTTTCATCAGTCACTTTAAAGCAGGGTCTTTGCTTCTCGGTTCTCAGGGGCTCTGGCTGCACCATTGCTGAGAAATCAGGAGAAGCGAGGTGCTGGTGGCCTAAGTCCCAGGACCCCGCTCATGGATGCCTCTGTCCATATGAATATACATTCAGAACTGGTTCTCAGTGGGCACAAGGATACACTGGTCAGGGAAGAAAAGGCCTTCATCACACCCTGCTATGTGTCACCAGCCTGTCCAGGCTGTTCCTGACTTAGCTGCAGGTTTGCATTGTCCCTCTCACCCCCCATCCCCAGATAAAAGCTTCTACACTCTCCAGCACCAGCTTGATGGCTGGCTTCCCCCACAGCCTGGCCCCTCCTGCCCAGTGTGGGCTCCACCTGCCCTGGCTTGGATATTGGATGTGCACCTGTGAGCTTTACCCAGTCTCATCTTGGTCACCAAGCCCATGTGCCTGAGGGTTTATGATGGGATGGAGGTGGGGAATGGGAGCGATTGGGAATTCACTGGAAATTTACATGTAAATCGTATTTCTACGGGTTGATGAGGATAGGGATGACTCTGGGGCTCTCAGGGTGACATCTCATTGGCTAGCACAGCCAGAGGTGGTGGGGGAGATGAAGAAGGTAACTGGCCAGTCATTCAAGAGAAACTTCTGAGTCAGCCCCTGCCCAAAGCAGGCCCAAGTGGGAGGCATTGGCCGTGGATGGGAGCCTCTCGACTGCAGTAACCATTACCATAGAAAGGGCAGCAGGGAGGAGGTACCAGGGGTCAGAGTGCATGTGGGGGCCACCCCTACTGGCTTTCCTTCACCCAGACCGCTTCCACTCCCCACCTGCCCACTCTCACGGCCTCGTCTCCCGGACTTCTCTTGGCCCTTGATGGGGATGGTTCAAGTTACTTCCCAAAGTCTGACAGCCTCAGATTCTTGAGATCTTACACTCTGAGGTCCTGGTTCCTGCCCTGGAGCATGAGAGTCTCCTCAGGAAACCAGGGAAGGGCCTGCCTGGGTGCTGGCAGGCAGCAGGCAGCAGGCCCTGCAGCCAGGAAGATCAGCAGTCTCCCTGCATACCTTGCCCTTGGCAGGATGATTATGAGTTGGAAGTGCTGTGTTTAAAAGGACATTCAGAAAACAAATTATTTTATTTCTTTGTGAGTTTTTAAATTTTAACTTTTTCCCCTATGGAATTTTGCTGCTATAATTAAAAATTTTTTTAAAGATTTGTTTATTTATGCATACAAGAACCGGGGTATAGGCCAGAGGTGCGGGGGGTGAGAGGATGCACCAAAGATAGAGTGGGGAGCAGAACAGGCGAATTGACTGAGATACACTGCTGAGGGGAGCAGCCGGTGAGACAGGAGAGGTCTGCTGAGCCATGTGGGTCGCTCCCTTGCTGACTGGATGGAACTCGCACTGCAGTGGCTGCCAACAGCTTCATAGTGCTAAGACTTAACCCTTGTGCCAACAGGAAGGCCCCAGTAAACCCAAGTTTTCAAGATAGAAAGTCCAAGAAAGAAGTCCAAGTTTGGGCAAGTCTCGCTGCCAGCACTCTCTAAGGCAGTGGCCCTGCCTTGGCGTGCTCTTGGGCTGGGAGTTCAGAAAATGGCGTTCTGGCTTTGGGCTCCACAGCACAGAGCAGCTCTCTGTCTCTCCTCAGGAGGACAAAGAATGCGGTGCCTGAATTCTTGCCACCGCCAGCAACTGAGAAGGCCACGTGCTGTTTACCAGCCTCTGGATGAGATGGGATGGTCGGGTGGCCAGCAGGGTGTGGCGGCAGGGGAACCCAAGCCACAAGTGCTTCCTAAGGCCCAAGACTCCCAGCAAAGGCGCTGTTCCAGCCACAGCAAATGTGTGGGGAACATTCTGCTGAGGCGCTGCTTTCAGTTCCCTTAAAAAACCTCTGTGATTTTCCACCACCCGCTTGAGGCCCGGCCTTCATGGAGAAACCTCCCAGCAGTGAGGTCAAAGATGGGAAAGTGTTAAGAGTGAAAAGACCTTGTCTTTGGACAGAGCATTCTGGGCCACAGAGGCCTTTATTTTCAGGTTTCACACTGGGTTCCCAGCATGGCCACAGCAAGACAGCTCACAGAAAGGTGAGATTTGGCCAAACAAAGCTACTGGTCTCAACTCAGAGATCTGGGAGGAGGTGACTGCCTGGGTCAGTGTCAGTTTTCTCTAATTTTTTGTCCTTGTCCATGTTACCATCGCTGCTTCCCTAAGGAAAGGGGGACTATTTTTCTGGAGAGTTCTTAGGAAATGAAAGATGTCCTTTGAAGGGTATTGTTGGGCTTTGACCTTTTAACAATATCCCTGAAATGAGTAATTAGAAACTTTCCTTATGAGCCTCCAGTTTAGTGGGGGAAAAATAAATAAAAGCTCTATGAGTTGGGCGGCTTCAAGCTGTGTGATCTTGGGCAAGTTATGGAAATTCTGTGTGCCCCAGTTCCCTTGTCTAGAACACAGGGATGGTCTGCTACCGAGCTCGAGTGCCCTTGCCAGGTTGATGTAAATACTGTAGGTGTTATATTTCTATTGAGTACTTACTTTTGTTAGACATCTTACACATACATTGCACATGTTTTATCTCTTGATTTCTACAATAATCCTGCGGGGTGGCAATCTTTTCCTCACATGTATATATATAAAAAAGAGACTGGAAGAGGTGAAGGTTTATGTTCAGGGTGAACCTGGTGCAGATGGCAGAGTAGGAATGCAAGAGGCCCTGACTTACTCTCTCTGCCCTGTCAGCTCTGCCAGCAGCAAACTCGAGTTAATAACATTGTTCCTTAGGCTTTCAAGGATTGGAGAGGAGCATTCCAGATGCAGGAGCCCCAAAGGGAAGCTGGGAAGTGAAGTGTGCCCCTAGCTTCAGCAAGGCTGTGTGTGTGCAGGACGGAGAGCCGCAACCCCTTGGCTTGGCTGATTTCTGGTGGAGCCCGCAGAGGGAAGCAAAACAGTAGAACCGTTTACCCCGAGGGTTCAGCCGCTGCTGGGCTCGCCTGCTGGTGCCACCTGGATCTCCCCTCCAACGTCTGCACTCTCCCTGGATGCTGATGAGCAAGGGAGAAACAACAAAAACATTTGCATTGCAATTAGCCCCACCCACTGGTCCAGGCTGCCGGGAGGCCCCTGAGCGTATCCCATTGAGTCCCCACTCTACTCGGGCCACTCTGCAGCTACGGGAACGCGCCGTCCACAGCCAGCTGGGGCCCCGCGGGGCTGAGTTCTGTCTGAGACTGTGAGGGGGCTTCAGATAAGAGTTTGGGTGCAGAACGGAGTCGTCTCCCCTCACGGTGGGGGGCCCTGTGGTGTCTGCTCCCCAGGCAGAGACCCGCGAGGCCAGAGAACTCGCGAACACCAGCGTGTGAGCTGGGGGCTCCCTCGGGCGGACTCCGCGGCCTCACCCCCACCTGCTCGTCCACTCCCACCAGCGCCCACCTAAGGGGAAGGGCCTGGGCCTCAGCGAGCTTGGACCACTGGCTCTTCATCCCAAAGATTATGGGGGTGTCAGGGAAGGTGGAAGCAAGTGGAAATGGAGGGGAGCGCAGAAGAGGAGCTCAGGTTGGGGCTGGGGTGGGGGGGGTGGGGGTGGGGGGAAGGCAGCTGGGCTGGAAGAAGCCCTAGGAATTGGAGAGAGGGAAGGGACAACGTTTGCAAAGAGCGACTGGGAACGTGGAAGGATGAGAAGGAAGAAAGGAAGCGAGAACACACGGGGAGCAGGGGTAGCGGCCAAAGGTCCTGCTCCCCATCTCCATCAGTCCCTCCTGGCACCCCAAATAAATTTATTATCAAGCAAAGCTGCGCGCTTGCAAGGTCCCCCTCTCCAGTCTTAAACCCTCCCCTCGGGACCACCAGCGCCCAGGCAGAGAGAGGGCCTCCGAAGGAGCTTCGCCGTCCCGGGGAGCGGCGGGAGGAGAGAGGGACGGAGTGTCCAGGGAGCTCCTGTCGCCCCCCCTTCTATGTCCAGGGAGCTCCTGTGGCCACGCCCCTTCTATGTCCAGGGAGCTCCTGTGGCCACGCCCCTTCTATGTCCAGGGAGCGCCTGTCGCCACGCCCCTTCTACCCAACTGCCAATCGCCAGGCCGCGTCCTGGTCTTGTGATCCGTTGCCAGGCAGATTTCCCCACCTTCCGGCCGCGGGGAGCTGCGGGCCTAGCGGTGGTGGCCTGGGGCCGGGCGCAGCCGGGAGAGACACCCCGCGGGTGGGGCGTCGGGAATTTCCTCTGCGTGAGGTTCACACCTTCCAGGCCGTGGCCTCGGGAGCTGTCCTTGTAGTCCCTGTACCCTCGGTAGGTCCCTAAGCCCCTGCCCCTCAGCGCGGGGAGCTTGCTGCCCCCTCAGTGCAGGCCCTGCGGTGGCGGCCTTGTGTTCGAGACCCCGCGGTGCGGAGAGCGCCGGCCGCCGAGTCAGTGCTGGGGGGTGTTGACACTTTACCAGAGGGCTTTGAGGCGCTGCGGGATGGTTCCTCCAGGCCAGCTCTGGGACGGTTGGGGTGGGCGAGCCTCCTGGCAAAGCCTCACCAACTGCGTGGGTCGGTGCCCACCTAGCCTTCCCCTCGGGGAGCAGGAGGGGAAGCTGAGCCCGCACCCCAGCCTGCGGCGGTTCACCCCTGGGGTTTAAGTTTGGCTTGGGCTCGTGGTCTCTCTCCTCCTCCGGGGCACCGGGCAGTCTTCTGGGCCTCGAACCCTCAGGCGGTGGGGAGGGCTGGAATGTGAGTCCAGGGAGAGAGGAACAACAGGGCATTTTCTACTAGTAAGAAGGCACGCTGGGCTCACAACTTGAATTTTAAGTGGGCCCTTCAGGCAGATAAGGGAGGTCAAGTGAGAGAGTGGAGGCAGCCGGTGTGGATTGTCTAAATTCCTAGAAAATAAAGTCTAGGAATTCAGCTGGGGGAGTGGCAGGTGGGCACACGGGCCAGCCCGGCTAGCAGAGGCTGGAGCTGTGGTCCAGGGGCCCTGGCAGGGAGGGACTGACTTTTTGCTTTTCTTTCTCTGTTTAAGCTCTGTTTTTGCAAAACTTGCTTGTCTCTTGAATAATATCTAAGAGGCAAATTAATGCTTAGATTTCAGGGCTTCTTCAATTATTGTTATTTTTAAAGCTGAGCTGCAGTCTTCTCTTGGAGGAAAACCACTCCCTCTAAATACTGTTTTTGGTCACTGCCCTTTGTTTGAAGTAATTATTGTCCCTAAAAATGGGAAATTACACATTACTGTTAATCAAAAGGAAATAAACACCTTGGATTAATAGGGTTCCGGCCCTGGACGGATGGGCTTTCGAGACCTGGCCAGGGAGATGGGTGAGCCGCCTGTGCGGTAAACACTCACTTTCAGTGTTTTACAGTTTCCAGAGGGGGCATGATTGGATCCCGTGTGTCCGTGAAGTGTGCTTGCTGCGTTCTGGTTATGTAACCACGGAGAGCCTTTGATAGGACTTTTATGGCGGTGCAAATTAACACAGGAAAAAAACCTGGGGAAGGGGCATATCTCCTGCTCACCCAGCTGTCATGCAAGGGACACAGGCTGTTTTCTGTTGTAGGCATCTGATGAACTCTCTTCAGGGTCTCCTGAGCGCCCCCTACTTTTGGCTCTGATCTTGGTCGACCTCTGCAGCCTCTCTAGCCAGACTAGCTGTCGTGGGCACGCTGCACATACCCTGCCCTCCCACCTTCCTCTCCTCACTCCCAGCCTCCCCAATCTGACTTTCAAATAGGTTTCTCTTTCTTATTCTTTGTGTTTCAGCTTAGGAAACATTTCCTCCCAGAAGTCTTCTTCCCTGACCATCCCTCCCCAAATCCCCAACTGCCGGTGAGCTGCCCATGTTGCTCTGTATTTTCCGGTTCTGCTCATGTTACATTGTCAGTGACCACCTGCTAGTCCATCTGCTTTGGCCTGAGAGAGGGAAGAATGTGGTTCACATTCCTATGTCCGGCACAGTGCTTGGCACCTAGCAGATACTCTGTAAGTCCTCTGATCACAGCCTGATCACTGCATACTCTCCTCTTAGCAATGCGTGCTCCAGTTTTCCTTCTGTCCATTACTGTCCATTTCTTTCTGTCCATCCCTGGTCCTCCAAAACATTAGGTTATACTTGGGGTAAAAACAAGCAAAGCAAAGCAAGTCCCAGAATGGATTCCCTAATAAGTTTTTTTTTTTAAGATTTATTTATTTATTTATTTATTTATTTATTTTTAAAGATTTATTTATTTATGCAAGCACTGGGTACAGTCAGAAGTGTGGGAGGGTGAGAGAATTCACCAGAGCCAGAGCGGAGAGCAGAACAGGCAGACTGACGAAATACACTGCTGAGGGGAGCAGTGGGCGGCAGGAGAGGTCTGCGCGCCATGTGGGACCCTCACCCAGTGGCCGGGGATCGAACCAGCACTACAGAGGCTGCGGGCAGCTTCCGCAACCCAGTGCTCAACTGCTGCGCCACCGGGGAGGCCCAAGATTTATTTATTTATGCACACAAGAGCTGGAGTGTGTGGGTGGTGGTGGTGAGAGGATTCACCAGAAATGGAGTGGGGAGTAGAACAGGCAGACCTATGCTGCTGAGGGGAGCAGTGGGCGAGACAGGAGAGGTCTGCTTTGCCATGTGGGTCAGTTCCCTGGCCAGCTGGGGAATCCAACTGTGCTGCAGTGGCTGATGATAGCTTGATAGCACTGTCTTTAACTCCTGCACAACCAGGGAGGCCCTCCCTAATAAGTCCTTGCTGAAGTTTTAAAATCAGCAGCTCTCCTTGAGTGTGACTCTGGTTTAACTTCAGGACTGGGTGGGAACTGTGCAGGCCCAAATTCACATCTTTCCAATGTGCAGGACTGCCTTGTTGGGGTGGAAAAAGAGGTCTTGCAAAAGCTTGGAGACCTAAAAGGTGAGGGGACGTAATCCAAGAAAGGGGTGGTAGTGACTACAGAGGGGGTGCTGTGTGGTAGAAGAGGCCTGCAGGGCTTTAGTGGGAGATGAAACTGGGTCAGGGCTGCATTTGAGATGCAGCCGAGATGTGGGAGAAAGGGACAACTCCCCAAATCTGCTCAGTTGGTCCTATACTGGTGGTTGGCATTTGAAATGCCACTCACTGCTTTAGTCTGGGAAGCATGACTTTTGATCATTCTCTTCCCAGTTGATTATATTTGGTTTTATTAATGAAAAAAAAAAAAGACTCTTCATTATGAGAAGTGGAATGCCCCACCCAGGCTTTGTTCCCCCCCCCCCCCCCCGCTTTATTTTATTAAAAGAGTAAAACAAAGCACCGTCATTTGTTCTCTCTCCTTCTTCTCCCTCTCTTCCTTCTGTCCTAGTGAAGTTTTTTTTGACCTGAAACCACAGCCAGGATGTGGCTTTTTCACCTGAAGTGAGGTGAGAGGGCCCTTTCTTTGTTACAGGGCACTGCCCCCTGCCTGTCCACCCTGCCGTCCTCCTTTGTCAGCTTGACCGGGAGTGGCAGTAGCCCCTGCCAGTGCAGCCCATTGCAGAATGAGGCAAAGCCCGTGTGTGCTACTTGGCTATGAAATACTGCCCTCCGAGCACAGGGGAGCATTTGTGGTGCTGAGTGTGAAGGACCCATATCCATGCTTTCCAGATTGTTTCTAAGTCTCCTTTGAGGACAGCAAGGCTGGGTTTGGTAAATGTGTTTATCTTCCTCAGGTTTGGGCAAAGTCCTTCTAGCCAGCAGATACTGAAGCGTTGAGATCAGAAATCTGGGAAAGAGGGTATAGATTTGTGATTTTTTTTGAGATCTGTGTGTTTCAATGTGATATATTTGAGCAGTGTTCACATCTGATTGTCAAGAGAGGAACACCATTCCCAACCCAATGCAGACTTTTTCAAATTGCTTGAGCTGGATCCTTGGGTCCACAGAAAACAAACCCCTGAAGTGGGAAGTATTCCATGGAAACAGTGGGTCAAGAATCTCCCAGGTGATTTGCTTAGTTCAAAGAAATGAAGTGAAAGTGTTTTTTTTTTTTTTAAATTGAGGTACAATTGACCTGTATCATGGCTCCAAGTGTGTAATATAATGATTTGATTTTTATATACATGGGAAATGACAACCGCATTAAGTCTAGTTACCATCTGTCATCACACAAAATTAACTTCTAAGATTTACCCTCTTGGCAACTTTCAAGTCTTGCTACAATATTATTGAATATAGTTGGCACACTGTACATTACATTCCCATGACTTATTTTATAACTGGAAGTTTGTGCAATGGAGGTGGTTCTTTGACTTGATTTCTTATGGTCAGTAGGGCTTGGTATTTTAAAGCCCACTTGGATTTTATAAATCATCAGAGCAATGCAAAGCTGTTCACCACACCCTGCGTGTCTCACTGAAGGGTTGTCTGAGGGACAGCACGTAGGTTTGGGAGGAACAGGTTCAAACCTGACTCTGATTGCTAACAAAGCTAGCCTTCTCTAGCAAACATGACTCTCCAGCCAATCAGATTACCTCAGCCTCTAGTACCCGTGTGAACTGGCTTTGCAGGGAAGCTGGCTGGGCAGGGCCCAGGTGGGGCAGCCGGGTGCCTTTAAGGTGTGATTCGCAGGCCTCAGGAAAGGCTGCCCGAACCTGAAATCTCTCCCCTACTGACTTGTCAAGGATGTCTGCAATTCACTGTTATTGAGTCATAACTTTGTGTTTATCTTCGCCCTCTCCCTTCTGTAAATGCAGGTTGGTCTGGGATACAGGATTCCCTTAACCTTCTCACCTTAAATTGTATGTATACAGTTAAACTGCATGCTTAATCCCTTGGGTCAACCACAAAGTCAGTTGCACTTTTATTTCCTCCCAGTTGTACTGATATATATAGTTGACATAGAGCAGTGTATTGGTTTCAGGTGGTCAACAAAACGATTCCGCACATGTTTATATTGTGAAACGATCACCCTATGACTTGAGTCTCAGTTCTACTTTTTCATGTTAGGCCTCTCTCAAGTCTCTGCACCTACCCTCTTTCCTATTCTGCTCAGTTTCGAGGGGGAGCAAAGCTGGCAGCCAGGTGGCCTGGGGTGGGGGACAGAGGTGAGGCTTCCCATGTAGGGCTGCTTGGCTTTGGTCTGGGGCAGATGATGTGTGCTTGGTTAAGTGGAGCACCATCAGCTCCTATATGGCTCCTTCCTCCCTACTCTCACTCTCTCCACTTACCCTCACCAGCTAACCTGTCCTCCCGCCCTTTGACTGTCCACTGCCGGCACATAAACTCTGCAAGAAGGGCCTCATTAGTAGCCTCAAGGAGTCAGGAGATCCTGAGCCAGACCAGGGGGCGGCTAAAATCTTCATCCCTTCTGGACATGGTTCTCAGGCCCTCGTTAGGCCTAGGGAGTAGCATAAACGCTGCAGGTTTCCAACATGTGCTGCTGGTTGGAGGAGATATCGGGAGTGTTTAGTGATGTGTCAGTGTGTGCTATGGGCCAGCATAAAGCCTTAAGACATTCCCACCCACTTCTCATTTCCTGGCCTAAAAGTGAGGACTGAGCCCATCTATGTCATATCCCTGCTTCCAGGCATATTTTATCAAGCAAGTTTCTCTCCTAGAGACTCCCTTCACCGCCACTGAGATGATGCCATAAACACTGTTGGAATAGAAACTCTAGGAAGACAGGCTTTTTCAATTTACCTCCAGAGTCTCGAACAGTGTTTGGTCTATAGTAGGTGCTCAGTAAGTATTTGTTGACTGAACCTCCTGTTGTTGAAGCACTCACAGCTGATAAAATTCTTTTTTTCTTTCTTTCTTTTTAAAAATATTTACTTATTTATGCATACAAGAGCTGGGGTATAGGTCAGAGGTGCAGGGGGTGAGAGGATTCACCAGCGACAGAGTGGGGAGCAGAACAGTCAGATCTACTGAAATACACTGCTGAGGGGAGCAGCAGGTGAGACAGGAGAGGTCTGCCATTTGAGCCATGTGAGTCAGCTCTTTGGCCGGGATCGAACTTGTGCTTCAGTGGCTGCTGATAGCTTCATATTGCTGAGACTTAACCCCCTGCATCACCAGGGAGGTCCCTGATAAAATACTTTCAACTTCAATGAATACCCCATTGGGCAAGCAGACATTTTTAGTACTAACAGTTCCAAAGATTTAGTTGTTTTTTTTTTTTATAGAGGCATTATTTATTTATTTGTTTGTTTGTTTGTTTTGTTTATACATGCACTGGGTACAGTCAGAAGCGCGGGAGGGTGAGAGAATTCACCAGAGCCAGAGCGGGGAGCAGAGCAGGCAGAAGGACCGAAGTACACTGCTGAGGGGAGCAGCGGGCAGCAGGAAAGGTCTGCGCGCCATGAGGGACCCTCCTCCGGTGGCCGGGGAGCAGCTGGGGATTGAACCGGCGCCGCAGAGGCCGCGGGCAGCTTCGCAACCCAGCGCTCAACCGCTGCGCCACCGGGGAGGCCCCAAAGATTTAGTTTTTAATGACACCACCTCACAATTCATGTTTGTAGAAATTTCCAACAATAAGGGAAGTTTCCCTTGTTGCTAACCCAGCTGCATGGTCCTCTTCGAGCTAACCACTGCCACCCTCTTGGCATGTCCCTGAGACTTGCTTTATGCATTTGAACACATCTGTATGTTAATAGAGACGACTATCCTTGGGTGGGTTAAGAGAAACCATAAATAAGATTGGACCATGGTTGTCTTGTGGTTTGTCCCCTCCTCCCTTAACAATATTTTTGGAAATGTTCCGTGTAGGCAACACGGATCTATTTCGTTCTTTTTCACTGTTGTGAAATATCGCAGAGCTCAGATGGAGACTTGTTTCTTGACTCTTCTATTGACAGGCCTTTGAGTCATTCCCAGTGTCGACTGGCTCCTTGACAACCCCTTTGCACACATGTATGTACAAGGCCTACACCCCAATGCCTGCCGCTGAAAACGCCGGGAGAGGGAGTGTGTGCATTGAACAGACCGCTATTCCCTGCCTCCCCAAATAGTGTCTGTGTCTATTACCACCCTGCTTGCTCCATAACTTTTTTTTAAATCAATCTCTTATTTTTTCAACCGGTCTGTTGGTCAAAAATGTTTAACTAAAGATTTCAGTTCCCTCTTCTTGGCCAGGACACTGTGAGTCATTCAGATAGTAACATAATCACATGTATAGTAATTATACTATTCCTGCTCTGTGCTCTGTCACTTAGTAACTATTTTACCAAGGGTGAGTAACCATCAGGCCTCTGGGGTTTGGGATAGGAATAGTCATGTATTGTTTTCTCCACATTGCCCCATGACCTTTATTTAGATGTAAAACACCCTCTGGGGTCTCAGAGAGCCTCAGGGGAATGAGCTCCCCTTTCCTCTGCTTTTCCTCTTTGGAGTGACTCCAGGGAGGTCTTTGGTGCCAGAGCTTGCCCTTCCTCCAAGGACTTTCCTGCCACGTAGTGGCCACGTCCTGGAATGACGATGCCAAGTGGCCTCTGGATGCTGTGGGGCATGCTGGGCACTCAGCCGTGGGTTTCACCTTTGATCAGCTCACTTTGCTTGGTTTTGGTCCTATCAGGCGCATCTTCTGGTACATCAATGGCAGCATCCTGCCTTGATCTTTCCCAAGCTACACCTTGTCCAGTGTAGACCACAGAGAAGTTCACTTTAAAGGGAGAAGCTTGAAGAGCATCGAAACATTTACCCCTTTCTGTTTCATGGCGCTTTCCCTTCCCCACCCCCTTGTCCCTATGTCCTGGCTTCTTTCTTCCATTTTTCTCAACCTCAGTGTTCAGGGTAACATGGAAATGGTGGCTGTGAGAGGATTTCCCTTGAAAGTTTCCGTAGGCATGGTTCTTTGTTACAAAGGAGGTGGGGTTTAGAAGCATTTAGTGCCCTAATTTAATCCCTGGTGACTGAACTGGAGTCCCCACCCAGTTGGTTTTTAGGGCATAGAAATTTAAGGCTATCTGTTTTGATGGGTTTGGGGTTAATTTCATATCTGTACCAGATTAATTTTTATTTGTAAAAGAAAACCATTTGCTTGATGATTTGATTGTTCTGTTTTTAAAGTGAATTGAGACCGAATTCATTTTCTGTCTCTTGACCCAGCCCAGCTATGACAGAATCCTCATGTTGCTGGTCTTAGTAGCAGTTCTCTTATCTTGAAACGCTCTAGTTTTGCCCACACGTGACATTAACAGCATCTGAAAGGCAGTTTATATGTGTGGCTAAGAATCACCCTTTGCATGAGATAACTGTTTTTAGAGAGTCTAGTGATTTTGCTTTGGGCTTTTTTCTTTCTTTCATATTTTCTAATCCATGTTGCCAACCAACAGTGGAGGGTTTTACAGTTTTCACTGTGGGATCATGAGCCAGATGATCTGGGTTCAAATCCCCGCTCTGCCACCTCCTAGCTGTACCCTCTTGGGCAAGTGACTTAAACTTTCTGTGCTCGGTTTTCTCTTTCGTAAAATGGTGTGCTATTAAAACTATCTTAAGATCTGCTATAAGGAGCTAATGAGCAAGTTATAACAGTGTCTGGCACGTGGTAAGTGCGGACGTGTTTGCCATTATTATTCAATTGTTTCTGAAAGACAAAACATTCCTTTCTTCTGTGGTTATTTGGACTTGTTCTGAATTTTCATTTTATAATTGAAACCTGAAGAGATTGAAACAGAAAGAAGAGTCACTGGATGCTAATTACTAACCCCAGCCCTCTGTGGAAAAGGCGAGCTTGTTTCTGGAAAATAATTCATACCTGATTCATCTATTAGAAATTTTGAAAATGTGTGGACTAAGGAATAGTGATATGGGAGTACTCTATGTGGTTTTAAAAAGCCTTGAAAGTTTTCACGTTGTTGGTTGCTAAAGACATGTGAGTAGAGTACAGTTGAAAGAATCCTTGCTTCCTCCCTCCCTCCACCCATCCTTCACCATCCCTCTACGCCAGCCACAATCATTTCCAGAGTGCCTGGAACACTGTGCTAAGCTCTACAAGCAGAGATACAACCCCTGCCCCTGCCCCCCCGCTCCGCAATAATGTATGATCCTAGCCCTTAAGAATGTCTGCTGAAGGCCTGGCTTATTCCTTATGGGGGAGAAGAATTTCCGTGACCCTAGCATCCCTCTGAAAGCTTGCGATCGATCGATCGATTGTGAAGATTGTCCATCTCTAAGCAGGACACATGAATAACAATATTCCCAATTTGAAGTTGTGGAACTAGCCCCATCGCATCCATCATCCTCCTAACAGCTTCCTCCCAAGGAAGTGTCATCTCTTGGGATGACCTTCAACATGAACAAGCACATGCAAAGAGCAGCCTGTTGAAATGTGGAGAATAACCACGTCTTCCATGAGTTGGTCTGCATGGTGCAGAAGGAATCCTGCCATTGGCCATGGTTTTGGGCTTTCCTTCCGGAGGGAGCCCCCATGGCGGTGACCCAGGGATGCAGGTCTGACACGCAGGCTTCAGCAACTCCTAGTGGAGAGCAGCCTCCTGGTTGGGATCCTCCTGGTTGGGACCCTTGCCTGATGGCTTCCAGCCGGACGGAGGAAAGGTGCTGAGTGGACTGTAATGCACAACCTTCTCCACATCTTCACTGCACAGCCTGCCATTCCAGTGTGGATTTGCCCCTGTATGTCTCCTGCCTCTGCAGGGACTCCTGAGGGCGCGGACTGGGCTGCTGAATGGCTGGGTCTGAGATGTCCCCTTTGTCCTGGGTTCCCCGACTGTCAAAGAGGGAAATCTCTCTTACACCAGCTTACACCAGCTCCTTCTGGGGATTGTTAGGTCTTATCCAGGCAGAGCTCCCGAGGGAGGACGGAGTGGGTGGGCTGGGGTGTGCATGTGTGGGGGAAGGGGTAAAGGTGTGGCCTCTGTTTTTCTCTGCACCCACAGTAGGCGTTTGGGAAATGTTAATTGATGGGATGATTTGATGAGTGACCCTGTAATAAATCCTTGTCCTTCTCAGAACGCAACAAAGCCATCGGCACAGGAAGCCAAAGATCAGAATAAACCCGAGGAAGCCACCACCCGCGCCGAGCTGGGGCAGTTTCAGTCTCCACCCCAAAAGCAGGTGAGCGAAGGTGGTAGGGAGAATGATAACCTTAATTATAATAATGACACCCTCCATCCGGAGATAAGGCTTGGGAGCATGCGCAGAGAGAGGACCTCCCTTCCAGAGCTGGGCTGGGCTGTCACATTCAGCAAAGAGCTGGCTCAGCACCCCTGGGGTGCAACCCCTCCCACTCCAGTGCCTAGAAATGCGAGTTCTCCTCTCCTTTGGGCTTTTTGAAAAGCTCTAGAAAATGCACTTACTCCAGAAGAATTATTTACCCCTCAGAAGGATTGTCAAGGGTTTCTTTGTAGGGAGGGCCGCTGTGGGGTTTTACATGCCCTCAGACAGTGTTTATTCAATTTCGACTTCAGGGTGGGGTAGAGACCAGACGCTTAGAATGAAGGGGTTAGTATCTACTTCCAGCTGAAGATTTACTGCAGCTTAGGAAAAGTTGTTTTTGATCTTCTAAAGGAAATGCTTTCTCGGGCATCCCAGAGGGGAGAGGCCCACAGGCAGGGTGAGACATGAGGGAGTGACGATGGGTGTGGAGGCTCAGAGGGTGCTAACTGGGTGCCCTGAGCTCTGTCTGGGCCATGCCATGTGTTGGGGCCTGCATTAGCAATGAAGCTGTATTTTTGAGATCGTTGCAAACTTGTGGAAATCAGGTCGTGTCACAGAAAGTAGGGAGTGTGAGGCTTCTCTTGAGATGCTGACATGGTCACCGGCTGTCGGCGCGCGCAGAGTGGCTGTTCTGTCACTGCAGCTGGCCAGCTTCCCCCCTCCACCCCTGGGCCCTTCTTCCCTGCCTCCCCACCCCAAGGTTCCCAAGGCTAACCCCTCCAGGGTTCCCTGACCTCCATCACCCCTTCTCTCCCCAGCACTCTCTCTCTCTGCCATCTTCTTTTGGTAACAAATCAGTGGCCACCTCTCTTCCCCTTAAATAAACCTTCCTCCAGCCTTTTCCCTCCTGCCATATCATCCAGGTGGTGCCAGCCTTCCTCCCCCGCCCTCTCCTCCCACGGATTCATGAAAGTCTACATTTCCTGAGGGTCTGTCCTGGGTCTTTATTCTTCTCATTCTGAACTCTGTCTGTCAGCTCTCGGGCTGGCTGACTGCGAGCCTGCTATCTAGCCACTGCCCGCCTGTCAGGGATGCCCAGCCCTGGGCTCCTGCCTCCTGCTCCCTGCCAAGCCATCGCCTCTGTTTGCTTTGTCTCTGATCAGCTCTGCTAACCATCTGGTCGCCACACCCATCGCCCACCTCCTTAATATCTCTGATGTCTTGAAGTTTCATTCCTTGCTGGTGTCACTTCCTAAATTGTCTGTCTTAGATCTTTGCTTCCATGGACAAAGTGAGTTTTAAGTGGTGGCCAGTCTAAAATAAAAACCAGATCATGTTACTCCCTGCTTAAATTCTTCTGTGGCTCCTCTTGGCTTTCAGGGTGAGGTTCACACCTTGGCTTGGCACCAAGGTCCCTGCTCGCCTCTCAGGACCGTTCTTACTTTCCCTCCAGCCATAAGAAAGTCCTCTCAGCAACCACTTTCTCTCTGCTGCTGTGTCTTCACGATGCTCCTCTCTGCCTCTCTGCCACCCAGCCCTGCCTTTCTGGGCCTTTGGGTCTCTGCCTCAGGCCTGCCGGAGCCGTAAGTCTGGGTTCAGTGTCCCTTCTCTGTGCTCTCCCAAGGCGCCTGCTGCTGGCCCCGTCTCATATACCACCATACTGGGTTTCCACTAGGCTCTCAGCCGTGGGCTCCGAGGACATCCCAGCCCAGGATGCCTGGCACCTAAATCCGGTGGAGGCAGAACACTGGCAGGCGTCTCCCATGTGCAGTGGGTCCTTGCTCCTCTCGGGCCCTTTGGGGAGCAGCTCCCTCCTCCTCACAGTGTGTCCTTTCCAGCATCACCCTTTCTATTTTTTAAATATTTATTTTTATTTATTTATGCATACAAGAGCTGGCGTGCAGGCCAGCGATGCGGGGGGAGGGGGGACGGCAATGAAAGGACTCACCAGAGACAGAATGGGGAGCAGAACAGGCGGATCTACTGAAATATACTGCTGAGGGGAGCAGTAGGGAGATAGGAGAGGTCTGCCTCGCCATGTGGGTCAGCTCCCTGGCTGGAGATTGAACTCGTGGATGGATAGCTTGAAAGGGCTGAGACTCTAACCCCTGTGCCACCAGGGAGGCCCCCAGCACATCATTCTTGTACGATGTACTTCAACCTTTGCTATGTGTCTTAGGACCAAAAGGTGCCTGGCATTTGGCCCCTTTCATGCAAGGGCTGGGCGCTGGCGCAGTGTCTGCTGTCTCCATCAGTGAGGGTGCCCCCACGCCAGCCGGTGCTGGGCGGGGCAGGAAAGCGGCCAGTGACAGGGGCTCAGAGTGAGTCTGCGGAGCTCAGAGGAACCCGCCCTGGCTTCTCATCTTGGGTAAAGGAGGAAGAGTCAGTTATTCTTGCCTGGGACTCACCTATGGACCACGTCCCAGGCTTCCCCCACCCCCAATGTGGGTGTTTCCATGGAAACCAGTGTGCTTGTCCCTTGCTTTCATGGACTTTGAAGCCAGTTTCCTGTAACACCACTTCACCCAATGCCAGAAAGGAACCTTCCTGGTCCCGACTTTTCTCTCCAGCTACTCTCCACCCGTTTCTCAAGAGGCTCCTGCCATTTCCCTTACTAGTTAAGAAGCCATTTGAACAGAACACAGCTTGCCTGGCATTTATGACTCTATTGTCATGAAGAAGGATTTTGGCAAATTAGCGGAAAATCAATAGCTCTGGTCAGAGAACATTACTGGGGTTTGAGATAAGTCTGTGACCTTCAACCCAGTGGCGCTTTTGCATAAGACATTTGTTTACCTGGCCCCCTGGGGTCCTGAAGGCTCCAGCAGCTGCCGGGGAGAGATGCAGGGAAGGAGATGCCCACCATGAAGTCGTGAAGTCTTGGTGTTAGCCGCTGTCTGGAGGTAGAGTTGTGGTGTGGGAGCGCCGCTCAGCAGCCGGAGCTCAAATCCTGCTTCTGCTTCTCTGACCTCGGGCGGGTTGTAGTTTACTCATCTATGAAGTGGCATGCTAGCCGAGCTTCCTGTCACAGGCCGCGTGGACTCAGCCAACGCTGCCTGTGCGGTGCCTGGTGCTGGCCCGACACCGAGTGTGCCCAGTAATTGCGAGCTGTTGTGGCCATGCGCCTTTTCAGCTTTGCACAGGCTGGGGGCCACTGCCACCGCACCCCGCCACGTGGCCCCAGTGCCCACTCCTGTGGCTTCACCTGCTTTACTCACTTTGTTTCTCTAAACCACCTCATTCCAGTTCTAGCCTCATGCTCATCTTTCTCCTAGAATAGGCTTCCACTTCCCACCTGCCCTGCCTGCACGGCCCCCCCCCAACCCGAAAGGCCCCCCCCACCCCAGGCAAGGATGCAGCTGCTCCTGCATCCACAGCTGAGGCAGGAAAACGATAGGGTCATTTTTTCATTTGAGTTCGTATTTATAAACCTCCAAGGCTAGGGCCTCCCTTGATACAAGGGGTTAAGACACAACCTATGGAGCTATCCGCAGGCGCTGCAGCACAAGTTCAATCCTCGGCCAGCCAGGGAGCTGCCCACATGGCGCAGCAGACCTCTCTTGTCTCGCCCGCTGCTCCCCTCAGCAGTGTATTTCAGTCCTTCTGCCTGTTCTGTTCCCCACTCATCTCTGGTGAATCTTCTCACCCCCCACACCTCTGGCCTATACCTCAGTTCTTGTAAGCATACATAGATAAATCTTTTTTTTAAAAAAAGCCAAGAGGAGAGGTTGAACACCTGATGGGAAAATTCTACCTCCCAGTTCTTCCCATCCCCCCACTGCCTCCCACACACTTTATCTCCGTAAATGTCAGCTGTACCTTCAGGCTGCTCAGGCCATAACCTTGACATCATCCTGGACTCCTCCAGTTCTTTGATGCCTGCTTTTTGGACCATTAGCGATTTTTATCAGCTCCATCTTCCATATTCGGAATCCAGCGACTTTTCCCCTCTCCACATCACTGCTCTGACCTCGGCCACCAGACTGGCATCTGGGTTCTCCTTAGAAAGCCGAGTCCTGTGAGGGGCACCTTCCTTGCTGGGCCCTGTGCTCAGTGCCTCTGACTGGTCTCTCTCTCCTTTTTTTTTTTTTAAAGAATTATTTCTTTGAGCCTCCCTGGTGGTGCTAGGGGTTAAGCACCACACTATGAGGCAATCTGCAGCCTCTGCAGCATGGGTTCGATCCCCAGCCAGCCAGGAAGCAACACATATGGTGCAGCAGACCTCTTCTGTCTTGCCCGCTGCTCCCCTCAGCAGTGTATTTCAGTCAGTCTGCCTCACACTCCACCCCTCACATCTCTGGCCTGTGCCCCAGCTCTTGTATGCATAAATAAATAAATCTTTAAAAAAAGGAATTATTCCTTTGTTGTAAGATTTTTATTTATTTTATTTTTGCATAGAAGAATTGGGGTGCAGATTTGCAGGGGGTGAGAGGATTCACCAGAGACAGAGTGGGGAGCAGAACTGGCAGATCTACTGAAATACACTGCTGAAGGGAGCAGTAGGCGAGACAGGAGAGGTCTGCTGCGCCATGTAAGTCACCTCCGTGGCAGGGAATCAAACTCAGGCCATTGTGGTGACAGCACTGAGACTTAACCCCTTGGCCACTAAGGAGGTCCCTGGATGGTCTCTTTTAGAGGTACGCAGTCCACATGGCTGAGTAGACTTGTTCACTTTGTGCGGCTGTGCAGAGTGCTTTCCCGCCAACCCATAAGTGTGTGAAGTCACTGTTACTATTATCCTTATGGGATGTCAGAGCTGGGACTCAGCCCAATAAGTCCTACCTCTTGCCATTCTCATCCTGAGCTCTGGCACTGGTCAGCAGGGAGAGCTCAGGTACCACAGTCACCAGAGCACAGGTGGGTCCTATTGTGTCTCTGTTTTTTCTTCCCTTTTTTCTAATACTGCTCTGTATGTGGGGGGAGGGGAAGCAAAACTCTTTTATTGATGACAGTGTTCCTTCCCCACAGTACATTTGTGGCTCCTCTGAAGTAAATTAATTGACCATAAATGCACGATTCTATTTCTGGGTGCTCTGTTCTGTTCCTTTGATCTCTGTGTCTGTTTCTATGCCAATACCACACTGTTTTGATGACTATGGCTTTGATACACAATTTGAAACCAGGAAGTGTGATGCTTCCAGTTTTGTTCTTTCTCAGGATTGATTTGGTTATTTGGGATCTTTGTGGTTCCAAACAAATATTAGGATTGTGTTTTCTATTTCTGTGATAAATACCACTGGCATAATCCTATGGGTTGCATTGAATCTGTAGGTTGCTTTGGGGAGCATGGACAGAACTCAGACTTAGGGTCCTTGCCTGCCTCTCCTTGCCTGCCTCATTCTTTTTCAGGGCAGAGTTTCAGAACTGGGTGATTTGTTAGCTCTCATCTGATTCCACCAATCTCTGCATTTTAAAGCTGACAAAACGGGGACCTAAACAGCTGATTGCCGCTTGACTTCCACTTTGTTCCCAACTCATAAGTAATTCATGAGCCTTCAGTAGTTGTGGGGGTAAACCCTAAAGCCCTGGCTGGGTTGCCTGGAACCTGCACAGCATCAGGGCCACACCCCACCCTGGTGCCATCACCATCTAGCAGGCCCTTGGGCCCTGGGCATTTGGGGATCCTGAAGAGAGGTGAGGTTCAATTTCCAGAGGAGCAGATGCTGGTTGAGGTCCCTGTGTTGGGTCAGCCATCCTCCAGGCAGATCTTGATGTGAAAGCCATGTCTTTCAAAATGTCATCTTATTGGTGTTCAAATACACAGGAGAATAAATTGCAGGGCTCTTTTATGGGTATTTTCATGTCTCCAAGGGGTTAAATGCTGTCAAAGAAGAGGCAGGGCAAGTTCTCCTTTTATTCTGCATGTTAGGAATGAGGACTATTTTGTGTTCATGAATAAGCTACTGTTTATTGATGTTCCGATCACAGATAAAATGTTCTTGTTCTTTGTTACACATGAAGTCACAGCCAACAGTATAAGATCAACATTATAATTAAGTGCTTTGAAGCGGCGGTCTTTACTATATCACAGTAGAAATTTAGGGGGAAAAGAGTATTGGGGCGGGTGGGCATGATCAGGTAATAATAAACATAAAAGAAAAACTAACCCTTATCAAGAACTTTATATGTCATTCACAACCAAATGCTTTTTGTTGACGTAATTCATTTAATCCTCATAATCACCATATGAAATAGGCACAGTGATATCCCCATTTTACAGCGGAGGAATCTGAGGTGCAGAAAGATTAATTTGCCCGAAGTCATAGAGAGCTGGTAAGAGCAAAACTGGGATTTGAATCCAGCCAGACTGGCTCCAGAGTTCTTTCTTCTTACTACAGCCAATGAGAAGCCCCCTAAGGAGGTGAGACTTGAAGAATGGGGACAATTGAGTGATGACCCAGGAATGGAGTAGGCATGGCAGACCCTAACAGGGAAGAAAAGACTAACTTCACTTGGCAGAGGGCATATACAGAGGCATAGTGGGGCAGATGGTGAGGGAGTAGATTGTGGCCAGGTTACAAAAGGTCTTAACATCTAGGTAGAGGAGTTCATCTTGATCAGAAAGGATATATAGCCTTTGAAGACTGTTAAAGAGTGACTTGCTAGAAGTAGAAGTTTGGGGAGATTTGCGGGTGACAAAGGAGATGTGGAGGCAGAAATGAGGTGCTGAGCATCCAGCCTAAGATTGCATGTGGAATGGAGGGACGGGACCATGGTGTGAGGGAATTCATAGGAGAGACCAGCTGTGGGAGAGGGAACTTAGTGTCCCTGGGGTCTGATGCTCTGGCGTATTGGTGAGGTGCTGGGGGTGCTGGGGAGAGAGGCGGTGCTGATTCCGTGGACTGAGTTCTCACTGCTTGTTCCCTTCAGCTGGCGTCACAAGGGGGTGAGTCTACAAACTTAGGACAGTCAGGCTATTTGTCTTAAACTTTCACCTGTTTGGGGAGCCTAGTGATGTAGATTTTTGCCCTATCAGTCAGGGTTCCATCCGAAAAGCAGACGTTCCGTAAGGCGTAGAGAATAAGAGGTCATCTCGTGTCAGGGCTCACTCGCTGGTGGGTGCTGGTTCTGCGTCCACAAGGTGCTGTCCACCGTGTCTCAGCGGGGCCAGTTCAGGGAGGGAAGATGATGTGGGAAGACAGGCTGACTGGCTGTCGCCACCTGCAATGTCGATGATGTAAGTGACCCGCGGGACAAGCCGGGGCCCCTGACCTGGGAGTGGGAGGAGCTGTGGATCCAGCGGCTGCCACAGGCTGCCCAGGTGAGCCAGTAGAGCCAGGACTGTGTGTGCCAACGCCCACATTTGCTGAGGCCTGTGTGTGACTGTCTTTGCCCAGGAAGGGAATTTTAGAGGCCATGCATTCTGCCTTCCTCCGATCAGAAAGCAGCAAATCCATGGGGATATTTTTTTTTTTTTTATAGAGGCATGTTATTTATTTATTTGTTTATTTGTTTGTTTGTTTGTTTGTTTTGTTTATACAAGCACTGGGTACAGTCAGAAGCGCGGGAGGGTGAGAGAATTCACCAGAGCCAGAGCGGGGAGCAGAGCAGGCAGAAGGGCCGAAGTACACTGCTGAGGGGAGCAGCGGGCGGCAGGAGGGGTCTGCGTGCCATGTGGGACCCTCCTCTGGTGGCCGAGGAGCAGCCTGGGATCGAACCGGCGCCTCAGAGGCCGCAGGCAGCTTCGCAACCCAGCGCTCAACCACTGCGCCAACCCAGCGCTCAACCACTGCGCCACTGGGGAGGCCCTCCAGGGGATATTTTTTAACTGTATGCAGAATTCCTCGCATAGCAGAGAGCTCAGGAAAGAGGGCCCTGTTTGGGGACAGAGGTCAAGGCTGCAGAGTCCAGGGCCCTGAGAAAGGGTTAGAGCTTCTGCTGATATTCCTGAATTTGCTTGACTAGCTTCTGAATTGATGTACCCAGAATGAACTCTATCTCAGCCAGTCATTTAATTTAACCCTTCAGCTCTATTTTCCCCATCCCTGGAGTATCAGTTGCTATGGGGATTTAGAAAGGCACACAGGCAAGATTGGCAAGGGCTTTGTGACTGCGGTCCAGGGCAGCTGGCTACTTGGGTGCGGCCTGCCCCTCCTTGGTGGGCACGAGTAGGAGGAGTGGGAGTAGAGGGCTGTCCAGCCTGGTAGGAAGCCGGGTCTGGGGGAGGCTTCGCCAATCCTGCCTACTCCTTCCTCTCCGCCTCGAGTTGGGCGGGGGGTGTGAATCCCTCTGCAAATTTGGCAGAATCAAGCCACCAGGGCCCTGGCATCTCTCCCCCTCTCCCCTGGATTTCAATTCCCTGGGCCTTGCCAAGTTTGCTATAACTTGTTATTGATGTGAAAAACAGTCCAGATCTGAATATTCCCTAAAACTACTTTGGAATATTTTCAAGAATAGTTTTACAGCAAAACAGAAAAGGACAAGATTGCATGCGGGCTGGGTCACCCACTTGTAGAGCCGGTTCTAGAAAGAGAACATGGATTTTCTGTCCTGGCTTTGCACACAGAGGAAGACAGGATTGGAGGCGTTGGGCTGGGGGTGGGGGGAGTGTTAGGGGGAAAAGGCTGTCCTAAAGCTAATTCCATACAGGCTTTGTGGACTCCACCCCCCACCCCAGGCCAAAGCCAAAGACACTGGGAACTCCAAATCCCATCGCCACCCAAGGGAAGGTGGCTGGGACCTGAGGGTGGGGTTAAGCAGCCAGGTTGATATAAAGCCAGACACGTGGGCTTTGGAGGGGTTCCCCCATTTTGGCCCTCCGCCAGCTCGCAGCCCTCGGCCAGCTCTGAGAGTGCCTTTGGGTTTCCAGGTTGGTGGATCGGGTAGGACGCATTAAAGACTTTATTTCCCTATTTTCTCCCTGAGTTGTACATTTCCTTAATTCCCTTTCCCTTGTAAATAAACCTTTTATTAACCTTTTGTGTGTGCCTGTAGTGGAGTATTAATAAGTCCCTTTTAAGCGCGTGGGTGAGGACCCACAGCCAGGCAACCCGTTTTATATCGGGGTTGCCCTATAACAGTTTGGTGCCCAACGTTGTTTCCAGGAGGGATAAGGATTTAGGGAAGCAGCTTAAGAAAAGGGTCATCATAACCTCCCAGCCCTCTTGTGCCGGAGACATGTGGGCCTGGCAAGCTCTTGTTACTTTGCAGACCCCAAATTGAGTCATGGATGTCATAAAAAAAATAAAATTATTAAAAAATATGTTCAGTTATCTTAGTACAGGAAGTGCCTCAGAGGCACACTTCATAATCTTTTTTTTTTTTTATAAAGATTCATCTATTTATGCAAACAAGAGCAGGGATACAGGCCAGAGTTGTGGGGGGTGAGAGGACCCACCAGAGACAGAGTGGGGAACAGAACAGGCAGAAGGACTGAAATACACTGCTAAGGGGAGCAGCGGGCCAGACAAGAGAGGTCTGCTGCGCCATGTGGGCCGCTCCCTGGCTGGGGATCGAACTCATGCTGCAGAGGCTATGGACAGCTTCAAAGGTTGCGTCTTAACCCGTTGTGCCACCTGGGAGGCCCCACACTTTATAATTTTAACTGCCAGTGAAACACACTAGCGTGCCCAGATGCCGAGGAAGTGTTATTTGAAGCAGTTTTTATGCTGTGTACACGGTCCTCCTTTCTAAAAAGGGCTGGGCGGTTGTAGTGCCAGGATGGGCACAGAGCAGGTTTCTACGATGCGGCAGATGGGTAAAGGAGGACTCCCGGAGCCCCTGGTGGCTTTCTTAGGCTTTTATTGGGCTTTTACATGTAGTGCAGCAACCAGGTACAAAGAAGGTAAGGGTGCCGGGGGGGCCAGGAGGCCAGTAGGCCTCCAAGCCCCCAGGCCAGTCTTCACTCTGGCTTCCTCTCAGGCCTTCTTTCTCCCCCTCTCTCTACTGTCTCTTCTTTGGCCTCTGCTTCTCTTGGCGGATATCTCAATACTGAGCCATGGCCCACAGAAGTAAACCACACAGCTTACAACAATGTAACAATTGCAGGTGCCCCATCAGGCAGGGCAATCCTAATGTTGGGAGGGCAGAAAAGCCTGAAAACCATTTACCCTACAGTGGTCCAGTATGGAAAGGTAAAAAAGGAGAAAAAAGAAAAGGCATTTTTCCAGAGTATGCTTCTAAGTTCTAGAAAATGGCCGAGTGTAAGCTGGTAACAGCCAGGGTCTGTGGGGGATGTCAGGCCTGGGGGATTCTGCAGGGGCTCCTGAGGGCTGCAAGTTTTGGTGAAAAGCCACACCCTTCCCTGCCCTAGGCTCTTGCTGAGAAGAATGGAATGTGCTGCTGACCAGACCTGCCCACTGAGGCCACAGGAGGTGAGAGGCCATCCCAGAATCCACAGGGAGTAGGGGGTGAAGAGATAAGAGGCCAAATGCTTTGTGCTCTTAAGATAACACTGTCTCCCTTAGAGGGGAGTTCCCAGAGCATAGGCGGAGATTCCAAGCTGGATCCCACCAGGGTGGCCAGTTTCTGAGGCCACAGGGGTCTTGGGTCCTCTAAGGAATATGGTCTGGTCAGGTGTCCCTTTGCTCTTGATACACAGGCCCCAGGCCTCACCAGTGGCCTCCTGCTTCTCATATGTACTGCAGGCCCCTGGGCCTTTGCATGTGCTTTCCTTTGGGCAGGAATGCCCTGACATTGCCCAGCAGCCCTTTGTTTTCCTTATCTTGTATTGGAAGGTGTCCTGTCTACTTCCAGACAAAGTAATTGGAGCTCAGGAGATTCCCTGACCTGCCTAAGGTGACAGCCCATCCCAGTCCTCACACGGCAGGGGCCTTAGAACCACTCTGGGGCTGGTTAAAAATGGGGTTTCCTTGCACCGCTCCCAAGATTCTGATTTTGTTAGAGCATTATTTTTACTGTGGTAAAATTCAGTGTCCATCTCCAGAACTTTCTGTCTTCCCCAGCTGAAACTCTGTGCCCATAAGAATCTCTCCATCACCGTCTCCTCTCCCCTGGCAATGCTCTGGTGCCTTGGGGACCCCATACATGGAGTGATGCAACAGGAGTCCGTGTCTGGCTGATCTCACTGCCAGTGCACTTTAAACAAGGGCCCCGGTGCCCTGCATGGGGTCTGGGCCTGAGAATTCCTGGCAGCTGCAGAGCAGGGAGAGGGGAGGTGCTGGCTCTGGCTCTCAGGGCCAGGTTCAGATGCACAGTGAGTGCAGGGACGAGTCAGGGAGGGTGGGCTGGAGCAGGAAGGGGTTGGTGAGGGCCCTGAGTGGGCAGTGGCTGGTTTCTGGCAGATATTGTAGGGAGGAAGTGGTGGGTGCTGAGTGAGGCCCGAGTTCACAGGTGGAAGGACAGCGGTCATGAGTGGTGTGGGCTGGCCTGTGGGGGATTCTGGTGCGTTCTGCCAGCTGGGTAAGCAGGACTTATTGTGAACAACACGGCTGTTGAGTTTTTTCTTTCCTTGAAACAATAGGGAAGAGAGAGGAAGTTTGGCGGGAGATAATGTTCTCATATGACGGGTCACTCGCAAAGTCATGGCTGGCCCAGCTGGAGTGGCCGCCCGTAGGGCCTTTGATTGTTGCTCCAGCCTCGCTCGGCAGCTGTGGAACAAGCGTTTGGGTGATTCGTTGAGTTTCAAACTCCTCAACTTTTGTGGTTTTGATGGCTGCGAATCGGAGCATTGGTTACGGAAGTTGTTCTCTAAACTCTGAGTTTTTTTCCGTGTAGATTTTGGCTGATTGCTGAGCACTCATGCATGGGCCTTCTGCTTTCCTGGTGTTAGCCCCCTTCTCAATAAGTGGTTTCAGGGGTTCCCTTCTCTGTTCCCCATTTGGGATGACCTGATCCTTTACCCGACCCACCCCAGCACCCTCAGCCACAGTGCCTGTTAGACTCCGGTTGTGTGAACGTAATCCCAATAGAGTTCATAGAGTTAATGTAATTTCCTCCCAAATGGAAGAATGTTCTGGAGGGCAGGGACTGTGCGTTTACTCATCTCTGAGCCCCTTGGCACTGGCACCGTGTCTGAGTTGAGATGAGGCTTCAGGTAGCGTTTGCTGAGTTGAACTGAAGCTCCAAGGGTTGAGCCAGGTGCAACATTTGAAGGGGAAAATGGCCAAGGTGAACCCCTGCAGGTCCTGCCGTGCGCTAGAGGAGTCGGCTGGGAGCTGAGTGCCTGTCTTTATATTTTGAACCAATTACAGCTTCTAACAGGCTTTCTTCAGTGTCAAAAGGTTTGAGTGTTTCAAGATGCATTTTTGGAATGCTGGGCGAGCCACGGTGCAGACTAGAAGCACTGAGAATTTAAGGTGTTTATAGGATGTGCCTTCTAATGAGATCACTGTGCAAGTCTGGAGGGTAGCATCTGCATTTTCTTTTAAGAAATGAGATGATATTACTTTTAAGGTTATCCTTGGAAGGCATTAAACTAGGCCATGAAGGGCCTCAGCTTTGCACAACTACCAAGTCAACCAGGTCTTTTAAAAACCGAACTTGAGGGCCTCCCCGGTGGCGCAGCGGTTGAGCGCTGGGTTGTGAAGCTGCCCGCAGTCTCTGCAGCGCCGGTTCGATCCCCGCCTGCTCCCCAGCCACTGGAGGAGGGTCCCACATGGCGCGCAGACCTCTCCTGCCGCCCGCTGCTCCCCTCAGCAGTGTACTTCGGTCCTTCTGCCTGCTCTGCTCCCCGCTCTGGCTCTGGTGAATTCTCTCACCCTCCTGCGCTTCTGACTGTACCCAGTGCTTGTATAAATAAATAAATAAATAAAATAAATCTTAAAAAAAAAAAAAAAATCCCACTTTAAAAAAAAAAAAAAAAAACGAACTTGGGGACCCTGTTAGCACACAACAATGCATCACTAGCAGGCATGTTGTGGTAAACACTTCATTATTCCACATGGCTGAAATGCCTCTGCTGAGAGGATCACAAATTCTCAATCAGAGGAGTGTTTGACTTAATGAGGTTTTGTTCATCTCATTGACCTGATACATGTTTATTGAGTGCCTACTGTGCGCCAGGCCCCGGATAGCAATGCCCGAGACCAAGTCCTTTCCTTCTTGGAACATTCCAGTGAGGCAGGCACGATGAGGGCTGACAGAGGAGGAGACATCTAAGGCTGACAGAAGCTGCTGGTGGATGGGAAAGGACACAGTCATTGGATTGGGGCAGAGGTGAGGAGAAACCAAGGATGGCGCCTGCATTTTCTGCCTAACACCTGGCTGAAGAGCATTCCATCCACTGAGATGGGGATGTGGGTGGAGAGGGTTTGGGAAAGAAAAATCCAAAATTTAGTTTTGGATGGTTAACTTTGAGATCCTGAAGAGAGAGCAAAGGGGAAATGTCAAGTACATGTCTGGTCAATAGAAGCCTGGTGTCCAGCCTGGTGCCCCAGGCTGGAGATATAAACAGGGGTTGTGTTAGTTAATAGTTGTGTTAGTTTCTTAGAATGGCTTCAAATAACTGCTCTGGAGACTAGACATCTGGAACCCAGGAGTGGACAGAGCAGGTTCCCTCCAGGGGACCCAAGAAAGGGTCTGGTGGAAGCTGGCAAACCTTGGTGTATACAAGGACCACGCCAAGTTCTGCCTGTCATCACCTGGCCATCTTCCCTCCGTGTGTGTCTGTGCCCACATTGCCCTTCTTAAAGGACATCAGTCATTGGATCAGGGCCCGCCTCTAATCCAGTAGGACCTCATCTTAACTTGATTGAATTGGCACAGATCCTATTTCCAAATAAGGTCATTTCACGGGTACTGGGGGTTTGGATTCGAACATATCTTTTTGGGGAGGGGACGCAATTCTATTCACTGCAGGGACCATCAGCATGTTGTGGGACACTGGGATATTAGCCCTTGTCAGTGGGGAGGGCAGATGACATCCGGAAGAGGGGACGGTGCCACCAGGAGCCCTCCCTTCGGGAAGAGGGGGTGGGATCTGTGTACGTGGAGGCGGGGTTTCAGATGGGAAGGGCTCACTCTAGTTGGAGGATTCCCCACTTTTAAGACTAGGAGTCCACTTGCTGAGAAAGCCCAGCTGTAGAATAGAAAGTTCCATATCTTAGGAAACCCCCTATCTGGGCAAACCAGGACCGTCAGGCAGTCCACCCAGAGTCAGCATGAAGGGGGAGTCAGGTAGAGGGCGGAGGAAGGCTTGGTGGAAAGGAGACGAGATCGCCTTTGATCATGGCTTCTGTTGTCTTGGTGGCATAAGAGGCAGGACAATGAAATGAGAACAGAGCCAGGGAGGGGGGCTGGAGGAAAGGGGTGTGGCACCGCTGTCTGCCTAGGAAGGGGGGAGGCAGCTTGCTAGAAATGGAGTGGCATTTCCGTGCGGTGGTGCTGGGTGGCAACTTGAGCTTCACATCATAAATTGTAAATGACAGCAGCTGGCGAGACTGTAGGGTGTGGACTCTGCAAAGATTTAACTGACTAGAATTCTGTTAGAACACACTCATTGCTGGCCGCCCTGGTGGCCTAGGGGTTAAGTCTCACTGCTCTCCCCTCTGCAGCAGCCTGAGTTCGATCACCAGGGAGCTGACCTACATGGCACAGCAGACCTCTCTTGTCTCATTCGTTGCTCCCCTCAGCAGTGCATTTCAGTAACCTGCCTATTCTGCTCCCCATTCTGTCTCTGGTGGATTCTCTCACCCCCCCCCATACCTCTGGCCTACACCCCAGCTCTTGTATGCATAAATAAATAAATCTTTATATCTCACTCATTGCAACACAAGGTTGTGTCGTTTTGGAATACGTGGAAGTGGACGCACCATTAGGAACGCTTTCTGGGGCGCTGTGCTTGAAATGGAACCAGAGCAGGGGGCAGCTCTCCTAAGAGTTAGTCAACACCGCCTTCACCTTGGAGTTCTTCCAGGAGGGGCTGTTGACAATTAGAGTGCGGCCCTGGCCGTGTGGTCTAAACCCTGGTGACAAGATGGCCGCATTCATTTCCGGCAGGAGCATCAAGGTGCTGGCCTGTGGCTATGTGTCTCTGGCAAGTAGGTGATGTGCCACAGGAGTGAGGTGACACAGAGACAGACGGTCACGGTCAGATTTGCACTGATCTTCATTTTAAAGGAGTTTAGTTGGATCCCCAGGTTTTACTTATTCTGCCTCTTCTGTTGGCAGATTTCAGAAAAAGAATCAGGGATTCAAGAAATAGCAATGTGTGTGGATTTGGAGTTAGAAGACCTGGGTTTACATGATCTGCCTCCCTTTTATTGGTGAGGCGAGCTTGTGAAGCTCCTCTGACCTTTAAACTTGAGTTTTGTCCTAAGAAACAGGCTGAAAGTACTGGTACCAACTGCTCCAGAGGCTGCACTTCATAAAATCTGTAAATGAAAGTGTCCTCTACAAAGGACTCCTCTGACTTAAGAACAACAAAAATGAGCAGCCTGATTAATAAAAGGGCAGATTAGAATTAAAACTTTTCCAAAGAGGATATCCGGGAACCAACAGTTACATAAAAATATGCTCAGCATTACTTCTAACGAGGAAAATGCAAATCAAAACCACGAGACATCATCTCCCAGCTGTGAGGACCTCGCGCTTCAAAGAAATTTCCAAGGAGCGCTGGAGAGGGTGTGGAGAAGGAGGAACTTGAGTACATGGTGGGTGGGATGTAAATGGTTGCCCTGGTGTTAATTGGAAGTGGTCTGGACTTACCTTAAAACTTCAAATGGAAATACCAGATGGCCCAGCCATCCGCTTTTGGGTCTCCATCTGAAGAACATGAAATCATCAACTTGGAAAATTATTCATTCCACAACATTCATTGCAGCATGATTTACAATAGCTGGGCCGCAGAGGTACCTAAGGGCCGGAAGACAGGGCACTGAGTTAAGAAGAGAGGGTGTTTACACACAACAAATACTCTCCCTAGGGAAAGATGAAATGCTAAATGGAAGGATCTCGAGGGGATTATCCAAAGAGAAATAAGCCAGACCAGTGAAGACAAATATTGGATGATTTCATATGTAAGAGTAATAACATATGGAGACAAAACAGATGATCTGAAAAGCAAAATAATTACAAACTAGTGGACCTTGATAACCAAACTGAGGTTTCTGAGGTTAAGGGGCAGAGGGGGAGGGCGGGGCCTAGAAGGCACAGGGGTGGGGGTAGAACAGAGATAGGGTCACAGAGATTTGGTGCCCTGTTTCACCAGATTCATAATCTTAATAAAAGGCAGCATTAATAAAAAAAAAAAAAAGGAAAATAAAGGGTGCCCTGCTGGCTGTTGCTGTGTTTGCCGTGTGATTCTGGGACTTTCTTCAGCAGTTTGCAGCGCTGTTGCTTTAATAAATAGCCACAGAAAACTGCTGATCCATTGGGTGCGGCAGCCGAGCTCTGAGGGACTGTCAGTAATGGGAGAATGAGAAGCTGGGCTGGAGACCAGAGAAGAAAGAGATGGGAAGTCTGGGCGGTGGGGGCTAGGCCGGGAGGGTTAGCAGGCGCGGAGATTGGAAGGGAAGGCCTGGAATGGAGTCGGTCCCCATGGCGGCCTGCTCTGGCTGCCACCTGTGACAAGTGGGATACTGAAGCCACAGCCTGGGCACTCTGTGTTACAGTCGGGGGTGAAGAGGCCATGCTAGAGAGACTTATTTCCAGAATGTCCATCACTTCAAGGCTTTGCCTTTTGCTGTTGGGGAGGTTCCTCTGCTTGCAGTGACTCATTTATTCCCAAAGGCTCCTCAAGCCAGGGTTTTACTGGGCCAACCACAGAGACATCAATTCCTGGAAGACTGTTCCCCTTTTTGTCATGGACTCTAACTTGGAGGTAGTATTTTTGAATTCTCAATTATGGAGAACTCAAAATACTTTTGAGAAATGAGTTCTATAATCCTTAGGTATTGTCTTTCTCTGACGACAGAATATGGCATGTGGAGATGCCTTAGGGTCTCCTGGTTCATTGCTCTGCAGCTTGGGGCCCAGCTCTACACAGTCCAGACACCTGCCCGCCAGGAACCCCGCGGCCACTGGCCCCCAGTTAGCGCAGGGGCCTTGTTCTCTAGTCTCTGCCGCCGCTTCTCTCTACCTTAAAATTCCACTTCCCTCATCTCTGCTTTCCAAAGCTCAGGGTTTGGCTTCTTGCTCTCTCCTCACCACCCACCAAAAAAAGATGATTCTCCCTCTAATCATTTTTTAAGGATATCACAAAAGAAATCTAATCAATTATGTCTAACCACTCAAAGTTGTTTAAAGTGAAAAGTTAAAGTCACCCCCAAGGACTCCCTCCACCCCCAAGTAAGCTCCTGGGGTACACACTCTCTTTGGGAAAGTCTCCCCAGGCTGAAAGCTTCGGGGTCTCCAGTTCCAGGTCCTGGAACGCCAGATCTGCGACAAGGGGTACATTGCCACTAATCTCTCCTTACGGAGACAACGGTGGATCTGCAGATCTGGGCGTGGCCCCTGGGGACAGGCATGAAGGGAGCTGAGAGAGAGGTTTCCTGTAAGTAGCTTGCAGAAATCTCTTTGAAGTCACGGTGCCTGTGCCTCACTTTCCTCACCTGTGACACGTGCAGGGCTGGGACACCACAGGCCCTCAAGCTCCCGTTTCTGCTCATCTCCTCTCCCTCAATTAGTTCCCTTTCTGCTCTTGCACACTGCCCAGCAGAGGGCTGGTGCCCCTTTGGGCTGGCAGATGGGGGGGCCTGCTAGTACAGTGGCCTTACGGGGCCTTTGTTTTCTCATCCGAGAAATGAGGGGCCAGGACTGTTTGATCCCTGGGTACTCTGTGGTTCTGACCCCATGATTTCACCACCTCCCTTTCCCTGTGGCTGGCCCCTGTGATCCCGGGGAATAGCCCACTGGGGTGGGTGTGACTGCCTTCAGCTTGTAGGGACCATAAAACCTTGGGCAGGGGACAGCCTGGGGAAGATGGACCCTCCACAGAGCCTGGAGCCAGTTCCTTGTGGTCTGACTTCATTTTTTCACTTGAAGTGTTGTGCAACCCCAGAACCTCACCCACGCCCACATTCAGCCCAAGCACATTTGTGGTGCATTCCAGGACCATTCCAGCACCAAGAATGCGCGGCTGGGAGATGCCCTCACCTGCGAGCTTGGGAACCGCTGCTCCTGGCGCCTGGGGGGGTCACGAGGGAGCCAGGGGTACCGACCATCCCTGCTTCCCTGGCCTGTCCTGGTTGTAGCGCTGGGAGGCCTGTGTTCCAGGAGACCCCTGGCCCACACTAGAACATTTGGTTCCACGTCGCGTGGATTTCCTTAGTGGCACCGGCCACAGGTGAGGAAAGGCGCCAGCGGGTAGTGAAATGCAGAGTAGGCTGGGGGCTCAGAAATGCAGAGTCCTCCCTCGGGAGTCCTTGTCCAGATCCAAGATCCTGAGTGGGGATTAGGAATTTGTGTTTTATTAGCCCCGAGTGAGTCTGGGCAGGTGGCGCAGGCACCAAGCGTGCAGTGGGGCCGGCCCGGCCCTCACGGAGCTGGGACTTGGGCAGGATAAGCCAGGCCGGGAACCAGCTAACTCTGACACCAGAGGAATGGAACGGGAGCTGTGACGGGAGGATCAGCCAATTTTCCCTTCCTCCCGCCCTCCCAAGTAATTCAGGGCTTACAAAGCTTGGCTTTGTTCTTTACAAGGGTTGACAGGGCATTTTTCTGCAGGGGCCGGTAGGGAGAGTGAATTAGTTGAAGAAATGACCAGGCCTTGCTGCTTCCCTCAGACCCTCCTAGCTCAGAACTACCCCTGCGCCGGGTGCCCCCGGGTGAGGGGAGCAGAGGGGCATCGCCAAGCCCCACTGCAGCAGCTCCCACCTGGTTCAGGGGGATGTAGCCCTGCTCTCGTCTTCGGCCGGCAGCTGTTACTGCTGTAGTGGAGATTTTCCTGAAGTCCCATCATCCTAGGGGTGATCTGAAGAGGCTCTGGAGGTGGCCACTTTTTAAAATTTTTTAAAATGGTGTGCTTGTTCACTGGGTTTGGGGGAGCTTGCTCAACCCTTCTGCCAAAGGAGAAGGCAGCAGAGGCACCCCTCAGAGGGGAGCAGAAGGCCAGCTCCATGGGCCTCAAGCTGGCGGGTGGTCGAGGCGTGTGAGGTGGGTGGGCTCCCGAGTGTCCGGGAAGACCAGCGTGCAGGGCAGCCTGGAGCTGTGAACTGTGGCTCACTGCTGGCCGGGGAATGTCTGCCAGGCTCATGCAACTGGTCTGGAACCTGGGCTCAGGGACCTGCCGTTGTCCTTTCAGGCTGCATAGCTGACACCATCGACTGGGTGGCTTATGAAGTACAGGAATTGGTTTCTCACCGTCCTGTTCTTCCTTAGCCTCAGTTCCCCACTTGCTGCAAAGGGCGATGACAGAGCCACACACATCACTACGGTATTGTGAAAGAGATTATAGATGTGGAATGCTGGGCATGTGGGGCGGGCGTGACCAATGTCAACCGTTGCTGTTACTCCTCGTGACGGGGGCATTTGTGATCTGCCAGGCGGGCATCCTCAGAATAGATGTGCTGATTACCTGTCACAGGGTCTGAAGCACCAGCCATTGACTTGTGGCATTTGCTTTTTTTTTTTTTTTAAAGATTTATTTATTTATACAAGAACTGGGGTACAGGCCAGAGGCGTGGGGCGGGGGTGGGGTGGGGTGGGTGAGAGGATTCACCAGAGACAGAGCAGGGAACAGAACAGGCAGACCGACGAAATACACTGCTGAGGGGAGCATCGGGCGAGACAGGAGAGGTCTGCCGCTCCATGTGGGTTTCTCCTTGGCCATCCGGAAATCGAACTGGCGCTGCGGAGGCTGCGGACAGCTTCACAGTGCTGCGCTCAACCGCCTGCGCCACCAGGGAGGCCTCACTTTTTTTTTGAGACTAAAATCTTTTGGTCTTTGAGAGAGTCTTATCAACGAGCAAGCATTCCCAGGGACTGCAAGCTACTGTGCTGCAGCTGGCTGGCCAGCACCTTGAGGGTGCAGGCTCCGGGCTGGGGAGGGCCCTGGATGCCCCGACAGGACTGGGCCAGCCTGTCTCAGACCCCACATTTGCCCTGGGCTTGTGTTCCTCAGACTTGCTGTTGGGTCGCTTTACCCTGAAGTCTCGCCCCCAGCATTATTCTGAGGTTCTGGTGGTGAAGAGGCAAGCTGAGACCTGTCTTGGGCATGTGGGTGATTTCACTGACCCCCGACATGCCAGCTCTTCCAGAATCTTGACCTGAGCTTTCCACCAACCTTTGCCAGGGCAACTTCTTAAAAACAGGACGAGCTTGGGATATTCACTTCAGTCACCATCTCCCGAGGTTGTGATGCTGGGTGCCTGGGGTGTTGCGGCGGTGAGTCTGATAAGCTTAGGCGCCCCTTGGGCCCCCTCTGCCAACGTCCTGCCTCTTCCTGGTGGAGAAGGCGAGGAGGGCATCTGGGCACCGAGATGGCAAGAGAGACCCAGAGGTGTCACTGTGTGGCGCAGGAGTGCGAGCGGCAGGCGTGGGGGTGCACAGAGGCGAGACCACCGCGTCCCCGTCTTTGGGGCTGGAGGTTTTCACGCAGGGGAAAGATGCTCAATCACGAGCGCAGCAGCAGCAGCACAAGCATCAGTGTGAAGCGCTTCTGCGCGGAAGGGTTAGCGCAGTGGTCTCAGGGCAGCCTCTCACTCTGCCCTCCTTCACGGTTTGCCCCCTCCCTCCCAAGCCTGCTCTCTGCCTCACGCTGCTGCGCTCGCCTTCAAGCTAGAAATGGGAACCTCGGCCTGTTTCCCACTCGTGCTGCCGCCAGTCCCGTCACGTCTGCTCGGGAACACCTCACACAGGAAACCGTCTCCTGCTGGCGTCCTCACGGCTGGGTCCTCTCTCACCTGGATGACTCACCTGAGTCCACACGGGGCTCCCCACCTGCGCTCTGGCCCCAGCCCCAGCCACAGTCAGCTGCTGGGAACAGGAATCTGACTGTTGCTTCTACTCAGTGACGCCCAGCAGCACCGACAACAGCCACCACTACAGGCTCCGCGCCCCGTCTTGGCTTCTTTGAGCCCCTCTTGTCACCCCTTTCTTGCCGCTTGCCCTGTGGCCCATTCAGGCTCCCAGTCTTTCCTTCCTGGGTCAGCACCGTGGTTGGTCCTTATCCAAGCTCTGCTGTGTTTTGCAGGCTGAGTCCTTCTCGCCTGCAGACTCCAGCCTCTCAGGTCACTGCCCAGAGCGAAGCGGGTTCCAATCCTTGTCAACACCCTCTCTAGCTGGTCACGCCACTCAGGTCTTATTGGCGCATCTTGTTTATTGTCTGTCCCCCAGTGTCCTCGGCGCAGCCCCAGAAGGCGCTGATAAGTATTTGTTGAGCTAGTGACCAGGGAGGTGGAGAGGGCACACCTAGGGAGCACCGAGAGTTTGGGGAACACGATATTCAGGGGGTGCTCAGACACTGTCAAGGAGACTTGAGGGACAGGGTCTTGTCAGCAATTAAGAGAAGAGAAACACATCAGTTGGGGGTGCTTTAGGCTGCAGGTAACGGCATGTCTGTCCAGCGGGGGGTAGACAAGAGGGATTCTTTTTTCTTACTGTCAGCATGGTCAAAAGCCAAGTTCAGGGCCTCCCCGGTGGCGCAGCGGTTGAGCGCTGGGTTGCGAAGCTGCCCGCGGCCTCTGCAGCCGGTTCGATCCCCGGCTGCTCCCCGGCCACCAGAGGAGGGTCCCACATGGCGCGCAGACCTCTCCTGCCGCCCGCTGCTCCCCTCAGCAGTGTACTTCGGTCCTTCTGCCTGCTCTGCTCCCCGCTCTGGCTCTGGTGAATTCTCTCACCCTCCCACGCTTCTGACTGTACCCAGTGCATGTATAAACCAAACAAACAAACAATAAATAAATAAATAAATAAGACATGCCTCTAGAAAATTAAAAAAAAAAAAATCATTTAAAAAAAAAAAAAGCCAAGTTCAAGGTCAAGGCCACTAAGACCCTCTTGGTTTTGCCTCAGCTTCACATATCACATCCCTACATGACTGAGTTTACACAGGAAACAGCGAGCATGGAGTAGATGTTCTCCTCTCCTGCCTCCCCCTTATTGGTGGGGGTGGGGTGGGGGTGAGGTGGTGGGACAGTTGTCGTCCAGAGCCCCCACTGCAGCTCCTGCTGTGTCCCTGTCACAGGACACGTGCCAGCCTGCCTCCTGTAGACTAGCTGTGTGCCCATTTTGCTGAAAAGCTCTCTCCTGTCCTTGAACAGAGCTGGGTTCTGCCAGCTCAGAAGGGGAAGGAGAAAGCGAGGGTGATGCTGGCTAAGCACCTCGCACGAAGAAGAGTTCTCTCTGTTGGGTGAGCTGATGGGCCAGGAGGACTCTGATGAGACAGGAGGGCTGGTGGAAAGGGTGAGAGGAGGGAGGGGCACAGGAGGCAGACACGTGGGGTCTTTTCAGTTTGGGTGCAGACGTGGAGATGCTTCTCGGCTGGCTATGAGAAGCAGAGGAGGGAAGGTGGAGACTTGGAAGCAAATTGGAGTGGTGGATCTTGTGCCCCGAAAGAGCCATAGAGTTGGTGAGAGGCGAGGAGGGGCTGGAACAGGCTTCCTGAGGAACTCGGAGGCTTCTGAGACAAGGTAGCGGGCAGGACGGCAGGATGCCGCTCACATCCCCGCGCGTGGCAGTGGGCCTCAGTGAGAGAAGCCACGACTTTGACCTTCCCGCCCCCTTTGCCTTAACCTTTGGATATAGTTGACTCTTAAAAAAATCCCAACAGAGGGCCTCCCCTGGTGGTGCAGGCAGTTGAGCGCCGCGCTGTGAGGCTCTCTGCGGCCTCTGCAGCGCCGTTTCGATCCCGGCCGGCCGGCGAGGGTCCCACATGGCGCCGCCGACCTCTCCTGTCTCACCCGCTGCTCCCCTCAGCAGTGTGTTTCATCAGTCTGCCTATGTTCTTCCCTGCTCTGTCTCTGGTGAATCCTCTCGCCCTCCTGCACATCTGGCCTGTACCCCGGTTCTTGTATAAATAAATAAATAAATAAATCTAAAAAAAAAAAATCCCAACAGAAAGGCTGAGGACGAAGCCTACTCAGATGGACGACGGAGTTGGCATCGTAGGGTGGGGTGAGGCCAGCTCCGCGGCTCACGGGCTGAGGTCACTTACAGTGTGAGCCATGAGCCGCCGGGTCCTGCAGGGCACAGGGTGGAGGGAGGGGAGCCCTGAGTTGGGCAGAGAGGACTTGGGCTTCACCACTTCCAAGCTGTGGTTCATCACTACCCTCCAAGCCTGCGGCCCTCTCGGCGGAGGCTGGCCGGCAGCCACAGGCCTCCTCCCTCCTCTGCGCTCAGTTAGACACTGTGCTGGCCCCTGACTGGGAATTCAGGGAACCGTCTTCTGTTCCCTCCGCCGCCCTCTGTGGGGAGGCTGACCCTCCCGCCCAGTCTTCGGGTGACGTTTTCTTCTCCCTAAGCTCTGCTCCCTCGCTTCTGGCTTCTCTCCCCCTTGTTTTGGGGAAGGATGGTGGAGGCCCAGCTGGTAGGATGGGTGCCAAGCCTTTCTCCTTTATTTATTCCATTCGTAGCTATGGATGCGGCAAAAAAGCAAACAGAAGTCCGACTAGATCTATGAGCTCGATATTCCACGAGAGCGGAAGCCAGTGCCCACTTACGCAGGAGGCAGGGAGCAGGCGTCACAGCGCCGTGGGGAGCAGCTCCACAGAAAAAAGAAAGTTCTCAGCAGGAATGCTGGTGAGCTAACACGGCTCTGTGTGTCTTGCTCAGACCCTCCTTGATGTGCGTCTGGAGCTGATTTTTGGGGTGCCACCCCTCCAGTTCTCCAAGTTCTCCGCACTCGTCTCCTGGGTCATTGAGGGAGGCTGCGGTTTCTGAGGCTTGAGGAGCAGGACTATTTGGTTCCTTGCAAGCTGCTCCCCCTAGATCTGTCCTGCCTCTTTTTTTTTTTTTTTTAAGATTTATTTATTTATGCATACAAGAACAGTGGGGCGTGAGAGGATTCACCAGAGACAGAGTGCAGAGCAGAACAGGCAGACTAACCAAAATACACTGCTGAGGGGAGCAGTGGGCGAGACAGGAGAGGTCTGCTGCACCAAGTGGGTAGCTCCCCAGCTGGGGATTGAACTTGTGCTTCAGATGCTGAGGACAGCTCTGTGCTCAACCCCTTGCTCCACGAGGGAAGCCCTGTCCTGTCCTGCCTCTTGCGGGGGTCACCTGGACTCATCCTCTCTAAAATGGGATGGACGGAGCTTCTTTCTCATGGGGTGGCTTCAATGAGTTCTTATCTGTGAAGTGCCTGGGATCGTGTCCTGATGAAATCAGTTACTCGACAGACACACAGCATCTGGAGCTTGTCCCAGCTGGGCCTGGGGAGAATGAAGCCCAGGGTGTCTCTCCCTGACCTGGCATCTAGAACCTGGATGGGAGAAGATGAATAGAGAGCAGGGAGGCCCCTGCCCTCCCTGGGCAGGCGCTGAGGTCCCCAGGGCGGCAGCTGCTGGGAGGGGCCGTGTCAGCTGGCCCTGCCTAATCTCTCTGCAGCCCCTGCAGGGAGAAAGGAGAATCTGGTAATCATTGTGTGGTTGTTTCTGGTTTGCTTCTGCTTTCTAGATCCTCTTTTGAGAGAGAACAATGCCATGAACACGGCTCAGGCTTCCTGGCCCAGCACCCTCCCAGCAGTGGGGAGGCTGCCCGGGACAGTACAAAGAGCGGCTACTCCAAAGGCAGAGGGCCTCCGAGTCCCTTCCATCCCCTCCTTCCAGAACACTGGGGATGGTGTGGTTTGGTGGCTTGTTTGAACCCCCACCAATAGTTTGTTGTTACATCACAGGGACTTTGGCAAGCCCCCCGTTTTCTTTTAGGAGTTTTAGTTTTAAGCTTTCCCTGTTTGCCATGAAGGATAGTCATTGCTGTGCCACCAGGCTGGATTCCCTGGAGGACTAGCAGGAGGGGGCAGGGCGGGTCCTGGCCACGTGGTCTCAGTCCTGCTCACAGCCCAGCTCCTGGGAGGGACCCTCAGTACAGGACGGGGCTGGGGCTGCTTCTCCCCAGCCAGTGCCTCATCAGGCCATCTGGGGGCAGAAGGCCCAGGACTGTATCCAAGGAATGGGGTGGGGTTTCCTCATTCTTTTCTTTCTTCATACTTGACCTTGTACTTGTGGATTTCAGTGCATTTTATCAGCTTTTATGGGTTTCTCTTTCATCACCAGAAAGCAGAGTGAACCCACAAGCAAGTGGCCCAGTCCCTAAAGGGGCAGGCGGAGAGTGAGGGTGTTTGAGCGTGATTTTCCAGTGGTCGGATTTTATTGCAAAGGGCAGGTGTGAACCAGAAGACGGGGGCCCACCCAGCCTTGAGAGGGACTGGGGGCTCAGCTTCCTCGTGGTGTGGCTGTTGTCAGAACTACTGCTGGTACCACGCCTTTCGTGGGTTGCTTGCTTATTGGCTTTCTTGAAATAGATTTCTATATTTTAAAACCTGACACTGAATTGAACAGAAGCCAGCATGTCACTGCCCTGCCTGAAACCTGGCACTTTTCTAGCAAGCACCGAAACAAGCCCGTGACTACTGAAGTGGAACTATTGGTGCGTGTTGTGGCACTGAAACGTGACCACCTCCCAGTGCTCTGTCAAAGTCCTGGTGAGGTTTTTACACACAGGGGAGCCTCCATGAGCGTCTGATGGTGACGCTGGGGTGAGCTGGATGTTGGCAAGAGGTAAGGAGTAGTAGGGACCTCCCTGGTGGCGCAGGGGTTAGAGTCTCAGTGCTATTAAGCTATCACCAGCCGCTGTGGCCTGAGTTTGATCCCCAGCCAGGGAGGTGACCCACGTGGTGCAGCAGACCTCTCCTGTCTTCCCGCTGCTCCCCTCAGCAGTGTATTTTGGTGGATCTACCTGTTCTGCTCCCCACTCTGTCTGGTGAATCCTCTCACCCCTCACCTATGGTCTACACCCCAGTTCTTGTATGCATAAATAAATAAATCTTAAAAAAAAAGAGGTAAGGAGTAGGGCCATCTGTACTAGGTGACCCCACCTACAATCCTACGATGCTCCAGGGAGAGCCCCCGGCCCTTACCTCCCCCCCACACCCAGTGTTTCCAAGGCTTCCTGGGGCTCCCTCAGCATCTCCAGCAGGGGAAAGTGACTGCATCGCCTTCAGCGGGCTGGGTGACCCGGGACTGGTACAGGTGACCCTTGACCTGTGCCGGTCTGCCGACACACAGATTCCCTCACAGACAGTGTGACCTGCTCTATCCATAGCTACAGCACAAGATTGAAAGGTCTTTTCCTTATGACGTCTTTTCGCTGACTTGCTTTATTGACGTTATCCAGCTGTCTTCTGGTCCACAGCAGGCTACTAGCAGTGAAGTTTTGGGGGTGTCGAAAGTTACATGTGGATTGTTGACTGCACAGGGGCTTGGCACCCCTAACCTCCAAGTTGGTCAAGGGTCAACTGCATTTATAGGGTTGTCCAAAGCAATGTCTGGTGCACAGTAAGGTCCGTAACTTCCATCGTCACTTGGGAGGTTCTGGCTGAGGCTCGGCTGCCTGGGGGCCATCATCAGTCTGCTTGGAGCCTGCACCAGGACGGGCACTGCCTGCAGTTATCTCCCCATGGATCTCTGTTGCTTTCAGCTCCCATGGGACAGGAGGGTCAGGTGGCAACACCAGCATCTCCCTTCTGATTATAGCACTAGCCGCCTCAGCCGTCACCAGCCAGTTCCATTGTGGCAGGCGGCCATTTTATCCACCGGAGGCCTCGGGATGGGCCCCAGGGATGGACACCTGTGTCCTTGAGCGGGGTGAGGTGAGGGGGTCTATTTCTCCATTGGAACAGCCCCAGGTTGTTTTGGGAATGGAATTCAGGCCTTGGAGGGAGAAAGGAGCTGAGAGACAGCCCCAGGTTCCCCGTGGGACTGGAAATTCTGCCTCAGGCCCTGGAATTTTGACTTCCTGTTTGGCCTGGCACTTGTTCCCCCACATATTTGCCTCTCACACATCCCCTCCCTCCCCCTCTCAGATCCGTTTCCTCATCTGTGAAATGAGGGGGTTGCACTAGATCGGATCTAAGTCCCCTTTAAGCTGGAGAAAGCGATGATTCACCTCCCAGCCACCCCCTCACTTTTCCCTCAGGTCTCCTGATTGACAGAAGGAAGGTAGGGATGAAGCCAGAGGAATGGGGAGAGCTGTGTATCCTACAAAGAGCTGGACAGGACTTGCACTATAGAATTATCAGTCCAGAGTGTCTGAGGTCGAGAGTCGGGCTTTAGGAGAGGAGAAACAAGTGAAAAGATTCAGCAGGCAAATGCTTAACACATGCCCTATAGATGAGATAGTTGGCCAAATGACAAGGGAAGGGGAAATTTAGGGGGACTAGGAAATGCATGGGGAAGGGTTTATGAAGGGGTGCAGAAAGGACTGCTGGGACGGGGAAGGATGTGTTTGCAAAGGGATCATATCTGGGGGTCTTTGGGAAATCCCTCTCCGGGGCTGGCCATCTTTCCTTCCTGGTTCACTCTGGAAAAGACCACCCCCTACTGGGGGGCATTCTGTAGACTTTCAGCAAAGGAGCCACTCAGCGGCTGTCGAGGCCTCAATGTGGCCTTAGGTTAGCGGGCTGGGTGGTTCAAGGACAGGTGCATGTCATCTGAGCTGGTCATGATTCATTTTTCTAGGAGACCTTTGCTCTTCTTTGAATGACAAAGAATTGGTTGTCTTCTCTCTAGAGATCATATAAAGAGGAAAAGAAATCATCATAGAATGTCTTCATGACCTTGCTGTGGGCAAATTTTTCTAAAACAGAGCACAAAATGCACTGACCGTGGGAGAAAAATCAATAAATTAGATTTTATCAAAATCAAAAGGCTCTCTTCCCTGAAAGGCACCTTTAAAAATATGAAAAGGCCAGAGTCAAACTCAGGGAAGCCATGTACAATACCTATGACTGATGAAGTGTTCATTTCCAGAAGCCATGAAGGCCCACTTTAGATCCATAAGAAAAAGGCAATTGGCCCAATAAAAACAGAATAAAAGACTTAGTAGACTCAAAAGAGCACATCAGATGATCAACTGCGGAATCAACTGCAGAAAGGGCCTCTATGTCATGTCTCATCCGGAAACTGTGAATTCAGATCACAAGGAGACACTACCACCCTCTCACCAGAAAAGCTGAAATGAAGAGGTATAAGAAGACCAAGTGCCTCGTGAGATGTGAAGTCCTGGCAACGGTCATCCATTGCTGTGGGGAGTCTAGAAATGGAGTGCCCCTTTAGGAAGCTGTTTGTCAGGCTCTGTTAAAACTAAAGCTGGGCCCACTGTATCACTCAGTCAGTCTATAAGCTGTCATCTATACCCAAGAGATCTGAGTGAATGGGCCACAAAAAGATAAAGTTTCTGAGGCATTGTCTCCAAATTTGAAACACCCCAACCTCCCATCACAGATGGTTGAAGAAATAAATTGTGGTATATTCACAGCATGGAGTACTACACAGCAATGAAAAATGATATGCAGTTAAGTGCAATTCCTAGGCTGTTCAAGAGGAAGCAAAGCTATAGTTATATGCAGCAAGGGGATGGATTGAGAAGGTGCATGAAGGGGCCTTTTGGGGGTGTTAGAAATATTCTATCCAGAAACAGCTGAGTGGGGTGGAAGTTATATAAGTACAGATACATGAACAGATGCAAATGATTATCAAGCTGTCCATATAAGATGAGTGTCTTTTATGTACTTTGCTATGTAAATGTATGTTAAACTTTGATTTAAAAAAATGAAAAATACAGATTCTCACGTCCAAGTGAAGTTATATTGACAATAATATATTGAATACCCAATAGATTATTTTGCTTAATCCATCCACACCACCCTTGCAGCCAGCTATTAGTCTCATTTAACAGATGAGGAGACTGAGGCCTAGAGAGGCTTAACAGTTTGTCTGGACCTCACAGCTGGTGGGTGCTGTGGCTCCTTGGATTAGGATCTCTGGGTGACCCTGGGTGCTGCATCGACCTGTTCTGTTCTGCCCACCCCTCCTCCCAAGCTCAGAAGTCTCAATGTCCATTTCCTCAAAGGGAGCCCCCTCATATGTCCTGCTAGGGGTGCATCCTGATGGGAACATTTGAGGAATTCAAATCCCTGTACCTTCTTTTTTTTTTTTTAAATAGAGGCATGTTTTTATTTATTTATTTGTTTGTTTGTTTGTTTTGTTTATACATGCACTGGGTACAGTCAGAAGCGCGGGAGGGTGAGAGAATTCACCAGAGCCAGAGCGGGGAGCAGAGCAGGCAGAAGGACCGAAGTACACTGCTGAGGGGAGCAGTGGGCGGCAGGAGAGGTCTGCGCGCCATGTGGGACCCTCCTCTGGTGGCCGGGGAGCAGCCGGGGATCGAACCAGCGCCGCAGAGGCTGCGGGCAGCTTCGCAACCCAGCGCTCTACCGCTGCGCCACCGAGGAGGCCCCCCTGTACCTTCTTTAAGAAAAGGTGAAACATGGAATGGGGTGCCCTTCCCCTTAACCCACTGTTTCCATGAATTATTCCAATCAGAGCGGAGTCCATGGTTTCCTGCCCATGCTGTCTGTCCATCCTGACCTTGCGGAGGTGTCAATTCTCTGGGAATGAAAAGGAGAGGGACTCTAACAGGCAACACTGGGAACTGAGTCTGACCCTAGCCCTGCTAAACCCGAGGCTCTCAGGAAGTTATTTATGCAGGCCTTTGCTCCTTGTCCTCGCAAAGGGGGTGGTGTAGGCGCCCCACAGCCTCGCAGAGGCCCCTCAGCAGCGAGCCACAGCAGGTGGTAGGCAAGGGCAACGCAGTGTCGAAACGTTTGCTTTATCGGAGCCAGAGTCTTTCTAAGCCACTGGAAGAGGCTCAGCACCTCTAAACCACTGCATGCATATTTGGGGGAAAAAGTTACGCTAATGATTTCTCACGGAGCAGGGACCCTGAGCATGGGACAGATCTCAGTGCTTTAGTAGGGAGGGGAGGGAGGCCGCTGTCAGCTGGGCCGGTCACCAGGAGATGCTGTGCAGGTGCCTCTTCAAGAACGGGCAGGATTAAGTCCCAGAGACAGAATCAGGGAGGTCATTTTTTTTTTTTTTCTTGGTGGGGAAGGGAGCAGGACCTGGAGAACAAAAGTGGCGATTGGAGCGGTGAGCGGCCATTTTGGTTGGTGCCCGAGAGCTGTATGGGCACCGGGACGGTCAGGCTGGGAAGGAGGCTGGCTCCAGTGTGGGCCCACTAAGCACAGCGGCTCCCCTATAGGAAGAGAGTCCCCGGACATTCTGGAGTCTGGCAGGGGAGAGGGAGTGTAAGATGAAGGCGGGGTGCACAGACACTGTGGGAGGTGGAAGGGATGAGGCGGGTGGTGAGGAAGAGACACGCATACGGTGAGGTGGGGATGAGTCAGGTGGGTCTCAGGGTGAGGTGCTGGGGTGGAAAGGAAGGTGTGGGTAGACGGGGAGGGAATTCTCAGGAAGTTTTGGAGCCAATTTCTCAACTTTAGAAAGCAGAAAGAGGGAGGCGGGGACAACATCAGCTTGGAGAGGGTAATGAGAGGGGTTTCTGGAGGCTAAGACCAGAGGGGAGGAGCTCAGCCCTCTGGCTCCTCACCCCCTCAGCCTGCTATTTGGATGTTGTCAAGAACACACTGTCCCCTCTGGCCTCAGACGCGTCCAGGGCACCCAGAGGACAGACCTTGACTTTCCACGAGCTTCCTCTCCACCCTGGCGGCACAGGAGCCCACAGAAGGAGGCGTGGCGAGGCCCAAACAGCTGGGACACAGTAGATTCCAAATCAACCCCACCCTTAGGCAGGAGTTGGGTTAGAGGTTCCACCAAAGGGTGGGGAGGGACCCTTTTCCAGCCTGTGCTGATTCTGTGGCAAGAAGCAAAGAGTGTTTTGAATAAAAATCCCTTTGTTATTGTCATTCTACAGGGCTGTAGCAGAGGCCAGGAAGAAAACCGCCCCCTCTGAAGGTTGTTTTTGTGACTGTTCTTTGGAGCATTGTTCTCAAAATGGGAAATGACAGGTTGCGGTGCCAAAGGAAACAAACACCTGCAGTTAAAGGAACACCTTCCTCGAGGTGGCTGCCTGGACGCTGGCTGGCGGGAAATGCGTCTGCTCTTCTTCAGTCTAAGGGGATGCGGTGGGGGCTTTGTTTTAACCAGGGGTCTTTGGCAACGAGGGGGCTCAGGTGATTGTCCTTCACTTAGTTACTCAATAAACACCTATCAAGCATCGCCCCGTGTCCGTCCTGCTGGTTTTCCCCGTGGGCAGATGGCTTTCTGCTCGCTTTTTTTTTTTTTCCCCCAGTTTTCAGTCAATGCATTCATCTGGCTCCAAAGGATGAAGAATTAAGAGAACTGCAGCACACTATCCCTCCTCTCCTTTCTCTTTCATCCTTCCCTCTCTCCTTACTCAAAACCCCCCTCCCGTGCAGTTTTATGGAGACATAATTGACAGTAACATTGTGTTAGTTGAAGGTATACAACATAATGATCTGATTTGTGTATATTTTGCAAAGCTATCACTACGGTAAGTCTAGTTCACATCCACCAGCATACAAATTTCCCCCCTTGTGATAAGAACTTTTAAGATGGATTCTTTTTTTTTTTTTTAAAGATTTATTTATTTATTTATATAAGCACTGGGTACAGTCAGAAGCGCGGGAGGGTGAGAGAATTCACCAGAGCCAGAGTGGGGAACAGAACAGGCAGACTGACGAAATACACTGCTGAAGGGAGCAGCAGGCCTGGCAGGAGAGGTCTGTGCGCCATGTGGGACCCTTGCCGGTGGCCGGGGATCAAACCGATGCTGCAGAGGCTGTGGGCAGCTTTGCAGCCCAGAGTTCAACCGCTGCACCAACAGGGGAGGCCCAAGATGGATTCTTTTAGCAACTTCAAACACACAATTCAGAACTATTAATTGTAGTCGCCATGCTGTGCATTACAACCCCAGGATTTATTTATCTTATAGCTGGAAGTTTATACCTTTTAGCTCCCATCACCCATTTTCCACTCCCACACCCCACCTCTGGCAACCATGGTTGTATCCATGAGCTTGATGAGCTTGGTTATTATGCGTTTTTGAGTTTTTTGAGCTTCCACATATAACTGAAAGTCGTGGTATTCGCCTTTCTCTGTCTGACTTTTTTTTTACTCAACATACTATCTTCAATTCAAGGTCAGTCCATTTTGTGGCAAATGGCAGGATTTCCTTTTTCATGACTGAATAATATTCCAATATGTGTGTATATGTACATAATATACATATGTATGTATGTATGCACACATGCACGCACACACACACACACACCCATGATTTCTTTATCCAGTCATCCATCAGTCCACACCTTGGTTATTTCTGTATATTGGCTATTGTAAATAACGTTGTGAAGAACATGGGGTTGGAGGGGGAGGGGAGTAGGGGGGTGCATTTATTCTTTCGAATTAGTGTTTTGTCTTCTTTGGAAAAATATCAGAAGTGGAATTGTTGAATCATATGGTAGTTCTATTTAAAACTTTTTGAGGAACTGCCATGCTATTTTCCACAGTGGCTACACCAATTTACATTCCCACCAACAGTACATGAGGGTTCCCCTTTCTTCTCACCAACATTTATCCTCTTTTTGATAATAACTGTTCTAGCAGGCGTAAGGGAATATTTCCTGTGGTTTTGACTTGCGTTTCCCTGGTGATCAGCGAAACTGAGTATCTTTTCATGTACCTGTTCACCATCTGTATGTCTTCGTTGGAAAAATGTCTATTTGGATCTTCTGCCCTTTTTTTTGCAATTTGCAAATTTTTAAAATATATTTTGCATATTAACACTTTTGCAGATATATCATGGTTTGCAATTATATATTCTCCCATTCAGTGTGGTGTCTTCATTTGCTCAACTAAGGAAATCCTCAGCCTGTTCTCTCATTCTCCCTCCATCACTCTCTATTTCTTCTTTGTTAGCTGCGAATAAAAATTTTATTTGTGGGCCTCCCCGGTGGCGCAGCGGTTGAGCGCTGGGTTACGAAGCTGCGCTCAGCCTCTACATCGCCGGTTCGATCCCCGGCTGCTCCCCGGCCACCTGAGGAGGGTCCCACATGGCGCGCAGACCTCTCCTGCCGCCCGCTGCTCCCCTCAGCAGTGTACTTCAGTCCTTCTGTCTGCTCTGCTCCCCGCTCTGGCTCTGGTGAATTCTCTCACCCTCCCGCGCTTCTGACTGTACCCAGTGCATGTATAAACAAAACAAACAAAAAATAAAATAAATAAATAAAGCATGCCTCTAAAAAATAAAAAAAAAAGAAAAAAAATTTTATTTGTAATATATGAGTCAATACAATTTTTAGATATGATTTTTTCAAAGTTTCCAACCACTGGGATATACAGACTCTGAAATTCTCATTCTATAGTGTTAGACACCAGAAGATAATTTTGGATTATCTGGTTCATATTTGGTATTTACGCACACTGACCTAAGTGCAAAATAATTGGCTCTCGAACTGTATCAAGCTGAAAATGAATGCATTTCAGGTAGTTTTGTGGTTTAAAGAGAATCTAGGTACAGCAGCTGCTCTTATCTTTACCTGGAAGCCAGAAAGCTGTAGGAAGAATTGTGGCATGATGCACTTCCAACTTTCTGGAAGTTTGAAACTTAACTTTGGGTAGAACTTCATGCCCAAGAAACACCTGCTTTCTTCCAAAGGGCTGGCCAGAGAGATGGTGGGTCTTCTGCGGGAAGCAGGGTTATGTGGGGACCACGGGTTATTGATGTGGTCCCACCTGGAAGCAGAGAGATCAGTCAAGAAACTGCCAGGATCTACAACAGGTCTCATCCCCGCATCGGTCTCCATTTTTCACCACAAGCTCCAAAGCAGAGCCCTAGGGAGCGAGGGAGCAGCAGGGGCAGACTCACATTCCATTGTGGCTGTTCCTTTGACTGCCCGCATTTTCTCAGTGTTCTTTACTAAGTTGCAAGAGAATTAACATTCAGCCACACCTCCTGGGGTCTAGGTCCTAGAGAGGGACATAGACATGGGCAAAGTGCTGGCAGGGTCCAGGTCAGGGGTGCTGGGCAGAGAGAGGTCCTGGAGCCCAGGGCGTTAGAGGCAGGGTGGTAGAGCCACAGCTGATCCTGAAGAGCGTCAGATTTAGCAAACAAAAAATGCAGATTTAGTTGTTAATTAAATTATATTACTAGAATAGAATATAGAGTATAGAATTTGAATTAAATTAGAATTTTTAAAATTTAATTTATTTATTTTCTGATATCTTTGTTCATTTTGGGACAGTGTTTGATTTCCCCCCTCCTGTGTAGTCCCTGTAGTTCTCCCACCACCATGCCCCCATGATCCACCTCCCCTGTGCCCTGTGCTGTTCCCTCCCCTGTCCTGACCCCCCTCCCTCCCGTCCCCTGCTGGATGCCTCGGGTCCACAGTCAGCCTGCAAGTTTTGTTTTCTCCTGATCTTTTGTTCTATAGTAGAATTTTAGGTAAATAGTGATTTTTAAAAAATACAGATATGTCTTAAATTTGCACAGGTCTTGACAAAGGTGTTTTGGGGTTCAGGGGACTTGCCTGTACAAAGATGTGTGGGTGTGGAGAGCCTGGACTTGCTGCCAGTTTCAAATGTTTCTGTGTGTGGGCCTAGTAATGCTGGTAAGTGTGCCCGGAGGGGGGCTTCTGCGCCTGGAAGAGCCTCTGTTCGGGGCTAGTATCACCAGACTCCCCTTTGCTCCCCCTCTGTCCCCAGTCCCTCCTCTGTGGACCGTGCTCTTGGGGAACTATGAGAAGCGGGGGCAGTGTGTTCTTCCATGGCTTCTTCCTCCCCGGGACCCTCCTGCCTCCTTGGATCTGCTGCCCGTGTCTCCTCTTTGGCATCCCCCCCCCCCTTTCTGTTCTTCCAGCGGGATGCAGCACTTGGGCATAGACGCTGCTTACTATATAGCTGACACCCACATTCTAGTGTTGTGCCCTCAGGTCCCCCCCCACCCCATCTCCCTGGTGCAGTGGAGGCCGTGACTGAAATCCTCACCCCTGGTCAGAGACAACCTCTGGATCTGTCCCCCCTACCTGGCTCGCCCTGTCCGCTCTCTGGGAAGTTACTGTCCTAACTCAGAGGGTGACCTTCTTTCCATCGCAGCAGCCCCACTGGAGTCAGGCGCCTGAGAGGCCCAGCCCGTCTCCAAGGAGAGCCCTTAGCACGGATGAGGATTCTGGACTTTTCCCTGTAAGAGACCAGTAGCAGGGAAGGATGTGAACAAAACCCTGATAGGACTGATTTTTGTCAGTCATGGGGGGTGGATATTGTGGAAGGGGGCAAGTCTGGAATCCTAGGGGCCATTCTGAAGGCAGAGTAATGGTCTCCAAAGAAGCCTGCCACGCGCGTGCCCAGAGTTGCCGATGTGTGTAGGCCTCTGGGCTGCCAGGAGGTGAAGGCAGTGGTCAGCAGCAAAGAGGAGGCTGTTCTGGGTTGCTGGGCTCCCCGACCTTCACAGGGTGTGTCTGTGTGGAAGAGGGAGCCAGAGAACTGGAGGCTGCCTTTCAGACTTTGAAGACAGGGGGAGGGGCCAGGCGCCCAGAAATGAAGATGGCCTCTAGGAATGGAAAAGGGGAGGAAATGCGCTCCCCTAGCCCCCCAGAGGGAGCAGAGTGGCTGACACTGGGTGTTAGCCCCGTGAGGCCATTTCCAATGTCTACCTCCAGGGCCCTGAGGTGACCAACCCTGGGGTCCTTTTCAAAGCCAGAGAGGTTGTAGTCCTTTGTACAGCGGCTGCAGGAGACAGTTTCCAGACGGCAACAGCTTCCAGGCGGCGAAGGCGTGGTGTTGGCACCTGGGTGGAGAGCTGGGGCCACATTCTAGGCCAGACTCAGCAGCTGACCAGGTGCTGAGGGTCAGTGTCAGGAGAGGCTGTGCCTCCCATTCTCTCTTCGGGGGGCATCCACCCAACTCTCCATCCACCCTGATGTAGGGCTGAGGGGTCACCTGCTCCTGTCAGCAGGAGCCTGAGAGGAAATGTTGAAGGACTCTGTGGCCACATGCCCTGCGTGCCCAGGACGACTGCAGAGCTTTATGAATGCACTCGGCCTTTGCCACAGGCCAGGCATCCCTTCCCTGGGCGGGCAGTGAAGCCGGATGCTCGGCCCCAGGTTTCTCCATCTTGACCCTGGAGGCTGAGCACGCTTATCTGAATCTATTTTCGGTGTTCTTTTTGCAGGTACTATCGTTTTATGATCTTAATTAGCTCACGGAACTTTGTTGAATGGCCGAGGGCAGGTGACTCACCTTCACAATGTCCATGTCCTGGCTGATGAGCTCTGTAAGCGCTGGGGGGAATGGCCCCTAATTACATGGTTCAGAACCCACTGTTTATGCAGCTCCAGCATCACCAACCCAGGGCTCTTTCATCCTCTCTCTGAAGCCATTTCTGTGCCGTCATCATCCTGTGGTGGATGACAGCCCACAGGTCCCTTGGTGCTCACAAACAGCATACCTTGCATTTGCCATAAACTAGACACAGTTTGATCTACAACATCTTGATAAAGTCAATGAGGGCTGGTCTTGCTTCCTCTTCCTGCCTTGTGAGTCATTTGTAGATATTTCTGCCAGGCTGCCCTAGGCCTGCTCACATGTTTAGGGTGTAAAACTTTAGCTTTGCTGCTGCTCTGTGCAGCCACGCACTCCACCCGCCCTCGCTTTTAAAAAAAAAAAAAAAATATTTTTGCACAGAAGAGCTGGGGTGTAGGCCAGAGGTGTGGGGGGGTGAGAGGATTCACCAGAGACAGAGTGGGGAGCAGAACAGGCAGACTGACTGAAATACACTGCTGAGGGGAGCAGCGAGCGAGCCAGGAGAAGTCTGCTGCGCCATGTGGGTCAGCTCCCTGGCAGGGGATTGAGCTCAGGCCGCAGTGGCTGGAGATAGCTTGATAATGCTGAGACTCTAACCCCTGCACCACCAGGAAGGCCCAGCCCTTGGCTCTTGCAGCGTGAAGGCAGGGTCTGAGAGCTGTATTCCTTTTTGGCATCTTTCAGGAGTCAAGTTTGTTTGGGTTGCAGGTCGGGGAGGCAACACTTTTCAAAGAAAATTTTCACCTTTATTCTCAGTTCTGTTGACCATGTGGTGAGAGGAGGTGAGTCCCCCACCCATCCCTGTCCCCCGGGGACTCCTCCGATGCTGAAACTATCAATACAGAAACTGATATAGTGGTAAAAACTGATATAGTGGTTAAAAAAAAAAAATCTTGTTTTAATCACTCTCTTTCTCTCTCTGCTTTGTTGAGATACAGCTTGAGTTTTTTCCTGTTACAGCTAGTTGGTGCCTTCAGTGTGACAAGCTTACATAGTCACACACTGGCCTCCTGGGTTTAGACTCTCTCACATTCATAGTGAAAACTTATATACTGATTATATAAGTTTACATGATGCAGGAGTGGACAAACTTTTTCCTCCTCCTCCTTCAAATGTAAAACCCAGTGTTAGCTTGAGCTCTGTTCAAAAATAGGTTGGTGGGGGGGACTCCTTGGTGGCACAAGGGGTTGAGGTGCAGCACTGTGAAGCTATGGGCAGCCACTGCAGCACGAGTTCGATCCCCGGCCAGGGAGCTACCCACATGGTGCAGCAGACCTCTCCTGTCTTGCCCGCTGCTCCCCTCAGCAGTGTATTTCAGTCAGTCTGCCTGTTCTGCTCCCCACTCTGTCTCTGGTGAATCCTCTCACCACCTGTACCTCTGGCCTGTGCCCCAGCTCTTGTATGCATAAATAAATAGATCTAAAAAAAAAAACAATAATAAAAAAAAAAACCCAAAAATAGATCAGGGCCTGAACTGGGCCTATTTGGCGCATCTGCAGACCCGAGTTCCAATGTCAGGCTGGGCTCAGGCAGAGGGAGGACAGATGAAACCTCAGCCACGGTGCCTGTTTCTCTAACGTCCCTCTACTTCCTGGCTCTGTGTGCTCTCTGAGGTTGTGATCAGGCAATCAGCTTTTTTTTTTTTTTTTTTAAAGATTTATTTATTTATTTATATAAGCACTGGGTAAAGTCAGAAGTGCGGGAGGGTGAGAGAATTCACCAGAGCCAGAGCGGGGAACTGAACAGGCAGACTGATGAAATACACTGCTGAGGGGAGCAGTGGGCGGCAGGAGAGGTCTGCGCGCCGTGTGGGACCCTTGCCCGGCGGTCAGGGATCGAACCGATGCCGCAGAGGCTGCGGGCAGCTTCGCAACCCAGTGCTCAACCTCTGCGCTACTGGGGAGGCCCTGATCGACTCTTTTTTTAAGCATGATGCACATTTTTGCCTGTTGACAGCTCACATTTTTGCAGGACACCTTCCTCTGCCCCCATGGGGCCGGTACCCGTTGCGATATGATTGCATTTCCTTTCATCTCCAAGTAGGCGTGTTGCGCTAGCCCTGGGTAAATATTTCCTGACTGTGAGTAGGTCATTAAAATTCTGAAACTTTTATGGCCCTGGATGCTTATCCCTTCGAATACTTACCTGGACGGCTCACTGGAAGTAAAGGTATGTGAGCTAATGATGACCTAGAAGCAGAAGGACCCAGGGTGTCAGCACTGAGGGTGACGGCAGGGTTGGTAGGCAGGAGGTCCCCCCTCTGCCAAGGCCCCACCCTCCTCAGAGAATCTCTTTTGGAATCGCCAGCCCCCGACTTGCTCTGGAATGCTTACGATGGCAGGCTGGGCACTCCTGTGGCTGACAATGGAGGGCAGGGCGGGTGGCTTTAGGTGGTGCCTGCTGGAGTCTGAGGTGGGTGGATATTTCTTGGTTTATTGGCTCAGGAGATTCCTGCATCTGGAATCCCACTCTTTATAGATCAGGGTTTGGGGCCTGGGCTCTGGAATTTGGGTTGTGTCAGGAATGACTGAGAAATGGACAAACACTGCCGGTGAGTCAACAATCAATAAAGGCAGCTATCAGTGTGTGCTGTCTGCCTCGGGAGACTTTAACACTTGGGCGGGCTGAGGTCAAAGGCCAGCTCATCAGTGCCCCTTGGCCCTGTCTACCTTGGGGGACAGGCTCCAGACTGTCCACCTGGCCTTTGGAATGTGCGGGGAATGGAATCATGACTGATTCCAAAAGGGCTGAGACATCACTGGCCATGCAGCAACTCGGTTTGTGTGACTGTCCGTCTGATGAACAAACCTTCCAAGATCAAATCTAAAAATTCTGTAGTAGGGCCTATAGTAGGGCCCCTTGTGGTGGCACAAGGGGTTAAGCACAGCACCATGAAGCTATCTTCAGCCTCTGCAGCACAAGCTCGGTCGCCGGTGGGCCAAGGAGCTACCCACATGGCGCAGCAGACCTCTCCTGTCTCCCCACTGCTCCCCTCAGCATTGTGTTTCAGTCTGCCTGTTCTGTTCCCCACTCTGTCTCTGGTGAATCCTCTCACCACCCCATACCTCCGGCCTGTACCGCAGCTCTTGTATGCATAAGGCATAAGTAAATAAATCTTTAAAAAATAAAAATAAAATAAAAATTCTTTAGTAATCAAAAATCCTTAGAAAGGAGCTGCGTTTTCTCTGCCCGCAGCGAGCCCTGCGCAGCCTTGGGCGACACCGCCCCCTAGTGGCCGCCTCGGCGCCTCGGCCCCACCCGAAGCCCCGACCTTGGAAAACGCGGACCCAGGCGGTTTCTTTCTCCCTTTTCAGTCGCTGCCGTTGGTGCCCTCTGCCGATGCCCCTTCCATTCCTGCCTGGCCTCTGCACGCCCTCTACTTCCATTCAGCTTCTGGGGAGACCAGCTGCCACGGGCAGAGGGTGTTTGGGGTTTTTATGGACGTCAGGGATGCATCTTTCTGATGAATTCTGTTCTTGGCCCGTTTTGTTCTGGGGCGATTTAAAAAACCAATCAGCCATGCTTGCTGAACAGCTGAGGCTGTGTGGCCTGTCCAGAGGCCCCGAGGCCGGAAAGGGTTTGGTTACTTTAAAAAAGCAGCTGATGTCCAAGGAAGTTGGGGTTGGGGGGGTGGGGGGTGGTGGGGGTGGGAGGTGGGGAGGGGGGAGGGCAGCCGGGGTGGGGGGTTGAACAGAGTGAATGGGTGAAGGAGAGGTGGGTGGAGGTGACAGGCAGCGATGGGCTCCTGTAATTTGAATTTTATGATGACAGGAAGCTTTGAAGGATTTTTTTGGGGGGCAGGAGTAATGGAGGGGGTTTTATAAGCTGAAAGTTACTTTGGGCGTTGTGTGGAGAAAGGGCTGCAGGGGCTGCGGTCAGCGTTGCGAGCTGGTTAGGAGGACCCTGGGGTGTGCGGGTGAGGGCTGGGTGTGTGACCAGCCGCCCTGTGGACAGAGATGATTTCCCACAGGTGCTTTGGAGCTAGACTGGCTTGGCTGGAGGTGCTGGAGAGCGAGGCCCCTATCCTGGGGGAGCAGACAGGGAAGGCTGGAGACAGAATTTCCTGAGATTAGAAACAGAGGAGGTTCTGCTGGACGGTGCAGTTTGAGATGTGGATTGGGGTGAGGGCCTAAGAGGGGAGCCCCTGCTGTCACCTCTAGGTGACAAGGCTGGAGGAAAGGGACGTCACACAGCTTTGGAGTCTTCTCCTGGGGCCTAAGGTCAGGGCGCGGGTGCTGGGGTCTCTGCGCATCTGCCTGGGCTTCCTTTTGCTGGTCCCTCTGCCCTCTGGCCCCCCGCTCCCCCGCCGCCGCCCCCCAGGCTGGCTCCTCTCACTCCTCCAGACTCTGCTGGGAGGCCGGGTCTCCTCAGCTGAAGTTGGTCTGGCCACGTGTTCCTTTTGCAGCGTGGGACACTTTTATCCACCTAACTGTTTACTTGTTTGGAGGGAGCGGAGGTCTCCCTGCTAGGTTGCCAGCTCCTGCTTGGCGAGCCTGTTTTATCTGCTCTCGGTGGGGTCAGGCACAGGGGAAGTGCTCAGACACTTTTGCTGGGCTAAGAACTCTACCCCTGGATTCCCACACAGGGATTCATTTCACGCCTGAAGTCTCTTTCACGCAGAACAGGGGAACAGGGGTTTCAGTTTTTTGGATTCTCTCTTTGCAGGAAAGTTGGGAGGGCAGGGACTCTGCAGGGGCTTGTTTCTTTGATGTGAATGGCCATTTTGACATGTAGACCCTTCAGTTTCAGCCCAGAAATGGGATGTCCTGGTGATGGGGGTGGAGGAAAAGGCTAGAAAATGTGTAAGTGGGAGGCAGGGAGGGGGTCGCTGTTTTCCAGTCCCTTTACAAAATAGTTTGACACTAATTTCATGTGGCAAATACAACGTGGGTAGGAAATGTACCCTACCATCTCTGGGGACTCCCCTCAGGGTCCCTCACCCCTCAAAGTCACCCCCAAACACCCTGGGTTCCTGATCAAGGAATCAAGTCTATTCTTCCCCCAGCCTTTGTTCCCTGAGTTTTTTATAGGAACCCCCTTCTTTCCCTGGGAGGTGGCATCGTCAGGTGCTGGCTGGGATTCAAGGGACTGCCACACAGGTCCACCCAGTGGCTAGCAAGTCCCTACTGCCCTGTCAAATGGCTCGAAACACCCACCATTTATCTTTGGGACATGGAACCCTCTGGAAACCTCCCGTTTTGCTTGTAGGTACGTTTGGGTAACGGAACCACCTGATATACTTTCTTTTTTTTTTCTTAAGGGCAGGATTCCAAAGGGACTGGAACAAACAATAGTTCATTCTGTCACTGAGTGACAGGGGCTAGGGTCCCCCTCCCGGCCGGGGTGAGCAGGCCCTGGGCCTGGCTGTTGGGCTCGGCTCTCCTGCCAGCAGTGGCCAGCAGTGGCGGCCCTTCTCTCGCAGGCAGGTCAGTAAAAAGCACGCAGGGCACGCGGAGCTGAGATGCTTGCACTTTATTGAAGGGAGCGGGGCTGGGTGGGTGAGGCCGAGGGAAGGGGGCGTCCGGGAAAAGGCAGGGGCGTCAGCAGCTGGACATCTTCAGCCTCTACATCCTAAGCACACTGTGGGCTTGTCACTATCTTGTCCTAAAACAAACAAGCAAACAAACAAGTCAGTGCTGCGTGTACTACCTCAGCTGGAGGGGCGATGCCACGCGGCGCCTTCATGGCAGCTGTGATCCCAGGGTCCCCGAGGAGCCCAGGGGAGCAGAGGAGATGCAAGACAGCTGCCCGTGGTGACTCGTATCGTGACTCCTCCCTTGGGATTAGAAAAGGGTCCCCAAAGGGGCGGGCATGGCATGGGGACGTTGGGGAGCCCCTGCTCTGCTGCCGGGCAAGGGCCAGTACCATGGTCTTCCTGATGCCTTCCTTGGTCTTTGGGGAAAGGGTGTCCACCAGGGCCTTCAGCTGGGAACACGAGCTTTTCATGTCTTCGGTAGGTTTGAAGATTTCCAGGGAAGCCATATAGCTGGCGGGCGAGCCATCGAAGAGGGCTTGAAGGGCTCCCAGGAAGCTCGGGCAGATCTCTGCAGAAGCTGGGGCATGGAAGAGAACATGCGTGTGTCCAGGCCCTTGTCCAAGCTGGCCCAGCTCTCAGCAGCTGCCTGTCAGCAGCAGATAGCAACCGTGCTGGGATGGGCAGCCGTGCGGCCGGCCGTAGGCCACACTGCGGGCTCCCTGGCATGGAGGGTGCTGTCTGGGCGGCAGCCAGCTATGTGGCTTGCCTGGCCTTCTGAGCATGGATCACTCGCCAGGCTGGGGTTTGGGGGTGTTATTTGTCTTCTTCCCATTAGCGTTCTAAGCAGGTACTGATGGCAGGGGCTGGGGACCTGATTTTAATGCAGGGTGGATCTGGGGAGGGGCATGGAGGGGTTTGACTCCCACCAGAAAGCGGCCTCTCGCCGGTGGCTGTCATGGTTCCACTTGTCATTGGCCCATGTGGCTCTGGCTGGAAGGAGCATTTGACCAGCCAAGCAGGAACCCCCAGGCTGACCCAGAAGAGGGGAGCACTGAGCGTGCTGGGCCCGTGGCAGACAGATCGGCATGTTCCCTTCGCCTGCCCTGCTCAGCTGCCTGCCCCCGGGACACTGGGAGTCCCTGCTTCCTACTTCCTGCCTTGTCGCTGAACCTCGACTCCCCTGTTCCTGAATTCTCTGCCTTGTATGTAGAGTCTGCCTCTCTGTGTTATTCCAATCATATGTGCATACAGACACCCAGATTCACCCCTAAACATACCGGGATCTCATCTTGCTGAGAACTTCTAATAAATGCCCAGAAACGATGTTATGTCTCTTGAAAATCAAACCTCTCTGCACAACAGCTGCTCCCACTGCCTCTTGATTATCTCACCCCACCCTCGAGCGGGACCCTAAAACTTACCTCCTTGGACACTAATGAAACCTTTAAAGTGAGCTAATTGGAATTTGTTAACAGGTGTATTTTAAAAGGAACACAAGAAGCTACACAGAGTGAAAAACAGGGAACACAAACCCTAGAAGATCAGGGCCGTGGAGGGGTGACCCTCCCTTCCTTCTCCCTCCCTCGGGTCCCCCCTTCCTTGGTCTCAGTGACACCTACCGAGGTTCCTAACCTTTTTTTGCAAAGGACGACAATGTTTAGAAAGGCTGCTCGGGGTTGGCAGCTTCCCAAAGGGAAGGTCCTGCTCTGCCCACAGTGGGGAGCTTGGGCTGGGTTTCTTTGAGGCCACGCAGTCCCTTTGGCTGCCAGGGTGGGGAGGAGACCTCAAGCCTGGAGGTCTGTGGGGTCTGCCCAGACTGGGCTGTGCGGGACGCATTGTGCCTTTCGGGTCCTCATGGGACACACGTCACCTTTCTGGGGTCTCCTCCCTCCCTCTCTCCAGGCTACCCTGTCCCCTGGGATTCTGATGTTGTTGGATATGGAAGATGGGATCCCCTACAGGTTGCCTCACACCCACACACTCCCCCCAAATTCCCAAGATGGGCTTGTCCACCGACCAGCTTCCTGCTGGGAGCTAGCACCCCACTCCTGAGCAGAGCAGAGCAGAGCAGAGCAGAGCAGAGCAGGGAGCATCCCTGAGCCCGCTCTGTGGAGGGGGTTCCCGGGCACTCACTGGGGCTGCAGCAGAGAGCCAGGGTGACCAGCGCGAGGATGGTGGCGAGCTTCATGGTGGAGGGAGGCTGCGTGGCTCTGGCCTGGTCTCCGGAGCGGGTGGATGGTGTGGTGAGATGTGCCCACCGGGTGACTTCTTATATGCTAGCTGCAGGCTGCACCTGGGAATGGGGGCAGGGTGTGAACTCCGTTTCGGGGAGCACATTGTTTACTTGGGCATTGACTTGGTGGAAAAAGTAAATACTCTCTTTTCTCAACCCAGTTTGTCCCCACTGAAGCTGAGCTCACACAATGGGCACTCGAGGGGAGTGGGGACATCGAGTGGGGACACAGAGTTCTGTGGGAAGGCAGCAAGGGCTCCTGAGTCAGAGGGCATGGAGACCTGGCTGCCGCTGCGCTGTCTTTGAACTGGACAAGCGGGGAAGCTGGGGAACACAGAAGCAATTGTACGCCCCAGAAGGCCCATAACCGCCCCCCCCCCCCCCGGGCTCATCGCCCACGTGAAACCAGCCCGAGCTCCCTCTCAAGTGGCAGGGACAGGACCAGGTATGGTCCTGCTCTGCCCACCTCTGAAGACAACTGGACCTCAAGTTTTCAGGGTCCTGTGGTCTAGAGCACCCGCTGTGGTCAGACTTGGGGAGACCCCAGGGCTGAAGCATGTTGGCAGATGAACTTCCCTGGAATGTCCCTGAGAAACGCACGCCTGAAGAGGGCTGGAGAATGTGGCTCCAAACTTCCCCGCACCTGCTCCCGGGTCCTGTCTTCCGGATGGTCAAGGGCACCTGTGTCCTTACCTCGCTTGAGCTCGTTCTGGCCTCCACCCCCTTGATTCTCCTTCCTGAGCTGTTCTCTCTCCTGCGCGCCCACGGCCCAGTGCGTTCCGGTTTCCCTCCCCTGCCCACCTTGTCTGTTCTCTCGCTGCGCCACGTGTGGCACAACCTGGGCCTTACAGCCCCGGGCCTGGAATGGCCTCCACGTCTCCCAGCTTGTCCTCTGCAACATCCTCTCATAGGCCATCAGATTTAGCTTTCTAACCCCCACGGATGAGATCATTTTCCTTCTCCAAACCTTTCAGATCTTTCTTATGCAGACGGGAAAATTCAGTTTTACAGAAAATGCAATTTACCAGGCCTTTGTTTACTGGCCTCTGCTGAGCATTTGATCTCATTCCTCCACTCCCCTACGCGGAGACTTAGCCTGTGTTAGTGTTTGTGGATTTGGGAACATTCATGTTTTTCTTCATGCCTTTCCATTTTTTGCACAAACTGAGCTTCATACCTGGGTACACATTTCCTGTCTTGCCTACTTCTCCAAACACTGTGCTCAATATTCAGTCCAATATTCATTCATTCATTCATTCAATAAATGTTGATACTTATTCTGTGCCGGGTACTGCGCTGGAGCTGGGCCTGGTGATGGGGTGAAGTGAGGGCTGTGCTGGGAGGGGGCTGCAGGAGAGGAACTTCCACCTGCCCAGGACAGGAAGCGGGAGCCAGGCTGGTAAGGAGCCTCAGTGCTATGCTGGAAAGCATGGAGCAGGGAGCAGGATCTAATCTGACCCAGCTCTGTGTGTTGGCTTCTGTCCTGCCATCGGGAGGGCCCCGCAGCTCCTGCCTCAGCCCACGGGCAATCAGCCTGCTAGGCTGGGCTGTGGCTTCCAGGCTTGGGATTTGTCCCAGTTCTAGGGGGGACCTGGATGGCCACCTCCAGGTCTACCACGTCAGGTTTCCTGTCCTGGCCTCTGGGAGAGCCTGGCTTGGAGGTGGGGGTGATGCCTGCCCCTGTCTGGGCCTATGGAGCCCCTCTGACTAAGCCTTGAGGGGCAATGAGGCAAAAAGTGAGTAAAGTTAGAATCTTCTTAGATTCTAATGCCTACTCCTCCAGCCATTAAACCCCGCATGCTGTGAGTTCCCAGACAGAATCCTCAGCCCGCCTTAGCGCGGAGAGGACTAGCCGCTTTGGTTTCTGGCTGCCTGTGGGTACCATCTGGTCCTGGTGCAAAGAAAAACTGTCAGCTAATAAGCCATTTGGTTATTAGCACCATGGGTGTGACGGGGAGTTGGCATGGCTCCTGCCAGAGCTCCTCAACCAACGCTGAACCCCCCATTGGCTGTGCTTGGGTCTGGTTGAGCCCTGACCCTGGGACACTGCAGCTTCATGGGCCAGGCCTGGCCACCACTGCGAGAGTGCCCGGGCAGCTGCCCTGAGCCTAATCTTGCCTGGGCTCCAGCTTAGAGTGTGTGAGCGCCGGTGCCTGCGGCTGTGGCTGGAGAAAGCCTCTGCTGGAGCTGATGGGTGGGAGGGTTGGGGAACCTGGCAGCCCTGCTGGGGATGTGGGCGATAAGGTCCCCCCTTCATGCACATGGTGTCTGTGTGTACATAGGTGGTGCCAGGCTGGGGAGTACATTCACTGCCCCTGGGGGGATCCGCCCAGATGGTAATGATGGATGGTTGGTCTGGGCCAGCAGTAGCCCCTCCCCACCCTGCATGGCCAGAGGTGTTGTCTGAGGCCAGATGTTCAGCTCCCGGGCTCGGCTTGGCATATCCTGATGAGCAGGAAGCTGGGGTACAGCCTGTGCTGGCACCTGGCTTGTTGCAAGTCCCAGCCTGGCCCTGAACACAGGTGGGAGGCCCTGGGGGGATCTTCCTGATCTTACGCATCCAGCTGGGCCACTGGAGGGGGACTTGGGGGTCAGCTCCTGGGGTAGCAGATGTAGAGTTCAGCTTCCTCTCATGCCCTGTCTTTTAGCTCCATGCCTGCTCAGGAAATAGCCCCTGCCTTCCCTTGTGGGTCATTCTCTTTTGCCTCTGTGGCTGCTGGGGCTGGGCCCTTCATTCACCAGCACCCTCCCAGGAGGGACCCCGCCACTCTGGACATTTCTGAGGTTTGGTCTGCCAGCCGTGGTGCTGAGGGCCAGGGAGCTTTTAGAGGGCCTGGAAAATTGTCATGTGTCTGCTGGTACCAAATCTAAAAAGAAAATCTCAAAATAATAATTAATGAATATCTAGGTAACATTCCTTGCATGTTTACTGTCACTTAGTTCAACTGTGGCATGACAGAGCTGCTGTGACAGGATATGGAGATGCAATAAAATTTGAATCAGGAATCAAATGCATTATCTATTTTCGGGATCAGAATGATTAATATATACAAGCCCTTTCAAGAGTTCAGAGGCAAAGTTATACTCACTGTGAGAAATGTGTGTATTTTAATGGGCTTGATGAGCCTTGGAGGGGAGCTTCGCGCCTGCTGTCCCCCCACTGTGGCCGTGGACAGGCAGGTAGGCCACAGGGATGACACCCCAGCCTTGCCCTTGCCCCCACCCTCTGATCAACTGCCAGAACCTTCCATTAGCCAAATGGACTGACTCTTGGCCAGTAAGGGGCCCCGGTTACTTGGTCTTCGGTGGTCCCCTCCTGCGGTACAGAAAACGGGGAGCACGGAGGGGCGGCTGAGCATCAGGTATGGGACAGCCAGCCCATGACGCGGCCTTTCTGTAGTGGGTGCTCTGGGCCTTGCTTTCCACAGCTTCCTGCGTCGTGGGTTCTGCTCCCAGTGTTGGTGCTTAATGACACGCCTGCTCTTCCATCCTGCTGTGCAGCCCAGCGCTGGATGCCACATAGGTTCAGTTTCCAGCATCGTGTCCAGTCTCCTTCGCTGCAACCCACCCAGCAACTGGCCCTGGGATGGGTACCAGCCGCTCTGTTTCTCTGAAGGGGTCTCAGACGCTCACTTTCCCATGGCCAGCTGTCCCTTAGCCCCCAGACGGGGCAGAAGCCGGCTCGCTGGGCGTTGGCAGGGCTGCCCGTGTGGGCTGCTGGGTGGCACTTGTGGGTACACATTACCACCCTCCAGTGGCGAAGCTGCCAGGCAGCAAGTCACTGGCTTTGCTGTTTCTGGAGACTGAACCTGACTTTCGGGGAGGGTGGGGGAGCAGGCTCTGACAAGCTGAGGCTCTGAGTGCTTTTTGGGGTTGGAGCTGAAACTTGGGGGGATGAGAGGGTGGAGTGGGGCTGGGAGCTGGGAATGGGGTGCCCGGCAGAACCAGCCTGTTCTTTGCTTTGGGATAAGCTCCCTCGTGGGTGGGGATGGTAGAGCTGGTGGCAGTCCTGTTCTGCAGGGTGGAAACTGGTTCCCCCCATTTTACAGGCTGACTCTCCGGATTTGGGCAGCAGATTTGGGGGTTGACAGCAAATGACACGATTCACTTCTTGACCTTTCTCAGGCTGCCTGCTCACTTTCTCGCTTCATTCTGCAGATTCTTTGTTCTTCGCTGAGTCACCCTGTCCTGTCTGCCTTTTCCACTTCTCTGCCCTGTGCTGTTCCCATCAGATGTGGAGCCCACCCCCACACCAGCACCCAGGGGTGCCTGAGTCCTGCTCTCTCCAGGGGAGGTGAACCCATGAGGTCAGCAGACCTACCTCTGCTGCTGGTGGGTGCAGGGCATGGAGGGGTGGGGTGGGGGACCTGTACGAGGCACAGAGAACTCTCTCCCCAGTGACTTTCTCCTGGGACACCTCATCATTCTTGGTTCCTTAGCGGGACACTTGCTGTCTGCTCTCCAGTTTCCCAGGGACTCTTTCTCTACTCTGTGGTTGTGGTGTGGGTTCTAGAAACTCGACCTTTCTATAAATTGAGGGCCTAGGGCTCTTTCCATCCCTCTGAAGGCCTAGGCTTTTAAACTGTAAAAGCTAGGAAAAGACCCTCACCTCCCCTTTCTCTGCTTTCCCTGTACAGCCCTTGCCTGGAATCCTGGGAAAAGCCAAGAAGGAAGAGAAAACAAGAGGGAAAATAACACAGGTTAATGTTTAAAAACTTCCCATGGGGACTGGACAGCTTGGAAGGAAACTCCTCTGCTTTGCCCCCATGGAGGCAGATGGGTGCGGGGCTGGGGGAACTGCCCGCCATGGTGGTGAGGCCCAGGCGAAGTCCTTGCTCTTGGGCCTTAGGCCCTAGCCTTGCAGCTGCCCCTGGCTGGCTACAAACCTAAACTGGGGGGGGGTGGGGAGGGGGAGTGGTCCTGCCAAGAGAATGGCCACAGAGACCACTTACCCCACCCTCTGTGTTTTCGAGACGGGGCCTCAGGCCCAGAGAGACATTGTAAGTTACAGGAGGCTGCACAGAGAACGAAGAGCAGAGGTGGACCCAGCCCTGTGATGCTCAGTCTGGAATCTTCCTGCTGTTTTGTTGTTTATTGCTCTAAATGCACCTAAACTCGTAGGAGCAAACGTGGTTCAATGTGTTTATGTTCTGAACCTCCAGGACCCAAGGGGCCATAAAATGCTGAAATCCAAGCCTTGCTGACTGTAAATGTGCTTTCCTCTAAGTCACTGGTGCATCTGTTTTGGGTCAGAGTGCCGAGAAACATGGTGGCCAGAGAGCATGCGTCCCATCGTCCTGGGGGCTGGAGATAGAGACGCAGGGGTCGGGTGAGGTGAGCTGCTGGTCCCACAGGGGCCAGAGGGACCTGCCAGACGTGTGGCCTGACCCAAGGGGACAGAAACTGCGGAGCTGCCTCCTCAGACCTCTGGTTCAGCCTGGGTCTCACGGCCAAGCTTAGAGTGGCGGACCACTGTCCTCGACCCTGGAGCAGCCTAGAGTGACCTTTAAAAATACAAACCAGGGCCTCCCCGGTGGCGCAGCGGTTGAGTGCTGGGTTGCAAAGCTGCCCGCAGCCTCTGTAGCACCGGTTTGATCCCCGGTCACCGGGCGAGGGTCCCACATGGCACGCAGACCTCTCCTGCCGCCCGCTGCTCCCCTCAGCAGTGTACCTTGTCCTTCTGCCTGTTCTGCTCCCTGCTCTGGCTCTGGTGAATCCTCTCACTCTCCCGCACTTCTGACTGTACCCAGTGCTTGTATAAATAAGTAAATAAAATCTTAAAAAAAACAATACAAACCAGATCACATCACTACCTGCTGTGTCGCCTTCCCTCCCCCTGGAGGGGCTGAGGGCTCCTTGCTGTTCCTGGTCAGGCTCTGTGTCCCCCTGGATGGTTCTAGCTCAGCCATCTGAAAGTCTCATAACATCTGGCTTCCCCCAACCTACCCCAAACACCTGCCCTTGGCCTTCTTTCTGGGCTGTTGGTGGAGAGGCACCCCCTTTTTTCTTTATCTTTTATTCTCTTAGTTCTTTCAGTAAAAATTGGTTCCATAGAATTCGATAAGAAAAGCTTGAAGGAAAAGAAGGCCATGTGCTTGGAGGGAGTTGGCAGAACGCTGGCAAATAGAAGACAATGACTGTAAATGTCACCTGGATGCTTTTGAGTAATAACGAACTCGTCTGTGCTCTAAACCACTAAAAGTCTTTTTTTTTTTTTTTTTAAATTGTAGTGATGCACAAGGGTAAGGCATTATATTACACATTAAGGGAAGCTAAGCCAAAGTAACGGGATTCTAGTTCCTGGCAATGGGAGACTAACTTTTTTTTTTAAGATTTATTTATTTATTTATACAAGCACTGGGTACAGTCAGAAGCGCGGGAGGGTGAGAGGATTCACCAGAGCCAGAGGGGGGAGCAGAGCAGGCAGAAGGACCAAAGTACACTGCTGAGGGGAGCAGCGGGCGGCAGGAGAGGTCTGAGCGCCATGTGGGACCCTCGCCCGGCAGCCGGGGATCAAACCGGCGCTGCAGAGGCTGCGGGCAGCTTCGCAACCCAGCGCTCAACCACTGCGCCACCAGGGAGGCCCACTAAAAGTAAGTCTTAAGACACTCCTGACTGAAGGAACTGAGTCTACTCTGTCCTTTTTGCTCCTCTGTGTGAGGAGACCGGTGGCCGAGGCTGGCACTCTGGACCCCGCCCCCTGCCGGGCGACACAGCACCGAGTGTGTGGAGGCAGGCCCTGGCTTCCCTCCTGCAGCCTCAGCTACAGGAATGTCCCTGAGGTTATTGGGTAGTGACCTGGAGAGGTATGAAGAAGGATTTCCCCCCTGGATAACTGGAATTTTGAATTTCTCTCGGTGGGCCCTCACCTCTGGGTAGTCTTTAGTGTAGTCTTTAGTGCGGTCTCCTGGCGCCAGGGAACGCTGCTTCTGGCCTGTGACCCACAAAAGCTTAGTTGCTTCAGGGCCTCCCTGGTGGTGCAGGGGTTAGAGTCTCAGCACTATCAAGCTATCTCCAGCCACTGTGGCCTGAGTTCAATCCCTGGCCAGGGAGTTGAACCACATGGTGCAGCAGTCCTCTCCCTTCTCACCCGCTGCTCCCCTCAGCAGTGCATTTCAGTAGATCTGCCTGTTTTGCTCCCCAATCTGTCTCTGGTGAATCCTCTCACACCCATGCCCCCCTACACCCCAGCTCTTGGATGCATTACTAAATAAAATAAATCTAGAAATAAAAAGCTTAGTTGCTTCTGCTCATGCTCAAGTCATATCAGCTGTGTCTGCAAAAGCAAGTCTCAAAGTTTGGATTAGCTTTGTTTAACCTAAATTAACAGTTTAACCTGTTTCAGGTGCATGGAGGCTTCCTAGAGGACCAGTGAACTGGATGGGGCGGTCGGGGGTGTCTTGGTGGGCCCGCCTCTGGGTTGCAGGGCTAGGAGGGGTGGTGGGCAGGGTGCTGAGTGTCCCCAAGCCACAGGGCGGCTTTGCCCCAGCCAGGAACCCCGTGAACATGCTGCAGACAGGACAGCCGATGAAGTTTTCACTCCAGCTCCCTTTAGGTCAGCAGGCTCCCGGCATGAACACAGCTGAGGCAGGGACTAGAGTCCAGCCTGCCTCTGAATAAGTGGAGGACCGCTATGGGCCTGGGGGAGGCCTGCAAGGCAGGGGTGATTCCTGCTCATGACAGCTTTGTCCTGTTTGCTGAATGTCCCAGAGAACAAGTTCCCTGGGCTGGGGATCACAGATACTGGTTGGCAGGAAGGTGGAGCCCCACAGACACAGGGTCACATCCTGGTGACCCCACTGGCTAGCCTGGAAAGTCACATCTCCCCAAGTCTTGGTTTTCCCATCTGAAACACAGAGGCAGCCCCCATTGGCCGGAGCATCAGGGTGGGAGGGGGGTAGAGGCAGCTCGCTCGGGCCTGGACACAGCTTCATGTGAGCGAGGTGAGCAGCCCTTGACCTTGGCCTACATCTGGAGACTCCCTGGGCTGCTCACAGGGTCTTCCTCTGTGAGTCTCCTTCTGCCAGGAGCTGAGCGCTGGGGCGGGGCAGGTGGACCTTGGGCCACAGAACAGCGGCTCCATTTCCTGGGAGGCTGTCCAGAGACGAGGGGCAGGGCACCTGGTTTTCATCGCGTGGCTGCCTCTCATTCCTTCGGCATCTCAGCTTCTTTTCAGGAGGAACTTGCACTTAACCAGTTGTGACCCAGCCCAGGCCCAGGCAAATGCTGGGTTTGCAGGAGGGCAGAGCCGAGCTGGCCGGGGCCACTTGCCAGTTGGTGACCTGGCCAGCGCACTCACTGCCGCTGAGTGGCAAGTGAAAGGTTCGGCAGGGGAAGACGAGGAGGGAAAGACAGGACGACAGATTAAGTTTCAAAGGGGGCTTTATTGCGTTCCCGGGTGGGGGTAGGTGAAGCTGCGATTATTGTCAGGGGAAGGCAGGTTTTTAGAGGATGGGAAACGGGAAACGGGAAACCGGGCGTGCGGGTAAGAGGAACAGTGGTTTTCTGATGGTATCAGCAGGTCCTCATTCTTGTCCCTAAGTGGGCTTCCTCAGTCTTGCCCTTAGGTGTGCTTCCTGCCAGATGCCTTTTTGCCCTAGTAACTCTGGTTCCCGTCAGATCTTTCAGCAAGGACTCCTTTGGAAAATGGACTAGTCACTTCTGAACTGTCTGCTTCACAAAGCAGAGCTAGAGGTGAACGTGCATGGCCAGTCATACAGCCCGAAACCGGGTTTCTCCTGAGTTGGTGCTGTCACGGAAGGAGCTGTGCCCGCTGTCTGGCCCCGCAGCAGCTGGCTGAGCATCTGGCTGGTGCATCTGTAATGGTCAAAGCTACTTTTGGGTCCATTGTAGAAAGAGCTGGTTGATGACCCGGAAGAGTGGCAGGCACTAGAAAAGGAAAGTTTCTCTCTGGTAGGCACAGTATGGGAACAAAATAACACAATCATAGCTAACTCTGAGCACCAACTGTGTGCCAGGCACACGGCTAAGTATTTCCAGGAGTCCACAACCAGCTTGTCAAGGTGTTCACCCTCTGAACACCTTGAAGGGGGGAATGGGATTTCAGGAGAGGGAACTGGTGTGGGGAGGCCTGGGCTTCGGGAATGCTGGGAGCAGGGGGAGGCGCTGGCCTAGCCGGGCCTTAGAAGCCAGCCCAGGGCTCATGGTTTAACCTCCCAGCAGCAGCTCTCGTGTGACTAGTCCTTGAGGGTGGTGGGTGGGGCAGCCAGGAGGAGAGCCCCTGACCGCCGGCTGGGGGGGTCCAGGGTCTGAGGTACGAGGTGGGGTCTCCTCATTCTTCTGTCTTTACCCGGGAGCACAGGCCCAGCTGCTATCCAGGAGGCCCCATGGGGCCGTGTGTGGAGCAGAGACCTGAGGTCTGAGTCGAGGGTGGAAGCCAAATGGCCTGGAGTGGTCTCTGCAGGTGCCAGATGACACCCATGCCGGGAGCTGGCCCTGGGAAGGGCAGGCAGTGTTGGCCGTGGCTGGGGAGAGTTTAGAGCAGTGTGGGGAACTGCGTCCAGGCTGGCGGACACTGCCTGCTCCTGGTCTGAGCCCCTGCAGACGTGGGTCTGTGTAGGGGGAGGGAGACAGAGCCGGGGGAGGGCCGGTAGGGCGATGGTCCCGTGGTTAGAGACAGAAAGCAGGGCTGGAATTCTCTCAAATAAACAAAACCCCTTCCCAGGAAGCTCAGGTGGCGGCCTTCTGGTTTGAAAGCCCAGGTGCCCACTCCCAAGTCCAGGCAGCCACGTCGTAGCCCGGGCCTGGCCGCCAGCTCCTGCAGCCCACCCAGCATGGACTTGAGCTGGGAAAGCAAAGTGTGTGGAGATTCAGTCCTACAGGGTGCCCCACCCTGGGCCTCGAACATTCCTGCCTGAGAGCTGGGATTTCTGCAGAGGACAGAGAGGGCAGGAAGGGCTGGGGGCAGCGGCAGGGTTTTTAAGTCAAGAGGCATCCAGGGTGTGATTTCTGCAAGAGCCAGAGATAAGACGGAGATGGGCGGGAAGATTGGGGGTGCTCAGCAGCAAGGCCGGGATCCGGGGTGAGGTCACCGGGGAAGCATGCTGTCCACAGCAGGCTGCGGGCCTTGCTAGCCCTGGGGGGAAGGGAGGGGCCCTGACGGAAGGGAAGGAATGAGCTCGCCTTGGTGTTCTTGGTGCTTTTGAAAAGATTAAGCACTTGGTGTGGTGTCTGAAAAGAACGTTGAGAGTTCAGGAGTTCAAGCCCCTGGGGACCTGGTCCTGGGTGGACAGTGAACCTCGTTCTCAGGGCCAGAGAACCCCAGCCTTTGTTCCTCCCCGGGGCAAAAGTCCTGAGTTTGGCGTGAGTGGCGCCCACCTGCGCTGATTTGTAAATACTTATGAAAACTGCCCTTTGCTCAAGAGGCACTTGGGGCAGCCCTTGCTGGCCATGAGGTCAGCAGGCCCTGGGAAAGGTGAGGGTAAGCGGGGCGGGGCTGGGAAGTGAGCTGGGAAGCGGTGGAGGCCAAGGCTCCCAGGGGGAAGGGCGCGGGGGCGAGGCGTTTCCTGGTGGCTGCACAGGGTGAACTCACTCCCCACCTGCTCTTCCGACTGCAGCTCACTCTCTGCCAAACCCCTGGGTGGGGCCTGGTGCTTTTGGCAGAACACACACGCCCCTTTCCAGACCTGGAGCCCCGGCCAGTCCCAGGGCCCGCATGGGCTTCCGCCACAGGAATGTCCCCATTTCTGCTTGAGGGGCCTGCGGGGCAACGGTGCTAGATGCTCCCCTTGCCCACGAGGATGCATTTGGACCCACTGGGAAGGTGAGACCCTGCCAGGTATCCGGCCCTAAATATCCAACTGGTCAGAGGTGCTAAAAGGCCTTGCAGAAAAGGGGTCCAGCTAGCAATCCAGGCAAAGGACGGGATGTGGACACTGTGAGGTCAAGGGTGTTTTCGAGAAAATGGAGAAATTTGAATATTGGCTACACCTGAGGTAAAGCTTGAGCTGGAAGGGCGGATTGCAAACTCAGTTTAAAAAAGCATGCTTGGTGTGATTTTGGCAAAAAGGACTTCCGAGTGTACAGCAAGGTGTTCCTGGTTAATAGTGTTCATTGGATGACGGGATGTTTTGAACCAACCTCCTTCCCTCCCTCTTCTTTCTTTTTGAGGTAACATCGGGGTACCCCTTTCAGGTATCACTGCGTAGTCGCCCACCACAGCTTTTTTTAACTCCCCCCTTTTGTTGATGATTCCTCACACTCATTTTATAATTGTCATTTTTTAATTTTTATTTTCCCAACTGACAGTGCACAGTATCCCTTTCATTGTATCGAGAGCTTATTTTTATCTTAATTTTTAGTAAAAAATTGCTTTCTTGCAAGAGGATGACCCAGAGCTGCCCACACCAGGGTGCCAGTGACCCTCAGTTTTGGGGTGGGAGGAACCAGCCCTTCTCTGTTCCCCACTGTGGCCAAGAACCCCAACCCCATCGGAGGTCAGCGCATGCCCAGCAAGTGCTGATAACCGCACAGGGAACACAGTTACCTCTGAGTGATCGGTGAAGGGAAAGTGCTCCCAGCTGACCTCAGTCACCCCGTCCACGCCTGCCCACACCCCTCACTGTCCGAAAAGCCCACTTCCTTCCTACAGGGATTTGGAGAGAGCAGAACCTGAAGGCTGAAGGTGGGGAAATGGCTTTCCCCGGCTTTCCCCAGCTCCTGGGGCTGCCCCAGGGTCTTGGCAGGGTTGTTACCACCTGGGGGTCAGGATTTGGGTCCCAGTTCAATGATCTTGGAAAGGGGGTAGGGGCCTGTAAGGACAGGAAGGACACAGTGCAGGTTTTCTGATCCAGCAGACCAGGTAAAGAAGGAGTCCTAGAGAGTCCTCGGTGCGTTTTGTAGGCTTTTTATTTAGATTTACCAGGCATATGGCAGGCAGGGGTGCTGGGGGCCGGGAGGCTTGCAGGCCTCCCAGCCTCCAGCAAATCCTCACTCTATCTGGGCTCTCTGGTGTTCTCTCTGCTTCTCTTCTTCTCTTGGCTTCTCTGCTCCTGCCATCCTTAAAAGCCCAGTCTTAGCCCAGGTGAATCCCATCTACATATGCCCACACCCTACTCCAGGCGCCCGCCATCAGGCACGCATTCAGGACCGCAGGGTTCCGTCATCTATCCTGATGGCGGGAGGGCAGAAAAGCCTGATACTTTTTACCTTACCCTACAGGGCCACTCCAGTTTCTCTGGGCTTTTCCCCCTCCCTTGCCCAGGTTTACCTTCTCAAGAGAGAGCGGTGACCAGTGAGGATGTCTCAGCTCTGCCAGGGTGTAGTGTGTAGGTTGGTGAGGTAGAAAGGTTTGCCCATAAATGGAAACTGGTCTCTGGACACTCATGCCCCGAGCCCCAGCCTGTGCTCCAGGCCCCCGCCTCCTCGCTGCCCAGTGCCCCTGGCTTTGCCTCTGCCCCTCAGCCCGGGGCCCATCCCTCTCTGGGTCCCACCTACACCCGTGCAGAGGTAGGGGCGGCCACCTGCACGTTTCTGAGCTGGACACGCTCTGGGGGTGGCGGGCGTTGCCTTGCCCCCCGATTGCTGACCCTGGGAACCAGGTGAAGGCCGTCCACTTCCGGTGAGGGCGAAGGCTGGGAGTGAGGAGCTGCCCCGTCCACCCTCCTGAGCCCTCAGTTTGTGCAGCGCCCCCGCCAGGGGATGCCTGGAACTGCAGGGAGCGCCGACCCGGCCCCACACACATGCTGTGGGGTTTCCATCCGTGCACACTCCGAGAATGTTTAACTTCCAAGCGAGACCCTGTGAGAGCTCAAGGGCGGCGACAGCAAGGCACAGCGGTGACGAAGACTGAAGGCCGCGCGCGGGTGGCCTCGCTCCTCCCGGAGCCCGGCGCTGTGCGGGGCGTTTCCCGGCCTCCCTCGAGCTGCTGCTAAGGGCGGCTCCTGGGACCGCTCAGGCTGAAGGAAAACGTCTGGAAGGACATCATTTGACAATAAAATTTGTGTTCCCGGCTCCCAGGTCGGCCCCAGGCCGCTTCTCCAGCCCCTCTGCGGGGCGCCGGGCTGTGGCTCGGGCGTCTCTGCTGCTGTCCCCCCACTTGGGCGAGCGCGGCCCGGCCGGCGCGGGGAGGAGCAACCGAGGCCGCGCGGGGATGCGCGGCGGGGCTGCCGGCCGGGCCGTTCCCGGGTGGATTTTGACGGGTTCTGTGCTGCGTCTGCTAGTGTTTGGTTTTTGGACAATTCCCCTCTCAAACAGGCTGTATTTAGGTGAAAAAGAAGCCAGGAAGAGAACCCTCTTTTGGTTCCAGATTTTCTGACTAGCTCATTCTCACGCGGCGTCCATCAAGAGACGCGTCTCCCCCCGGGGCTGGCCCCCTCGGACATGTTAGAGTTTGCTGCCCTCTTGCGGCACCGGACGAAAAGGTCGCGCCCTCCGAACCCTTACTCCCTCAGAGCGCACAGAGACCCACACCCGCGCCAGGCAAGGGGCCCGCAGAACCAAGGCCCCGAGCCACCATGCTCCCTTGGCCACGAGGCCAGGCGACTCCCAGGGAGCCTCAGCCATGACAAGAGCCGCTTCCTCGGCTGCGGCAGGACTCCCAAGTGCCAAGTCAGATCTTTCCACCCATGCCCACAACTCCCAGGCCCCGTCTTTCCCTTTTCTGCTTGGTTAACCCTTCTCCAGAGTTTCTCTGCTTCCAGCTCCTAATGTGGTTCAGCTTTGTCTCCCGTTATGGATTGAGTTATACCCCTTCTATTTCATGCGAAAGCTCTAACCCCTTCTGGTGCCCCCTTCTCTCCCCTGACCCCAACAAGTGCAACTGAGTTTGGAGACCGGCTCTTAAAGAGGGGATGAAGTTGAAATGCGGCTGTTAGTGTGGCCCTAATTCAATCTGGTGTCCTGACCAGAGGAGGAAATTTGGCCACAGACATGTATAACTAAAAGCCCACGTGAGGACTGCCCTCTGCAAGCCAGAAGCTGAGGAGAAGCCAAACCCGCTGACTGCAGCCTCCTGGACTGTGAGAAAATGAATTTGGGTCATTTTCGCCACCATCCGGGTTCTGCTGTTGGCAGCCCTAGAGAGCTTGTGCTGCTAACAAAACACCTCGCTCCACAGAGGGCCTCTGTATGTTGCAGTTTTCACTAAACACAGACCCCTTCCCTGCTGGGCCTGGACCCAGTTCCTGTATTTGTCCAAAGAATCCTTAAGATAAAACTGAGTAGCTTTCCTTTAACTTCATTTAATCTCCACAGTAATTTACCTAATTATAGGTAAAACATTCTTAAGAGCTAACTAGCCAGAGTCACCAGATAGCAGTGGGGAGCGGGCTCCACTTAGCTGTCCACGTACCATCTCTCTCTCTCAGCGAAGCCTGGCTGGGGTGGGGAGGGGCCGGGGCCAGGGCCAGGTAGGAGCTGAGGCTGGAGCTGGGACGGTGTGACTGTTTGGGTGAATCTAAAAGGCAAGAACCAGCTCTCGGGGGGGGCCTCCCTGGTGGTGCAGGCGGTTGAGCGCAGCGCTGTGAAGCTGTCCGCAGCCTCTGCAGTGCCGGTTCGATTCCCGCAGGCCGTGGAGCAACCCACATGGCTCAGCAGACCTCTCCTGTCTTGCCCGCTGCTCCCCTCACTCAGCAGTGTATTTCATCAGTCTGCCTGTTCTGCTCCCCACTCTGTCTCTGGTGAATCCTCTCACCCTCCCGCACGTCTGGTCTATACCCCGGTTCTTGTATAAATAAAATCTTAAAAAAAAAAAAAAAGACCAGCTCATAAACCTGCTGATTCTTGCACATGGTGGCCAGGGGCTTCCTTAAGCCAGTCAGTTCTTCTGAAAAGCCCTTGGACAGACAGGCTGACACCCCCCCATCTGGACAGTCTTCCTCACAGGTGCCTGAGTTGACACCAGGGGGCGCTCTGTCCATCCTGGTCTTTGTCAGCAGTGACTCCTAACCACACTGTTCATCTTTCAAAATACATTTTATTAGTGGCACGTGGAATTTAAAGTTAAGCAATTTCTTTCCAGAGAGAAGGTTAAACCCTGACAGACTAAAGAAATGAGCAGGTACGTCCCAGCAGAAACACCATTTCCAGTGCAAAGTGAGGTTAATAGGAATACTCTCCGGCAAGGAAATGACTTTCTTACCATGCTGACCACACCCAGTTCAGGGGGGCCTGGACCACACGAGAATGCATCAGGCCCTGGGGTCCTCTCTACATTGAAGGAGGGGCCCTGTTTCTCACCATGAGGGCCGGAGGGGCTGCGGCAGTGACTCTCACTGCCCAGGTGAGCAGGCTCAGGTGTGAGCCTGTCAAAACCCAGCTTTCTGCAGTCCCAGCTATGATTTCATCCCCAGGTCAGGGAGCTAGGTCACGTGGAAACGTCTAGATTAGCACATCAGAGAAGATCGGAGCTTTCTTAGAAAAATCATCTCCTCCCCTCAGTCTTTCACCCGAGCTGCTTCTGACTCAGTGAACCGCGGTATCTCGCAGGGCTGCTCCGTGGAGTCTTAGCCACTGCTCCCATCTTACTCTCGAACTCCTTTTTCCCTCCCTCCCTGTCCCTTCCCTGGGCCCTGGGGGCGCCGTCTTCTTGGGTTCCCCACACCTTTCCGTGGACAGCTCTGTCACTGCTGCGGACCCCCCAGTTCCAAAGGTGCTTCTCGCCCTGCGGCAGCTTCTGCTGTGTTAGGTCATGTCGCTCCTTCCTTCCAGCCTCAGACCCTGGGGCCTACTCAGGAGAAAGGCTCGGCAGAGCCGTCACCTTTCCTAGTCTTATTTTGATCTTAATACAGGCGTTTCTCTCTTTACCTCCGAATTCACTCCTCAGCAACATGTTCAGATGCTTATTGATCAGGCAACAAAACGAGTGACAGACTGCATGATTTTCCATTTCTAGATCTAATTGATTAGGCTAAGTCTCCACAGCAGGAGACTGTACTTCACCTCCAAGCGAGCATCTAGAGTACAGTCTTCCAGGGCTTAGGGCAGGTCGGTGATATTGGTATCCTGATTGACCCCACAGTGCAGCTTGCCGTCCTTGGCGGCGGCCCAGGGCATGGAGTCAGAGGACCACTTGGCTGCCCAGTTTCCTGCTTTGTCGACCAAGATGACGCCCCCCAAGCCTTTGAGCTTCGTTTTCATGTAGCCCAACGCCACCTCAGCGGCCTCGTCTACTGTCTTTCCTGGAAACAACAGAAGGTTGAGAAACAACACAATTAACTGAAAGGAATCTGATGGGAAATCATTTGCAGGATGAAAAACCAAAGTGAGCTAACAAGAGACTTCTGGGAAGTGACTTCTAGTTGAAGGCTTGAAGGGAGGGTCCCACCACAAAGGGTCCTCTGTGCACTGAGAGCAGCCCGAGCCCCAGGCCACGTAAGGTGCTGTTGTGCCCACACCCAGGCTCAGCGTCTCCCTATGGGGCCCCCTTTCTTCTGATTTGAAAGACACGCAGTATTCGAAATGCTCTCCTCTTCCAGAGCATTAGAGAAGGTGGGAAGGCATCAAAATTGTGTTAACAGGGCCTCCCCAGGTGGCGCAGGTGGTTGAGTGCCGCGCTGTGAAGCTGTCCGTAGCCTCTGCAGCGCCGGTTTGATCCTGGCTGGCTGGCGAGGGTCCCACATGGCGTGGCAGACCTCTTCTATCGCACCCGCTGCTCCCCTCAGCAGTGTATTTCAGTTGCTCTGCCTGTTCTGTTCCCCACTCTGCCTCTGGTGAGTCCTCTCACCCTCCCGCACCTCTGGCCTGTACCCCAGTTCTTGTATAAATAAATAAATAAATCTTTAAAAAAATGGTGTAAACAGCCTGCGAGCAATATTCGCCGCAAACAAGAAAGGGCTTCATATACTTATTCATTGATTTACTAAGTGTCCATCTACTCGTCTCCACCCAGCTTTACGTGGTTCCACGTACCTTGTTCTACGTGGAAGAGGGTGAGTCTGGCCAGATTCACCTTCAGGATGCTTTCCCCATGCCCCGTTGTTGAAATGGCGCCAATGTTGTTGTCAGCATAACCTCCAGATCCTGCTCAAAAACGGGGACTGGCTTGAACGCAGCAGCAGTGGTCAGGAAGTTAAACCTACCCCAAGCCTGGTGCCACGTAAACACGAAGTCCCTGAGTGTGCAACCTCAGCATGCAGAGGCAAGCCTGTAGCCGTCATGCGGGGATGCAAAAGGGAAGAGAGAGCACGGGCACCCCAAGACCAGGAGGATGGAGAGAGCGAGCCTCGGGCAGGGGGCTGCCGCTTCAGGGGGCAGCTCTACCGGGACAGCCCCTCCTTTGCCCAAAACACAAGTACTCAGTTGTACCCAGGCTGCACAGGGCGAGACAGGTCTGGCTGCTCTCCCACCACCCTCCACTCTCTCACTCCTAGGATTTAGATAATGTAAAGAGTGTTTTGAGTTGTGATATTTCTGTAAAAGCGTCTCACTTCTGGGCCACTCAAATCTAGTAACTGCAAACAAATCTCTGCTTTCCTAGTCTAGTAATTTGAGCCCGCGCCTAAGACAAGGTTTTGTGCACAGAAGCCCCTTGGCCGCTGCGAGGGACTGGTTCCAGGACCCTCGAAGACACCAGCATTCACAGATGCTCCAGGTAAGATGGCGCAGCATTTGTGTAGAACCTACCCAAAGGTCCTGTGCACCCTAAATCGCCCCCAGATGACTTATGCAGCTGCACTGTTAACATTAGTAATAATACCGCGCCTCTTGGGGAATAGTGACAGGAAAACGCACACGTTCCGTGCAGGTGCAACATCCCGCCCCATCTACACGCACACATTCATGACCCACAGTTGGTGGAATCTGTGGGTGCAGAACTTGTGGACATGGGGGGCTGACTGCAGATCCTGAAACTAAGGCCAGAGAGGAGGCGGCAATGGTGGGGGGGGGTGGTGGTCTGGGGGCAATTTAGCTCCATCTCCTCCTCTCTTTCCAAGTCCTCTCAAAAGAAACGCAACTGAGGAAAGACAGTGCCAGGCAGATAGAAACACCCGCCCTGCACAGCCCTGTACGCCTGCCCGTCCCGTTACTCCCTGAAACTCTGAAGTTCCCCCCTCCAAGAGGAGGGGGGACATGAAGGAAGAGAAAGGGGAGAACTTGATGCTCTGAGGGGCAGGGGACCCCCTCCAGCCTACCTACACATGGTGAGTCCCCAACTCGGCCAACCATTTTATTTGTGATGCCCCCGGTGGAGGTGGCGTAGGCCACGTTTCCTTTGCTGTCCAAGGCAACAGCACCCACGGTTCCTAAGTTTCTGCCAAAAATAAACAGAAAAAAAAAAAAAAAAAAGAAGAGAAAAAAAGGCTGAAGTCCATCAGGAAAATCAGGGTGGGGTCTCCCTGGTGGCCCAGGAGTTAAAGTCTCAGCGTTATTGAGCTCTCCCCAGACACTGTAGCATGAGTTCAATCCCTGGCCAGGGAGCTGACCCACAGGGCACAGCAGACCTCTCCAGTCTCGCCCACTGCTCCCCTCAGCAGTGTATTTCAGTCAACTGGCCTGTTCTGCTCCCCACTCTGTCTCTGGTGAATCTTGTCACCCCTGCACCTCTGGCCTGGACCCTGGTTCTTATATGCATAAATAAGTAAAAATAAATCTTAAAAAAAAAGAAAGAAAATCAGGGTGATTTTATCTCGTGTGGGGGGATACTCCACAAATTTCTAGTTTTATAAACTAAACAAGAAGAGGAAGACGACATATTTACTTAGAAAAAAGTGAACACTCTTCCGCAGCAACACAACCATAAGTAAAGAAAAAGCCAGACAACCCAAAAATTGGCAAACTTTTTTTGAAGAGAAAGGATGACCTGAAGAGTGATGAGAAGCGGACAACACGAGAGACAAAAGTGATCACAGGACAAAAATAGGCAAATGCCCGGAAAGAAGGACCCACAAATGCAAAATGCCCAAACCTGTTTATCATCAGGAAGTTGCGATTAAAGGGATGGCGTCCCCCTCCCGCGCCAGGGAAGAGTCCACGGGCCCCTGCTGCAGGAGGAGGGCACTGAGGCACCAGCCGGCCCACGCCAAAGCCACACGCGTGCTCTATCCTCTTTCCCTGAGCAGTGATTGGTGAAAAATACCCCAAAGCTATGGTTGTCATGTGTCTGAAAGTTGATAAGTTGCCAGTGGAGACAATTTAGTTATGATGATGGACGTCTCGACTCACAAGAGTCGAGCAGGGGAATCCTTCCAGTTCCCTGAGTCCGATCAAACCTTTAATGAGATGTTCTGGTTCTCATCCTTTAGATCTTTTCCTTTTTTTTTTTTCTTTTCTTGATTCCAAAGTATTTAATTCTTTTTTGAAGCAATTATAAATGGAGTTATTTTCTTAATTTTGTTTGCTTCTTGTTCATTGATCCACTTGGATTTTTGTATGTTGCTTTTGCGGCCTGCCACTCTGCTGTAGTCATTTATTGTTTCTAATAATTTTTGGATGGAGTCTTTAGGATCTTCTACATATAATATATCATCTGCAAATAGTGATAGTTTCATTTCTTTTTTTCCTATTTGGATTCCCTTTACTTCCTGTGTCTGACAGCTCTAGCCAAAACCTCTCATTCTGAATAAAACAGGAGGGAAAACTAGATATTAGCGAGCCTGTTCAGACCACTAACTGTAACCTGCTGAGTAAGAAACATCCAGGAATTAATGCATTCACACAGAGCAGTCTTTTCTTAAGTTGTGTTGGAGAAGGAATGCTCTTAGCCCAATGCGAGCTATTATCCAGAGGAGTAATAAATTTAAGAAGCAAAAGAGCAGTTTTTCATTATTTAGTATTGCTATTACTTTGCACAGAAACAGAAAATAGCAAGTAACACTTAAGAAATGCACATCATCAGACATTTGTCAAACCCTCCCACTTGAATCACTCCCCGAAATGTCAGTCCAGAGGACACTTACTTTCGGCAGTCGGGTTTCTGAGCCCCTTTCTCATGTTTCTCTTTTTCTAGGCGTTTCTTGCTTCTCTCTGTTATCAGCTGCTCGGCCGGAATCTCTGGAACCCCCATGTGCGCTGCGAATTCCGCTGCACCTTGGCCGGTCAAAAAGCAGTGAGGCGTCTTCAGCCAGAACGAAGTGGAAAATGGTTAGCTTTTTGAAAAAGTGAAACTCTTTTTAACTTTTTCCACTGTGTGTGAACAACTGCTTCTCTCTGGGCACAAAAGCTCAAAACAGCATGACACTGGCTTCTCTGAAAGGTGGAGAACCTGGCTGTCTGAATTTTGTGTTTCCCTAAGACCTCAGAATGCTAGAAGACGACTAGAAATGAGACTCACCTATGACCTTAAATTTAGAAAACTTCATCCATTTTGAATGCACACATGTCATTGAACAGTTTGTATTTGTTATGGGGGTTGTGATGGCTGAAGGAAATATGAGAAGCCACGTGAAAACAAGAGGCTATTAGTCAAGTTACACTGTCCACAGAGGCAGAGCTATAAAGGACACCTTTCTCTTCTTCTGGATCATTTGAGAACAGTGATGGCAAGTATTTCCCTATGGTCAGGCCCCTTTGCAGGCCCTGAAGTAACAGTTCCCCAGGAAAGGAAAGGTCCCCCCCAACAATGTAAGATGCCCCCCTCACCTTCTCCATAACCAGTCGGGCCAGTTTGATGGGGTTCGCTATGCAGCGGACAGCGGACACAGCTCCTGTGGATAGATCCTTCCCATTCATGATGCTGGCATCCATTTCCACTTCACCTTTGGTGTTCAAGACAGACCCGCAACCTGACAGCAAGAAGAAATTAAAAAGCAATAATTAAGCATTTAGAAATGGCTTCAGACCTTGTGACTGCCTGCTTTAGTTCATTCTCTATGACCACAGAAACATTTTTAAAAACACCATTCTGACTTGGAGCACCTGGGCCCTCTTTCAGGCAGAAAGAAAAAAAACAATAGTAGCAATCAGGACTCATGCAAAGGAGAGAATGCTGGGAATGACAAACACAGGGGTAAAACAGAAACCCTCTTTCTGGGCCAAGAGGGAGCAGGGTGTGGGCAGAGGGGGAGAGGAGGGAAATGGAAGGTAAAGTGACTAGTCCAGAAAAAGCTGAAGAAGTAAAATGAAAAGCAGGACATCCTGGTCTGGGACAAAAACCTGGACGTTCAGATTTCTTAAGGAAATGATTATAGAAAGGGCAAAAAGATTTTGAGCCTGGGGATTATAACCTGGCTAAGGCCAAAATGAAGAACAAGCAGCTTCCGGCAGCAGCCCCACAGGGCAGAGGTCAGGGTGACCGCGCCCGTCTGCGGGAGCCCTGGCTGCCAGCAAGCTGGTGAGTAGAAGAGCCACCTGCATGAATCTTCTAATTCCTGTCATTTCTCCTTAATGTGTTACTTCTCCACTTTTATTTCCTTTCATTCACTAAGTCACTTGAGAGTGACAGCTTTGCAGGTAGCGGTAGATGTGCCCCTAAAGGGAGTGTGCGTGCCCAGAGCTTTTGATCCGTTTTAGCAGCGCACCCATGACAGGCTGTGTTACAGCGGCCTAACGTAATCTACTTGAAAATAACCGTATCTATCCCTTGACCCCCGCTGGAGGGCCACAAGCAGCAGGCAAGTTTGACAATCTTAAGGTCTTGGTTTTTCTTAATCTTAACTTTGTATGTTACTGGTATTTGATAGACCTCTAGTGTATTGATTTCATAATTTCCTTTTGGATTTTGTAAAATGAAAGTTTAAGACCACATGTTGGAGAAATGTCACATATTTGAAACAAATAGAGGGGCTCTAAAAGATGTCTCTTTGTGCTCGAACTTAAACGGCAATACCTGCCCCTTCTGGCTAATGTAGGCGACTCCAGCCTGAGTGTCTGTGGGGGAGCTAGCACTGCCATGGCACCGCGTGTCAGGTGCTGTCTGTTGTGGGAGATGTGAATGGGTGGGCATGGACATCAACTGCCGCAGTCACTTTTCACTTTTGTGCCATTTTTGCAAATACAGTAATTTTGCACAACCTCTCAGGAAAAAAAAAAAAACCCTGCCTTTCATAGTATTTTAAAATATAACTGTTCAAAGGAAAATAACAACAATGTATTGAACAATTTATAATATGCACAGAAGTAAACTACATTAACAATAGCACAAAGGCTAGGAAAGAGGAAACAGTGTGTAAGGATGTATTATTAGAAGGTAGACTGTGGCTGTGAGAGATGCATACTACAGACCCTAAACCTCCCTTAATAAAGAAGCCTGCTGCTAGGCCAACTAAGGAGGTAAGATGGAGTCATAGACAACAGTTAGTCCAAATGGCAGAAAAGACAGAAAAAGAAGAAAGAGCAATGAATAGATCTGACAGACAGAAAACATTAGCAAGATGACAGATCCATGCCTAACTTCATCAATGATTATATTAAATACAAATGTTTTAAACACTTAAAAAAAGCAGAGATTGCCAAATTGCAAAAAGGTAAGACACAACTGTATTCTGCATATGAAAAACTTTAACTATAAAGCATAAAATGAATCAAGTGAAAGATGGCTTCACTGAAGAATTCTACCAAACAGTTACAAAGAAATAATACAACTTTATACAATTTAAGAAAAACAGAAGGGGAGGAATACTTTCCAAAATAGAAAGGCAGCATTACGCTCAGAACAAAACCAGACAAATGTCTTAAGAAGATAAAGCCACAGATGAGTATTCTTCTTGACCAAAATCCTCAAGAAAACGCTATAAAACCAAACCCAGCAATAAACAAAGAAAGATAACATATCGCAAGATATTGGCGTTAACCCCAGGCATATAAATGTGGTTCAAGATTAAAAAACTAACCAGTGTTCACCATATCAACAAAGAAAAACCATATGGTGAGAAAAAGAATTTGATAAAATCCAATATCCATACATGATAAAAAATTCTCAGGAACATAATATTGGTCTAGCCAATGCAATAAGGCAAGTAAAAGAAAACGCATAACAATTGGAAAAGAAGAGATAAAACTCTTTGTAGGTACAATGGCTAGATATCAGCATAGTAATCAAGACAGTGTGGTACTGATGACAGGGTAGACAAATAGAATTAAGGGAACAAAAGAGAGCTCAGAAACAGACTCACAAAAACACAGTAAAGTGACCTTTGACAAAGGAGTTGTAATACTGTGATTATGTGATCATTTATAATAAACATGTATTTTGGTCTTTGTCCATGGTTCTTAGCTCACAGCCTGGAGTTACCTAAGGAGAAGAATACTGGTATCTTTTCTTTAAATATTTGATCTCTTGTCCTGTTACTGAAATTGATTCAAAGTCATACAGGTGACATGGGTGCCTTGTTGTTTAAAAGAAAACCCTTTACTCCCTCAGTGCTGAAGAGCAGACATCTGGGGAGTTAGATGAGAAACCCTCAGAAGGAAAGATTGGGGAATAGAACAAAGAAGCAACAGCTATCTCTCCAGTTCCCTAACCCTTACCACCACCGCCCCCGCCCCCATCAGTTCCTGCAGATGATGGATGCCCTTAGGTCAGAGAGTGTGGGGGGCCAGAACCCACCTGCTCCAAACAAAGGTCCTGTGTGAATAAGTGGGGGCTGATCAGCCAAGACAGCTGACAGGCCTATAGTGGAACCAGTTCCCCACTGAAGCAGAGTGCAGCTCCCCCTGCTGGAAAGGTCGGTACCCAGATGGTAAATTCTGGCCCAACATAGCCATAAAAAAGCAGTTAAGCTCATTCTACATCAGACTTAGGGAGATTTATGTAAATGTTAAAGGATGCTTAGCAGAGCCAAGAGGACAGAACATAATATTCAGCAAATATTTGATGATTAATTGGTTAAGATTCCCTGAAATTTTTCCCCTTTACAGAGGTTGGGCGGGTGGTGTAATTCTGAATACTTTAATCCCTAGATTTCAGGTTTTCTATTTTAAAATAAAGAGGACATGAATGTCTTCCTGAAAGTCATTTAACCTATTTGTGCCTTAGTTTTCTCATCTGAGAAATGAGCATAATAATTATACTAACTCATAGGACTATAGTGCAGATTAAATTATTTAATCATGTTAATTTCTTAGATCATTGCTGTGGCAGACTAGTCGTTCATAGCGAACATGATGATTATTATTCTAAAAAAAGTCAGTGAGTGAAAGAAATACTCAAAATACACTGCATGACAACATTTACACGACGTTCTAGAAAATGCAAAATAATCTATAGTGACAGGACAGATCAGCTGGAGCTGGGGACGGAGGGTGGATTAACTGCATGAAGGAATTTTCAGGGGTGAAGGAAATGTTTTAAATCTTGGTTATGGCGAGGTTAAACACATTCCTCAAAACTTAAAATAGGTACCATTTGTGGCATATGATAGCCGGCACCCCTCACAAAAGGACATAATAAAGAAACCTCTTGGCAGGAGAATTCTAAGCAGCAGGGTAAAGAAAAAAAAATGAAGTGATAGATTTAAAAACTCTGAAAGCCACGCACCCATAGATACCAAGACAAAGAGCTGACTGGCCTCATCCGCACTTTAGAAAGGTTCTGTTTACTTGGCCGGGGGTTAACCCGCTCTGGCATCCGGCCCAGTCCCGGGCAGAGGTACCTGCGTTGAACTCGGGGCTGTCTTCCAGGATCACCACGGCCGCTTCCACGGCGTCCACGGCGCTGCACCCCTCCTGCAGGAGGGTGTACCCCACGGTGGCGGCCTTCATCATGCCCTGGCGCACCCGCTCGATCCGGTCATGGGAGATGTTGCCGGCCCCGCCGCCGTGCACCAGCACCACCGGGTTCATGTCGACCGGGCCTGGCGGCGGCAGGAGGAAGCGTCGCTCCAAGCAGCCTGGACCCCGCGCGCCTGGGGCTGGGGCTGGGGCTGGGGCTGCGGCTGCGGCTGGGGCTGGGGCGAGGTCCCGCGTCCACTCCCGCAGGGTTTACAGCCTGGGCCTGCGCCTGAGACCGAAGGTTGGGGTTGGGGCGACGGGCGCTGAACTTTGCACGAGGAGCCCCAGCCGGGAGTGGCCGCCCACCCACTCCCGCTCGGGCCTCGAGGGATCCCCGCCCAGCCCCGGGCAGCTGCCGGGCTCCGGGAAGGGGGCCCCGGACCAGAGCCCACGTCCCCCCCTCGCCGGCGGCCGTCGGGCCGCAGTGTCCGCGCGCACCCCAGTGCCCGACCCGGGCGGGGCGGCGGGCTGGGAGGGGGCTGGCGCCGCGCCAGGGCTCGGGTCTTCCCGGGGCGCACGTCGGGCTCGGTTTCCCCGGCGCGCGGAGTCGGCCTGGGGCTGGACCCGGCCGCGCCCTCCCCCTCGAGCCCGCGCCCCGGGGCGGCTGCTCGGGCCGGCCGGGCTTACCGGGACTCCGCCGGCCCCGGCTCCTCCGCGGCGCCGCCTGCAAACCGCTGCGCTCGCGACCGCCCGCGGCCAACGGCTCGGCGCCTGCGCGGGGGGGGGGGGGGGGCGCGCCCGGGCCCGAGAGCCGGGACGCGCGGAGCCCCACGGCGCCCCGCCGCCCGCGTCCCCTCCGCGCTGCGCCCCCCACCCCCAGCCTCCCAGAGAGCCGCGAGCACCCCGCCTGGAGGCTGCGGCCTCGGGGGCCTCGGGGCGCCTGTCGTGGACAACTGGCCGCGGCGCTGCGCGCGGGAAACCCCCCCACCCCCCGCCCCGAAGACCCGCTGTGTTCTTCCCACTTCAAATCTCTTCCTTTGGGATGTCTCTCCGCTTCGCGTTTTGTAAAGAGCAGAAAGATAAACGCTAAACACGTCTGCAATGGGTCTGATTAGGTGCTGGGGTGGGGCGGGCCCCGAGTCCGAACCAGCCTCCCCCACCCCCTATTTCCTTCCGCTGAGCCTGGGGATCCCAGCTCTGAATTCCTTTAGCCTCAAGTGCCCTTATTTCTGGTGGATCTTTTCCCTCCTCTTGGCCCCTGAGTGTTCCCTTAAGATCTGACACCCCCACTCCCAAGGACTGGGCCGAGCACCTGTCATCACCCCCGCCCCTTGGCCTCTGGCCTCCCTCACCCTTCTCTCGCCTCCTCTCTCCGCCCTCGCCCCTCCGTGGCCGCCCTGGCCTCCAGTCGCCAGGGACTCCTTCTAATAGAAGAAGCTTCCATTTCTGTCTAGTAAGATAACTAAGACACTGGATTAGCGGTACCCATCCAAAGACCCATCATCTATTATGTAAAGTATTGCAATAAATTAACTTGCATAAAATTGTTTTACTGGTTGTATTAAAAAGCAAAAATTCAATGGAGTCAATTTTGAAGATCTAATTGACTTTACGCAACTATTTGTGAATTGCGCAGCATGTGATCTGGCAGACAGAAAGCATCTTGGAGGAACTGTGGGGAAGGAAAGCCTTTAGTAAGCAGAAGCAAGGAAGCCGCACTAAGCCAAAGAGCCGATTGGTTACGCAAGGTTCATTTCCTTTAGGGAAGGGAGGGATCTGTGTGGTGAATTACCCCACTGGTGCTGATGGCACAATTCCTGATCATTTGATTTGAATCATTTCTGGGGGAGCCGGAATGGCCATTCAGTCAGGTTTGACTGTGTGGGGATTCGCATGAATGACTCCATTTTGGGTCTTTGTCTTGTGTTTAACAGCTGAATAAGCCCATGTCAAAGCTAAGCTTTCATTTTGTCCAACAAGTTCTACTCACACCCCTGCTCCCCAACTCAAGATACTGACAGCCCTCAGGCTGATTCCTCGAGAAACTGAATATTAAAAAGCCAGACCTCATCCCGAACCAGAACTCAGAACCACATGCTCCGGAGCCCGAGTCCTGGGAACCAAGACTGTTGCAGAAATTCAATGAGAAAATGGAGGGGAAAGCCCTTGGCCTCAGCGGGGCGCAGGCAGTGTTTAATGGGCCTTGCCAGGGGCGCTGTTACTATTTTATTTGTTCTTCCCTCACCTCCGCTCCCCTCTGCGAGAGGAGAGACTGGCGCTCTGTCTGCCATGGTCAGGAATTCCTTCCTGGGGAAGTCTGAGAGCCCTGCCCAGAGAACGCTGGCCGGGGGAGCTGTCCAGAAGGGACTGATTGGCCCCAAAGATTAAGAGTACAAGCTTTGCTAAAAAATCAGAGCAGATTCAAAGTCACCCCCGCAGCAGTCACTCACATACTCCCATTCCACCTTTATGTCCCTCATCCCTCAGAGGAGAAAAGGATGAGGTTGTCATCAGCCAAAGGGAACTGTCCCCCCCCGCCCCCCCCCAGCTACTATGCCCTGGCACAGGTGGGCGGCAGCCCCAGCTTGGGGGTGCTCTGACTTCAGCGCTGAAGAGGACCGGCCCCTCCTTCCCTCCAGGGCCTGGCTATTACCCTCCTTTCCTCAAGTGGAAACCTCTCTCTCTCTCTCTCTCTCTCTCTCTCTCTGTGTGTGTGTGTGTGTGTGTGTGTGTGTGTGTGTGTGTGGACTGGGTGCATAAATGGAGACCACCCAGGGAGAGCAGGCCTGCAATTCTGCGCTGGCAGGAGTATATGAATTGCTGCCACCACTTTCACTTGGCAGAGACTCAAAGGGAGGTTCAGGAATGCCTGGTGAGGAGTAGCTGGCCAGGGGATAGGGAGGTGCGCTGACTGGGGGTGGGCGCAATGCCATTGTTTAGGGAACACAGTCTTCCTTGGTGGGTTCTAAGCTGGAAGTGGGGACAGAAATTAGAGAAGCTGGTCTTTATTGACCAAGTCTGTCCCACTGCTATCCCCTCCCGCCTTTTATACACGCACAACCCCTAGCCTTGGACGTGGGCTGGTCAGCCTGGCCTGGCCAGCTGGGCATTCCATTTGATTGACAACAGACTGTTACAGATTTGACAATAGTAACTGGTTTAAAAGGTGGCTGTGTGACCCAGGCAACCAATTTTATAACGTTTCTAGAACTGAAGTTTGCACAGTAGAAGAAAGAAGCTTTATCCCTCTGTCTTTGCTAAGTAGATGTCGGTTTTGGGGCCAAGGGCTAGGGAGGGGTGAGGAAGGCATCTTGCCCCCTTTTGGAAAGTGAGTTAGTCTGCAAAACTAAGAGTAGCTGTGGGATGAAGCTCCCCACCCCGCCTCCCCCCCAACTCCGGGCAGGAGGGCCTCCACAGCCAGCCGGGGCTGTTTATGAAACTTCCCTTCCCTTAGACGGCTGCTAAGGTTCTTTCAATGCTGGACTATTTTACACTATTTTACACATCCTCACCAACCTTGCTGTTCCTGGTCTTTTTGAGAAAGGCCGGTCTCACAGGTGTGAGGTGGTATCTTGTGGTGGTTTGATTTGCATGTCCCCGATGATGAGTTTCTTCATGCTCCTCTTGTCCATCTTGACCAGCTGCTTGTCTTCACTGGAAAGGTGGCTATTTAACTCTCCTGCCCAGTTTTTTTTTTAAAGATTTATTTATTTATGCATACAAGAGCTGGGGTACAGGCCAGAGATATGGGGGTGAGAGGATTCACCAGAGTGGGGAACAGAACAGGCTGAGGGGAGCAGCGGGAGAGACAGGCGAGGTCTGCAGTACCATGTGGGTAGCTCCCTGGCCGGCCAGGGATCAAACTCGTGCTGCAGTGGCTGGGGATTGCTTCATAGTGCGATGTTCAACTCCTTGCACCACCAGAGAGGCCCTCCTGCCCAGTTTTTTAATTGGGTTCTTTCTTTCATTGGTTTTACTTTCTTTTGGTCGCGTAGACTGAGTTCTTTGTAGATCTTGGGTATCTGCCCCTTGTCAGATGCATGACGTGCAAATATAATCTCCCACTCATAAGTTTTTAAAAAATTGAGGTAAAATGGATTTACAACATTGTATATGATTTAGGGGTGTAGGGTATAGGGTCAGACCCTTCAGATCTGTGGGACCACACCCACCACCATGTATTTTAATTCTGATACAAGTTTCTTGTACCACGTGAAGCCTTTTCATTTAATTTAGTCCCGTTTGTTTATTTCTGATTTGTTTCTCTTGCTGTTGTAAATGAGTCTTCAGAGACACCACTGAAGCCGTGTCATGACGTGGGCTCTGTTTTCTTCTGTGTACTTCATGGTTTCAGGTCTTGCATCCAAGTCTTTGACCCATTTTGAATTAATTTCCGAGTAGCCACAGGTTTTAAATGGAGCGTTTAGCTGGGTTACCACCCTCGCCAGGCTCCCAGTGACTCATCCCTTCGGGATGAATGTGCTCTGTGCCCATTAACATCTTCAGAAAGGAAACAGCCAGCAAATAAGCTTTTGAAATATAAGGCACATTAAGAAACCGAGTAAATTATACAAAGCTTACTGGAACCAGGCAACTCTGCAAGCAGGCTGGGTAAATCCCCCAGATGATAGCCACTCATTGTGTTCTGGGGACTGTAAAGCACCCAGCTTGGCACCCTTCTTGGGAAAACTGGAGAAAGCACACAGGCAACCGGCCAAAGGCTTTGTTGGCTCATTGGAATCCCTCTGGGGTCCATGGTGTCTGCACATGGGCTTGTCCACTGTTTGCCCTGGGCCTGGGGAGGAGCAGACATCCTGCAGGCCATCATCACCACCCCCTGAATACATCACCCCAATCCCACTTGGCATAGCCTGCCACTGCATGGATGTATGGGCCATGCTGGGAGGTGCAGAGAGGCCCAGAAGAGCCCTTAGATCCAAAGGGACTGTAGGGAAATGATCCACCAGTGGTAGGTAGCAGCCAGCATTCTGGTTGCTTTCAACCAACCCCCAGGACAAAATGAAGGTGCAAAAGTGTGTAGACAAGTCCGTGAAATCATTTCATTCAGTGATCTTTCCTTATAATGTTAATGAAAGGTGCTGCCAGCTTTCCATCTATGGCTTTGGCTTGGACCTTGGTCTCTGCTCAGTGGATGCTATCTGGGGCAGGACAGAGGGCATCTGGCCATACTCCAGCCTATAAAATCTCCCTTTCTTTCTCCCCTTTTCTCAACCCTTGTGTAAATAAATGCTGTTAGCTATTATCATTTTACACTGTGTCACCTTTGAGTCCTACAGGGGTAACACCTCAGGTGAGGCCACCCCCCTCCTTTTTGCTCAGTATCACTAGCACGTGCACATCTATGGAAGTGGGAATTATTCTGTCTGCTACACCCATTGCCTGAATAGGATTATCTCATCCCCAATTCTAGGATGAGTGCCTGTTTCATCAGATACAGCTCCTGACTGGGTTCAGTTAGACATAGTGACCTGGATCCTACCCTGTACCTACCCGTGACTCACACCTAGTCACTCCTGACTCAAACCCAACCACTTCTGTTTGCCTGGATTTATTAGATTTAGCAATATGGTAGAGGGCTGGATAGGGGGCTGATGGGCCAGGGATTAGTGTGGTTTCCATGCGATCTTCCCTGGAAGCTCATGCCTTCACCAGACCTCTCTGATGGGTCTCAAGTCTCCAGCTCCAGACCTGGAGGAGGAGGAGCAGGAGGATGAGTTTTTTCATCCAACTCTGGGGTGCAAAAGGAAAGTGACTAACTGTCTGTACAACTTTCAACCCACGGTCGTTGCTCCTTTAGGGATGGGGTCAATTTCCCTCAACAAATTCCAACCACAGGATGTTTTCAGCAGAACCACATAGTGTGTCTTGCTCTGGTCCTTCAGTCTGGCTTTCTTCACTTCCCCCCACTGGTCACAGAATTTATAATCAGTTGTGAAGGAGTATGTGAGTACAAAGAGGTTCTGGCCCAGGGTGAGCTGAGGTCCCCACTGTTGTGGCAGAGGGAGCCTGGCTGCTGCCCTCCCACTGGATAAACAACAAGACATGCAGGACAGGGCCCTGAGTCTTCACAGAGGCGTGTGCCCCTGAGGGTGGGCGGACGTCGAAGGTGAGGGAGCTGCCGGCACCTATTCCTGGACGTGGTTTCGGGAACCCTGAGTGTTGGGGGCCCCGTGTTCTGATCTGGACACCGGGCCACATCTCCAACAGTCCCGCTAGCTGTGGTCTCCACTGGCGCCGTGGGGTCCCTTGGAGACGCCGCCAAGCCCCACTGCCTTCCAAGTCATTACACGCGTCTCCTCTCTAACACCAACTCCCAGAAAGCTTTGCTTAATGTTTTTAAAGAAAAGACCAAGTTTTGGCGGAACTCCAGGTCCAGCCTGTTGACTCCCGCGGTGCCATGCCAGCAGGAGGCCATCCCTGCTGGGGTGCAGAATCCAGGAGAGGAGTGGGGGCGGGGGTGGGCCCTCCACAGGGGAGCTGGTGACCCGGGTCTCACCCTCATGTGTGAGACTGGAGGGCAGCACCTGGGGGACCCACGTGGTTGGATTCTAATCAAGCACTGGCTTCCCTCCACACTCACTGCTGTGGGGGGCAGGAGAGACCCAAGGCGCCCACGGAGCAGCAGCTGGGAGCCTCGCAGCTTCAGGGGGGACTGGACGTATTAGTCGTTAGGGAAACACCATGTCATGAAGTGTCTTTGAACTTCACATGGATGCCATCCGGCCAGTGCGGGAAAGAGGACAGCACTGCCCCCTGCCTCCTGCCTCCTGAATGGCCCCGCAGGCCATGACTGGGCCATGACTCTTTTCTGCCCAGGTCTGCCCATCGTTGCCCTCGTGGGTCAGACGCGGGGCCAGAGAGGAGCCAGCAGGGTCAGGCCAGGGACATGGAGAGGAACGAACAGGGCCTGGCCCAGCCCCTTAGAATAAAGGCCCAGGACTGCAGGCATGTGGGCAGAAGCACTTTTCTAGAAGCCCATTCTGGGTTCCAGAGGGGAAGAGAAGATGCTTTTCCAACTCAGTGCCTGCCATGCTGCTTTACGAGACAGGGAGACATGCCCAGGCCCGCCTTCCCTCCTGCAATCAGATAACAATAAAGAACTTTACTGTGCAGACAGTTTATTGAAATGAAAATGTTTTTGAGGTTTCAACAATGGTCTTGCGGGTGAGAGATTCAGAGACAAGGAGGGAGGAAAAGTGGGGCCGAGCCCAGGGGCACTGCGTTGACTCCGTGGTCCTTGGGGGTCCCGGGGAAGCTAGAACTCGGCGCACTGAGGAGACGCGTACACGGTGTTCTGGGAGACACAAGACACGAGCCAGGGTCAGCAGCCCGCACAGTGACCGGTGCCCGGGAACTCTCCGTGCGCCCCGGGGCCACGCCCGTGCTGGATAAACGCCCACCCGCGTCTGCAGGGAGGGAGAAGGCTCCTCGGGAACCCGCGAGTTGGATCCGGGAGGTCGTGCCCGGCGCTGGCCCAGGTCCTGCACCTGCTGCCCTGAGGGTGGGCTGGGGCCAGCAGCACCCATCTGGTCCTCGCGAGCGCCCTGAGCCCCATCAGCCCTTCCCACCAGGGTGGGCGGGTCCCCTCGGAGGGCGGGTCCTGAGCTCTGACTAGAGAAACTGCAGAACCCCTCACCCACTTGCTGGTGAGCAAAGGCACTGCCCGCTGAGCTCTCCTACCCTGAGGGGCTGCTGGAGATGGGACTTTTTCCCCTTGGGGGTGTTTGTGGGGTACGTGTGCATAACAGGGATTCCAGGAGAGTGGCAGAGCCCTTGCCAGTAACCCTTCCTCTCTGTTGTCATCCCTGGCTCATCCCTACAGGCCCCCCCAGGTCAGGAGGGCGCTCAGCACAGCGGCCTGGGGCAGGTGGGTGTCCACTCCCAGCAGCACCCTCCTGCGGGCAGGAAATCATCCCAGCACGGCCACACTCGCTCAGGCTTCGGGGCTGAGTAGACACGGGCTGCCTGTCTCGGGCTCAGCCTGAACCTCTAGACAGAAGCAGCACGTTACCATGAAGTCCTGGAGGGAGCCCATCAAGTCCGGGTATTTGTTGAAGCAGGCCTTCATGTGTTGGATTACGGCCCCGGCGGCCTCGTCTGACGCCAGGCTCCCAAGGGACTCAAGGTAGGCAGCGGGGGTCATGGTGCTATCCAGCATGTTTTTCACCACCGTCTCCAGCGCCGGGCAGCCGGACCCTGGGAGAAAGCACGGGAATCAGGCAGAGTGACGGAGGGAGGAGCCCGCCTTGGGGCGCCCTGGTGGCTGTCTTCCCTGCACCCCAGAGGAGATGCGCGTTCAGAAAGCCAATGGCCAATGCCATTGAGTTCTCGGGTCTCGGTGGCCACTGGGACTGGGGTGTCCCTTAAGTCTGGAGCACCCAGCCTCCCCTCCCTCATCCAAGATGCCGCCACGAGCCACCAGGAGAGCACCCGCAGCAACGAGCCGCTCTGACAGCACAACCTCTCCCACACCGTCTGGCTGCTCCCCGCGCAGCCTCGTGAGCTCTTGCAGTGAGGGTCGGAGCCCCACAGGAGCGCCCCACACTCGGCTTCTCAAGTGGCCAATCCTTCCTTAAAGGAGTGGGGGAAAGACACTCTGCTCCCTGTGGGCCTGGGTGGCCCTGCAGCTGCCCAGGGCCAGGCCTACTGGGCATGGTGTCGGATGCCAGGCCCGCTCTCATACCTGCCATCCTGAGGCCCTGGCCCCATCACACCCACCCCTTCAGGAGCTCAGAGAGTGGTTGTGGAAAGAGTGTGAAAATCAGGGTGTTTTCCTCTAAGTGGGTGTCAGTGCTGCAAGGAAATGTCCCAGGGCGTGAGCGCTCGTGCCCAGCCACCGCTGCTGTGAAGGGACGGGGCTGAGGCATTCTGGAAGGGCTCCCATCAGTTCGCCAGGCAGAGCAGCAGCACGCGGTGTGGATGGGGAAACACGCTACCCCTGAGCCTGCCCTCCGGGGTTTCCTGTGTCCCCCACACTGAAAGGGACTCTGGGGGATACTCCTTCAGGAAACCCACTGGACATAAGTGTGAGAGGGTCATTACACCATGCTTGGATCTGCCCCATGGCAACACCCAGCCTCATATGCAGTCCTGCATCCATGTGATGTCATGGTCCCTGCGGACTTAGTGACATGGCGTGCTGGCGGGAGGCAGCCTGGGGGCTCTGGGCAGAGCAGGCACCCAGGAGGGAGGACGCTTCAGAATCCGGGGCACATGGGAACCTTGGGGTGAGGATGGGGTTTCTGCTGTCCAGGGGCGGGGGACTGGCGTCTGCCGAGGGGCCCAGACTGCAGCCCACCCAGGCCTCCCTGGGGACTCACCTGCGTAGCAGAGAGCAGGGAGGGCGACCAGGATGAAGACCGTCACCAGCTTCATGGTGGAGCAGCTGTGTGGGCTATGCAGACAACGTGCAGGAGGAGGATACGCTGTGGACGGAGCTTCCAGGCGCCTCCTTTTATGCTGCAGGTGCCACCTCCCCTCCCTGGAGGAGGGATGAGTCACAGGACTGACCTGGTCCCGGACCAGGAAGCCACAGCAAGATGCCCCCAGGACCCAGCCGGCCTATGCCTGGTGGTTGGACACCAGGAGACAGAGCCTTCGTGCAGAAGATAATAATAACCCCGGGTGTTAAAATTAATGCAAAAGTGTGTAAGTGGTGACTCAAACGACAACATTTTCCCTTTTATGATTGTTCTCGCTTTCATTTTATTGTGCTCTGGTTATCTTCATTTCCCCTCCCCCTCTTGGTTGTCTGTGCCCAGGTGGTAGGACACCAAGAAGACACAGACTTTGGAATCTCCCAGATTTGGGGCTGGAAGATAATGATACATGACTTTAGGTAAAATTAATGCAAAAGTACTTCCTGAAAATTCAGGCAAATTACAACAGTGTGAGGATACATCCTTCGCTTTTTTTTTTTATTATTGTGGTCGTCAGTATCTCCTCCCTTCCTGTGCATCTTCTTCCGCCTGCTCCCCATCTTCTTTCTCCTGGTTCTTTTTCAAACTGCAAACGCCTTGGGATCCTGTGTCCAGGCCCTGGCTAGGTGCAATACCACACACCACCTCTGGGAGGCAGACTTCCTCGCCCTTTGACTTGTTTCCAGCAAAGTGCTGGTAGTTTTGTGAATGTCAGCGTTTCACCATCTCTGCAGTTTTTTCTTTTTTAAAGATTTTTTTATTTATGCATACAAGAACAAGTACAGGTATGGGGGGGTGAGAGGACTCACCAGAGACGGAATGGAGAACAGAAAATGCGGATCTACTGAAATACACTGCTGAAGGGAGCAGCAGGGAGACAGGAGAGGTCTGCTGCGCCATGTGGGTCACCTCCCTGGCCGGGGATCAAACTCGTGTGCAGGGGCTGTGCACAGCTTCATAGTGCTGCGTCTTAACCTCTTGTGCCACCAGGGAGGCCCCTGCATAGTTGTTTCAATGAATATTTCATTCAGTTTACTCAATTTTGTAAACTCAGTGCCTATTAAAACTATGAGTTAGTATTAATTTAGTTCTTTATTATCCATTTAAGGTTTTTCTGTCATTGTATCAAAGAAAGGTATAAGGAAGTAGAATGACTGGTTTCTTAGGGGAGGCGGCATGATCATGTAATGGTAATGAGACTGGGGCTCATGGAGAAGTGGATTTGAACCCAGCCATTAAAAGTCCTTGTGCAAAATGAGGTGCTGTTGTGCTCAGGTGAAGTCACTATAAATGCATGAGACCGTGTGTGCTGATTTTGTGAGGGTGAGACTGTAGAGATGTCTCCATCATTTCCAACTAAGGGCTCTGAGCCACCCGCACATCCCCTCTGTCGTTACCTTCAAACTGTGCTTCCACAAACCAGGAATGTAATCAAACATCATCCCCATTTTTCTGCCCCCACCTCACCCCCATGATGGCAAACACTAGTCTAGGCCACAGGCTCCTCCCTCTAAATGTTCACCATAGCACGTTGACCAGGGTTTGTCTCCTGCTCCAAGATGGCGTGAAACCCGATGAGACAGCTGGTAAACCGTCTGCTACAACCTTGCAGTCCTTTGTGATCAAGAAGAGAAGAGCTGGTTCGCCGTTTTCAACTCATGGAACCTCCAAGTAACTTCTATTTGCTTGTAGTCATCCTGCGCATTGTGAACAGCAGTGGCACTCAAGGGCTCCCCATGGGACCGAGGGTGCCTGCCAGTGCTCAGCTAGATGTGTGGGCAGGGGTGTGAGGGGGTGGGGGGTGGGGGGTGGAGATGGGGAGATGGGGATGGCTGGGGATATGGCGCCACATGGAGGCACAAAGGCCTCCTCCATGCGTCCATGCCGCCAGGTACACCCAGCAGCTCCGGCTCTCTGGGAGCCCACAGGCAGCACTGTTTTTTGTGACAAGCTGCTGCACCGGTCATCGTGTCCCGAGTCCCTCCTTGTTGTACATGTGACGAAGTCTCCCCAGGCGATGGACACTGTCATGTTTATCCTTTTCCACTGTTTCTAAATGGCCTCCCTTGGAAACTTTTAGATTTGGCATCTTCAGAGCTGTAATGAAGAGCTAGAAACCGTACAACAATGTCTACGTAAGATCAGAAATCGTTTCTCATGGTGAGGGCGGCACCTGCCGGTCCCTGGGTCCCCCGCTGTGCTCCGGGAGGCCAGTCATTGCTGCTGATGCCCTTTGGCGGCCTGAGATGCTCTGTCGATTCTTTCCATGCCGAGCACACGATCTTCCTTCGTGGAGCCAACACCTTGGCTGCGGCCTTGCCGCGGGCGCAGCGGGAGCAGCAAAGCAGCCGTACGAGGCTGCGGCTCTTCCCGGTGTGACCATTATTCTTCCTCCTCGGTGGTCGTGGAGGCAGGGACCCGAGAGGGAGCTGAAGTTTTACTTCAGTGCGTGGGTGAAAGAGATCTTACAGAGAGGGGCTTGAAGTGGACCCTCCAGTGAGGCTGTCTGCTGAGCTGTGCAGGGAAGGGTGAAGAGGAAAAGGGGGTGGGGGCGCCCGGGGCGTGACTCGGCACAAAGGGCGAGGGGTTGGCTCGCCCAGCCATGGCTGAGCTCCAGTCCGTGGTTAGAGGGGTTCCCAGACAGGTTTGGAAGTCCCTGGGGGCGGCAGTGGATCCTCCCCCAGGGACCCCAACCTGGGGTTCTCGGGGCGCTGCGAGCTCCTGATTCCTCGCGTCCACCAGCACAGAACACAGACTGGATACGCAGTGTTTCCCCGAATCCGGAGGAACCAGCATCTGGAGTTCCTCACTCGGGGAGAAATGCACACCGAGGATGATCTGCCCGCGTGTCCACAGGGCGGGCTGGCCGCAGGCTGCCTCCTGCTCTTCATGGTGTGGAATGTGCCGGGGCAGGGAGCGCCAGTGCCGCCATCACTCAGACGCCTCTTTGTCAAAAGAGAAGAACCGACAGTTGTTTTGAACCCACAAAACCTCAGGGACTGTCCATTCCTGGGGTCCTCTGAGCAGGGCTCCGTGGACGCCCCTTGAGACCCGTGGTGTTCGGGGGTGCAGGGTCCACGCGAAATGGCACCCCCTGGAGGCGCCAGTGTCTGTCTGTTCCAGAGACACTCGCGGCCCGGGCACGCTGGACGCGTGAGGAGAGAAGGAAACTGCCCCAGTGCTGACTCTGAGCACACACTCGCCTCCCTTGGTCGCACGAGAAATGGGGACAGCTGGACACCAACCAGGACGTGGGCCTGAGGGGCTGCAGGGTGTGGCCAGAGCTGTGCCCTCCCTGCCCGGTGACCACGAGAAACATGGCCACGGGGGGGGGGCCCCACTGCAGGGCTCTGGGGCGTCCTGAGGCAGAGGGAGGCCAAGGGTCACAGTGGGAAGAGAGGAAGGGGCGCTGACAGGCTGAGGTCTGTGCGCTGCCCTCCAGGGAGGAGACCCCGCGGGACTGGCTTTGCACAGGCCCCAGGACTCTCCTCCCTCCAGGTCCTCAGCAGCCTGGCCAGAGCGTGGGAACTGGCAGCTGCAGTCCTGTGTCTCCCCGGGGCCCAGCACAGGCAGCTGCTCTGGCACAGCCTCCCCCTGGCACCATGGCCGGCCCTCCCGCTGCGCCTGCGCCTCTCAGTGCCGGACTCAGCCCTGCTGCGGGGCCCGCGCTGGGGGTCCCCTCACCTCCTCTGCCCTCAGGGCCAGAGAGTCATCAGAGGGGGATCCTGCTGAGCCAGAGGGAGCCTGGCTGCTGCCCTCAACTGGAAAAACAACAAGACATGCAGGACAGGGAGCGGGGCCCTGAGTCCTCACAGAGGCGTGTGCCCCTGAGGGTGGGCGGACGTCGAAGGTGAGGGAGCTGCCGGCACCTATTCCTGGACGTGGTTTTGGGAACCCTGAGTGTTGGGGGCCCCGTGTTCTGATCTGGGGACCGGGCCACATCTCCAACAGCACCCACTATCTGTGGTCTCCACCAGCGCCATGGGGTACCTCGGACACGCCGCCAAGCCCCACTGCCTTCCAAGTCATTACACGCGTCTCCTCTCCAACACCAACTCCCAGAAGCTTTGCTTAATGTTTTTAAAGAAAAGACCAAGTTTTGGCGGAACTCCAGGTCCAGCCTGTTGACTCCCGCGGTGCCATGCCAGCAGGAGGCCATCCCTGCTGGGGTGCAGAATCCAGGAGAGGAGTGGGGGCGGGGGCGGGCCCTCCACGGGGTTGCTGGTGACCCGGGTCTCACCCTCATGTGTGAGACTGGAGGGCAGCACCTGGGGGACCCACGTGGTTGGATTCTAATCAAGCACTGGCTTCCCTCCACACTCACTGCTGTGGGGGGCAGGAGAGACCCAAAGCGCCCACGGAGCAGCAGCTGGGAGCCTCGCAGCTTCAGGGGGGACTGGACGTATTAGTCGTTAGGGAAACACCATGTCATGAAGTGTCTTTGAACTTCACATGGATGCCAACCGGCCAGTGCGGGAAAGAGGACAGCACTGCCCACTGCCTCCTGAATGGCCCCGCAGGCCATGACTGGGCCATGACTCTTTTCTGCCCAGGTCTGCCCAGCCCTGCCCTCGTGGGTCAGACGTGGAGCCAGAGAGGAGCCAGCAGGGTCAGGCCAGGGACATGGAGAGGCAACAGCAGGGCCTGGCCCGGCCCCTCAGAATAAAGGCCCAGGACTGCAGGCATGTGGGCAGGAGAAGCACTTTTCTAGAAGCCCATTCTGGGCTCCAGGAGGGGAAGAGAAGATGCTTTTCCAACTCAGTGCCTGCCATGCTGCTTTACGAGACAGGGAGACATGCCCAGGCCCGCCTTCCCTCCTGCAATCAGATAACAATAAAGAACTTCACTGTGCAGACAGTTTATTGAAATGAAAATGTTTTTGAGGCTTCAGCAATGGTCTTGCGGGTGAGAGATTCAGAGACAAGGAGGGAAGAAAGTGGAGCCAAGCCCAGGGGCACTGCGTTGACGCCGTGGTCCTCGGGGGTCCCGGGGAAGCTAGGACAGGGTGCACTGAGGAGACGCGTACACGGTGTTCTGGGAGACACAACAAGACACGAGCCAGGGTCAGTAGCCCGCGCAGTGACCGGTGCCCGGGAACGCTCTGTGCGCCCCGGGGCCACGCCCGTGCTGGATAAACGCCCACCCGCGTCTGCAGGGAGGGAGAAGGCTCCTCGGGAACCCGCGAGTTGGATCCGGGAGGTCGTGCCCGGCGCTGGCCCAGGTCCTGCACCTGCTGCCCTGAGGGTGGGCTGGGGCCAGCAGCACCCATTCGGTCCTCACGAGCGCCCTGAGCCCCATCAGCCCTTCCCACCAGGGTGGGCGGGTCCCCTCGGAGGGCGGGTCCTGAGCTCTGACTAGAGAAACTGCAGAACCCCTCACCCAATTGCTGGTGAGCAAAGGCACTGCCCCCTGAGCTCTCCTACCCTGAGGGGCTGCTGGAGATGGGACTTTTTCCCCTTGGGGGTGTTTGTGGGGTACGTGTGCGTAACAGGGATTCCAGGAGAGTGGCAGAGCCCTTGCCAGTAACCCTTCCTCTCTGTTGTCGTCCCTGGCTCATCCCTACAGGCCCCCCCAGGTCAGGAGGGTGCTCAGCACAGCGGCCTGGGGCAGGTGGGTGTCCACGCCCAGCAGCACCCTCCTGCGGGCAGGAAATCATCCCAGCATGGCCACACTCGCTCAGGCATCAGGGCTGAGTAGACACGGGCTGCCTGTCTCGGGCCCAGCCTGAAGCACTAGACAGAAGCGCACGTTACCATGAAGTCCTGGAAGGGGCCCATCAAGGCCGGGTATTTGTTGAAGCAGGCCTTCATGTTCTCGATGCTGCTCTCGGTGGCTGCGTTTGGCACCAGGCTCCCAAGGGATGCAAGGTTGGCAGCGGGCGTCATGGTGCTATCCAACATGTTTTTCACCACTGTCTCCAGCGCCGGGCAGCCAGACCCTGGGAGAAAGCACGGGAATCGGGCTGAGTGACGGAGGGAGGAGCCCGCCTTGGGGCGCCCAGGTGGCTGTCTCCCCTGCACCCCAGAGGAGATGCGCGTTCAGAAGCCGATGACCAATGTCTTTGAGTTCTCTGATCTCTGTGGCCACTGGCGCTGGGGTGTCCCTAAGGCGCTGAACACCCAGCCTCCCCTCCCTCATCCCAGATGCCGCCACGAGCCACCAGGAAAGCACCCGCAGCAACGAGCCGCTCTGACAGCACAACCTCTCCCACACCGTCTGGCTGCTCCCCGCGCAGCCTCGTGAGCTCTTGCAGTGAGGGTCGGAGCCCCGCAGGAGCACCCCACACTCGGCTTCTCAAGTGGCCAATCCTTCCTTGAAGGAGTGGGGGAAAGACACTCTGCTCCCTGTGGGCCTGGGTGGCCCTGCAGCTGCCCAGCGCCAGGCCTGCTGGGCATGGAGTCGGATGCCAGACCCGCTCTCAGCCCTGCCGACCTGAGACCCTGGCCCCATCACACCCACCCCTTCAGGAGCTCAGAGAGTGGTTGTGGAAAGAGCGTGAAAATCAGGGTGTTTTCCTCTAAGTGGGTGTCAGTGCTGCAAGGAAATGTCCCAGGGCGTGAGCGCTCGTGCCCAGCCACCGCTGCTGTGCGGGGACGGGGCTGAGGACATTTGGGAGGGCTCCCATCACCTCGCCAGGCAGAGCAGCGGCATGCGGTGTGGACGCTGCCCCTGAGCCTGCTCTCTGGGGTTTCCTGTGTCCCCCACACTGAAGGGGGCTCTGGGGGATACTCCTTCAGGAAACCCACTGGACATAAGTGGGAGAAGGTCATCTCACCACGCTTTGATCTTCCCCAGGGCAATACCCAGCCTCACATTCAGATAAGGAAACGGAGGCTCAGGTATTAGAGGAAAAAACTACCTTCCCTGCCCCCGGGCCTGCCTGAGCCTAGAACCTTCCATTTTGGCAGAGAGGGTAGTCTCGGGGCTCTGGCCTGTGGACTCCCCTCTCTCCTTACTTGGTGCAGGCAGAAGCGCAGCCCTGGCTCCTGCTGGGGGGTGGTGCTGGGGCAGCCCCATCCGCCTCTCTCTCAGCTGTCAGGGGCCGCGATGCCTGGAATGAAGCTGCCAGGCGGGCACTCGTCCCTCCCTGGCAGTAAGGGGAGGGCGTGGTAGTCGCACCCCCAGGGCGGGGCTCTGGCCACGGGGAAGGCGCAGGTGCTCTGCAGCCATCGGGTGGGTGTCGCCACCGTGAGTCCCGTCCCCTCCCGTCCAGGCTCCTGTAAGACTTGGAGTGATGTCCGACCTGGGCCTGCAGGGTCGGAGGGTGGCCGCAGCTACCTTCACTCATGGCGCTCGCAGGCACCTTCACATACTCTTAGTTTCACTCTTAGCCTGTATTTATCTCGCTTGTGAGCTTTTCATGTTCCTTGCATGCTTACCCCCTTGCACCACGAGGGAGGTCGTAGACCGCTTGTATTTGAAAGCTGGAAGGGTCTGGACTTTGAATTAGTGCCTTATCTTTTTCACTGTTTTTTTTTTCAGGGAGTCTGTGCAGCCTCCGTCCCAGGCGGCGACCGGCTCCCGTGGGACCCAGGGTTGGTGGACACGGCTGCAGGGCGAGCTCCGGGGTGGAGCACGGTGCATTTTTGCCTTGTTCTATCAAGTCCTCCGCTCGGAGCACAGCAGTGATCAGACCCTCACGCGCCCGTGGGTCTCCTGGGCCCCCTCACAGTGCGGTTCTGACCCAGCGGGCTGCTCAGAAGTGAACCCGGACCTCTGTGCTCCTCCGTGCCCACAACGCCACCTGCCAGCGCCGGGCGCTTTTCCACATCCAGCCCTCCCTCCCCGGGTCCTCCCGGCCGGTGCCCCCCACTCTGCCATCGGCCGCCCTCAGGAGATGCTCCTTACTCTCCCCTCCCTCTGGGCTCCTCTTTGGCCCAGATGGAAGCGCAGAGGGTGCCGCCCCGCTGGGTCCCGCAGGACCAGGTTCCTGCCCCCACCCCTGCCCGCCCTGCTCCCCGCTTAACCCTCCACCCCTGACCCCGCAGGCCCAGGCCGGACTTCACTTCAAGTCTTACAGGAGCCTGGACGGGAGGGGACGGGACTCCCCATGGCGACACCCGCCCGATGGTCCCGCTGCATCTTGACGGTGTGGAAATTCAAGGTGAGATACAGGTAAGTAGCCCATGTGTCCTTCAAAGATGGTGACAGTGTGAAAACTGTAAGATGAATGGGGAAGGCTCGAGTGTCCCTACGTCTGGGGTGGAAATGTCGGGGAGGATGTCCATTAGGTGGGGCCTGCGTGCAGTTCCACTTCAACATTGCTCGAATGGGCTGAGACCAGAACATCTGTTGCCATCGTTGCTACCTTGAAAGTCACCATGTCAGAAACAATAAAGGCCACGGATAGACACGGCAACAGCCGTCTGCTCTGTGTCAGTGGCTTCCTTTCATTGACAGTGGACAAATTTCATTTAAAGGGTACCTTTTTAGCCAAAAATAAAATCCCCCTGGGGCCTCCACGGTGGCGCAGTGGTTGAGCGCTGGGTTGCGAAGCTGCCCACAGCCTCTGCAGCATGGGTTCGATCCACGGCTGCTCCCCGGCCACCAGAGGAGGGTCCCACATGGCGCGCAGACCTCTCCTGCCGCCCGCTGCTCCCCTCAGCAGTGTGCTTCGGTCCTTCTGCCTGCTCTGCTCCCCGCTCTGGCTCTGGTGAATTCTCTCACCCTCCCGTGCTTCTGACTGCACCCAGTGCCTGTATAAATAATAAATAAATAAATCAAAAAAAAAAAAGTAAAATCCCCTTTTTAAAAAAATGGGAGTTGTTGGCATTCTTTGGTTCCTTGAGTGCCTCTTGCTATTCCCAGTTTTTTCTTCTTCCTTTTCCTTGAGCCTTAGCACTCTTTTCATTTATGAAACTTCTGACCTTGTACGGTTTACAAGTTTACCCAGAAATAAAACCACTGTTGAACTAACACAAAAGAATCGGTATAAATTCTGATACCACCATCTTTCCAGTCAATGACGGAACCTCTGCTGAAATAATCAGGTTTTCATTTCTAGGATGAGACAGAAAATGAAAGTGTTCTGTCTGGCAGGACACTGGATTTATATCGCTCTGTGACAGGTTGGCTTGGAATACAGGATTTTCATTCTCTTGTGTTCTCTATTTCTTTTTGCAAAGGCAATGAACTAATCACAGGAAGGTTTTATCAGTTATTTCAAATTTTGTTTTATGGAATGTCATGGCTCCATTCAAAAATTTGTCTTTTTCTTCCCATAGTTATGCGCAACTTTCAGGCCTCTTGGACTTGTTTATTTTGTAAAATTTTTATTTATTTATGCATAGAAGACTGGGGTTGTAGGCCAGAGATGCAGAGATGCTCTTCTGAGGGGAGCAGCGGGCGAGACAGGGGAGGTCTGCGGCACCATGTGGGCAGCTCCCAGGCTGGGGGTGGAACGCGCACCACAGTGGCTGCCGGTAGCTTGATAGTGCTGAGACTTACCGCGAGCGTGATTAATTGGCTTCAGTCGGCAGCTGGCTCTCAAAGAGAATTTTATTACTGTATTGGTCACACACACACGTTCTCACAGGCAAGGCAACCCCAAGTTCCCAGAGTAGCTCCGGCTGAAGACAGGAGCCGCGGCGTGTGTTAGCCGGGCCTTCCACCCAGGGGAAATCCTCCGGCCGTGGAAGTCTCTAGGCTCCAGGGCCCAGAGTCCGGATGGTCCCCGGGATGTTGAGCCGGTCTGCAGCACGTGCTGCTGCCAGGGAGCAGGCCGCCGCGTTGTGGGAGGAAGAACCGGGGCGTGAGGCTCGGTTCGTGGTGTGCCAAAGTGGAGTGAGGAGGTTCTGGCTGCAGAGCAGTCTGAGCGCAGAGGGGGGCAGCGAGCTGGACTCGGAAGAGGAGCCTCCGGCAAGTCCTTCGCTCAGAGCCAGGTTTGGGGCTGCTCCGAGACTGCGTCACGAATCCGCTTCTCCCACACATCCTCGTCAGGGTGAGGCTCAGCACCAGCTGTTTTCATCATCGTCGACACTCAGGATGTGGCCGCAGCCACCTTCACTCACGGCGCTCGCAGGCACCTTCACATACTCTTAGTTTCACGCTTAGCCTGTATTTATCTCGCTTGTGAGCTTTTCATGTTCCTTGCATGCTTACCCCCTTGCACCACGAGGGAGGCCGCAGACCGCTTGTATTTGAAAGCTGGAAGGGTCTGGACTTTGAATTAGTGCCTTATCATTTTCACTTTTTTTTTTAAATTTTTACCTGTAACTAGATGAAGCTTGTTGATTAAAACAATAAATATTGTAAAAATTGAAAAAGGGTAAAATGTGCTCATTTGGACTGACAAATGAGTTCAAGCTAAAAATTGAAAACCCATTGATGGAATTCAGGTGATGGGGTTCAGTATGGTGGCGGGGCGTCTTGGATCCCTCTGGCAAATAATTCAGTAATGTTCCCTGTCATCAGCACATGGCAAGGTGATTAAGGAAAAGAGAGCAGGAAAGAGAGACGTCTGCATAGACACAGATAGGCTCTGAAAGAACAAAAGCTGCATTTTGCCAGGGTAAGGGGTGTTCTTTCATGATGTTCTTTGATGGAATGCATGCGGAAATTATTGCCTTGGGTCAGAATGGGTTGCTCTTCTAAGTTTGATAATCCTCTCTGCCCCCACCTCTGGCTGATCATCTTTTCTGACTCCACCCTAGATTGTTGGAACTGTCCATAATTGGGTTAGTAAAGATTTATAAATTGTCCTTGTCATACTGTTACAGGGCAGGGAGAGGGGCAGCCCAGAACCCGCAAACCTGCCTGCTCTAAATAGGTTCTGCCATCCGCCACATCAACACAAAACATATAAGACTTTAATGGGAAGGAACTTTAATACAATTAGGAAACAATACACGAAAGGCAAAGAATATAGTTTCTAAATCAAGTATCCAAAGTTACCCATCCTCTTGTGGGTAAAATTCCACCCAGGGCAGGTTTGGCCCAGAGCAAGGCCCCAAAGCCTGTCACAAGTCTAAAGCACCTTCCAGTGGGGACCCACAGAAAAGGGTCAGAAACAACCAGACAAATGTGGAAGGAAAAGAGCAAAATCAAAAGCAAGACAAAAATGGCCATCGTCACCTCCCCATGGTCTCTCACCCACATCTGTGTCACCCAGTCCACGACCAAAAGGCAAGCGCAGTTTCTTCACATGTCTCTCTCTCCTTGTGCCTCCTCCAGGGCTCCTCCTGGCTCCATCCTGCTTCCTTCCTTCCTCAGTCTCCTCTGCAGCTTCTCTCTCTGCTCAGCTCCACCCACCTTTTGGGTGGGTCAGGAAACCTGGAACCTCCCCCCTTCCTGGGACCACCCTGTTATAATACCTCCCTCAGGAAAAACAAAACAAAAACAAAAACAAAAAGAAACAAAAAAATCCAAGGTGACCTTGACATTAAGTGATAGGCGGCTGCTCTTCCCACCCCTGCTTTACTATCAGGAAGGCCATATGTTCACCTTAGAAATTTTTCTGTAACTGCAACAGAATTTTTAGGGCTTTCTTTACAAAAATTCTATGGTTACTTTTCACTTGCCAAGGAGCAGGGGGGTAACTGGACCAATGATTGCATCAATTTTTAAATTTGCTTTGGTTGACTGGTTCTGAAATTGAAAGGGAGCTGTGTACATTGTAGAATATTTGAACATTAGAATAAAATAAAATGAGGAACGGTGAACTGTGATTTTTCCTAAAAAGATAAATACTTTTAGGGTCTCCCTAGTAGTGCAGGAGTTAAAGTCTCAGCACTATCAAGCTATTGCCAGCCACTGTGGCCTGAGTTTGATCCCCAGCCAGGGAGTTGACCCACAAGGAGCAGCGGACCTTTCCTGTTTCTCCACTGCTCCCCTCAGCAGTGGGTTTCAGTGGATCCGCCTGTTATGCTCCCCACTCTGTCGCTGGTGAATCCTCTCACCTCCTGCACCTCTGGCCTAGACCCCAGTTCTTGTTTGCATAAAAGAACCAGGGTACAGGTCAGATGTGTGGGAGGGTGAGAGGATTCACCAGACAGAGCAGGGAACAGAACAGGCAGACTGACTGAAATACACTGCTGAAGGGAGCAGCAGGCAAGACAGGAGAGGTCTGCCATGCCATGTGGGTTTCTCACCAGCTGGCCAGGATCAAACCCATGCTGCAGAGGCTGCGGACAGCTTCACAGTGCAGCACTCAACCGCCTGTGGCACTGGGGAGGCCCAATAAATCTTTTTAAAATAATTTTAAGATTAGCTTACTTTCTTCCACATAATTTCCAATATTTTGAACTGTGCACTATAACACCCATGTGTAAGGGCAGAGACTATAAATGTGAAATTTTAGAATTACAAAAATGAACTCCCATTAACTGGGTGAAGAAATCTAAGACCACATTATATCATCATCTTCCTCCCCAAGTAGGCAGGAATATGTGGCTATCGTTATAATTATTTCCCTTGCCCTTCATGACAGTTCATCACCTAAGTGTGTATCACTAAATGCAGACATAACACGTGATTTCCATTTTGTCTGGTATTTAAAATTTAAATCAATCATATTATGTTCACTTTATATCTGGAATAATGAATGCTATGCCTACAATTTTATATCTTTCCTCCTTCATTTAACATTATAACACAAGTCTTTTCCAAGTCATTTAAAACTATTCAGAATGATTGTGCCTCATTGCTACATCTGTTTCATGTACAGTGCGACAGTTTTCACTGTTTCCTGGAGTTTTGACTTAGATTGTTTCCAGTATTTGTAAGTATGAGAAAATGTTAGTTAGCATGTTTACAAATAAAGCTGTGTGTGTGGAAGCGTCTCCTCAGGTTGCGTCTCAAAACCTGAATGACTGCTCCTTTTAATGCAGACACACACACACACGTGTAACATCCCAAATGCTGGCAGCTCAGTCCAGAAGTGCGACCCCACCTTGTTCTCTTCCCCGAATGCGCGAGAACCCCTATTTCAGCGGGGTTCCTGCCTCCACATCATTCTGTCTCCCCATCTTCAGGGCTCTGACGTCACACACTCCCGCTTCCTGCTCCCCATCTGCCCGCGCCACCCCCCCCACGACTCTCCGGGCGGCGTCTCCCCCACCCCTCCGACCGGCTGACCCGCCCTCGGCCGCTGCTCCGACCCCCTGCGCCTCCCGCCGCTCCAGCGCCTTCTCCACCCCCCACTCCGTGTCCAGCCTCGGCCGCACCGCCCCTCCGCGCCACCAGGCGGCGCACGCCGCTGCTCCTCCCCTGGTGGCCCCCGCGAGCCTCTCCTTCCTTGGCCTTGCCCCGCCCCCTGCTTGTTGACGTCACGTCACTGCGCGCTGACGCGAGAGCGGCGGCGGGAGTGGAAGTGGAGGCGACGCGGAAACCAGGAGCGCCCGCCCCAGCAGAGCGGGCCCGCGGGCGGAGGAAGGAGAAGCCCCGGGGGAAAAGCACAGGAGGGGGTAGCGCGCACCGCCTGGTGGTGAGGCGGGGAAATGCGGCCTCGCGGGGCGTCTCATGAGGAGACGCCGGGGTGGGCGAGGCCGGGGCGGGCGGGGCCGGGGCGGGCCGCCCCCACTCTCACCGTGGGGGGCGGCGGGTTCGGGGCCCTCTGTGGCCGGGTCCGTGTCCCCCGCGTGTCTGTGATGCACGTGGACACGATCTGCTGTTTTACTGGCTGCGGAAATTCCAGGTTCACAGCGTGTTCAGAGACGTGGGCTCTTCGCCTCCGCTTGATTTTCTAAACTTCAGCTGCAGCAGGACGGGCGGGGGCGCCCCCGTGAGCACCCCGGGGCCGACCCGCTTGACCCCGGGCCTGGAGCGCCCCCCCTACACCCGCCCCTGCGCCCCTCCCCTGCTCCTGCAGACCTGCCCCTACAGCCCCGCCCCGCCCCAAGACTGGCTCCTGCCTCCCCCGTGGCCGGGCTCGCCTTGGCCCTGGCTTCTCCGGACGTGGGGTGAAGTCCTAGCTTGCAGGAACCTGGTTTCGTCAGGAGCCGCCCCAGAGCGAGGGGAGGGCGAGGACATCTCCCCGCCGGCGGTGCCTGCAGAGCGGTGAGTCGGAGGACCCGGGCCGGGCGGGCGGGCTGTGGGGAGTCTGCGCGGGTCATTTCAGGTCCTGGAGGAACATGGGGGTCAGGGCATTCCTGAGTGTGACCTGTGGGTGCCCGGCGCCCCTGAATGAGAGCGCATCCCCGTGTTTGCTCGCAGCTCCTTCCTGCTGCACTGATCACCCCCCGGATGGGTTTTCTGTGCTCTCCATTCTGTTCCGTTGATCTGTGTGTTTTATTTCTGTGGACTCAGAATATAATTTGGGGAATGTATTGTACACTTTTCTGGGGCTGACACCCCCCTCCCCATGGAAGGTCTAGCAGGCAGGAGGGCAGCATTGAGTCCCAGTCTCCCCGGGTACAGGTTCTGACCCATTGGGTTGTGTGGTGCCTGGGGCTCTGCATTTCTCACGGGGTCTGAGGTGCTGCCCGTGCTGGGCCTGGGCCCACGTCTGGGGGCCGAGGCGTCACTACCTGTCGTGCAGGTGATGTGGCCATTCAGAGCCTTGAAGGGGGATTTGACCCTGGAAACTGCCTCATGAGGCGACTTTACAATAACCCTTGAATAGAATCCAGGCTTTCCTGAGCCTTGAGTGACCAGGAGCCACACGGCCTGCCATACTCTGGCTACAAGTCTTTGGTTTTCTAATATGGGTTATTATTAACCGATTCAGTGTATTGAAAGCAGCGGCCCTTCCTGCATCACTGAAGGACCAGGCCGAGAAACCCTGCAGCATGACAGCTGGGCACTGTCACCAATCAGGGTGAAAAGTTTCTTCATGGGGAGTATGTGAGATGCTAAAGGGCCCTTTTCTAAGCTCTTGAGATCTTTTCTCTATAGATGGTTCTAAGAGGATTCCTCCTATTTCAGGGATTGTGTAAACCACAGTGACTCCTGTGGGAATTGGACATTTTGGAGATAATCCACTTTATCCTTTTTTTTTAAAGCTTTTTTTTTTTTCATAGAAGAACTGGTGTGCAGGCCAGAGGTGTGGGAGGGTGAGAGGATTCACCAGAGACAGAGTAGGGAGTAGAACAGGCAGATTGACTGAAATACACTGCTGAGGGGAACAGCAGGGGAGACAGGAGAGGTCTGACGCACCATGTGGGCATCTCTGCAGCTGTGGGGTATCGAACCAGCACTGCAGAGGCTGCAGACAGCTTCACAGCATTGCGCTCAACCACCTGTGCCACCAGGGAGGCCCTTTTCTTACATAGTTGTTCATTTTTGTCTAGTTATTGTTTTCTCCCCTCAGGGGTGGTCCCCATAGTTCTCCCACCACCATAGCACCCATGACCCATCACCTTGTGCTCTTCCCTCCCCTCGGTTCACCCCCTTCCCTCCCCCTCCCTGCTGAATGCCTCAGGTCTTGGTCAGCCTGCTAGGGTTGTCTTTTTCTTTACCTTTTGTTCTATTTTGCTATATTTCACATGTACGTGAAACCATCTGATATTTACCTTTCTCCTGCTTTATTGTGGCTAGCATCATCCCTTCCAGCTCCATCCATATCACCACAAGCGGCATGAATTTGTCATTTTTGATTGCAGAGTAATATTCCCTGGTGTAACTATAACACAACATTTTGATCCGTTCATCTGTCTTCCGGCATTTGAGTTGTTTCCATGTCATGGCTACTGTAAATAGTGCTGCAATAAGCACAGGAGTTCAGGTTTCCTGTTGTTTTTTTTTGTCCCTTAGGTAGATTCCTAGGAGTGGAAAGCTGGATCATATGTAGATCTGTTTTCAGTGTTCTGTGGAACCTCCACACAGCTGCCCATAGTGGCTGGACCAGTTTGTGCTCCCATCATCTGTGTCAGAGGCTCCTTTATCTCCGCTGCTTCTCCAGCATTTGTTGTTTCCAGTTTTTCTTTTTTAATGTGGAGCATTCTCACTGGAGTGAGGTGGTAGCTCATTGTGGTTTTGATTTGCGTTTCCCTGATATTAGTGACAGTGAACTTTTTTTCTATGCTTGTTGACCAGTTGCATTTCTTCTTTGGTGAAATGTCTTTTTACCTCTGCCCATTTTTTGGACTGGGTTGTTTGTTTTTGTTGAGTCATGTAAGCTCTTTGTAGATCTTTGATATCTGTACCTTAGCTGTCATGTGGTGTGCCGATATTTTCCCACATTTGGTGGGTGTCTCTGTGTTGACCTTGCTGTAGCCCCAGCTGTCTACATTCTCTCGAGTTTCCTTGCTTCTGGAGAAGAAACCTCAAAGACATTTCTGAGGATCGTGTCATTGAGTGTTGGCCTGTGTTCCCTTCTGTATATTCTATGGTGCCAGGTTCCACATGCAAATCTTTCATCCACTTGAGTTGGTTTGTGTATGGTGTGAGGTAGTGGTCTAGTTCCATTCTTTTGCATGTTGCAATCCAGTTTCCCCAGCATTATTTATGGAAGAGGCTATTCTTGTTCCAGTGTATGTTCTTTGCTCCTGTGTCAAAGGTTAGTTCACCATTGGTCTCTGTGTCTGTTTTTGTTCCAATACCGTTTTCATTATAATAGCCTTGTGGTATTCTTTGATGTCTGGGAGTGTAATACCTTGTGGGTCTGATACTCCTAAGCGGATCATTTGGCTACCATTTTGTCACCTATAGTTCTAAGCAAGGTCAAGATGGACTGGTCAGTAGGTGCAAAACCCAACCCTTCAAGGTGCCCTTTCAAATCAAACAAGAGCACAAAGCTGGATCATTCTGGGAAAGCTATGCATCACGAGGTGTGATCCCAGGAACACCCAGGAGGCTGAGGACCAGTGCATAACAAAGGACCACAGAAGCTGATCAGTGGAAGCCTTGTTGATCAGATTAAAATGATGGCTGGGGATTAGGGTGTGACCTCAATGACAATACCGAATCATCAAGCAGATGAGAAGTGCCTGGAGGGCAGACTCACAATCCCTGATCTTCTACATTCTTCCCCTTTCTTTAATCTCCTATCCCTTAATCTCCTTCCCCCTTCCTATTGCTCCTCGCCCTTACAACTGATGCTGTGAATCAATGAAAAGGCCAGGATCTTGTGCTTCAACAGCATCCTGCATTTTGTCGCCTGATCCATGACTCCCATTTCTTTTATCAGTGTGGTGTTGCCATATGCAATGATACCTCCTTTCTCCCCCACCCTTTTAGTCAGAAGAACTTTCGCTACTAGAGGTTTATGTGACCCCATATGAATTTGAGCCATATCGGTTCCATTTCATTGAAGAATACCATTGTGATTTATACTGGAATTGCGTTGAATCTGTAAATTGCATACAAATAGGAAGTCCCATCTAGGTTTGTTACTTTTTTCCAATTACGGAACATTCATAAAACAGTGTTAATAAAAAATGTAGGTGTTATTTGCTGTAACTTCTAAAAAGGTGTTATTTTCTATAATTTCTAAAACAGACAAAGTAGGTCTGTTCTCTAGAGACGAAGAAAGAATGTTTCAGATGGAAAGGGAAAGGCACTGTGTCATAGAATAGTTGACCAGTTATTGATCATATAATATTAGGATATTCTTCCACCTTTACGCTGATGGGACGCTAAGTAAGATTGTCCCTTTGTCATCTGCTTCATGGTGCCACCAGAGAAAATGTTGCACTTAAGTGACTTACTTGCAGGACAGTGCCAGTATGCTTTATAAAGGAATCAAGGAGAGGAATTAAGTTAGGAAATTCAAAACGTGAAACTGGAAAACATGAAGTTGATAATGAAGTTAGAGCCACATCTCTGGTCACGGTGTCTGTCAAATCCACAATCCTCGATTATGGGCTAGTCACCTGCCACTGGATATGGCAGGGCCAGACCCACTGATCCATGGATGGTCCTTTCTGAAGCTGGGCCTGGTGTCTGAATTTGTACCTGTCGAGCAAGGGCACGTCGCTGCTGTCCTGTGCGGGCTGGTTCACGTCCTCCTATCTTTGCCTCCTGGGGAGAGGAAAGGGAGGACCCAGATGTTTCCTGAGGGCTGTCTGCAGTCCTTCCTTCGGTCCTCGCTACCTTCACAAAAGACAACCTGTTGTGTCATGTCATTTATTTACAGCCTCAAAAAGCTCTTCAGTGGCCCCCACGCCTGTGCTCAGGCTAAAGTCCAAGCCTCCAGACAAGCTTTCGAGAGTCTTGCCATCTGCTCCTGCTGTCTCAGGCCTGCGGCCTCTTTCTGACAACCTCCTTCTCTCCCCCTCCCCCACTCACCTGACCCATTCCATCTCAAGGGTCATTCCACAGCAGCCCTGCCTGATGCCGCCTCACCCAGGAGTGTGTCAGGTGCCCCTTCCAGGGAAGGCTGTGGCGTCTCAAGTTGTTGTGTCTGTCACGGCGTCTGTTGAGGTTCCCTGTGTCCCAATTGCTCCTGAGGGTGTCCTGAGCTGTGGGCTGGGCTTGGCTCGTGTCCTCCATCTAGCAGCCAGTGGGCGCTCGGCCAAAAACTGGTGAAGGGGTTGTGTCCGCCTCTCGAGTCGAGGGGATACTTTCCTTCATACAGATAAGGAAACTGAGGCTCAGGAATTAGAGGAAATAACTATCCTCCCCGCCCCTGGGCCTGCCTGAGCCTAGAACCTTCCATTTTGGCAGAGAGGGTAGTCTTGGTGCTCTGGCCTGTCAGCTCCTCTCTCTCCTTATTCAATGCAGGCAGAAACACAGACCTGGCACCTTCTCGGGGGGAAGTGCTGAGGCAGCCCCACCCACCTCTCTCTCAGCAGTCAGGGGCCTCGATGCCTGGCCTGGCCCTGCCAGGTGGGCGCTAATCCCTCCTGGGTAGTGAGGGATGGTGTAGTTGTTGCACCCTGGGTGGGGGGGGCTTCCGGCCATGGGGAGGGCGCAGGTGCTCAGAGTCTGTGCAGCTTCTGTCACAGGTGGCAACCAGCTTCAGAGGGACCTGGGTGTGGTGGACATAGATGCAGGGTGAGCTCCGGGGTGGACCGCGGTGCATTTTTACCTTGTTCCATTGAGTCCTCTGCTCAGAGCACAGCAGTGATCAGACCTTCACGCACCTGTGGGTCACCTCGAGCTCCCCTCACAGTGCGGGTTCTGACCCAGTGGATGGCTCAGGAGTGAACCCGAACCTCTGTGCTCCTCCATGCCCACAACTCAACCTGCCAGCACCTGGCAGTTTTCCACACCCAGTCCTCCCTCCTTGGGTCCTCCCAGCCAGTGCCCGCCATCGGCCGCCCACAGGGAGATGCTGCTCACTCTCCCCTCCCTCTGGGCTCCCCTTCGGCCCAGATGGAAGCGCAGAGGGTGCTGCCCTGCTGGGTCCTGCAGGACCAGGTTCCTGCCCCCACCCCTGCCCACCCTGCTCCCCGCTCCCCCCTCTACACTCTACCCCGCAGGCCCAGGCTGGGACTTCACTCCAAGTCTTACGGAAGCCTGGATGGGAGGGGACAGGACTCATGGTGGCGACACCCACACAATGGTCCTGCTGCATCATGACAGTGTGGAAATTCAAAGTGAGATACAGGTAAATAGCCCACGTGTCCTCCAAAGATGGTGACAATGTAAAAATTGTAAGATGAATGGGGAAGGCTCGAGTGTCCTTACGTCTGGGGTGGAAATGTTGGTGAGGATGTCCATTTTGTGGTGCCTGCGTGCAGTTCCATTTCAACATTGCTCAAATGGGTTGAGACTAGAACATCTGTTGTTGTTGTTGCTGCTACCTTGAAAGTCACCCTGTCAAAAACAGTAAAGGTCACGGATAGACACGGCAATAGCTCTCTGCCATGTTGTTGCATTGGGCAACACCACGCTGATAAAGAAACAGGAGTTGTGGAGTAGGCTACATAATGCAGGATGCTGCTGAAGAGTAAGATCCTGCCCCTTTTATTGACACATGGTATTGGTTGTAAGGGGGAGGAGCAAAAGGAGATTAAGGGGAAGTAGATTATAGAAAGGGGAAGGGTGTAGAAGATTAGGGATTGTGAGTCTGCCCTCCAGGCACTTCTTATCTACTTGATGACATACCCCAATCCCCAGCCATGGTTCTAATCTTATCAACAAGGCAGTCCACTGATCAGGTTCTGGGGTCCCTTGTCATACATTGGTCCTTGGCCCCCTGGGTCTCCCTGGTCATACCTCATGATGCATATCCTTCCCAGCGTGATCCAGCTTTGTGCTCTTGTTTGATTTTTTTTTAAGGATTTATTTATTTATTTATACAAGCACTGGGTACAGTCAGAAGAGCAGGAGGGTGAGAGAATTCACCAGAGCCAGAGCAGGGAGCAGAGCAGGCAGAAGGACCGAAGTACACTGCTGAGGGGAGCAGCAGGCAGCAGGAGAGGTCTGTGCACCATGTGGGACCCTCCTTCATTGGCTGGGGAGCAGCCAGGAATCAAACTGGCGCTGCAGAGGCTGCGGGCAGCTTTGCAACCCACTGCACCACCAGGGAGGCCCTCTTGTTTGATTTTGAAGGGTTGGGCTCCTGTACCTAACTGGCCGGGCCATTTTGACTTTGTTTAGGTGACAAAATGGCAGCTGAATAGGCTGCCTAGGAGTAGCAGACCCACATGTCCCTCTTTTTTGTTTTAATTAAAAAGAGAAAAGGTGGGAGGAAGGGGGAAAAAAAGGGGAGCGGTCTAGGCGGGCAATAGGCCAGGTGAAGAGTCATCATTGTTCGTTTGTGTCATCTAACTTGCATCCGATGATAGCAGGAATGGCCAAGTTACTATTAGCCGAGAGAGGATATGAAGGCCACAATGAGGTTAGTTGATGTGGCAGGCAGTCCCTGCTGAGCCAGTAGTATCTGCTGATGATGCAAGGTGCTTGATGTCTCCCCATGTTATGGGTGGAGAATCAGGAGTTTTGTGTTTTTTTCTCAAAGAGTGGTTGTCGACCGACAGAGAAGTCAGTCTCATGTTCTGTATCTTTGGCTTGAGATTGTTCATGGGGTTGTGTGAACTCATGGTAGGGTTTAACACAGCGAGCCAGAATCCACTGAACACCTTGTGGAGACATAACCACCGCATATCCTCTTTCCCATGAGATTAAAGGAGCTGGGCTTAACCAGTTAGGATTGGGTAATTGTATAACACTAAAGGTTTATGATCATTTTCTGTAGGTTTGGAGAAATGGAGTGTTACTGGAGTGATTAGGTTGTGGTCCATGTCTCTGTACTGTAAATAGTTTAATGTGAATAGAGCTTTAAAAAGTTGAGAATAAGGGGAGGAGACTTAGAAGTATAAGCAGGGCCATTGTCAATTTAATACGGGAAGGATGACCCATCATTGCAAATGCCAAGTAGAGATGACGAATAACATGAGCAGAACATTCTCTGGGCTGAGCTGTGGCCTATAGAAATCCTGAAATGGTATCTGTTGTAACATGGAGACAAGATAAACGACCAAAGGAAGGGAAGTAAGTGACATCCATTTGCCATAATTCATTGGCTTGAGTGCCACATGGGTTGACGCCTGTAGGAATGGTGGGGCCAGAGCACTGACAGATAGCACAAGCGCTAACAATCTCTCGCACCTGTGTGAGGGGAATATTAAATAATTTTGCTAGACTGTGAGCTCCTTGATGAAAAACGGGATGACAAGTTATAGGATCTGCAAATACATTAAACACCCTAAGTGCAGCATCAGCTGTCTCATTGCCTTTTGATAGTGGGCCTGGTAGGCTGGAATGACTGCGAATGTGAGCAATAAAAATGGAAAGAACACGTTGGCGAAGCAAAGTTTGTAAAGAAATGAAAGGCGATAGTAGGGCTTCATCAATGTTAATTTAAGAAGGGCAGAAGAGATGTCTTGTTACCACCACTAGGGTGGTAACATATAGCGAATCAGAAATAATATTAAGTGACCATGAAGGAAATGAGGAAAGAGCCAAAATAACAGCTGCTAGTTCAGCATATTGGGCTGAAGGAAAAGATGTAGTATAGGCAGTTTGCCATGTCACATCCAGCTCTGTGTGCCAGACCATGACTCCGCGGCCTGTAGTGGAGGAACCATCTACGAAGATAGTAAGAGCTTGGGGAATGGGAGAATTAACAATATCGAAAGAATGAATAGGGAGAAGTTGTAGGGATTGAATGCCTTTATCGGGGGTGGGGGAGGGGGTTTGAATAAAAGAATGATCTGATGTGATCCTGGAAAACAATTTGAAATTGCTCTGAGTGAAGAGCCATTCTGTTTCCTGCTTGGAGAGGCCTGTGTTAATAGAGCAAGGATCATAACCGGCTAAGGACTGACAAGAACAACCTTTTTGTAACAAAGAACATCTTTGAGGAAAATAAGTAGATAGACGATATTTAGGCTGGGAGGGAAGAGAAAGCCATTCAATAATGCGGAAGGGTGAGGTCAATTGTCCAATAATTCCTGTAGGAGAATGGGGGGTATTTAAAATAAGCAATGAGAGAGAGATTTTAGGGTCGCACCTGTCCAAACAAGAAGAGTGAAGGCAGTTGTTAAGAAATGTTCATTGTTGCTTTGCTTTGTTAGTGAGTGAGTGAGGAGAGGCCGGGGCTGGATCACCTTTTAAAGAGGCAAACAGCTCAGAAAGAGCATAAATGGGAATTCCAAGAACTGGACACAACCTAAAAATTGTTGTAAAGTCATTAATGTGACGGGAGTCAAATAAATGTAAAGTAGAAGTCTTAGGAATTACTTGAGAATGTACCATCTTAAATCCTAAATAAGAATAAGGGTTAGTATACTGAATCTTGTCAGGTGCCACCACCAAGCCTGTACGTTTTAAATGGGTCATTAAAACTTCTGAACAGACCTGTGGAAGGCTAGCGGAGGGTGCTGCTAACAAGATATCATCCATGTAGTGGTATATCAAGCAAGAGGGAAACTGAGTACGAACTGGACATAGGGCGGTGTCCACAAATAGCTGACACATGGTGGGGCTATTCATCATTCCTTGAGGTAAAAAACACCATTGAAAACGTAAGTGTCGACCATTATTAATTTCAGGAACTGAGAAGGCAAATTTTTCCTTACCATCTGGGTGTAAAGGAATTGTGAAGAAACACTTTAAATCTATAACCAGGAGATGAAAGGTCGAGGGGATCATGGCTGGCTTAGGGAGGCCTGGTTGAAGTGCTCTCATTGGCTGCATTTGAGCCTTAACTGTCTGTAAATCCTGAATAAGTTGCCATTTCCCCTGAATTTGCATTAAGACAGTTTTTTACAGAAATGACCCATTTGTCCACACTTATAATAAGGGGCTGTGGTTTGTAAAGTAGAAGCCACGACCAGTGCCTTATGGGTTTCTGTCCCAATATCCTGGCAAGCCCGCAGCATATCTGCGATAGTATGAGGCTTGCCCACTGTGGAAGCTAGCACCCTTTTGCAGTCAGCATTAGCACTTTCATAAGCCAATTGTAATGTTAAAACCCGTCTAGCTTCCGCGTCATCCACTTGTCGAGCTATTGCCCTCTGGAGAGGGTCTATGAATTGTAGATACGATTCAGAGGCTTCTTGCTGGATAGAGGCAAAGATTTTTAGAGATGTAAGGTTTGGGATTTAGCTCAAAAAGTTGTAGTTTTACTTTTTAGTTTTTATCAGGCCAATTAATTTTAATAAGAAACCTTTTACAGGTCCAATAAGGAAGTCAGGAGTTTTTACTTAGCCAATAAGCATTTTGTAGGAAAACACAAGGAAATAGAATATATATATATATTTTAACCTATAGAACAAACTAGAACAGTATCTCAAGGTGGGCAAAAACAGAGTCCAGTTTTCCACAGCAGGAAGGCAGCAGAGACGTGCCAGTGATTCCAACACTGGAGCAAGAGGTCCAGGCAGCTGCTTGCTGAGACCAGGGACAGCCCTCCACTAGCCTGCTGCAGTGGGTTGGTCCTGTTTTGATAAGAACCTTACAGTCTCTTGAAGTCATATTATACCCATTTTTATAACATTCAACAATTGTTTTGGCAAATGAATTTTGATTACCATTTTTGGAAACACCTTTTTTAAATTTAAGAACAGTAAATGGCGGGCCTCCCCTCTGCAGTGCCGGTTCGATCCCCGGCTGCCAGCAAGGGTCCCACATGGCCCAGCAGACTTCTTTTCCCGCCCGCTTCTCCCCTCAGCAGTGTATTTCTTCAGTCTTCCTGTTCTGTTCCCTGCTCTGGCTCTGGTGTATTCTCTCACCTCCCACGCTTCTGACTGTACCCAGTGCTTGTATAAATAAATAAATAAATAAACAAATCTTTAAAAAAAAAAACAGTAAATGGCAAACCCTAGTGTCAGGGCTCTCTGTTCTTTTTTATATTTGATCTGAGGGGGTGTGAGATTATCACTCATGTTTCTAAGAGAGAGTAAAGATTTAACTGAAAAACTCACAGAAGAAAGTTAACATCACAGACTCAGTGTCTGTGGGCCTTTTACCAGGCTGACTATCATCACAGAGTCCAGCTCGGTGGGCCTTTTACCAGGCTGATTGGGAAGAAAAAGATAGGAAAGACATGACTGAAACACCTTCTTACCACTTTGTTGCAGACTCTGGGTCTGTGAAGCCTTTTGACGGGCTTGAGAGGACGTCCAATTCCCTTCTCCGGGCTTGAGAAGCGGGGTGTGAAGTTCCTGTTTGGGCGCCATTTGTTGCGTTGGGCAACACCACACCGATAAAGAAACGGGTGTCATGGAGCAGGCTGAAGAGCAAGATCCTGGCCCTTTTATTGACACACGGTATTGGTTGTAAGGGGGAGGAGCAAAAGGAGATTAAGGGGAAGGAGATTATAGAAAGGTGAAGGGTGTAGAAGATTAGGGATTGTGAGTCTGCCCTTCAGGCACTTCTTATCACCTTGATGACACACCCTAATCCCCAACCAAGGTTCTAATCTTATCAACAAGGTGGTCCACTGATCAGCTTCTGGGGTCCCTTGTCATACATGGGTCCTCGGCCCCCCACCCTTCCCGGTCATACCTCGTGATGTATAAGTCGGGAGTACGTGTTATGCTTTATTTTATTTTATTACAGATTTATTTACTTATAAATACAAGAGCTGGGGTGCAGGCCATAGGTGCGGGGGTAGGGTAAGGAGATTACCAGAGACAGAGCAGGGAACAGAACAGGTGGACTGACTGAAATCCACTGCTGAGGGGAGCAGCGGGGAGACAGGAGAGGTCTGTGGCGCCCTGTGGGTCACCTTCCTGGCTGGGGATGGAACTGGGGCTCCAGAAGCCGCGGATGGCTTCACAGTGCGGTGCTTAACCCCTGCCCACCAGGGTGGCCCCTTGCCATGCTTTTATGTCAGCTTCAGGTAAGGGCATTTTTAAGAATGATTTAAAAAAAAAATCTTTCCCAGAAATGGCAACCTTGTTTGCCGTTTAATGACTAGCGGACACTGTAGGGTCACAGTGTATTGGGCGAGGAGGAGACATGTGTCTGCATCTCAGTGTTTGTTTGCGAACCCTCCCGCCAGCGCCTGCGGCCGGGTGGGCGTGGCCTCCGGGAGCCCCTGCGCGCCCGGCCCCGCCCAGCGCACCTGGCTGCACCTGCACCGTTACCGCGCATGCGCGCTCGCCCAGGCCTCTGGCCCTGCTGGCCCCCGACTCGGGGTGAGGTTCCGGCTGGGGTGACCCTGGTCCTTCAGGAGCCCCACGGGGCGCCGCTGCCCTTGACCTGGGGAGCCGGCGGCGGGGAGCGGACAGGTGAGGCCGAGGGAGGGAAGGCGCTAGGGCTTGGGGCGCGGGCTGGGTGTGGAGAACTGGGGCTTTGGGGTTCATTTTGGGGCCGGCAGGACACAGGGGTCTGGGTCCCTCCTGCGCGTGGCCCCGCTGCTCCCTGAGGCGTTTACTTCAGACTGCGGCCCGCGAGGGCGCCCCGGCGGGTCCTGGGCCTCCCTCCCCCTGCGGGCCTGTGCGTTTCCATCCCGCGGTCTACAGTGCAGTTTGGGGACCGGGTTTTCCACGTTCCCGGGGCCCATCCCCCTCCCGCCCCTGGTCCAGCAGGCAGGAGGCCGAGCCGTGTCGTCTCCCGGGTGCAGGCTCTGACCAGTGGGCCGCGTGGGCCTGGGGCTCTGCTTTCCTCACGGGGTCTGGGATGCTGCCCCTGCTGGGCCTGAGCCCACGTCTGAGGGCTGAGGTGTCACTTCCCTGCCGTGCAGCCGATGTGGTCATTCCGAGCCTGGAAGGGGGCTTTCACACCTGGAAACTGCCTCCGGAGGCGCCTTTATATATTTTTTGTTTTTACAAAAATTTTATTTATGCGTACAAGAACCACAGGCCAGTGATATGGGGGGGGGCGGTAAAGATTCACCAGAGACAGAGTGGGGAACAGAACAGGCAGATTGACTGAAGTACACTGCTGAGGGGAGCCACTGGCAAGTCTGGAGGGGTCTGCTGCGCCATGTGGGTAGCTCCCTGGCCGCCTGGGGATCAAACACAGGCTGCAGATGCTGCAGATCTCTTCATAGGTTGCTTCTTAACCCCTTGCACCACCAGGAAAGCCCATGGGCCGACTTTAGACTCTCCCTTGAGTAGAATCCAGGCTTTCCTGAGCCTTGAGTGACCAGGAGCCCCATGGCCTGCCACACTCCGGCTGCAAGTCTTTGGTTTTCTAAAATGGGTTATTATTAACAGAGTCAGTGTAGTGAGAGCAGGGGCCCTCTCTATGTCACTAAAGGACCCACCCAAGAAACACAGCAGGTGAAGCCAGGGGCTGTCACCAACGGGGGGTGCAAAGTTCTTCATGGGGGATCATCTGAGACCTGGAAGGGCCCTTCCCTGAGCTCTTGAGATCTTTTCTCTAGGACACCTGGTGCCAAGAGGATCCCTCCTATTTCAGGGGCTGCATCAGCCATAGTGCCTCATTCCCCTGGGAACTGGGCATTTTGTAGATAATCCACATTGCCTCTTAACCATTCTAATGTGTTAAAGTGATGGTACCATCTTCCTCGCAAATCCCTGTTACGAGGAGAAGTTGGGCTCCTCAGGGAAGGAGAAAGGAATCACATACACTGAGCACCTGCTGGAGGTGACCTGAGGCCCTGCAGTGCACGCATGACTGAGTGAGTAATCTCCATTAATGACACTATAAAGATGTTACTCCTACTCCGTGGTGGAGAACCCTGATGTTGGCGTTCCTGCGGCTCCTTGACATGGCTCTGGTTATGCCCAGAGGTGTTTTTGCTTCCTCATTGCTTCATTGGAGTCTTAGCACCCAAATACTTGACGATGCTTCTGGCCTCGTAGGGTTGGCAAGCCTGCCCAGAAGTCAGCCCACGGCTGCATTTCCACAAAAGTGGAATGCTCTATGTTGCTGCCACCATGTTTCTTGTTGACTTTGGAATCTCTGCTACTAGCATCAGGATCTGAGCTCTAGGAGGAGGAGACCGAAAATGACAGCGTGCCTTCGGGCCGGACCCTGGGGATGGCTATAAACGGGGCAAGTTTTTGGAACCTAGGAGTTTCATTCTATTCTGTCCTATTCTTTTCGGTGTTTTGTTTTTTGGTGGTTTCAGGTCTCATAGCCGAGTCTGTTATCCATTTTGAGTTGATTTTAATGCGTTGCATGAGACAATGATCTAATTTCTTTATTTTGCTTGTGGCAGTTCCTATTTTTCAGCACCATGTATTGGAGAGGCTTTCCTTGTTCCAGTGTATGTACTTTGCTCCTGTCTTGTATATTACTTGCCCATAAACATGTGGTTTTTTATCTGGGCTCTCAATTCTATTCCATTAGTCTGTGTGTCTGTTTTTGTTCCATTACCATGCTGCTTTAACTTCTCTGGCTTTATAGCATGGTTGGAAATCAGAGGTGGGATACCTTCATTTCTCCTCTTTGATATCAGGACAGCTTTGGCTATTTGGGGTCTTCTGTGATTTCTGATGAACTTCAGTAATCTTTGTTCTATTTCTTTGAAGAACGCCATTGGGATTTTTTTGGGGATTGCATTGAATCTCTAAATTGCTTTGGTTTGGATGGCCCTTTTGACAATGTTGATTCCTCCAACCCATGAGCTGGGCATATCTTCCTGTTTATTTTAAGAAAGGAGGATCCAGTACAGATGATCCAGGGTCTGTGGGCCAGGCTAAATTTCATTCTTTGTCCTTAGAGTAATGGATATCACTATAATCCTTGTTGTTAGCTTTCATAGCATTTACAAGATGACACTAAGAGTTTCTCGTGTTTTTTTTTTAAAGATTTATTTATTTTTATGCAAGAACTGGGGTACAGGCCAGAAATGCGGGAGGTAAAAGGATCCACCAGAGACAGAGTGGGGAACAGAACAGGCAGACCGATGAAATACACTGCTGAGGGGAGCAGCGGGCAAGACAGGAGAGGTCTGCCTCGTCATGTGGGACTCTTGCCGGCCGGCCAGGATCAAACCCATGCTGCAGAGGCTGCGGACAGCTTCACAGTGTGGTGCCCAACCGCCTGCGCCACCAGGGAGGCCCTCTTGTGTTTTTTAAATAACTAAAATGTCTAACCCCTTGCTCCCCCCCACCAAAAAAAGTCTTTGCTCATATGAATTACCTCTGCATTTTGGCAGGAACTTGCACATTATGCATAGGAATATAATAATGAACATAAAATTCTGCCTGACAAGCATAAAACAAAAGAAAATATTTGGGAATGTGATTTATTTGATACATAGGATTAACTGAATGTTGATGGAAGAATAGTTAATAGTTTAATGAAAAGTATGTTATTATATATATGATCTATTTTCTTCAGAATAATATTTCAAACATACTGATCAAGCTCATATATAAACATAATTAGGAAATTTCTAGAAGAATCTGAGTGCATACAGTGCATATAGTATCATACAGTTCTTGAGATCACGGGGTTGTATCTTTCTCAGTCTAGTAAAAAGGTCATGAATTGTGTACATCATTTTGGTAAGGTTTTAGAGAAGTCATCACGTAGGCATCATTGAACAAACCTGAATCTATTACAACAGTATTTAGCAAGGCATTCGTATTTCTGAAATGCCACATTAGCTAGATGAAAATTATCAATATTTATATACAAAAAATTGATAGAATTTGTGATTACTGAGTAGTCCAAGTTGTCAAACTCATCCAGATACTACTTTTACGTCTGAGAGAAATGTGTACTGTTATTGAACATCAGATAAAATCCAGCTGTACTTTAATCCCATTTCAGTCTATCCTCACAGAAAATATTGACTCTCTTTTTCCTGCAGACATACAGCTGTCAACTATCCTGCTATGGGTCTAGATTTGCATTATAGTTTTCTTTCCTACCTGTTCCTTTTCATCTAAAACACGTGTTCCATGAAACAACTTTTTCTGTCTGAATAACGAAGGCAGGAAGTGCGGTCTCATCACATTGTCAGAGAATGTTCATGGGCACAGCAAATAGTATTGGCTAAATTTAAGGGGATGTAGTTCTACTTTTAAGAACTGGTAAAATCACTACTTATCTACAGGTATTGCTATTAATGTCATGGTTATCATTCCAGTAACAATTTCATTTCATACCAATCTATATGACCAACTGCTCCCTTCCCCAGTAAAGTCGATAACACAATGCAATACCCACAGAGTATGTGCACGTGAATGAAAATAGGTGACGTTACAGAGCTCCTAGGGAGATACATAGACTGAGATCTCTGGAAATATTAAAGATTTGTAAGCAATAGCAGAGAGTATATTCATCATAAAGATTAGTGAAGACACACAAGATTGTGGTGATAATTAAATCCAAATGCAACAGAATAAAACATTTTTCTCTTTTTAAAAAATATTTATTTATACAAGCACTTGGTACAGTCAGAGGCGCGGGAGGGTGAGAGAATTCACCAGAGCCAGAGTGGAGAGAAGAACAGGTAGAGTGACGAAGTACACAGCTGAGGGGAGCAGTGGGTGGCAGGAGAGGTTGTGTGCACCATGTGGGACCCTCATCTGGTGGTTGGGGATCTAACCGGTGCTGCAAAGGCTGCGGGCAGCTTTGCAACCCAGTGCTCAACTGCTACGCCACTGGGGAGGCCCAAAACATTTTTTTCTTATAAAATGATTCTTTCTAAGAAACAATTCTGATGGAACCAGTTTTTTCTTGCGAGGTCTTGCAAGAATACTAGCAACCTCAGGCTCACAGATCAGGTATCCTTGAAAATGTCATAGCGTATCACATCCATTCTTTGGGTGTGGACTAAGAGTTCATTGAGAAGGAACATGAGTTTCTTAACATGTCCAGAGGTGACATCTGTCACATCTGCTCACCTTCTATTGGGAAGAACTAGTCACATGATCACTCAGAACTGCGCGGGATCCGGGAAAGCTCCTTTTGTCTCATTAATTTCAGGCTGTCACTATATTATAGCGTTGAAAAAACGATTTCTAGGTAGCTTCTTGTCTTTGATAGAGAGAAATGTTGCTATTCAGTTGTTCTGAACATAAGAGGGTATTTTGTTGCTATTTTTGTGGTATTTTTGGTCTGCTTATATTTTGCCTGCTCAGTTTTCTGGCCAACTAGGTACATATAAAGCCCTGAATACAAAGTAACTCACATTGGGAACAGTGTATGAAATAAATCCACTAAAATGAGGTCAGTCTATAGAGCTCATCTCAATAAACAGAGGAAACAATTCAATTCAATATTCTATATCCATGTAGAATGCATGAATTTCTGTGAATAAGGTAAATGGATTTTAGACTTTGAGATTATTGTAACATTCACAGTGATGATACCCTAAAATATCATTTTTATTTACTACATTATAAAGACCCATTATATTTTTGGGTACAATGAATAACATTATATATTCTGAATCTTATAGGAACTTCCAGAGAAATGAAATAATGCCCCAAGCAAACATGCAGGAAATGAATTAGCTTCATAGAGTAAATGCCACATTTGGCCTTATATGGTCACAGCCCTGGATGAGTCACTGATATGGCTTTAAAATGGAAATGTTTGCTGGTAGCCCCTGACCTATTCTTCTCATCTTTTTCTCCCAGCAGAAATACTCTGTGAGTACAAGGAGATTATTTTACAATAATAAACACTTACATTTCACAAAGTAAAAGGAAAGTAAGAGGGCTCATTTGCATGTCTGGACCTGGGATTTCTTGCATGGCGCTCCAACGGTAGGCACAACTCTTGCAATGTCCCCAGACCCAAAGCTTTCCCTGTGGTCCTTGTGCTCCAGGAAATTGGTGATCTTGGCTATGTTTTCCTTATATAATAATTTTTTTTTCTTTTCTGGATTTATTGGACTGTTTTCTATTGAAATTTTCATCTTCAATCTCTCTCTCTCTGGTCTATAGGTAGAGTGTACTGATGATGAGCCTGATGCTGGTTTTCATGGAAAGCCTTGTAGGTGATATCTACGGCTCTAGGTTTGTGAGTTATCCTTTCAGAATGCTCAGGTAACGGTGCCAGGACGAGGTCCAGATCCCAGCACCTCTTAACAAGTTTCTGTCATGGACCGTGCATATGTGGGGATGGACCCAACTTACATTTCTGGAGGACTGTAGGGCAAGGAGAGCATGAAATAACGTATTCAGAATAGAGATAAAATATACGAGTCACAAATATCCTAACCTGCAGGATTGTCCTATAGAGACGAGAGAGTACTATGTTCTTCCCAGACAAACAAAAGCTGAAGAAGTGGTCCACTAACACTAGATCTTCCCTGAAAGAAAATAATTTAAAGAGAAGAAAATTCAAAAAAAAAAAAGAAAAAAGAAAAAGCTGAGCAGGGAAATAGAGCCAGAAAACTAAAGTCAAAGTGGCAGTAGAAGATCTTCTATTGAACTCACCCATCCAAAGGCAGAGAGAGGCCAGCCTCAGTTCAGGAAACAAAACCCAAGTTTATGCAGTCCCCGGGAGACCCGTCTGAGCCCCAAAGATAAACACAGGCTCCAGGCTCAAGGCTGAATATTACACCAAACTACAGTGCAGACTCAGTGATGTCAGAGTTTGGGCCACGGTGTATTGTGCCACACCATGATGTGCAAAGAGAAACGTTAAATGTGGAGATGAGAGCCTTCATTTTTCTCGGAATGTATTTTGAATAACAGCTGCTTTTTTTTTTTCTAGAGGCATGTTTTATTTTTATTTATTTATTGTTTGTTTGTTATACATGCACTGGGTACAGTCAGAAGCGCGGGAGGGTGAGAGAATTCACCAGAGCCAGGGCGGAGAGCAGAGCAGGCAGAAGGACCGAAGTACACTGCTGAGGGGAGCAGCGGGCGGCAGGAGAGGTCTGCGCGCCGTGTGGGACCCTCCTCCGGTGGCCGGGGAGCAGCCGGGGATCGAACCGGCGCCGCAGAGGCTGCGGGCAGCTTCGTAACCCAGCGCTCAACCGCTGTGCCACCGGGGAGGCCCAACAGCTGCTTTTTAATGTTGCTATAGGATCCATTTCATGATCTGCAGGTAAATGATGTTTTAGTCATGCCTTTATTTTATTTTAATTTTTTACAGATTGATTTACTTATGAATACAAGAGCTAGGGTGCAGGCCAGAGGTGTGGGGGTGGGGGTAAGGGGATTCACCACAGACAGAACAGGTGGACTGACTGAAATCCACTGCTGAGGGGAGCAGCGGGGAGACAGGAGAGGTCTGCGGCACCCTGTGGGTCACCTTCCTGGCTGGGGATGTGATGTTGGCACCAGATGACGTGACAAGTTCCTTTGTGGTTGCCATAATGTTGTAGGTTGTAGAGTGCGTGCGGGTTCTAGGGTTCACTCTGGCAAAGGTGTCCCCAGAGCTCCCATTTCAGCGGCACCTGGTGAGTTCCCCTGGCACGTTTCTCCATGAGACAGAGACATTAGTTATATTTAAAGAGCAGGTTTATTAGGGAAAGGGACAGGTTTTGCTGAGAGAGGCCTGCATGGTTGCAGATGGGCAGTCTTGACAGGTCATGGCAGGCAGGAGGCTGCTGCCCTGCAGAGGGAGAGAGTTGGTGAAAAGAGGCACCTGCATAGTCATGGGTGTGCAGTGGGAGTGCTGCCCCGTGCCTGTGCAGAGACTGCCCCGATACAGTCCTTTTCTCTTTGGGAGAGTCACTCCTCCATGGAGTGGCTGCTTGTTGCTGATGTTGGGTAACAGGCAACACTAGAAAGGGACCAGAGGTTCCAGGGTGGGCCCAATCTCCATATCCTTCCCCTCAGGCCTGTGCGCCACTCCCTAGACCATCTGATCCTGCTCAGGTCTCCTGCCTTGTGACAAGGCACTGGCGCCTGAGGGTCCGACCTCCACAGCTGGGTTAAAGGTCGTGTGATTCCCCTCGACCCCCACCTCCTTGCGTGAGTCAGGTTTTAGTCTTGTGAGGCTTTCTTTCCAGTCTCTCCATTCTTGTCCTCCATCAGATGGATCTTGTGCTGCAGAGGCTGCGGATAGTTTCATAGTGCGGTGCTTCACCCCTGCGCCACCAGGGAGGCCCCAAGCCTTGCTTTTTTGTCAGCTTCAGGTAAGGGGATTTTTAGCAATGATTAAAAAAAAAAATCTTTCCCAGAAATTCAAGCAACCTTGTTTGCTGTTTTCATGACTTGCGGATATTTTAGGATCTTGCTGCGGTGGACGCTGTCGGTGAAAGGCTGAGAGTCCCGGAGCCTGCAGCAGACCCGCCTGTGCCTCCTGCCACAGCCCACTGTGACCTGCTCATTAGCTGGAGTTATGTTGGGACAAGGCCTGAGGGTAGACTAAAAGTTTCACGGAGTGACTGATGGACTTTCTCTGGGCAGGAGCCTGACTTGTGCGCCCCAGATGACCAGGTGAGCTCTTGGAAGTCTCCTGTTTTTCTGCCCTCTGCTTGCTTTAAGGTGTGAATCTGCCCCTGCTGGGGAGATGGGTGCTCTGTCGCTCAGGGCTCGGACTTTGGAAAAATGATCACCTCTGGGCCTGCAGGATAAATAAAGATGAAATTCTTTCATAAACTCTTACAATCTAAAAATCAAAAGGTAGAAGGTCTTAACTCTAAATGCGAATAAAGTGAGGTGTGTTAAGAATTGTATTTAAAACAGGACCTCCCCTGGTGGCGCAGGCGGTTGAACACAGTGCTGGGAAGCTGTCCGCAGCCTCTGCAGCGCCGGTTCGATCCCCGCCAGCTGGAGAGGGTCCCGCATGGCACGGCAGACCTCTCCTGTCAACGCCCACTGCTCCCCTCAGCAGTATATTTCAGTAGATCTGCCTGTTCTGTTCCCCACTCTGTCTCTGGTGAATCCTCTCACCCCCCTACACATCTGGCCTGTACCCCAGTTCTTGTGTGCATAAATAAATCATTCTTTTTAAAAAAGATTATTTATGCATATAAGAAGTAGGGTACAAGCCAGAGATTGGGGGGGGGTGAGAGGATTCATCAGAGACAGAGTGGGGGGCAGAACAGGCAGACTGACTGAAACACACTGCTAAGGGGAGCAGCAGGGAGACAGGAGAGGTCTGCTGCGCCATGTGAGGTCTGCTGCGCCAGCTCCCTAGACAGGGATCAATTCGTGTTGCAGTTGCTTTATAGAGCAGTGTCTTAACCCCTTGTGTCCCTGGGAGGCCCCTCTGTTCTATTCTTTTCTTTTCCTTTTTGTAAAAGCAATGAACTAGTCACAAGGAGGAGCTTTCAGTTATATAAAATTTTGTTTTATGAAATATCCTGGCCCCATTCATTATTTTGTCCTGCTCCTCTCGTAGGTATAGACAACTTTCTTGTATTTGGAAGCTGGAAGGGCTCAGACTTTGAAGTAGTGTCTTGTTTTCACTTTCATTTGTAATGGAAGCTATATACAGCTGTGGATTCAACAGAATAAATTTCTAAATTTAAAAATGAAGAAAAGGGGCAAAAGTTGTTTATTTGGGTTTAAAAGCTAGCCGGAGCACAGGTTCAGGCTAGAAACCCAATCTCCCTCACTAAAAAAAAAAAAAAATGAGCTGACCTTGACATTAACTCCCAGCACTGCTGCTCTGCCCTCGCCTGTGTGACTAGCAGGAGGCCATGTTTCATCCTAAAGTGTTTTTCTGTAACCACATGGAATTCTTAAGACTTTTTAAAAATTACTTTTCCCCTGCCAAGGAGCAAGGAGGTCATTTTACCAATGGACTTTTCATCAGCTTCTGTTACTGGTCCAGATAATGATAGGGAGTTTGTATATTATAGAAAATGTAGAAGTTGTGTATATTATAGAATATGTATATTATGGAAGGGTAGAATAAAATAGGATGAACAGTATCATAAAGTACTCTTATGACTTAGCACGTTTCCTTCCTAGTTTTCCCCCCATATTTGCAATTGTGAAATAGAATGCCTGTGTAGAAGGTAGGTAGTAGCTTGAGAATTATAAAATGAGCTTCCTTTAAATAGGTCAAGAAATGTAAAGTCACATCATATCATGATCTTTGTCCATAAGGAAGCCCCTGTATGGCTGTCACTAATTTTTTTCTTTGCTCTTCACTACATATCCTAGGTATGTATCACTGCATGTATCATTAAAATGTGATTTTAATTTTGTCTGGCATTTATTTATTTATTTGTTTTTTAAAGATTTATTTATTGATTGATTGATTTATACATACATTCATACAAGCACTGGGTACAGTCAGAAGCGCGGGACGGTGAAGGAATTCACCAGAGCCAGAGTGGGGAGCAGAGCAGGCAGAAGGACCTAAGTACACTGCTGAGGGGAGCAGCGGGCTGCAGGAGAGGTCTGCGTGCCATGTGGGACCCTCCTCCAGTGGCCAGGGAGCAGCTGGGGATCGAACCGGCGCTGCAGAGGCTGCGGGCAGCTTCACAACCCAGCGCTCAACCGCTGCGCCACCGGGGAGGCCCTTTAATTTAAATAAATTAAATCATGTTCTGTTTCTGTCTTGAATGTCACTCAACAGTATGAAGGCAAGACTAGTCCACATTTTGGATGCAGCTTGAGGCCTTTATTTGCACTGCTGTGTAATATTCTACTTGGTGTACCATTGTTGTTTACATTGTGTTCTACTCACACATAAGGGTTAAGGAGAGTATGCTTACATCATCGCTAAAATTTTATATGCTACTTCATCATTTAACACTGCACTGTAAGTACTCTCCACAGCATTAAAAACTATTCAGTGTTGCTGTATCTGTCCAGTCTTTACATTTAGTTTTGTATATATTGGGGTTTTTTAGTTTCAAATCATTTTACTGTAAATAAAGTGTTGGTGAACATTTTTACACATAAAGATTTTTATCTGAATTTGAAAACATTTCCTTAGGTCATTTCCAAAAATAAAATTACTATTTCCATTAAAAATTCAAGTATTTCAAATTCAAAGTTCCCTGAAGAGGGGTTGTGAACTTATTTCTCAGGAAAAGTGAGGACAGATTTTCTAGTCTCACTAACATTTTAGTCTGTCCGGTTTTCCTGGATGCAAATTCCCACCACGCTCTGCTGCTCCTGCCTCTGCACTGGCCGCCCCTTCACCTGTCATGGCTGTTCCCCGCCTTCACTCGATTCCGCCCCACAGGGCCCCTCGTGGTGCCCGAGCTCGGCCACCTGGGCCTCTCCTCCCCTTTGGCCACTTGTCAGGGATACGCTGTCTGGCCACTGATGGCCACCAGGCGGCGCCCTCCCTCGTTATTTTTCACATGCTCCTCACTGTCCTTTTCATTGCTCTGAAACACGTCTCTGCCTTATTCACAGTCCAGCCCGCACATTATTCTTTGTTTGGGCCCGTTATTTCGGTCCTCCCCCCGTTTCCTGCCTTACTCTCCACCTCTCTCACCCCTCCAGGCGCTTTACCTTGTCCATACCCCTGCCATCATCAGTCTGCGTTTCCGCGCATTACCCGTCTGGGCCACAAGGTGGCGCCACACGTCCCACCCACACCTTCATTCTGCTGCCGGGAGCCGCTCTTGGCGCCACCACTTCTGGTCCACCTGGCATTTTGGGCCGCGATTTTCCCACGATACCACCCCAGTCCACAAGGCGGCGACACTCGCTCCTCTCGCTCTTATTTTTGCCTCCGGGAGCTGCTCTTGGCGCCACTTCTGGTCCACCTGGCGTTTTGGGCCGCGATTTTCCCACGATACCACCCCAGTCCACAAGGCGGCAACACTCGTTCATCTCGCGCCTTTATTTTGCCTCCGGGAGCCGCTCTTGGCGCCGCCACTTGTGGTCCAGATGTAGTTTTGCGCAGCGAATTTCCCACGATACCACCCCAGTCCACAAGGCGGCGACACGCGCTCGTCTCGCCCTTTATTTTTGCCTCTGGGAGCCGCTCTTGGCGCCACCACCTCTAGACCCGCTCGCATTTCTTGCCGCGATTTTCCCACGATACCACCCCAGTCCACAAGGCGGCAACACTCATTCATCTCGCGCCTTTATTTTGCCTCCGGGAGCCGCTCTTGGCGCCACCACTTCCGGTCCACCTGGCGTTTTGGGCCGCGATTTTCCCACGATACCACCCCAGTCCACAAGGCGGAGACACTCGCTCCTCTCGCCCCTTTATTTTTGCCTCCGGGAGCCGCTCTTGGTGCAGCCACTTCCGGTCCCGCTGGTGTTCCATTCCGCGATTTTCCCACAATACCACCCCGGTCCACAAGGCGGCGACACGCGCTCCTCTCGCTCTTTTAATTTTGCCTCCGGGAGTCGCTCTTGGCGCCGCCACTTGTGGTCCAGATGTAGTTTTGCGCAGCGAATTTCCCACGATACCACCCCAGTCCACAAGGCGGCGACACGCGCTCGTCTCGCCCTTTATTTTTGCCTCCGGGAGCCGCTCTTGACGCCAGACTTCCAGACCCGCTCGCATTTCTGGCCTCGATTTTCCCACGATACCACCCCAGTCCACAAGGCGGCGAGACTCGCTCCTCTCACTCTTTTAATTTGCCCCTGGGAGCCGCTCTTGGCGCGGCCTCTCACGCTCCGCCTGGTGCATCCTGGGAGTCTCAGAGTGATGATGTAACTGCCGAGGACGCGCTTAAAGGGCCCAAAGCGCTAATAAAGGACCGGCCGGAGGCCTGAGAGCGCTGCTGGCGCCGGGCAATGGCGGAGCTGAGAGGAGTGAGGCCCGCGCCGCGGCGCAGGGGAGGGCGGGAGGCTTCACCAGGACAGCGGGACAGAGCAAGTGACGGCAGGAGAGGAGACCTGGCCTCACTGTTCCTGGGAAGTAAGTTCGCAACCTCTGCGGGGAGCTTTGAATTTAAAATACTCACATTTTCTTTTTAAAGATTTCTTTATTTCTATAACCGCCGGGGACGGGCCGGGGGCGCGGGAGGGGGCGAGGCCGCCGCAGAGACAGGGCGGGGAGCGGAACCGGCCGCCTGGCGAAGCGCACCGCCGAGGGCGCAGCCGGGAGACAGGCGGGTCTGCCGCGCCCTGGGGGCTGCTCCGAGGCCGGCGGGGATCGACCCGGCGCTGGGGCTGCGGACGCTTCAGCGCGGCGCTCAGCCCGCTGCGCCACCGGGAGGCCCTGAAATACTTACATTTTCAATGGAAATAGTGACTTTATTTTTGGAAATGACCTAAAGAAATGTTTCCAAATTCAGATAAAAAATACGTACGTGTAAAAATGTTCACCAACACTTTATTTACAGTAAAGTGATTTGAAACTATCTAAATAAAAACCGCCAATATATACAGAATTAAATGTAAAAGCTAGATACAATAATGCTGAAGAGTTTTTAATGATCTGGAAAGCACTTCTATTAGTATTAAATGTTGAAAGTGGAGGATTCAGGCATGCTGTCATTCCACCACAGAAGGAAAATATTAATGAACCAGCCTCTCCTTACCCCTTACCCGAGTGGAACACAATGTAAACAACAGCATCGAGTGGACTGTTAAACAGCAGCAAAAATAAACAGTCTGGCTGCATCCAAAATGTGGACTAGTCTTGCCATCATACTGTTGTGACATCCCAGACAGAAACATGATTAATTTAAAGATTAAGCATCACACAAAATTAAAATCACATTTTAATGATACATGCAGTGATAACATACCAGGATATGTAGTGAAGAGCAAAGAAAAAAATTAGTGACAGCCATATAGGGGCTTCCTTATGGACAAAGATCATATGATGTGACTTTACATTTCTTGACCTATTTAATGGAAGCTCATTTTCTGAGTCTCAAGCGAATGCTCACCTCCTACACAGGCATTCTATTTGACAATTGCAAATATGGGGGAAAAAACTAGGAAGGAAACGTGCTAAGTCATAAGAGTACTTTTTGATACTGTTCATCCTATTTTATTCTACTCTTCACATTTTCTATCATATACACAACTCCCTATCATTATCTGGACCAGTAACAGAAGCTGATGAAGAGTCCAGTGGTAAAATGACCTCCTTGCTCCTTGGCAGGGGAAAAGTAATTTTTAAAAAGTCTTAAGAATTCCATGTGGTTACAGAAAAACATTTGAGGATGAAACATGGCCTCCTGCTAGTCACGCAGGTGAGGACAGAGCAGCAGCGTTGGGAGTTAAGGTCACCTCATTTTTTTTTAGTGAGGGGGTTTGGGTTTCTAGCCTGAACCTGTGCTCTGGCTAGCTTTTAAACCCAAATAAACATCCTTTGCCCTTTTTCTTCATTTTTAAATTTAGAAATTTATTATTTAATCCCCAGCTGTATATAGCTTTAATTAAAAATAAAGCAGTGAAAACAAGACACTACTTCAAAGTCTGTGCCCTTCCAGCTTCCAAATACAAGAGTCCTGAAAGTTGTCTACACATACGAGAGGAGCAGGACAGGATAATGCATGGGGCCAGGATATTTCATAAAACAAAATTCTGTATAGCTGATAGCGTCTCCCTGTGACTAGTTCCTTGCCTTTACAAAAAGAAAAAGAAGAATGGAATAGAATGGAATTCCCATGTCCAGCTGAAGCTGTCACAGGTCAGTATCAATCCAGTGTGCTGGCAGAGATCATAGCTGATAGTTCAACTGGGGCTTTCACTTTCTGTCTCTCCTAGAGCTCAAACCCTGCTTCATGCAGTGGAGAGGCCACAGGCAGTAGGAGAGCCGGGGGCATGAAAACACTCACCTGAACTTTTGTGGTAGCTCCACAGTGGCCTTATTATAACACCATGTCCTCTATAACATGATAAATTGGCTTTATCTCAGGAATATTCTCTCTTCATCTTCCCCAAACACATCTAATGTGTCTTTGTAGAAAAATAACACCAAGGTGGTTTTTTTTAAATGCTCTGTTTTATGAATGTTCCATAATAGGAAAAAGTAACATATCAGGGGGAACTCGCTACCTGTATGCAATTTATTTTATTTCATTGCAGTTATGGGATAAAGTATTTCTCTCAAAATGAGAAGATACTCGTGTGGGGAGCCACGAATGAGATGATCTCCAGAGGCGATGACAACATCAATCATGGTTTTATTAACACGGATTCATTTTTCATTTATGCCTCGTAATCAAAGCTCTGGCATCTGAGTGTCACTTACCCGAGCTTCCCGGTCACCCTGCGCTGCGTCAACACCAGGGGCGCTGTTCATTAGCCTGAAAGAGAAAACACATCACGGGATCCATTATATGAGCGTTTTCAGGCAAAAGAGAAAAGGCTCCAGCTGAAGGTACAGGGCATTTCTCTTAGGAAAAGGTTTTTATAAAGATCACAACAACTGTACAGATCTCCCGCCGTCCTGCTTTGGGGGCACTCCGTGTCCCTTTCCATTGACCTGATACTGCACCCCAGGAATCCTACAGGCTGGGTTCCCCTTCCCACTCTTACCCAGCACGACCTGGTCCCGCGGGTTCTCAGACTCGCTGCCCCGCGGCTGTGCAGCTTCTGCCAAAGGGAGCCGCTCCCCTGCACCAAGGTTTCTGTTTCTGGTGAGAGGCTCCCGCTAGGGTGGGATCTGGAATCAGAGATGGGGCAGCTCTGGACTTGGGGAGCACTCACAGAGCTACTAGGACTTCACCAGAAGAAAGGGGAGGGCAGGAAACAGAGGTTGACACATCTGAGAAGGGGGGTGCACAGGGCAGTGCCTCCAGAGAGGAAGGCGACGCTGTGCTCAGGGTTAGGGCTGAGTTTTGGGTACCAGCAGCCTCAGGTGCCCACCATCATCTCCGTCAAGGCCCCCAGAGTCATAAAGTCCGCGAGTTGTCTGCACTGTTGGGGAGAGGAGCAGCGCCAGCCAAGGCGTCCAAAGATACGAGGGTCCCCACTTGGAAGTGGGGCCTGCGAATCAGCTGCTCTTTCAGTTCATGACATTGGGGATAGGACAGGGAGGGCCTTGGGGGTGCAGTGACAGGAGCGGGGAGTAAGGGGGAGGAGCAGAGCAGGGGTCAAGTGTGCAGGGAGGGCCTTGAAAGATGGGGCCCTGGGGCCTTGCATGAAGGCACAGATGCCAGGGGGTCCTCCAGGCCTGTGACCACCTTTGTGGCTCCGCTCTGCCTCTGCCCCCGCCCCCTCATCTCTCCCGGGGTTGCAGAAACGTGTGGCCTCTGGCGCGGTGGTTTCTCCAGCCCTTTCTTGGGCGGCCTAAGCTGAAAGCGAGTCCACTGCCCTCGGGCTCCCCGACAGGGGGAGATTACAGGAGACTGGACTCTGCAGGCCAAACACCCGACAGAGAAGGGGAGACGCTCCCCAAAGACACGGAATTCTGAACAGCACTTGGGGTCAGCGGCCGAGGAGGCGCCCCCGCGATACCCTGATACTCTCGGGGACACCTGCTCTGCGCTTGCGGTCACATTGGGGTGAAGAGAGGCTCCCCTCGGGGCGGAGGCAGGGACCCTCCCCCCCATCAGCTGCGCACACCCGGGCACCCGCACCTGCTCTGGCCTCCCGCTGCTGGGCCTGGGGAAAGTTTACCTCGTGCCCCGAGCTCCACCCTAAACCCGCGGGAGTGAAAACAGCCCGCAGGACAGAGAGGAGCCCGACCCGAGGCGCCCTCAGGGCCCTGAGGAGGGGGTGGGGGGCGAGCCCGCGGCCGCGGGGTCACGCTCAGGGCCGGCCCGTTGCTCCTCAGGGCCCAACAGGAGCCCCAGCGCGGTCCGTGTCCAGCCCTTCCCGCCGGCCCCGCCCGCCCGCCCGGCCAGAGAGTCCGCGGCCCGAGGAGGAAGCAGCAGCCCCTCCCGCCCCGCCAGACACGGTGAGCACCGCCGGGAAGCGCTGCCCAAGGGAGGAGAGGGGCGCGCCGGGGCCTGTCGGCCTGGGGGAGCCTCGGCGAGGGGGGATGGGGAAAGGGGGGGACACGGGGGTGGCGGGGGGATGTGGTGGCTGCTTCCCCCCCCCTCTCCTGCTCCAGCCGCACACCCGGCGCGGGTTCCTTTCCCGTGGGGGCCCCACAGAGGCGGGGTGCAGGCGCTCCCCACCCCCGGGCAGGAGATGAGCCCCAGGGTCACCTGCACCCGTGACAACGGGGTCCCTCCGGGCCGGCCCCGCCCGCGGCTCCGCTTCAGCCTCCGCCCCGGGAGGGTCGCGGAGCCGCAGTGACGGGGCCTCCCCGCGGGCTCTCGCGCTCCGGGCGCCCTGGGGACCCCCCCCCCGCCGGCGGGAGAGCGGGCTGGGGGCTGCGGCCAGCGGCTCGGCCGTTGAAGCCCGAAGGAAAGTGGGGCGGAGCGGGGCCCCCCCACGGTCCCCGGCGTCCCCGCAGCCCCGTCCTCGCCGCCGCTGTCCCGGCCCCGCGCAGACCGAGCCGGGGGCGGCGGGACCAGGGCGCGGGGGACGGCCCGGCGGAGCTGAGGGCGGGCGCGGGCGGGGCAGCCGCCGACTCCCCCGCGCGGCCCTAAATGCGGCGGCCCCGACCGGGTCCCCGCGGCCCCTCCGTCCCCGGAAACGCCGCCGGCGCCGCCCGGACCCGGCCTCGGGCTCCCGACCCCGCGGCGCCCCGGCTCATGCGCGTCCCGCCCGGCGTCTGTCTGGGGCCCTCGACACCCCCTTCCCTTTCCCAGGCGCTAGACCCCGCTCGCGCCCCGACGCCCCGTCTCCGGACAGCGCGGGCCGGCCCTGGGGAGCCCGCGGGCGGGCGCCGGACTCGGGGGTCCGGAGCGCGTCCTGCCCAGCGCGGGCCTCGGCGTCCAGGACCCCGCGCCAGGGCGGGTCTCCGGGGAGGGGCTCCCCTGCCTTCCGGGCTCGGGGCCGACGAGCACCCCCCACCCCCACCCCGTTCTGGCCCCGGAAAGCTCGGCCGAGGCTGCTCCTTCGTCCGATGCAGCGCCCGCCCGGCCCGGGAGCCCGACCCGCCCGCCCTCGGCGCGTCTGGGGCGCGAGCTGCGCAGTTTATCAGCCCCTGCGCCCCTCCGCACCCCAACATGACTTGGCGACTGTGCCGAGAGCCCGCGCGCCCGCGCCCTTCCCCGCCCTCCCTCCCCAGCCTGGGGGGTCCCGCCGGGCCCTCCCCGCCCTCCTCCCCCTCCTGCGCCTCCGGAGCCGGGGTCCCGCGCTTGCTCGGGCTCCGGCCCCCAGTGCGCTCGTGCCCGTCAGCCCGTCCCCGAGGGGCGACCCCGGCCGCCGGTGGGCTCGTGCCGTCAGGGGAGGCCCGCGGGGACCCCGGGGCTCCGGGGAGACGATCCCCGGCGCAGACGCCCCGCTCCCCGCGCGCCAGCTCCGGAGGCGCCGCCCGGCCCCGGACAGGCCCCGCGGCGGGCGCGGGAAGGCGGGGGCGGCGGGCGCTGAGACGGTTCCCGGGCTCCCCTGGGGCTCCTTCCCCGGAGACCCCGCGCCCCCTGTTCTGCCCCCTCGGGGCCCGCCGGCGGCGCTACAGGCGTGAGGGGCGCGGGCGGGTCTGTCGGCGTCACCCGTGTTCGCACTGGGGAGCCCCCGACGTTTGCGGGGAATCGGCCGAGCCCGCGAGCGACCGGCGAGGGCTGGACGCGCAGCTGGGGGCGCGCGGGGGCGCCTGTGGGCTGAGGGCGCCGCGGGCCGCTGCGTGACCTGGGGCCGGCGCCTCCGCCTCTCTGGTCCGCGCGCCGGCCCCGCCCCCGCGGGCACGCCCCGCCCCCAGCCCGCCTGGGGATTCTGGGAGTTGTAGTCTCGGCGGCGCGGCGCCTTCTGGGAGTTGTAGTTCCCGGCGCGGGAGCCTCCATGATGTGTCGCCCTCCCGCGCCGCGGCGGGACTGGGGTCTGGGGCCGAGGAGAAGCGGCCCGAACTCGCCGCGCCCGGCGGAGGCCGCCCAAAGACCCCGGAGCGGGACCGGGACCGGGACGGGGACGGCGCGGCTGCGCTGAGTGCGCGTCTGTTCCTTCGCGGTGCAAAGGCGGGGCGACCCCCGCGTCGGCCCCTTCCCTCCCCTGCCCGCCCGTCCGTCCGTCCTCTCCCCGACGCCCGCTGCGCCCCCGGGAGAGGGGTGCAACCCGAGGGCGCGAGGCCCCCAGCACGAGGGGCCCCCACACCCGGCCCGCGCCCTCAGCGCCCGAGCCCCTGCGCCATCTGACCCTCGCCCGCGTGGCCACCGCGCCTCTGCCCCGGCCTGGGCCCCGCTCGCCTCCCAGCCCGACCCCAGCCTGGCGCCCCCTGACCTGAGCGCGACCCCGCTCCGCCAGCTCCCCACGACAATGGGCACCCGAGACAAAGGGCGCCGGCTCGGGTTTCCCTTTTCTGCCCTGCAGGTCCGGAACCGAGACTGCGGCGGAGCCGCCGGGAGCAGGACGCACGGGCTGTGGCCCCGCCGGACTCTGCAGCGGAGAGACTGGCCGCGCCGCGCCTCCCACGGGCTGAGGGCGGAGACGGCGCGGCCGCGGGGTCGGGGAGCCCTGGAGGCACGGGGCCGGCACCGCACACCAAAGGACCCCCCTTCCAGGAGCCTCTGCCTTCGGGGCGCCCCGCCGCCGCAGTACTGGGCGCAGGTCCGCCGCGGCCTCCCTCGGAGCCATAATCACAGCAGAACCCCAACATTGTCTCACCACTCACGGCCCCGTGGTGGGCAACTTGTGCAATCAAACCAGTCACCCCTCCCCCGGCACCGAACCCCCACCAGGTACTAAGTCCCCCCCAGAGGCACCGAGTACCCCCCCCAGGGGCGCCAAATCCCCCCAGGGGCACCAAGTCCCCCCAGAGTCCTCCTAGGGGACCCCCAGGCACCATTGTCTGTGGTCCCTGGCTGCCTTTGTCCTATTTCCGGTAAGCGAATATTCGCTCATTTGCCTGAATGCGCCCCCACACGGGGTGGGCCCCTGGGGATTCCATTCATCCTTTTACACCCTACACAAGGCACCCCTGGGGATTCCATTCATCCTTTTACACCCTACACAAGGCGTACCCCGAGGTGCCCACAGTTTGGGCACAATGTCGACTGACGAATTGCCCTGTGCCTAGGACAACAGGTTTGCACAAAAACCCCACGTTTAAAAGAAAAACAAGAAGATTTTCCAAGTATACCGAAAAGTATAAAGCATGGTGCATTCCCTAATCCAACACCCTTGAAATTTTAAACAACACCAAAAAAAAACAAGAGTTTACTAAGCTCTACAATAGAAAACTGCTTTTGAAATAGGTCATGGAAACGTCTGTTTCCAAATTTATTTTGGAATACGTTATAAGATCTGACCTCGCTTCACTGGTAAATACCTTCGCTTGCGTGTCTAAGCAAAATCATCTCCTAAACAGCTGCAGCATCATCCCAACGGAGTGATCTCTTCATATCCTTGTCCAAGCCATCCTCAAGTTTCTTTGTTCCAACCCCAAAAGTTTGAAAAACATGATTTCTTTGAAAATAAGTTAAGCACAAGTGATCTGCGGGTGTATAACTGGAGGAGGAGAGCCCAGACCTGGGAGGCCTCTCAGCTCAGCTCGGTTCTGCGAAGGAACCAGGGACTGTCGGACTTTTTGCTTCTGGTCTGGCATCGCCGGCACTGGCCCTGGCACACAGTAGGTCCCCAGAAAACATCAGGGGAAATGAGTAAGTGGGGAAAGCCCTGGCCTGGCCCTGGTGCCCAGCAGGTCAGGAATTGTGGGGTCTGAATCTCCCCTGTACTCTGGATGTCGGGCTTCAGCACACAGTGGGCCCTCAGGAAGAATGAGTCCTGGGGTGAAGGGACGCACGGTGAGCATCCACAGCACTAGCCCTGGGGTTTCTCCAAGTCAGAAGGCAAGAGTTCCGTTTCTTTCCTGCGCCCGGCCATTGGCACCCAGTAGGTCCTCCTGAGCCCGCTGGGAGGGCCCGGAGGAGCCGTCCCGCCCCGGGGCCGCCCCGGGACCCTGCGCGCCGCTGCGAAGCCGGGCGTCAGAGGGGGGTCCTGGCATCCCCCGAATAAGCAGAGCCCAGGGGACGCCGGCGGGAGCGCAGGGCTTGGAGGGCGGCCCTGTTCCCAGAGGCGCGCGAAGGGGGCCGCGCAGGCGGAGCGACCCCAGCGGAGGGCCCGAGGCCACTGCCGGCGGCCGCCCGGCAGGAGGCCTGACCTCGGGGCAACCCCTGCGCCCCCAGCCGGGCACCGGACACCCGCCCCCAATTCCGGCCACGGGGAAGGAACACCACGCCGCCTCCGCCCCCGCTTCCCAGGGCCGGGCCATTGGGTCGTGTCCCGCGTCCTTGCGGGGCTCGTGCTGGTGCGCGCCGACCCCCCGCCTCGCCTCGGCCGCCGGGTCTCGGCGTCTCCCCGGGAGCGCGGCCTCCCCGCCAGAGCCGCGCGCGAGGCGGAGCCGGCCGGGCGAGGTGGGGGGGCGTGGGCGCCCCCTGGCGGCCGCGTAGACGGCGCCTGCCGCCCGCACGCCCACCCGCGAAGGGGGCGGATTTGGCGGCGGCGCCCGGCGCGCGGTTCCGGGAGGCCGGGGCGCGCGGGCGGGACGGGCCGGTCGGGCGGGCTGTGCGCGCGGCGCCCGACGCCGGGGGATTGTGGGCGCAGGTTTACGGGGAGGCGGTCAGCGCGCTCGCATGAAAGGGTGGGGGCTGCGCCCTGCGCGGGTCGACCAGCGCCCCGCAGCCCGCCGGGGCCCCACGCGCGGGACCCCCGCAGCCCGCCTGGGCCGCCCAGCGCGCCCGGTACAAACGCAGCGCGTCCGAGACCCCCGCAGCCCGCGGGACCGGCCCAGCGCGGGGCGCGCATCTGCCGGCCAGGTCCCGAGGGAGGCAGCGGCTGCCTCGCGCCCGGGGGTGCATCTCTGTCAGCCCGACTGCCGCGCCCCGCTCCGGGGGAGGGAGCCCCGGGGGTGCGAGGGACGACCGGGGTCCAGGCCGCTCCAGCCGCTGCCGTGCCCGGAGGTCGGAGGTGCCGCTGCTGTTCGCCCCAAGTCTCCGGCAGGAGCTGCGGGGTCGGGGGCCGCGAATGAAGCGGGATCGGTGCCCCGGGGGTCGGGCAGGGGCCCCGAGCCTGGGTGTCTGGAGCCGGCGCCGGGACAGCAGCCGCGGGTGAGGGGGCTGAGAGCGGCCGAGTCGCCAAGCCGGAGCCGCGGGCGGGGCCGGGGAAGCTGAGCCGGGTCGAGACCCCGAGGCAGGGGCGGTCGCGGGGGGCCGAGCGCCGGGGTCGCGGGGGGCCGGGGCGAGACCCGCGGGTTGCGAGCTGCGCGCCGAAGCCCGCGGAAAGGCCGGGTGTCGGGGGCCGGCGCCGTGGCCTTAAGCCGGGGTCCCGGGGCCGGAGCCGCAGGACGCGGGTCTCCGGCGGGTCGGGCCGGAGCCCCCTCGGGGAGGGCCGCGGCGGGGAGCCGGGACGGCAGCGCCCCCGGCGCGGGGAGAGCCGAGACTGGACGGCCCCGCGGGGCCCCAGCCCCTCCCCGCGCCCGAGGTCGACCAGAAGCCCCGGGGCGGCGGCGGGAAAGGGGTCGCCCGGGGGGCCGGGGGCCGGGCCGCCGCTCCAGGGGCCCGCGGGGACCTGCGGCTCGACCCCGCCCCTGGGCGCCGAGGTATTTCTGGCCCAAAATCGGCGCTTTCTGCCACCAGAGTATCAGGAGCTCCTTTTCTCAGCCGGAGCCCGGGTGTTCCCTCACCCACGTCTGCGCTTCCTGGCGTGGGCGCGGGCGCCTATTGCGGCGCCTTAAAACATCGCACGTCGCGCTGCAGCAACACCAGCCCGCGGTGTAAACAAAGCCTGTTACTGCACAGGGCTCCCCGCGGGCAATGCCTCTACTTAATAGCGGGATGAGCGTGTGTCAAGGAGCATCAAGAATCGTGATATGTTTGTGCTCACGCTGCAAAACCGCAAAGTTTCGCAATAAGGCGTATCCGTTTTGGAGCACTTAGCTGTGCTGGTGAGCAGGGTGCTTGCCCGGCAGGACTGTGAGTGTCCCGCAGACTCCACAAGACGTTATAAGTGTAGTTACACTTTCATGCAAGATGCAAACTGTGGGCCCACAATGCATGCCCCCACCTGGGAACTGGTGGTGGGAGCAGTTTGAATGGGGTGGGAATCCTTGTTTCAAGACTGGAATGACACCTACCACTCCCCCACCTGTATGGTGTGCTCTGTGCCCTGCACTAGTCTTTCCTGTGAGGGATACCCGGTGCCCACAGTGTGCTCATGTGTAAGTGGCTGTGGTGAAAATCCTCCAAGCCTCAGGCTGCTACTGGCTCAAGCCTTGCACCACCAAATGCTGGTGACTACTCCCCATGCTGTGAATTTGGCACAGTGGGGCTGGGAGAAGGCAGGTGTCCTGATGGGTGCATGTTTTCTGTGGAGCTGTCTGTGCTGAGTGCCCCAATGGGTCAGAACTTTCTCCTTTTTTGTGTTCCTATGTATTGCTTGGGCTCTGACCCCCCAATGTGCCTTACTCTTCTGATATTGTGAAAATAGCACCATGGCAGTGGGTGGGCCCCCTGCTATGGTGCTGGCCTCAGACCAAGTTGGGGTTGACTGAGTGCCCACAACTATACCAGTGGTGTGGCTTCTTAGGGAGCTTGTCCTCCTCTTGGATGGTCAGTCATGCAGTTGCCAGTGTAATGAGCTGATCCTGCTGTGCATTTATGGCCTCAGAGTTGGGCCCTCAAAGCCTATAGCCCATCTTGTCTTGGTCTTCTCTGGCCAGCACTGTGCTACTCTGACCACCACCAGGCTCCTGCCCAAGGCTACTACCCACCTGGGATGCAGTGAAAAGGCCCTTGTGTTTCGTGGCTGATGTTCACTAAGCAGTCAGGTTGTAGGTGGCCCCTGGGTTGGGGTCAGTCTTCTTAGCTCTCAGATCTGTGGCTGCCAGCTGGTATAGCCTTGTGAATACTGCCTTGGTTCCCTCAGTGGGGTATCCTGCTACCTTGAAGCATTTACTTTGCAAAGAGCCAGTGCTTTGAGCCACCTGGGCTTTTGGGGCTGCAGCAGCCTTTGTGTGGTGTTGCTGGAGGAGATGCTAGAGAAATGGTGAGCCATGGTGCCCAACTGCAGTGTGTAAGAGGCCTGGTGGGCCTGGTGGGGCCTCTAGAGTACCTGCCCCTGGGCAGTGCCCAGGCCACCATAGCCCCATGGGGGTCCATTATAGTATATCCAGCCAAGGTTAGTAATGGGTGGTGGCCCATTGGGACCTAGAGTTAGCTGTCCCTGGATTGCCTGAAAGTGTCAGAGATAGTGTTCTGGGTGTTGGCAGTAGTACCCATGTCCCCACATGGTGCTGTTTGCCACCAGGAGCTGGTATTTATGTTCTGTGGGGTTAGTTCTGGAGTGGAGCCCTCCTGCTGGGCCCTGTAGTTGGGGTGCCCCTGGTGGGCAGGTGGAGACCCAGCTCATAGTGACTTTTGCCTGATGGGGTCAGTGCCCCATCACTGAGGTTTGTAGCCTTCCTGAGTTGGGTGGGCAGTGCCTGAACTGCCAAAGGCTGTTACCCAAGCAGTTGGCTGTTTGGTAAATAGGTGGAAGTGCTAAGCCCCCAAGATGGCATGTGCTGGTTGAGTACTGTTACTAAGGGCCCCTGGGGTGGCATCTTTCCTGCTGTGAGGGCTATAGCTTGGATGAGTGGTTCAAAGTCAACATAGTGGGGTGGGGCATGGCAGGCAAATGCCCACAGGTGCTGGGGCTAACTTCATGCCCAATTGCCTTGAGAGTCTGGCCATCCATGGGGTGTGGCTGAGCCTTGCTCTACCTGTGCGGTTGGTGCTGCTGCCTTCACAAGAGGGAGGGCACATGTGTGGGCTGATGCTGGGGCTTGCCCCCAGCCAGCTCATGGCTGTCTCCTGTTGCTGTGTATTCCAGGGTTGTTCCACTGCCCCTGGAAAAGTGTGTTTAAGCTATATAGCCTTATTGCAGTTGTTATAGGGTTGCCCTGCCCATGTTGAGGGGTGGGTGGGGGCCCTGGGCTCTTTTATAAGGGGTGGTAGCTTCTCTCCATGCCTTTGCATCTCCAATGGCACCTTATAAAGGTGCCATTTTTATTCAACAGGTAATCCTAATGGCTCCTGTAGCCCCCAACCTGATTTGGGGGTCTGAGCTGCAGCCTATATAATACACTTTAAGAGAAGCTCTGTGCTGTTAGGGTGAGCCCTGTGGCCACATGGTGTTTAGTTACAAGTGCATATATATAGAACTATTGCCCTGGAGCTATGGCTAGGCCAGGCCTTGTACCCAAAGCCCTTGGGGGCTCTGTTCCTCAGCTGTGACTAGTTAAGTGGGGGGCCCTCAGCTCCTCTCTGTGGGGCTGCCTCAATAGTGATTGGGGCCTTGATCCCCTGGTTGATCCTGATGACCACAGGTGTCTTTGGCTTGTAAAATACCCCGTTTTGGGGGGGTGTGGTGCTAAAATGATAAAAGGGGAACCAGGGGCCTTGAGTCAGTCCTGCATCCAACTTGTCCCCCAGTAGGGGCTGGAATGCCCCATCTGGGTTATGTAAGTATCCTGTTGGGGGAAAACACCCAGTGGTTGTTGTGTGTGGTCTGGGTTGTGCAGATGGCCTGGTGTGTGGGGTTCTACTGGAACTTACAAGTCCTCTTCCTCCCTGGGTTTCTGGGGGGGCCAAGGATGGTGGTATGTGGTCTGGTGTGGTTGACCAGTTGGCTGGCACACCCACCATGGCAGGCATTCAGCTGGGTTGACCAGATGGCCTGTTCAGGTAGGGGTGACAGGGTGGGATGCAACTGGATGCCCTGCTCAGATTTGTGTCCTTTTCCTTTAGATCCCACATTTCAAACCTGTATGTGCTCATTTTTCCAGCATTTATCAGGAAAAGGCCAGGGACTCACTTTTACCATTTGGGGTTTTTTCCGTGAATCCCATATTCTCGGCAGAACGACGCTTTATTTCCATCTCCAGTCACAGCTCAGAGCAAAAAATAGAAAAATAATCATCCACGCACCTTTTGTGATACGTTTGGGATCTAACATAAAAATCACCCTCAAATGTCTGCGACACACACACACCCACTGGTCATGATGCACACAGACCGCAGCAAAGAGGCCACATTCCCTTCACAAGGCCAGAATCAAAGAAAATGACTTTTTGATTCAGTCCAGTCATTGCGCTTTAGAAACAGGATGGTGGGACATAAAAAACACCAGGCATCCAACTTCAGGAAGCTGCTGAAGCTGGTTCTAGCACTGCATAATTTGTCAGAGAACACAAAGGAGTCAACCCCAACATTGACACAAGGAGTAGAAACAAATTTTTCAAACCCAAGACCTAATAATGGGAAACACATTGCACAAACTGGAGGGAAATGCATATAAATCCATCGTGATGCTGTTTCTTTGCAAAAAGCAAGCGTAAACTGCTCCCTTACAAATGACCCAAAAAGGGAAGGGTAACATAAATTAAGGCAAACATGGGAACGGCTGAGTGGCAGGATTTTCTAGCAACAAAATCCATCATCAGGATGAATAAAAAACTACAACAGGTGCACTGGAGCCAGGAGTGGGCCCTCCTTTGCTCCAGGACATGATCCCTCAGCAGCGGCCTCTTTCCAAATGTCAAGGAACAGACTCTACAAGCAGATAAGTGAGTCCTCAGCCACGACCCCAAACTCGACAGAAACGAGACTCCTCCAGAAACAAGACGGCAGTTCAGTATGTGGAGAAGTATCCTACGCCCCAAGGACACAGGTCAGGAAGCTACTAGCACTGTCCACCCACCAAGAAGGATAGAAAACGTTTGCATAGATGATGACTTCGTTCAGGGACATGGGTGCAAAGCCTCACCAAAACAAATGCAACAAAAGATATGTCCCAACAGGTGTTAGGAGGGCACATGGTCAGCCTCAGTGGCCTGTCCTTCAGCTGGCCCAGTCACTTCCTCACGGACGCCCAGAACCCTCAGTGGCGGTAGTGCTGTGCTCCACCAGGACGATGGCCATCTGCTGGGGCACTCTGGGGCACTCCAGGAAGCCCTGAGACAGAAGAGGGGGTGACAACGGCTGAGGGGGGCTGCTTGCAGGATGAGGATTAGGCGCAGGGATGGCTCAGCACGTGTGCCGAGCTGTTGCAAGATTAGGAGGACGCGACCTGGTGACAGATACACAAGCTGTGTCCCGGGTGCCCCGCACAGGGCGCGGCCACACGGTCCTGCTACACCACGCTGCCTGGGGGGCCGAGGGTCACTCCATCTCCCGCGCCCTGGCAGAGGGAAGGGAAGACTGTCCCTAAGAGGCGGCTCCGCGTGTTCCCCACTAGCAAGGCTCGCCAGGCTAGAGGCCGTTCTGACCCCAAGTTTCTCCACCGAACCCTCTCCTGAGCTGCGTCTGGCTCCCGCCTCTCCCCGGGGAGTGCACGGGCTTCTTGCCCTTTATGGACCCCAGTAGCCCCAAATCCCTCCATCCCACCCCAAAAGCTCCCCGCAATGTCCCCTGTCTCTGCTTCGGGCCCTCCTCCACCCGAGGCTGCCCAGCTTCCCCACTCTCAACCCTGTGTCCTGCTCTCCGCAGGAAGCCTCTCCCCAGTAACGCGGGGCAGGAACCGCGCTTGAGCTCCTGTGACCCGACGGCCTGTCCCTGTGGCTGTCACTGGGAGCCGGGGCCGGGTGGGGCTCAGCTCCCCGCAGGAGGAGAGGGCACCAGCTTTCACGCCGCTGGCCTCGGGGCCACCCCCGCATGCAGGCAGCAAGGGGTGGGGGTGAGGGGGGAGGTGCGGCGGGTGGTGGAGCCCAGGGTGGGGTGGGGTGGGGCGGGGCGGGGCGGGCCTGGGCCCAGGGACGGGGACACAGGGCGGCCACGAGAGGGCGCGGCGCAGAGCGCAGGGACTCCCTGCGGGCCTCTGTCCCTGACCTGCGGGGTGACGCCGGCTCCGACATTCTCTTCCCGCTGCCTGAACCCACGAAGAACCCACCCGCCTGGGACGGCCGCAGATCCCCCCACTTCTTGGAAGGAGGCCGCCCGCAGGGGGTGGCTGCGCCTCGGGAGGGGCCGGGGGGACGGAGCTGGGGACCCAACCTCACAGCAGGCACTGGCCCTGCCGCGCCCTCCCGTGCGGGGTGGGGTGCACTGGGGCCGCTCGCCCCCCGACACTCTCCCTCCACCTCACCCGAGCCACCTCGGCTCCCCTCTGACCCCGAGCCCCCCGCGCGCACAGGAGGCCACGAGGGGCCGTGGACGCAGCAGGCAGGACACCCCTCGCTGCCCGGACCCCCCGCGGCCCTCCTGCAGCAAAGGCCGCGGTTGCAGCGCCAAGGAGACCCCCCGTCACCCACCCCCCGCCAACCCCCCGCCCCCCCCCCCCCGGCCCTGCCTCTGGCCTCTCCAGGAGGCCCCAGCCAGAACAAGCCCATGGAGTCATGTCCGTCCGCACCCCCGGGCCGGCCTTTCCCCGCCCCAAGTCCCTTTGTGACTCGAACATCAGAGCCGGGTCCAGCGAGAGGCGGGGGCGCCTGCGCGGGGCAGGGGTTGGACACGCGCCTGCGGGCAGCCCGACCCCTCACGCCCAGGGCTTGTGCCCCCAAGACCGTCTTGAGGACGTGCTCGGCGGCGCCTCCCCACGGTCAGCAAGGGCGCACTGTGGGGGGCGCGGGGGGACGGCTGAGGGACCACCTGGGTCCACACGGGTGGGGGCGCGGGGAGCACGAGGTCGGGGTTGGAGGGGCGGGGGAGGGGACGGCCGGGTGCAGAGATGAGGGGCTGGGGGGGGGGCTACTGGGCCGAGGCCTCGTGCGCGAGGGCTGCGGGGACCAAGAGGCCGCTGCATCAGCCCCGGGGACCCGAGCCGGCGTCCTGTCCCGTGGGGGCCTCCTGGGCAGACGGGGCGGGGTTCCCGGGGCGGGGCGTCTGCGGAGGGGAGGGCGCGGGCGCCCCCTTACCTGGGAGTCCTCGGGCCCGGGGCCTGGGGGAACGCGCGTCCGGAGCAGGCAGGTCTGGGGGCACAGAGAGAGGCCGTGAGTGACCGGGCGGCCGGCGTGCTCGGCCGCGCCCTCCCCTGCTGCGCCCCTCCCCCCCCCGCGAGCTCCAGGCTGGGAGGGGCGCGGGGCCCGGGTGTCCTCGTGTCCGCCCCTCACCTCCCCGCACAGCCCCTGCCGGCCGCGCCGCGCCCCAGCACACCCGAGCGGCAGGAGGGGGCCTCGCGACACCCCGGCGATGCGGGGCCTCCCGGAGACTGTGACCCCGCGAGCGGCCGCGGCCCGCAGGGCGTCAGCGGATGGGGGGGCCCCGCTTCTCGGGTCCACTTACCCGCCTCCCTCCGGAGCCCGAGCCGCAGCCCGCGAGGACGCGACACGCCCCCCCCCTCCCGCAAAAACAAACCCCAACACTCCCCAGACGTCGCCCCAGTTCCGGGGAGGCTGCGATGGGCCCAGCGGGGCCGCCCGGCCAGAGCCTGAAACAGGGGAGCCCCTTCCTCCCTCAGACGCCCCGGGGTTCCCAGCGCGCAAACCACGACCTGGGGCGGCCGCAGACCCCGCCCCTCCGCGCCCCCCGCCGTCTCCCGGGACCCCGCGGCGTGGGCGGCTCCGGGGACGCGGCCCGCCCCCCGCGCTCCGGCGTGTCCCCCGCCCCGCCTCGGGCCCCGCCGGCCCCGCCCGCAGCTCCGTGGGCCCGTCAGGCCTGGCCGCGTCGGGGGCGCGGGGGGCTCCTGGCCGGAGCCGCGGGCGAGCTCGGCCCAGACGCTGCCGGGAGGCGCTGGGGACCCCGCCGTCCCCCCGTGGCCGGCAGACGCAGGAGCAGGGCGCTGCCCGAAGCCAGGGGGTTTGGGGTGACTCCTCCCACAGCGAAGCCGCCGACACGGCCCCCACCGTGTCTGCGCACTGGACCTGGGGGGACGCCGCCCTCCTCTCGCCCGCGGCCCGCACCTCCCCCCTCGCGTCGAGTCCGCGGCCGCCGCGGGGGTGTCTGTTCAAAGGACGCGCAGCCCGGCCCCGCCACGACGGCCCCGCCCCCCGCCCGGCTCGCTCCTCCCCTGCCGGCCCGAGGCGACCCCGGTAACCGCACGGACGAGGACTCCCGCTGCGTCTAGAGAGACCGGGTCCCCGCACCCCCACGCCCCCCAAGGTCCGGGAAGCCGGCGGGGGCGCCGCCGCCGCGACTGCACTGCGCGCATGCGTGGTCAGGGGGCGCATGCAGGTGCGGCAGGTGGGGCGCGCAGGTGGGGGCGGCCACGCCCACTGCGCAGGCCCGCGGCGACAGGTTGGAACATCAAGCTCTAACGGAGGCAAATAGGCCTGTCTTCTCCAAAAATACGCCCGCGGAAACGCCAGGAAGCCACCAAAACAGCAAAACGGGTCTACTTGGATTTAAAAACTTGCTCAGGGCCTCCCTGCGGGCGCGAGGGGTTAACACGCAAGCTGTGAGGCTGTCCGTAGCCTCTGCAGCGCGAGCTCCATCCCGGCCAGGGAGCAGCCCACATGGCGCGGCAGACCTCTCCTGCCTCCCCGCTGCTCGCCTCAGCACTGTGTTTCAGTCAGTCTGCCTGTTCTGTTCCCCGCTGTCTCTGGTGAATCCTCTCACCCCCCAGAATTCTGGCCTGTACCCCAGTTCTTGTACGCATAAAGAAATCTTTAAAAAAATTAAAAAAAACTTGCTCAGGCTGATTTAGCAGTGACCACAGATGCCTCACCACACCCTCTCCTCCTCCCGGGAGGCAGAATGGGGCGCTCTCCCCAGCCCCTTCCAGCAGTGCAACTATCAGTCTTGGGTGCAGCCAAAGCTCTTTGATCATATTCTGTCATCATAATTAACACGACTACTTTTCTATTTAATGTAGTAGAGCTTTCCACTTGATTTTAGAGCCCAGGTGTACAGGGAAATGCTTTTGTGGCTACAAGTCACAGAAACACCTGACTTCAACCATTAGGAAAATTCTAGTTTACTTAGGAATGCTCGAGAAGGCTGGGACTGCTCCAATCCCAGGCTCTTTCTGTCCTCTTCTCTGCTATCACTGGCTCTGGGCCAAGGGAGCACCCTGGGATGTGGAAGGACGGCTGCCCCAGTTGCAGGCGTCATGGGACAGCCCAATAGTCACAACCGAAAAAGGGAGAGAGAAGCAAAAAGCCTATTCTTACCCCTTTCTTTCCAAGTAGCACCAGCAGAATTCCTCTCACACACGCTGGCCAACACCGGGTCATACATTTTCTCCTTGACCCACCCCTGGTAAGGGAATGGACTCGTGCACTTGGAGCCAACTGTGAGATGTTCCCTAGAGTTACTATATTATTCAACGTAATCGGGGTTCCCTCAGGAAGGAAGAGGGGAAACGCCCAGGCAGTCTTCCATGTGGAGATGGATAACGTGTCCTCACGCAAGTGAAAGGCAGTCAAGGGTAGGAAGGAAGGAGAAGAGACAAGGAAGGAGGACATGGGAGGGATAGAGGGAGGGAGGAAGGATGGAAAAAAACAAATTTACTTTTTAACTAAATCCTATCTTTGTGACTTACGACAGTGCAACAATTTTGAAACTTTTTGCAGCAATAGAAACTTTCCTATCAAAAATATAAAATCTTGATTTTTGTCATTCTGTGGGTCAGTGTAAAACAAAGATAACCTATTTTCCATTTATTATAAAAGTAACAGACACCAGATGTTTTTTGTCTTAGTCCTGTTTTACTTCTTGGGGAAAAAAAATGTTCCTTGCCATTCTAGAGCAAAGACAAGCACCCTTTGAAGAGTTTCAGGGACACTGGACAAAACTAAATATGCTCCTGCAAACTTAATTTTTTCAAGGCAGTAATGTCTCCCAAGCCCTCTCTGTGGACTGCCCTGTGGACGTGCTCTTTGGACGCTCAGGCATTGTTGGTAGAATCTCAGGAACCACGTTCTGGAAGGCCCAAGTTGTGGCGGCTTCCTTCCATGTGTCTGGGTTCCAAGAGGCCAAGACAGGAGATGCACATCAGAAACCAAGAGACAAAGGTGCAAAGTATACCCCTCCCCACAAAGTCTGAAAGTAGAGATGCTCAGTCAATCAGTAAGTAGCGAGGTGTGGACCTATTTTCACCACCTTGCTGCCAGGTGGATCCAAGCCAGTTTCAATGTTTTTTTTTTTTAAGATTTATTTATTTTTATACAAGAACTGGGGTACAGGCCAGAGGTGCAGGAGGGTGAGAGGATTCACCAGAGACAGAGCAGCGAACACAACAGGCAGATCAGACTGAAAACAGTGCTGAGGGGAGCAGCAGGCGAGGCGGGTGAGGTCTGCCGCGCCATGTGGGTGTCTCCCTGGCCGGCCAGGAATCGAACCCAATGCAGAGGCTGCGGACAGCTTCACAGTACTGCGCTCAACCCGCTGCACCTTTGGGGAGGCCCCAGTTTCAATGATTTTGACAATGAAACTCACCTGGGTGTGTGTGGTTTGCTTTGTTCGTCAGGTATAGATACTCCCCAAAGTTAAAACGAAACCCTAGAATTGGTGTCTAATAAAAAGGCTATACTATAATATGTAACAGACTGTAATGTGTGCTTCAATTTCATGTCAATTGAAACCAACCTCACAGCCCAAAAGGATCTACCTCCCCAATCACAGATTTCCTGGAGCTAAGGACTGACTCAGACCGAAGGGCATCTTGACCCCCACAAACAAACTCCATTCCCTTCAGAACCTTTCCCCTTAAACATCCTTCTGATACACAAAGATGATTCTACAAATCTTCAAATTCATACCCACATGAAACTATCATCAATATACACATATACACACAGAAATATGAAGCACACCTGCATGCACATATATACCCACATCTGTGTTTCTGTGTGTCTGTGGATATGGCTTTGAATTTTGCTTTTTACTTAGTAGTGATATGACTTGCAGAAATTGCCATGTCAGCCTATATTCATCTATCTCATTCTGTTAATAACCGCAAAATATTCTATAATATGTATACGCCTTAATTTATCTAGTCTCTTATTTATGGACCTGGGAGTTTTACTTAGCTCTCCCCTGTCTTTTTCAGTTTTTTTTGCCTTATAAGTAATGCTGCTATAAATAGGCACAGAAATAGGTAAGATTAGATGGATGATACAAATATTAATACAGAGGATAGAGAGATAATGTACTTAAAATATAGCCATAAAATAAAATTGACTGGCAAAGGAAATGCATTTTACATCTTGACAGATACTGTGCACCAAAATGTTGTGCAAATTTACCTTCCCGCCAGACCTCCAGGCAAACCTCACCCATACTAGATTGTGTCAATTTATTTGGTGTCAGAGTTACACAGATGATCATTTACACGGCACCATCATTTTGATTTGTATTTCTTTATGAATGTAACTGAGAGAGCTGTCCCATGTGTGATATCTACTTGCATTTTTATTGTCATTGAACTGCTGACTGTCATTAACTGTTGTTAATCTATTTTTCAATAGAATCATTTACCTCTTTCTTGCTGATATGACAAGCTCTTTGTAAAATAAGGAGAAGCCCATGTTTTCTCATATGTGGTAGAAACTTTCCCTTTGTTTATATTTTGACTTTGCATATTTTTTGTAAAAGCAAAATGGAGGCACAAAATCAGTAATATTTTCCTTCATTATTTCCTTCATCAAGATTACTTTTTTTCTTTTTAAAGATTTTATTTATTTATTTATACAAGCACTGGGTACAGTCAGAAGTGAGGGAGGGTGAGAGACTTCACCAGAGTCAGAGGGGAGAGCAGAGCAGGCAGAATGACGAAATACACTGCTGAGGGGAGCAGCGGGCGGCAGGAGAGGTCTGCGTGCCATGTGGGACCCTCGCCAGTGGCTGGGGATCGAACCAGCACTGCAGAGGCTGTGGGCAGCTTCGCAACCCAGTGCCCAACTGCTGCACCACCAGGGAGGCCCCATCAAGATTACTTTTTAAGTCAATTATCACTATCTTTTCTTAGACCTTAAGTTGTAACTATTTTCAATCTATACCATTACTTTCAAAAGGTGGTGGTTGTGAACTCATAAAGTCAGTGATTCCTGGAATAATGTTTCTCTGAAACCTTGGCATTTGCAGACAAACCCTTTTCCTTTCTGTATATCAGATTTGACAAGGTCAAATCCCATTACTGCTTCTCTTACACATTATATTGGTGTGTAAATGATGAGTATTTGAAGAAATCAGTTAAATAATTACATTAACATTCATGGTAACAGCTGTCAAGTTTCCTAATTCATTTTGTGAAAGCTATTAAATGATGAAATTAAAACTTGAAAGCTATTAAATTGTGAAAGCTATTAAATGATGAAATTTTATCCATATGGTACCTTATTCAACTCTGGTGTCATTTACTTTTTATTTACTTAGGGTAATGGCCCTTTCACTGACAACTTTGGATGGAGCATTGTGAAAGCTGTAAAGAAAACTACCACCAAAAAGGTTTAAAGATTTTGGGGTTGAGGGAGAAATAGTTACACTACTGAGAAAAAATATTAGTCAGACTTGACTTTTTTCAAACTGGGTTCTAAAAAAATCCCAGCATATGTTTCAAAGAACTGAAAAGTATCAGGGATGCTTTCACCAGTAACAAGTTAAACAACAAGTATGTGTATTCATCAGCCAGGGCTGTCATAACAAAGCACCACCCACTGGGTGGCTCAAACAATAAAATTTATTCTCTCACAGTTCTGGGGGCTGAAAGTTCAAGATCCAGGGACTAGCAGGGTGAGTTTCCTCTTAGTCCTCTCTCTTTCGCTTGTAGATGGCTGATCTCTTGTTGCCTCTTCATGTGGCCTTTCTTCTCTGCCTGAGCAGCCATGGTGTCCTGGTGTGCTCAAATTCCCTCTTCTTTTTTTTAAATGATTTTATTTATGCATACAAGAGCTGGGATATAGGCCAGGGGTGTGGGGGGTGAGAGAATTCACCAGAGACAGAGTGGAGAGCAGAACAGGTGGATCTACCGAAATACACTGCTGAGGGGAGCAGCTGGTGAGACAGGACAGGTCTGCTGTACCATGTGGCCACCATGCACCTGGCCAGATATTGAACTCAGGCTATAGCAGTGATAGCACTGAGCCTTAACCCGTGAGACATCAGGAAGGCCCCATAAATTTCCCCTTCTTAAAAGGACATCAGTCAGAGTGAATTAGGACCTGCCCTTAATGCATCATTTTACCTTAATCACCTCTTTAAAGACCTCACCTCCAAATCTGGTTGCATGCTTGTAACAGGGTGGTCCCCAGGAAAAGGGGAAGTTCCAGGTTCCCTGCCCCACCCAAAAGGAGGGTGGAAGGTAAAGGACCTATACAAAGAAAACTATAAAACACTGTTAAGAGAAATAGAAGAAGACACAAAGAAATGGAAAGACATCCCCTGCTCATGGATTGGAAGAATTAATGTTATCAAAATGGCCATCCTACCAAAAGCAATTTACAGATTCAATGCTATTCCAATAAAAACTTCAAGGACATTCTTCCAAGAAATAGAACAAATATTGATGAAATTCATATGGAGCCGCCAAAAACCCCGAATAGCCAAAGTTCTCCTGAAAAGAAAAGAAAGGAATGTAGGTATCACACTCCCAGACTTCAAACTATACCACAAGGCCATAATAATTAAAACTTATGGTACTGGAACAAGAACAGACACACGTACCAATGGAAACAAATAGAAAATCCAGAAACAAACCCACAGATTTACGGTCAACTAATCTTTGACAAAGGAGCAAAGAATATGATGGACGGTTGGGTAAAGAGGGTGTGTTGTATCTGCTCAGTGGAACACTACTCAGCTCTAAGAACGATGGAATTTTGCCATTTTACAACAACATGGATGGAACTAGAGGGTATTAGGTGATGTGAAATAAGTCAGATATCACTCATCTTTGGAAGATTAAAAAAAAATGAACAAACAAAACAAAAACAAACTCTAACATCATTAGAAGAAATGGTGGTTTCCAGGGGGCAAGGAGGAGGGGTCGGGTGGCCTGGGGCAAGGATGTCATTTATGTGACAATGAATGGAAACTAACCTTTTGGAGTGATCATCAGTGATGGAGGACAGGAATAGAAAAAACTGAAAAGGAGGTGTGCCACAAGATGAGAAACCTGGCTCTGAGACTGTAGGGTCTAAAACAGTTGACTGGAGTTGTCTTAGTCCTGCACGAGTCTTAAGGTTAAGGCAGACAGAACAAGAATGTTTAACCAAGGACAGGAAATCTGGTCTCCACAGCAAGGGAAGGAGACTATCAAAGTACCAGTGATGTACTAAGGTGCTTAAAAGACAAGGATTCAGAGAGGGGATGCTCTGAGCGGGAGCTCTGAGGGGGGAACTCCGCGACGGGGAGCTCTACTTGAGCAAGAAAAAGGCTGGATGGGTTACTGGAAACTTAGGGTTTGTGGACTTGCAGCTGATTACAATGAAAAGGAAAGCAGTGAAAAGTTGTGCTTCGAGTTAGGAAAGAGCAGTAGTAGATGAGAGGTTGTAAAAAGCAGGTCCAGGTCTCGTTTCTCCAATCCTAAGAGGTAGAGAGGTGCGGAGTGGGACATGTAGGTGCTTATTATGAGTTCCTGTGTTGCTGCACCCTTTGTCTTGCAGTTGACAGGACTAGAGATAATCTGGGGTGCACATCAACTTATCCTTTCACGGGAGTCTTCTAGAAAGTGGCAGCCAGCCCTAGTGGCCTCTTACATGGTGGAACCATACCTACTATATTTTGCAGCAAGACCGAGACCTGGTTTGAAAACAGAACTCAGAAACCAGCTCTTTTCCCAAGGCAGAGAGGGAATGGCGGCTCGACTGACACAGATTAGCAAGGTAGCGAGGCAAAGAGAGTGGCAAGAGGCGTTCACCCAGTTGGGCCTAGGGCAACTGGAAGGCCATTCCTCCACATTTTAGGGCCTGCCAAAGAGTAGCCTTGGCCTGAGCCCCTCAGTCCATGCAGGACAGCAGAACACTAACTCCTCTTGTAACAGGGTGGTCCCCAGGAAGGGGGGAGGTTCCAGGTTTCCTGCCCCACCCAAAAGGAGGGTGGAGCTGAGTAGAGAAAGAAGCTGCAGAGGAGACTGAGGAAGGAGGGAAGCAGGATGCAGCCAGAAGGAGACCTGAAGAAGGCACATGGAGCTGAGAGACACGTGAAAAAACTGCGCTTGCCTTTTGGTCGTGGACTGGGTGACACAGATGTGGGTGAGACTCATGGGGAGGTGACGATGGCAGTTTTTGTTTGATTTTGATTTTGCTCTTTTCCTTCCACACTTGTCTGGTTGTTTCTGATCTAGAAACAACCTGTGGGTTGTTTTCTGTGGGTCCCCACTGGAAGGTGCTTTAGACCTGTGGCAGACTTTCAGGCCTTGCTCTGGGCCAATCCTGCTTGGGTGGACTTTTACCACGAGGGGATGGGGTAACTTTGGGTGCTTGATTTAGAAACTATATTCTTTGCCTTTCCTGTGATGTTTGCTAATTGTATTAAAACTTCCTTCCCATTAAAGTCTCATATGTTTTGTCTTGGCAGATGGCAGAAACTATTTAGAGCACGCAGGTTTGTGGGGTGTGGGGTGCCCCTTTCCCTGCCCTGTAACAAGAAGACAAATGAGAGAGGGGTCTTGTGAAAGGAAGTGGCAGGTAAAATTGTCTATATATCATAGAGAATCATTAAATGTCTTTTAGTAATAGAAAAGTGAGTTCTTACTATACATCATTATACCAATATTAATTTCTGGAATAATGTACTTCATAGAAATGAAAAACATTTGGTGTTTAAAAAATAAAAATAACTTATGAAATCATACTTTATTTGACCTGAGGGGTTAATTTCTTTTTTTTTTCTTTAAATTTTATTTATTTATACAAGAACCGGAGTACAGGCCAGATGCGCAGGAGGGTGAGAGGATTCACCAGAGACAGAGCGTGGAACAGAACAGGCAGACTGATGAAACACACTGCTGAGGGGAGCAGCCGGCAAGACAAGGAGAGGTCTGCTGCGCCATGTGGGATGCTCGCCGGCCAGCCAGGATCGAACCGGCGCTGCAGAGGCTGTGGACACAGAACAACCCAAAATAAATCCTTGAAATCTGACTTCAACACTGGGGCTGCCAGAGGAGAAAGGGAGGAGCTGGGAAGAGAAAAAGGAGTGAAGAGGCAAATGGTGGAGGGTTACTGGGGCTTTGGCTATGGACGTGGCAGGGGTAACTGACATCTGAGAGGGGACACCTGTCCTTGTGCAAGCAATACAGCGTTGTCAGCTGAGGATACCACTACAAACATAACAAACAAACAGAATAAAAATCTGAGCTATAAAGAAAATTTCTGAAAAGGCTCCCAAACTTTGAAAGAGACACCATCTGCCTCCAGCACTTTTCAACATAAAGCTGGGAACATTCCCAAAGCTGTTCCTAGAACGTCAACAGGATTCAGATGTCAAAATCTAAGAAAGGTATTGTAAGGAAATTTCAGAACAACATAGGTGATAAATAGGATTGCAAAATCCTCCAATGAAGAAGAAAACATAAGCATATTTTTTTTTAAGATTTATTTATTTATGCATACAAGAACTGGGGTAAAGGCCAGAGGCGTGGGGGGTGGGAGGATCCACCAGAGACAGAGTAGGGAACAGAACAGGCAGACTGACTGAAATGCACTGTTGAGGGGAGCAGCGGTGAGACAGGAGAGGTCTGCTGCGCCATGTGGGTAGCTCCCTGGCCGGGGATTGAACTCATGCTGCAGTGGCTGCGGATTGCTTCACAGGTTGTGTCTTATCCCCTTGCGCCACCAGGGAGACCCGAAAACATAAGCATATTAAGAGGATTATGTGACATGACAAAATGGGAATGATTCCCGGCATGCAAAATATTTCAATATGATAAAATCAAACATTTCATTATCTCACATGAAAGAGAGCATGGGGAAAGCACATCATGATCCCACAAATTGAAGCAAACATTTTTGAAATATCCAACATTCTGTAGCAATAAAAGCGATGAGGGTTTCTGATTCTCATTTAGGAGGCGGCCAAGGACAACTCTCCTTACTCATCCAACTCTAGGTTCATCCAACAGCAGCCGCCTCCACTGCTACGTTGGACCCCAACGAGGTCTAAGTCTTATTCCTGAGGTGCGCAGGTGAAGGGGTGGGTGTCATGGTACCCTGGCCCCCAAGACTGGCCCCCTGGGTCTGTCCCTAAATAAGCTGGTGACGCCATCACTGGCAACAGGTGGGTGGAAGGCCTGAGGATGTCAGTAAGCAGACCATTCAGAATAGCCCCAGACTGACGTAGACTCTTCAGCCGCGGCCCAGAACAATGAAGCCCCCAAGGAGCTGCGACGACATAGAGAGCAGCAAAGAAACAAGAGGAGGATCACTTCTTGAAACAGGGGCGCACAGGACTTTGAGGCCAGAGAGCCGCCAAAAAGCCCCAAAAGGCCAAAAACCTAAACCAAGGGCTATAGCAACACAACACCCACACAGCAGGGGCCTACGGGCTATAGCCTAGCAAAGGACAGTGCCTGATGAGAGGAGAGGTCACTGTCTGAGGGTTCTCATCCATGTGCACAATTCCAAGAGACCTCAGGCTCCAGGAACAACCACCATGGGGTTTATTTTACAAACAGGAGAAACACAGAGCTCACTGTATCCACAGGTGGCGGCTGCCTCACCCAGGTACCATCAGTGATGGTTGCCACCGGTCACCAGGAGGCTTGGACAGCACTGGCCAGTAGTGATGGCCACTACTGGCCCCGCAGAGGCAGTGTCAGAGACCCCCGTGTCCACAGCTCTTTGTGAGCTTTTGGGTTACACCAGCAACAAGCAGCTCTTTGAGACACCAGGCCCAGGGCCTCTGGGCTCCTGACAGGCCAGATCAGAGACAGGACCAAGGCCCAGTGTGTGACCAAGTCCTTGGTCGCTCTTCCCTCCTTGGAGGGCGGCTGCTGGATGCTTCTTTTCCTCTTTCTTCCGAGGCCAGGAATGGAGTCTTCCCGTCTTTCTTCTTCTTTTGGGGGCTGGCATCATCTCTCTTCTTCGGGGGCCATGTCATCTCTTCTTCCCTCGGGGGCTCTCTCAGCTCCCTCTGACCCTTGCTTATATCCTCTTTCAGGGTGCGCACCCCACAAGTCTGACTGGACCCTTTAGCACCAATCAGCTCATGGTTGCACCTGATTGGCCCATCACAAACAGCAGTTACTGGGCTCTGAGGAGCAACTGCCATCACTGACCTGGGACGGAGCAGCGGGTTCTGGTCACATTCTGAGGAGACTGTTAACTTAGCCTGACAGATCTGGCACTGACCTGGAGCTATAGAACTCTGCACCATTAAGGAGACAGACCCTGGGGACTGCCCTGCTGTGGGCTGCCATGCTGATGCCACCACCCTCACCACAGCATGGAGGGCACAGAGGACACCAAGGGTGCAGTGGAGGCCCAGCACATAAACGACTTACAAAGGAGAATGTTTCAACAAAGGATCATTTGACAAACACAAGACTATAAATGGATGAAAAAGTAACATATCCAATACAAGAAATTGAAAGAGCTGAGCTTGACATAATAAAGGTCCTTAGGAAAAAGCCACAGCAGACAAACTCAATTGTGAAAAAAACTTTATTCTGTCAGATGAAAAACTAGGCAATTTTAACACCAGCCATTTCTATTTTGCACAGTAGAAGTCAGTCAAAGTAAAACCATCCCATGCTAGGGGGCTCCTGGTGGTGCAAGGGTTTAAGTCTCAGCACTATGAAGCTGTCCACAGCAGCGCGAGTTCAATCCATGGCCAGGGAGCTACCCACATGGCACAGAAGACCTCTCTTGTCTCGCCTGCTGCTCCCCCCAGTGGTGTATTTCAGCCTGTTCTTTTCCTCACTCTGTCTCTGGTGATTCCTCTCACATCCCCCACACCTCTAGCCTGTACCCCAGTTCTGGTATGCATAAATAACTAAAACTTCTTTTTTAAGGATTTATTTATTTATGCATACAGGAACTGGGGTACAGGCCAGAGGTACAGGGGGTGAGAGGATAAACCAGAGACAGAGTGGGGAACAGAACAGGCAGACAAACTCACATACACTGCTGAGGGGAGCAGCGGGCAAGTCAGAGAGGTCTGCTGTGCCATGAGGGTTGCTTCCTGTCTGGTGGGGGATAGAACTCGTGCTGCAGAGGCTGCAGATAGCTCCATAGCGCTGCACTTAACCCCTTGTGCCACCAGGGAGGCCCAAATAAATAAAACATTGGGAAAAAAAACAACTATCCCATGCTAAAAAAAAACAAACTGCATCCACAGATATATAGACAGCAAAAACAAAACCAGGGCTGGAGGTGGCACAATGTTACGTTTAGGGAGAAACTGATATACACACACAATTGTGAAAGACTGTAATTTGTCATTAGAGACAAAGTAGAGCCTGTCCTCTCTAAATAAAAGCAGGAAAGGTGAAAATATGGTGAGACTCAATAGCTTATAAAATAAGTATTTGAGATTCAGTGATACCACAATTCTGACACAACTTGAGAAACAAGAATAAGTTTTGTCTGTAATAAATGGGAATCAAAAAAAACACCTATCATTCTAATACATATGGAGTGTTGACTAATTACCAAATTCACTTTTGCTGTAACTGCTGTGAACCTAACTACTTCAGTAAAGCACAAATCTGACACAGACCAAAACACAATGAAAAACTGCCCCGGCCACACAGCACACAGCAGCATCTGACGGCACCGACTCCTGGGATGGCTGCTGGGGAGTCACATCTCAGGGGGCACAATGGACACAAGTGAATGACCATGATTGCCCCTCCAATGAAGGCAAGACAATCTCAAAAGACACAGAAAAAACAAGGGACAAGATGTTACCTCCACTCCTGAAAAAAGAGCTCAACATGCCGGCTACAGAAGGAAAACACCTCAGCACAATAAAGGCTGAGCATGACCAACCCACAGTCAGCATCACTCTGTTGCCCACTGGGCGGGTTCTTGAGTCCCAGAGATTGAACAATAATCACCAACACGCCTGACTGAAGATTAGCAAACTCAGGTTTATTGCAAGAGACTCCTGGCAGCAGGATGGGGTGCAAGGGAGGAGCCTGTTACTGTTGGGGGTAGGTTTCCTTTATCAACTCTCATGGGGACTCTCCCCATGCTGGTGCTTTTCCACTGGCCCCCTCTGCCTCATTGCCCCGCTTTGCCACCTAGAGGGGTGAAGCCACCATGAGCTGCTGTGTGCCTCCACATGCCTCTTGTGCTTACCAGCCCCTCACTGCTCGCTTGGTGCCCAGCAGCCTCTGCTTGTCAGCTTTCAGCTCCCTTAAGCACCAGCCTCAGCCTGTGATCTTACAACCAGCCCTTGACAGCAGCTTGCAGCCAGCTCCTGCAGGCCGGCCCTCCGCCAGCCACTGCTCTGCTCCATGGTGAAAAACAAAGCTTCTCCTCTAAGATCAGAAATAAAGCAAGGATGTTCATCTCACCCAAGTATTCAATGAAATACTGGAAGTCCAATCTGAAGCAAGTCCTAGCGGCAGCCATGAAAAAGCAAAGGACATAAAGTTGTCTTAAGGGGAAGCAGGAAGTAAAACTGTAACAACGTTCGATGACAGATCAGACACAGGACATTACAAAGATTCCAGCAAAAAGTAATAAGAAATAGGGCCTCCCCTGGTGGTGCAGCGGTTGGGTGCTGGGCTGCGAGGCTGCCCTCAGCCCCTGCAGCGCCGGTTCGATCCCCGGTCACCGGGGAGGGTCCCACATGGCGCGACAGACATCTCCTGCCGCGCCCGCTGCTCCCCTCGGCAGTGCGCTTCGTTGTTCTGCCTGTTCTGCTCCGGCTCTGGTGAGTTCTCTCACCCTCGCGCGCTTCTGACTGTGCCCAATGCGTGTATAAATAAATTAATTAATTAAAAAAAAACCTGTATTTAAAAAAAAAGTAATAGAAATAATAAATGAAGACAGATGATATCAGGGCTGACACGCAGAGGAGCCTGTCACTGTGCTGATCCAGGGGGCAGAAAGGCTGAACCAGGTATGAAGCTGATCTGAGACAAGGATACTTTTATGCAGCTGTCAGACCACATATATGCCTCACCCTGTAATCTTTAGAGATTGCTTTAGTTTCTCGTGAACAAACCCTTTCTTACCCACACATTTGTGGATCATTCAGGACAACAAATCCTTGTATATTTTGCATTTTCTTTCTATCTATATCTTTGAATTTATTCATTATTATTTTTTAAATTTTGTGTAGATCTGGGGTGTAGGCCACAGGTCCAGGAAGTGAGAGGATTCACTGGCAACAGAATGGGAAACAGAACACAGAGATTGACTAAAAGAAATTGCTAAAGGGAGCAACTGGCGAGACAGGAGAGGTCTGCTCTGCCATATGTGGGTCCACTCCCTGTCAAGGATTGGTTTCTGGTCACAGCAGTGACAGAGCTGAGACTTAACAACTAGGCCACCAGGAAGGCCCTATATAGGGTTTCTTGCTCAGAGACAAGAAATTCATGGCTCGCTGAGTCACACAGCATAAGGCAGATGTAGAGGAAGAATAACTGAAAAAGAACTATCGTTCTGCTTTGAAGAATAATCTGGGTAAAACCAAATGGAGACAGAAATTAGTCAGGCTTCCTTCCATCTTCTCTAGTCAGCAAAAGAATCTGAAATGATGAACTGACTTCAAAGATAAAACTCAGGACACAACCAATAAAATGGAACCTCAGAATAAATCTCTGAGACAAGATTATATTGTGACGTACCCTTCTTGCCCCTCTAGAGTCACTTGCAAATCCTCACAAGGTGATAAACAGGCCTCTCAAATGTTATGAGTCTTGTCCCTGAATCACTCCAGAGTTTCCATGATGTTCTTCTGCTATAAAATATGGGTGTGGCTTCAATTCAATGGAGTGGATTATAAGGTATCAAAATCCCCAAAAGGTCCTAAAAGGATGCAAATCCATCTCATAGAAAAGCTTTAGAAAGAGCTCCAATGAAAATACTTTTCCTTGGCAGAAAGTCAGAATAACGAAGAACTGAAGAAACTACAGTTGAGCCTGGAGCAGCATGGGCGCTGGAGGCACCGATCCCCTGGCCACCCAATTCAAAAATCCACTTGAGTTAAGCTTTTTGAGTTAAGCTCCATACGCTGAACTCAGAAAGTAGCATGATACCTATATTATAAACTATGTTCTAATAGAAACTAGGGAAAATAAAATGTCAGGAAAATGATAAGGAAAACAGGTTAACAGGACCGTGTCATACTCATCAACCTCATAACCTTACATGGTCTGTCTACAAGCAGAACCATCTCATAGAACCACAGCAATATTTTCCTATATGAACAAAATATTGCATTTAGGAGTAAGTGCAAGGGTTTGTACCGCCTGTGGAGTTACAGCTCTGGTTTTAGAATATTTTTGTTTTCATTGGTCCTTAAGCTAAAATACCCTCTTCAAAAATGTCATAGGACACCCGCAGACCTCAATCCACAGTAGCAATCAAACAGTTCCACATTGTGAGACCTCCCTGGTGGCACAGGGTTAAGTCTCAGCTCTATCAAGCTATTGCCAGCCACTGTGGTATAAGTTTGATCCCTGGCCAGGGAGCTGACACACATGGCACAGCACATCTCTCCTGTCTCTACTGCTGCTCTCCCTCAGCAGTGTATTTCGGTAGATCCACCTGTTCTGCTGCAACAATGTCTCTCATCCACCTTTAACTCTGGCCTAGATCCTGGTTTTTCTATGCATAAATATACAAAGAAAATCTTAAAAAAAAAACAACACACCATTCAACATTTTAAAGACATGACATTTGGGTGTGGAGAGCAATTCCAGCATGACTGGTGACACTTTGTCTAATCCCACGGCACTACAGAGGATGACAGCAAGGGACAGAACACGATGACCAATTTAGAAGAGCCCCGAGAGAACACTGATCAATGCAACATGAAAGGTACTAGGTAGAAAAACAGCTACCAAAGGCATGGATAGCAACATCCAGCAACCAGAGAGGATACTACAAGAATAGCAATAGGAACAGCTACACAATAACTGCAAAATCTTGGAGAAAAGAATGAACCAGACAATTTTATGCAACAAGGATTTAAGCTGCATGTTTCTTCACAGTGCTCACAACCGAAGGGTGTATTGTGTTCTTAAATTTTAAAAATTTTTAACTTTGTATAAAAAGCTTTATGCCTAATTTATGACAGTAAATAGGCTACTGGCTATGTATGTTTCATGCACTGATGATACAGTGAAGTTTCCCTTAAAGCGTTTTTGACATCAGGGGCCTCCAGGGTGGCACAGCAGGTTGAGCGTAGCGCAGCACTGTGCAGGTTCAATTCCCAGTCAGCCGGGGAGATTCCCATATGGCACAGCAGATCTCTCCTGTTGCTCCCGCTGCTCCCTTCAGCAGTGTTTTCTGTCCGTCTGCCTGTTCTGCTCCCCGCTCTGTCTCTGGTGAGTCCTCTTGCTCTCCCACGCCTCTGGCCTGTACCCCAGCTATTGTATCAATAACAAATAAATCGTTGAAAAAACAGAAACATTTTTGACATCATAGGATGCAAAGTTGGTGAGTCATAAAGTCACAAATGTGGGCCTCCCTGGTGGTGTGGGGGGTTAAAGACAGCGCAATCAAGCTATCACCAGCCACTGTAGCACGAGTTCTATCCCAAGTCGGCCAGGGAGCAACCCACATGGTGCTGCAGACCTCTCTTGCCTCGCCCGCTGCTCCCCTTAGCAGTGTATTTCAGTGGATCTGCCTGTTCTATTCCCCGCTCTCTCTGGTGAATATTCTCACACCCCCACCCTAGAACTCTGGTTTATACCTCAGTTCTTGTAGGTATAAATAAATAAATCTTTAAAAAAAAGTCACAAATGTCCAAATTTTAAAATCTATATAATGAAAACATTAGCATGTAAATAGCCCTGCATAGCTGAAACCTACATAAGTCACAGGTCAAGTGTGGTTCCCTACTAAACCAAACCACAGCTTGAGGAAGAAAAAAAAGGGCGGGGGGACAGAGAGCACAGTCACGCATTAAGGAGTAATTCCCAGCACGACTGCATTTTAAAGGAGGAACAGACATAGCCCGCCCAAGTCAAAGTTCCCAGGACCGCTCAGCACTAAGTGCCTCCCACCCACCATCTCCCTTGAATGGACAGTCTGTTCACCTCTTATCTCTGCACGGTTACCCTCAAAGGTCAGGAGACAGTAAAACTCACATTCAGTTCAAAGTGTTCTGATTCAGGGTACACAGAGTCACTAGAAACCTAAGCTGTGCCTGGGGAGAGTGGAGAAGGATCTTCTAGGAGGCAAATGTGGTAGATGATAAGCGATAATGAGTGTGTCAACAAGCTCAGACTATTTCCTGCTATCAGGAATCAGTTCCTCATTTGCCAGAAAGGAGGGAAATGAAGCTAATTCTGTCCTGGCTCAAAGACCATAATCACCAGTTCTCAGGAGTCCAAAAACTCCTTTATCTATCGTTTTCTTGCTGGTTTCACAGTATAACTGCACCTGGTTCCATCAAAATTGTGTTGGTTCAGTTCACTGTTCTTAGTTAGACAGGTTCAAATGGGACAGGTAATAGTTCCTATCCAATGGCTCCCCAGCGCCACTGCAGGGCAAACTTCAGACTTCTCGTCTCTCCTTTGTACGTTCAGAGTGCTCAGGTCAGGTAATGGCCAGGGGCGCTTTGTTGTGATCAAAGATTTTGGAAAATAGGGACAGCAGATCAGTGCTGCTCCACTGGGCATGATGTAACCTCTAACTTGGCATTTTTTGAAAGATTTATTTATTTATGCTTACAAGAACTGGGGTACATAGGTGCGGGGGGTGAGAGGATTCACCAGAGACAGAGTGGGGAACAGAACAGGCAGACTAACTGAAATACACTGCCAGGGGAGCAGTGGGCGAGGCAGGAGAGGTCTGCTGCCCCAAAGGGGTCACCTCTCTGGCCGGAGATTGAGCTCGTGCTGCAGTGGCTGTGGATAGCTTCCTAGATTGCGTCTTAACCCCTTGTGCCACCGGGGAGGCCCCCCTAAGGGGCATTCTTTACTGATACTCCTGATATTAGTATAGAGGAATTGTTGCCTTTTCTTTTCATTGGAACATTAACATATTTCTGTTTTTCTATTGAGTGACTTAGAATAAAAGGAAACAAAATGTCGTCATTCCTGTGTGAATTCTGAGAAAGGCCTGGTAACTTTCGCTGAAGTCAAACTGACAAGGCGAACTGGTTAGAGTGGACTGATAGGAAGAGAAACGCCACAAGGAAAGTTTGAACAGAGGACATACCTCTTATTCAAGAAAACAACAAAGATAGCTCAGGAGAGTTTGGGAAACTCTTTCTCCCCAGTCAATCCCTTTCCTTAATCATGTCACCATCCTCCCCCTTTAGCACCTTTAGCAAGCCCAGGAAACAGATGCTCTTCAGAGCACAGGGAAGGAGAGAGCTGGGAAGAAGCACAACTGTTTGGGTGCAGTTTAAATAGAAATAATGATCCTTGTTTGTGCTGACATACTCCTGGGCTGGGTTTAGGTATAAGACAACGAGGCAGTGAAATGCATGTTGTCTGCACAACAGAATAAAAATGCTGCGTAAATATGTGAACAGTCTCCACCAGACAGTGTCACACTGCTCTTAAAATTTCTAGGATCCCTGAAGTTTGACTTCCTTAGAAAGTATTCCCAACTCACCACCCCCATAGGGTTTCTCTCCTGTGTGAATACCCCGATGCCCTGAGAGCTCCTTTTGCAGAAAGTGACCCTACAGCACTGACAGTCACAGGGCTTCTCTCCTCTGTGAGTTCTCTGCTATCCAGAGACATCTGATTTATAGTAAAAAGCTCTACTACATTCTGGATATTCATAAGATAGCTCTTCTGTGAGTTATCTAGAGAGGGCTAAACTCACCCTTCCCTACAAGCTACACATAAAAAAGAAGCTATCAAGAGTGAATTCTCTGATGTATACTCAGAACTGATTTCTGAGATAGTTTTCCTACACTCTTGGCAGTCACAAGATTTCACTCTTGTGAGAATTTGCTTATAGTCACTGACGTCCAATTTCAGGAGAAAGTTTTCCCGTACTCTTGACATGCATAGAGTTTATTGTAGTGTAACATCTCGGATATACAGCGAGGGCTGATTTCCAGGGCAAAGTTTTACTACAGTCGTGTCATTCACAGGCTTGCTCTCCAGTGCACATTCTGTGATGGTAAGTGAGGGATGACTTACGGGAGAAATTTTTTCCACCATCTTGACATTCATAGGGTTTCTCCCCAGTGTCAATTCTCTGATGGAAAGTGAGGTCTGACTTGCAGGAGAAAGTTTTCTTACACTGTTGACATTCACACAGAATATAACCTCAATAAAGTAAAGGCTATTGCTGTGACCATGTTTGCTATCCACACTCACAGAAAATTGAACATGTGTTTTATAGATCAGAAACTCTAAGCTGAGGATAGAAATTTGGGGATCTCCGGGATATTGCTGGTAGTTTTCATCATCCTAGGGAATAACATGGCTCGACCAGAACAAAAGGAATTGAAAGAAGAGGAAAAGCAACTGGAAGATACTAATATTTACTAGTGGACAAAGAAAACATTGATGACAGCAATGAAAAGACTTTTGGAAAAGATGACACTGGGCAAAAGAAAACTTCAATCTTAAGAAATCTGTTAATGTATTCCATCATCTCGTATTGCTGTGTACAAAATCCTATGTATATTCACATATACATTGATTAGGACCTTTGACAAATACTCTCCATTATCATAACAACAACAAAATAAAGGATTGAGAGGATTTTTCCTTAACAACATTTAGTATCCTTGACACAGCCACAGGTGACATCAACATTCACAGAGACAAGGAATAACAAAGATGCTCAGTTACACCTTCTTCACAAAGGGTTAGGATAACTCTACACAACAGAAAAAAAGAAATCATGAATAAAACTAGTCATAAGTAGTTACAATTCATCCTTTGAAGACTTTGAAAATCACATTAAAGCTACTCTAAAGAGGAAAATTCAATGAGCAAACTATAAAATAATATATGTAAGTCTTCACATACACTGGAGTTCCCGGACAGTAGCAATCAGAGAAGAAAATACTGAGCAATATATATATATATATAACAAGACCAAGGACAGAGAATGAGCAGGAAAAAATAAAACCTGAGGGTTAAAAAGAAATTAAACAGATGAACAAACACAACAGCGTCATGGGTAGGATGAGTCTGCCTGCAATGACGACAATTCTCCCAAGGTAACCAGGCTAACACAGTGCTATGACAACAAGAATCATTCCTATTCTAGGCTAATTGAGGAAAATGTGAATGTGATAAATAAAACTATTAAGAAAGGTGAGAAGGTGGATGGCATACATTTGGCCACAAAAACTCACTGTACCTCCCAGCATCAGGGGCTCAGGAAGCCATAAACAGACTGTATGATGAAATAAACCCTTTGGTCACCATTGGGGAGACTGGGGAGTCATGAGCCAGTCATGTCAGGGGCTGCTATGACAGGCTCCATGCTTAGCCTGCACGAGGCAGCATCAGCTGAGAGCAGGTGTGGTGGGCAGTTAGACCGCCTCCTCCCGTTACAGGGTCACAAGTGCTGGTGGATGAAGGACCCCAACCTTATCTTAACGAACCTTGACTGTCTCCTAAAGGACCATCTACCAATACAGGGGGTGCGACTGGACATAAACACACAAGCACACGTGTATACGTATATATAGGGGCGTATGTGAATGGACACGTGAACAGTGCAGTGTATACTGCTCGCAGTGGGGTCTTCCTGTACAGAAAGATACAGCCTCCTCTCACGAGCAGTTCTCGTAAAGGAGTCTTTATTTCCCTTGTGACAGGTCTGTCGGACACAGGGTTCTTTGGCAATTTTTCCCATTTCAGTCCCTTTAAAATGCCACTCAACTGTCTCAGGTCTCAGCGTTTCTGGGGCTTAGAGGTAGGGAACTCTGAGTCCTTGATGTATCCTGAGTGCTGTCGATGGTCTTTGTCCACCTGACAGTTTTGGGTCACACAGCCGTCCTAGTGCCACATGTATTTATGGTGGCAAGATTGGTTATCAGCAAGAATAATCAGCTCAATTAATAAGAGGCTGCGCATAGAGTTCAACGACAGAAGAGGCTGACCATGTCCACAGGACAAACTCCAATACAGCTGCAATTCTAGGCTCAAGTGCAGGACCCTGGTGGCCACTAGTCTGCACTTAATGGCATTCCTCGCCACAAAGGAGGAACAACACTGCCCACAAAGCTCTCTTGGGAGGGCCTCCCTGGTGGCACAAATGGTTAAGACACAACCTGCGAAGCTATTTGCAGCCACTGCAGCACAAGTTTGATCCCCACCCAGGGAGCTACCCACATGGCACAGCAGACCTCTCCTGGCTCACCCGCTGCTCCCCTCAGCAGTGTATTTCAGTCAATCTGCCTGTTCTGTTCCCCAATCTGTCTCTAGTGAATCCTCTTAACCCCCCCCACAACTCTGGCTTGTACCCCAGTTCTTGTATGCATAAATAAATAAATAAATCTTTTTAAAAAAAGCTCTCTTGGGAGAGGAAGGGAAACAAATGCCTGATGAATGCTGGACCCTGCCCTGTGAGCCTCTTCCCAAATGGAATTTAAGCAAAATCACTTTTCCTAAAAATATAACAGGATCCAGAATCTCTACGAGATGTGACTTACAATAGCTAAACAAGGTATAACTCAGAATTGCTATCGCTTATGGAAAAAGGAAAATGTTATTAATACTAATAAAAAAAAGTCATTAGGAACTAAAGGCAAGATATATGTGATCCTGCAGGTACAAGACAAGATTAAGCCATCCATAATACAAATAAGTATGTAGAGGAAAATATAAAAACAGTGTATTAAAAGCACAATTGGGAGTGAAATGGGACCTTGAGAAACATCCAAATGAACACAGGAGGTTGTAGAGTATCAACATAAAAAATTTACTGAAGGGCTACACATCAGATTTAATATAACAAAGGAAAATCAATGAAGTTTATGGTAAACAGCTATTTTCTAATCTTTTTGAAAAACAAAAACACCAAGAAGAGGGCCTCCTCTGGTTGCACAGCGGTTGAATGCAGCGCTGTGAAGCTGTCCAAAGCCTCTGCAGCGTGGGTTCGATCCTGGCTAGCCGCAGAGATCCCTAGACGGTGCAGTAGACCTCTCCTGTCTCACCCACTGCTCCCCTCAGCAATGTATTTCATTACATTTGCCTGTTCTGTTCCCCACTCTCTCTGGTGAATCCTCTCACCCCACACACCTCTGGCCTGTACTCCAGTTCTTATATGCAAAAATAAATAAATCTTGTTTAAAAAAATGTAAAAGAAAAAGCAAGAGTAATTAAAAGAATAAAACTATTAACAAATTCCTGGTTTGATGAATTCATGAATAAACTGGCAAAAAATTTAAAGAAAAACTAAACAATTCTCCTCAAAATTTCAAAAGTGTGAAGAAGAGAAAAAAAATTAAAATACTTTCTATGAGGCAGCATTAAATAGATATTAGGAAAAATGAAGAGCAGTTCAAAAGTACCCATCACCAACATTGATGCAGAGTCCTAAGTATCCATACACACTGAATTATAAAGGATATTTAACAACTGTACCATGTGAACAATTGGGAGCGTTTCCTGGAATTTAAGAATGACCCAATACACTGGGCACTGTTCCCAACTGCCCAGTCATGGAAGCAACTGAAGGCCTTTCAACAGGTGAATGGAGAGAGAAATGTGGAGCACATACTGAACAGCATTATTACATGCCTGTGAGGAAAGACCAAAGGGTGGCATCTAGGACAAAATGGGTGGACCAGGAGGTGATTATATTGAGTGAAATAAGTGAAAAAAGGACGTCTGAGGGCCTCCCTGGTGGCACAGTGGATGGAGAGCAGCGCTATGAAGCTATCCACAGCCTCTGCAGTGTGGGTTCAATTCCAGGCCTGCCAGGGAGATACCCACATGGGGCAGCAGACCTCTTCTGTTTCGCCTGCTGCTCCCTTCAGCAGTGTTTTCAGTCTGTCTGCCTGTTCTGCTCCCTGATCTGTCTCTGGTGAATCCTCTCACCCTCTCATGCCTCTGGCCTATACCCCAGTTCTTGTGTAAATAAATAAATATTTAAAAACAAAAAAAAGCTTTCATGTACCTATGGTGTATGAATACAAAAACAATATTTATACACAAAAAAAACAGTAGGAGTAAAATTGCAAGGCAAAAAGAAGATAATGTTGACCAAGGGACCAGGAAATGGGCCAGGGTGCTTGCTAGAGGGCCAAATCCATCAGGAAAGCAGGAGAAAAACAACACACTATTTCAGGAGAGGGCTAGTAATGCGACAATGTCAAAGAGAGATTCAGCCAAAAAGTAAAGAAAGTAAACTAACACACTATTAAGTATATAAAAGTTTTAAACAATTGAAAAAAGATTCCAGAAGGTCATAGACAGTATTATCAATGTGGCAGGAAATCTGAGGAATGCAAAGGTTAGTGACGTGTAACTGGGCTGGAGTACAAGTCCAACTTGAGACTGCATCAAGGAGAAATGCAAAGGAGCAGTGAGAACAGCTGTCAGATAATGTGACTTTGAACAGTCCACTGGGCAACTTGTGTGGGTGCACAGACAACCTGAGAAAAAGCATGGGGAGTTATTGAAGCCCCCCTCCCATTGAATTCAACTGTCACACAATCCAAGATTAATCCCAGCATGAAAGGGCCACCAACAGTTGTCTGGGACACACTAAGTTTTTTCAGGGTCTGTTTATTTATTTATTTTTTTTTAAAAAGATTTTTTTTTTAATAGAGGCATGTTTTTCTTTATTTATTTGTTTGCTTGTTTGTTTTGTTTATACATGCACTGGGTATAGTCAGAAGCGCGGGAGGGTGAGAGAATTCACCAGAGCCAGAGCAAGGGACAGAGCAGGCAGAAGGACCGAAGTACACTGCTGAGGGGAGCAGCGGGCGGCAGGAGAGGTCTGCGCGCCATGTGGGACCCTCCTCCGGTGGCCGGGGAGCAGCCAGGGATTGAACCGGCACCGCAGAGGCCGCGGGCAGCTTCGCAACCCAGCGCTCTACCGCTGCGCCACCGGGGAGGCCCTTCAGGATCTGTTTAAAGAGAGCACCCACACCTGCATTCAGGTCTGCACCCACCTTTCCTCTCACTGGGCCTTCACCTAGCATCTAAGAGCTAACTATGACAAGTGCAGAACAAGGTAAGTGTGTATTTCCAGACAGGTGAAGAGCCACGGTCCACGTCATCACCAGTCAATAGAGAACCAGTGTCAGACTCTGCTCTGCAAGTGCTCAGGTCCCACCACAAGCAGCACAGTGTCCCCCAGGGGTCTGGTCTCATCAGGGAACACGCGTCTCACTCTATGACACAGCATTATGGAAGAATCCAATTTCCATGCATGTGGGGTATATGCTTTGCATGGATCTGCATGACATCTTTGTCTTGCTGATGTATGTTTCCTTGGAGAAAACTTTATACCTTTCTACTTTTGCATTTCAGTTTATGAACTCTCATAAAGTGCATAAAGTCAGTGTACAGACCACAAGCTAAAGAAAAACAATTTACTCACCCGAGATTGATTCATTGTCTGCTGCTCTCAGAAATGCATAAGGACTCTGGAGTGGCACCGGGAGAGGTGGAAGGGTCCAGCATGAGAGGACTGAGGCAGCTGGCACCTGGACCCTGGAGTCTCCTGTCCAGAGCCCTCAACACACTGCCTGGGAGAGACCAGAAACTCACTTCATGTGACAGCTGTGTTACACTTCTAGAAGGGGCAGGAAAGGACCAAGTCCCTTATTAGTAGAATTTAGGTTTACAATTTACCATAAGTTAATAAAAACTGATACTTCCTACTGATTGAATAACAGTTCATGCTAAGAACTAAAAAAAAATAAAATAAAATAAAACTTCAAGGATGATTAATCACTCAAAAAAATTTTGGACACATTTTCAAAGGAAATGAAATGGTTCATTCCCAGAAATGGTTCCGAGAGCCTTGCTCCCTGGATTCATTTCCTTGTGCACCCCCCTCTGACAATGAGGTGGGTTTGCCCCGGGATGTTGGGCCAAAGGGAATCAGTGCACGCGCGGAGAATGAAAACCTCTTTCCAGGGGGGCTTCCCTTCTGGGCCGCCGTCGTCCTGGGAAGACACCCGCGGCCGGCCTGTCAGGGGCACATGGCCAAGTGAGAGCCACGATAAACCCACCGAGCAGAGAGTGAAATTCTTACCCCAACCCGCCTCATCAGGGCACCAGGGAACTGCAGCCTCCTGCGTCATCCCGGCAGCACCAGCATCAGTGGAGGGAAAAGCCCAAAATGCAGAACCGCCCGACTTCCAGAAACAAAATGGTCAGGCGTGTTTTGTGAAAGGCAGTGAACGCGGGTGGATCTTGACACAGAAAACGCTCAGGGATCCACGTAAACCCGCCGCACTCCATGTTTCTAACAGTCCCCGTGGGCGAGGACTTGTTAACTTCCATGACAACCACCAACAGAACCTCACATTCCCACTGAGAACTCCTGAAAACACTAAAGGCCGTCAACTGGAGGGGCTCACCCTGCGTTACCCTCAGGGCCCCCCGACACCCAGTCACGGTCCGCCCCTTCCCAGGCGCCCGGTCACAGGCCCGCGGCTCCTCCCCGACAGCTGCCCGCAGGTCCCCGCCGGAAGCTCCTCTCTCCACACTGTCCGCAAACCCCACCTCCCCCTTCTCCCCACACCCCGCGGCTCCTCCGCGTCGCCCCAGCCCCACCCTCCAGAGACAAGGTCCACTCACCCGCGCGGGCGGCGGCGAGAGCGGAGGCCGGACTTCCGGGAAGAGGGCGCCGGCCCGGGCCGCGCCTGCGCAGACGAGCCCGGAAGCCCAATGCCGGAGCCCTGGGCGGCTCCGCGCGTGCTCCCCTGTCTCAGGGGCTGATCCCTCAGCAGTTCGTGAGGTAAACCTCCTCCTAGTCTGCTTCCCACTCTGTCTCTGGTGAATCCTCTCACCCACTCCACCTCTGGCCTACACTGCATTTCTTCCATGAACAGCAAAAACACTGATCAAATATACATGAGGATTTCCACATCAAGAAATCAGATTTAATGGGCCTCCCTGGTGGTGCAAGAGGTTAAGACACAGAGTATGAAGCTAGCCGTAGCCTCTGCAGTACAAGTTCGATCCCCGGCCAGGGAGCTACCCACATGGCGCAGCAGACCTCTCCTGACTCTCCGCTGCTCCCTGCAGCAGTGTATTTCAGTTGATCTGTCTGTTCCGTTCCCCGCTCTGTCTCTGGTGAATTCTCTCACCCCCCCCCAAAAAAAAACCCTCTGGCCTGTACCCCAGTCCGTGTATGCATAAATAAATCTTTTTTTTAAAAATCAGCTTTATTAGCACATATATTAAGTTGACATATACTCTAAATATACAGATGTCACTGTATGCTACTTGGTCAAAATCGAGAGGCAGGCATGTAACAAACATTCTTATTCTTCTGATACAGGGATCTCAGAGTTGGTGGTCAACAGAGAGAATCATTACTTAGCTAATGTGCATGCACAGAATTCTATCCCCTGTCATGGAAACATCATCACGTGCCTGTGAAGAACTTTTTTCACAACAACATCAAATAATATTCATGACATCTATTACTACTGTGAAGAAACATCATAATTTTAATCAACTGTGTTTCCCTTAAGGAGAAAATGATTTCAACTTCAGCATGTTCCTCTGTCTGACTTTTATGCCAACAATGTAGCCCATAATTCTTCTTGGTGATTCAGATCAATCTTGAGTCAACCAGAAGCAGCATATCCATTTAGATTTTCTGGAGACATGGTACATTACTGTCTTAAATTTACACTGCAAGTTAGATATGAACAAATCCCTCTACTAGGAGGGTCTCTCAGATGTCTGAAGCAACAATAAAGCAAACACATGGCTTCATATACACAAGGGGAGAAAGCCAGAGAATGGAGTGAATTAGAGCTAAATGACATTCATCCCCAGTTCATAATACCTCAAGTATATCTGATAAAAAGTAGATGGAAAACAAATATATCTGTCCTGATATATCACCTTTAACATTTAAATTACACTAATACATACTTAGTGTTTTAATGTTAGTTTATGCCCCAAAAATATTGATTTAAACTAATATCTGGGAAGTTAATGACATTACTGTATTACAATTTTTAGGTATGTATTCATGTTATTATTAATTATTTTCTCACTTTTTTTTACTTCTTCAAAGTGTCATTCTAGTATGAAAATATGATGGTTTCAAAATGTCTATGAGTACAAACCACACATCACTTTACATTTGTTGGTTTCTTCCCAGTATACATTCTCTGATGTTTAGAGTGATTCGACTTCTGGTTAAAGACATGGCCACTTTCTTCATATTTTAACGTTTCACTCCAGTATGAATTCTCTGATCTTGAGTAAGTTTTGACTTGTGCTTAAAGGCTATGCCATAGACTTCTCATGTGGCACAGTGGACTGCTCCTGTACCCCAGACTGCTTCCCTCAGCAGTGTATTTCAGTGGATCTATCTGTTCTGCTCCTTACTTTCTTTCTGGTGAACCCTCTCAACCCCTGAATACCTGGTCCACATGCCAGTTCTTCCATGCATAAATACATCTTCCCAAAAAAAATGGTGGTGGGAAACGTGTATAGTGACTTGCAAAACTAAGAAGCAAGACCCATTCAAATCTCCATACAGAAAACTAATTCCAAATGGATTAAACGTCTGAACATAAGAGCCCAAAGCATGAAGTACTGAAAGAAAATAAGGGGTACACCATAGGACAGCTGCAACAAAATGTATTAGGGAACACAATCCCAACACTAAGGGAAAGAAAAGCAAAATTCAACAAGTGGGACAACACCAAACCTAAAAGCTTTTGGACCTCAAAAGAAACCAGCACAGAAACAGAAAGGCATCCTATAAAATATAAAAAATATTTGCACGTCACACATCTGACAAGGAGTTCAATACAAAATTTATAACGTTCCCGGGGCTCCCTTGTGGCGCAAGGGGTTAAGACACAACACAAGGAAGCTATTCCCAGCCACTGCAGCATGAGTTTGATTCCTGGCCAGACCTCTCCTGTCTCACCCGCTGCTCCCCTCAGCAGTATATTTCAGCACATCTGCCTGTTCTGCTCTCTGCTCTGTCTCTGGTGAATGCTCTCACTCCTGCATCTCTGGCCTGCACCCCAGCTCTTGTATACATCAACAAATAAATCTTTAAATAACAAAAATTAAAATAAAAATAAATTTAAAAAACCCCCCAAATTTATAAAGTTCCCACCCAATCCAAGAAACCAACCAATGAGTCAATTAAAAATGGGCAAAGGAACTAAACACTTTGCTAAAGAGGAAATTCTGAAGTCCAACAGACATAGGAATGTTCCTCTTAATTTATTGTAAGTGAAATGTTAATTCAAACCACATTGAGGGCATCCCTGGTGGCGCAGCCGTTGAGCGATGGGCTGCGAAGCTGCCGGCAGCCTCTGCAGCGCCTGTTCGATCCCCGGCTGCCAGTGAGGGTCCCGCATGGAGCGCGGACCTCTCCTGCCACCCGCTGCTCCCCTCAGCAGTGTATTTCGTCAGTCTGCCTGTTCTGCTCACCACTCTGGCTCTGGTGAATTCTCTCACCCACCCGTGCTTCTGACTGTACCCAGTGCTTGTATAAATAAATAAATAAATCTTAAACAAACAAACAAACAAACAAAAAACCACACTGAGATGCCACCTTGGGCCTTGAGAATGGTCCAAATAAAAAAGAGTGAAATTAACAACACTGAAGTATTGGGTCTCAGGAGTCCCCAATATTGACATATGCCTGATTCAAAGGACCCCTGTAGGGGTCTCTAAAACATGAGACACCTCTCCTTCTTGGGGGTTGTCCTGTCCTGGTATCACTATAAACAGAATTTACATGATGTTTTCTTCGTTCGCCTGCAATTTAGCTGACTGAGAATATATGGAGAAGGCGAGCTGCTCTTCACTTAGCTGCCATCCATTATCGTTTCTAAGAGGCTATCTTCCCATCTCTCTTCTTCATCTGGGTCTCCCATAATGTATGTATTGTTCTGCTTGATGTCCTCTGAGTTCCTTAGGTTCTGTTCTTTTTTGTTTTTTAATTTTGCTACTCTGCAAATTAATTGGGAAAATCCTGTTCCAGTTTGTTGCATGTAATCTCCAACTTGAGGGTTTGTACCTGCTGAGTCCTCGCTGGTGCTGCCCTAAATCACGGTACTGTGGCGCCACCTAGTGTCTGTCTGTGGTAATGCAGCCACCGCATTGCCAAGGCTGTCTTTGCTGGAAACTGACCCTGTAGGTAGCTCTCCTAACAATCAAACCACCTGGTGTAAATTCTTCTTAAGTATGACAGCTTGGGCCTCCCCGGTGGCGCGGTGGTTGAGCGCTGGGCTGCGAAGCTGCGCGCGGCCTCTGCAGCGCCAGTTCGATCCCCAGCTGCTCCCCGGCTACCGGAGGTGGGTGCTCCCCTCAGCAGTGCACTTTGGTCCTTCTGCCTGCTCTGCTCCCCGCTCTGGTGAATTCTCTCACCTTCCCGCGCTTCTGACTGTACCCAGTGCTTGTATAAATAAATAAATAAATCTTTAAGAAATTTTTACTTATTAAAAAAAAGAATGAGAGCTGATTTTTACTTTATTACAATTAGTCTTTTTCATGGTCCCTTATTTAGGTTTTCTAAATTCCTTCTATGAGTGAGACCATCCAGTATTTTTCTTTTTCTCTCTGCCTTATTTCGCAGAGAATGATCTCTTCCAGCTCCATCCATATTGCTGCAAATTGCATGAATTTATCTTTTTTGATTGCTGGGTAATATTCCATTGTGTATATAGACCACATCTTCTTGATCCAGTCATCTGTTTTTGGGCATTTGGGTTGTTTCCATAGCTTAGCTGTTGTAAATAGTGCTGCTATAAACATAGGGGTGCAGGTGCCCTTTTGAATTAATGTTTCTGTGTCCTTTGGGTAAATACCTAGGAGTGGAATTGCTGGATCATATGGAAGCTCTATCTTTAGCAGGTTGAGGACTCTCCACACAGCTCTCCATAGTGGTTGGACCAGTTTGCACTCCTACTAGCAGTGCAGGAGAGTTCCTTTTTCACCACATCCTCACCAGCATTTGCTGTTGCTAGATTTTTTAATATGTGCCATTCTCACTGGTGTATGATAGTATCTCATTGTAGTTTTGATTTGCATTTCCCTGATTACAAGTGATGTTGAACTTTTTTTTGTATGCCTGTTGGCCATTTGCATTTCCTCTCTGGAGAAGTGTCTTTTTAGCTTTTTTGCCCATTTTTTGACTGGGTTATTTTCTTTGTTTTTGTTGAGTCTCATCAGCTCTTTGTAGATTTTTGTGATCAGTCCCTTATCGTTAGTGTTATGTGCAAAAATTTTCTCCCAGTTGGTGGGGTTTCTCTTTGTTTTGGTTATTGTCTCTTTTGCAAGCAACTATAGACCAGAGACACACTACAGAATGGGGGAGGGGGAGAAGCGAGATTAGGGTCAGAATAAGGGGGGGTGGGAATTGTATGGGGAATATAACCAAAATGAAAAGGCATACATTGTGCAAAAATGAAAAAAGATGTAAGATTTATATAAAATAAAATAATTAAAAAAAAAAAGAATGAGAGCTGTGGGCCTCCCCTGGTGGTGCAGTGCTGTGAAGCTGTCTGCAGCCTCTGCAGCATGGGTTTATTCCCGGCCTGCCAGCGAGAAATCCACATGGCATGGCCGATCTCTCCTGTCCCACCACTGCTCTCCTCAGCAGTGTATTTCAGTCAATCTGCCTGTTCTGCTCCCCGCTCTGTCTCTGGTGAATCCTCTCACCCTCCCGTGCATCTGACCTGTATCCCGGTTCTTGTACGTATGAATAAATAAATCTTTTTTTTTAAAAAAAGAATGAGAGCTATAGGCAGTTCATGTTCACACGATATGGTGTGTACAGTGACACTTGTGCTGCAAGGCTCTTCTGTCCTATCCTCAAACAGTCTAAAAGTCCTGAGCTGTGTTCACCTGGTTGAGAATGTTGAGTGATTAAACAGAAGACCATTTGACTAAGGTGATGTTAATGCTTCGCAACCTAGGAGGTAAGCAAACCAATTAGACCTGGAGTAGATTGTAAATGTACTCAAATCTGAGAAAATAAAACTTTATAGCAACCAGTCACAAACTGCCAACTAGACTTACCCAAATAAGGCATCTGCTTAAGCTATAGTCAGTCAAATAATATCCTTATTTTGTTTCTGCATCTTCTCTGTAAATACACTGTAAGTGATCCTCCCTGCTCCTGCCGGTCCTAAAAATGTTCACTCTGGCTTTGCCCATGTCGAGTTGATGCTGACTCAAATACTCTTAAAATTTAAATGTTTCAGTTTATCTTTAACAAGAATATCATTTGGCCCTCAATATCAATGATACGCTATTCATCAGAGTAGATGGTCTAGAATTGGCAGCTGCGTGGGAGGCCCTGGCAAGACATGTGTGATGCTGATTCAGGGAGATAAACTACAAAGATTAAGAAGCCACACATCAAGGATGCTTTTAGAAATACAGAGAGTTGGGGCATGTTGTCGCGTAACCTGCAGAGTACGGGAGGTTGAATCTCCTCCTCAAAAAAGGAAGTACACTGCCCGGCAGGACTCCTCAGCACAGGAGGAAGTGTGTTCCACTCTTGTGTATTCTGCTCCAGCTCTTCCCACGCTTGCTTATTCTGCTCCAGCTCTTTTGCTGTCTGCATGAAAGATGGCCACTAACAATCAGGTCTCAGACAGTGGGAGAGCCTTACAGCAGGTTCAGGCTGCTGCAGAAACAATTATTTGCATCTTACTGCGAGGAACACCCCATGGTATGAGGGGTGCCAGGAATAGGAGAAAATGCAGTGTGATATTTATTTATTTATTTTAAAGATTTATTTATTTATGCATACAAGGGCTGGGGTACAGGCCAGAGGTGTGGAGAGTGAGAGGATTCACCAGAGACAGAGTGGGGAGCAGAATAGGCAGACTGACTGAAATACACTGCTGAGAGGAGCAGCGGGTGAGTCAGGAGAGGTCTGCTGTGCCATGTGGGTAGCTTGCTGGTCGGGGATCGAATTCGTGCTTTAGTGGCTACAGACAGCTTCATAGGTTGTGCCCTAATCCCTTGTGACACCAGGGAGGCCCTGCAGTGTGATATTAATTATAAGACTTACTGGGAGAGGCATATCAGAGACCTTAGAGTTGAGCTTCCTTAACTTATATCCTATGTCAAAAATATGATGTTTGACATAGGACACCACATTTTAAGGCAGGTAGAAATTATGCTAACTAGCCAGGTCCTGTCAATTCCATGAAGACACATAGTCGGGTGACACCCTAAGATGGAGGTCCTACACCAAGGATAAAGGACACAGGAAGGTGCAGGGGGCACAATGTGTCACAATCAGGTGGCTCAGAGCCCCTGTCACCAACCAATATTGTACCTCACCTCAGTGTGCAACTGCAGCTGGCTTGGTGTCTACTATGACAAGTTGTAGCTTGCAGGTACTTTTATTAGTGATTGTGTGTGCATGTTTTCTTGATTCTTTTGCTCATGCTTGGCCACCTACTGCCTCTTTTGTTGAATACACTAATAAATACACTGTAAGCTCTGGACTTTTATCCACATTGTCCACGTGATGCTCATCCCCCCACACATGTCCACTTAGATGTTTTTATTGATTTCTCAACGTTTCTTCTAAATGTTTGCTAAAGTTGGTGAAAATATCGCCCATCTCACAGGGTTAGGAGATACAAATGGTGAGAGCTCAGTGCTTGACACAGAGTAAGGGCTTACGAAAGACTAGGAATCTGCTGCCAACACGGATCATTTACTTCAGCCCCTCCTGCCTCTCTGAAGGCATTTCTCTGAAATACCTTACAGTTTGGTGCACAAAGAGTTCATTGCTTTCCATAAGTGTACTTGCTTTTGTTACCTTTGTACTTCTTAATTCTTCTGCTTTAATCTTTTCTATTTTCTGTGTGACCTTGGGTAACACTGGGTTTCAGTATGGTTTTGTCAGTAACCAAAAAATCAGAATATGCGTGACCTAACATTTCAAAGGTAAAATATTTATAAGAATGAAACTAGTAAAGCAAATGATTAAAAGCTTGTTTTTAAAGAGAGCCTATGCAGGTTTATCTTCTAGTTTAACATCTTACATTTCACAAATATATCCACAAATATATCACAAATATATCACTTAACCCCACTTTACTTTAGATTTCTCAATTGTAATTGGCTACCTAAGAAAGTATGGGAACAAAAATTTTTTTTAAATGCAAAGTGCTCATTACAATAGTGGCATCTAGAAAGTGCTTAAAGGAATTGCTAGCTATAATAATTATTATTGATGACTTTTCACTGCATTTTGTGCTATTTTCTTTTCATTATGGTAAAATACACACAAAACTTACCATTTTCACCTTTTTTTTAAAAAAAAGGTTTTATTTTATTTATACATGAACCAGGGCACAGTCCAGATGCGTGGGAGGGTGAGAGGATTCACCAGAGACAGAGTGGGGAACAGAACAGGCAGACTGACTGAAGTACACTGCTGAGGGGAGCAGCGGACAAGAAAGGGGGTCATGTGGGTTGCTCCGAGGAGTGGGGTGGGGCCCTCCACGGGGGAGCTGGTGACCCAGGTCTCACCCTGAAGTATGAGACTGGAGGGCAGCACCTGGGGGACCCATGTGGTTAGATTCTAATCGCTTCCCTCCATACTCACTGCTGTGGGGGGCAGGAGAGACCCAAGGCGCCCAAAGAGCAGCAGCTGGGGACCCCACAAATTCAGGGGGCACCGGACGTATGAGTTGTTAGGGAAACACCATGTCATGAAGTGTCTTCGAACTTCACATGGATGCCATCCGGCCAGTGTGGGAAAGAGGACAGCACTGCCCCCTGCCTCCCGAACGGCACCACGGGGCCAAGTCTCTTTTCTGCCCGGTCTGCCCAGCCCTGCCCTCGTGGGTCAGACATGGGGCCAGAGAAGAGCCAGCAGGGTCAGTCCAGGGACATGGAGAGGCACAAGCAGGGCCTGGCCTGGCCCCTCAGAATAAAGGTCCAGGACTGCAGGCATGTGGGCAGGAGAAGCACTTTTCTAGAAGCCCATTCTGGGCTCCAGGAGAGGAAGAGAAGATGCTTTTCCAACTCAGTGCCTGCCATGCTGCTTTACGAGACAGGGAGACATGACCAGGCCTGCCTTCCCTCCTGCAATCAGATAACAATAAAGAACTTTACTGTGCAGACAGTTTATTGAAATGAAAATGTATCTGAGGTTTCAACAATGGTCTTGCGGGTGACAGATTCAGAGACAAGGAGGGAGGAAAACTGGGGCCCAGCCCAGGGGCGCTGCCATTGACTCTATGGTCCTCGGGGGCCCCAGGGAAGCTAGTACAGGGTGCACTGAGGAGACGCGTACACGGTGTTCTGGGAGACACAACAAGACACGAGCCAGGGTCAGCAGCCCGCGCAGTGACCGGTGCCCGGGAACTCTCCGAGCGCCCCGAGGCCGCGCCTGTGCTGGATAAACGCCCACTCGCGTCTGCAGGGAGGGAGAAGGCTCCTCGGGAACCAGGAGTTGGATTGGGCAGGTCGACCGGGTGCTGGCCCGGGTCCTGGCCCAGGTCCTGCACCTGCTGCCCTGAGGGTGGACTGGGGCCAGTAGCACCCATCCGGTCCTCACCAGCGCCCTGAGCCCCATCAACCCTTCCCAACAGGGTGGGCAGGTCCCCTCGGAGGGCAGGTCCTGCGCTCTGACGAGAGCAACTGCAGAACCCCTTCCCAATTGCTGGTGAGCAAAGGCACTGCCCGCTGAGCTCTCCTACCCTGAGGGGCTGCTGAAGATGGGACTTTTTCCCCTTGGGGGTGTTTGTGGGGTATGTGTGCATAACAAGGATTCCAGGAGAGTGGCAGAGCCCTTGCCAGTAACCCTTCCTCTCTGTTGTTGTCCCTGGCTCATCCCTACAGGACCCCCCAGGTCAGGAGGGCGCTCAGCACAGGGGCCCGGGACAGGTGGGTGTCCACGCCCAGCAGCACCCTCCTGCGGGCAGGAAATCATCCCAGCACGGCCACACTCGCTCAGGCATCGGGGCTGAGTAGACACGGGCTGCCTGTCTCGGGCCCAGCCTGAAGCACTAGACAGAAGCAGCACGTTACCATGAAGTCCTGAAGGGGCCCATCAAGGTCGGGTATTTGTTGAAGCAGGCCTTCAGGTTCTCGATGCCGGTCCCGGTGGTCATGTTCGGCACCAGGCTACCAAGGACGCAAGGTAGGCAGCGGGGGTCATGGTGCAATTCAGCGCGTTTTTCACCACCGTCTCCAGCGCCGGGCAGCCGGACCCTGGGGAGAAAGCACAGGAAGCGGGCAGAGTGACGGAGGGAGGAGTCCGCCTTGGGGCACCCCGGTGGCTGTCTTCCCTGCACCCCAGAGGAGATGCGCGTTCAGAAAGCTGACGGCCAATGTCTTTGAGTTCTCGGATCTCTGCGGCCACTGGGGCTGGGGTGTCCCTCAAGTCTGGAGCACCCAGCATCCCCTCCCTCATCCAAGATGCCGCCACGAGCCACCAGGAGAGCACCCGCAGCAACGAGCCGCTCTGACAGCACAACCTCTCCCACACCGTCTGGCTGCTCCCCGCGCAGCCTCGTGAGCTCTTGCAGTGAGGGTCGGAGCCCCGGAGGAGCGCCCCGCACTCAGCTTCTCAAGTGGCCAATCCTTCCTTGAAGGAGTGGGGGAAAGACACACTGCTCCCTGTGGGCCTGGGTGGCCCTGCTGCTGCCCAGGGCCAGGCCTGCTGGGCATGAAGTAGGATGCCAGGCCCGCTCTCAGCCCTGCCGACCTGAGACTCTGGACCCATCACACCATCCCCTTCGGGAGCTCAGAGAGTGGTTGTGGAAAGAGTGTGAAAATCAGGGTGTTTTCCTCTAAGTGGGTGTCAGTGCTACAAGGAAACGTCCCAGGGCGTGAGCGCTTGTGCCCAGACACCGCTGCTGTGCGGGGACGGGGCTGAGGACATTTGGAAGGGCTCCCATCACCTCACCAGGCAGAGCAGCAGCACGCGGTGTGGACGCTGCCCCTGAGCTCTCCGGCGTTTCCTGTGTCCCCCACACTTATGGGTACTCTGGGGGATCCTCCTTCAGGAAACCCACTGCACATAAGTGGGAGAGGGTCATCACACCACGCTTTGATCTGCCCTATGGCAATACCCAGCCTCACATGCAGTCCTGCATCCATGTGATGTCACGGCCCCTACGGCCTTAGTGTCGTGTCGTGCTGGTGGGAGGCAGCTCCGGGGTTCTGGGCAGAGCAGGCACCCAGGAGGGAGGACGCTTCAGAATCCGGGGCACATGGGAACCTTGGGGTGAGGACGGGGTTTCTGCTGTCCAGGGGGGACTGGTGGGGGACGGGCGTCTGTCGCGGGCCCAAATGCAGCCCACCCAGGCTTCTGTGGGGACTCACCTGCATAGCAGAGAGCGGGGAGAGCGACCAGCATGAGGACCGTCACCAGCTTCATGGTGGAGCAACTGTGCGGCTGTGCGGACAACGTGCAGGAGGAGGATGCGCTGTGGACGGAGCTTCCAGGTGCCTCCTTTTATGCTGCAGGTGCCACCTCCCCTCCCCGGCGGAGGGATGAGTCAGGGGACTGGCCTGGCCCTGGACCAGGAAGCCACAGCAAGATGCCCCCAGGACCCAGCCGGCCTGTGCCCGGTGGTCGGACGCCAGGAGACAGAGCCTTCGTGCAGAAGATAACAATGACCCCTGGGTGTTAAAATTAATGCAAAAGTGTGCAAATGGATGACTCGAATGACAATATTTCCCCCTTTATAGCTGTCCTGGCTTTCATTTTATTGTGCTCCGCTTATCTTCGTTTCCTCTCTCCCTCCCCTTCTCCTGATTCTTCTCACCAGTCCCTTCTCCTGCTCTTCTGTTGATCCTCTGCTCCTCCATGAAGGTGCCCTTTCCTCTCCTGTTGCTCTGGTTCTGCTCTGGACCAGAGGCCGGAGGTGCAGTGCCGCGCACGGCCGCTGGGAGGCAGGCTTCCCCGGGACGCCAGCAGGGGCCTGAGGTTAGGAGGACTTTGCAAAAGATCCTCTGAGAGCAGAAAGCGCGCACTGGGCAGCAGTGAGCACCTGTGGGAAGTGTATGCACGTATAACTACATCTTTAAAAGGTAACAAAGGCCATCTCCCCGAGGTCACTGGATTTCAGAAGTGCATGGACAGTGAAAGGATGACTCGACTCAGTTCCTTGCAGTCGTTTTCCCCCCGACTGAAAGGAGAAGCAAGGGCTGGGAGACTGGTGCCGGGGCGGCCGGTGGGGCTGGAGGGCAGGTGGAGGGAGGCGGCAGAGGCGCAGAGTGGGTTGGAATCTCGCTTGTGTCTCCTGGTCATGAAATGTCCTGGGCTGGGGCCAGATGCGGGGAGCCTGGTTCCTTCTCTGCGGGAAATTGTGGGGGGATTCCGTCCCGTTTGGTGAGGCCGCAGCCAGACTCACGACAGGATCCCCGTGAACAAGCAGGTGCCTCACCCTTCATCCTCCCACAACCGCCCCCCACCTTCCGCGGTAACCAAGGGCTCCCCGAGGATGGTTAGTGTCCCGTGTGCTGCTGCTCCAGCCCCGGAACAAGTGAGAAGAGGACCCCGCTCTGGTGGGCCACCGTGCCCTGGGGAGACATCACCAAGCCCACATTCCTGGGAGTGATTGAACCACGAAAGCCCCAGCAGGCCTCGCATCCTGTCCAGGTCTGGGCAGTCTGTCCACATGACCTTTAAGTGGATTTGGTGAGAGGAGCATCCCGGCCCGAGGGCACATGGCATCCACAGGTGAGGCGCTGAGGGCAGCGGGCCTCGGGGTGTCCCCAGAGTGACAGGACAAACTCCCGTGCCGGGTGCGCCAGGCTGGGGAGGGCGAGGTGAAGGTGACAGGCGAGGAGGCCCAGTGACCTGGCATAACCTGAGGTCCCTCAGGCACAGATGTGCAGAGAAGAGCAGGTCCCAGACCACGACCCTGGTCTTCCTGTCCGCTGTGTGTGTGAAAACTCTTTCCACCTTCACAAGAAGCAGAACCGTCGCTCACTCAGCAGGAGGCTGAGCTAGGCACACAAGTGCTTTAGGAAGGAGCAGGACCAGGAGGCGGTGGCGACCTGCCTAGTGTGTCCTGTTCTCGGCCTAGCGCCGCCTTCCTGCCCCAGCCCGTGGCAGCTGTGGCGAGGAGCTGAGCCCGTCCCCTCGCTCAGCACCGTGAGGACCCGCCCAGGGCCCACCGAACCATGCCATCCAGGGACAAGGGACCCCCTCAGAGCTCCCTGAATCAGCAACTACTTGTTCCCTCCCCGCGGGCGCAGTGCCCTTGGCAAGCACAGGGTTTCTCTGAACAAACCGATGATGGTCACTGACAGGTGACTCTGGAATAAGATCTCCGCTGCGAGAGGACTCTCGCAGGCAAAGTCAGTGGAGAAATACAGGATGCCACCGACCGGGGTGTATCTTTGGACCTGAAATTTTCATTCCCGATGAGCTTGGCCTGAGGTCCCAAAATGGAGGTCAGAGACCAGGTAATGAACTGACCAGAGTTTCCGTGTCTGTGTGACGATGGCCAGTCCCTGAGTGACAAACCACATGGGACAATAAAGCTCGCTCAGATCCCGGGGGTCTGGGGAGCTGGGAGGCAGAGCAGTGGGGAGAGGGTGCCCAGGCCCCGGAATCCTGAGATGTGGTGGCGCTGCCCTTGGTCACTTGATCTCCTCACCGCCTCGTTTACATCAGGATGACCCGCCCGACCCAGTGGCACTCGCGGTGGAATCGGCGCTGACCCATTTCTCCCCGAGGCCCTTGACTCTGGGTGTCCTCTCCGCCAGGGTTTTGTCTCAGCCCCGGGGCCCTGACTCCTCCTTCATCTCCAGGCAGTCAGAAACCAGCACGGCGGGCCCTCCGGCCGCGGAGTCTGTGGAGGACCCGTCAGGCCCCAGGCTCCTCGGTGTGGCTCTCTGCACCCTGGCGTCCAGGCCCTTGCTCCCTGCTCGTGGATCTCCAGGGTGAGGCTCGTGACTTCTGCTTTGAGGACAGGGGCACGCGGGGAGGAGGGGGGTCATTTCTCGGGGCTTCGGGAATCTTGTCGGTGGTTTTGAGTTTCACCAGAATTCTCTGATAGTCCTCCATGGTTGCCTGTCAGGTCTGTTTAGGAGAAAGTCTCCCCGGAACTTGAATCTTCAGTAAAACATGACAAAACAAACGAAACTGACCACAGGCTCCCAAGCTGGTCCCGGAGTGACCTCTCTCTGCCCCTGGACGAGGAGTTTGGGGTCTCCACAGAGAGCAACCGAGGGGAGAGGAAGAAGCAGAGTCCACAGTTCCGGGACTGGCCGCTCGATCCCACCCCCAGGGGCGGCCGTGACCGTGACCCGACGCAACCCGGATCCAGGAGGTGCTGCGTCGGGCACGCGGATGTGGCCCGGCTGCGGCTTTGGGAGCAGACCCACGTCAGGTGTCAGCCCGGGTGAGGTCTCCTTGGCGCCTTCTCCAAAAGCCTGAACTTTACACAGCCTGACATTTCCAAATATGTTTGGTCAGAATATTAATCCCCACACCGGTGACTCTTAGCGCCTCATTAGACAGCTGGTCCAATAGCATCTCGTGGAGTCAGGGACGTTCCCTGGCCCTCAACACCCACCTGGTTTCTGTGGGTGTGGATGATTGTGGGCCCCTGGCTTGAGAGGCCTCAGCGGCGTTTCGGTGGAGCTGACTTGGAGAGTCCCCGGTGCAGGAGTGTGGGTCGGGGTGCCCCCTCCTCCCACCAGCCCCGTGGGGGTGTTCCAGTGTCTGCTGTCACTGCTGATCCTGCACATGCTGGAGAGAGACACGGGCATGCACGGGTGGCACCCGAGGGTGCTGATAATGCTGCTCCCACATTATATGTGATCATCGTGTATTCTAGGCCCGCGGCCCCACGTGCGGGTGGACATGACTCCCGGAGGGCGAAGCAGAAGAGGCGCCTGGGCCTCCAGTGGCGTGTTTGTGGCTTTGGGCCACCGCCTTCCTCTCGTTGATGTCCTGGGTCTGAACGTGTGCATCCTGGGGTGCCGAGGGTCCAATGCGACCACGCGTCAAGTGTGGGTCTTGGGTGGGTGTAGGATGTAGGGATGCTCAGACGGGGCATGTGTTGGCCCTCGGGGACGGCCGGCGCCATCGCAGGGAAGGTGACAGAGGAGGGGACATCTCTGGCCCTGGAGGGATGCTGCGACTCGGCGGTGCCCTGACACTGAAGGCAGTTGAGACGACAGCTTGGAGGGCGGGAGGAGAGGGGGCCAGGACAGAGATGTCCTGAACTCTCGACCCTCAGCTCTGGGCTGTCCGTGTTTCTCAGGCTGCTGCTGGGGCTCCAGGAACCCTGTGCCCAGCAGGGAGCCTGTCCCCAACATCCAGCACAGGTGCCACAGTGTCGGGGGGATGCACGTGTCAGTCAAGCATGGCCACTGAGTGACAGACTGGACAAGGTCGTCTTCTACATTCCCAGTCAGTAGGTTAGTGTGAGTGTGAGTGTGTGTGTGCACACGTGTGTGTGTTCTCTCACCGGAGAGTGTGTGAAAGATCCATAGGAAGTCCTCTTATCTGAAATAGGTGGGGGGTCTCCCTGGAGGTTCAAGGGGTTAAGCACCGCACTATGTGGCAATCCACAGCCTCTACAGCAGGAGTTCGATCCCTGGCTGCCAGGGAGAAACCCAAGTGGCGCAGCAGACCTCTCCTGTCTCGCCCCCTGCTCCCCTCAGCAGTGTATTTCAGTCAGTCTCCCTGTTCTGCTCCACACTCTGTCTCTGGGAGTCCGTTCACCCCCCGCTTCTCTGGCCTGTACCCCAGCTCTTGTGTGCATAAATAAATCAATCTTAACAAATAAAAAATAAATGAAATAGTTGGGGTCGCCTCCCTGGATTCCCTGGAGCACAGCGCCCGAGGGAGCTGGCCCACCCCCTGGCGGCGCCCAGCAGGACTCGGGGCAGGCTCTGGGCTCAAGCGCAGGACACCACCGAGGAGATGGGCCCCAGCTGGGAAGGACGCACTGGGCTGTGACAGCAGCTGTGTGGGTGGGAGAGGGGTCTCGGAGGTCACGCTCTGGGTCAGGGACAGCTCACAACCCCTGGGTTCCGACTAGTCAAGGGGACTCTGCGTGTACCAGACTCACTGACCCCGTCCCCATCACCCCCTGCTCTCCTCAAGACTCTGAGGATGTGCTCTCGGCGCCTGAGAAGATCTTATCGGCAAGAAAAGTGGAAAGATTGGAGCCAGAGGCGCTTGGAATCTCGGGTGGCCTCCAAATGCAGCCCCGTATATCTCCTAGGAGGGAGATGAGGGGACTGGATGCAGACACAGCAGTAGAAGGCCTTGTGGCCGGGAGGGTCCAGCTCCAGGGGTGAGGTCACCCCTGGATGCACCAGCCGCATGGGCTGGGAGGAGCAGAGCTGCCCCACTCCAGCCCGCTCCCTCCAGGGGCTCCAGGCCCACCCGGCACAGCAGCCTCTGATGTCTGCTCAGTCCTCCACACCGAGATAATGGGTTGGTTTAGTCCCAACTGACCAGCAGAAGCTTCCACAGCCACTAACATTGAACCGGGGTGACCCATCTGGATGAGGGTCCATCACCTCCTGCGGGGCCAGGAGGTCCATCACCTCTGGGGGCCAGGAGGGGACGGAGTGCTCAGTGACAGGGTCCTGTGAGTGAGGGGGTCTGGGGGAGGTGAGCCAGGGCAGCGGGCCGGGCCAGCCCTCGGGGGAGCTGAGGGAGAGCACGTGAGGGGGTGCAAGGTCCCGACCCGCAGAGCAAGTGGGTGTGCAGACTGCGACAGAGACCTGATGCCCGACCTTGTTGTCGACGGGAATAGAGGAGTCGAGAGAAAACTGATGGCGAAGGACATTTCATCAGAGTTGAGCCGCGGCCAGGAATGGGCACCAGGCGGGGCAGCTGCCACAGTTGTGGGCACAGTGGAGGCCCTGGTCCTGAGGCCGCATCCCCTCCCACCCCCATCACCTTCAGTTCTGGCCGCAGGAACAGGGCACCTGTCCAGTCTGAGTGTGTCCCCTGCGCAAACTCTGCCCTTGTCATCCCCACCCCAGACCACCCCGTAACTGAACTTGTTCTCTGAGACCCGCCTTGGAGATGGCCAGGGCCCACATGAGACCCCACCAGGGTCAAGTCAGGGACACATAATGACGACAAGACAAGCCGAGGTCCGGGATGTGTGATTTATTGAAGCAAGATGTTGAAACCTTTATATTTCCAAGGGGAGATCAGGGGATCGTGCAAAGACAGGGGGCTGGTGCTCCACTACGCTCCATTGCACTGGGCCAGTTGCTTCCCCTGAAATGAAAGAGGGAGTTAAAGGGCAGGTGAGTCCTGCTGCTCCCGGGGTGAGGCAGCGGCATAGACGGGGACACAGTCGGGGTGATGGTCTCGCTCCCCAGCCAAGGGCTAGTGTGGGGACCCGGCAGGCCATGTTCCCCATGATCTCAGGAGGCCACGTTACCAAGAGGCAGGCGGCTCAGGGCAGACCCATTCCCACCTGCCCGTAGGTGCCCCAGAGTGACCCGGGTTTCCCGTGGAGGAGTAGAAGTTGAGGGTGGACAGAGCAGCGGGCCCTGGGTCTGTGTCAGGATCAGGCCTCCCCTTCTCACTGCCACTGGGGCGCAGGGTGGAGAGATCGGGGGGGGGGGGACTGCAGGGCCCACACGTGCCGGGGTAGACTCTCCGGCTGAGGACACCTGGTCTCCTCAACCTGAGTCCAGGAGGAGGCTGTGGGGAGTGTGTCCAGAGCGAGGGGACTCGCGCTCAGCTAACTCCCTGCGGGGCTGCCGTGGTGCTGGGGCCCTCAGACTCCCTGCCTGGGGCCCGCTGGACCTCAGGACCCCCGGGAGGTGTTGTCAGGCAGGTGGCCTGAGAGGGGAGACAAGCCCCCACTGGTGCGGCCTCTGTCCTCCCAATGGGTGTCAGGTTATCAGCAGCAGGTGGCTCGGGCCCCCCAGCAGAAGGAGTTGGGCCAGGTCTCCCCTGAGCCACAGAGCAGCAGAGAGGCTCCTGCTGCCTGCGCAGATGAGCTGAAGCGTCTACGGGAGAAAGAAATTACCAATGCTGTCAAAACCACCGATATGTCCGAGCCTGACAGAGCATCCATGCAGGTCTTCACGGTCATCACGGCGTTCGTGTCCTGCAGGGGCGCGTTATACCTTGAAATCAACCTAGCATACATCTCTGCATTGTCCAGGAGGAAGTGAGTCATCACAGTAGCCAAGGAAGGGCAGACCACTGCGTCAGCTGGAGCAGAGCAGAAAGACAGTCAGTGTCACGGGGTGGAGGTGTCCTCACGGCTCCCCGGGCCCGGGCGGGCCTGCCGGGCTTACTCACCCCCGTAGTAGCAGAGGGCCAGAGCCACCAGCAGGACAGACAGCGACAGCTTCATGGTGGATCTTGCTCTGAGTCCTCGGCTTCAGAGAACGACGAGCAGTGAGCGGCTCGGGAGCCCAGGGCTATTTGTACCCGGGGAGCCCGAAGGTGATGCCCACAGAGACCTGTCGCAGGGCCCGGGCCTGGCTCCCTGCCCATCTCCTCCCTGAGCCGGGCCCTCCCCCAGCGCAGACTCCAGGGCCGTGCCAGGTGCCCTCTGCCAGGCCTGCGGGCCACTGCCCGGTCCTCTGCAGAGCTGTCCCCAGAGGTTGTCTTAGAGTCTTGTAGTCAATTCCCTGACATCAGCCCTGTGTCTGTGGGATGCGTCCATCATGACACGCGGTGACCAGAAGGGCCACATAAGTACTAAGTTGATCAAAGGAAATCACCTACTCCCAAACTGAAATATCAAGTGCAGCCTGCTGGCCCTGCCACAAGACGTATTTATTCATCCTAAACGGTAACAAGATGTGCTTCAGAACTGGCTCTGACCCCATCGGGATTATTCTGCTGACCTGGGATGACCACTCTCCACACTGAATGTTTTTTGGCGCTCACATCAAGTGCTGTGCCTGTGCCTCCAAGACCTGGCGGCTGGCGTGGGACCCGTGGGCAGGGGCTGGTGGGTGGCAGGTGCCATCTATGCCCATGGCACTCACAGTCTCTGGATACACGTTCTCAGTTGTTGTCTAGGAGGTGATATCTAATTATTTTTTTTAGAAAATCATCAGACAACCTAATTTAGGGGCTGCTGATAAATCATGAGAGAAATAAGGACTCCGTGTCTTAAAACCAATTTAGAATTTGTCCATCTGTGAGGCACCACTTGTTGGATCCGGGTGCTCCCCTGCGGTTAATAAGGGAGACGCGGGAAGACTCTGTCTCATCCCCAGCATTTGAGCTGTGGATCTAATTTTCCAAATCTGGGCTCTGTGGGCTCTATCAGCCTCCTCCCTCTAAATGTTCACCATAGCACGTTGACCAGAGTTTGTCTCCTGCTCCATGATGGCGTGAAACCCGATGAGACAACTGGTAAACTGTCTGCTACAACCATGCAGTCCTTTGTGATCAAGAAGAGAAAACCGGTTTGTCGTTTTCAACTAACGAAACCTCCAAGTGACTTCTTTTTGCTTGTAGTCATTCTGCACATTGCAAACAGCAGTGGCACTCAAGGGCTCCCCATGAGACCGAGGGTGCCTGCAAGTGCACATGGAGATTCGTGTGTGTGCATGTGATGCGGGGGTGGGAGGGTGGCTGGGGAAATGAGCCACATGGAGGCGCAAAGGCCTCCTCCACCCGTCCATGCCGCCAGGTACACCCAGCAGCTCCGGCTCTCTGGGAGCCCACAGGCAGCACTGGTTTTTGTGACAAGCTGCTGCACCGGTCGGTCATCATGTCCCGAGTCCCTCCTTGTTGTACAGGTGACAAAGTCTCCCCAGGCGATGGACACTGTCATGTTTATCCTTTTCCACTGTTTCTAAATGGCCTCCCTTGGAAACTTTTAGATTTGGCATCTTCAGAGCTGTGATGAAGAGCTAGAAACCGTACAACAATGTCTACGTAAGATCAGAGATCGTTTCTCATGGTGAGGGCGGCACCTGCCGGTCCCTGGGTCCCCCGCTGTGCTCCGGGAGGCCAGTCATTGCTGCTGATGCCCTTTGGCGGCCTGAGATGCTCTGTCGATTCTTTCCATGCCGAGCACAAGATCTTCCTTCGTGGAGCCATCACCTTGGCTGCGGCCTGGCCGCGGGCACAGCGGGGGCTTCAAAGCGGCCGCACGTGGCTGCGGCTCTTCCCGGCGCGACCATTATTCTTCCTCCTCGGTGGTCGTGGAGGCAGGGACCCGAGAGGGAGCTCAAGTTTTACTTCAGTGCGTGGGTGAAAGAGATCTTACAGAGAGGGGCTTGAAGTGGACCCTCCAGTGAGGCTGTCTGCTGAGCTGTGCAGGGAAGGGTGAAGAGGAAAAGGGGGTGGGGGCGCCCGGGGCGTGACTCGGCACAAAGGGCGAGGGGTTGGCTCGCCCAGCCATGGCTGAGCTCCAGTCCGTGGTTAGAGGGGTTCCCAGACAGGTTTGGAAGTCCCTGGGGGCGGCAGTGGATCCTCCCCCAGGGACCCCAACCTGGGGTTCTCGGGGCGCTGCGAGCTCCTGATTCCTCGCGTCCACCAGCACAGAACACAGACTGGATACGCAGTGTTTCCCCGAATCCGGAGGAACCAGCGTCTGGAGTTCCTCACTCGGGGAGAAATGCACACCGAGGATGATCTGCCCGCGTGTCCACAGGGCGGGCTGGCCGCGGGCTGCCTCCTGCTCTTCCTGGGTGTGGAATGTGCCGGGGCAGGGAGCGCCAGCGCCGCCATCACTCAGACGCCTCTTTTTCAAAGAGAAGAGCCGACAGTTGTTTTGAACCCACAAAACCTCAGGGACTGTCCATTCCTGGGGTCCTCCGAGCAGGGCTCCGTGGACGCCCCTTGAGACCCGTGGTGTTCAGGGTTGTTCGCGGTGTTCGGGTGTGACTCACCTCCCTTGGTCACACTGAGAAATGGGGACAAGTGGACACCAACCAGGACGTGGGCCTGAGGGGCTGCAGAGTGTGGCCAGAGCTGTGCCCTCCCTGCCCCGTGACCACGAGAAACATGGCCACGGGGAGGGGCGCCACTGCAGGGCTCTGGGGCGTCCTGAGGCAGAGGGAGGCCAAGGGTCACAGTGGGAAGAGAGGAAGGGGCGCTGACAGGCTGAGGTCTGTGCGCTGCCCTCCAGGGAGGAGACCCCGCGGGACTGGCTTTGCACAGGCCCCAGGACTCTCCTCCCTCCAGGTCCTCAGCAGCCTGGCCAGACCGTGGGAACTGGCTGCAGTCCTGTGTCTCCCTGGGGCCCAGCACAGGTTGCTGCTCTGGCACAACCTCCCCCTGGCACCACGGCCGGCACTCCCGCTGCGCGCGCGCCTCTCAGGGCCGGACTCAGCCCTGCTGCGGGGCCCGCGCTGGGAGTCTCCTCACCTCCTCTGCCCTCAGGGCCAGAGAGTCATCGGAGGGGGATCCTGCTGAGGCAGAGGGAGCCTGGCCGCTGCCCTCCCACTGGAAAAGCAACAAGACATGCAGGACAGGGAGCGGGGCCCTGAGTCCTCACAGAGACGTGTGCCCCTGAGGGTGGGCGGACGTCGAAGGTGAGGGAGCTGCCGGCACCTATTCCTGGATGTGGTTTCAGGAACCCTGAGTGTTGGGGGCCCTGTGTTCTGATCTGGGGACCGGGCCACATCTCCAACAGCACCCGCTAGATGTGGTCTCCACCGGCGCCGTGGGGTCCCTTGGAGACGCCGCCAAGCCCCACTGCCTCGGAGTCATCACACGTGTCTCTTCTCGAACCCCAACTCCCAGAAGCTTTGCTTAATGTTTTTAAAGAAAAGACCAAGTTGTGGCAGAACTCCAGGTCCAGCCTGTTGACTCCCGCGGTGCCATGCCAGCAGGAGGGCAGCCCTGCTGGGGTGCAGAATCCAGGAGAGGAGTGGGGGCGGGGGCGGGCCCTCCACGGGGGAGCTGGTGACCCGGGTCTCACCCTGAGGTGTGAGACTGGAGGGCAGCACCTGGGGGACCCACGTGGTTGGATTCTAATCCAGCACTGGGCTTCCCTCCACACTCACTGCTGTGGGGGGCAGGAGAGACCCAAGGTGCCCACAGAGCAGCAGCTGGGAGCCTCGCAGCTTCAGGGGGCACCGGTCGTATTAGTTGTTAGGGAAATACCATGTCATGAAGTGTCTTTGAACTTCACGTGGATGCCATCCGGCCAGTGCGGGAAAGAGGACAGCACTGCCCCCCGAACGGCCCCGCGGTGCCATGTCTCTTTTCTGCCCAGGTCTGCCTAGCCCTGCCCTCGTGGGTCAGACGCGGGGCCAGAGAGGAGCCAGCAGGGTCAGGCCAGGGACATGGAGAGGCACGAGCAGGGCCTGGTCAAGCCCCTCCAGAATAAAGGCCCAGGACTGCAGGCATGTGGGCAGGAGAAGCACTTTTCTAGAAGCCCATTCTGGGCTCCAGGAGGGGAAGAGAAGATGCTTTTCCAACTCAGTGCCTGCCATGCTGCTTTACGAGACAAGGAGATGTGCCCAGGCCAGCCTTCCCTCCTGCAATCAGATAACAAAAAAGAACTTTACTTTGCAGACAGTTTATTGAAATGAAAATGTATTTGAGGTTTCAACAATGGTCTTGCGGGTGAGAGATTCAGAGACAAGGAGGGAAGAAAGCAGGGGCCAAGCCCAGGGACACTGCGTCAACTCCGTGGTCCTCCGGGGTTCCGGGGAAGCTAGTACAGGGTGCACTGAGGAGACGCGTACACGGTGTTCTGGGAGACACAACAAGACACGAGCCAGGGTCAGCAGCCCGCGCAGTGACCAGTGGCCCGGGAACTCTCCGTGCATCCCGCGGCCGCGCCCATGCTGGATAAACACCCGCCCGCGTCTGCAGGGAGGGAGAAGGCTCCTCGGGAACCCGCGAGTTGGATCCGGCAGGCCATGCCTGGCGCTTGCCCAGGTCCTGCACCTGCTGCCCTGAGGGTGGGCTGGGGCCAGCAGCACCCATCCGGTCCTCACCAGCACCCTGAGCCCCATCAGCCCTTCCCACCAGGGTGGGCAGGTCCCCTCGGAGAACCTCACCCACTTGCTGGTGAGCAAAGGCACTGCCCGCTGAGCTCTCCTACCCTGAGGGGCTGCTGGAGATGGGACTTTTTTCCCTTGGGGGTGTTTGTGGGGTACGTGTGCGTAACAAGGATTCCAGGAGAGTGGCAGAGCCCTTGCCAGTAACCCTTCCTGTCTGTTGTCATCCCTGGCTCATCCCTACAGGCCCCCCACCAGGTCGGGAGGGCGCACAGCACAGCTGCCCGGGACAGGTGGGTGTCCACGCCCAGCAGCACCCTCCTGCGGGCAGGAAATCATCCCAGCACGGCCACACTCGCTCAGACATCGGGGATGTGTAGACACGGGCTGCCTGTCTCGGGCCCAGCCTGAAGCACTAGACAGAAGCAGCACGTTACCATGAAGCCCTGGAAGGGGTCCATCAAGTCCGGGAATTTGTTGAAGCAGGCCTTCATGTTCTCGATGCCGGTCCCAGCGGTCGTTTTTGGCACCAGGCTCCCAAGGGACTCACGGTAGGCAGCGGGGGTCATGGTGCAATTCAGCGTGTTTTTCACCACCGTCTCCAGTTCCGGGCAGCCGGACCCTGGGGAGAAAGCACAGGAAGCGGGCAGAGTGACGGAGGGAGGAGCCCACCTTGGGGCGCCACGGTTGCTGTCTTCCCTGCACCCCAGAGGAGATGCGCGTTCAGAAAGCTGACGGCAAATGTCCTTGAGTTCTCGGGTCTTGCGGCCACTGGGGCTGGGGTGTCTCTAAGGTCTGGAGCACCCAGCCTCCCCTCCCTCATCCAACATGCCACCACGAGCCACCAGGAGAGCACCCGCAGCAACGAGCCGCTCTGACAGCACAACCTCTCCACACCGTCTGGCCAATCCCCGTGCAGCCTTGTGAGTTCTTGCAGTGAGGGTCGGAGCCCCGGAGGAGCGCCCCACACTCGGCTTATCGAGTGGCCAATCCTTCCTTGAAGGAGTGGGGGAAAGACACGCTGCTCTCTGTGGGCCTGGGTGGCCCTGCAGCTACCCAGGGCCAGGCCTGCTGGGCATGGAGTTGGACTCCAGGCCCGCTCTCAGCCCTTCCAACCAGAGGTCCTGGACCCATCACACCATCCCCTTCAGGAGCTCAGAGAGTGGTTGTGGAAAGAGCGTGAAAATCAGGGTGTTGTCCTCTAAGTGGGTGTCGGTGCTACAAGGAAACGTCCCAGGGCGTGAGCGCTTGTGCCCAGACACCGCTGCTGTGCGGGGACGGGGCTGAGGACATTTGGAAGGGCTCCCATCAGCTCACCAGGCAGAGCAGCAGCACGCGGTGTGGACGCTGCCCCTGAGCCTGCTCTCCAGGGTGTCCTGTGTCCCCCACACTGATGGGGACTCTGGGAGATCCTCCTTCAGAAAAACCACTGGACATAAGTGGGAGAGGGTCATCACACCACGCTTGGATCTGCCCCATGGCAATACCCAGCCTCATAGGCAGTCCTGCATCCATGTGATGTCACGGCCCCTACAGACTTAGTGACGTGTCGTGCTGGTGGGAGGCAGCTCGGGGGTTCTGGGAAGAGCAGGCACCCAGGAGGGAGGACACTTCAGAATCTGGGGCACATGGGAACCTTGGGGTGAGGACGGGGTTTCTGCTATCCGGGGTGGGGTACTGGCGTCTGTCGCGGGCCCAAATGCAGCCCACCCAGGCTTCTGTGGGGACTCACCTGCATAGCAGAGAGCGGGGAGAGCGACCAGCATGAGGACCGTCACCAGCTTCATGGTGGAGCAGCTGTGCGGCTGTGCGGACAACGTGCAGGAGGAGGACGCGCTGTGGACGGAGCTTCCAGGCGCCTCCTTTTATGCTGCAGGTGCCACCTCCCCTCCCCGGCGGAGGGATGAGTCACGGGACTGGCCTGGCCCTGGACCAGGAAGCCACAGCAAGATGCCCCCAGGACCCAGCCGGCCTGTGCCCGGTGGTCGGACGCCAGGAGACAGAGCCTTCGTGCAGAAGATAATAATGACCCCGGGTGATAAAATTAATGCAAAAGTGTGCAAATGGGTGACTCAAATGACAACATTTCCCCCTTTATAGCTGTCCTGGCTTTCATTTTATTGTGCTCCGCTTATCTTCGTTTCCCCTCCCCCTCCCCTTCTCCTGATTCTTCTCACCTGTCCCTTCTCCTGCTCTTCTCTTGATCCTCTTCTCCTCCATGAAGGTGCCCTTTCCTCTCCTGTTGCTCTGGTTCTGCTCTGGACCAGAGGCCGGAGGTGCAGTGCCGCGCACGGCCGCTGGGAGGCAGGCTTCCCCGGGACGCCAGCAGGGGCCTGAGGTTAGGAGGACTTTGCAAAAGATCCTCTGAGAGCAGAAAGCGCGCACTGGGCAGCAGTGAGCACCTGTGGGAAGTGTATGCACGTATAACTACATCTTTAAACGGGAACAAAGGCCATCTCCCCGAGGTCACTGGATTTCAGAAGTGCATGGCCAGTGAAAGGATGGCGCGACTCAGTTCCTTGCAGTCGTTTTCCCCCCGACTGAAAGGAGAAGCAAGGGCCAGGGGACTGGTGCCGGGGCGGCCGGTGGGGGCTGGAGGGCAGGTGGAGGGAGGCGGCAGAGGCGCAGAGTGGGTTGGAATCTCGCTTGTGTCTCCTGGTCATGAAATGTCCTGGGCTGGGGCCAGATGCGGGGAGCCTGGTTCCTTCTCTGCGGGAAATTGTGGGGGGATTCCGTCCCGTTTGGTGAGGACGACAGAGCTGCCCCGTGAGGCCGCAGCCAGGCTCACGACAGGATCCCCGTGAACAAGCAGGTGCCTCACCCTTCATCCCCCCCAACCGTCCCCCCATCTTCCGCGGTAACCAAGGGCCCCCGAGGACGGTTAGTGTCCCGTGTGCTGCTGCTCCCTCTCTGGGAACAAGTGAGAAGAGGACCCCGCTCTGGTGGGCCACCGTGCCCTGGGGAGACATCACCAAGCCCACATTCCTGGGAGTGATTGAACCACGAAAGCCCCAGCAGGCCTGGCATCCTGTCCAGGTCTGGGCAGTCTGTCCACATGAACTTTAAGTGGATTTGGGGAGAGGAGATTCCGGGCCGAGGGGAGAATGTTCTGGGCAGAGACAGTAGCAGTCACGGGAGCCCGAGGGCACATGGCATCCGCAGGTGAGGCGCTGAGGGCAGCTGGCCTCGGGGTGTCCCCAGAGTGACAGGACAAACTCCCGTGCCGGGTGCGCCAGGCTGGGGAGGGCGAGGTGAAGGTGACAGGCGAGGAGGCCCAGTGACCTGGCATAACCTGAGGTCCCTCAGGCACAGATGTGCAGAGAAGAGCAGGTCCCAGACCACGACCCTGGTCTTTCCTGTCCGCCGTGTGTGTGAAAACTCTTTCCACCTTCACAAGAAGCAGAACCGTCGCTCACTCAGCAGGAGGCTGAGCTAGGCACACAAGTGCTTTAGGAAGGAGCAGGACCAGGAGGCGGTGGCGACCTGCCTGGTGTGTCCTGCTCTCGGCTAGCGCGGCCCTTCCTGCCCCAGCCCGTGGCAGCCGTGGCGAGGAGCTGAGCCCGTCCCCTCGCTCAGCACCGTGAGGACCCGCCCGGCGCCCACCGAACCCTGCCAGCTGGGACAAGTGACCCCTCAGAGCTCCCTGAATCAGCAACTACTTGTTCCCTCCCCGCGGGCGCAGTGCCCTCGGCAAGCACAGGGTTTCTCTGAACAAACCGATGATGGTCACTGGCAGGTGACTCTGGAATAAGATCTCCGCTGCGAGAGGACTCTCGCAGGCAAAGTCAGTGGAGAAATACAGGATGCCACCGACCGGGGTGTATCTTTGGGCCTGAATTTTTCATTTCCGATGAGCTTGGCCTGAGGTCCCAAAATGGAGGTCAGAGACCAGGTAATGAACTGACCAGAGTTTCCGTGTCTGTCTGACGATGGCCAGTCCCTGAGTGACAAACCACAGTGGGACAATAAAGCTCGCTCAGATCCCGGGGGTCTGGGGAGCTGGGAGGCAGAGCAGTGGGGAGAGGGTGCCCAGGCCCCGGAATCCTGAGATGTGGTGGCGCTGCCCTTGGTCACTTGATCTCCTCACCGCCTCGTTTACATCAGGATGACCAGTCCGGCCCAGCGGCACTCGCGGTGGAGTCTGCGCTGACCCACTTCTCCCCGAGGCCCTTGACTCTGGGTGTCCTCTCCGCCAGGGTTTTGTCTCAGCCCCGGGGGCCTGACTCCTCCTTCATCTCCAGGCAGTCAGAAACCAGCACGGCGGGCCCTCTGGCCGCGGAGTCTGTGGAGGACCCGTCAGGCCCCAGGCTCCTCCGTGTGGCTCTCTGCACCCTGGCGTCCAGGCCCTTGCTCCCTGCTCGTGGATCTCCAGGGTGAGGCTCGTGGCTTCTGCTTTGAGGACAGGGGCACGTGGGGAGGAGGGGGGTCATTTCTCGGGTCTTCGGGAACCTTGTCGGTGGTTTTGAGTTTCACCAGAATTCTCTGATAGTCCTCCATGGTTGCCTGTCAGGTCTGTTTAGGAGAAAGTCTCCCCAGAACTTGAATCTTCAGTAAAACATGACAAGACAAATGAAACTGACCACAGGCTCCCAAGCTGGTCCCGGAGTGACCTCTCTCTGCCCCTGGACGAGGAGTTTGGGGTCTCCACAGAGAGGACCCGAAGGGGAGAGGAAGAAGCAGAGTCCACAGTTCCGGGACTGGCCGCTCGATCCCGCCCCCAGGGGCGGCCGTGACCGTGACCCGACGCAACCCGGATCCAGGAGGTGCTGCGTCGGGCACGCGGATGTGGCCCGGCTGCGGCTTTGGGAGCAGACCCACGTCAGGTGTCAGCCCGGGTGAGGTCTCCTTGGCGCCTTCTCCAAAAGCCTGAACTTTACACAGCCTGACATTTCCAAAAATGTTTGGTCAGAATATTAATCCCCACACCGGTGACTCTTAGCGCCTCATTAGACAGCTGGTCCAATAGCATCTCGTGGAGTCAGGGACGTTCCCTGGCCCTCAACACCCACCTGGTTTCTGTGGGTGTGGATGATTGTGGGCCCCTGGCTTGAGAGGCCTCAGCGGCGTTTCGGTGGAGCTGACTTGGAGTGTGGGCCGGGGTGCCCCCTCCTCCCACTGGCCCTGTGGGGGTGTTCCAGTGTCTGCTGTCACTGCTGATCCCGCACATGTTGGAGAGAGACACGGGCATGCACAGGTGGCACCCGAGGGTGCTGATAATGCTGCTCCCACTTTGTATGTGACCATCGTGTGTTCCAGGCCCACGGCGCCATGTGCGTGTGGACGTGACTCCCGGAGGGCGGAGCAGAAGAGGCACCTGGGCCACCGGTGGCGTGTGTGTGGCTGTGGGCCACCGCCACCCTGCACGTGGGTGGCCTGTGGCTGAACGTGTGCATCCTGGGGTGCCGAGGGTCCAATGCGACCACGTGTCAAGTGTGGGTCTTGGGTTTGTGTAGGACGTAGGGGTGCTCAGACAGGGCACTTGATCGCCCTCAGGGACGGCCGGCGCCATCACAGGGAAGGTGATGGAGGAGGGGACACGTCTGGCCCTGGAGGGATGCTGCGACTCGGTGGTGCCCTGACACTGAAGGCAGTTGAGACAACAGCTTGGAGGGCGGGAGGAGAGGGGGCCAGGACAGAGATGTCCTGAACTCTCGATCCTGAACTCAGCTCTGGGCTGTCCGTGTTTCTCAGGCTGCCCACGGGTGCCCAGCTGTTATTCCGAAGCACCCTCTGGCCTTTCAACACAAGACAGCCTGGCTCGCTCAGCCTCACTCCTGGGCCGCGGCCCTCGCGTGCCTGACCCAAAGCCCGTGTCGCTTGCCAGTACCGGGGAGGGCTGCAGCACCCCTGTAACTACATGTTCGGGTGGATGAGTCCAGACAGGGTCAGTCTCAGCACTGTGTCTGTGGGTCGCATCTGCCATGATGCTGAGCTGGGATAACCATTCACTTTCCACACTGAATGGTAGTTGGTGTTCACAACCACAACCAATGGTTGTTGGTTGCTGTGCCTGGGCCTCCAAGTCCTGGCAGCCTCATATTGATTCATGCAAGGATAAAAGATTGAGATATATTGGCAGTGTCCTGTGACCCACAGTGGCCAGGACACCAGCTGAGTACGAGCGTCCGGAGACCCTGAGTGCTGTGGGCATAGACAGCGCCTGTCCCCCACCAGCCCCTGCCACCAGGTCCCACGCCAGCTACCAGAACTTGGAGGCACAGGCACAGCACTCAACGTGAGCGCCAACAACCATTCAGTGTGGAGAGTGGTCATCCCAGGTCAGCAGAATAATCCCGATGGGGTCAGAGCCAGTTCTGAAGCACATCTTGTTACCGTTTAGGATGAATAGATACGTCTTGTAGCAGGGCCAGCAGGCTGCACTTCATGTTTAAATTTGGGAGTAGGTGATTTCCTTTGTTTGACTTAGTACTTATGTGGCCCTTCTGGTTACCGCGTGTCATGATGGACGCATCCCACAGACACAGGGCTGACTGTCAGGGAACTGACTATAAGACTAAGACAATCACCTGGAGATCTCTTCAGAGACCGGGCAGTGGCCCAGCAGGCCTGGCAGAGGGCACCGGGCTCATCCCTGGAGTCCACGCTGGGGGAGGGCCCGGCTCAGGGAAGAGACAGGCAGGGAGCCAGGCCCGGGCCCTGCCACAGGTCTCTATGGGCAGCACCTTCAGCTCCCCGGGTACAAATAGCCCTGGGCTCCGGAGCCGCTCACTGCTCGTCGTTCTCTGAAGCCGAGGACTCAGAGCAAGATCCACCATGAAGCTGTCACTGTCTGCCCTGCTGGTGGCTCTGGCCCTCTGCTGCTACGGGGGTGAGTAAGCCCGGCAGGCCCGCCCGGGCCCCGGGGAGCCGGGAGGACACCTCCACCCCGTGACACTGACTGTCTTTCTGCTCTGCTCCAGCTGACGCAGTGGTCTGCCCTTCTCTGGCTACTGTGATGAGTGACTACTTCACGATGAATGCAGTGCCGTACGCTGCGGAGATTGAGACGTATAACGCGCCCCCGCCGGACACGAACGCCGTGATGATGGTGAAGACCTGCACGGATGCTCTGTCAGAGCCGGACAAAGAGGAAGTTATGGCAACATTGGTAATTTCTTTCTCCCGTAGACGCTTCTGCTCATCTGCGCAGGCAGCAGGAGCCTCTCTGCTGCTCTGTGGCTCAGGGGAGACCTGGCCCAGCTCCTTCTGCTGGGGGGGCCCGAGCCACCTGCTGCTGATAACCTGACATCCAGTGGGAGGACAGAGGCCGCGTCAGTGGGGGCTTGTCTCCCCTCTCAGGCCACCTGCCTGACGCCGCCTCCAGGGGGTCCTGAGGTCCAGCGGGCCCCAGGCAGGGAGTCTGAGGGCCCCAGCACTACGGTGGCCCCACAGGGAGCTGTACTGAGGGCGAGTCCCCTCAGTCCCGGACACACTCCCCAAAGAGCCTCCTGGGAGACTTTGGTGTGTAGAAGGGGAGAGGGCTCCAGGAGACACCGGCCCCCTGTCAGGATGAGGCCCCTGGCTGGGGCTCTGCTGGCTTTTGCCAGCTTCAGGGGACAAGGCCCCTCCTCACCAGCGTCCACCTCCACCAGAGCCCACGGGGTCCTCTTGGCGGCCAGTGCCCAGACACCCGCGTCCTGTCTCCTGCACTCCCAGGGCCCCCACTTATGTTATCTTCATGTGGAAATCACATGCTCAAAGGTCCCCCCAGAGTCCCCTTTGGATTCAGGTCCCGAGTCTCCACACAAATGTCCACAGAAGCTGGACTCGGGCTGAGGAGACCAGGTGTCCTCAGCCGGAGAGTCTACCCTGGCACTTGCAGGCCCTGCAGTCCCGCCCCAACCTCTCTACCCTGCAACCCAGTGGCAGTGAGAAGGGGAGGCCTGATCCTGACACAGACCCAGGCCCCGCTGCTCTGTCCAGCCTCAGCTTCTACTCCTCCACGGGAAACCCGGGTCACTCTGGGGCACCTACGGGCAGGTGGAAATGGGTCTGTCCTGAACCGCCTGCCTCATGGCGACGTGTGGCCTCCTGAGATCACGGGGAATGTGGCCTGCCGGGTCCCCACACTGGCCCTTGGCTAGGGGGCGAAACTGTCTCCCCACTGTGTCCCCGTCTATGCCACCACGTCACCTCCGGGAGCAGCAGGACTCACCTGCCCTTTAACTCCCTCTTTCATTTCAGACGAAATTACTGGCCCAGTGCAATGGAGCGTAGTGGAGCACCAGCCCCCTGTCTTTGCACGATCCCCTGATCTCCCCTTGGAAATGTAAAGGTTTCAACATCTTGCTTCAGTAAATCACACATCCCGCACTTTGGCTTGTCTTGTCGTCATTACGCGGCCCTGACTTGACCCTGGTGGGGCCTCATGTGGCCCCTGCCCATCTCCAAGGCGGGTCTCAGAGAACAAGTCCAGTTACGGGGTGGCCTGGGGCGGGGGGATGACAAGGGCAGAGTTTGCGCAGGGGACACACTCAGACTGGACAGGTGCCCTGTTCCCGTGGCCGGAACTGAAAGTGATGATTCCGCCTGTGTGCCCTGGCGGGGGTGGGAGTGGTCGTGGCCCGGGGCCTCCACTGCACCCACACCAGCGGCAGCTGCCCCGCCTGGCGCCCGCTCCTGGCCGCAGCTCGACTCTGATGAAATGTCCTTCGCCATCAGTTTTCTCTCGACTCCTCTATTCCCGTCGACACCAAGGTCGGGCATCAGGTCTCTGTCGCAGTCTGCACACCCACTTGCTCTGCGGGTCTGTACCTTGCACCCCCTCACGTGCTCTCCCTCAGCTCCCCCGAGGGCTGGCCAGGCCCGCTGCCCTGGCTCACCTACCCCAGACCACCTCACTCACAGGACCCTGTCACTGCACACTCCGTCCCCTCCTGGCCCCCAGAGTGTGGACCCGCAGGAGGTGCTGGTTTCTGACTGCCTGGAGATGAAGGAGGAGTCAGGCCCCCGGGGCTGAGACAAAACCCTGGCGGAGAGGACACCCAGAGTCAAGGGCCTCGGGGAGAAGTGGGTCAGCGCAGACTCCACCGCGAGTGCCGCTGGGCCGGACTGGTCATCCTGATGTAAACGAGGCGGTGAGGAGATCAAGTGACCAAGGGCAGCGCCACCACATCTCAGGATTCCGGGGCCTGGGCACCCTCTCCCCACTGCTCTGCCTCCCAGCTCCCCAGACCCCCGGGATCTGAGCGAGCTTTATTGTCCCACTGTGGTTTGTCACTCAGGGACTGGCCATCGTCAGACAGACACGGAAACTCTGGTCAGTTCATTACCTGGTCTCTGACCTCCATTTTGGGACCTCAGGCCAAGCTCATCGGAAATGAAAAATTCAGGCCCAAAGATACACCCCAGTCGGTGGCATCCTGTATTTCTCCACTGACTTTGCCTGCGAGAGTCCTCTCGCAGCGGAGATCTTATTCCAGAGTCACCTGCCAGTGACCATCATCGGTTTGTTCAGAGAAACCCTGTGCTTGCCGAGGGCACTGCGCCCGCGGGGAGGGAACAAGTAGTTGCTGATTCAGGGAGCTCTGAGGGGTCACTTGTCCCAGCTGGCAGGGTTCGGTGGGCGCCGGGCGGGTCCTCACGGTGCTGAGCGAGGGGACGGGCTCAGCTCCTCGCCACGGCTGCCACGGGCTGGGGCAGGAAGGGCCGCGCTAGCCGAGAGCAGGACACACCAGGCAGGTCGCCACCGCCTCCTGGTCCTGCTCCTTCCTAAAGCACTTGTGTGCCTAGCTCAGCCTCCTGCTGAGTGAGCGACGGTTCTGCTTCTTGTGAAGGTGGAAAGAGTTTTCACACACACGGCGGACAGGAAAGACCAGGGTCGTGGTCTGGGACCTGCTCTTCTCTGCACATCTGTGCCTGAGGGACCTCAGGTTATGCCAGGTCACTGGGCCTCCTCGCCTGTCACCTTCACCTCGCCCTCCCCAGCCTGGCGCACCCGGCACGGGAGTTTGTCCTGTCACTCTGGGGACACCCCGAGGCCAGCTGCCCTCAGCGCCTCACCTGCGGATGCCATGTGCCCTCGGGCTCCCGTGACTGCTACTGTCTCTGCCCAGAACATTCTCCCCTCGGCCCGGGATGCTCCTCTCCCCAAATCCACTTAAAGGTCATGTGGACAGACTGCCCAGACCTGGACAGGATGCCAGGCCTGCTGGGGCTTTCGTGGTTCAATCACTCCCAGGAATGTGGGCTTGGTGATGTCTCCCCAGGGCACGGTGGCCCACCAGAGCGGGGTCCTCTTCTCACTTGTTCCCAGAGAGGGAGCAGCAGCACACGGGACACTAACCGTCCTCGGGGGCCCTTGGTTACCGCGGAAGATGGGGGGACGGATGTGGGAGGATGAAGGGCGAGGCACCTGCTTGTTCACGGGGATCCTGTCGTGAGCCTGGCTGCGGCCTCACGGGGCAGCTCTGTCGTCCTCACCAAACGGGACGGAATCCCCCCACAATTTCCCGCAGAGAAGGAACCAGGCTCCCCGCATCTGGCCCCAGCCCAGGACATTTCATGACCAGGAGACACAAGCGAGATTCCAACCCACTCTGCGCCTCTGCCGCCTCCCTCCACCTGCCCTCCAGCCCCCACCGGCCGCCCCGGCACCAGTCCCCTGGCCCTTGCTTCTCCTTTCAGTCGGGGGGAAAACGACTGCAAGGAACTGAGTCGCGCCATCCTTTCACTGGCCATGCACTTCTGAAATCCAGTGACCTCGGGGAGATGGCCTTTGTTCCCGTTTAAAGATGTAGTTATACGTGCATACACTTCCCACAGGTGCTCACTGCTGCCCAGTGCGCGCTTTCTGCTCTCAGAGGATCTTTTGCAAAGTCCTCCTAACCTCAGGCCCCTGCTGGCGTCCCGGGGAAGCCTGCCTCCCAGCGGCCGTGCGCGGCACTGCACCTCCGGCCTCTGGTCCAGAGCAGAACCAGAGCAACAGGAGAGGAAAGGGCACCTTCATGGAGGAGAAGAGGATCAAGAGAAGAGCAGGAGAAGGGACAGGTGAGAAGAATCAGGAGAAGGGGAGGGGAAACGAAGATAAGCGGAGCACAATAAAATGAAAGCCAGGACAGCTATAAAGGGGGAAATGTTGTCATTTGAGTCACCCATTTGCACACTTTTGCATTAATTTTAACACCCGGGGTCATTGTTATCTTCTGCACGAAGGCTCTATCTCCTGGCATCCGACCACCGGGCACAGGCCGGCTGGATCCTGGGGGCATCTTGCTGTGGCTCCTGGTCCAGGGCCAGGCCAGTCCCGTGACTCATCCCTCCACCGGGGAGGGGAGGTGGCACCTGCAGCATAAAAGGAGGCGCCTGGAAGCTCCGTCCACAGTGCATCCTCCTCCTGCACGTTGTCCGCACAGCCGCACAGCTGCTCCACCATGAAGCTGGTGACGGTCCTCAGCTGGTGGCCCTCCCCACTTTCTGCTATGCAAGTGAGTCCTGACGGAGGCCTGGGTGGGCTGCATTTGGGCCCCTTGGCAGATGCCAGTACCCCGGCCCTGGACAGCAGAAACCCCATCCTCACCCCAAAGTTCCCATGTGCCCCGGATTCTGAAGCGTCCTCCCTCCTGGGTGCCTGCTCTGCCCAGAACCCCGGAGCTGCCTCCCACCAGCACGACACGTCACTAAGGCCGTAGGGGCCGTGACATCACATGGATGCAGGACTGCATGTGAGGCTGGGTATTGCCATAGGGCAGATCAAAGCGTGGTGTGATGACCCTCTCCTATTTATGTCCAGTGGGTTTCCTGAAGGAGGATCCCCCAGAGTCCCCTTCAGTGTGGGGGACACAGGAAACCCCGGAGAGCTGGCTCAGGGGCAGCGTCCACACCGCGTGCTGCTGCTCTGCCTGGCGAGCTGATGGGAGCCCTCCCAAATGTCCTCAGCCTCGTCCCCGCAAAGCAGCGGTGGCTGGGCACGAGCGCTCACCCCCTGGGACTTTTCCTTGCAGCACTGACACCCACTTAGAGGAAAACACCCTGATTTTCACACTCTTTCCACAACCACTCTCTGAGCTCCTGAAGGGGTGGGTGAGATGGGGCCAGGGCCTCAGGATGGCAGGGCTGAGAGCAGGCCTGGCATCTGACTTCATGCCCAGCAGGCCTGGCCCTGGGCAGCAGCAGGGCCACCCAGGCCCACAGGGAGCAGCGTGTCTTTCGCCTACTCCTTCGAGGAAGGATTGGCCACTCGATAAGCCGAGTGTGGGGCGCTTCTCCGGGGCTCCGACCCTCACTGCAAGAGCTCCCAAGGCTGTGCGGGGTGCGGCCAGACGGTGTGGGAGAGGTTGTGCTGTCAGAGCAGCTCATGCTGAGGGTGCTCTCCTGGTGGCTCATGGCGGCATCTTGGATGAGGGAGGGGAGGCTGGGTGCTCCAGACTTTAGGGACACCCCAGCCCCAGTGGCCGCAGAAACCCGAGAACTCAATGGCATTGGCCGTTGGCTTTCTGAACGCGCATCTCCTCTGGGGTGCAGGGAAGACAGCCACCGGGGCGCCCCAAGGCGGGCTACTCCCTCCGTCATTCTGCCTGATTCCCGTGCTTTCTCCCAGGGTCCGGCTGCCCGGCGCTGGAGACGGTGGTGAAAAACACGCTGGAAGCACCATGACCCCCGCTGCCTACCTTGCGTCCCTTGGGAGCCTGGTGCCGAACACGGTCGCCGGGACCAGCATCCAGAACATGAAGGCCTGCTTCAACAAATACCCGGCCTTGATGGGCCCCCTCCAGGACTTCATGGTAACGTGCTGCTTCTGTCTAGTGCTTCAGGCTGGGCCCGAGACAGGCAGCCCGTGTCTACTCAGCCCCGATGCCTGAGCGAGTGTGGCCGTGCTGGGATGATTTCCTGCCCGCAGGAGGGTGCTGCTGGGCATAGACACCCACCTGCCCCGGGCAGCTGTGCTGAGCGCCCTCCCGACCTGGGGGGGCCTGTAGGTATGAGCCAGGGACGACAACAGAGAGGAAGGGTTACTGGCAAGGGCTCTGCCACTCTCCTGGAATCCCTGTTACGCACACGTTTCCCACAAACACCCCCAAGGGGGAAAAAGTCCCATCTCCAGCAGCCCCCCAGGGTAGGAGAGCTCAGAGGGCAGTGCCTTTGCTCACCAGCAAGTGGGTGAGGGGTTCTGCAGTTGCTCTAGTCAGAGCTCAGGACCCGCCCTCCGAGGGGACCCGCCCACCCTGGTGGGAAGGGTTGATGGGGCTCAGGGCGCTGGTGAGGACCGGATGGGTGCTGCTGGCCCCAGCCCACCCTCAGGGCAGCAGGTGCAGGACCTGGACCAGGATTGGGCCAGCTGCGGGATCCAACTTGCAGGATCCCGAGGAGCCTTCTCTTTCCCTGCAGACGCGGGCGGGCGTTTATCCAGCATGGGCGCGGCCGCGGGGCGCACGGAGAGTTCCCGGGCACCGGTCACTGCACTGGCTACTGATCCTGGCTCGTGTCTTGTTGTGTCTCCCAGAACACGTGTACGCGTCTCCTCAGTGCACCCTGTTCTAGCTTCCCCGGGACCCCCGAGGACCACGGAGTCGACGCAGTGCCCCTGGGCTTGACTCCACTTTCCTCCCTCCTTGTCTCTGAATCTCTCACCCGCAAGACCATTGTTGAAACCTCAAATACATTTTCATTTCAATAAACTGTCTGCACAGTGAAGTTCTTTATTGCTATCTGATTGCACGAGGGAAGGCGGGCTGGGCACATCTCCCTGTCTCATAAAGCAGCGTGGCAGGCACTGAGTTGGAAAAGCATCTTCTCTTCCCCTCCTGGAGCCCAGAATGGGCTTCTAGAAAAGTGCTTCTCCTGCCCACATGCCTGCAGTCCTGGGCCTTTATTCTGGAGGGGCCAGGCCAGGCCCTGCTGGTGCCTCTCCATGTCCCTGGCCTGACCCTGCTGGCTCCTCTCTGGCCTCGCGTCTGACCCACGAGGGCAGGGCTGGGCAGACCTGGGCAGAAAAGAGACATGGCCCTGCGGGGCCATTCAAGAAGCAGGGGGCAGTGCTGTCCTCTTTCCTGCACCGGCCGGATGGCATCCATTTGACAAAGGGGGCATCTGAGTGATGATGGTGCTCGCGCTCCCTGCCCCCGGCACATTCCACACCCATGAAGAGCAGGAGGCAGCCCGCGGCCAGCCCGCCCTGTGGACACGCGGGCAGATCATCCTCAGTGTGCATTTCTCCCCAAGTGAGGAACTCCAGACGCTGGTTCCTCCGGATTCGGGGAAACACTGCGTATCCAGTCTGTGTTCTGTGCTGGTGGACGCGAGGAATCAGGAGCTCGCAGCGCCCCGAGAACCCCAGGTTGGGGTCCCTGGGGGAGGATCCACTGCCGCCCCCAGGGACTTCCAAACCTGTCTGGGAACCCCTCTAACCACGGACTGGAGCTCAGCCATGGCTGGGCGAGCCAACCCCTCGCCCTTTGTGCCGAGTCACGCCCCGGGCGCCCCCACCCCCTTTTCCTCTTCACCCTTCCCTGCACAGCTCAGCAGACAGCCTCACTGGAGGGTCCACTTCAAGCCCCTCTCTGTAAGATCTCTTTCTCCCACACACTGAAGTAAAACTTGAGCTCCCTCTCGGGTCCCTGCCTCCACGACGACCGAGGAGGAAGAATAATGGTAGCGCCGGGAAGAACCGCAACCACGTGCGGCCGCTTTGATGCCCCCGCTGTGCCCGCGGCCAGGCCGCAGCCAAGATGATGGCTCCACGAAGGAAGATCTTGTACTTGACATGGAAAGAATCGACAGAGCATCTCAGGCCGCCAAAGGGCATCAGCAGCAATGACTGGCCTCCCGGAGCACAGCGGGGGACCCAGGGACCGGCAGGTGCCGCCCTCACCATGAGAAACGATCTCTGATCTTACGTAGACATTGTTGTACGGTTTCTAGCTCTTCATCACAGCTCTGAAGATGCCAAATCTAAAAGTTTCCAAGGGAGGCCATTTAGAAACTGGAAAAGGATAAACATGACAGTGTCCATCGCCTGGGGAGACTTTGTCACCTGTACAACAAGGAGGGACTCGGACATGATGACCGACCGGTGCAGCAGCTTGTCACAAAAACCAGTGCTGCCTGTGGGCTCCCAGAGAGCCGGAGCTGCTGGGTGTACCTGGCGGCATGGACGGATGGAGGAGGCCTTTGCACCTCCATGTGGCTCATTTCCCCAGCCATCCCCACCTCCCCACCCCCACCCCTCCACCCCCCACCCCCTCACACCCCTGCCCCGCACATCTAGCTGAGCACTGGCAGGCACCCTCGGTCTCATGGGAGCCCTTGAGTGCCACTGCTGTTCACAATGCGCAGGATGACTACAAGGAAATAGAAGTTACTTGGAGGTTTCATGAGTTGAAAATGGGGAACCAGCTCTTCTCTTCTTGATCACAAAGGACTGCAAGGTTGTAGCAGACGGTTTACCAGCTGTCTCATCGGGTTTCACGCCATCATGGAGCAGGAGACAAACCCTGGTCAACGTGCTATGGTGAACATTTAGAGGGAGAAGCCTGTGGCCTAGACTAGTGTTTGCCATCGTGGGGGTGAGGTGGGGGCAGAAAAATGGGGATGATGTTTGATTATGTTCCTGGTTTGTGTAAGCACAGTTTGAAGGTAACGACAGAGGGGATGTGCGGGTGGCTCAGAGCCCTGAGATGGAAATGATGGAGACATCTCTACAGTCTCACCCCCACAAAATCAGCACACCCGGTCTCATGCATTTATAGTGACTTCACCTGAGCACAACAGCACCTCATTTTGCACAAGGACTTTTAATGGCTGGGTTCAAATCCATTTCTCCATGACCCCCAGTCTCATCACCATTACAAGATCATGCCGCCTCCCCTAAGAAACCAGTCATTCTGCTTCCTTACACCTTTCTTTGATACAGTGGCAGAAAAACCTTAAATGGATAATAAAGAACTAAATTAATACTAACTCATAGTTTTAATAGGCACTGAGTTTATAAAATTGAGTAAAGTGAATGAAATATTCATTGAAACAACTATGCAGGGACCTCCCTGGTGGCGCAAGAGGTTAAGATGCAGCACTATGAAGCTGTGCACAGCCCCTGCACACGAGTTCGATCCCGGCCAGGGAGGTGACCCACATGGCGCAACAGACCTCTCCTGTCTCCCTGCTGCTCCCTTAAGCAGTGTATTTCAGTAGATCCGCATGTTCTGTTCTCCATTCCGTCTCTGGTGAGTCCTCTCACCCCCCATACCTCTGGCCTGTACCCCAGTTCTTGTATGCATAAATAAAAAAATCTTTAAAAAAGAAAACCCTATGCAGAGATGGTGAAACACTGACATTCACAAAACTACCAGCACTTTGCTGGAAACAAGTCAAAGGGCGAGGAAGTCTGCCTCCCAGAGGTGGTGTGTGGTACTGCACCTAGCCAGGGCTAGGCCACGGGATGCCAAGCCGTTTGCAGTTTGAAAAAGAAAGAGGAGAGAGGGCCTCCCTGGTGGCGCAGTGGTTGAGCGCTGGGTTGCGAAGCTGCCCGCAGCCTCTGCAGCGCCAATTCGATCCCCGGCCGCCGGGCAAGGGTCCCACATGGCGCACAGACCTCTCCTGCCGCCTGCTGCTCCCCTCAGCAGTGTACTTCGGTCCTTCTGCCTGCTCTGCTCCCCGCTCTGGCTCTGGTGAATCCTCTCACCCTCCCGTGCCTCTGACTGTACCCAGCGCTTGTATAAATAAATAAATAAACCTTTACAAAAAAAAAAAAAAAAGAAGATGAGGAGCAGGCGGAAGAAGAGGCACAGGAAGGGAGGAGATACTGACGACCACAATAATAAAAAAAAAAGCGAAGGATGTATCCTCACACTGTTGTAATTTGCCAGAATTTTCAGAAAGCAGTTTTGCATTAATTTTACCTAAAGTCATGTATCATTATCTTCCAGCCCCAAATCTGGGAGTTTCCAAAGTCTGTGTCTTCTTGGTGTCCTACCACCTGGGCACAGAGAACCAGGAGAAGGGGAAGGGAAATGAAGATAACCAGAGCACAATAAAATGAAAGCCAGGACAGCTATAAAGGGGAAAATGTTGTCATTTGAGTCACCCATTTGCACACTTTTGCATTAATTTTATCACCCGGGATCATTATTATCTTCTACACGAAGGCTCTGTCTCCTGGCGTCCGACCACCGGGCACAGGCCGGCTGGATCCTGTGGGCATCTTGTTGTGGCTTCCTGGTCCAGGGCCAGGCCAGTCCCGTGACTCATCCCTCCTCCGGGGAGGGGAGGTGGCACCTGCAGCATAAAAGGAGGCGCCTGGAAGCTCCGTCCACAGTGCATCCTCCTCCTGCACATTGTCCACACAGCCCACACAGCTGCTCCACCATGAAGCTGGTGACGGTCCTCATGCTGGTCGCTCTCCCTGCTCTCTGCTACGCAGGTGAGTCCCCACGGAGGCCTGGATGGGCTCTTAAGACACAGTGGGATGATAATGAAGCTACTCCTCAAGAAATGGTTGGTTGTGCCCATTCAGAGAATTGTGCTCTGAAGTATTTTTGTTGCAGACTATAAAGATCGTGCTGGGCAATTTCATAAAAACATGAGCAAGTCCTTCTCCACTGCAAGTCTTTTAACAGACACCATAACAGTGTTTGGGGAACTCACTGATGAAAATGTGAAACAAAAAGCATGCAAGATATAAGGCAAAAGAAATCTATCATTGCTTAGAGAATGGAGAGATTCCTCAAGCTGATGTTGAAAAAAATGAAGCTGCTGGAGCAGCCTCCCTGCCCATTCAACTGCCCCAGCCACCATCGCCCACGTATGACCCCAGCAATGTGCCATCAACCAGCTGCCCTGGAATACAAGGACCTTGCGGTCACGGCTCCAGCTAACGCATCAGCAGGAGAGCCTCCCAGCACAGGTGTCACACTCCCCACCTGCTTCACAGATGGTTCCAGCCCTCCGCCTGTGCTTTTCCGGGGGGCTGTCCATGTGACAGCAGAGGACTTGGCTAAAGCTCAGAAATACTGCAAATATGCTGGCAGTGCTTTGCATCATGAAGATGTAAGTATGGCTGTGCAGAGTCCACAGAAGGCCCTCAAGTGATGGACCACACAGAGAAGGGAGCCTTTGCATGACAGGTTCATGCACTGTTGGCTGAAGGAACTAACAATCCATTATGAACATGACAGTGCATCACAGGATCACAGTTTCAAGGGAGACTTGGGGGTGACAATTCTGCAATCAGATTCCTGTTCAGCAGCAGCCTCCATCAGTTTTCACTGTCCAGTTAGTGAGACCATCTGGGGATAGAAGGCTGATATGAGCAAGATCCAGGGTTCAAGCAAATTGAACCCTGCCTCAAAAAAAAAAAAAACCTTCTATAAAATGTATTGAGAATTAGGGCCTCCCCGGTGGCGCAGCAGTTGAGCGCTGGGTTGCGAAGCTGCCCTCAGCCTCTGCAGCGCCAGTTCAATCCCCGGCTGCTCCCCGGCCACGGGAGGAGGGTCCCACATGGCGCGCAGACCTCTCCTGCCGCCCGCTGCTCCCCTCAGCAGTGTACTTCGGTCCTTCTGCCTGCTCTGCTCCCCGCTCTGGCTCTGGTGAATTCTCTCACCCTCCCGCGCTTCTGACTGTACCCAGCGCTTGTATGTATAAATAAATAAATAAATAAACAAACAAACAAATAAATCTTAAAAATAAAATAAAATAAATTTAAAAATAAAAAAAATAAAATGTATTGAGAATTAGCTTTGGATCTTAATGTGTAGATATTAACCCTTTGCACTCCGAACCATTCTGGACATAGGCTACCAATGTCCCCTGAGAGGGGACAGCGGAGTGCAAAGGGTTAAGAAATTTTTAATCTATAATTTGGACAAATATACCATATTACTTCTATTACTTCACTATACTTCTAAAAGTCTAAATTTAACTTTTAATAAGGATTTCTAGAAAGTTCTAGAGAGCCGGAAGACCTCCAGCTCTAGATTTAAAGTTCTAGATTTAAAATAGAAAAACTCACACTATTCTTGTGTAAGGCTTAGTGATTAAAAGATTTAAAAAGGCTCTTTCTGTCTTGTGGTGAAAGCAGTCCATAGACACACTCCTCACCACCAGTGTGTATGAAAACCACTGGATGAGGACTTTGACCTAGGGGTCCCGAGGGCTTGGGCCGAACTGTGCTTAGGAGTCATGGGGGCAGAGAAAACGGCCATCAAAACCCAATGGCAGGCTTCCAGGAGGGCACCACACAAAGAGAAATAAAGCAGCATGCAGACTGGAGCAACAGTCAACTTCAGCAACCAGACGGGGCCTAAACAGAGGAAGACCAGGTCACACTGTGTGCTGGTCACAGGCAGCAGGAATCTGGAAGGAGGTGAATTCAGTCCAGGAAACTCCCCTTGACTTCCCCTAGGGAACAGTATCGGGAACAAGAACGCTACTTTTTGGTCACTGCTGCCCAATCCAGGCAACGTGGATTCCTCAGTGTGAAACCAAGGGTGAAGGAAATTTAGGAGTTACATTTGCTAAAACACAAACAATAACACTTCCCTTGCTCACCAAGTCCATGATTCTCATCTTACCTCCAAAGAATCTGACCACAAAGAAATCCACAAATAAAGCCCTGGACCTCAAATCGGATCAAGACACAGACTTGTCTGAAATTGAATCTCTGCCCATCTTCCTTCATGATCCCAGTGTACATAAAAATAGTTTTATAACAATGACAACAGAAACAAAGCCATAAGCCCCGCAGCGTGGTGGGGAAAGAAAAACTCACACTATTGATTTAACTATTAACTAGTTAATAGTTAACACTATTAACTCCACCTCTGACTTGAAGCATGGACTCTCCCGGCAGGCACGGGGCAGGCAGGATGGAATCTACTAGACACAAGCTAAAGCAGACTAAAGTCCAAGCACAAGTTGGAGAAAGTCCTTTAGAATGAGGAGCTTCTGTGTAAATGAGAATCAAGGACTTGAGTGATAAGTAAAGCTGAAAACAGGGAAGGAAGGATGAGAGGATCCTACAGTGTCTATTAGCTCAGCAGTTTCCTGTTCATCTTTCAAGTCTGCAGGTGATTTGGCCTCTTCTCCGTGCAGTTGATCCAGAATTCATTGCCAGCTCCGTCCAACCTGTCGTTGATGCCACAGGGCACTGCTTTCCTCCTGAGGCTAAAGATGAGAAAATCTGCCTGTTCGCATCAGCCTAAGTGGCACCCGATGCCATCTACCTGTTTGTACAGTACTCATACATCCCATTTCTCAGAAGTACCTGGGACAGGTGGCCTGTGTCCAGGGCCATGTTTCCACGTGGCTGACTTACAAAGAGGACATGTGCCTCAGGGATGCTCGGAGACATGCCAGCAGCACTCATTGCCTGAGCTCTCTCTGGAATTGTAGGACAGAAACCCAGTTCCCAGGAAAGACCTATGAACAAGAGCCTGGCCAAAAAGGAGCTCCGGGTGGAAGGGAAGTCCTTGACATTCAGGGGTCTTTTGCTGGTGGAAGAACATCCCCGGAGGACTCCCCGGGAGTCCGTGACAGTTTGCTGTGGACAGAGCCCCATGCAGTTTAGACGCAGCCTGCGCGTGTGTGCAGCGGGGGCTTTGGTCTGTTCATCACATTTTCTTAGTCCTGGTTTTGCCCCTGGAGTTTGTGTGACTGCCCCTGAGCTCTGGAGTTGGATGGGACCTGTGTTTAACATTCTGCCTACCTGTGGGGACGCCTGTCCCATAAATTGAGACCTTTGACCGGAGTCATCGTTGAATAGAGCTCCCCAAGCCATAGCACCTGGAGGCCAGTGGAATGATGTGTCAACAGAGGATCTGGGTAAAGGTGTGCAGGACTTTCTAGTGCGTGCATCATGTGATGTTTCTCTAAGTTTGGGCTTATTTCTAGACACAAAGCTGACAAGTACCTCCTGACTCAAAATATATTATGAAGGCACAGCTTCCGTCTTCTTGGTGGAGAAGGCCTTATGCTCAAAAACAAACTGACAAATGTAGAGGTCTAAGGGCCACAGATTAACTACAGAAGCACCTAGAAGCCTCCAACTGTTTAAAATGGGGTAAAAATAAAAATTAGATTTTCAAAAACAGAAAGCAATGTCAGCTTGTCGTTATTTATCATTTGGAAAATACATTCTTTTTTCATGAAAATGATTTTATGTCCACATGGAATGGATTGATTTACTTTTGCAATGATTGAGTAAGTAAATATTTTCATTTCTATGGTGTTAGCTGTTAAGATTACCCACATGAAATTTTCTTGGTGCTCACAATAATTTTTGAGAATATCAAGTGTGTCCCGAGACCAAAGCTTGAGAACTACTGCCTCAGAATCGGACATCTCACTCTAAGGCCCTTGGGCTTTGTTTTCCAGGGACCCAAGCCCATAGGTGCTGCCTGTCACCCAGAGGATATGGGTACCAGTGCTGGGACCTTGACACCAAAGTTGCAAAAGCAAAGTATAAGGGGTGTACCTTTCTGAAGAAGTCCTTGGGCAGACAGCCCTGGCTAGCCACAGGCCACTTCTCCAGAAAGATCCATCTCCCGATCCATTGCTTCCTGCCCATCCATCTTCATTTTCCCTACCTCTGCCATCCCAGCTACCCTGGCCCAGAGGAGTCCCGAGCGACTCCCCCCAAGGGCAAACTCTCTCCCAAGGCAGGACTGGGCCATCAGCCTCCACCCCACCATCACTTTAGACCTGAGCCCCAGGATGCATCCCTTATAGATTGGGTTCCGTGCATGGTGGGCAAGGTTGGCCAGTGTTCCCAGCACCCTCCGAAGCCCGTCTGCCTCGGGGAACTTGGGCTGAGCCCCAGTCAAGCCCTACTCTTTGCTCCTGCCTTTCCCAGGCCAGCAGCATTTCAGTGAAGAGGTCTCGTCCTGACGTCACCCCTCCGTCCCCCAGCCTCATCAACCCCAGGTTTGTGGTCCCACTGTGTGGGAGGGATGGGCAGTGGGGGGCACTCAGGTATCCTCCACATACCTCAGGCCCCTGAGTTATTTCTCTGGTGAGAATGATGTGACTGTTTAGACTCCATTTCCCTCCAGTCAAAAGGAGAAGGATGAAACGTGCTCAGGCAAACGATCTAACAAATCACAACAAAAATAACTCAGACTCCAAGAAAGTAGAGTGGTCACCAGAGCAGGAGTTGGGGGGTGTGGGGAGGGAAGGCAGAGGGTGGCAACCTGAGGGAGGGCGGGAACTAGCACTGGGGATGGGGGTGAGGCATATACACACATGGAGGTGAAGATGTATCCCTGAAATCTACAAAGTTTTGCAAATGAACATTTTATTTGAAAGAAACTTGCTTGGAAGTAGCTGACAGGCCTGGGGCTCAGACAGCCCCCTCAACAGTGCAGGGGACCCCAGCACCACCACCAGCTTTGGATTTAGCCAAAAACACAGGCTCCCTTCTGAAACGGCCCCTCTGGCCCCACAGACTGAATCCATGATGCCAAGGGCAGCAGTATGTTTACACCAGGAACAGAGTCCAGAATTTCCATCCTTAGTGTCCTGGAGACAGACCCGTATTATTGCCCACAGACAGGGGCTGGTGTTTGCTGACGGTCTGGAATAATCTGCACACCCCTCCAGGGGACGCAGAGTGACCTGCACACCTCATACTGAAATGCCAGTCATACTGAAATGCCAGTCAGGACACTTGATCACAAGAGAAATTCACTCCAGCTAACGAAGACCAAAATAAAGATGCCTGGGAAGAGCAGATATGTTCAGGACATTGCTATAACATAAATAACTCACAAATCCATAACCCAGCTGGAAAATGACAAAGGATCTGAACAGACATTTCTCCAAAGATGGCTTATAAGTGGCAAAAAACCCTACATGAAAAAATGTTCCACATCATTATTAACCAAGGGAAATGCAGAGATTCCACTCAGAGTGGCTGTAAACAAAATGACAGAAAATATCAAAGGCTGGTATGGAGAAGTGGCACCCCCACACTGCAGATGGGAATGGGAAGTGGTGCAACCACTTTAGAAAACAATCCTCAGAAGGTTAAAGGGTGACCACAGGACCCAGAAATCCCACTTAAGAGACTGCCCCGAGAGAAATGAAAACATCTGTCCACCCCCAAATTCTACATGAATGTTCATATTCATAATCGCCCCAGAGTGGAATCAGCCCAAATATCCTTCACCTGGTGGGTAGATAAGAATACGCTATGCCCAGGGTGACAGGGGCATCCTGGCGACATGGGACTTCTCTTTGTGCTCCCCTTGAATCTGCAACCACCGAGACAGCAGAACTCAACAAAGGTGCCCCTGCTCCTCACACCTGGATACCTGAGAGCGCCAGGTGTCTAGAGTCTGAGGCAGCTGTATTGTGACTCGTAGCGGTGATAGAAGCAGGGGAACAGGGTGGTGGGCCCATAAACCTGAACAACTGCCTCAGGAAGGCAAGGCAGCACTGGGCCTGTGGCCTGGCCCCAGGGCTCCTCATAGCAGTCGCACCCGGGCAAGAGACACAGACCCAGGACTGCAGCAAGGAGGGCAGCCCGGCCTGCAGGACCCCAAAGCCTCCACTGCCGCCCCCACAGTGGAACCCACACCACTCGTACAACTTGGGGGCCTTGAAACCCTAGTGGGGTTTCCAGCCCTGAGAGGATCTGTGATAAGAATGTGACCAGAGGGCCTCCCTGATGGCGCAAGGGGTTAACCACCGCACTATGAAGCAATCTGCAGCCTCTGCAGCACGAGTTCGATCCCCAGGCAGCCAGGGAGCAATGCACACGGCAGACCTCTCCTGCCTCCCCTGCTGCTCCCCTCAGCAGTGTGTTTCAGTCGATCTGCTTGTCTGCTCCCCACTCTGTCTCTGGTGAATCCTCTCACACTCCCACGCCCCTCGCATCTCTGGCCTGTACCCCAGCTCTTGTATGCATAAATAAATAAATAAATCTTTAAAAAACAAAGCAAAAAACCCCACAAAGTGACCTGAGCAAGCTACCATCGCGGCTTAGCAGAGGCTGCGCTCACGCCAGTCAGCACCCACCCTCTCCCAGCACGGTGGCAGCGCCTACCGTCCTGAAGACCAGGCAGGATCCGCTGACAGGGGTGCAGGAGAGTGGAAAGTTCAGGAAAGCTCAGGCACAGCCCCGGCGCCACAGGGAGAGGAAGCCAAAACCTGTGCTGTAGCGCCCCCTACTGGAACGCGTAGGAACGCCCCCTTACCAAGCAATTGCTGCGAAGCAAAGCGTTAGCTCAGTAAGACAGACAGGTGTGAGCAACTTCAGAGGCAGGCTGCCGGCTCTGAGCCCGGTTTCTAGCTCTGAGGGGCCCGCTGATAAAACAGTGACCAGAACAAGCTACCATCACGGCCGAGCTTAGGATCCCTCTCTCCCCCACCACCTTATTTGTGGGGGCAAATCAGATCAAAGCTTCAAGGATTCAGGCAATTGAATCTGAATGAAAATGCAACCTTTATATCCATTTTTTCAGGCTTAATGTAATCAAGGTGTAGGGTAAGGTAAAAAGCATCAGGCTTTTCTGCCCTCCCGACATTAGGATGGATGATGGATCCCTGCAGCCCCGAACGCATGCCTGATGGCGGGCACCTGGAGTGGGGTGTGGACATGCGTAAGTGGGTACACCTGGGCTGAAACTGGGCTTATAAGGGTTGCGTCACGGGGACACCAGCAGAACAGAACTACCAGCAGAAGCAGAGCCATGAGATCAGAGAAGCATAGAGAATGAGAGCAAAAGGAGCAGAGAAGAAATGGCCACGAGAGAATGCTGGAGAGCCCAGAAAGAGTGAAGACTTGCTGGGGGGTGGGAGCCTGCCAGCCTCCCGGCCCCCCAGCACCCCTGTCTGCTGTGTACCTGGTAAATCCCAATAAAAGCCTGAAACCCACTGAGGGCTCCAGGACTCCTCCTTTACCTGGTCTGGTCTGCTGCAATCCTAGGAAACCTGCACAGGGCCATCCTGCCCTTACACAAGACAAATGAAATTGACTATTTTAAAAGCGCTGTTTTGAGTCACTTCCTCCTTCCAGCACGCAGGGACAGTTCGTAGTTATTGGGCGGGAGCAGGGATTTGTACGTTCTTTCCTACTCTGCTGGTGGGAGACCTCCAAGGGTGTATTCTGAAGCAGGTGTCTGGGGTCTTAGGGACTCAGCTTCCATCCTTCTGGGAGCTGTCCTCCAGCTTGGTAGCTGCCAAAGGGCACCTTAAGCACCAAGAGACTCAGAAAGGGGGCAACCTGACACCTGGGTAGTTTGCAAACCTGGGGGAAGCTGGTGAGGGCCAGTTTCCCTTCTCCTGCCTGCTCTTCTTTCTCGAGCCTTCCGAATTTCCGTCATGGAAGCCAGGAGGGGACAGGGACCCCATGGCTCTTGCCCAAGTGCAGTTTTCCCAGCGTTCCCTGCGGCTCAGCTGACTGAGCTCAGGGGTGCCCCCGGCTCATGGGCTCGCATCTACATGAGAAGGCGCCTCTGCTTTAGTCTACCTGAGGGAGGCAGGGAAAGCCTCAGAGGCCAGGTACTTAGCCAGGGTCAGGGAGGCAGGGGGTGAGCTCCAGCGGGGGGTTGGCTTCACGGACGAGTCCTATGGAAGAGCCTGCACCTGTTTCATTCATCTTCACAGGCAGGAAGATCATCCCCGCTTCTATTTCCGGGAATATGGCAGATAAGCCACTTGCACCATCCCATGGTGGGGAATGAGATGCTGAATAAGTAACTTTTTAAATTAATTCTTCTATCTTTGTTAATTGAGTAGAATTTGATTTCTCCCCTCTGGTGTGGTCCCCGTAGCTCTCCCACCCCCAGGGTACCCGTGACCCATCCCCACAGCCCGACAGCTCTCCCCTCCCATTGTACCCCTCTCCCCCCTCCCCAGCCCTAGGCCTACGATCCGTGGTCAGCTTGCAAGTTTTGTCTTTTTTGTTTTTCCTGACACTTTGGTTTCTCTATATTCCACATACATGAAACCATCTGACATTTTTTTTCCTCCTGACTTTACTGAGTAGGTAACTTAAAATTTATTTTTATTGATTTATGCATACAAGAACTGGGGTACAGGCCAGAGGTGCGGGGGGTGAGAGGATTCACCAGAGACAGAGTGGGGAGCAGAACCGAAATACAGAAACACACTGCGGAGGGGCGCAGCAGGCGAGACAGGAGAGGTCTGCTGTGCCTGGGGACAGCTCAATGACGCTGAGACTTTAACCCCTTGACTACCAGGGAGGTCCTGAGTAGGTAACTTTAAAAAGAGCAAAATGAATTAAATTTTGAGTAACTTTTTCTTTTAGAGCTCATACTTTTAGTGTCGCATGCCAAGTAATCTGTGCCAAATACAAAAACACTAAGATTTTGTCCTGTTTTCCATTAGGGAAGGCTGGGGCAGGCTGGAGTGGGGTGGGATGAAGGGGGCTAACAGGGAACTCCAGATTGACTAGTTTAGGGTGACACTTCAGGAGAGGCTGAGAGGTAATGAGATTAGGTAGGTAAGTCTGGGTGGGGACCCAGCATAGATTCCCTTTCTGGCCCATTTTTTAAACCTCTGCTTAAGATGGTATCTGAAGCCACGTGTTAGTTACGCTGGGCCTCTCCCACACAGACAGAGCGGTGCCTGTACTTGTTAGACTTCTCCTGGGCTTTTTTACTGTTAAATTTTCATATTGAACTGCAAATGACTACAACAGCCAAAGCAACTCTAAAAATATGAGCACATTTAGACTACATCAAGACTTAGCACAAAGTTACAGCACTCAGGACATGCTATTGGCATAAAGATAGAGCCACAGGACTAAATAGAGTGCACAAATAAAGATACATCGATATGGTCACTTAGCTTTTACAAAGGCGGAAAGGCAATTCGGTGTGGGAAGGATAATTTTTTCAACAAATTGTCTTGAAACAATTGGACATATTAAAAAAATCTCTACCAAAATGGCCATTCTACTCAGAGCAATATATAGATTCAATGTAATTCCAATAAAAATCTTAATAGCAATTCTCCAAAGAAATGGAACACATATTCCTGAAATCCATATGGAATTACAAAAACCCCAAAATAGCCAAAGCACTCCTGACTAAAAATGGGGAGAATGGGGCATTCCACACCCAGACTTCAAGCTATACTACAAAGCTCTAAAAATTAAAATTGCACAGTATTGGAACAAAAACAGACACACAGACCAAAGGAATCAAGTCGAAAGCCCACATATATGGACAACTAATGTGACAAGGGAGCCAAGAATATGCACTGGAACAAGGAAAGTGTCTTAAAAAAAAATGGGAAAACTGGACAGTCACATGCAAAATAATGGTAGACCACTATCTCACACCATACACAAAAATCAACTCAAAATGGATGACAGACTTGGCAAAAGGTTGATTTTATGGGAGGGCATCTGAAGGTTGGGTGGGAGGTTGCTTTTGCCAAAAATGACATATGTAGGGATATTTTAGCTGCCCTACACTTCTGCCTTTGGAACTTCCCCAGAAGTTCCACAATCCAGAAGCTGATCTCTTTAATTAGTTCGTATAGCCAGTCTCTCAGCCTTGAGAACAGATCATTCAACCAAACAATTGTGTCCAATTTCCAGACCCATAGGTACATTCCAAAGACCCAAAGTTAAGCCTTATATGAGGTATTTCAAAAGGTATTGCATTCTGATATCAAGGGGGAAAAGCAAACCTTTCAGATCTTTTATGCTCATATAAAAGATGTCATTTGCCATTGCAAATCATAGCTTTTTAAAAATGGACAAAGCTTTCTTAACTCATTTAGTTCCCACTAGCCTTCTGCATGGAGAACAGGGATCTGGAGTCGGGGTGGTGGGGGAGGCACCACACACAGCTCAAGCTGCATGTACACACCACATGACAACACATGACTAGTGACGTTTTAACTAAAACTCTTGCTTCGAAGTGTGATTCCTGTCCTGAAGATGTCCCAATGAGTGCCGGACACTGACCCCATCAGAAGTACCCAGGTGAAGGGAACAGGGAGGCTGACAACTCCTCTGGGGCTAAAGGTGATGAGTGCTGGGAAGGTCAACTGTGACGGCTGCTCTGACAGGCTGGACCAGCATCTCTGGGGGTGCGGCCCAGGACACTTTCAATCACACCCAGAACAGTGCCTTGGTCCTCCCGCCCATCTGGTAGCCCCAGCACTCTGCAGGGCCGGGCCAGGGCCTGTTGCTCAGGCTTCCTCTCCACAATACCTGCCACAGGCTTGAAGGAATAGACTTTATTAATCTAGCTCAAACACTAGCGGCTAAAATTCAGCTAAATTATAACAATCTATTTACAGAGGGCTGCTCTTGGGCTGGGCGAGGCTGGGCCTGAAGCACAGCCTCCAAACAGATCCGGGCCACTTTCCACCCACGGCACAGAGAACATTTATATACATAGGACCAAGCCCTCTGCGACAAAACGCTGGGCAAGAGGGCACCGACCAAAAGAGGTGAACAGACAGACAGACAGGAGCTGGGGAAGCCGAGAAGGCCCGGGCCGCCTCAGTACTTCTTCAGGCTGTAGGCCAGGCTGCCGGGGACCCTGGGACCCTGCAATGGGGGTGAGTTCCACACAGCGGAGCTGGTGCGTTTATGGTAGCGGGGCTTGCTCTTCTTGAAGATGTCCTCCAAGTCCAGTGGGAGGATTGTTCCAAAGAGCTCCAGAAGGTTTGGGGGGTGGTAGTACTGGTGGAGGATAGCCTGGCTGAGCTGGGTACCTGCAGGGGACAGGCGTGGTTACTGCCTGGGGCTTTCCATGGGCCGCCCTATCCCCCACCACCCAACCACCCACCCACGGAGGCCTCACCAGCCCCCACCCAAGCAGGCCCTGCCATTGTCAGCCTTTCTCAGCTGAGCCTCCTTCTCCTGAGAGGGTCCACACTCTTGCACACAACACAGCCAGGCTCTGGCAGCTCGGCCTGGATAGTTTCCTCAAAAGCACACAGGAGCCAGTGGGGTCCATTATTCCCACAAGAACCCCCTGGGAACAGATCTTCTGTCCCCTCAAAGACAGCCAGTGACAGGCACAGTAGGCATGAAAGCCAGGACAGCTCTGGTACTGAGGTGCGTGTTCCAGCCTCACTGCCTCAGTCAGCTCCTATCTTGTCAGCACCACACACCCAGCACCAGACCTTCTGTTCTCTAACTCGTTCCACCCTCCAGAACCTTCTCAGCTGGTCCCATTTATACCCCCCATTTCACAACTGAGAAAACTGAGAGTCTGAGAAAACTGGCAAGCGTCAGCTCCAGCTGTGGGGCTCTGGGGCCAGCCTGGCCTCGCCTGCTGCCCCCTCCCACTTGGCACTGGGAGTTAAGGAGACGAAGTCAGATTCTGATTCTCACAGGGTTCAAATGAGGTGAAGTTCACAAAAGGGAGCTATCTCCTGCAAAGTACCAACCTCCATGGGGTTCCCTGCACTCGCCCTCACTCCCCACTGAGCACACTGTACACACCTGGCAGGCCTTGCACCCCGGCCTGAGGTAGCACAATCATGTGTCAAGTGGTCAAGCCCACAGCCCTCCCATACCCACCACGGCGCTGCCTCCAGAAACCACAAGTGAGGACTCAAGTGTCCTGCAGAGCTCCAGGCCCTGCTTACCTCTGGCCCAGGTAGGGATGGGCTTCCGGGGTTGGGCCTCATCATCAGTGGAGTCGTCACTATTCAGATCCATCCCATAGTTATCTGGGTTGATCTTTGGGGGTGCCCTGTGTCCTTGTGGAGTCATCTGATATGAGGTGCAGGCTGGAGACTGGAGAAGATAACACAGCCATCAGCACCCCCGCACCTCTCCTTGGCCACCTCCCTCCTTTCACAGGAAAAAGCAAAAGGTTCGGGATCACCTTCTCGCTTAAAACATCACACCACACATGGTTGGGGTTTCCAGCGTGCGCAATCACTTCCAAGCCAGTGTGTCTGTGTGTCTAGGGCGCTCCCACCACCCGTTAGAAGAGCATCAAGCCACCCCCAGGCTTTCCAAGGCCTCAAGTACGTGGTAGTAGTAACCCTTCTTCATTCCACACTGTGCCTGTGACAGTGTTAATCTGGAAGTTGCTGAAATGTTCATCACTAGGACCTGGTTAAAGAAATTCTGGCATGACTAACAGGTATGGGCTAAATGTTTGTTCTCCCCAGTAGCCCAACGTCCCTGTTAAATCCTAACCCCAGGGCCTCCCTGGTGGCGCAGCGGGTTGAGTGCAGCACTGTGAAGCTGTCCGCTGCCTCTGTAGCGCCGGTTCAATTCCTGGCCTGCCAGGGAGATACCCACACGGCACGGCAGACCTCTCTTGTCTCGCCCACTGCTCCCCTCAGCAGTGTATCTTGGTCTGTCTCCTCCTGCGCCTCTGGTCTGTACCTCCGTTCTTGTATAAAAATAAATAAATCTTAAAAAAAAAAACCCTAACCCCAGTGGTATTAGGAGGCGGGGGTCTTTGGGAGGGGAGTAGGGCATGAGGGGGGCCCTCATGAATGAGATCTGTGCCCTTGGAGAGACCCTAGGAGAGCCCTCTCTCCCCTCCGTGTGTGAGGACTTGGCCATGAGCCCAGTAGAGGGTGCACAGCGGCTGCTGAACCTGCGGCCTTAACCTTTGGCTTCCTGGCTTCCAGGACTGTGGGAAGTAACAGCGCCCAGGCTGCATGGTTGGTAGCTGCTGGGATAGACCAGGACAGTTTAGCCTCTGCCCATTTAAAGCTGTGTGTGCGTGTATAAAGCTCTGTGTGTGTGTGTAAAGTGCTCATATATAATACAGAAAAATGTACTCTAGACTAGAGTTTTCCTCTGAGAATATCTTTCTATTACTTTATAACCTTTTATAACTACTTTTTCTTTCTATAGCAAATTTTACTTTTAGAGTAAGAAAAAATATATACACATAAAAAAGCAAAAAGAATTAAAGAACTGGCCAGCCGCCCCGCCCTCTTTCTCACGGGCCCTATATCATACAGTGCGGGCCCCAATGACCAGGAAGAGTCATCAGGGCTGCGGGTGCCCCGGCCTCACCTGCACCTCCACGGTCACGTTCAGGCCCTTGCTGGCTGCCACTGCCTCCTTGGCTTTCCGCTCCTGCTCCTCCTGGAGCCGCTGCTCGGCCAGACGCTGCTGCTCTTCCTGAGACAGACACGGGTCGGGTGACAGAGAACCAGGGGGGTATGTATGTGTGTGTGTGTATGTGTGTCTTGCACACATGCTCCCCTCGCCCAGGTTAACCCCACATGAGGCAGCTTCTACATCAGAAGCCACCAGGTCAGGCCTCCCCAGCCCAGGCTCCCACGACTTGTGGGAGCGCCGCACACCCAGCGCCCATTTACCTTTTTCTTCTTCTCCTCCAGTTCCCGCTGCAGCCGCTCCTTCTGGAGCCTCATGGCCCGCTCCCGCTCCTGCAGCTCCCTGGGGACCAGTAAGAGCCTGTCAGCCTGGAAGCCGAGCCCCGCTCCCACCCCATACAATGTGTATTGGCAGGACGGGCACGAAGCTAGGAGCCTGGCTGTGCCTGCGCCCCGAAGGTCTAGGGCAGGAGAACGTGCCCAGAGGCTGCAGGCAGTGCTCAGCAGGAGAGCCCACCAACTGTGGTCCCCCAATTTCTCCCACACAACTTGGGCCTCCAAGCCTCAGTCCTATTGGCTGTACAGTGGGGTTCATTACACCTGCCCTCCAAAGTCACCACAAGAACACAGGGAGACAATCTGGGTGGCCTGCAGTCATCCCAACCACAGGGCGGGCACCCCGCTCCGGCCTGGTGTGAAGGGGAAAAGGTACGTTTATGGGTTTGGAGCCAACACCATTCACTAGCTTGTGACATTAAACATGTTGCTCAACTTCTCTGAACCTGATTCTTCCTCTAAGAAGTAGAGCTGCTGATTCCTACACCCCAGGGGACTTCAAATGAGACTCAGGGCTTCAAGGAAGCAAGTGTGTAGCTGGGCACCTGCCACGGCCACCACACATTGCCACCCTCATGCTCCAAGTCCCGGCACTGCCTGGCACCATCAGTTCTAAACCCACATCGGTTGCCAACCAGCCTCGCTGTCACCTCTCTGACCACCACAGGGCCCGGGACGTGTGTGCCAATCATAAGCACGGGGAGGTCGCAAAGCTGGCCAGTGACCTGCCTGGGACTCCCCACTTCTCCCACTGGGTGGGCAGCCATTCACCCTGTGGGCTGGGACATGAAGTGCAACCTGGTGCTTCCCAGGAGGTGCCGCAGAGCCCACTGCCCCTGAGAGCGGCAAGGCCTCAGGGCTCACCTGCCTCGCTTCCCAGAGGGGCAGGCAGCAATGCTGGGGGCAACCTGGCACCTCAGCACCCCCAGAGGCTGCAGGTGTGCTCCCGAGCACCCATGTTAGAAGTACTGGTTTGTCCCATGACCCCTGCGTCCCAGCTATGTCAGCTGAGGAACAGACTGCCAGAGGGGGCGAGCATACACAACCAGAGGAAGAACCAGAGCAAACTCCCGAGCGATCGGCCTGTGCCGCCTGGAGTCTGGGCAGCAAGGCCCCTGCTCAGGGGGCTGCCTGCTGTGGGTCTCTGGGTCTGGAGCCAAGAAGGAGTCAACCGTGTGCAAACCCCCAAGGGAGGTGGGGCCACATCAAAGCTACTTCTGTCTCTCCTGGGCGTGCACACACACACGAGGGTGGGATGGGCGGCAGCAGGGTGTCACCCCTGTTGCTTCTGCGCGCCCACCCGCCTGGCCCCCTCACCTCTCAGCCTGGAGCCGCTCCTGTTCCCTCTTCCGCTCCTGTTCCCTCTTCCGCTCTTGCTCCCTCTTCCGCTCCTGCTCCTGCTGCTCGGCCAGCAGCCTCTCTTGCTCACGCTGCTCTGCCAGCCTCCTGGCCTCAGCCGCCTTCCGCAGGCGCTCCTGCTCCTCCTCCTTCTTCTTTTGCAGCAGCTCTTGGTGCCGCCGCTCCTCCTCCTGCGAGCAGAGCACAAGGTCAGTGCCCTCGGCTACTCGTGGGCCAGAGAGGTGAGACAGGTCCGGGCGAGGGGCCTGGAAGGGGAGGGCCTGCTCCTCTCAGGGGACACCACATCAGTGCCCACCAGGGCTCAGCCAGGGACACCCACACAAAGCTTGGTGAGAATCACCATGATCCGCCTAAAAGGGCCTCTTATAACAGCTGCCGGGGCAGCAGGTCTCCTTGTTAGCGGTACGGACCGGGGCCAGACCCATGAGCCGCATGGCACTGGGCACCTTGCTCAAGCCCCAGGCCTCAGTCTCCTCATCAGTAAGCTGGGATGGGCACAGCAGTAATTCCTACGCTTCACGAGGCTGCAGAGGTTATACACCTCACACTGAGAACAGTGCCTGACACGTAGGAAATACTCAGTAAATGTTCGTTAGTGTTCTAGCCCCTAACAGCCAGTTTGTGTTCCCTGCAGCTGTAAGGCTGACAGTTCCCAGGAAGTGGTCAGGCCCCTCCTTTTCCAGGCAAAAAACGTCATCCCACAAGCCTATTTTTAAATAGGCACTGGTGCTATCTGAAGGAACCGAAGCAGAGAGGTCAAGTGACATGTCCAGCGTCACACCGCAGAGCTGACAGAGAGTCTGGCTCCATGGTCCTTGCACTTAACCCAGAAACTGCCAAAACAGGAGGCAGGTCACTGTCACCTTCCCAGACTCCAAGGCATTGCCTGGACCTCTTTCTGGGTTGAAGCCACAAGGTTCTCCAGGACGGAGCCAACAAGTGGGGCATCGAGGCAGTGCCTGTCCTGCCCACCTCCTCCCTGACGCCCGGGTCCCTCTGCCCCCCCACCCCCCGCACCTGCTGCAGCCACCGGAGCCTCCGCGCCTCCTCCTCCTGCCTCCTGCGCGCCTCCACCTCCTCCATCTTCTTGGCCGCGGCCTTTTTCTTGGCCTTCTCCTCAGCCAGCCGCTCCTCCTTGGCCTGCAGAGCCCACCCAAGGTGCCGTGGAGCAGCCCTCCTCAATGGCCCCACAGGATGGGGACACCAGAAGCCTGTCCTGCCCTGGGGGGCCTCAGCCCACCCACTCACACAGGGCTGCTGTGCAGTTCAGCGCAGACACCTTCAACCCTCAGCCTGGCTCAGAACAGACCCCAGGGCCTGTGGGACGAACAAGAGGCTACAGGGTGTCTTAACCCGTAATTCCTGAGGGTCTAGTCCTAACCCTCAGGCCGCCCAGTTAGCACTGCCAGAGCCCCACCAGGTCCAGCACAGCCATAGCTTGGCCGTCCCCCAGCCCAAGCTCATACCTTCTCGGTCTTCTCGTCAATCTGAGCGAACTTCTGCTCGATCTGCTTCTTTTTCTCCTCCTTGATCTGCTCTACCCGTTCCCGGGCCTGCAGCACCTTCCGGAGGCGTTCCTCACGCTTCCTGTGGGCACAGGGCAGTCACGGGGAGCCCGGCCAAGGTGGGGGGCCAGGGGCCAAGGACCAGCCACTTACAGCTTCACCTCCTCCAGCCGCCGCCGCTTGTCCTCCTCCACCTTCTGCCGGCGGAGCTGCTCGGCCTCCTCCTTCCGCCGCAGGTTTTCCAGGCGCTGCCGCTCCTTTTCCTGGGGGTGGGGTATGGGGAGGAGGGCCGGGGTGAGGACAAGCCTTCCCAGGGTTGCCCTGCGGCCCCTGCAGCCCGCAGCCAGACAGGTGCCAGCATGGGATTGCAACTGAGGGCACAGGCACCCCCCGCAGCCAGACAGGTGCCAGCATGGGATTGCAACTGAGGGCACAGGCACCCCCCACAGCTCATCCCCACCCAGCCGAGCCCTACGACGCGCAGTCTTTCCTGCCGAGGACCCAAAGGCCCGAGTCACAAGTGTCCTCACCAAGCCCTGTCAAGTCAGTCGTTCCAAACCAAGTTCAGAACTGGATGGAGGCTCTGATCATAACTATGGGAAAGGGCACTTGAAAAGAATGACTCGGGGAGGGGCAGAGGGGCAGCCGTGAGGTCATGGTGAAGGCTCCATTTAAGGTGTGGGCACGCAGGTGTGAACTCACTACTATTGTGCTTTGTAACCTTTATACTATGTGCCTCCACACTCTCTCTCTCTCTCCCTCTCTCTCTCTCTCTCTCTCTCTTTCGTGTGTATCAACTATTTTTTTCATAATCGTCAAAAAACACAAAAGCAGGCATTGCCAAACGCTGGCCGAGGTCGCCACCTGCTGGCGAGACAGACGCGGGCTGGACTTCCTTTACTCCCAAACATCCTGTGATGTGACCACACAAGAAATACCAAAAAAACTTTTTTAAAAGTACTAGCTGGTTGCTCAACAGACCCATGATGGGATACCCCTCTGCCTCTGGCCCAGAAAGTGCCAGGGGTATAGCCATAGCAGTAGGCAGCCAGGGGGCTAGCCAGGAGGTGCCAAGCCCTCCCTGGCCGAAGACAACACGGATGCTTTACCCCTGAGTGGGCAGAGGAAGAGGATGGAGGCTGGAGACGAGTCTAGGGTCCCCCACCCGACATCCAACCTGGCTCCCATCGGACTGCCATCTCCGGACTCAGCACCCAGAGCACCCCCTCTCCCTGCACTAGCTATTGGCCATGTCCCTTGGCCTCTGCCCTTGACCGCAGTTTCTGGTCACCTGGTGGAGAGAGGGGCCGGTGGCAGGTAACTTTCTCCCCATGATTTAAACAAGACCCAGAGTCTCCAGACAGCATATTCAAGATACGATACACCCCGCCGTGACTGAACATCTAAGGGACCGAGAAAATCTCTACTCCCACGGGGAAGGGCAGCCACAGGCAGCAACGCCGAGACTCAGCGCCAGACTTTCAAGCACCTGCTCTAAAAATGCTTCCGCAAGTAACCTCAAACACGCTCACGACAACAGAAAACGGAATCTCGGCAAGGAGAAGATCTAAAGAACCAAATGGAAAAAAGTACAATAAAAAATTAAAAACTCTGGATGGGCCCAAAAGCAGAATGGAGAAGACAAAAGCCAGGAAACGGGAAGGTGAACTTTAAAAGCACCCCCCGCCTGAGCACACCGGGAAAGGACACCGAGGAAGCACTGGCAGAGTCCGCGGAACGGCCTGTCACTCCGGGAGGAAGAGCACAGAGCTGAAAAAAATCTGAAGGCACAAAGGTGGAAATGGACCTCCAGCTCCCTGCCCCCCCAGCCCCTCCCATCTGCTCTCCCTGAGAAAAGCACCCTGGAAGCAGAGGTCTAATGGCTCCCGGCACTCCCACCACCCTCAAGGGCTGAGCAGACTCTACTTTCAACAGGGCTCAGCAAAACAAGTCTCCTCCCAGAGCCTGCGTGCCCACATGCCCTGCACAGCTCTGGGCACTCACCCCGGCGCGCGAATGTTGGGGAGGAACACGAGAGCTGTACACATCGTAGAATCCGCATCTGCTCTCTGCCCCCACCCTCCAAGGTGGGCTGGGTTGTCCCTACTCCCCAAAGATGGCCCTCAAGTTCAAGGCAGAGGGTGGGGGAAAACCAAGTGTGCCAGCCCCTTCTGCCTCCAGAGGCTCCCAGGGAGCCATCCTGACCAAGTCCTGGGCTTGGCAGTCACTCTCGAGTCCACCTGACCAGCAACCTGTTCCAATTCTGTAGCTGAGGAAACTTAGGCCCCACGGTCAGGAAACCAGGCCAAGGCCCCTGGGCCCACCACCCAGGCCTCTGGCCTCACTGAGTACTGTTCCGGCCCCACCCCACCAGCCTGTGCAGGGCCCTGGGCAACCACAGCAGGAAAGTGCAGGTGCAGCTCTTTCATTCTGGGGGTCTGGGAAGTCCTTGCAGGAAGGGTGAAGCTGAGCCTTGTTCTCTTCTGTGGGCCCGGGCCTGTGCCACAGTGTCAGGCCACACAGCCCGCTGGCTGGCTGAAGGCACACCATCGCCTCCTCTACCCCGAGGGGACCAGCCTCCCAACCCTCCTCAGAAGAGGCGAGCTCAGAGCCCACCTGTCCAGCTGCTGGGAAGCCCTTGATCTGCCAAGCCCTGCGGTGTTGCTCAGGCCCTCAGGCCGTGGGCCAGAGGAAGCACTCCCGGTGGGAGGTCCTGCATCTCCCTGGGAGGCGGGAGCCAGGCCTGTGTGAGCAGGCCCCAGTTCTTGGTGGGTCCTGCTCATGGCCAGTGGCCCAGCTCAGCTCTGGGCTATCTGAGAAGAGAACAGTTCTTGCACCTTCTCTTGAGAAGCTCCCCTAGCAGTTCCAGCACCCCTGGCCTTCAACCAGGGGTCAGGTGTGGACCCCCTCCCTCACTTGGAACTGCTGCCTTAAGGCAGTTGCTTAGGTCTGTGACCCAGTATCTGTGTGGTCTGGGGATCAGATGGGACTTGTCTGTTCTCTTCTCAGGCCCAGCCCGAGGGGAGCGCAGGGCAGGGCAGTGCCGGGGAACACTTCAAGCTGTGGCCCGGTGAAGTGCCGCAGGTCACCCCCCCTTTGTGTCCACCTGCCTCAGAGAGGCTCCGAGACGCATCCTCCTGGGAGCAGTCACGGCAGAGGACAGGCTCTGCAGAGGGAGGAGGCCAGCCTCCGGCTCACGCCCACCACCCCGGCGCCCCGCTTGGGGTGTTAGTGCTGCTACAGGTGATGTCAGTATGCCGGGGGCAGAGCTACAGCGGGAAGCGCTAGGTGGAGCTAAGTTACAAGGACAGGAAAAGGCTTTACTTACAACGAAGCTGCTCTGTGGAGGAGAGGAGACAAGGAGAGAGTCAAGAGTTAATGCCATGCGGGGAGGGGGCCTGGAAAGCAGGCCAGGCTCCTGGCTGTGCCAGTGAGTCTGCTGGGGACCTGTGCCCTCTGGCCGACACCACCACCACCACTGCCACCTCCTCGTACCCGCCCAGGGTGGCACCAAGCTGGCCAGGAGGTCAGGTCAGTCCCCAAATGTGAGCAGCCCATGGCCACTGAAGCTTGAGCAGGCTGGGGCCAGCACCAGGTCACAAGTGCCTGGGCCCGACCCCCAAGGCTCCTAGTAGCCTAGGGGACAGACTGGAACCTTCTGCCACCCAGCCTGCTCCCACCATGCTTGGCTGGCAGGACCTCACCTTGGGGTCAGTGCGCAGGGGCGTGTTGCGTTTGATGAAGCTCTTGACGGTGCTGCTGCGGGAGGTCGAGGTCGGGGTCATGAGCATCTGGTTCCTCTGCACGGTGTGCAGGAAGGTCCGGAGGGGCCGCACCACCTGCAGACAGGACCGGGGTCAGACCTGGAGGGCAGGCGGGGCAAGGCACCGAGGGCAGGAGGTTCCCCACCTTGCTGGCCGTGCAGGGCGGGGACGGGGTCTTGCTCCTGGGGGGCTGCAGCTCCTCATCGTCCAGCAGCTGTTCCTCATCCAGCTCACTCATGGCCTGCTTGTAGCTGCGCTTCCTCCTGCCGGGGCGGGGGGCAGCTGTGTCACCAAGCTGACCCAGGGCCCTCCCCACAGCCCCAGCCAAGCTACAGAAAAGGTCGCCCAGTGAAGGAAACTGGGTCTGGCCCACAGGACTCCCGGCCGGAGGGCACTGCAGAGGTGGGGTCTCCCTGATGACCCTCGGCTGCCCAGAGGAGGAAGTGACAAGACCAAGGTCACACAGCCAGGGGGTCACATGCAGAAGGGTGGGTCCAAGATCTGGTCACCCACTCCCAGGCCAGGCTCATCCACAGCATCAAGCCACCTTCTTCGTTAAGTCAGCGCCCTAGTCCCTGCCAAGAGGCCATGGGTCCCCGCCTGCACACCCAGGAGATGAGGTTCATGCCTCCAGGCCCTTTCCCAGATGCACACCTGACACTCTGGGGTGGCTCCTTGGGGCCGGCTGCCCGATCAGTCTTGGCCTCTGTGAAGAGAGCAATTTCAGTGAGGCCCAGTGAGGCCCAGTCCTTCCCCTTTCATCCTGCCCCCAGCACCAAGGCCACTCACATGGCACCTGGTAGCAGTTCCATCAAAAGGCGGGAGAGGAAGCCTGTGGACTCTGAGGTGATCTGAGCACCCCTGGGCCCCATATTTTCTTGGCCTGTCAGCCCACAGCATGGAGAGGGCCCAGAGGAAGGAAGTCCCAGCAGCAGCCCCAGGAGAGGCTCCCACCCCGGTGGGCCTTCCTAATGGCCTTGACAAGGGTGTGGACATCCAGAGCCCAGCCCGTAGACCCGTCATCCCAATGCCTGGCCTGAGACAAGAATGGCAGGGCAACCCCATCGAGGGGGCCCCAACCATGTTCCACCACCTCTGCCGCTGGGGCCGGGGGAGCAGACAGAAACTACAAGCTCTCACGGGCCCCCGACTAGCGTTGAAGTTCCGTCCTCCCAGCCCTTTCAGCTGGGGCTGCTGGGATAGGAGGAGGGAGGCCTCTAGGCAGGGTCAGCGGGTGGGGTGTGGGGCCGGATGCACTGCTGGAGAAGCGTGCACCTCCCAACTCTTCACTCCAAAGGACCCTACAGGTCCCTGGGGCAACAGATCAGGGTGGCTGATATCCCCGATCCCATCCTAAAGCTGGGAAGCTTGTTCCAGATCTCACAGCTACAGTGCTCCTCCTACCAGGGAGTTGTGAGTTACCCCACGGGGGTGCCGGGGTGCCAAAGCCCACAGCTCTCCTGCCCTCTTTAGACAGGGACCACATGGTGAAAAGTGAGACAGCACCAGGCAGCAGGCTGGTCTTCAGACCCCAGCGCGTAGTTGCTCCTGATGCTCTGGGAGTGGGGCCCAAGGCCCGATCTGCCACCTTTGGTTGGTGCCCGATCCCAGTCCTTCCCCTTTCATCCTGCCCCCAGCACCACGGCCATTCACATGGCACCTGGTAGCAGTTCCATCAAAAGGCGGGAGAGGAAGCCTGTGGACTCTGAGGCAATCTGAGCACCCCTGGGCCCCATATTTTCTTGGCCTGTCAGCCCAGAACATGGGGCTTCCTCACCCCTAGAGATGCCAGGCCCAGACCACCAGGCGACCACAGCTTCAGGCGTATGCACATGGCAGGTCAGGGAGACTTACCTGGCTGCCCTTCTGAGGGCATGGCCTGGCCACCAACCGCAGGCTGCGAGCCAGGGGTGCTGATGGCGACCTTGGTGGCACTGCGAGGCCATGAGGTGCTCCCGTCGTTCTTGGGGGTCTGGAGAAAGCAGCACAGCTTTGGAAGCCTGCCCCTGGGAGCTGAGCCCAGAACCTTCCCCTCCTCCCTGCCCGCCTCACCTCTGGCTCAGCTGCCTCCACGGGCTCCACAGGCTCAGTCTCCTCGCCCGGCTCCTTCTGCTTAGGGCTGAAAGCAGAGCAGAGGCACTGTGGGGCCACCCAGCCAGCCCAAGACCCCCAGAGAGGGGAGAGACACAGGGGGGCCCATATCAGATGGGCTGGCCTGAGCCCCAGGCAGGAGCCCCCGGGTTCACCTCCAGAGTACCCTGTGAAGGTCCCCATGCCTAGGAACTGAACTCACCCAACTTTTTGGGGTACTTCAACATTTAGGAGCCTCTCCAGGTAACTGTGACCTGAGGAAAAACAAAGGAAACAGAGATGCCATCAGAAGCCAGCCAGGTGCCACCTCATGAGGTCCAGGGAAGCAGGTCTGTGGGGGGCCTGGAGGCTCCCTGTCTATAGTCAGACCCTCCCCACCACTCAGACACCCCTGCCTGGACACAGGGGTTCTGGTGCCCCGAGCATTCCCTCACTCTGAAGTCCCCAGTGGAGCTGTTGGCTTTATGTCTCCTGCCATCTAGGAGCTGGCCTGTGCCCATCACAGGGCACACGTGGCTCCTTTGCCAGACTGAGGCATCGTGGGAAGAAGGACAAGTCTGACAGCATGGTGTCAACACCACACTGCCCGCTCGCTCAACAAATACTGAGCGCCATCTGCACACCAGGCCTGGGCCAGGCCCTGGGTCCCCGGAGAGGACAAAGCACACAGCCCCGTAAAGGACATGTGATGTGGGCCAGAACTGAGCAGGGGACTTCACAGCGCTAAGGGGAAGCTGGGCTGGTCAGGAGGCTGGGACGAGTGGGATAAGAAGGTCATGAAGGTTTAGGGTCTCCCTGGTGGTGCAAGGGGCTCAGAATCAGCACTATGAAGCTATCCGCAACTACTGCAGCACGAGTTCGATCCTGGGCCAGGGAGGTGACCCACATGGCGCAGCAGACCTCTCCTGTCTCCCCCCTGCTCCCCTCAGCAGTGTCTCTGTCAGCTAGCCTGTTCTGTTCCCCACTCTGTCTCTGGTGAATTCTTTCACCCCCCCTGCACCTCTGGCCTGTACCCCAATTCTTGTATGCATAAATAAATGTATCTTACTATGAAAAAAAAAGTCACAAAGTGGGGCTTGGGTGGAGAGAGAAGGATGTCTAGGTCAGTGGTTCTCAAAGTGAAAGTGCCCTCTGGGGGCCCCACAAGGTGCTAAGCATGCTGAGATTCCTCCTGAAGGCCCAGAGCAGAGGGAGAGCTGAGCAGGCCCGAGAACTCAACAAGGCACCTTCACTGGACAGAAACGCCTAAGGTCACGGGATGTCCCTGGCAGGGAAATGAGGGCCAGTGATGGCACCACACGGGGTTCACTGCGCACTAACACCGTGGGGGGAGCAGCAGGCACGCAGAACTCCTGCTGCCACCCATCCCTGAGAGCGCCCCGTCCGGGTCCCCAGCTGCACAGCCGCCTTTTGTCCCGGACACGAGCCTGAATGGAAAGAACGGCTGACAAGCTCCAGTGACCCAAGCCGGGCGCGTGGCAGGTATTTTATTAAGAATGAACAAGTGAGTGTCCGGTCCAGCAAATCAGCTGGACGATACTGGCTGCCCATATAAGAAATTGAGGTCCCCCACCCCAAAAAGATAGCCCGAAACAATTCTGGAAAACAAGTCTCCACCATGTGGGTGTCCCAGCTTCCCGGCACCCCCTGCTGTTCTGAGATAGGAAATCAGTGTGCTCCTCGGCAGGGACCCACAATGAAGGGTGTGGCCATCTGAGACGGGCATTACTTCAGATGCCCGCAGCAGGAGCCTACAAAATCATGGACAGTTAAATGACCAAGCACAGGACAGACCACCAGGGCGCACGATGGGGCTTTGGGGCCCACGAGCACTTAAGAATCCACCGTGCTTGCACGTGGACTAGAGAGAAAGCAAACTAAAGGCCAAAGTCAAGCCAGTAGCAAACCCTTGACATCTGACTGCAAAACCAAGGCGACCTGAGGGGGAGGATGTTAAGGAGGGGCCCGATGGGGCACGGAGCAGGCCTGGCAGAGGAATGGAAGAGCTATACCCCAATGGAGGTGGCTGGGAAACCCCAGGGAGGCGCCTCCAGAAATCCCTGCCCGCCCACTGCTGCACCCAGCACCAGTGGCTCTCCGCAGTTCATACCCCCACCCAGCCCTGAGCCCTGTGGCTTTCAGAGGGTTTGGGAGGCACCAGGCCCCCTTCCTCTCCCGGCCTCACTTCCTGCCTCCCCTACGGCAGACCTTTCCTTCTCCCTAACGCTAAGAAGCTACACTCAAAGCCTGACATCAAGGGCGCCTTCTGGGGGAACCCAAACTAAGACCCATCTCAGAGCTGCCCGCCCAGTTGCCTCCCAGAGCCTGGGCGCCAGGAATTCCTCCAGGAGGCCTCTCCCCTCGCTGACCCACACCCCTGCAGCGCCACGTTCAGGGTCAGCCTGGCCACAACTACACTCTGGGACAGGGGTCTAGGTTGTACGGTGGGTATCCCACGGTCACCCAGACTGTGGGACTCCAGGGCTTAGGTGTCACGTTTCACATCTCCCTCCTTTCCTGCTGCCTTCCACCCTGACAGGGATGAGGCCCGAGAAGGGATCTGTTGGTAAACACAGCTGACTAACGTCCCATGCGGCAAGCCGTTCTCAACACCCTACCAGAGTAACCAAGAAAACCTCCTAAAACCCTCCGAGGGAATGTTGTCGTGACCCCAGCTGACAGAACAGGGGCTCAGACCCCTGGCAAGGTGGCCCCGAGGCCATTGGCTAGGAAACAGCTGAGCAACTGCTTGACCTCAGTTTCTACTTTTGTTAAGTCAGATTGACCTGGATCTGTGCTGCCCAATCTGCACCACTATGTGAGGCGACCGACATCTCAGCAAAGCAAAACTCAGCGAGATTCCAGGGCTCGGTCCCATCAGCCACAATAGCCACTGGGCCCACTAGCCCCAGAGCCCTAGCCACGCCAGAGACCACCTGTGAGTGGTGGTGGGCGCCGGGCTGCACCGCGCACGGTGGTCCCCAGCAGCCGGGTGAGCGGAAGGCTCGGGCGTGTGACCACTCTGCGACACAAGTGCACATCAACACAGAAAGTGACAGCTCTGCTGGGTCCCCGAGCTGAGCAGGGACCCAGGACAGCCCAAGGCGCCGGGCCCCCGACTCACAGATGATGCGGGCGGAAGCGGCCGGCTCTTCGGTGGCCTTCTTGGCAATCCTGCTGGACCTGCGGACGGCGGTCTGTTTGGTCACCAGCGAGTACTTCTGGGCCAGAGAAGGCTGGGGCCCCGGGGAGGACGGAGAGATCAGGCTGCGCCGCACCGACCTCCGGTCCAGGCGGGCACCCACGGGCGTGGAGAAGTTATCCGGCAGGATGGGAGCCAGCACCCGCTCCTGCCACGAGGAGGCCGGAGAGGCAGGCATGTCCTGCAGGCCCGGGGAGGCCTGCGCGATCCTGAGCTTGGAGGCGGACCGCCCTGCTCCAGCCCCTCGCCCCTTGGGGTCCTGGGGTGTAGTCATCAGGGAGCTGAGGATGACAGACTCCAGTCTCCCTGCCTCTGGCTTCTTGGGAGTTGATTCCTCGTCCGAAGTCAAGGTGATGGGGGAGGCTGGGGCCAGGGCTGGGGGTACAGCCGAGGAAGACCTGAGCTGGCTGAGGTGCTGCTTGGCGCTCTGTTGCTCACTGGTGCCTATCTCCACTACGGGTACCAGCTGGCCCCGCGCGAGGCTCACCCCAGACTTATTTGTCAGTGCCATGGGAGACTCAGAGGCAGGCAAAGGTGCTGTCAAGGCCACGGTGGCGGCCGCAGCGGCAGCCGCAGCACGGGTCACGCGCCGCAAGACGGGGCCATCCTCCCCTGCCACTGGGGCCAGCTTCTCCAGCTTGTCCTTGCTGCGGAGGCGCCGGGAGCTCAGCCGGCCGCTCCGTGTCTTTCTGTGGGACAACCTGCCAGAGATAGCAGGGCAAAAGTTGAGACAACCCAGCAGGGCAAGGGGGTGTCTCAAAACTGAGCCAGGGCTCCCCAGGAACCAGCAACTTGGATAAGTATGAAACACAGGCCTTAGAGGCAGAAGACCTGAGTTCTAGTCCAGGCTCTGCCAAGGTGAGCCCCGAGACTCAGCCCTCCCCGAGCCTCAGCCTCCCTATTTATTAGGGATGAGGCCGGTTGCCTCACTGAGCTGCTGGGAAGGTTAAATTCACAAAGCCATCCTCTACCTGAGGGTACACTGGACCAAGCACCCCACTGGAGGCTCGAATGCGCTGTTACTTAACCCACAAGACGGTCCCTAAGAGGCAGGTACCATTACCCTCACTTCGGAGAAGAGGAAATTGAGGCTCGGAGGTGGAAAATTAACCCAAGGACCTACCTGGGGCCAAGTTGGGGTGTACACCCAGAACAACCTGACCCCAAGACCCAGCCCCTTCCCCTCAGTGCTCGGCAGCCCACGGTTATGTCCGTAGCCACAAGCACGGGGGTTTGCCTCACCTCTGGTCACCCCACCCACGCAGGAGGCTGGACTCTTTCTTCTCCCACGTCTGGACATTCCACCCAGCAAGGTCCAGGTTAAACACCTCTCACCCCCTACGCATGAGCGCTGGACTCCACAGGTCCAGGTCACACCTCACTGCCACACGGCAGGCCTGCAGGCTGGCTCCTAATTAGCATCAGCGATGGGCACCAAACCTCTGCAGATACCCCCACTCCTACCCAGCTCACCGTCCCTCAGCTGGTGCAGACCCCAGCCCCTCCCACCTTTTCCGGATGGGGTCTCTGTTTTCATCCTGAACATAAGAAATCCGTCTCTTCTTCCGTCGGTTCTTCTGAGAAGGTGTTTTGGGCATCAGCTCAGGTTCATTGCTAAATTCTCTGTTTGGGACAAGAAGGGTGATGTCTGCTGTGGCCTGGGGACAGCTGGCTCCCTCCTGCACCAGTCTGGCCCCTGGCTACCTCCTGGCCAGAGCCAGCAGGAGTGACAGGCTTTAGGTGGGCTCTCCAGGGCCACATGCAAGTCACCTGCCAGGGCCCTGAAGTCGTGGCAGAGGAGTGAGGCGGCTAGGCCAGCCCCCAAAGTCCAGTCCTCCTGTCCATGATTCTAGGTGGGACCCCCAGCATCAGGAGGAACTCCTGATAGCCTGTTTTACCTGTCAGATGGGGAAGTGGGGCAGCTATGTCCCCAAGGCCATGGTGGCCAGGCAGTCCCCAGAACCCCCTGCTCTCACCTGATGAACATGCGCTCGGCCTCCTCCTTTATTTCCTCCAGCCACACCAAGTCCTTATTGTCCACGTTGCAGATGAACTCCATGACCTTCTGGTCACACAGCTCCAGCAGGTGGATGGGCCCTGGGGCTGTCGTCCCCATGGTGGCTCTCTCTGGCTAAAGCGGGGACAAGAGGCACAAGAGCTCAGGGCTGGGGGCTGGAACCTCGCACCTGCCAAGCTACAGCACCTATTCTCAATCACCACAAAACACCCAGAGCCTGAATCAGGGTCCTCTCTGCTCATGACTATTCCCAAAGAAGCAGAATTCTAAATGTCAATTCTGGTAACAAAAGTCCTCCTAACAAACAGCCTTTGCTGGGGTCAAGGTGCCAGGGCACAGCCAACTGCTGTCGTGGATCAGGGAGATGGCGGCTTCCACAGGCCCCCACCTCCCTGCCCAGGTGCAGGTCTACTTTCCCGTGGGCCCCTCTCTTCCTACCTGCAGACGAACAAACTTAGACATAGTCACCCTGAGCGAAGACATAAGCTGACCCCAAGTGTCAGGCCAAAGAACACCAGATTCACCTGCCTCTTCTAGAAGCCAGTGAGTGGAAGCAGTTCTACACGCCAAGGCAGCCGGCATGAAAGTCGGGGTCCAGAGACATGCTCCTCTCCAAGGGGCTCCCCCAACCCTCTCCCTTGAAAGCAATGTATAGTTTTTTTAGGGAACTTCTCTAGAAATGAATATCAAGAAGGAAAAATACAAAACCAGTTTTCTCTTAATTTCCTAAAAAACTAGCAGCTCAGGTATCCTCCTAAAGACTTGGTTATAAAATCGTCACCAAAGTGCCAGGCAAGGAAGAATTCCATTACAGGCATAGCAAGGGCTCAGGAAATACCCCGACCGGGTGAATGAATGAAAGAACAAATGAATGGCCATGGTCACAAGCCAGGACAGACTACAGTCTCACGCCAGGCCAGTGACGCGCCACCTGGATCTATATATTCAAAACCAAGAACCTGGAAGGAGAGGCTAAGTCAGTGACCACTTGACACCTTTAATAGTGGTCAGGTTACAGCTGTCCTGGGGCCGAACTTCCAGGACACACTAGTCATTGCTCTTCAGACAAGCTCTGCCCTCTGGAACACTCTGTCTCCAGAACAACTCACTCCTCACCACTTGGACCTCAGCTCTGCAGGGAGACCTGACCACCAGTCACCATCCTACCCATCCATTTCAATTCTGTGTCGCACCTGGGTGATGGGGCATCTGTTTGCTCATGCCAATCTCTGCCCGCTAAACATCTGCTCCCCGAGGGCAAGCCCTGGCCTTGCTCAGAGCGGACAGCTCAGAGCCAGGCACGGTGCCTGGCAAGAAAGGAATACTGGTTGAATGAATGAACTTATCAACTCTACACCTAGAAACAAACATCCCACAAGTACTCCCTTCACCCCTCCTCTCCAGCTGCCTCCCCCCTCCTCCACCACACAACACACACAGAACACCGAATGAACTCATTCCCCACAGGTCAGGGCATGACATACCCATACAAAGCCCTTGCTCCTAGAGCATGCATGGAGGCTTACACACACAACCCTGCAGCCAGCCAGTCTCGGGCACAGCCTCTCAGCAGCCATCCCTCTGACTGCCCCAGCCTTTCTCACCAGAGTTTGGCCAAGTGCAGGACACCAGTAAACTGTTTATGGAAGCCAAAACCAAAACAAAGGTTCACAGAGAAGCTACAGAAAGCAAGAGCTTGCTTTTTCATTTGTTCAAAAAGGCGAAGTGGGTGAGAGATTCTTTTGCAAAGTGCAAAAAAGTGTTTGGCTTCTTCCATGGCAAAGTGTTGTCAGCAGACTTCAGCTTAGCTACTTAAAGAGGGTCCCTATAAGTTAGAACAGAGAGGACCCCAAGAAAGAAGGAACCAGCACTCCCACAATCAGTCTCCTGGGAAGAGCAGCAGACACCTCACCTTCAACCTGGGCACAAACCACAGCGCCCTACATCCCTCCAAAGCAGAAGGAAATTCATCTTCTCCCACTTCTTCTCCCCCACTGCACACCAGACTAGAAGCCCAACACCCTCTTATGCAACCCCCGTCCTAGGAGGGTACAAGAACTTGGGCACCTCGTGAAGGGCTGTCATACACAGCTGCTGCCATTTAACTGAGCCCCACTCCAGGCTCAGGAGGAGCAGCACCTTGCTTCATTCACTTCTCACCACGACTCCAAAGACCCTTGCGCAGATGAAGAAACTAAGGAAATGACAAGTCAGTCACCGGCAAGGTAGGGGCGGAGCCTGGATTTAAACTGTGCTTTTAAACCACAAGCTACACAGCCTCTCCGACTACAATCCCCGAAGGGGTGGACCCAAGTTTTAGCTCTGGGCACCCCAAGAGAAGGGCACAGGTGACTGGCTGGAATTGACCCCGGGGGCAGCAAACTGTTTGCTGAGTGACATAAGGGGCAGCACTGGTCTCTGGAAATGGCCCGTTTAAAAGGTTGCCCAGCTGGTGGGGGAGGTGTTGAGGGAGGGGTACAGAACTGCCACCTGGCATAACTCTGTCCAACGCCCCGGCGACGGGCGCTTCGTGTGCATCCAGGTCAACAGAGCTTTCCAGGTACCCGAAGGGTCCAGGCACCGCAAGGGAGAGGCGACCGGGTTATCCTCTCGCATCCTGGTGACCCAGGTGGAAGGTGCGGGTCATCTCAGGGCCCAAGGCCATCCCAGGCCGCAAGCGATGCGGGGGGAAGGTGACGCACACCCCCGGTCGAAGCTGGC